>NC_058503.1:20135534-21580534 GCF_020382885.2 Scatophagus argus | reverse complement strand
CGGC
Organism: Scatophagus argus; assembly: GCF_020382885.2. Classification (NCBI taxonomy): domain Eukaryota; kingdom Metazoa; phylum Chordata; class Actinopteri; family Scatophagidae; genus Scatophagus; species Scatophagus argus. The sequence goes on along the minus strand of NC_058503.1, from coordinate 21,580,530 downwards.
CTCACTTCTGATTCTGCCTTAGTGTGGCGTCATTGAAAGCACCAAGTGGAACAGATGTGTGTTTTAATTTAAGAAGCTGCTCGTTGATGGAATTAAAGCAAACCAACAAAAACATGGCTTTGAGCTGGTTTTCCATGAAATACAATAACGACGTGTTTGACTGTTCCTCCGTTTGATACTTATTCAAAACACTGTACGGTGCCTTCAAAAGGCTGCTGTACTTGCCAAATTAGTTTTTTTGTTGAGTGTGTGAAAACAGCTTGTAAATGGCCAGTTTTACATACCAAATGGCCAATTTTACACACGATAAATCTGCTTGCATTCAGAAAATAGCTCAAGAGGTTTATGTGTTTCACAGTCTCACTGATGAGTTCTTCTCAGCACAGTAAGGAGCGACGCTGACTGCAATAACATGTACAGACCGCTGTGAGAAATCAGGTCAACAGCGTTCGAGGTTATCGTGTGCCGCAGTAACCGGGTTTTGGCAACGAGCTTTTCGATGTATTATAGTTTAAGGTTTCATGCAGAATATGAGACAGCATGCACTTGGTATTACTCAGTTTCTATCCACCACCTGGTCACCAAATGTGGGTAGGAGGAGGACCGGCTGATGGTTCAGACAGACGAGCAACATGGCAGGCCTGCGTCACTGTTACTGGGCTAGAAATGTGTTAAGTGACATGTGATGATCATAGTCAGGTCTGAGGGATAAACAGAGCCCATTTAAAACACAGACAGAAATGGCCAAATGATTTTTTTCCCCACTGACATTGTGTTACACGGCTCGCAGCTGAATCGCTTCTGTAACTTAGGACGAGTATGAAATTCTCCTGATCAAATCAACGGGACAAAGTATGAGATTCAGAAGTGCTGAAGTGACAGTCGTGCACATATCAACCTCAGAGGAGAATTTATGTTATGAAGTTATGTTTCTGACCTCTGGCTCTGGATGACCTGCCTGAGGAGATCATGTCTGCTCAGTCAGGGAGATCTTTCAAATCTCTTTCTAAAACATGCTTTCATTGGAGAGATTTCACTTTCACGTTTTTATGCTTTTAATCTCTTTATCTGTTTTATTAGTTCTGTTTGTTCTGTCTTCTTGGATTGATGTTTTCCATCTTTTAATCTGTTTTAACCACGTGGTTTTATGACTTATGACTGTTGTTTTGGATTCTGGATTGCTACGCTTCTGACTGATGGCACCAACTGGCTCCTTCCTTCATAGCAGAGACAACAGAGACTCATGGGTATTGTAGTTTTGTCATGGACCTGACGGTTCTGTCATGTTGTCTGGGTTTTGTTGTCTGTTGTCTGTTTTGTTGTCTGTTTCCCTCCTGTGTTCCTCCCCAGCCGGCTTTTCTTTCCACATCTGTCATCCATCAGCTTCGTCAGCGCTGCCCTGTTTGCAGCGTTTCCTCACTTTTTCTCCCGTTTCTTCAACTTACTCCCCACACCTGAGCTTGTCCACTCGTCTCCCTCACCTGCCCCTCATCGCCCTGTCAGCTTAGTTTGTATTTAAATTCAGTTTTCAGCTCAGTTTGTTTGTTTCTGTGTTTCACTTCTGATGTTTTCAACAGCAGCTGCTGATTCTGCCTGCCTGCTGAATTTGGGTCCAACTGCTCCGCTCACCTTGTATTCAATTATTTAGAGCCATCTGGCAAAATGACAAAACATGATGGTTCAAAGTTGAAATAATATTAAGAGTACATTCAAGAGCAAATGCTAAGTTACAGAAACTAAATCCAATAATATGTTTTTATAAGCAGCGGACTTTACTTTGAAGTCTTTGTCATCATTGTGCACACTGGAATAAAAGATATAACTAAAATTCCAACAGCAGAAATCTCAATTTGTTTTTCTCTATGTAGATTTCTTCCTCCATTTAATTAGGAAAACAAGGTTTATTGTTCATTGCATTCAAGTAATCAGGCCGGTGTAGAAATCCAACAATAACACGATTACGTGCATGTCAAAACATTGTCGTCTGAGGTGGTTATGAGGGAAATTAATTCTAAATGCAGATACAGAAGAGAATGTGAAGTGAATAATAGCAGACAATCAGGAAATGCCAGAGAAAGAACTTCTTCTAGTGAGTACATTTCCTGATAAACGCAGGCAGATGTGGTGCCAATAAAACATGTGCTGCACAGGTCCTCTTCAGGTTGGAAATGTTCCCTGATCCTCCCATGTGTGTATACTGTATATACGACCATATTCACAACACGGACATCAAAACGACTTGTGCACACACAGCATCACTGTAACCAACTGGATACTGTATGTTTGGATTATTATTATTCCTTTTTGTGTCTTCGACTGGGATGACACATGGGGGCTTTGTGATGCACCACACTTCAGTATTGCGTGGCAAACAGGCACACAGTGAATACTGAATGAGTTTAAACGAGAGGGAAAACAACTGTTTACAGGACCAACAAAGCATCAAGGTCCTGCAGTTGATGTCCGCAGCCTCTAACAGCAGCCTCACTGGAGGGCAGAAACGATGCTCTTGTGGGCCCTGCTTGTACACAGAACACAGCAGATCCATTATTACTTCCTCCCTGCTCACTAAAATTTCCATTGTGCCAGACCCACATGATGTGTTAATAGTGGAACTGGACATTTTTAAAGAGATGCCAAGTCATTTTCCAGCCATGTTTGCTGTGACAAAATCAAAACCCAATCTTTTCCAACATACCAAGTTACACAAACATAAATATGGGTGGCGCTAAGCTGCCTAAACAGCCGTCTTTCCTAAGAGGACAGACTGGAATGATGACGGAGCATCATTCATCACACCTGCCTTTGCACCTGCAACACTGTGAGGGTCTGATGTGACATAAAAACACCCACCTTCACTGAAACATGGAGACCGAAACTCAGTTAAGGTTCCATGGAAAACCAGTGGTCAAAGCGGTTCAAGTACAAAGTCTTCTAACACATTCTGTAGTTATGTTTCACTAGTTGAAACACAACTTTCACACAAAATTTCCACATAAAACCTCAAAACCTGCACCACTGTGCCAGATCAATGTTGGCTTCAACTCACTGACTCGAAACAGATGAATAAGATACTGCTTCTCCATTCTGGTCACATTTCCATTTTAGTTCACGAACTGTAAACCTGCAGTATTAGCAGCCCCAAGCCAGACACCAGTGTCAGAATATATGCATCCCGAATATTAAGAGGTTCTCACCTGCTTGACATCGTATCCCAGCAGAACAAAGTTCAGATCTGGAGAAACCGCAAACTTTGAGGCCTTAAAAGTTGCCTGTGGGGAAAACAAGAGAGGGATGAGTTTTTTCCCCCACAACAAACCAATTTTCATTCTAAAACTAAGAACACTTGCCAAGCACTCTCTGTCTTGATGATAGCCCAGATGCACTCACAAACTGAGACCAGTTTCAAACATTGCAGTGAATCTGGATCACAAAACCTGCTGAGGGCAAAGTGGTTTCCCTTCCTGCACCAATGAGACGTGAAGCTCAGAAGGTAAAAGACTGATCACATCATCTCTCAAGGAAGTAGGATTAGATCACCCACTGGTACTTTACATACAATTAAAAAAAAACTGACATTATGCAAATACCCTGTAAGACCGTGTCACATTTTAAGAGAGAAGCTTTCACTTACAAAGGTTGTGTTTTTCATCAGGACTTCTGTCTCATTGCTGTGCGTGTTGACTTTCAAAACGTCTCCGTCCCAGCTCCGAAAGATGACTTCTTCATCTAACAAAGAAATGGGCGTGTTTAAAGTACTGCAAAATAAAAGTAAAATGTGTTTTTCCGAAGGCCCTGAACTTCCTTTCTAGTTTAATCCAAAGACTGGTTGTGAGTAGTTTCAAGCAGGCACTATTTTCTTGTGCGGAAGGAGATGTGCATCTGTTCATGGGTGAGAGGCCAGCTGATTTTATTTAGTGTCACCATGAGGGACAAATCTGTGCATGGCACCATGAGCATGATGAAGGCTGTGACGATGGAAAAGTGTGGTTCATCTACAGATCAATGAACCATTTAAAACTGAATGCTTTGCAGGTACATTTTTTTTATACTACAGAACCAGAAGGATGTTGGGAACCATCTGTTGTTCTGTAGAAAATATGACTCAAGTCAGCCAAAAGGAATTCCTCTGTTGATTATACTATACTGATGCTTGGGAGCAGTTAAATATGTCCAAAATGACTCGGAACAGCAGGAAAATGATCACGAGGAGGAAAGACGCCAGTGGAGACCCTGAAAACAAGGCAGAGTAATTCAGGGGAACACACAACTGAAATGATACTGGTTTAAGAGGCTTTCAGGGCTCGAAGGAAACACAGAAACTGTCCAATTCCTTTTTGCTATATTTACAGTCAGACTTTGGTGTGCAGGCTGCAAGCACTGTGAGTGACAGGCCAACCTGTTACTCATCCAACAACGGATTCAGTGAAGGAAGTGTTTGGATTAACTAAAGGACATGTTTTTATTTTTATGTGGAATAACAGTACGGAATAAGGACTGCTCTGAATCATCCAGAGATGAATCATTGATAGGCTGTTTCTGCCTCACAACATCCAGAGCGGAAACCACCAAACCTGAACTCTGGATATCAAACTGATTTAACACCACAGCAGTGTTTCATGAGGAATCTAACTGTTCTCCAAAGTGTGCAAGCAGGGATTTGAAGCTAATTTTTGCATATCATGTAGGAGTGTCCATTAGACACTACATGTGTCTGAAAGTGACTCGTGACTCCCGACATGCACTGCTGCCACCTCACACTGTGTATTCATCAACAGAAAAACTACCATGGTACATTTTTATTTTTTCTTTATTTACATTATTTACATGTCTGTCGTCAACAGGAAAAAAAACAGCTGTTAGCCAAGCACCAATGAGCCTCCAAAGAGAAGAAGAACAAACAAAAGCAGTTGCCTTTGGAAAGTAATCCAGAACATGGCTGCTGCTGCTTCTTCTTTTCTTCTCTGGAAACAGATGCTGTTATGGAAGTTACTTGTTGATGTTCACTTGCAAACCTTGGCAAAAATAAGTAAAAATTTGTCGCATAAAAAGCTACTTTGAGGCTGTTAAATAAGTCCAGAATGGCTCGGTTTACAACAAGAAAAAAATGATGTGAAAGACAAATGCCAGAGGTTCCCCTGAGAAGAGTGTTTGACAAGAGAGGAAAAATCAGCAGACTCATTTAGGAGGATCTGTCTAAGACGACTTGGCTCAATGAGATTACACTTCAACAGTGGAAACAATGACAGGAGAGCCTGCAACAACTCCACTCTAATCCCGAACCAACACTACAGTCCAGGGAGGCCTGAATTCCATTAATGTGGTTGACAGGTTGAAATCATTTAAGGTCCCCATCTCATGTAAATGTCAATGAATAAGCTCAGAGGTATCAATCTCAAGCAAGAGGGCTACAGACTGGCAAACACTTCTCAGCATAATGATAGGAAAATAAATATGAAAGACAGATGGATTGTCATCAAGAAACCCAGTAAAGAAAACCTAGTAAAGAAAAAAAATCCATCTTTTTTTAGCATATTTTAAATGCCATGCTTGTATCAAATCAGCGGTTACATAAAACATTTTACAGCTAAAGTAATTGGAAATCAGATGGCTCTGCTCCTGACTCGACACCAGTAAGAGCTGAGGGGATAAAGATGACACGCAATCTCAGCTGTGATTAAAAGTGGCCCAGCTATCCAATGATTTTCCACTGTTTGCAAGGCCAAGAATCAAAGGAAGTCCGCTGTAATGCCGCTGTCGACACTGTTACCCAGCTGATATATATTACACATCTATAGTCCTTGAATTTAATATTGTGGTGTGAAGTTTCACAGCAATAAATGCACCAGATATGATTTTCATTGTTGACTTGACACTGCAGATTCAGGACGCAAAGTGACAGAAATCCTTCAGTTAAGGAATTAAACAGGCTGGCATTTTGTCCCAGTGATGCAGGAAGATCAGTTTGTCATAAGGAACACTAAAGTGTAACGTCTTCTGTCGCTCTGTGGGATGATAATCCCTCATCACCTCATCAGGATTATCTCAGTTTTGGTTTGGTTACAACAAATCTTGAAATCTTGTGTTACAAACTGTGTATTTGGAAGACAAAGCTAAGCTCAGGAAGTTTCCAGCTGCTACTTGAAGCTGTTCTGATTGCTTTTCTGCAGCTGCGCAATTTCATGATGGACTGATGGCAGAAATGCTTTAAAAGAGTTTCTTGATTATGACCGAGCAGGTGTCATTTGATTCCACGTGATGCTTTATGCTGTAAATGGCTGAGCAGCATAGGAAACAGTAGCTCAGTGGACTGACACGTCTCACAAGCTGCAGTTAGACATATTAGTGAGTATGCAGATTCAGTTGGTGATCTGCAGTTTCTCGAGAGCAGTAAACATTTCCCAGAGTCAGAAATAACAGGATGGGTTTATTATCATGCTTTTACAGAGGAACATTATGATTTTCTTCATAGCAGTGGGTTACATATTTGGAGTCCAGCTGTCAATAGCCACAGTCAATGCTCCATTTGTCAGGCACTGAAATGTGGCTTAGTGCGATCACAGAAGCTTTATGCATGAGCATAAAGAAGAACTGAACAAAAAATGCAAAGAAATATGACTCTTCAGTCTTGTTGCCTGTGCATTCGACTGGGTTTACTTAGATTTGTGCATTTGTATGGGCCAGTACACTGCGTTTTCTGCTCTTAAAGCTGCATTAATCAGAATTCACAAAGGAGACAATGTCTGTGTGTACCATGAAAGCTCCCTCGTAGGGGCAGACCGACACATCACTCAGCTCTACAGAGCGATTTAGCTTTGTTTAGCTTTTTCTCTTTTTTTTCCTCCCACAAACTGCTGTCATTAACCTTGATTCCAATCAGTGCCTGAACAAGTTAGGAGAATGTGCTCATGTTTGTGCTGAACGGTGAACTCAATGTCTGTTTACAAATAATGGATGTTAGCGCTGTTAGGTCCTGTGAGAGTTAACAACACACACTGTGTACTTCAACAGCCGGCAGCTACACTTTGCAGTTTTATGAACAAATCAGTACATTGTGTATTGCAGATGTTGCAGAAAGAAGCAATTTAAAAACATGATTTAATATAATCTGTGATTTTGCAGGATCATCCATCATGAACAGCTTGTCAATGCATAACAAGTGTATTGCGACAAACAACTTTTTCAGATAACTTCAGAAGTATTTGCAGCTATTTGAATTCAGGGTTCTGCCATACTTACCACTGATCCACTTTGCCTCAGGATCATGTATTTGGAAGTTTCTTTGAAAGAGGTCATCCAGTGTCAACTGTGAACCGGAGTGTTTACCACCATCATCTGTAGGAGAGAAGACAAATAAACCGATTCACTCCAAACAATGCATCTGTGTGCACATCCATTGCTCCGAATGACCCAAATCAGGCAGAGTCAAGCAGAACAAAATGAAGAGTTTAACGCATATACACAAAGTGTAAAAGGATACTACTGCGACATAGACAAAACTGAAGCTGAACAAAGGAATTACAAGTTTAAACATTGCTGACATTCATTTTTCACAGGATGGATCCAAAGAGAACCTCACCTTTTGACAGCAGAACAATGGACAGTCCAATGAGAGAGAGCACAACCAGAATAACCAGCAGGGAGATGCCAATGCCCTTCCAGTTTCTATCCGGCCCAATGGATCCAATATCCTACACAGCAGCAAAAGCAGTTCACATCATTAATGAATGTTATAAAAGATAATAATAAATGTAAATATATTCCAAAAGAGCAAGACACACGTGCATAAATCTGAGGGGCCCCAGCAGTTTAAACTGATTAACAAAGATAATCTGAGTCATTATGACATACAAGATTAACAAATACCAAGGAGCAAATTCTGGAGCTGAAAATCTAAGGGAAGGCAGAAATAACAAAAAGTGCAGTTCCTTCTAATGGCCACTAGAGGCTGGCTCCAAAGGGGAGTCAATCCCCATAGACTCCTATGTTAGAACACCCACTAATCTAATCCAAGCAAAGCATGCCATTCAGACAAAGAAATGTGTGAATTATTCATTAACCTGCAGAGTAAAACCTGGAAGCCACTCAAATCTGGAAGATGACTTGACACAAAAGAAAAGAAAACTTCACATGTAGATGGTCTTACTTAACGTTTTCCGTGTAACTCGGTAAACCTGCTTCTCGTAACAAACCCGGAGGGCTGTGGAGTCATTCTTACTGTGTTAAACTTGATGAGAGCTTGATGAAAGAACAATTCCCTGAAGACCAGGCCCATTTTTGGACGTATCTCAAACTCTTTATCTTCCTGACATCAATTATGCAGCCTTATTTCATTTGCAGTGACAGAGCAGTGTCATAAATAAATCTATCATGCTTACAGAGCCCCAAGCTACTGAAAGCTCGTTTGTGTATTTATGGATCTATTTGCTCTCCAAGTCTTTTAATTGTGTGTGTGTGTGTGTGTGTGTGTGTGTGTGTGTGTGTGTGTGTGTGTGTGTGTGTGTGTGTGTGGTGGGGGGGATAAATAGATAGATAAACATAGATATAGACATAGATAAACATCCTGAAGCCTTGTTAACTCTCAACACCTTCAGCCTTACGCTTTTAGCCCCTGTGGCTTTTCAACGTTAACGTTCTGGATTGATCACATGAGAAAAATAATTTTCCACAGTGAAGACTTTTCCTCCAGTCTAGATTCAACATCATTTTGTTTGTGTTTTCTCTGTTTTGTTTAGCCTCATTAACTAGAGCAACACTCATTACACATCAGGGAACATTATTTGCCATTGTGAGTTCTTCATCAGATCATTATTCATAAACCTCCAATGATACACTGAGTTGTTGGGCCGTTATGTTCCTGACAGAAAACATTTCATCTGCTGGAATTCAGCGAGTCTTGTCATCCCCTGCTGTGTAAACGTGCTGTGAGGAGTTACTCAACGTATCATTTTAAAAACGATTTAAATTTCCACAAAAGGAATCCACCAAACATTTGTAAAATGTAGAAGAGCCACTTTTGAATGTCCTTCTTGCAACATCAATTCAATTCAATTCAGTTTGATTAAATTCAAATCAATTTATCAACAAAACCTGCCTGTACTGTAAATCACTTCAACATCAACAGTCAGTCAGAACAGCTAAAACAAATGCACTTTCTTGTCTAATCAATCAAATGAACTGAATACAATTCAGCAGGAAGTGGTTTCCTCACACGGCGCAAAGACGCTCATCTGAAGCTCAGTAGCAGTAAAACCAACAAAAAAACAGTCAAATTCTTCGTATGTGTTCACATGCTTGATCAGTAAAGCTGATTGTGATAAACAAGAAGAAGCTACAGACTCTGAAACGAGCAGGCTTCACACACATGTTCAATGGGAAATTAGTACCCGCCACCCGCCAAATGTGGCTCATTTTGTGAAGTGGTGGGTGAATTTGCTCGACCTGCCCGCCCACCAGCACCAGCTGCAGGTAGAAATAACCGCAGGTTCAGTTTGGAGCGGTTCTCCAGGAAACTGCTAGTTTGTCAAAGAAAAATGGACTTTTATTTTGCTTCCTGTGTCTCATTCCGAAGGGATGACACCCGCTCCAGAACAAGATCTTGAAAGGACAACAAAGCAGCAGAGGTCATCTAGACAATGCCTGGTTGGAAAAATATACTGACCCAAAGTGACATCGCCGGGAGCAAACTTTCCAAAAGACTGCTGTAACTGTAACATTTCAAGCTAACTCGATTTTAACAAAAGCAAACGGGAAAAAGTTTTATATGCAGCCTACGCCAAAGTCAGACAGAAGTACCTGACACACGTTCCCCAACTTCATCGCTGTTTGAATGTGCCTGTTTAAACGTGTCTGTGATAACCAGAACTCAGTGATTCTCAGTCAGTCAGTCTCAGTTTCAGGTCAAACAGAAACGAGATGAAAAAACAAATGGCCTTACTGCCATGTTGCCAAAGGACTCCACTCATTCCTCAAATCCTTCTCCTGATGCTGCACCAAGAAAGACACGATGTAAGACACATGACCGTCCTCTTCACCTGCTGTGATTCTGAAACCGTGAAACTAAAGCCAGGCGCACAAGAGAAGAGTAAACACAGGTTTTGATACCAGTAAAACTTTATTGCTACTATTTGGCATGTGGCAGCTTTGCCAGGAACTGGAGAGGTGAACACAGAACACACGAACTGAAGGTATAAGCTTGTCACTTTATGTCAAATGCTTTTATTTACCCTATTTACTATTCATTCAATAAATTTGTAAATCAGTGTGATATATCCTGCTGAAATCTGACCTGGGACCAGTTCAGTTTGATTCACAGTCTTGAGTGATCTTGAAGGCTCTTTTTAGAGTTTTCGGCCTTATTTAACCTGACCGCATTTAGCATCCTCCTCTGTTGACAAGCTAAAGAAATGGAGTGCATGCTGTGCCTCAGTTCAATATTTTACTTAGCACTTTTGGCAGATGGGGACAACATTTACATGATGAATTGGCAGAGCGAAATATTCTAATAAATATCCCAAAGGCTGAATTTGAGAGATAATATATCACCTAGCTCTGAGTGCGGAGCAGGGACCACTTGACATTTCTGTCATATAAAAGCAGGGAGGAACGCCGTGCTTCAGCGGTTATTCAGGACACTGAATATTAAGAGAAAGTGTGAGTGGGAGAGGTCCTGTGGTTGCATAAAAAGGCTTCCAAGGTTGCTCTATGAATGTTGTAATCTTTGTAAACAAACCTTGGGAGATAAAGCAGTCAAGTATGATGGGGCAACAATGGATTCATTAGTCCCCTGAGACAGAAAAGGCAGAAAAGAAGTCATCTTGTTAATACAAGTGTAGGATGAACAAAGATCTAAAACTGAAGCTGCTGTATTATTAATTTCACAGATCTGAAAGCACTGAGTAATGTGCTGTCAGATTCTGCAGAGTCACATGTTGGCTACCATTGTCACATACTCAATTAGATCAGCATGACCTCACAGGATGGAGTATAAACACTCTCCTCTGGGGAGCACACGTGTCATTTCACACATTTGTACGCGTCATTTAAAGCCTTCCGCATTTCATGAGTTTTGGATGTCAGGGTAGGACAAGTCAGGTGATCTTCTGCGTCTTTTCATAGTCACATGACCTACGGTTGCAGTTTGGTTAGGGTCGGGAATTAAAATAACTATTAACTTTAGGAAAACAAGATCATGTTTTGTATTATGTACGTGACGTAAGGTACAGATGTTAACTTTAGAGTAATTCAAGATGAAATGAGTTCTTCCCGCCTTTACACCCAAGCACACAAATATTTTTGGGTTTTCTTACTGAATGTTCAGTGGGATTCAGATCTCAATGGATCAGGAATTGTTCCTGTGCTGTCCTCAGGGGCCACTTAAGTCCCCAGGTTTGAATCCCTTCACATCACCGGATTGTCTTGCAGGTTGAGGGGGTTGAATATATCTGATTCAATCATGTTAAAGTTTTGATACAAACTCTAAATGGAAGAAATGTAGCTTTTGTTGGAAACTTCAGGTGTGAATTTTCCCTGCGGACCTTCTCACCTCTCTGAAACTATCAGCAATATTATTAAGCGTGACGTAGGTTTTTTACTGCAAAGTCTCAGCGGTGTTCTTCAGTATGATGTGGGAGACATTTTAACCCAGCGGAGCTACAGAAGCAGGAGACAGAGGAGGATGGAGGAAAGCGTCACATGAGCACTGTAGGCTCTGAGCGTGGCTGAAGTGCTGCTGGCTCTCAATGTTTCTGAGTGTGTTATCGAGCAGGCGCAGCTTGTCTGTTTTGTAAAGTAGTGGGTGGCTGTGGTGGGCTGGGTGTGTGTGTGTGTGTGTGTGTGTGTGTGTGTGTGTGCTTGGAGGACCGTATGTAATGGAGGGCAAGGAGTTGAAGTGCATGACAGCAATACAACATTGAAAACTGTTTCTCTTTTTCACTCTTTATCTCACTGTCCTGCTTCTCTCCTGCTGTAGTGGAGGCCATTCAGGAGTTCTCTAATTTCAGTAAATCTTAATCCAGGAAAACTTGCAATTAAAATGCCAAACTCTCTATCAATACTTCACTGCCGTGACGAAAAAAAGTGGTAAAAATGAAAATGTGCCGAGTCAGTAGACGACAGCTGTTATTTCAGCATGTCAGATACACAATTAATCAACACTTTCTGTCCACGTCTCATTTTCTCAGCCAGCAAAAAGAATAAATTTCAGGGAAATCTTGGCCACAAATTAGATGTGTTTGACATTAACGTCTCCACATATATCAGCATCATCTTACAGCAGTGGTGGACTCAGGTTGTCTGAGGGACAGGGGCGAAAAAAGCAAAAGGGACACCAGCACACAGAAATTCTTAACTATCTAGGCTAACAAATTTCCTAACATGCAGGGAAGCCTGTGTGGTACTGCATCCCATCATCTTCACAGGAGGGTCAGCTGAGTGGCCCCCTGCCCACCCTGGATCCATCAGTGGTTAACAGTGACCACTGTTTGTGCTCTCCAGGCTCCACCATGGACAATCCAGAACATTAAGGAAAGAAAATTCTCTGCCAGATTTAATGAATTAATCTGACGGGTTATAACAAAGCGAGTTTTCGTGCACAGGAAGCTTCTCCAGACTCATTTGCAGAGGCGACTGGAGCCAAATTGAGGTCAGGAAAAAGGTAGCTATGTTATCAGCCAATTCATCTCCTTTCAATGAGCTTTTTAATTAAAAGAAAGTCCGTTAAAGGTGGTCCTGCCGTCCTGGACGCTGAAACAGGAAAGGGCTGCCATTTTAGTGAAAAGCAATCCACTGATTTAACCGCACTATTACAATTAGTACATTTTAAAATAAGTAATACTGGCAGTTTGATTATTATATTACTAGATATTTTCTTTTCCTGCTTCTCTGCCATCTGTAAGACTTCTTCTGCCTGTAGGAGAAAGATTTTTTTTACAGTAAATCCACAAGTTTCTGTAAGATTTGTATTTTCTTTTGTTATTCATAATTGTACCAAATTATTAAAGGTTCCCTTCGCAGAATTATGCAGGTTCTTGTTTACACAGATGCTCTCCAACCTTTTGTTGATGTGTTGCTTCGTGTTGTTGATGTGTCACCGACACCAGCTGTGTGAAGCCAACAGGAATTACATCACGTCACAAACCCCACAGTGTGTCCTTTAAAGAGCACTGCCTTTTAAAATTCATGATACTGATTTAAATTCAATAGTTTGGATCGAAACCTTGTAGGATAATTCCAGTTTATTACAACTCACATCATTTTTGTGGCTTTGTTTTTATTTTCTAGTCTGACGTGAAGCAAGCAGATGATGTCACAGGTCGTAAGCAAAGCGGCATCTTGATGTGTTCAGGTTATTTCAAACTCAAACTGTTGTGGGTCTCATGACACTCATGACAAACATTCGACTGCTGGCTTATTGCCGTAAGCCCCTCGCCATTCTCTGTCACATGACCTGCTAATCCAGGTAATTTTCTGAGGCAAACAAAAAAATGCTAAACAAATACCGGTGTCAGTAACTCAGTTAATTGAACACAAACAAGGCTGAATGAAACCATAATCACTCCAGTGTGTGGTCATGACTAAGTGGTGAATGATAAATTTTATCTGTGATGTACACTGTTCACGTTCCACACAGTGACTGTACAGTATTTTAAATGACGCCTTCCTCGTGTCCCCCGACTCCTCCAACAACCTTCCTGTGGTGTTTGTTTGCCATGAGAACAGACTCTGGCTTTGGAACAAGGTGTCAGGTTAATGTCCTTTTGCTCCAGATGTCACAGAGGATCATTATTACCATTGAGAGATTCAGTTCTTGACTTTGAAAATGTCACCCAAGGCAAATACTCAATTTATCAAGCTTGCCAACAGCAGGGAGTCATTTTAACCTTGAGCAATGTCTTGAGCATTTTGGTCTGTTAAATCGTGAACAGACATTTTTGTGTATTTATTTTGGGAAAAGTCTTCTACAGGGATGAGAGCTTAAAGAACTCGATCACAGAACAGTGACTCGGGTCATTTCTGATAAACCGTCGAGGATCCAGGAACACTGGCTCACAGGCAGTCATTTAGGACATTTTGTTTTTACTGTTGTTTCCAGGGTGAACATTAACTTTACCTGAGGTTAAACTTGACAAAAACACAGGAGCAGTTGAACCGTGAAATGAAAAACATATTATGCTTAAATCAAGAAACCTTTTCTTTGTAACAGGTTAATCGAGAGTGAACATTAAATACCACATAAACTCCAGTTAACACCATTTCTCACCAAGATCAGATCCAACAGCTGGATCTGTCTGTCAGCTGCATGAAACGCAGGAAAGAGGAGGGCTGACCTCGTCTTTGGTGGTGGTTGTGTTTATTAAAAGATACAAGAAGAGTGTAAGAAAGTTACTATGCAATCTTCCTTTTGGAAATGACAATACAACCATGGCTGTTTTTGCTCAGACTGGGCTGAGAGCCCACACTTTACCTGGGAAGGAACACTTTGATAACAACCTGGGTTTTGCTAGCCAGATGGGGCAATTTGCTCCGGTGGAGTAAAAAAAAGCCCACAGCTGTGCTGCGGCGGTACAGTGAAAGGTTCTCCTAATGGGAAGTTTAACTGCAACATTTTTAGGTTTAATTCAAAGGGTGTCAAAACTCTCCCCTCCCCCCATAGGAGAACAATGGCACAGCCAGTGGACAGCGATTTTATTGCCAGTCATGTGCAGGTGCCTTAAGTGTTTCTACTCTTTCATTTTGTGCTTAATGTGTGCAGTGTGGTTTTTATAAAGATACTGCCATGCTTTATATACGTGTGTGTGTGTGTGTGTGTGACTAAACCGAAGAAAAGCCATATTACATTACATAACAGGAAACAAAACCTTATTTCTTGCTTTAAAAAAGGATTTATAATAGCCTTTACATAAAAAGATAGGATGCAAATAAGCAGTACTTCTTTAAAGGGGATTTGGTATTAAAAAGATATTGATGCATCTGAGGAATGAGGACACTGGCTTTCACCGGGAAGCAGTATAGCAATAACAGAGTCCCCTTTCATCTCCTCACCAAACAAGACTGAACTAACAAGCAAACGGCTCCTTTTCCCAGCTTTAATTTCAGCTTTTCAGGAGTGTGACTGCACTAAATTCCTGTCTGAACCAAACTAGCATTCCACAAACATAATAATGAGGCTGTCACCATTTCGTCCAGTGGCGTGTTTACTGGCACATATATCCTGTCTCTCCTCCCCATCTGCTGTCATGAGAGGCATTATGCGAGGGTGGACCTTTTGCAGAGTGGCATGGAGATGAGTTGGGATACTGTATCTGACAGGCAGGAAAACGATGCACCGACACCTCGCCATGCGGCACATCTCATTACCCCGGCCACCCTGTCGACAGCGGGATCATAATTAATCTTCATTGAGCCACTGGGCTGTCTGGCTGACAGGCTAAATGATTGGGGCGGTCGAAAGGGTGGATAACAATGTCCTCCAATCTGACGTTAAAGTGGGATTCAATGGGGTTTAATAGCAGGTTGAGGAAACACATCTCGTCGTGGCTTACAGTGACTGTCGACTCTTCAGGGAGGTAAAGAGCAGAGCAACAACAAGAGGCTCAGTGGTTTGAGTGTGAAAGTATTAACGGTGCCGCAGTGACATGCAGCAGGTCAACATCATGGTAGAGCAATTTACTCCCCACTGCTGAGGTGTTGAGAAGCCGGTCGTCATGGCAACCCACTCGTTTGATTTAAATATCAAATAATTTATACCAGCCCCGGTCTCGGCAGATTCAGGGATTTGTTTACGTCCTGACAGTAGCCAGAGGGTGATCAATTCACCAAATCGATTGTAACTCCTTTTGAGCTCATCACTTTATTGCATTGCAAAACAGCCTGCAGAAAAACAATTTATTCCAGCAGTAATGGCATGCATGTATCCGTATAATGTGATTTCTGCACAGCTCATCACTCAGCAATGCTTTCAGACTGTCTGACAGACCTTCAATGAGAGGTTTGAACTAGGATCTACTTTAGAGAGCCAGGCATACACAAAAGTCTGTCTAGACTAATAGTCTGTGAAGCAAACAACAGAAATGCACAACTTTACATCATATATAAAACTCAGTGTCCAGACATTGTTCGACAATGTAATCACTGTACAGACACCCAGCACTCAATCCTACAGTTAGGTAGACAGAATAAATGTCATAGATCTCTATTTAAGCTGGTTTTGATGCAATCGTTAGCTCAGAAAATTTATACTGGACATTTATCTTGTGCTTGTACATTCATTCTTGGTTTTCATGGTACAGCATGTGCAACAAAAATGGCAACAATCAAAGGTTCCATTTCAGCTTCTGAAGAAACTCGAACAACCACTTAAAACATGAAAGGATCTGCTGAGATGAAGCAGAACATTCAACAGCGAGGAGGAGGAGGATATAAAGAAGGAGGTGAACAGGTGGTCTCACTTTCTCATAAGCCAACACACATCTGACTTCTTTTTGAAACCAGTGGTGTCGCCCCCTGCTGGCTATGAGAAAGATTGCAGGTTTAAGGCACTTTTTGTTCACTTATTAAACTGTCCATGGTTTTGACTGCGAAGGAGTCAAAACATTGTTTGTGGTATTGCTTTGTCTTATCGGTGGGCACTCTTCATTGGTTTTTAATCTTTAATTTACTCTTCCATTAATAATCACAAATATCTTGTATCCAGTCATGGTTCTGTTGAGAGCATCTGCAAACCAGCTGCCCTCCACTAAACTCCTACAGCATGCTGCATGATCGTAATGTGTTAGCATGAAGACTCACGTGGTAATGCCCTTTTTTGTCTGATGTGAAACCATCAAATTTCCATGTTAAAGAAAGAAGTGTGTGTCCTATTCGTATGTCACTTTTAAAATTGCAGCGTCCCACTGGTCGTCTCTCCTGATTGGCTCTGACGAACTCTGTCAACTGAGGTCTCCGTCCCACTGGGCTTTAGTAGAGGAGGGTGAAACTGTGTCACTGTGTCAGTCTGAATCTGGTGATTATTTGATTTAATTCAGAGTAATTCTCAGGTTTATCAGCGGGGCGTATGTGACTGCAGCGCAGCCTGCAGGCTGGACTGCACATGTGCAGCTGCTGCCTGAAAGCAGTAAAAATGAGGTCTGACTCGGGGGCATCTCGACTGACCGGTTGAGTCATTCTGGATGCGGCCCTAAGCTAAGTGTGTCATGCTACAGAGCTGTACAGCACACACATATTCTTATCTCGATCCTTTTTTTTTTTTGTATGTACTCCTTCCTGTGTGTAGTGTGGTGTGTGCAGTCCTGATAAACACCCAGCCCCAGGACTCACATCAGGTCAGGAACACAGCTCAAATATGGTCCCGATGGTTCATTTACTCCTCAAGGAACTAAGCTTATCTCTGTTTAACAAAAGGAAATTTGCAGACTGACTTGTTTTGTCTCTTCAGCATGACATTACATTTCTCTTCGTCTGCACTTGAACATACTAAAACCTCTCAGTTATGTGACTTTGAAGCCTCAGGCTGGATGCAGCTTTGTCATGTGGGATAGCAGCAATTAGCTCAGCAGGCCTTAACATGCTTAAAAGCGTATTAATATCTAATGCATAACCAAGGAAGAACAATCAATTGAAGACATGGAAAATCAGATCTAAAGCTGTTCAACACGTTTCATTAAATCCATAAAGAAAAAATGCTGAAGTGGTCCCAGAGATGCTATTCACCAGAATTCATACACAAACATGTTTTGATATGTTGCCTCTTTTGTCCAAACTTGAAAATTAAAACAGACTTCTCTTTCAAACATCAACCAACTGATTGAACACATTAAGTATTCTGGGCCACTGGGTCATCTAAATGAATCTAAATGAACTACTGCTATGATGAGGAAGGATGCATAAAAGGCTTTAATATCATGCTCTTAAAAGGGACATCCTGCATTCAGAAACTGTCAGTCGGTCAAGGTGCAGCTTTGTATTAAACTGCCAGTAATTAAGGTAATCTTGTTCAGGGTGTTTAGAATACACACACAGAGACACACACACTCTCTCTCACACACACACACATCCTCATCTTTTCTGTTTTCAACATTCAGTGGACAAATTAATTTCAACACCATCTGTGCAATAAAGAGGACAGAATTTAGTGATAATCTTGTATCATTCAAAAGGTGGGAGTTATTTTCATCCCATGAACACCTGCATGTTTGTGATCACAGAGCAGCAGTCAAATTAAGCACAACGCCCCTGTTGATTTATCCAGTGAATGAAAGTTATGTCTCCCTGAATCTGTAACGCAGCGAGACCTCATCAAACGCAAACATTTCTCTCCCGAAGTGGCACAGTCAATCAGTCCATCACTCCAACAATCTCTCTGCCTCTTTGCTTCTCCAGATGTCATAAATTAGCTGCATGCTTATCATATCATCTGTCTGAAAGGTGACAAATAATCATCTGCCGGTGCTGCCGAAATTTTAACAAGCAGTTTCTCAGGCAGTTCAATCAACAATACATCAAAGATAAACTGGTGTTATTTGTGTAATGTACACAACTTCAGGAACATCTTCAGGTCTGTAGTTTCTCACTGCACAGATGACTGCTTATAAAATTTAAGGTTTGATAAATAATAGAAAGAAATAGAAATACTGTTTTATTATTATAAGGCACAAGAAAGATCATTTTGAGCTGGGGTTAGTCATGACAGAGCATAACTATATGACAAGATGCTGGTAGGTTGCCAAAATGACTGTTTTAAAACTGGTCTGGTTTCCATCCAAATAAAATGCAAATTTGAAGCGAATATGCAGAGAATCTGCAACAATCTCTCAATCCGCTACTGAACATTAAGACTTGGTTCACTGAATTTAGCGACTTTAGTAGAGTGCTCTCAAAATTCTGGAGTAGAAGAGACCACGAGGAGACGACATAACTATGAGTCTAACCTGAACCTGTTTGATTTATGTTTGTTTCAGATGTTAACTTGACTTGACCCTTCATCGCTCCACACACAAACTGAAACCCCACATAAAAAGACAAACCTCTAGATGTGTGGAGAAAGGAGGGGAGGGGAGAAAGACATGGAGAATGCCTAGTAACAATGGCCAGAGACGAGGGGCCAGAGACCAGGGGGCAGAAACCAGGTGCCAGAGACCAAGGTCCAGACCAGGGACGTAACCTCTAGACCAGCTGTCATCATCTGAGTGTGCACCATCAGTTTGCCTTTAGATGTCGTTGGATTGCTCTCTGTATGGTTTGTTTCAAACATATTAATCCATTGGCAGTATAATAAAGTTACATCGCCCTCCTCCATTTGTGGTTTAGCATTTGAACAAATGAGCAGAGTTGTTGTTTTTCTGGAGAGGACAGTCCCAAAGACACAGTGAGTGCACATTTCTAATGAGAGCAGTCTCTCTCTGAATCACCTTTCCTGTTCATAAGTCATAATCAATGCCTGTATTTGTCACTTGCAGCGTCAAAAGCTCCCCCAGTTATTATTTCAGGGATCTCAATTGCTCATAGAGCTGCTGGGACCAGCTTGGGTTCTTTCCATTAAAGCCTTCATCTTTTACATGAACTATTGAATGCGCTGCTGTTGCTTCTGGCTCGAGGGCTGTTCATATAAATGCTGTTCTCTTCATCATTTGCACTGTTTTTCTTCACTGCGATTAGCCTTGACTGATTCCTGATTAGATGATATTTCTTTCATCCCGTCGTATGTCTTGGGCGAGCCTCCACCACCTCTAGCAGCCAAACCAACACACAACCACTCAGTCTACAGAGGGAACATTGTCTCGTCTTGTCTCGCCTCATCTTCCTCTGCCTATCCGAAGATGGACTGCCAAAGTCTCCGTCATTGTCTTCCACCCGATCCACCCTGCACCCCTTTGACTCCTCCAGCAGGCCCAGAGGAGGACAGACCCATGTCCCTGCTTTGGGGTGGGCCAGACCAGGCCACATGGGCGAAGACCTGGCCACCGGGCGCTCATCAATGGGCCCCTTCCCCAGGCCTGGTTGCAGGGCGGGACCCGGTGTTGGGACTTGTGCTTGATATTGCCTTTCATCAATTTCTTTGTGATTACGTAATGCATCCATGTCACCTGTATTACCAGCACACCTATCAAATAATCTAAAGCTGCAGGGTTAAATGATGGGTAAGATTTAAACATCTTTTTTGTTTCTTTCCACTCAGCCCTGTTTCCAACAGCAACAGGTTTTCAGCTAAAAAGCCCTGACAAAAGCACCGCATGCCATCTGCCAAACAGCAGGCAGAAAAAACTAGCAGCTGATTTCTCCATGCATTTAGCCATTGCTATTTAAAGAGCCAGATACTTTGAGTTACCTGTCTGAGAGTGAATATTGTCCCTACATTCATCATGTGGGCACAGGTCCAAATGAAATCATATGCTTCTCCATGTCTGCTGGCAACCTTGTCTCTAGTGCTTCTGTTTATTTACTATTTGTGACCACATTGTAATTGTAGAACATGTCATATTTCAGTTGTTTTCCCGCAGAGTCCCTCCACTGCAACACAAACACTGTTAACATTGTAATGACTGAGTTCAGATAACTCCAACACTTTAAGGTTAGAGAAAGATTGCTGACACATGGTTTGTCCCCTATTAAGCATCTTCCACCCTCCAAAATTAAACCAATTAAAAAGTGATGCATCGACTGCAATGAGAGAAAATTCACTGGGAGTTTTGAGGGAAGGTCTCGCTGGTTATTGATGCACCACTCCTGCTCCTCCTCCTCAGTGAGGAATCTGTTTCTAAATTATAAATGTTGCACAGGGATCACAATGCAACAGGTGCAGCAGCCTCTCACAACATCTGAATGAATTAATTCATTTACATAATCCCGAATTCTGTGCAACAATATTGCTGACATTAAATGGAAATATAAATCCATTACTTTCTATTATAATTAAGGATGAATGAATATCATAAAGGGCTGCCCAAGGAAATCAGATGCCAGTCCAAGAAGTTTCCAATCCATGCATCTGTTCTCATCCTCACCAAAAAAAAGTAGAAGCATGTACCTGTTAATCCAACTTCCTCCATCACATTAGTGAAGTCATTTTCTACTTTTTCATTTTTCTCAAAGAACTGAAGCTGTTCATGAAGATGATGAAACTCAGTAACAAGAAACACAGGTCAGTGTGTGCCAAATCGCAGAGGTGCTCTTTAAGATGCAAAGCTTCTCTTTGGACTTCTCTCTGGACTTTAAATTATGGACGGACAAGCAAAAATCATTGACCATGTAATATTAAAGTCATCCTACTTCCCCAAGAGAAATAAATCCCATCCAGAAGGGGCTTCAGAGTGGTATGAAACAGCATGAAATCACAGGCACACTGGAAAAAGTTTACATTACTTTGGACTTCCCTTTTAATTAGCCAGTTGATGATTAAGTGTGATCATCTTTTAATGCTGAATGATGTGTGCGAAATGTAACTTTTGGCTTTCAGGTACATTCCTGTCCGTCTAATCCAAACGTAACTGTTACAGAGAATAAGTTCTGCAGCTCAATACTCCATCAGCTGCATGTTAGAGAAGTCGTATCCTCAGAGTGGCAGAGGGAAGGAGAAATTCTGCCTGGGCTGCAAGTCATGACAGAAAGCAATTAGATCCAGTATTAATCCGACAAACAGCTCTCAGTCACTGTGCAGCTCATCTCACTGACCGTATTTCAAAACATTAATTCATTAAGAGTTTGAGCTGACATACAGATATCCACTATAGGATCCTGTAACATGCTTGGTTATTTATGAGTAGACACACTGCAAATAGTGTTTATCTTAGAGTGAAAGCGAAGCCTTAAAAATCCCCTCAGTCGGAGCATGTGTGCTATGCAACATGTCTGACTCCGTGGGCTGTAAAATGACATCATTTATACTCCTGTCTTTAGGGAAAACAAGCTGTTTCATTGTGATGATGATATCTGAATTATTCCTGTAAACTGCATTTAAATATAAGTTTAAAACATCATTTGAACGACCGTATGATTAAAGTAAAGGGTAGAAATATTTGTTCTGTGTATTTTGTCTGCAATGACTCATCGACAAACCGTTTTGAACTGGCATCTTGTGTTTGTCTTCAGCCTTACCGGGATGGCAACATGAGTCCGTGTGTCCACACTGGATATTTGTCATTAAAATGCATCCAGACTTTTCATTCGGTGCCACCATCAGATCAAAAGGTTAACGACCACTTCCCTTCAAGACTCATATACAGTTCAAATGCTATTTACCAAATGTTAGCAGGCTGACTCGCTAAACTAAGATGAAGAACATGGTTAGCTAAACATCACACACACGTGAGCTTCACAAAGCCACTATAACATCACTGTACACTCTTAGTTTTGCTCTATGATGCAGTCGATTTCTGCCCGCAGTAATGAAAATGACGAGAATCTTTGGTGTATTTTGTATTTTTGGGGCAGCTATTAGCACATAAAGTTAGCACCTAACCACATCAGTGATACAGTGTTATTCTTTCCTACTAAAGATACCGTATTTTCCGCACTATAAGGCGCACCTAAAAGCCTTAAATTTTCTCAAAAGCCGACAGTGCGCCTTATAATCCGATGCGCCTTATCTATGGATCAATATTGGTCAATCGTGGCTACCGTAGTCAGGGGGCGTGGCCGAAGTAACAGATTTAAGCGCACTGTGGATAAAACGAGAGCACGTACGGTGAATGTTCGCACCACAGGGAATGAGAAGTCGTCCTTCACTGTAGTTCTCGCTTGCCAGGCTAATGGCCAGAAACTACCACCCATGGTTATTTTCAAGAGGAAGACCTTGCCAAAAGACTTTCCAGCCGGCGTCATTATCAAGGCTAACTCGAAGGGATGGATGGACGAAGAGGAGATGAGTGAGTGGCTGAGAGAAATTTACGACGTTAACGACGTTAACGAGCCGGGCATGTTGGATGCCGTATTCGCCCAGCTGTTCAATTCGGACACTGAAGAAGAAGAATTCGAGGGATTCGTAGATGAGGAATGAACTGATAAAGTGAGCTTTACGTGTTTCTTTTGTGTGTTCACAACTGAACAAGGTTGGTCATATTGTGAATATGGACATTAACGTTTGAGCAACATTGAGTTATTGTTAAATGGTTATTGCTTTGCACTATTTCGAGAGTTACTATATTGTTATTGCACTTACGTCTGAGTTACCGTAACGGTATCAGACTCTCTTACGTGTTTACTGAATCGAGGAAAAGTTCCCGTCCACTACGTGATAAAAATGTTGCACTACCTGTTATACCGTGCTGTTGTTAAAAGATAAACTGTGTCGCGAAAATACTACACCGCTGACATTACCTCGGGAAAAATAACACAGCTGTTTATTCATTTTGGGAGTGAACGGGGTTGTTATATTGTTATTACTTTGCACTATATAGAGAGTTACTATATTGTTATTGCACTTACGTCTGAGTTACCGTAACGGTATCAGACTCTTTTACGTGTTTATTGAATCGAGGAAAAGTTCCGGTCCACTACGTGATAAAAATGTTGCACTACCTGTTATACCGTGCTGTTGTTAAAAGATAAACTGTGTCGCGAAAATACTACGTCGCTGACATTACATCGGGAAAAATAATAACACAGCTGTTTATTCATTTTGGGAGTGAACGGAGTTGTCAGAACGCTGGTTTGTATTCTATTAATAAAGTTTGACTGACTTATCTGACTGTTTTGTTGACATTCCCTTTATCGCAGCTCCATCTAGTGGACGCAAAACGCAACCCGAGCCACTGCTGTAGCTTCTATCCTATGCGCCTTATAATGCGGTGCGCCTTATATATGAAAACAGTTTTAAAATAGGCCATTCATTGAAGGTGCGCCTTATAATCCGGTGCGCCTTATAGTGCGGAAAATACGGTAGTTAAGACTGACCATCTGTCATCATTTATACCATAAAGTCAATGAGAGGCAGTGCAGTCCTTAAATTTCCCACAGCCAACAATCCTGCATTTTCACTGTGGCTCATCGTGTATCTTCGTATATAACATGCTGAACTATCCCTCTCACTCTGCATTGCATTATCAGCTCCATATTTGTCACAGGACACACCAGGATTCATTCTCATCGTTGTGTTTCAGAAAATTAGTGTCTCATGTTTTAACTCCACAGGAGAAAAGTCTATCAGAATTAACAGACTGCTGAGCAACACTGCGACGCTCCAGGAAAACACTCGCTTTGTTTTGCATCAGCGATTTAAACCGACTGAACTAGTTTGGGATGGGAGTTTGCACAATCTGCTGCAAACTTAGTGTGTTACATGATGTGGTTTCCTACAGCAGTGTGTTCACGTGACGTTTGAAAAACTGCTCAGTGGGAAATCTCTTTTCTGTGATGAACACAAGAAACTGTTAAAATCTCCAGTGAGTACTGGACATGGTTGTCGTGGTCCACACTTTTTTTTTATGCCTTAATGGCATGAACAGTCTAGTTATGTTCCTAAACCTTAAACTTTGCTGTGGGATTCTGGTTAAAGAGGGAGAAAATTACCTGGTGCTTAGACCTGCACTGCATTTCATGCCTTGATTTATCTCTGGGGGTAGAGCTTTGGTGCTTCTCAGGCTGGGAGACACAATTAAGTGTGTGGGAGGCAGTGCTCGAGCCACAGTTTATTGCTGAAACCTTATTATTTTGAGACATACCCAGGAATTATCAGGGAAGGCAGGAGTAATCAAGATGAATGATACAAACTGTGTTTCTCATGCTTAAATTTACAACTTTTTGTGCAATAACACCTGAAGAACTACAAAACGAGCTGAGAATCGTTCACCTTGGAACATTATTGCCCTGCAAACAGTTGCCAGCAGACACAGCAGATGCAGACATTAGCATTCATTTAGAGTCGTATTTCCTGTCCACTTGACAGATCCAGTGTTCCATTAAGTCCAATATTAACTCTTCTTTAGCTCTGTTTTGGCTTCCCTCAACTTGGGCCAAACGATTAATAGTTTTTTCCTATCCAAATTGTGATTTCAAACAGCAAATTTTCTTTCTTCTTTTGTGCCCTCAGGGTGGGACTGCAAAGTTCACTATTTTTCAGTTTGGCATTGATGATTCTTTCCTATCTGAAACCTCTTCACGGAAACAAATGTTTTGCATTCAGTATTGACTGTTGGCCCTCAGCTGGGCTACACTGCAATGCAGAATTTTTCATTCCATATTAATTACCACCATTATAAGCCTTGGATAAGGACCACTGTGCAGAGCTCATAATTAGTAGTTCTCAGCCCAGTAATCATATCAATCCCATGTCATGTTCATAACCTGGTTTAGGAAGCAACAAGAGGTCAACTGATAGTTTATTTTATTTTATTTTTCTCGACACTAACAAAGCCAGGCAGTACAGTCTCACAGTCAAACCTTCCTGTCCACACACGTCCTGTCGTGGAGGCTAAAGCATTATGTTTGATACATTAATGTTTGATACAGTAAATGACAGGTAATCACAAAATAACAGGTGCTGCTTCTTTTTCGAATAAAAGTACAAACTGTTCTTCACCAGCCGACCTCAGACGGTTTCCATCTCTGCCTGAGGAGCACCTGTGGCACCAGCCTGATCTATCACAGACCCGCATGAACAGATGGGCTCCACTAAATCGTTAGTGTCCACAATCCACAGGGGCGTCCGCGGCGGCATCATCAGTGTCTGATTCAGCTCACATCATGAATATTCACAAGTCGTCCTTCCTCTCTTACAATGTGATGAAAGCTGGGGCCAAAGTTCCATTGAGCATATGTGGTTGGATTTGGATCAAACCATCATCCTGGCTCTCATTTATCACTGGATATTTTTAGGTGTGGGCATGACACATGGTCATCTGCAAGGTGACTGCGCCAAGTTAAAATATGTTGCAGATTTGGATGTTTTGTGCATAATGACTTTTATTTACTCAAATCTCTTGTGCTATTTGTCATCTCAGCTGGTGGGACTGTGTGTACCAGCTAACCTATCAGCCAGGAGAATAAGGACGAGGTGGAGATGGACTCCTCCATTAACCAACTTGTCACTCATCATCTCTTGACCTGTCCTCACAAACACGGGCGAACACGGTGCTCCCACTGTTTTGGTAGTCTGCACCTTCCTTATTTTGTTTGCCGCCGCACATTTTAATCTGCTCCGCTGATTGCTTTCCGGCCGCACTGGCTGACAGCCCTACAGAGCCTAATCACAGGGCCAGAGTTTTATGTCACTGCTGCCCAAACATAATCAACTGGACAGATTATGCTAATGTGCTCACAGCCGAAGAGCAGCGTAAGCCTCAGATCGGACCACAATCCCAGTCAAAGGCATGTGACAAAAAATTCATTTGCTCCTGGGATTGACTATCTCAACTCCATCATTTAAATTGTTGTGTGAGTGGTTTAGTAAACCTTATTCCATTTTCTCTCCCTTCATTCCCTGCCGTTCTTGCAGGAGTTCTAAGTCACAAGTTGGCACAATAAAGCAGTGCTTTGTAAGCGCCGGACTACACAACAACTGGGTAAATGGATTAGAAGCTATGACCTGCTATGGTGTGAAAGTCGGATAAAAATCAGCCCCGGTCACATATGTTTCAGTCCTTACAACATCCACGCAGTCAAACAAGCAGGAAACCTGAAAAGAATTCAAATCTGATGTGAAACCTTGGACAAAGAAAAAGAAGTAATATTCTTTTTGCTTTGTAAGAAGCTTTCCATTCCAAAAGCATGCTGCCCTTGGTACCATCAAAGCTTACATTAAAACATGTGTACCTCAACATACCCTACAGAAAGCAATATGACTGTTTTCATTAAAATACCAAAGTTTCACAGAAAATAGCATGACTATATTTGTTGGCCTTGTAGTGTGGGTGTTAGACTGAGCCGATGTGTCAGAGTGTGTAACTGAACCAATGACAGCTGATACACAGTGTACAGCAGACAATGTTCAAGGAGTAAAAACAGAGCTTTTGAGTCTTTGTGGTTGGCTCTTTCATGGTCGCCTGAATGTCCTCAAAGTTTTTTGATTGAGAACAGGGATGTGTTCACAGACTTGACTTTAAAACACCTAACTAACATCACTCTTTCTGTGTATGTCTAACTGCATCGGTACAGTACAATGTCCTCCCCAAACTCTGACAGCTGATGCCAGTCGCCCAAAGTGGTTGAATCCCAGTCTCAGTATTCATTAGACTTTTAGCTGAAAGTTATTTGGGCTCTGGGCTTTAGCCTGAATTGGAATTCCTCTCCTGTACCGACCGACTGGCTTTGATGTATCCTCACAATTTCATGGCTTGCACAGATCCATATTATTCCCTCACACTTTCTAATTGTGCTTTAGTCCCTGTTCCTCCTCCTGTGGGAGAGCGCAAACCAACATGCTGACATTTTAAAAGCTCAGGACAACAAAGCGTTATTGTCCAAACACATCAAGCCAAGGATATGAGAAACATTTCGAGATTCCTGATTTGTAATTACTATATTTTAGAAAGATTGTTTTTTCTTATAAATTTAATGCTCTAAATTCCAACTCCATAGTTCTTGGCTTAATATACTTCAATTTTTTTCTGAGCCATATAGCCCAAAGTCACATTTAAATCAGTAGTGAGCCTTCATGCAAGTAAAGACAAGAAAAGTAGGCAGGCAGCGATCTCTAGGAAGCAGAAATGAGTCGTGAGGCCTTGCTCCTCCTGCTCATTAGACACATGAAGGAAGGAGGTTGGACAATACACTGCCAGCACTCAACTACGCTTTCCCACACACACACACACACACACACACACACACAGCTATGGGATGAATAATAGATCCCAACATCAAAGCGGGGACTCTGTGCAGCTTTCAATGCCCACGGCGTGAGTGGACCAGTCCTGCAAATTTCTCCCTCTCAGCCTCTGCCCATCCGAGGATCTGCTCTATTTGCTCACAGCACAGTCCAGCCCTTGAGCCAACGTGTGTGTGAGTGTGTGTGTTAGAGACAGTATGCATGAATGTTTCATGGGTATGGACGTATGCAGCATGCATATGAAGATTACTCTTCTGGCTGCAATATTCACATCTATCCCTGATATTCATCTGCCTGCCTGTTAGACAGACAGATGACTGACTTTTAAAGGACGCGAGCCTGAGTGCTGGTGCGTATTTCTTGCATCTACGTGTTTAGAGCACCACAATCATACATTTTCCACATGGTTGACACGTGTGGCAATTTCAACACGATTCTCGCATTTTGTTGATCTTCTGTGTTAACCAACAGGCACTTGTTTTCCTCCAGAATTTCAGGGCTCTTGCCATAAAATTGCACAGAGTTGCTTCTCTTTCCTCCAGCTCACACTGGTCAGATCTGTTATTGGATATCAAACGTGTTTGAAATGCAGAGCTGGCAAATCTAAATGTCTGAGATGCCAAGTGAATCCACATTATGTCACATCACTCACAGGGACACACTTGAATGGAGGTGAGTCACAGGTTCTGGCTGCCAAAAAGTTAATGCCTGTGCTCCTTATCTGAACCCACCAGTGGTCTTCGTGTCCCAGATGTCCCAGCTGATAGGAAAGCACCACTTGTGGAGATAAACCACATTTAAATCAAAGTTCTTGTGTTGACTGTGAATGAAATGACTGTGTTTCATGGGAAATGGGGTACCTGTGTTGACAAACCCACAGAGGATCACCACTCCCATTACCTTTATAGTATGTTTTGATGTCTTTCAGCTCATTGGGACCAAAACATATCCGAAAGAAATGGAAATATTAGACATACACTATTTAGACAAAAGTGTCGGGACACAACTCTTCATTATTGAATTTGATCTGCTATGGGACTGTTCCTCAGGGTTTGGGCTCGGCCCCTGACTTCCAGTGAAGGGAAATCTTAATGCTTCAGCACACCAAGACATTTTGGACAATGCTATGCTTCCAACTTTGTGGCAACAGTTTGTTGAAGGCCCTTTTCTATTCCAGCATGACTGTGCCCCAGTGCACAAAGCAAAGCTCCATAAAGACATGGTTGGATGAGTTTGGTGTGGAAGAACTTGACTGGCCCACACAGAGCCCTGACCTCAACCCCATCCAACACCTTTGGGATGAACTGGAACGGAGATTGTGAGCCAGGCCTTTTGGTCCAACATCAGTGTGTGACCTCACAAATGCTGTCTGTGTATTTAGAATGGGATGTCAATCCCTGTTTGTGTGTTTGTGTAATGGTCAGGTGTCCCAATACTTTTGTGTTTATTCAGGTGACCAGAAACATGACTTCTTTACTTCATGTATGATCATGTATGGCATTTTTTGCCAACCATAACAACTTTAGAGGGTGATAACATGTTTGTGGTTTACAGCTTTTGTGCTTTGGTGCATTTCGCCTTCTTCTTGATTCATCATCACATCATAGCTTTCTCTCTGTTTTCCCAGAGTTCATTTGGTGGCATGTGGTGGAGTTTTTAAAGTTTTATTAAGTAGAATGCAGACTTTAATACCAAATTACAACAAAAGTCTGCCCTTTGTTCTGCTCAGTTTTTCTTTCTGTGCTGTCAGGCACTGTGGCTCACCTGCCTTGTATTTCCAGTACTTTATAAATAAACTTGAATTGAGAATGTATTGTGTTGCTTTATCGTACAGAAACCACGGTAGCAAACATGTGTCTACATATCTAATAGAAGGTGAGCCTTTTGGTAATTTTGGTAATCTGGAATTCTCTTTTTCACTGCCTGTCGAATGCATTATTCACGTGTTTTAGTCCTGATTTGGTCCACCAGCTCCACAGCAGAAACCGACTCTTTTCATCGCTCACTTGTTTACTTTGACTCTCTGCTGTTTCATCCAGGGAAAAGCAGAACGCAGTATTTGGCTTATGTGAGCTTGTGTGCTGCGGTCCATAGTTTTAAAGGAGTGTGTGAGTGGGTGGATGGAGTCAGTGAGAGCCTTTGGGACTTAATCATACTGACCAGCAAACCAAAACAATGAACTGAGAGCAGCTTAAAGCTGAGAGGAGCTGCAGGGTTTCAGTGCTGATCCCCAGCGGGACCTGCTGTGTTTTACAGGAAGTCATTTTGTTCATTAATCAAATGTCAAAATTAGTTTTTAAATGGAGTTTTAACAGTAAGGGCTGAAGTAGTAAACCTACAGGAAACTAATTTTAACAGTGACCAACGCTCAAACCTAAAACAACCAACTGGAACAGGAAGCTGACAGGATACACTGAAAACAACTTCAGATCGAAAAAAAGAGAAAAATGGATCCCAGAGAGGAAAACTCATTACAGTACAGTGGTTGAGTTGGTCTGAATTTTAATGATAAAACTCATCACAGAAAATCAGGTTGGACTGTTATTTTGCTGTACAGCACTTTTCACAAAACAACAATCAACAAACAACAGGGTGTCGCAACCCCGAGACTGATTCACACTGACTCTCCCTCCTGTGGCCTGCTGCTGCAGCCACCGTGAGGGGGTGAATTCATAAAATAAAATGATTACGTTAATTATAATATTACAGTATATCAGTATGGTAAAAACTAAACACACACATGTAAAGGCTACACACAGGAGATAATTAACGAGCTAACATCTGATTAACAATGACTGGCTTCATTCTTCTTTTATCAGGACAATATAAGAACTTTGACTGGAAAGTAGTTGAAAGCAGGGAAAATGGAAAGAAAATGAACAAAGAGTTGATGTTATGCTTAAGTTTATCCTCTAAAAACCACAGGATGGTGAATGAAACACCCAAGCTGCAGGAAGAAGCCCACGCCATCCATTAGCTCGCTACTCGCTACTTCACGCCCACAGCACACGTGGACTATCATGTGTCTGTGAAAATCCTGAGCTTTGGGGACAATGACATGTCTGGATAGCTAGATAGTCTTGTTGTCAAACATACTGTCATATTACATTTACTGGTACAATGTACTGTGTGTCCTTTCCGACTTGCTTTGCTGCTCTTTTTGGTCTTTATTAATGTGTTAGCTACCTGATTATCGACATGTTTTGGACGTAAAAGGAATTGTCGGGGTTGTGTTTACGATGTACGTATCCCAACAATGCTAAATTCTGAAACCTTGTTTATTTATATCCATAGTAACAGTCTTTTCCCTCCCCGTGTTTGTCTGTGCATTGCTTTAGCTTTTGGTAGGCCTACATAACCCCAATCAGCTGTCAGCCAGAGAACGATAAATGCACAAACAAACAAGGTGCTGTTCTGGATGTGTGCACCGCAAGTTGTCATTATAATCTGCTATTGCTTTTATGTGCTGTTATAAAGAGGTCTGTACTGTCTGTGCTTTTTAAAATAAGTCTCATTAGAAGACTTTTATTCTGAAGCAGTTTCACACCAGAAAATTAGAGTGGAGGGGACCTGCTCTGATGCTGTGTGTCCCCTGCATTTTTCTCAAACATTATGTCATTCTGAGCTGCGCCAAAACAGTGAAACCACTCTGCTGATGAACATCAATTGACAGTCAGATATGCAGCGATTCTGCAGCAGACCCCTGCTGTTTGAATAACTGAACAGGCAGGAGGCAGACACCATACTGTATGTCTACTGTGACTGCAGTGCATGTGGGTAACACCACTCATGTGAAGGAACAAGAAGCTGAAGCAAACTGACTGGTGTTTGTTTTGTTACAAAGCCTGTTTTGTTTCCTTAAATTTCTAAGAAAGAAAAACAGTGTGTCGCATGTGGTTTCAATAAAACACAAAGGTGTCTGTCTCACTGACACTGCTGTGGCTCTCAGGCGACCGAGGAGGGGGAGATTGTCAGGCAGAAACCTTGACTGCAGAAAACATAAATTTCCATAGATATGAGACAAAGCCCTGGTGGTGCCTTTGATATTTCATGGGGCATTTCTTTGATTTTGATAAGGTTAGAGACAGTGTACCAGATGGGGTAGCAGCCCCAGTAAATATGCATTTTTCCAGCCAGAGATTCAATTATGGACAGCAGATGACTGACCTCATAGGCAAGCTGGAAATAAATATGTCTGGGTTCATCCAGATGAGGCCGGAATAATAGGCTGGTGAAAGGAAAGGAGAATAATCACCCAAAAGACAGATGAAAACAACAGGCCACTGTGGTGCTCCTTTGAGCTGCTGTGTGCTGTACTGCTTCCAATCATGAGCTCGAGATGAAAGAGGATAGTCTGCCTCAGTGGTCCACCTGAAGAAGCTTTTGATTACAGTTTGTTAGGGTGAGTCCTCTGCTCCAAGCTGAAGTAGGAAGAAGAAGCGCTGACCAGTGTAATGAGGCTGAGAGCTGAGCATAATGAAACTGAAAGGATTAAAAGGAAAACCTGTTGCATTTTATTTTGACCTTCTCTGAGATTTTTTATCAATGACCTGCGTGTCCTACTGGTTTGACGAATAGGCTCACTGCAGACTCCAAACCAAGCACAGTTACTGACCAGTTTGTGAACACAATGGAGCATTTAGCAGCTAAAGAGACAGATGTTCTGTTTTCTCAGGAAGGTTACTCCCATTGGTAGCATGCTAGCTAGCTAGGCATGCTAATGTTTTCGGCTACATGAACAGAAATCGATTGCGTACTCTGCTCTTGTTTCTTTCTTGCTTTGACACCATTCTCAAAAATATTTTCCAACTATTGCTCTTCCCATGTGTGTGAGACACACATGCTTCTGTGGACAGTCAGGGTTTGGGGAAGCGGTTTAGTGAGCAATCAAGTGCTAGTTCTGCAAAACTATTTTACTGCTGCAAAATTAAATGAAAAATACACAGTGTCTGTTGGAGAAAGAGAGAGCCTCACTCAGATCTCAGATATTTTTTTTTTTGCAATTACGCAGTAATCAGTTTCATGGTGTCTTGGCTACAAATTACAGTCACCACCAAAATTTACAACTTAATTAGTAAATATAAATGTTTTGAGAAAAACACATAAAACCAACATCCAACACGTAGTTCTTCTAATTTGAAGCAGGAGGAGCGTAAAAGGCGCATTCAGTGTCATCATCCTGGCTTGGTGATCTGCCCCACACTATAGACATGGATGGCCAAACATGTCTGAGGAGCGCAGTAAATAGATAAATAAATGGAGCATAGACAGGCCTCCAAGTGTCAGAGATGTGCTCAGAAACACAGCAGTCCGTGAAAAGCTAGACAGATGCAAAGCTGCAAGACATCCCATGACGATGAACTTTTTCCTAGCAGTGAACTTCTTTTTCAGAAAGAAATATCTCAGACGAAGGGTATACATCAATATTTCACCTTCAGGATAGACTTTCAGCGTAGGGCAATGTCTGGGTTACTGCATGGATGATGCAGCTTGCCAGTCTTTTATTTCAGTAAATACAATGTATTAGCTGCTCTCACCCTGACTCACCGATTACATGAATGATGTTTTTAAATGATCGTTTTGATGTGTGTCAGTAGGAGTATGATTAAAGCTACACAAGCAGATTTGTCCACCAGGGGGCAGAAAGACTCAAACAGCAAACAAACAACAGTGCTGGAACCAGTATTTCCAATGGGCTGGTCAGAACGGGACCTGTGGTCATTTTGGAGTGGCACGCAAATCACTGTTATATTAACATAGAAATGTGACATGTAAGGCTCTAAACGATGCAGAAAAGATGCACCGATAAATCTGCCCACAAATATTTATCATGCGGCTGTAGTTCTCCCCAGCCTGACAGAGTGTTTTAGTGTCTTTCAGCTTATTGTTTTGATTTTATGGTTTGGTTTTAGCTTTACTGTTTAGGTTCACTCTGAGGTTCTCATTAATGTTGTTTGCAGCTGCAGCAGCAGCTGTTTACAGCTGGGAAAGCTCTAATGAGCACACAGTACACAGTCTGTCCAGGACCAAAACACAGTGAAACATTCAACAGCCAATCGGCTTACATTCATCAGGTGTTTTCAAGGTCACTTTTGCTAAGATGTTAATTAACAACTGGTCACCCGCTGTACAAATGTAAGAGAAAGAGCACCACAAACATCCAATCACAGTCTTCTGCCATTTTCTCACCTCCACAGAAGTCCAACATTCACTTGTTTTGGTCCACCAGCTCCTGAGGAAAATATTAAACTCCCTTTGGCTTGTTAAACGTTCAACTTTCCTCACCAGCCACTTGTTTACTTTGGCTTCCTGACACCTTTTTTCTTTTTTTGTTTTTCTTTGCAGTATTGTATAATCAGCCTGAGCTGGGAAGTCGCTGACAGCTGAGGAGACTCCTCGGCCATGCAGACCTAAAACCAACACAGTGAGCTGAGAGTGGCTGAAAGCTGCATGCAGCTGTGGTGATTTAAATGTGTTGACGCTTCCACATCACAAGCAGGCGTTCGCATCAACCTGTTTGTGACTTTATTTTGTTGCATACAGATTTTATTGCCCTGGTTCTTACAGCTCATCATTAATTACAGACCATATATGTTTTCATCACATTAATATTGCTGAGAACCTAATATCTAATTAAGGTTGCTTACAGCAAATCTATAATCCTCATTATGACTATTAATCAGGATTTCCTAATTGTCCAGGCTGAGACTATTACCATAAATTAATAAGCTCCGTACTGAATGTTCTCCACTGGGGTCCGGTTCCTGCCCATTAAGGATATGATGTTACATAAAAAGGGAGGCAGAGACAACAGCAGAGGGATGTTCCTACAATTCCTGGGCGTCTTTTCACAGCCATAAACACCATTGGTGGAGACGTTTCTATTCTTATTCAGTGCAGTTTCTAATCCTGCCACGGCTAACGAGGAAAAAACAAACAAAAGCACAATTGAGTCATCATTTCCCTGCCTGTACGCTTCCCTTTAGCTTCGTAGTCCTATCAGATTTTGCAGTAATATGATATGCATGAAGTCAGTGTGATCGAGCTGGAGAACCCCCAGCGCCTCTGGAGAGGAGGTGGGGCGAGGCTTGGATGAGGTTATAGATAGGCTATCTCCTGAATGCAGCATTTGATATCTCTGCCAATGAATTTAAACTCTCCACAAGGAGATATGAGGGAGCGGGAGAAAGTGAGGGGCAATCTGGGCCCAAGTGCACAAACTCATTCTTCCAACTGACAGGACGCTGATATCCTTTTCTAAGAGTGGCATTCTTCACGTGTGAGCTGATCGCTGTGAAAGTCTGCAAGTGTCCAACTCCTTCCCTTTCTCCACAACGTGTTGGAACATCTTCGTCTCTGAAGAGCTGATGGAGCAACACTTTTGTCACTCTGTTCTTTCAAACAGCAGCATAACAAGGGCTCATGAGGCTGAGCTCTGTCACTGGAAGGACATGACATGGAAGGCAGACAGATCCAGTCTTAGCCTGCTGTATCACCTGCTGAAGTGCATATTGGATTCAGTGCCTTCTGATCACAGTAGTACACTGTATGAGTGTCTACTGATCTGCAGCCCGACAAAGAAAGACATCCTGATGGATATAGCAGCTGATACCGTAATGAAGTCACAATGTGGGAGGACTTCTTGAAACTGCTGTGTGCTATTCACATTACAAGCATGAAATGAATCCCGTGGGGGACAGGGGACAGAGCAGAGGTCATGTGGAGAGGAGCTTCACACGTCAATATGTTTCACAACTGGGATGTTTACGTGCCTGTTTCACATTTCCAAATCACACAGTTCCCATTATTTATTTTTGCTGATCTATATGCGCTTTGCTGTTGTGCCAGGCAGCTTTTGCTCAGTGTAAGACTGCCCCCTACTGGCTGTCACAAGCCATTACAATAACCCCCTTCCCCCAGCTGATCTCAATCACAGTTTCTGCAATAAGCCGGTCAGTGTGACTTATAAGGCATGCCTAAGGGTATGATGGCTGCGTACATTTGATGGTAGCATGTAAATGGGGTCAAATCAGCAGTGCAGGTGACAAATGCTGTGAGAATGGTCTCACAGTATTTAAAGAATCACCCTCATCTGATAAACATTGAGCATGGAATGAATCATCCTATGGGTTCTAAAGGGTAAGATAGGGAGGGAGGGACAGCAGTAACACACGCTTTAATCACAGCTAGTGATCAGTTTATAAATCACATGTCAAAGCAGTGGTGGCATAGCACAGAACACATTCATGATTACCTTAAAATGCTACAATATTTGAAGTAATCACTGTGTGTTAATGTGAGCGCAGCAGTAAGGCTATCCAATAAGTCATTATCTATACAATAACTCAGTGCTCAGTAAAAGCACAAGATGACAATTTTATCGTCTACAGTTCCATGGCAACTGCTGCTGATGAAAATGTGATATGATTGAGAGGGACAGGGTACCTGAAGTAAGACAGCTTTGTCAAGTACTGCTTTTAAGTACTAAAGAGTAACCTCAAGTTGAATGGAGTAAATAAAGATGTGACCTTTGAAATGGGTGCGCACAAACAACTAAGGAATAACGGACTGTTTCAGTCTGGCCTTATAGAGACAGAGCAGCACTGCAGCCTGTAAAGACACAAGAACTACGACTCTTACCAAAATAAAACTTGCATACTCTTAATCACACACACCAAATCAAAGTGCAGTATTTACTGTGGGTAAGGACTGACATTGCCATCGAAGCTGCAAAATACAATACATCATAGCCTGAGGGGAAAAAAACACAGACTATATAGACAAAGATTTTGGGACACCCCGCCGTTACATCAACAGGGACTTTAATTACATCTCATTCTACATACACAGCTCTAACAGCTTCCACTCTTCTGTGAAGGCTTTCCACAACATGTTGGAGTGTTTCTGTGGGACCAAAAGGCCTGGCTCACAATCTCCGTTCCAGTTCATCCCAAAGGTGTTGGATGGGGTTGAGGTCAGGGCTCTGTGTGGGCCAGTCAAGTTCTTCCACACCAAACTCATCCAACCATGTCTTCATGGAGCTTTGCTTTGTGCACTGGGGCACAGTCATGCTGGAATAGAAAAGGGCCTTCAACAAACTGTTGCCACAAAGTTGGAAGCATAGCATTGTCCAAAATGTCTTGGTATGCTGAAGCATTAAGATTTCCCTTCACTGGAAGTCAGGGGCTGAACCCAAACTGTGAGAAACATCCCCATGAAGAGATGTGTGTCTGGATACTTTTGTCTATGTAGTGTACATAATAAAGGAAGGATTGAGTTTTTAAATCACTTTGATGAAAGAGTTTTTGTTCTTTTTTTGTCTTTGCATTTTACTTAAATTGTAAACCATGTATAAACTGCTTTAATCAGCAACACGTCAGTAAAGCCAATTTGAACTTGTCAACACATCTAGACACGGTATTTCTGTGCATTAATAAATGAATGGATTAATTAATATGCATGAAATATGTATGCCTGAAAGAGACCAATGTGTTTACAATCAGAGTTCATACGTTGTCATTGGACCTACAAATCACTTTAGAGCCCATGAGAAAATATTGGATTTCAGTAAGGCTTATTTCCCCTGTCACTGTTAATGATTTAAGACCTGCTAATGCATCGAGTGCAATACAAACGTAACCCGTGGTTGTCAGAAAACCCCCACCATCCGTCTGTCCTCCAGTAGAGCTCCCATCACACGGGGCCCAGCTCTATTAAGTGGCCTTGACTGTATGTTCCCTGAGGCACAGCTTTCATGCCACACAAATGACATCATAGATCCTTCAGGTATAAAATGGCCCCTCTGTCATTAAGTCACGTGTGATTTATAAATGTCCAACAAAGTGCACGGTTTAATGGTGTTCTCATGCTGCATTTGCATGAAGAAACAGCATGTTTCCTCTCTGTTTGATGCATTAAAGAAGTTTTGTGGAACCAGTAAGAAAGGATGCATATAATTTCACAGTGTACTGTCAAAAACGATAGCATTTAGGATAACATGCCAAGGAAATTTTGGTGAACAAGTTTGGTGAAAATAAGCTAATGGAGATGCTGCAGGGTAGCCAACTGTCCTAACTTTTGCCTCAGGGGTTCACACAGCAGAACGCATAATTATGTTGAGAAGAGTGTGAGGCTTCTACTGCTTAACAGAAGAAACACCACCCGCAAGGTTTTGATAACGCTGCTCTGATTATGACACATGGATGCATTACCTGTTGAACAGGTGTACATGAACATAAAATCCAAATTAACAGAATGAGAGGAGGCGGCGTGGGTGGTGTGAGCCCAGTTACACCTGCATGGATATGACTGAATGTTAGCAGCCAGTCGTAGCCAAGAAGCTGATAAATGACTGTGAAGCTTGAATGAAGCAGTTGCCCGTCCGTCCATCCGTCCAGCCATCCAACCATCCAACCATCCAACCAACCATTTATAATCGCATGGACTCGCTTCATTCCCAGCAACTTCACACTTGCTTCATTGTTTCCACAGGGCATTCTGTGAAATGTAGGACTGCAGCAAATACAGTCAAGCAAGAAAACTACAACAAATGCAAAAGTCATATTGTACTACTAACATGCAGAGAGAAGTTTGTTGCTGTGTGCATGTTTCACTGACAGCAGCATGTTTCACACGTTGTTCGACATGTTATCTTATTTCTCCTCCACCTGCACATGATTCTCATTTTAGGGATTCTTTCACAGGATGGACCACATTCAGCATCTACTGCATGTTGTCCCATGTCCCACATTTTAAAGTTTTGCCATATACCCCTAGTACTACATTTGTCTTCTTTCTCTTCTTCAAAGAGAGATAGAGAGATGTTAAAAAAGAGGAAACACTGCAGCCCCCCGGTGGATTTATTCCTTCAGCATGCTCTGTTCTTCAAAGCCAATTCAAACACATGCATGTCTGCATCCTATGGAGGTTCTCTTTAAGAAGATTAGCATAATGAGGCAGCACTGCAGCACATTAAACAGCTGCTTCTCCAGACCTTTCTTCACCTGCACCTCAGTTGTTGTGTTTCACTCACAGTGTGGATGACCGCCACCATCATCACACTCTGCAGGACATCCACTGAGTCCAGGGGACAACACACACAAGGTGTGGGGTTTTATTCTGACACTGGGTGTGCACACCAAGCCTGTAAACCACAGCGTAATCAGATATAGATACAGAGAAGCAGCGCGGATTAAGAGTGTCTAAATGGAGGTGCAATGAAGGGCAAAATGGTAGATAGTAAACAGAGAACACGGATGGTATGTGGAGCGGTGCGGAGCGGCTAACGGAGGCTTAACGTAATCAATATTGCTTATGAGAAGGTGTGTGTCTGCACGTGTGTGTGTGTCTGTGTGTGTGTGTATGAGGAAGATAAGGAAACAGTGCAGCACTTAAGCACAACACTGAATATCAGCAGGAAACCGCAGTCACCTGAAGGTGAACAATATTGGTGGCTAAAGTAAGTTTGGCCTGGATCTTCTTCAGATTTGCATTTCTCCCCATTCCTTCTGTGTACAGATAAATTCATAAATCTCACTCAGAGGTGGACTTAAAAGCACCATCTGTGATCCAAATGTAAAATAGAAAACACATCACGTCACCTCCACTGAGACTACACAATCAGATATTATATGCATCCTAATTAGGATTTGGTCCAAAACATACACACTTGCAGAAAATCACTGTGATTTTACGTCTAAGTCCTGGAGAGGTTCACATTTTAATGAATTAATAAAGAAACTGTGTACAATATGGAAAATATTATCTAATCTTTATTTTCTTAAAATAGTTTCCAGATATTTTTCTGTTTTGTCTTGCTCAGTTAAGGAATCCTTTTAGCTATAAAAGCATTTTGTATGTGTACTCCCAAGTGTGGCACCAAAAATAAAACTTAAAACACCACCAGGAGACGAGGCTAAGGCTAATCTTTTTCAAAGTCTCTCTTTCAGTCTCTTTTTTTCCCCCCATTTGTTTCCAGGGCTTGTTTGTTTATATAGCACATTTCACAGGCATCTGCTCCAACAGTTCCTCCCATTTCCAAGTTGCTATGGAAGCCATCCACACATTTTCCCCCGTCGGCTGAAAACCACAGCCTGGGAAACCTTTCATGGGCTGACAATTGCTATTAACAAGTGAAGAGGAGGCACCTCCGTTCCAATGGCTGACTTATTCAAATCATTCCTTCTCCGAACAACTGGAATGATAAAAAAAGCAGCCGTATCTCATTAGGTGTAATCATAATTGACGGGTATCCAAAAGCAGACTTTGCGCATGTGGGTTTACGTGTGCAACATGTGCAGATGCACTCGTGTCTCCTCTGGTTTGTTGCAGTGAGATAGTGCTCAGCCAGCTGGAAAAGGAGTGGAACAGGAGAAAATGTAATCTGAAGACAGAGGTGCAGTGCAGCTGTGAGAAGCATTTATGTCTTCTGAGCCACTAGGTCACCAACAGATAAAAACAGTAGAATTCACTTCATTTTTTTTTTTTTTTTTTGTGTGTGTAGAGAAATATAATAAATCCTGACAGTGCAGCTGGTGTGCAAGGTTTCCCACAAAAGAGGATAAAGCAGTTTTTTGGGGAAATATTTGCAGAAACAGCAGCCAAGATTCAAGGACCTGGATGAAATTTTCTCCAAAGAAAGATTCTTCCTCTGACACTGACGGACATTTGAGTGTTGCTACAGAATATTCTGTCAGGTTACCTGGTGAGCTGCTGAGTGAAGCACATCATCGTGCTGTAGACTTCAAACATAGACGCAACTATTGTTGTATTGTTGACAATTTAAGCCGTCTGTCTTCTTACACCATTCATTGTTTGGTGCCCATGGCGCTCGTAAATTGTTTTCCCACTGGGAAAGGACCAGTCGATGGAAAGGAAATTAATCACCAACTATTTGGTGACTATTTGATCTGTGAATCATATCCCACAGTTTTCATGTTTAGCTCACCTTCACCTTGATCAGGACTAAATGATCTGTCCAATGATCTGTCGAACTCTGTGTTCTGGAGGCTCGTGGTGCCCAAACAGCAAACAAAGAGAGCTCACAGTTTCCCACTTTACCCTGGAGAGGGTTGTTTCACAGGACACTGCCAGTGGCGGAAGGTGTTGTAGTATAATCGTCTTTGGCTCAGCACCTCACCTGGTGTGAATCATCTCAGTTCTGTTATATTGGATTTAGTTTCACACCCTCTTTTCCAGCTCTCTCGTGTATCAATGTGTTAAAATTGGAAGGTGTGACAGAAAGAACCCCCTCAGAGCTGCAGTTCTTCTGGTCTGATGCTAAAATTACACAGTTGAAAAGTAATTTTCATTTGCTGCCAATCCAGTGGTTTAGCACCATCTGGTGCTTCCTAATGAGTTCATGATGACTCATTACCTGCTTTTGTTATGCTCCTGAATGGTTCTGAGATGGAACAATTCATATAACAGTCCTGGATATTCCAAAACTAACTTAGACAAGAAAAACGTTACTGCTGCTTCTGCAAAACACTTACTGTGTTGTGTAACTGTAACCACAGTATTTTTACTTTTCTTAAAACTGTTATTTAGTTCTAAATTTCAGTTATTTAACTTTAACTTTCTAATCTTAAGTGGAACATGTTGTCAGAGTTCAGAGTGTACAAAACAAATGGTGTGAAGATTCTGAAGTGATCCAGTAGGGCAGGATGCAGAATGAATACTGTGCTGTGAAAACAAAGAAACAGAGCTGTGTGGGAGACGGGAGGCCCGCCAGCAGACGGCAGGCTGCAGCTCTGCTGGACATGCACGAGGGACAGCAGCCCCAGGTGTGTCCCATGCTGCTGATTAACCTCTGGCAGGTCTGCGGCCCTCGAGGCAGGAAACGGAGCTACAGCCGGCGAGCCGAGCAGAATGACATGACGCGTGAAAATACACGACATTAACATGACATAAACATTCGTGACATGACACAGTGTGACATTACATTAGACAACATGTTGTGACTGAGCAGATGGCAGAGAAACGTGAACAACGAGAAGCCAGCAGTTTCAGTGAAAGCCCACACTGAGGAGGGTGTCAGAATATTTGGGAGCCAAGAGAAAACTAGAAGAACCGGTTGCCTTTTTCTCTTTTCTGTGACATTTGCCATGTGGGCTAAAATGCTCAAGGCCTAAACTGTAATGTAAAACCTGTGTTTGCTCTTATTTGTTCTGTTCATGCTGGGGATGAAGCCGTGCTGCCCAAACAGCTGGTCAACAGAGGGCATAATCCTACCATAGAAGAAAGGATCCTTTCAAAATAAAAGACTGAGTTCAAGATTCACCTCTTTACACAAACACTGTGCAGGAAACACAAGACGAAACTGTGAAACACAACCTGAAACAGTATAAAGGCATAACGGGGACTTGTTTTTGATTGATTTGTAGTAGGAGCTCCTTTGCAGGTGTAAGGCAGTTAGCTCACATCCAAAAATACAACTACAGCTCATTACACAATCCATATTCCATCCCTGACAAATCAGTCAGCACCACTCCTCCTGACCCAGATTCACACTCACTAATAGGTGATGCTTCTGCTACCTAATAACTGCATGACTAGTAATGCAGTTTGTCCACCCAGAGAGACAGCACGGAATGAGGGAAGCCTCCATACATCAGGACTGAAGCTCTGGTGCTCAGCTCCCCAGAGTCTCATCCAGTTCTCTGGGTGAGATCCAGTATCTCTGCCTCTGAGAGCTTCTGCAGCTCCACTCCCTCCCTGCATCCTCTGACACTCAGGTTTTGCTTATCTCTAGATATGCAAACGTTATTATCATTATTGTATTCAGTCCTCGGCTTGTATAAAGACCTTATATGACCTGACACAAAGTTATGCAAAAAAGAATTCAGATTACTTTGTGAATCTGCATTGCACAGCTGAGAATAATTAATTTGTTTGCGGGGGGAAACTGTTGGTGTGACCCACTTTTAAAAGCTGGCTTATTTCTCAAGGATGTTGTTAGTGCGAACAATGCACCACCCCTGAAAAATTCATTTTAAGGGGCTTTCAATTAACACCTGTGCTTCACAGAGTGCATCAGCTTTCACCAATTTGAAATCCTTTTCATCACTGTAAGAGTCATTATCAGCAACAAAATAGTCTTGTCATGCTCACGCTTTAACCTAATATCAAGACAAGCTTGCAGCCCCTGAACAGTTTCAAGTAAAAAGGAGAGAAATTTTTGATTACTGGACATGAAAGGCCCTTCAATCATAACAGACAGAACATCACAATAATGTTCAGAGGTTTGAGGTTTGTTACGACCAATCAAAGTAAAAATGTTCATTTTGTATGAACACTGCAAGCTTAAATTAATTCATCATGAAAAACAGGCTTCAGTTTTACCTGAAAACTATCAAGAGCATGTGAGAGTTTTGGAAAACACAAACTGCTAACACACTGGGTCCGAAAATTTTATCTTGTCTGCATTTATTCCCTATTCAGATTTCATGTCTTACCCTACAGAGTCCCTGAATGGCTTACTTACAATATAAGAATAAATCTGCATTCAACAAAACCCACAAAAGTGAAATCAAGATGTAGTCTGGTCCTTAAATC
Source organism: Scatophagus argus (assembly GCF_020382885.2). Lineage (NCBI taxonomy): Eukaryota > Metazoa > Chordata > Actinopteri > Scatophagidae > Scatophagus > Scatophagus argus. Next base: position 21,537,221 of record NC_058503.1, on the reverse strand, counting down.
TCAGTCTGTTTACCATTTACTGAAAAAAGAAAAGAAAATTCTAAAGATTAACAAACCAAGAAGAATCTAATCACGGATGCCAGGTTCGTAACAACATGGGCGTGTAAGAAGACTTCATATTTCATATCCTGCTATACTCATTCTTTTCTATAATATCCTGAAAGGCTGATTTTATACATTAAAGCGGCCAAGTGAATGCTGAAAGGAAACCAGCAGTGTTAGAACATAAACACACAGTGAAAGACATTTAGAGACATGCTGATGGTTTGAATCAATAAGCACTGCGCTTGCACGTATACACCAAATGTATCATTCGTGATTATTTTAAAGTATGCCATCTGATGGGTTAAACAGCAAATTAATTAAATGACAAACCTCTTCTCTGTAACCTAAACCAGTAACACTTCACACTGAAGAGTCATCTGACTTGTGTTTCTTTCTCCCAAAATCCTCTCTAATTAATCAGGAGTCAGCCCAATTATACAACCAGCCTTTTCAATAAACTTGTTAATCCTTTTCCTATAATTAGCAGTAATGCTGAGTCGTCAGCATGGGGGCTCGCTGACGCCACTGGTGCTCTGAATGGAAACGTCTTTTATTCACCTCAATATTGTATATCAGTGTTCTTTCAGTAGGGCGTGTGCACTTCCTGTAGCACTGCTTTCCACCATTTTACATCTGGAAAGAATAGCTTGACATGCCTTAAATTTTAAACTATATATTCCACGCTGCCACAGGCAACTGTGAATAAAGAATAAAGAATAAAGAATTCAGTTTCAGTTCAGTATCTCAGCACTGGAGGCTCATCGCCTTCCTGCTTCCTGTCCTGTAGTCCATTTCAGAGTGTGGACCACTGAAAGAGTTCCCTGTGCCTGACAGGCACTCACACGCTAAACCTCCCCATGTTGAGGATGTGCTGAAAAATAGTCTGAGTCTTCATTTAAGGTAAGAAGGTAAACAGAAGACATTTTCAGACCAGAAAAAAAAGGTTTGAACAAGACTTTCCTTCTGTTTAATTCCTGTGTGTGATAACTGTGCAGAACAGCAAAGGGCTGTTGGCTGTGCAGCTTCTCTATGAACCCACTTTACATCTACATAATGACTTGTGTGACTTGTGCGTTACTTAATAGCCACGTCTCAATGTTAGTTTGACTGCTCAGGTTTCAGTTACTCGTGTGCCAGGAAAGAAACACTTTTCCACCCCATGTCAACATAAACTCTTGCCTTCCCATTCATCAGAGACTCCCCCAAACTGAGTCTCTGTTGTACGAAGAGAAGCTCACCCTGTGATTGACAGGAAGAGGTGCTGCTCCTTGGTGAATACATGCCTGATTGCTGAGTTAGGCTGACAGGATTTCCGGGGAGGAAAGTTGCAAAGTGCTCAATTTGGTTTCACGCCTCACTAAGTGTTTCAAAAGAGCAGCAGAAATTGATGGATACAACTGATCGTTAGCTTCAAATGCTATTTTATTTATTTTTTATTATTTATTTCAGTCACCTTTGGAAAAATCCCCAAATCAGAAAGAAACTGAAATGATGCTACAAACCAACAGCAACCAACTTAAATATAAACTAAATATAAACTATTTATAGAGCTGCCACCTCCATTAGTGCAGCAGCAAAGTAGAACTCAACAAATTTACACAAACTGGATTTGTCTGTATTTTAAGCAGGGCAAGTTTTGATTTATGCTGTGCTATACCTTATACTGCACTTGCACAGATGCATTTTACATGACCAGTGTAATTATATGCCACTCAGTAACGGTGTGTACATTCTTTCATTTACTTGATACTTCACTATGATACAGAGTGATGATGAAAGGCTATGCAAAAGCTACATAACCCCTTCATGACTGTGATGGTGTAGTCTTTGTTGCCTCTTTGTGACTGTTAAAGTAAAAGACGTGAATTGAGTCAAAGCAGCAACGATTAATATCTTTATACGCTCTAAAAGCCCACTGTAAACAAACACAGTTTGAGGCTAGCTAAAGAGATTTCTCTCACAGTAGTTGGTAGAGACCAAAACAGAGCTAAAAGATAACATTAGATTTGGATGGATAAAAAACATGCCCACGAATACAAAAACACTGGTACTCAATGAGAAAGACAGCAGTATTGCATGTGCAGTGTGGCAGATACATAACATAAAGTAATTCTGGAACTATTAAAGCACATTGTCATTATCTCCACAGGCGTTGTCAACTCAGCCAGGACTGCATGGAATAATTTTGGCATATCTTAACCGAGACCTGTTTGCTCCCACCCAACCGCCTTTATTACACAGCCCTGCCAAAACATGCAATTATCAGTGCATGCTGTAGCACAGTCAAGCCAGCAGTACGCACTGGAATCATCCAAATAACATGTAATCAGTACGCAATGAGAGCAAGACTTCACACCTGCACTCTGCACTGATGTTCTGTCAGAACTACATGTCTGCCTTCCACCTGTCAGGCAGGAAGAACTGCTGGAAAACTGCAATCACAATCATCTCCTTTCAGAGCAGCAGGGCTCAGATTAGCTCTCCAGCTGTTCACCTCTTTCACAGAGGAGTGACACTAAAAGATCCAAGCCATATTAAAATGAACACTGCTATCATTTGCTTTTCAAATTACGGAAAGATGAACATCAGAAGTTATGAAAACTTATTTTTAGAATCAGCCTTCTTCTGTTTCATGCTGCTTGGCTGAAGGCAAAGGCAGAGATGACGGAGGTGGGCGTTAGCCACACCGCACTCTTATCCTGTCTGTGCTGTTTGTTTTTTAGTTACGATGGCCCAGTGAAATCTAAGAAGCTTATATACGACAAACCAAAGACACAGCTGGCAATGTTTAAGTAAGACTTGAACCAAATTCAAGGATTTCTCTAATGACTTCATCATGAGGAGGACAGCCAGCAGTGTACAAAGAGCTGACAGCTGGATTCATCCTGATGTCTGCAAGCACTGCACCGCGTCTCTGCCGTCTTTCAACAGCAATTCAAATCCTGTTGTGGACTCTCTGACATCTGCCTAGAACCATACACATATTTAAAATGAAGAAACACCAGCACTTGTCAAACACTATAAAGAACTTGCAAAATTATAGTCCTGCGCTGTCTCACAGGGTTGGCAGTGAGAGCACTTCAGTTTTCTTTCCTTTCTGTCATTTGCATGCAAAAAGCCAGCAGGCTCCCTGCCAGCTTATTTTAATTCAATCCTTAAATATTCTAATAATGTAGCTGTTTGTTAGATGCATCTGTGGGTTGCAAGAGTTTTCACAGTTGTCTGAACATCTTAACGCCCCTGGAAAACTTGCTACGGTGTCAGGAGTTTTTGGTGAAAGGTTCTCGATCAGTCACATTCTCCTGAAACACTCTCTGCAGGGAGTAAGGCGACAGGAGCCCCACTATTTTCCCATCTGTCTCGCAGTGGGAGCTCCCTGCAGCTCCTGGGTTTCTCTCCGGTGAGCCCTGACGTGCCGAGGGGATTTCCTTTGAATTACACACTGGGTCGTCCCTGAAGACAGTGTTGTTACCCTGCGCTGCTGCTTCATCGGTCTAGGCGAGCTGTTTGCTCACTGGGGGGGGCATAATGGTGCTACTGACTGAACTCAGCATTTGTATCTACAAACATCAGTTGCCATCCCACGCTGGATAAAAAAACGGTGCATGTTTTGGCAGGCTATGTTGAACAGCCACTCTGAGATGTTCGCAGCAGCTATTTGTCTGTTGATGGAACGTCTTTGTTGGACCCGCTGCTCCTCAAGTTGCTGATTGACAGCTGATTATTCACCTGGGAGGAGGTTTTGGTGGATCCGTCTTAACAAGGCCATGCAAATGTCAGTGCGCTGCTGGGGATGGAAGAGGAATTAAGCCATTTGTGGCTACAAACTAAAGGTCAAAATGTATAACCTTTACTATGGCTCCATTAAAGGTATAATATGCAGAAAAATCCATAGTTCACTCTGTGATTAAGCTGCTCAACTTCAGGTGCTGTCAGTGACAGACTGCTGTAGTGGTTACTTCCACACAACACTTACAGACGTAGTTACAGTTGAGAGATGTAAATATCACGTATATAACTCATTTTAACAATCAGATTTCAGTCCTTTTTGAAAACTTCTCAGCTTTTCTACCCGATCTGCCCAAGACGCATGAAATGCAATTGGATCTGAAGTGTTTTGGAGTTGATTTTCCTTCAGTACCTAACCTAGGCAGCACTGTTTTATAGAGACCGAGCTGACACAGAGGTGACAGAACATATTAAAAGCTCTGAGCCAAATCTTAAACCAGTCATGCTGTGAGCACAAGGCAAACACCCGCTGTTCCAAAACACGGCTTGCGTCTTTTATCTGCACTCTTCCTTACAGCAGACGCAGTCCAGCCCCATAGCACTTTTATATCCTGGTGACATATTGCTTTTGATAACAACATACCTACTGGGGAATCCACACAAAGTAGGATAATGGCAATGCACCGTTCAGGAAGAGCTGTGTGATCGTAACCGTGGTTATGCTTAGCAGAGAGTGGCAGTGCGCAGGGATAAATGTTCAAGAACCTCACTCTTAGCTGGAGTCTTGCCTCGAGTGCTTGTATGGTCCAGTGGGAGAATATCAGCTGCAGGATTACTTTGTCTCTTCTTGCAGCAGTCTCCCTTCTTGGCTCATGACAAATGTACATGTTAGTGAGAGGCGTGTTGGTCTGACTAAGCAAATCCCCTCAGCTGTAGCGTCTGACTACAGAAAACAAAAGAGTACATGCTCTTGACCTGAGGGTTCAAAGCACCGAACATCAACCGAATCATCGGCGGTTTGATTCAGGCTGGGGATCAGTGTTAGTGTTATCATTTGTCTCTTTCCCTACTTTCCTTTCAGCTCTCTGACATTCACCTTAATGGTTTTTTTTGTTGTTGCTTTTTAAATTCCAGCCCTAAAAAATTATTGCATCCATTCATTTCCATTGATTTTCTGATTTACTTTAATACCAGTGCAAACAATCTGTTTTACTTTGTTCCAAGATTTTGAATCCAAAGGAAAGAAGTCGTGTCAGCGAGTGTAATTACCTTACTACAGTGAAAACGATTTTCTTTTATTTTCATATCGTGCTGGGTAATTCTGAAACAAAATGTCTTTTTCACATTGGTTGTTTTTTTTTTTAAAAAAAAAAAAAAAAAAAGATTTTTGGCAAATGGCACAAACAAGTCTAACACTGGGTTTACAATATTCACATGGCCAGAACGTGTTATTAGGAAAATTGTTGGTCTCAAAAGAAAAATTGCACTGCAGTGTAATGGATGGACTGGGGGAGGCAAGAAAATGAACAACTGGATAGCCGTCAGCTATGCATGTCGGTTTATTCCTATCTCAGAGCCCGTGGGGGAAGGGAAGTGGGGGGCAAAGGCACAATTGTCCTCATTTTCCATTTTCTGCAGCTGGTTTTGATGGCTACAGAATGTAGCATGTAATGAGACAAGCCAGTTTAGCATATACCCGAGATGACTGATATTAATTTATGGTCCTCTGAGAGAGGCCTTCATTTCACACTCTGCTCTGGAAACACCAGCCTCAGTTGGCCGGACCACCGGTCCATTAGCCTGTCCATCCAACGTCTCCATGTGACGTGTGAGTGATGTCTCAGCATCAGTGAGATTATTGCTGCTTTATTAAGAGCACTCAGAGCGCTAATGACATTAATCCACTGACTTTAGATGCAGTGCTACAAACTGCTCCGCTTTTCCATTTCATTTCACGACAGCACACTTTCAACCGCACTCTGAAAAAACCTCAGCTGGACTTAGATCACATGACATGCCACACGATCCACATAAACATGCGAAGGCTGACGAGAGACGAGCTGATGTGTTTTCAGGGCCGATGTCCATTACAGATAACAGTGAACCAAGGAAACAGATGAACCAATATACATTTCCAGAGAAAATTGAAATATTAACGTCAAAATTTGCAATAACCAGGGATCGAAAGAACCAAAGTACAAGTACAGTTTTGAGGTATTTGTACTGCACTACATTCATCTGTCAACCTCACTTTTCTGTTACTTTGCAGATTCAGGTTATTGAGTGTCGATGGATTATTTCTTGAAGTGACTTGTAACCAATTTGATCCAAAAGATTCAAATTTAAATAATGGACAACAGTGGACATTCACTCCCTGAACCTCTAAAGAGACGTGCTGGTCTCTGCTGGTTGGTCTGCTCTGACTTTAAATTCAAATAAAAGCATGAGACTTTTAAATCGAGTGAATCTGGGAGTACTGCTCTCTGGCTGCAGCGTAATATTTCACTCTCAGTTATTTTGGGTTTTGACAGAATCATTGGAGTTTATTTTCTATTCAGTTTTATTTCAGAATTTGCGTCTGTTTTAGAGTCTTGTGTTTCTTTTATGTTTTGTCTTAATGGTTTTTATGTCTTCTGTAAATCACTTTGAGCTTTTTGTTATTGAAAGGAGAAATACAAATAAACCTGCCTGCTCTGAAATGGCACTGATGCTTCTTCTGTGCAGTTTTTTCATAGTTAAATATGAATCTAGTGCAGCAGATGATGTTACAGAAAAGTGTACTTTTAGTGCTGACTTGGATTCTTTATTCTCCATATTATTATATTTTGCAATGTGTGAAATATACAGTTCAATGTATACTGAGCATTGTGGGTCCAAATATTTCCCTCAGGATGAATATAAAGTTCTGTCTTATGCTGCCTTAAATGATATTATATTGTCTATTCCATTGGTTCTCAGCTTTTATGTTCCAAGACGCATCCCCACAGCGCAGTCCGGTGATCCAGCATCCCTTCGTCATCATCGTTACCTTTAGGCCACAATTTCAATTATTTATCCATAATGTTTTCTTATCCTTTTTTCTTATCTTTTTCCTTTTACTTATTTCATCATCTCTTTTTGCTTCCTAACTATTCAATCGAATCATAGGCTAATTTTTTCTCCTCCTGCACAGCGGCTCCACGTGCAAGTACCTCCAGGGGTACAAGTACCTGACGTGTCTTCATTGGCGTGTTGGTATGCTGCCACCAACGAGGGGTGGGGTTAAATAGTGCGAATGCTGACAAATCTTAGTCGCTAACCTGGTTTTGCAGCGTCATTAAAAGTCTGGGGAACAGGAGACGATCTCGCTCTCTCCCACACGTGGAAACATTATATTTAGACCTGCTGAAGTTTTGAATTTTACAGCCCCTCATCCACTTGATGGACACAGCACTTGTCTTACTTCTATCTCTGTAACCTTTAGTTTTAGTGCATGAGGTGTGGCACGACTCCCACATTATCTAACAGATCTAAAATCCTGCTCAACCAGTTATCCAAAGACAATCGTCCACCTGTTCCGGGCTGACTGTGTACAGTATGTGTTTGCCTTATGTCTTTGTCCATTCCCACTCTGATTTACAGCCTTGAACTTTTACTGCGTCCTCATCAGTCAGTGTCCTTCAGTTCCTTTTTTCTGCTCAACATTTGCTCCCCTCAAACTGAAGCTGATTCAGCTGCAGACGGCTGGAAGATGCAGAGAGAAGTCTGAAAGTTCAGTCAGGTCTGACAGACAACTGCAGAGTCTGAGATGACCAGCAAACCCTTGTGATTTAGTAGTAAAATGTCATTTTTCTGGGTATTACAAGCTGCACCAGTAAGCCTTCTGCTAGTCTTGTTGTTGGTCCCTCCTATCTTGTCTTTCTTCCCACTTGAAGAAATACAAAATACATGCAGTCAATATCCAGGTTGGATATTAAATGTTAATATTTGGCCTGCCATATTTGTCGGTAGCATTCAAAGTCCCATAAATCATTTAATCAAGTGGATGCACTGGAGAGACACCGTCCTCATACGGGAACACCGTTCGTCCCGCTTCCCTGTTAAATCATTTATCTGATCCATCGTGTCTGCGCTGGAGGAGCACAACAGCCGCTCAGATGTTCACACAATCGCACACAGAGTTTAAATGTCACAAAAATCGCTCACAACTTCCTCCACGTGTTTCACTTTCGCTCCTCGCAACTTAACGCGAGCAGAGTTTCACGCAAACCGACGACTCTGCGCAGCTGAAAGTTAAGCCTCATGCCAACAGCCCCACTCACGCGTCCACACGACACATGATGCAGCGGACAGCGACAAACAGCCTTCTTCTTACCTTTGCATCAGATGAGTACCGCCGGCTGTGCTGCGCCGCTCCTGCGCTTTGGTTCATGTTTCAGCACCGCGGAGAGCTCCAGGCGGGAGACGAGGAGAAGCCTATCAGCCCCGCGGATCGATTAACTGCTGCTGAGCGATCACAGAGAGCAAACGAGTCACTGAAACTACTTTACTGGTCCGTTTACGGGTTTGTCGTTCTTCCCCGTGACACGCTCGGGCTCTCAGCCAATGATGCTTCGCGCGTAAAGACTTGGTCTGCTGGTGCGCCAGCTGTGAGCGCGAGCGGGCTGTTCATTCATCCGACAGCAGCGCCATACGGGCAGGTCAGCCCTCACGAAGCGAGAAAACATAACAGGCTGTCGGCAATCAAATCAAGGTTTATACTCCATCCAAAACAAACATGTTCCACAAAGCCTGAATCACTGCTGGACACGTGGGGTCAGCCGCTGGCACAACAATTAACCTTTGCTTCATTGTTCGCTGGGGACAGATTGCATAACGTGATGACCGTAAAAGCATCGTGTTTCTAAAGCTGCTGCATATGGACACATTTCTTCCACTGTTATCTGCTGATAGACCTCGTCTTCGTGGGGAATTGAAGCTGTGTGCGTGGTTTTCCTCAGCAGAAAGCCAAATCTGTGGCGGGCGTTTACTTCACCATCACCTCACTTTCTCCTTCATTAACTCACAAGAAGCCCTGACAGACTGACATTTCATTAATGACACACACACATCCATACAGCAGTAAGATTAACTGATGTCATCAGGTGACGCATTTTGTACTCTAATGAATGATGATTGATTCTGGGGACTATTTGAGTTTCATTTGAATCAGAACATTTGCCCACATCCCACTAAAACACCAGCGGGTTTCCTATAGTTACGTCTCCGTGACATAATCATGGTGTTGCTTCTCTTCCTGTGCAGGTTCTGATTGGACTGGCTCAGTCACAGATCACTGAGCTGCATGATATCATGAAAACATGAAGACTCTGCCTTTAGTTAAGGTGTTTCACAGTGACTTTATCAGAGCAAAGTAAATTCGATTTGTTAGCCTGGCTGTTGTTTTCATCTTTCACATTTCTATCCATTATACCCCCAGGTCATTTCACTGAGAAGAGAACAACTGGTAGAAATCAAGTGTAGGCTGCAGCAGGAGTTCATGTGGTCGCAGTGAAGAAAGGACGTGGTGAAAAGACTCAGTGTGAAGCGTTTTCATTAGATATGCGCCCAGGAACAAAGCAGCGAGAACTGGGTCCCCCTGGAGCTGGAGGGGGGAGTAAAGCTGGGGGGGTTGGAGCCTCTCAGCTGAACCTCCTGAAAGTCACAGTGGTGATAAGGGAGGAGGGTACGATGATGAATTGGCTCAGGAAAGGTGAGCACAAAGATGATTGGTCAGATGTGATGATGTAAGAGTGTGCGAACGAGACGTGATGAAGAGGACCGGAGTGATAGTGGAATAAAGCAAATGTGTAAAAACAAATCAATTAATGCAGCTTTAATTTATGTAATTTTTCAAGATACTTTATACTCTGAAAAACAAAAACGAGGATTTAGAACAAACGATCAGATTGACAAAATGTGACAAAATCAACCAAAACATCATCTTTTCATGTTCTTAACCAATTGTCTTTAGTCCTTGAACCTAACCAGGCTTTAAAGGAACAATTCACCCAAAACTGAAAATGTGATCACTATCTACTCACCTCCATGCCAACAGAGAACCGCCTTTAGCTTCTTAGTCCACAGACCTTTTGTGGAGCTTCAGAGCAGGACAGCCCTGACGTGTTCTCCTAGACAACCGAAGGAGCTGAGGGACTTGTTTTAAAATGTTAAAAAACAACCCCAAATAAACATAAAAAGACTCCACACAGCTCATCCAGCGTGATCCCCAAGAGATGTTGTTTACATCCACCCTATCTGAAGTGGGTGCACAAGCTTAAACATGTGCTGTAAGTAACGACTCATTTCTGGGTGAACTTTTCCTTTAACCACACTGGAGCTGCAACATAAAACTGAAAGCTGAAATGTAAACTGTCAACACATCTGTGAGTGCCGATATTTATCCTGGTGACTGGGCTGTTAAGAGTGTAGTTTTACTAAAGAGCACTTTAATCAAAGGCCAGATGTGTCTCTTATCAGAATTACTTCTGCTCTGACCAGCGGTCCATCTCCAGAGGTCACAAGCAATTTCCTGTGTCATCCGCTCAGATGAGAAGGCCTTGTAGTTGGCATTTATAGTGAAAGGTCTTGGTACCACATTCACCCTTATTACTTAAGGCTGCTTGTGCTGTGCTATGAAAAAAACATCCAAATGGATTTTCATGACAAGGTTCGCCATCAGTAATTAAATCAGAGCTTCCTGCATGGTAGTTCACGCAGGGAGCCAACTATGTTGCACTGCTGTGACATTTTAAGATAATTACTTTAAACCTTGCCCAGAAGACATCCTACACTCCTGTAGTTTGAGATAGGAAATGTGTGACAGTCGTGTTCTCTTACATAGCGATGGCGCTGTGGCTGTCAGCTGTAAACTACCCAACAGCGTGCAGTTTGTCTCGACATCAATAAGTAAAGGCCTCCGCTTCTGTCAGATTATCACAGAGCACTTTGAAGGCCTCTGCTCACCTTCTCTTGAAAGCATGTGTCCACTTTTAGAGAGGAGGAGATGTCACCTTTTGATGCGTGATAGTTGGAGGTGTGAGAGGAAGTGGGTCATCGTCCAACAGTCGGACACCAAAATGTCACCAGGAAGTGTCTGCACAGCGGCGGACTGTAACAACATTAAACACAACTGAGCCGGTGTGAGATGAATGATGCGCTTTTGGCCACAGAATTACAACTGAAGGCACAAAATCTTTAAGCAGCTTAACTGCAACCTGAATGGAGGATGTAGAAGAAAAGCAGCAAAGGCAGCAAAGAAGAAAACCACAAGCTAGAAAGCGTGGATGCAGATGTCTTAAGAAAAATGATTTTGCAACATGTTTGTTAAACCTGAAGGATACACACAGTGTTTTCTGGTGAGCATCGGATGCAAACATGTTGTTTGTTTACAAGAAAACTCCAAAAGGTTCCTTTAATTTTGTATATTTTTCGTGTCTATGTGGCTGTTTAGACACCCACTCGCCTGTCACTGTGGGACTGTTTTCGTGAACGTCCCACTTTTTTTTAAAGCACTTTATAAAGCATAAAATTTGCAAGAATGTGGAAAGTAAAATATTTTATTTTGACAAGGAAAATAAAATAATTTATTTTAGGCTCATGTATTAATTTGAGGAAGATTATGATCTCATTGCTCTACACAGCTCTGATGTTTTTATTGAATCCACCATAGACCATGGGGACTCACTTTTGGAGCCGGTCTCCTAGTGGTCATTCGAGGAACTGCAGCTTTTGAAGTTTCCTCTTGGGTTTTCTCTCAGGGTTTCCAATTTGTACATGGAAAACTGAGAGCAGTTCCACAAACTGCTCTCAGTCCTGAGTTTTATTTTCACCGGCTTCTCTCAGTCTCAGTCACTCCTGTTATTAGTTTTGCACAGGTGTCAGATAAAATGTGAAGCAAGGACGGAAGCAGAAATAAATAAGCATAATAAAAATTTGCTGGTGCTGCGACTCGTCTCCGTCTTTGCCGCCAGCCTCAGTGGACAGTCAGCAGTCAGAGACACAGGCCTGGAGGCGGAGCTTTGACACAAAATGAGCTTCAGATTGTACAAATGAAGATCTGAAGTCATCTGCACGCTGTGTTCACACGGTGTCGTGGAGGACTCAAATGTGGTGCTTCACGCAGACTTTTCCTTTATCCACCCACAATTCGCACACACTGTGGCATTTTTCCTGAAAAGTTCTTCCCTGTAGGGAAAATAGAAACGTGAATGTGCCCTCCCACACACGCCACACTGTTACATGAAATGGGCAAACAGAGATCAGCTGCTGTGGTGGTTGCACTAACAGACAAAGCTCTCCGTTCCTTCAGTAGGTTGAATCTATGCACTCAGTCCAGCCATGCTGCTCTTGCCCAAGTGGGTGGCAAGTGTTCTAATCCCTCTGACTCTTTCATAATCTGTGGCCTGCAGATAATGTGTCTGATGTTACGTAACAAAGATTTTTTTTCCTTCAAAACCTTATTCCAGTCGCTTGTGGCCAGTCTATTTTTGCTTCTTTTGATTGAGGTATATTAATAGACTTGTTTCCTGTGTTGTTTTTCTCTCTCACTTTTATTTGACCATTTTTAGACACCAAATAAAGTCTAAATTTGTATTGTGACAGCCACACGTTCATGCAGGCTCATTAAACGAATGCTTTGACGAGGCGTATGATGTTCCACTGCAGTGAAGGTGCAGCACAACTCTGACTTTGTCCTCTCAGAAATTCCTTTTAATCTGCCTCATCTGTTCCTGGGTGCTGTTCTGTTCTCATTCGTTCGCAGCTTGTGCTTCCTTTGACGGCACGATGATCGATTTCTCTTTCATCTACGTGACAGAATTATTCCCTGCCGATGCAGCCATGAGCTTTGCAGGGCTTGTGGAGGAGGAAGTTCACTGGACTTCTGTCAGGGAGCAGCGCCGTGTCAGTCCATACTCACCTCCTGAAGTCACAATCTGTCCATCGGCCTGCCGGTCAGAGTGACGATTTGGCTCTGCTTTCCGGTTTCAGGATAAAAGAAGGTGCATCGCTCCTTCAAATCTCCTTCAGTCATCTTTTCCATCTATTCCCACAGAGGGTCTGTGTGTTTATTTGTGCGTTCTGCAACTGTCACAGCTTCATTTTTTTAATTCTCAGCAGTTCAGTCCCTCGCTGAAGAAATACAATTTACACAAACGTCTGATGTGTTACCCTTGAGCAAGCCAGCTCGACAGCCGCTCACAATCATTAAATAAATCTCCACCTCATCTACCCACAGTGCCTGACGGTAATGTTTGTGCCCAGTGCTTTCATTAGCAGTGACCACATCAACTGATGTGTTTTCTTTCGACTAACTCCCATACGGAGGAGGGATACAGTGTGAGATGGTTGTAACTGTTCCCCCGAACAGATGAAACAAACAAAGAGCTCGTCTTCTTTCTCTGACAGATTTCCAGAAGTGTCAGTTCCCCGTGGAGGAATTTGATGGTTGGACTTTTAATTATTTGTGCCATAGGAAGCTGTTTGCTCAAAAAGGTACGTTTTACTGCAGTAACAGTTTACTGCCGGTCGCGTTACAATTAATTCTTAGGTAAATTAGGTGTGCAAAGTAACAATAAACATAACAATATGTACAACGTGTTTAATCAGCAATGAGTTTAAGCTTTGAGTCATTCTTTTCCTTTCCTTATACAAGCTTGTACCTTGCAGGTTGAGTCAGGATTGAAAGACAGTCTTTCTCTAAAGGACGAAAAACCCGAAAGGAAAGACAGAAATATGCACAGACTCATCATCCTGAGGTCCTGAGGTAATTAAACCTAAGTGTAGTGGTATAATTAAATCTCTGAACTCCTTAGCTGGAACACCACTAAAGAAAAAGACAAATAAATAGAAAGAATAAATAAACCAAATCAATCATTAAATTGATCTTGTGAGAAGGGACATCTGTCTTCTTCTGTGATCACACAGACACCTGCTGGCTGATATACGAGGACTTTTATAGCTAAAAGTCTAAGGACTGAATAAAAGAATGAATATATGGTGAAGAAAACCAACAAAATGATTAAAAGAAGATCTTGAATTGTGAAACAGAGAAGAACGTTTCAGCTGGTTTCCCAGCACTTTCTCTGTTGATGTCCAACGGCATGCAGGTCGATTTTGTCCTGTGGCTGCCGAGTGAAACAACATCGAGCTGTTGGTTGCTCTCCCAGCTGACCTCGGGGTCAACGGTTCGATGAGCAGATGAGGACCGACAGGGAAACGACGGCTAGCTTTTATTTTGTTGCAGATGTTACGCCGTTGACCTTCGAGTGATCCTATAAGTTGACATGATGTTCGCAGCATGACGTCAGAACAAAACGGGGAAGCTCATTGGAAGGGGAATGTGATGGGCGGACTTTGACACCTGATCCTGGATCCTGCTTAGGTGTTGGTGACAATGAAAGGTGTTGTCAGTGAACATGACACTTGTGCTATCAACACTTTGCCAGCTCCATCAACACAGTTTTGGATTGTGTTACGTTATCTAAACTGAACTGTGCTCCTTTTAAATGAGTAGCAAGGAGAAGAAGAAGAAGAAGAAGAAGTTGGTTCTCACTGAGAGAAATCAGCAGCCATCGCTGCTCTGAACCTCCATAACAGGCACGAGCAGAGAAAATACTTGATACAAAATCACCATTACTCCTTCCACTCTGCACAGAATCAGCGCTGAAACAGTGTTATACATCATCCACTTGTGAGCCTTTACTTGTCCTTTAAAAGGACGCGCGGGACCATTCGCTCCTCTGTTCACAGTGAATTAGGTGCTTTGACCTTCCTGCCTGCATTCGGATTACCTGTCCGGCTTTTCTAAACATGGAAGCTGATCTAATCAGATCCTCGCTGATGCAGCACCACGATTTAATTCTCCTTTTCTACCTTTCTCACATTACCATTCTGTTTCAACACGCAGCTCTTCAAGCCTGATTTCAAGCTCGCTCTCTGGGGGTGCTTTCCCTCACCTTTTCATATGGCGCCCATTAATTATGAATGAGACAGAGGTCTCTGAAGAGTCGGAGGAGTGCTGATGGTATAGGGCCAAAGACGGGGGAACAAGGGGATTGTGCACCTCCTTGAAGAGGAAATCGTGAGGAGGTCCTGCAGTGCCGCATATCCAAGTGTTCAAAGTGATCAGCTCATAATGATTCCTCACAAAGTCTCTGTCTAACGCAATTATACTTTGTTATGCAGCTGAAGCAAAATGCCAGTGCTGTATTGTATCATAAATGCAACCATTCATTTTGCATGGGCAGGAAGTGACAAACTAGGCACAGATTCAACCTTGAACTCACGCTCATCGAGAGAAACAGGGTCACATTCCACTTTTCTGTGGATTCTCTGCTCCATTTGGGACCATGACACACTTCACTGTACAGTATGGGTGCGTGGCCGACAGGAAATGATTAATGCACGTGTCTATTTAAGACTCTTTGTAATTACTGAGAGAATAGAAGAAGAGAAACTAAATCCGCAGAGGGGAATAACCCTCGCAGTAAGACATCTGTGATGAATTGAGAACTGAGCCTGCGACACATGTACCATAGAGAAATTCTATAATATTTTAATGATGTTTGACCTAGTAGTTGAGAAAGTTCTGTATTATAAGTACAGTAGGATAGTGATTATATGAAAAGAAAAGGATACCACACTGGGAGCTGATGGAAATACATTCCGTTTTCATTTCCCATTGATAACTCTTATTAAACCACAGTCCCTCCCCTTGATATCCTTTTCTTATTGAAAACCTCCAAAATCACGAAATGACTTTCAGGCGTGTCAGCCTGCATACTTCAGTTTAGGATTCAGTAATCTGTTATTCTAATAAAGCTGGGCTTTTAAAAGAAGATAAAACTCATTTGGTCTTTTAACAAATTATAATTTGCTTCTGAAACTGACAGGTGCCATCCACAAATCCATCCCTCAGCACTGTTTCTGTACACTATTTCTAATGTTGTACTCTGGAAGATAAATTTATTTTTAAAATTTTTAGATTTTTATTATTTAATCTAAACTACATCCACTGTCAGATACCAGAGCCTCGGTGAAAGCACATCACGTCAGCATTGTTCATGAACGCTGTGTGTGTGTGTGTGTGTGTGCGTGTGTGTGCGTGTGTGTGTACAACCTTGTAACCTGAACTGCTCTGCAGGTTTATTGTTCATTATTTGTTCAGAGCAAAGGAAACATCCACCAGGTCTTTGTGCATCCTCTCTGTTTTTATTGGCTGCTGCCTTATGGACCCGTTTTTCTTTATTACTTCCTTTAATCCACATTGTAAACTCAGCCGTCAGCTATAATGTTTATTATTATTATTATCATACATTGCAGAAATATCTCAAATGAACTCTGGTTCTCTTTTCCAAAGTAAATCCCGTAATGGGCCTTCTGAAGTGAGTGTTTGAGCTTTAATAGCATCCTCAGCACATGCTGAGTGACAGGAGACGGCGAACGAAAACAGTTTATCGCCTGTGAAATGTGAGTTGCACATAATGATATTAAATTGATGCGGTAAACTACCACCACAACACGTGGTACCACTGCAGAAGACTTGCAGTAATTACTTAACTGGGAAAACTTTGTCTTTAATGGAACCATAGTAATGCTAGCAAGACACACATTTAAAGCAAAATTAATTAGCAGATTTTGATGAGGTTAGTATGAAAAAAATGCTCCAGTAAGTTTGCATTTGAAACAAGAACTTATTAGTGAACCGAATAACTTTGTTCATTAAGGCACTCCCATGTGGGCTCTTCGTCTATGAAGATCAGGTGCAGGTGATGTTTCAGGTCCAGAGGAGGAAGCAAAACACATTTCATCAAATGTTTGTTCAAATGTTTTTATGACTTCCTTTCTTACGCATCATAGTTATAACCACCCCGCACTTAGTATGTGCACACATATCACTCTAAGACAACATGCACCGCCAGCTGATGTTACTGTTTACTTCCAGTTTACCTCCATAACAGCACTAAACAATCAAGTGTGCACAAATGACTGTAGCTATTGCTGCTACGTGAGGTTTACTCCTTTAGGGCAGCCATACAATAAGCCTCTTAACTGTGGTTTTTGTCTCTGCCTGGACATCTGGTTCTGTATGAGTTTATTCTTGTCAGTGTCGGACTGCATACTGTGGGGCTCCGGCATCCAGAAAGCTGCAGTGCATTCATCTTGAAGAAGTTCCAAACCCTGGTTAAGATTAAAATTGTTTTGTTGTCTGACTACACAATAAAAACTGGCATTGTGCAGTTCCTCTGATTGTCTCATATTGATGGGACAGATGGATTTACACTGGAGCTGGTTTAAAGCCTGGTCCACTTCCTGGGACTTGGCCATATTATTTGACACCCTGGGAGCGTGCATTTAGTGCAGCTCGTTCAAGGAGGCCGGACATAAACATCTCAAGTGAGAACACTGTGTAGTGCCAGACCGGTTCTGAAGGCCGCTTCCTGAATGGGGAGGACTCACCAGACTCACCAGACTTACTCAGTGTCAGAATGATTTTGCTTCTATGTAGGGATTTGGAACCTGAACAAAAATCTGTGCTTACATAAGTTAGCCTAAGTCATGTTGCACGATACACTAAAGTCAGACATAACCAGTTTCTGAATCTGTCTGTTGAGTCCACAACATGTCTTCAGTCTTGGCTTCTCTGCAGGCGAACCTTCGTGAGCCTGCGTTCAATCTGTCTTTGGGTTTTGTGTGTCTCGATCATCCAGTATGTATTTCTTTGCCTTTTAATAATTCCATTTTATCTCGTACACTAAAATCAAACCCGGGCTTTATTCTAATGAATGCTTCCTGGACAGAGGGGCATTTTAAAAGGCCAACATGTTGACGTGTGCAGGGCTAACAACAGCAAGTCACGGGATGACCGATACACCAACCAGGTGCACTTTTAACCATAAACCACACTGAGTGAGTGCTGGAATAGTAAATAAAAATAATTCACATGTAAATAAATGCTGCAGGAGTTTATCAAGTGTTGAACAGATGGATGTGAAACGCACAATCAGAGTAGCAACAAGAACCCACATGTCAGCAGAATGCAGACAGACTTCAAAATAATCAATTTGCTCGAGCAGTTTAACACACAAAGTTTGAATAAAACCAAAGCTAATGAAAGTGGAGTCTTGTTTTATGTTTATCCAATACCATTACATTATATTGTTCTGCTTGGCTGACTGGAAAGCACATATATCAAATGGCCACAGTTCAGTCCTGCAAATGGATCATGTGTAAAGATGTCTGCTGCCCAGTTTGATACACTTCATTACTCAGTCCTACAGCAGGACATGCTGAACCGGAGCCGTTCACTGTGCAGTTCGTGAACATAAAGGATCCACTAAATTAGAGATGACTGGCACAGAAGAACTGTGTAAAAGATGAACACGTACAGTTTTGAACCTGGCCAAGGAGCTGCCTCGGGCCCGGAGCTAACCGGAGCTCAAGCCGTATGTTTTCCCACCTTGTGGACACTCATTAAGCTGCTCTCTGGGTGTGAAGCAGTGTGCTGTGCTGAGCCCCAAAACCTCATGCATATTGTTCACTCTGCTGCTGGAAGGCTGAGCTTCATTTCAGAGAATTCACATGGACAAAATGACGCACTCATGGAAACAAAAAATAAAACATTTAGCTTCAGACCGTGCTGTGTGACACCATGGTTGAACTGGCTGAATTCTTTACACATCGGCACACGATTCCATGATGTAGTTTTGGGCAAGGTATAACAAAAGACATCTTCACTCTCTTTATTTCTTTGTCAACACATTTGAAATGAATCACACTCGACTTTCTGTGCCTGTTAGAGGATACCTGCACCTTTCTGACAAATGAAGTGATTTCTAAAGCTTCAAATTCCCAACTCCTCTCAATCTTCCCTGCAGCCACGGTTGTTGTTCAGAATTCTTGTAGCTGTTTCTGTTTTCCACATTTCATGTTTACTTCCACGTCCCACTGGCAAGGCGTCTAAATAAATTAGCAACATGCACCTGCACTAGTAGATTTATGCAGTGCTAATATTCAGCTCTGTTGCTATTTTGGTGAAGTTCATCTTCAGTGTTAGTGTGTCTCTTGCTTTGATGACAAACTCCGCACTCAGTAAAAAATAGGAAGCCTTTGAAAGCTGTGACACACCTCAGGTTAAAAGGAATTTCTTTAAAAGATCCCAGAAATAAGACGCAATTAAATATTTAATAATGGTATATTAGTTTCTGCATGTCACTTTGAATATTTTATCATAGAGACAATTCAAGGTTCAATTTAATCAGCCTTCTCACCTGAGACCATTTTGGTGTCTTTGGGAACAGTACAGCTCGCACAGAAGCTTCACAAAAGAGAAACTGTTGCCAAGAGAGTTCAGCAGGCTTATTTGAAGAGTTCTATTTATGAATATCCAACCTGCACCCAACACCACAGAGTTCCACTGACCAGGAGAAGAACTCAGGATCTCTCATAGTGGCCTTGCTGCTTGACAGGTTTCTCCGTTTCACGTGAGCTCCAGACTCAGGTCACAGCCCTGGTCAAACGGACATCAGGCTGTGCGCCACAGTCCTGAATGGCCACTTCTCACAACCTGGACATGTCACTGACTGCACTGAGATACCGAGACATCGGCAGCATCATCTGCACCTATCAGCCTCATCTTTAAAACCGTCTGCTTGATATTTTGTAGGTTACCCTTGTGATCTGAGCTGTCAGGGGAAGGGACACGAGACCTCTGGGGGGGTTTGTTCAGATCAGCCTGGGATCTGAGGAGTCTTCAGGCAGTTTTTGTGGTTCTTGAGACATTCCTGATTTGTTTTAGAAATGTGGCGGGATACACTGACCAGCTGGAGGGGAGCCTGCTGCTGAAGGGAAGAGCCGGTTTGCCAAGGGGCCTCTGTTTCCTCTGACAACACGTCACTGCACTGCCATTTTAGGACGGTTCTTCTTCTGTGTTTGTCTCTTTCTTTGAAGACATCTCATTAAGAACAGGACGTCTTACGTGACACACCTCAGGTTCAAAGTTTCTTTGCAACATCCCAGAAATAAAAATAAATAATTTAACAATGGCATGTTGGTTTCCGTACGGCAGTTTGAATAATTTATAGGGCGGACAATTCAACTCAGATCTGAAACGTCCAGAGATGTTCAGGTTTGATTGATTGTCAACGTAATCTTGACTCTGCAGCAGGTATTTTCACTCAGCAAGGTCCTGGACTTTCATATTAAATATTATATTGTATTATCAGGATGGTCATACATTTTATGTATTTGTCAGCATATCACTGCCTTGTACAGTTAAAAGCAAAACCAAATGTAAGAATCACACGGACTCATTAGATTTGGTGTTATAATCAGGTGCAGTGCACGTTTCTCAGTGATCTCTTTCAAATTACTTTAGGAAGATTTGAGGCAGATTTGCATGATTTGCTTTTGTTCATACTTTGCAAACAGGCAGCAGTGATACAGCAGGAAAACCAGTCCGGCTAGGTGATCCTGAGTTCAGAGAGGTTGTACAAATCTTTTCATTAAAGTCAGTCATCCACAAAGGAGGCTGTACTCAATCAAATGAGGAATGAAATACAAGCAGTTGTTGCATAGCAGTGTGCATTCTGAACAGAACGAAAGCAGCCTGTGCAGAATCAAATAATCAACATACAGCAAGCAGTGCAGAGAAACAAATGTGTGTGCATATCGTGGGGGACTGTGTGTTCTGTCTGGGCTTCCAGGAATTCGAAGTCCTTTGTGAAGTTACCTTCAGAGAAAATTCACATTTTCCAGTGCTGCCTGCACCTTCTGCCTTCTGTCCATCTGCAGACAGTTCAAGAGGAGTGCAGATAAGATTTTGCATTATTGATGCACTCTGCTCGATGGTCATCAATAGCTGCTGCCATCATCGCTGCCAGAGAGCCCCCTAACTGTAAAGTACAAATTGATGCACACAGACTTTGATTTCAGTTGACACATGCAGAGCTGCAGCGCCGACTGGCAAGCAACCAAAGAGCTTCTGTGCCGTCTGCTGCTGCGACGCAGAAAATAAAACAGCTGGAGCAGAAACAGCAGTGACGTACTGTAATCCACAAAGAGATTTAGGGCTGCTGTGGTGCCATTACAGCATCTGCACATTTTTGGCACATTTGCTTTGGTACTTCGTCAGTGTGGCATGTGGGGGACACACACCTTTAGCTCAAGATAACATTTTCCATGTATGAATTTAGGGTTGTCTTTTCTTTTCGCCTTTTTTTTTAGGTTGTTATTATCAAAGGAAGGATCTGTATTGCTGAGACTTTGGTTGAAGGTCTCCAATACTCTTTACAGCTAAAATGTCATGGTACAGCATCCAGCAAGAAGCTTGTCAAGTCTTATTTCAACAGCCGCAGTGGAACAAACTGAAAACAAGATCACTGGACAAAAATAGAACTACAGACACGCATTGTGCTTTCATTAGCACCACTGTCAGAATATGGAATGGAATAATCTATTGCACGGCGTCAGTTAATTACTGAGTGTGGGCTCAGACAAATTACGCCCCAAAATCGTACGCATGCAAAGCTGCTATTTACACTTTCCTTGCAAAATCTGGGTCAGTTGCAAATCCCCCCAAAGCTCAGGATGATCTGGTGGCTTGTTGAAAGGTCTGCTGCCCTGAGATCCCAGGCAGTGCATCCGGCTGCCACAGCCAGTCCCTTGGTACAGGCTGAAATGTGACCGCGGCTCAGTGAACTGAGGAGGAGGCTCGAAACAGTGATAATAAACTCATGCAGCACATTTAATGAGCTGCCAGGTACTGAGTCACGTTTACAAGCATCTGAGAATGAATGAGGGTCACTGACGGAGGCTTTGATTGACTCAGCAGTCTGTGCACAAAGTGCCCAGCGATGGGAATGAACTCTCTGATCTTATGAGCCCACTCATGTGCATGAAAGCCCTGTTGGGATCAGTAGTTCTCACGGGGTCCAAAGTCTGGTCCTAATGAGGTCCTCGTTAGGATTAGAGGTACTGTGTGAACTGAGGTTCGTATTCTTTCCATCTTGCATTATTTGTTTTCCCCTGATTTTGCACATTGTGTATGAGGGCTTCATAGTGGACAGATGCTGCCTTTGACCTGCAAGTGTCTGTCACTTGAAACACAGACAGGAAGTCATGAAGGCAAAATACAACTCGCCAAAGTGAAAGAAATAAACAAACTGACTTAAAGGGGTATGGCACCAATTCTACGAATGAAGTTCAATTTACTTGTGATGGCATGTGCTTTGTGTTTGGTGCCATGTTGTGCAAACAGGGTCGCAAGTTTGATCCCCACCACAACAAATGTGACCTGTGAGGCTGCCTGTGAACTGCTCAGTGTAGCTGGAAAGATGCAGCAACAGCACTGTATTTAATATAACTGAAAATGAAACAGTCTAGATTGAATATACATTACGATTTCAGCGTATGCTACATTATTTAGATTACATATCAGCACCCCTAAGAGCCACTAAGCTCCAGTACATCACCTTTATGCACTTTGCTCTCCTCTCAGCAAAGTGCTTCTTATTGTAATGGATGTCCATAAGTGAGGTTGTCTTTAGGCGTACAATATACTTATGATATATGCTGTAAGTTTATTATTGTACTCTCATACCTGCCCGCATCAACCAGAGCTCATCGTCTCTTTTCTGTCTCAGACACCGTAACTTCTTATTACCTTTTAACGTTTCAGAAACACTACCTTTACTTTAGCTACATTTCATCTGCACTCAGCAGTGGGGCTGACAAGCCTGCAAAATGATCCAAATAACATTTAATTTATCCAGTTTACTGCTCAGTTGTGCTTCAAGCTTCTCCGCTTTTTTCATCATTTCATTTCCACACATGAACGGCTGCATGCATCACATTCGTGTCCTCCTGTGCTTCCTTTTTGACGTCTGCGTCTCCTTCCTGTCCTGTGTCAGCCTCGTTAGTGCTGTTCAGCCAATCAGCTCCTCCAGTTTCCTCAGCGCTTTTCCCTCACCTGTGTGTCTCCACCTCCATCTCCCCACCTGCACCTCCTTCCCTCGTTAGTTTGCTCAGTATTTCAGTCCGGTTTGGGCTCAGTTCTTTGTTGCATCGTCTGCTTTGTTTGTTATATTTTTGTGAAAATAATTTGATTATGCTTTAACATTTCTTTAATGTCAGGAAGACATTTTTAAGTGAGATAAGTCTGTCTTTCTTGTAAAGTATCTGTGATCTGTAAGTTTCAGTTTTACCAAATTAAAAAGACATTTAAGGCTTCAAAGCACGACATCATTAAGTGGTGGACAAATAAAAGCTGCAGATTACTTTACATATTTTATATGACTCTATAAAGATCTCCCTTCTATAAATGTTATTGCAAACCATGTGTCAAGCAGACAGGATAAAGCGAATCACAGGCTGGTAAAGGAGGAACTGCTGTTTTTAGAAAGCTTTGTTAGCACAGACCCAGAAGGCTCTTGTTAGGAGTCTCAGACCGTAGCTAATATTTTAAGAATAATTTCTCAGTAGGCTAAAAAGACAACCCAGTTTCCTCTTTGTGTGTTTTTGTGTCTGTCTGGTCATCATGAGGTCATCACATTTTACCACGAAACGCACGGTCAGCCCTCTGTGAAAGCTAAAAGCTTCACAAAAGTGTGTGTGTGTGTGTGTGTTGCAGAGAGTTTGCCCTATTGGTGTACTGAATCTCATTTTTAAGGAATTTCTAACTTCCTATTTGCTTGCCCGTCGTGTCTTAAGCCTCGACGTGTTGTTAAGCTGAACGTTGGCATGTTGTACACGGCAGCAGCAGTGAGGATGATGAAACAGTGTGGAGATGATCTACAAAGCCCCTTCAGCTGGCAGCTCGGCACCCTGCTGTTCTTCCAGACCCATCATCACTGTTTGTTTCTTGTTTAATGTGTTGAACTTCCCTTTGATTCTAATTTAGTTCCTTAAGCTCCTCTTAACTTTCTGTCGTAGCTGAATGTGTACACAAGATTTTTTTTCTTTTTACTTTTAATCTTAACTCAACATAACAGAAACGTTGCATTACAAAATTAGATGTAAAGCTTAGATGAAATTAAAATACTTAAAAGCCAACATTTTGGGCTTTTTGCTGAGCGTGAAGCTCAGGGTGTGTTGACACGCCGTGAACTCACTGCTGGGTGTGATAACAGGTGCACCACACACTAACACAGAGCTCAGGCCTGCCGGGCATCTCAGCAGGTGTTAAGTTACTCGTTAAGCTTTAAGCTGGAAAAAGTCCATTTTTGTTTTTCCTTAATCCTAACTGGCCAATAACTGCGGAGTGTTTCCCAGGGTTAGCCGTGAATTGGATCCAACATAAAGCTCACTGCAGCTCAGCCACATATCATACTTCATCTTGGCAAGATCTCAAACCCCTTTGATCCTCTGGTTTGTTATGTTCTCTGGCCAAGAACGACGCGGATCGTCAGCATTAAAGTTCTTTCCAAGAGGTGAAAATCACAGATGGTAGGCGGGTGCGTGTCAACATCTTTCTGATATTCCCGAAAGGGATGGAAAGATGCAGTATTTATGATTTTACTGTGTGTGTGTGAGGGCAACAGGAGGAGAGAGACACCATATGCACATGTAGATGTAAACATGTTAATGCATCTTTTAGTATTCAAAATGAATCTGTGTAAAATGAGGGCTGATCCTCCACAGCAGTCTGTCTGCTGTCTACTGCTAAGGAAACCAAGCACTTTTATTTTCCGCAACACACAAACACAGCATATGCCGCATTCTTTATCCCATGCTACTTCCAGTGTTTAAAATACTTTCTCATGTCTGCACAAGCTGTGGGACTAATCAGTAGCGGGTGATGAAGGTGGATGTATTTTGTTTAACTAAATGTTTCATGTGTTTTCGTATGCAAGTCAATTCAATCATTTTTTTTTCGCATGTACATGCAATGCACGTTAAAAACTTCCCATAACCAGAAATGATGGGCACAAAGTGCTGATCCATCAAAATCTTCTCCCTATAAACTTCTGTCAAAATTCCAGAAATGCTGAAATTTGCGTTGGAGAAGGTGAAAAATTATTTTAAGAGCTCAGCTTTCCCTCAGACCGTCAGACTAAAGACAACATATTGTTAACGTGTAAACGAGGCTGTGGTGATGTTGGCAGTGCAATGCATGCAAACAAAAGAAGAACAAAACATTTTTCTCACATCTCATTATGAATAAAAAATAAGGTGTGTCGTACATCTGTCTGCTTTTGTTTACCCTCCCTCTCTTCTCTTCTGTTCATCTCCACCCTTTCACTCCTCAAACCCACCAGGAACTCTCTCAGAAAACATCTTTTAACACGGAACAGGCGAACAGATGGAGTGGAAGCCCCCCACCATCTACAGGGAGCTCCAGCTACAGCCACAAAAGACTGAGATGCCCTCAGCGGTGGATGCAAAGTGACGACACGCAGCTTGACCTGATTTTAAACAAACAAATGTCTCACTTTGTTTTAAACATGAGGTCGGGTTTCCTCTCTGCAGGGATCGGCAGTCAGAGTGGATGATTTATACAACAGTGGTGGAGCTACAGTTGAATGAGTTAACGGAGCAGAAGTAGAACCAGCACATCTGTGTGAATCAATAATATCTGTTAACACAGCTTCCAGACCTGAGCTCCCCCTGGTATTAGGCTGAAAACTCAATGGATGGAAGCAAATGATGACATTACACTTTGTGGGAAAAGGGGGTGGGTGATGTCTGGCTTAAGTGATGATGGATGGATTATCTGGGAGAGTATCCTTGTTGTGTTCTGTCTCAATTTAGAATCATTTTGTGTCAAATTAATAAGTTGGACCGAGAAAAGCGGGTGGAGCTGCTCTTCTTGATTTTATTAAAAAGCAGTGGTAGAAAAAGTATTCAGAGCCTTACTTGAGTAAAAGTATGTGAATATTACTTGCAGTATAAAGTACTGATTGTGCAGCAAGATGATTTGAGATTAATCACAAAAGGAATAGAACGATTTACTGAAGTTTATTCAGAAATGCCCACAGATACATAAGTACTCACTCCCCCCTCCAGTGACGCTGCACTGTGACCTTGAAAGCTTTCACTGACGTGGCGAGACTGGGAAAGTGAATGAAGTGGGGAGAAAAACAAACACTATGCTGGCAGTTCAACAAGTGGCTTAATCAGACAAGCAGGCCTCCGTCCCCAAATCAGAGAAGCATTCATACAAGTGGAAGTTGATTGCAGATAATCACACCAACATTACAACCAAACCAAACCAAACCCGCTCTTTAAGCCACAGAAACAACATGTTAAAATGCTGCATTTTACCTTTTCTTTTCTTTTCTTGTTGGTACTCTGACAGTCATACACTCCACTACAACCACTGGCGGCTATTGGCTGAAGGGAAGGGCACTTCAGACATACCGGACTTTCAAGGGGAATAAGTAAATAAACAAATTAGAATTGCTACCTACTCATGTGCTGATCCACCACCACTGTTAACCTCACCTACTTGCACTACCTCCACTCTGTACTACCTCACTTTTGTCCTACCTCCAGAACCATATTTATTTTACTTATTTTATTTTGTTTTAATTTATTCTATTATTATATGTTGCTCGTTCTTACGTTCTATGTATGCACCAATCATCAAGACAAATTCCTAGTAATGTGAAACCTCTTCACTTACATTGCATTAAAGCCAATTCTGATTTTGATTCTGATTCTATTCAACCAACAGCCTTCAGACTACAGTGTTACTTCAGTGCTTTTTCCTCTCTATATGATTAGCTGTTGAAATATTTTTCTCTCCACTCCCTAAAAAAATCTGTCTCTGTGATCTGCTCTCCATTGTTCAACATTTGGTTGGTTGTTCTAATTAACCAGCGTGAGAATAAAAACGATCATTTTTATCGCTTATTCTGCCCCCCTCCTCTGAAACACACACCACATGGATGTGAAATGTGAGATTGCTGTAGGCTCAGGGTTCCCCGCTGGGAGGGACAGGAAGGAGAACATTTTATATACAGAAGGAGAAGCAGCACGAGTCATCATGGATTCCATTGATGCTGCAGACTGTGAGGTTGATTCATGAAGTCAAACACTGAGATGGATTTACAGCACAGAAGCTAAGCTAAAAAATTTTTTTAAAAAATCTGTGTATATTAGAAATGCTGTTTGTTATTGTTATTTTCAGCTGACTTTATCCTCGTCATCTCTGTCCCTGCCTCGCAAGCATTCGGGAAATCCAGCAGAATTAAACCACACATGCAAGGATTCCTCTCAGAAATTTCTGTTTATGAAACTGTGATTAACCCTCATTGTGGGCAGCTTGAGAGTCAGCTCACGATTGGTTTACACTTTTAAAAGCCGCTCTTCGGGGAGGGAAGATCTTCTCATATTTTTTTTCCTCGTGCTAATGTTTGATTCATTCATGTGTCAGAGGAATTCTGTGTCAGGATTTTTAAACCGCTACGCCACTGCTTTGCATTCCTCTGATCCCCTCCATTAGACCATATCACAACAGGGATCCTGCTCTCAAGATACTTTAATTATTGAGGATGCGACCAGAGCACCATCTTGGATAACAATCATCTGCGTTTGTCTTACATGTGTCAGAGCAAGTATGAGATGAAGGGTCCACCTTGTAGATTTTTTTCAGAAAAGAAGAAGAGAAGGCAGTACAGTAAGGAATACTTCACAGTGTGGCAGCAGGTATTTATTTTACCCTTAAACCCTCCAGTGCTTCGGGCTGTGAGCCAAAAATAGTATCAATCAATTCTCTGCCATGGAGGCCTAAGAGCTGCAGAGCCTCATGAAAACAAAACACAGAAGTGAGCAATGCTGCTTGTAAGTGGCAACTTCAGTCACTGCAAGATTACATGAGCCTTTTCTTTAAGACATACTCCCACAGCCCAGACCGACCAAATCAAGTTCCCCTTCATCAGCACCAATACTTCTGTCCCAAATGTCTTCATCTGGCTTCATTTCAGACTGGAGGTTATTTCACAATGAAGTCATATAAAAATGGAAATAATGGTGGATGTTGCAGTGCAATCGAATGTGAATTTGAAGAAAACGTGCATCAGCTAATGGACGAGAGGCTCGTGCTCCTGACAGGGCAGGATGTAAACATTAACGGTGTCCTCCCAGCCTGAGCTGTAACATTAGTTAGCTTAGCTAGCTTAGCTACCCTCCTCCATGATGCACACTTCCCTTTTTCTCTGTGATTCAAGAAGAAAATGATTCCAACATGAAGCTGCTCACAACGAGGTCTGCAGATTATCTTCAGTCACTGGGTTGTGATTTCTGATTGAGTTTTTCAAACAGACGCCTCTAAAACCCTGCAACTCACACCAAAACTCATCTAAATGGATAAACAGCAGTACACGTCAGAGGAAAAATGTATGTTTTTCATTTTGTGGTGAACTGTCCCTTAAAAACTAAAATGAAGTCAATGACAGGTTGTAGGATATCCAGTATTACCACAAAAGATTAAGAACATTGTTTGTGTCACCTGTAGAAAACAGGATGGCACAAGGCTTTAAAGTGACACATGATGGAAGAAATGGGAATTTCAAAAAAGCTTCAGACAGAAGGTTTAACATTATTTGGCATAAACGTTTGAAGCAAGTGAACTACAAAGCTTTGAAGAGCAAAATGAAACTTCCACATTTACTGTCATTAAAATGAAAGAAATGTAGAGGGATCTCACCCCTAATGCCAGCGAGAACCAAAAGCTTGGGAACAGCAGGAAAGATGAACTGAGAATGCAGATGCATTTTCCATGACAACAACTGAAAGAAAAATCTGAAGATGTCAAAATAGCGGAAGCACATTATAGTTCTGCCTGTGGTGCTGAGCCATTTCTCGAATGGGGGAAAAAGATATGTAGTCAACAACATCAAAGAAAATGGAGAGATCAAAAAGGATTAAAATACAGAATACGGGCATCGGCAGGCAGCAGAAGATCATTAGTGAATTTAAGAAGAGAGGCAGCATTTTTCAGCACCGAGGAGTTCACTCACACCAGACTCAATTCTTCACAAATGGGCCTTGTAATTTATTGAAGAACACAATCATTGATGGGAAACTTTCTCTAAATCCCTGAAAGAAATGAAAATTGAAGGATATTTTTGCAAGTACAGGTTTCTCTGAACATTTCTCTGACCCACAACTTGTTTTAACAAGCTGGGAAACAGTTGACAGCTGAACCCTACAAGACTGACTTATAGAACTTTGAGGTTTTCTCACACTTGAACATGAAGGTCAGATTTTACCACTTAACAAAATTTATTTGAATCTCTCTTCTTATAGTCATTTTTTGTCATAGTAAATAAATTTGGAGATCACACAAAAGGTGTCACTAAGAACAAAACAGGCCTACATTTGATATGTACGGTATATGAATGCAGACTTTATTTTGTCAGCTTTTTAAGAAGAAATTATTCCTTTTTCATTTGGTGGTAATTTATGTGTGCTTGATTAACTTAGTTTCAATTTACAATGGGTGATATTTGCAGTGTGTATTGTACTTCACTGTAGTGTAATTGACTCTGAATGTGGTCGAGGTTTTGTCGTTTGTGCTTCAGCCGCTTGAGGGCACCAACACCTCTGACGTCTGTTAATCTACAGTTATTATACAGAAGAAGGAGCTCCGGGTGCACCAACAGCTAGGCATCATCATGCCTACTGCTGTGATTATGGAGGAAAATTTTGATAAACTATTAGAGCAGTGTGAAGCTCAAGAGCTCGAGGTAAGCGATCGTAATTATTATTTGTGTCAACATTAATGTTGTCTTGCAGACTTTGTCTCTGAAGGGCTTTACAGAAGCGCTTCCGACAGTTAGCTAAGTTAGCTCATGCTCATTTTAAGCTAACGTAATGGCTAAGAAGCTAGCCTGCGTTCACTGTTTTAACGCAAAATCCACTTTCAAGCCTAGTTAAACTAACGTAGTTATGCTCTGTGTTAGTTCTTCAATGAACAAATGCTGACAAAAATTGTCTTCGTTGAAACGAAAGTGGCAGAGTCAGCATCACTCACTGCTGCTATTAGCCTGCAGTAGGTAGCAAATTGGCTAACATAGAGAGCCAGAGAGGTTTTCGTTGTGTTAGTAAACATACCACAGCTAAGATGTCTGCACTGTTTTATTTACACGTAAAAGCAAGTGTTAGGGTTACTGTGTGCCGTTTGGGTAGCCTCGGAACTGGTCATTTATCTTCAAGAATTAACGGTCCTTTAAGGCGAGGGACTGTCACGTTAGCAGAGGGTGAGGAAAATAACAACATAACCCTGACTAGATGACCGGTGCTGGTGGCGGAGGTTACGTTACAATCTGTAGCTGATGTCTGTCAGCGAATATTCTTTAAAATATGCCATATGGATTGTGCAGGAACGAAAAGTGTGGCAGTTTTTAGCTTTAAGCGTAAATGTCACGGCTGTATTCATTTCTAACAGGCTCCAGGGGGCATCGCAACACCTCAAGTCTACGCTCAGTTGCTGGCGCTCTATTTACTTCATAATGACATGTAAGTCAACTTGGTTTCTGTCTGCTGTGGCGGGCGGGGTTTTCTCTCTTTGTCTTTATGGTTGTTCATTAATGGGACATGCATTCACATGTGGTTTGCTTAAGTCCATCGACCTATCAAGTGAAATGACACGATCTCCTTCAGTTGCTCGAATAAGCAAAAAAATAAAAAGAAGAAAGAGTAATTTGAGGGCGTCCACCAACAACTGATGGCTTCACAGTTTATACATTTGGACTGGGAATAAATGCACATACATGTGTATAGTCTGTTCAGTTAAGTCACTGCTCACCCTGTGCTCTATTGCTGCACTTATCTGCAACTTTATTCTGTGTATTGTCTAACTTCCACTAGGAATAATGCCAGGTATCTCTGGAAACGGACTCCCCAAGCGATTAAATCGGTAAGAATGTCAAAACATAATGTAGACATTGCTAAGTAAGTGCTGCTGAAATCCGTTTTAGGGTAATAAATGTTTTTGTCCTTCCTGTGATTATAAATACCAATTGCATAGATATGTTATGGAAAATACAGTGTGGAACCTGGTCCCTTTTTTAACTCTAATATACGTGACAAAAATAATAAAACTCTCAATAGCAAACAAAGTTTTGTCTGACATTAGCTAAATTCTATTTATCACACTGTACTTAATACTTGCAGACCATTTTTTGACCAAATCTGCCCATTATGAAACACAGCTCAGCCACAGATGTATAATGACTTGTTGTCAGTAACACATGAAGTTGCTTTCTTGAGTTGTCTGAATGAATTAAATCTGGCCGTTCATAGCAGTGGGACAATACACCATAACTGTCTTCTGTTCCTCAGAAATACACTCGTCTGTGTTTTGCTTAAGGATGGCAAGCCTACAATAAGAAATAGAATAATCATTCATAATAATGATCATCCAGTCACAACACATTTTTAAAATGGGCAGGGTAGTTAAAAAATGTCATACTGTGATTCATCAGTATCCTAATGGGTGTGACTGTTCTTTGTAGTAGCGTGACGAATATTTTTGAAATGCTTTTCCACCTCTTGTGTGCAGGCAAACCCAGAGCTGACGGCTATTTGGGCTGTTGGCCAACGCATTTGGCAGCGAGACTTTCCAGGGATCTACACAGCCATCGCAGCTTACCAGTGGTCAGAGAATATCCTTCCGGTCATGGAAGCCCTTCGAGGTAATAACAAGCCTTGTTGACATTTCGCTCTGTTTACGTCCAGTTTTTAAGGTCAAGAAAACAATTTTTAGAAATATTGATCTTTTTTTACCATTTGGCTGGGGGGAAGCTGTAGCAAAATGACCTGTAGAGACATTAAAGTCAATTAAATATTTGCTCTGCACGATTTGGTTTTACATCAGCAGGGGGCAGCAGATGAAGACAGTTGTAGTTATGATGCAACCCAGAGGAAATAACAGACTGGAACATTAAGTGACTGAGTGTGACTCTTTTCAGCACCTTTTCATTTCACTGAAGTGTAATGTACAGGTATAGTGAAGGCTGCTTCAGATGGATTCAGCAAGATAAAGATGAATAAGATATCAGTTACACTTAGATTTACTGTTATAGTTTAACGTACTTCCACCTCTACTCTCTCATAATGTAACTGAACATCAAAAATATTTCTTTTGTGTGTTGATTTCACACATCACTTGCTTACATCAAATGCGTAATTTTAAAAACATGTTGCCCTCATGGTCACATTTGTTGGGGCATTTGTCTCATGTGATGTGATCTCTTGTGTAAGAGTTTAAGAATAGCTTGTCCCTCTTGTTGACGACGCGTTGTTGATGTGCCTGGGATGCTGACGTACAGCTGTGTCATAAGACAACTGGACAGCCATTGATTACATTTTGCAGTTGGACATAGTGAATGTTGGCAGTTCAGGGTGTTTGAATCTATAGGTGCACATTTTACTATTTTGAAAAAAGTCTTTGATTAAGTAGCTTGAAATAAGGTAGCAGACGTTCTTATTAGCGAGTAGATAGATACTTACCAATTTTACACTCTTACACTATTTTAAGAATATTGTTTTACTGTTGTTTGTGCAAAGATAACATTTTCGAGTGCATCTAAATAAATGACCCAACTGTTTATTGACATAAACCTACCATAAATTAGGCTTTAAAATGAGAAAAAATAATACCAAATGGACATCCCAGATCACCAGAGCCCAAGTGATGCCTTGCAGTTTTTTTTTGCATTTGATGGTTTGATAAAAATGTAATTAATGATCAAACTGTCAATTTTCTATTGATTTAATACCAGTTCTTGTTCTCACGTTTGGACGTGTCAAAAGTATATGCAAAAACAAGTCTCTATAATAAAGTTACTGTGTTTTCTGTAGTAAACAGAGCTGGTTATAAATAGCAGACTAGGTAAATGATAACAAATCAAAGGAGATAAAATCATCCAAACATAGGAGTCACAGGATGTTGACATTGACTTGTTTACCGATTTGAGCTCAGCTGGGGCTCCTCAGCCAGTCACATGGACCCTGGCTGTCTCTGTTCTGTCCACCATTTCTGTCTCTGCAAGGAGGATACACAGTGCCCACTGGGACATGTGACACATGCAGCACTGGGTAGGAGGGGGACATTTCTGTGAAAAGATCCTAAGGCAGCAAGCAGGCAGGAATGTGTGCTCTGGTTGGTGAGAAGGATCGGATGTCACCGGCTGTGAGGGGCTGGTATAAAGGACAGCGCTGCTAGCTCTCAGCTAGAATAGATATCAGCATTTCAGAAGTAACAGCACACACTGAGGCTGCTACGTCCGCAGAGTCCGACCTTTATTTTGCCAACTATTTGAAACCAACGGAGGGTTAAGCTTTTAGTTATCTCTTGTGAAAATCAGGTAATTTACTCATCCAGCTGGAAGCAGAGACTTTTCCATAATGGATGTTCAGAGGACAGGATCTGTGGTTCGGCCCCCAAGCCCAATGGATAGTCTGGAGAAGCAGCTGAGCTGCCCCATCTGCCTGGACATGTTCACCAAGCCTGTGGTCATCCTGCCCTGTCAACATAACTTGTGCCGTAGTTGTGCCAGCGACCTCTACGACTCGCGCAACCCATACCGCTTTTCTGGTGGCGTCTTTCGCTGTCCTACTTGCCGGTTTGAGGTTGTGCTTGACCGCCATGGTGTCCATGGGCTCCAACGCAACCTGTTGGTAGAGAATATTATCGACATCTATAAACAGCAGCAAGAAGTTAGTGGGACCGGAAGCTCAGAAACCACCCTGAAGTCTAAGGAATCCAAAGAACCGATGTGCCAGGAACACGAGGATGAGAAAATCAACATCTACTGCGTGACCTGTCAGGCACCCACCTGCTCCATGTGCAAAGTGTTTGGCCAACATAAGGACTGCGAGGTGGCACCTTTAGCAAGTGTTTACCAGGCCCAGAAGGGTGAACTGAGTAACGCTATTGATACCCTGGTGGCCAGCAATGGTCGCCTGCAGGTCCTACTCAACCAGATGGAAGATGCCTGCCGTGCCGTGCAGGACAATGCTCAGCGTGCTAAGCAAGGGCTCGCTGAACGCTTTGACCTCTTATATGCTGTCCTGGAAGAGCGCAAGACCGTTCTGCTAGAGCAGATTGGTAAAGAGCAAGATGAAAAGGTAGCAGCTCTGCGGGCATTGGCTAAACGTTATGGTGAGCGACTGCAGGCTAGTTCAGAGCTCACAGATACGGCCGTGAGGGCATTGGAGCAGGGTGGCGCTGCTGAGTTTCTGTTAGCCTCCAAGGGTCTTATCACTCAGACCAAAGATGCAGCTAAGTGCTCACTGGGGGAGGAGAGGCCAGAGCCAGGCTTTGAGAAGATGGACCACTTCACTTTGTCAACAGAGCATGTTGAAGCAGTCCTTGCAAAAATGGACTTTGGAGTGGCTGATGATGATGAATTTGAGGATGCAGAGGAAGAGGAGGAAGAGGAGGAATAATGAAAACTGAAGTGGTTACAGACTTGTAGGAAATACTGAAATGTGTGATTTTGAAGGTTTTTCAAGTGTTTATAGCAGGAACTCCTCATTTAATCTTGAAAGAAATTCAGGGTTACATTGGATGTGGGCTAAAATCGCTTGCCCCTACTTTCAGTGCAATAATTTCATTGTAATTTTTTTTCTCAACTTGTTTTTATACTTTTGTACTTCTGAGCTGTTTGAATGGAAAAATGGGACTAGATAAATGTAAATATAGAAGATTGATTGCGCATCATTTTCCTCATTTGTAGCTGATGGAAATGTTTTTCACTCTTTGCCTAAGTTTGTGTTGAATTGGTGATCAGCCGCCTGTAATCACCAGATCTGTCTTTGGAGGAACGTGGAATAAAGCTGCATGAAGTTAAGCATCCATTTGCTTTATTGCTAACCTGAAACATGAAGTTTAAGCTGACGGAGCACACAAAGGGAGAAAACAAGAAGACCCGATATTATTTTGGTCATATAGAGTTTCTTAGCAGTGCTTCCCTCAATATGTCGCTGCTCTTAGTTGGCAGTAGGCTCGATTTAAAAATAAAAGCCCTTGCCATGTCCTGTCTGCTTTGCCTTTGCTGGTGAAAAGTAGGGGCTATTTTTAAGAGGTGAGAGGGTGAGAAATGATAGCAGCACTGGAATAGACTGTCAGGGAAGGACAGGCCAGGTCCTGTTTCTCCTCCATAAAACTCCCGTCCTCCCACTCATGGACGTCTTGCTCAGCAGCTCCAAGCCAACTCCAGTGTGTCAGAAGGGCAAACTCAGAAAGGCCGGCCCAGTTGCCACACCAGTCATCCTAACGGTCAAGAGGCCAGCGGTAAAAATACATGCCTGCCAGAGTACAGGGTTACAAAAAGCCCCTTGAGACGACCTGCTTGACTGTGTTGGGAACATTTGCTCAGAGACCTCATTTCTTTTCCGATGTGCAGCCAGTCAGGTGCAAGAAAGTTGTTCCAACACAAGGAGCAGTTTTATGAAGTGGGATCAATGTTTCACATTTAACAGATGGGAGGTTTGTACTGCTAGAGAGGGGAAAAACAACTTCAATGACAAAGCAGTAATATTTCATCCGCGTTTCTCCATAACCTCGGCTTTAGTCTGCTTTAATCACCATCATGTCTAAAGAAAGATATTACTTCATAACAATAGCCTTGATTACAACCATAACAAAACAGATGAAATCCCTTCACAAACAGTTGACACATAAACACTTCTTTGACATAGTTTTCTAGGTTAATATTGTGAGTCCTTCCACATCTTTTTCAGAGCAGCATGATGACAGGGAGAACAGGAAGCTGCTTGGACGGCAGAATGGGAAAGCACTCTTGACAAATCTCCGGCCTTCCCCTCACAGCTGTCTTTCTTCATCCCTCTTGTTATTGTTACTGCTGCTAGCCGCTGCTGCAGACTGGGGGCTGACTGTTGGTACACATGAACCGTTGCTAGGCTGTAAAACACGAAAGGCCACAGCCCTGAGGCATTTCCGTGATGGCTGCAGGAGCAGATACATGCCGGTGTGTGTTGTGAGGCCCTGTCACTGTTGAGGTTATCTCCACAAACGACAGCACCGTGTTAAGGCAGGATGGATAAATAGGGCAGCTTTGACGTGTTGGAAGCCTAAGCCAGCGCCTGGTGATAAAGACTCGTACTTTGTAGTGCAGTCGTTCTGCAGCGTATGACGTCCACGGCTCATCTGAATCTTGCTTCATTTAACAAGATGTGTTGTCAAGTATTTTTGGAGATGGAAAGTCTTCATTTCTTATTTATTTTAGCCCGTAAGCTCATCAAATCAAAGGCCCCAACAACAAAATGTACCATTTGATTCAAAACAAATCCAAATTGGGGCTGAAGTGTGAATCAAAATAGTATTGGAATCACAATATGGCCAAGTGCAGGAGCTGCAGTGAAATGTGTCTCAGCATATCGTTATTAATGAAGCATTGTGGTACTACAGAGACGGCCTGGCCTACAGATCTCAGTCTCCTGACTTAAGGGAACATGCTTGCCTGGGACAGACCCACAATAAGTACAGCTACCACAAAATTTATGACGCATATCTTAATTGCAGTATCGTTTTATATCATACTGCTCTAATCAAGGTGCAGTTAGAGGCAGGAAACCCTGAACTGTCCAGAATGGTTTCACTTTATTTCAAAATCCCAGGACAAGTCCTGTAAGCTGTTCTGTTCTTCCTGACTGTGTGCTTGTTTGGACTGAGGAGGAGATGAAACAATGAGAGGAAGCAGACACAAACTCAGACACACATCACTGATATGACCAAAAGAAGAACCCTAACCTTTTCGTTCGTCCATCCCTCACAGAGAGCACGCGGCAAAGGGCCTACAGTCTCGTGGCCCAGGCCTACACGTCCATCACAGCAGAGGATTTCGCTGCCTTTGTGGGATACTCTGTGGAGGAGGCAGTAAAAGGTAAGAATGAATGTCCACAGCCTCCTCAAGGGAGCACAAGGTTTTTTAGGAATGGAAAACTGCGGTGTTATTGACACTCATAAACAATTAAACACTTGCTGATGGGGGATATGTTTTTCTCCTTTCTCACGTCTGTCTTTGTCCTCAGGTGTGGTGAGCCAGGGCTGGCAGGCAGACCCTGCCACCAGGATGGTGATGCCCAAAAAGCCGGGTAGGTGGCAGTATTGCTCTTTTAATTTGTAACCATCATCGTCATCTGCTGTTCTGTTGCCCAAACAGTTTTCTCCTTGTGAGTAATCCTGCAGCCACCTCCCTGCTACTCTTCCTTTTAGATTTTATTAGACAGCCTTTAAAATGTTCAGAACAGGGATTTAGGAGCCGTTTTAATCTCTGCAAAAAAAGATGGATGACATTTTCCTAAAATCTCTTGAAATTGTTGATCTGCTAAATCTCCCTAATCTTATGTCCATATTTCCTAAACTTCTCTCGTCTGTTCCCTTTCTTCTCTCTTTATTTTGTCAAAATTTTCATCACGTCATCACATAGACTCAACCCCAGAGAGTCATGCATTGATCCATCTTCTGAGAGAAACCTTCTGATATATGCAGACTGTCAGAGGGGAAGGTTGTGGTCCTCCCGTCTATAATCATCGGACGTTAGTGCTGAAGCATCTGCTGTGCACATGTCCTGCACACCACGCTAACCCACTCACCAGTAATCCTCACATGTCCTCCTCTTCTTTCCCCTCTCCCACAGCACCACTGGGGCTTAATGGTGCCTGGTAATTTTGGTTGTAGACTGGATCTCACACAGGAAATCATTTTGGTCGGGATAAAATGTAAAGTGTTGTAATGATCTCCAGGCTGATTGTGTCACAGTCACATGGGAAGACTCTGGAGGCAGTGTTGTTAAACAGGTCGGGGGGGGCAGTGAGGTCAGATGTCGACACTGTGGTTAACTTGAAACCAGTGGCCTGCCGAGTCTCTCTGAGTTAGAACACGTGAGCCTGTAGCTGCCGAGCTAAAGCTGAGGAGATGCAAGGAGATCGATAGCACTTGGCACAATGAGGAGTTCCCCTCTGACTCAACTTCTCCTCCTCCTCCTCCTCCCCCTTCTCCTCTCCCTCTCCCTCCCTCTCTCTCTCTCAACAGATCCTCCTCCTGTCTCATTGGTTCCAAATGAACAGCAGTTGGCCAGACTCACTGACTACGTGGCTTTCCTCGAGAACTGATAACCCACCACAACCGCTGCCACCCATTTTTTGTTTGCTTGGTACAGAGGGAGAACACAAAACTTGGACAGACTTTTTCTGCTTCCTGCAGAGACCCACACCTCGATGAAGATGTACCAAAAACACGAGCCGTCATCGAGTATGAAAGCTGCGCGCTCCTCTCCAAGACTTGCCTAATTACGTTCATTGACTCGCACAGCTTTCCCTGTTAATCCACATGTTGAAAATCTTTTACACATGATGTTGTATTATATTATTTTTTTGCTCTCTGCGCCCCAGCTGATGCATACATTTGGGTCTGGTTTTGAGGGAGGTCTTGCAGGAATGTGTTTCCCATCAGTGTCAGTATGTTTTTATTACTAACCTAACAAATGCTTCACACACAATAGAAGTACATGAACCAGTATGTACAGTGAGTCCATTCTGTTTGAGCACTTAAAGCTTCCCTCGAAGCAGATTTTGTCAGGTAACAGAAGCTGTGGCCTGCATGCATCAGTGTGTGGATTTCAGACCTCATATTTTGAAGTTTGTGTTTTGACTGGTGAATAAATATTTTGCTGTTTCTAATTCAGTGTTATTTCTTTAATTCAAGAGTTTTGTTTGGCACAGTCTGGGCTCAGTCGAGGATGATGAACTTTTAATTATGTTTGGCCTTTGGGACTCAACAGCGTCACATTTGTCTCGTGTGTTTCTGTGGCCTGGCGTTAACGAGTCACACAACATGCTGCATGAGGAAGCGTATTGATGATGTTGCAGCCACGTCAGACTGCAGGTTGATATTGGAGCAAATAACCTGAAGCAAAGCTATTAGGGTTCATCCACATGTGCACCTCAAGTGGTATGAATTGCTTCAATTAAAGCAGTTGCAGTAACAACATTCCAAAGTTCAGATTCATGTCTGTTCTGTGACCAAACCCACCATGTTTCATTATTGTAAACTTTAATGTCGCTGCAAAGATTTTATTTTTTTTAAAGGCATATCTGGCTGCCATATGTTCATCAATGGCACAAAATAAAAGTCTGTTAGTGATTTTTATTTTCAGTCCCGTCCGCATCCTCTGAAGAAGAAGAAGAATTTGAAACATGTTGGAGTTGTTGGTCCACAGCGGAGCTTTACATTAAAAGGAAGCAGCAGACATTTGATGTGATTTAGTGTGAAACCGCGTCCATCAGGGCCATTTGGTGCGTGTCTGTGGAGACGAGGAGCTCATTTATTTCCTGACATGGTTCACTTTGTTTTGAAAATATCACATTGGAGACGACTGCAAACATGAAAACAGACCTTCTGTTTGTATTTTCTGTGCTGACTTTTCCTTTTGCCTTTCAAGCCAACAATCAAGGGCACATCTTCTAAAATACAAATGCATGTCTTAGATACTCACATGAATGGGGCTTTTTCCCTTACTGAGCGATTTCCTGAGCGCACCATGCTCGTTTAGATTTGCTCCCCTCTCTGTATAGAAAACACGTGTCGACTCAAAGCCATGTTGAGGCATGTGTTGAACCAGCACTGGCTCGACAGCACAGCCAGACTCGGGAAGGTAACTGACCCTGATCACTGACCTGGAGTCTGCCACAACAGTAACTGACTAAATGTACTTTGTTACATTCCAACTCAGCACCGTCTACTGGATATAGAAACCAGGATGTTGGTAAAAAATCACAATTAATTTCACAACCAAATGAATAGATGTTGATTTATAATACATACACACTATGTCCTAATTAATAATACTCAGATATATTTACTTATGTACAATCAGTTTCTGTCCTCCTTAACCAAACCCTAACTGATTTACATGCTCAGTCAGCTCCGTTCATGGCAGGCTTTGTGTGTGCATATGGACAGCGCTACAGGGTTTGAAATAAAGGAATTCCTCTGTGCTTAGAATGCTCCAAATTAACAGTTTGGATCAGACGTTTATACTCAGACTGACACAGTCTGCACAGACGTGTGAAAAAGTCCTGCAGAGCACGAAACTCTGGACATCTCTGAGGAAATCAGCAAGGGAAACAAACTCATCCAGTCCAGTTCTGGTGCTGTTTAAAACTCTTTCATATCATTAATGCTGAGTAACACGATGCTTTGTGGATAGCCGATGCAGTTTTACAGGTTCATGTAGTGTATAAAGAATGTCAGGGCTGTGCGGTGAAGCAGCTGGGAGAACACTTTGAAGTGAGGGCACAAGGTCACACTGTAATTCCAGAATAAGCTCTTGGCATTTTTACTGCTGTGGGTCCAGCAGCAGGTTTAACAGTCATGTGTTGGTTAAATGGTGTCCTTTCTCTTCGTCCCATGTGTGCATGAGCCTTGTTTCAGTCTGCATGGAGCCCACAAACAGCAGGCAAACAGCAGTAACTACTTGCTTCAGTGAAGGTGGAAGGTCGCGATCTCAGCTAAAGTTAAACTTTAAAAACTGTGTCACACTGTCGCTACATCAAAAGCGTAAATGAACACATGAGGAAATATTTGGATATTTATGTTATTTTCCTTTGTTCCTGTCTTTTTTTAACTGCAGTATGTTTCAGTGCAAAAACAAACAAAAGAAAACTCTTGAGAGATCTTGACTCAGTCACTGACCGAGTGTCCTTTGCATGGATGCTTACAAAGAGTCGTTGGCTTTTGTTCATGAGGTAATTTTTTCCAGGGGGTCAAAGGTGACTTCTGCCTCGCATCACCGAACATGCCACTGACATGATGTTATGTAGAGCTGCAGGGGTGGTATACAAACACGATGATGTTAAAGCAGCCGCCTCCCCGTTAGCTGTGGGCTGCACCTTGAGCCCTGTGTGTTTCAGTCCATATTTACTGACATTTTGGCACCGCTGACACCATCAAAGTTTCCTGTTTACAATCAGTAAGTGGAGGCAGCTATCACTGGACTGCAAAGCAGATTTAAGGCATCACAACTGTGTGTTCTGACTTTTCTGAGTTATGATTTGGAGAATGTTCAGCAACTTTATTAGCTCCATTAGCTTTGGGTCACAGTCACTGCTGCTCCAACTCCTCACTGCGTTGACAAGAGACAAATATGTGCCCTTTACCTCCCCATCTCTAAATCTTCTGTCATGGAGTAAACTCCAGATGTAATGTATCTTTTAGACATTTATTACTATTTGTTTTGCTGAGGACTGCACATTTAGTGCTTGTTAAATTGTGCTCATGCTCAGTCTACATGTTCATGACAAATGCTGTGTCTAAATCAGGTGGAGGTATCTGGAGAGGGTTAGCCTCAGGCTACGTGAGAGACAAGATAACCAGCAGGGGGCAGCCTTCACTGACAGCTGCTGTGATCAGTCATCTGAGATGGCACATGCTGCTCGCTTTTCCCAGATACTAAAATGCATCATAGACAAGTTTATAAAATCTTCATCAAAAGTAGCAATATTTAGAATATTTGGATTTGGGAGATTTACATTTTCATTAACAAAAGTTAAAGCTTCCTCACATCCACAGTGAAAATGTTTCCATGTGGGATGATGAGTCATGAGCATGAGACCAAGAGAAGACTCCAGGAGGATGTGGGAGACTGAACAGGGGACGGTGATGAGAAAAAGGAGGGAAATCAGACAAGAGGAGGAGGAGGAGGAGGAGGAAGTTGACAAGGAAGAGAAGGAAGGTGCAAAGGGCCAGGCGGGGGGAGGAAGAGTGTGGAGAAGGAGAGCGAGGGAAACATTACAGAGGCATCACCGCATGAGGCCAACTGGACAAATACCTGCTGTGAAGAAGATGAAAGACAACGAGAGCCTGACAATGAGAAATGGAACGTAGCTTCAGAGAAAGCGATTTGTTTCCAGCACTGCATTATTGCATGGCTACATTTACAAAATCTGTTTCAAATTATGTCAACATTGTGGAAAAATATGAAGCTGCTTTACGACATGCATTATAGCTTGTCTCATTAAAAGCCACATCCAAACAGATTCTGCAGC
Source organism: Scatophagus argus (assembly GCF_020382885.2). NCBI lineage: Eukaryota > Metazoa > Chordata > Actinopteri > Scatophagidae > Scatophagus > Scatophagus argus. Next base: position 21,495,407 of record NC_058503.1, on the reverse strand, counting down.
CTCGTGGGTTCATAAATCACTTCTGTTTACCCTGAAAATAACTTGTTTTCTATAGAAAAAAATGTGCTCGCACTTTTCTTATGCAAGGACAAAAACACTCGAGGACTTCTTCAATCTGTCCACCAAGTTCCACATCCTCAAACAAGTTCATGAGAACCAACTCAAAGTGACAAGTTATTCTCACGAATGGAGAATTAGACGCAGCTCCTCAATGCAGCTGTGCTCCAAGCCATGAGTTCTGGCCTTCACATCTCTCATCCAGGAGATTTCCTAATCTGCTATTAAAAGTCCAGATATGTAGGCGGACTTGGCTTAAGCGGCCCTGCTGCCAGCCAGAACTGAATAGGTCCTTTATGAGCCCACCGTGTACCCCTCAGTCGTGTCGTGCTCCTGGGGACGTCACCTTTAGACAGAGGAAATTAAGTGAGGAAAAAGAATACATATCACTGGCAGGGTAGAGAGGACACAAAAGCCTGCACTCATTTTATTCAGCTTTACAGTCTGCGCTCGGTTAAAAAAGACAAAGTTAAATATAAATTCCCTCCTAATGCCAGAAACGTTTTTTAAATTAAGAGTGCTTCAGAGTTACATAACACTTTTTGGAAAGCATTAGGCTGAGAGACAGACACGGTCAAAGGGACGCAGCAGAGATGGCTCTCAAAGCATGGAGCCTCAGCCAGCTGGAATATACAAACTCGTACTTTTTTCATTTCATAAACAATATGAAGCTTTATGGCCTGGCAATATGCTGTGTCCATGTTTTATTGTTATCCCATTAAATTCCATCGAAATGCTTGAAACAAACAATGAACTGATCCTCTCTAATAGAGTAGAAGCCTGAGAGGCCTTGTTCCTCTGTGCCGTAGAGATCCACTGTTGTCCAGACATGAACACAAACACATCATGTTCCTTCACCATGAATGCTCACCCTGCAGTGTAGTTTGGCTCATACACCGTCCTGCTGCACCAAATACCCACCAGCACATCAAACGTGTGCAGGGATGCTACAGGGATGGCAAACAGAATCAGCACTCTGGATGGGCCCTCAGGGGCCTAGGCCTGCCCATCGGGGCATCATGTGACATGTGAAAAAGCCCCAGAGGCTCAGGGGATAAAATCAAACATTCACAAGGAGGGAAAGAAAAGAACTCCAGCTGTGAGTTTTTATGTTTTCTTTTGATAATAACAAAAATACAAACACCAGTTTTATTCTTACATGAGCTCTGCCAGCTCTGGTATGGATAGTAGAAGCAGCTGTGAAAAGGCTCATTGGTCCACCTACAGGTTTCTTTAACTCACCACACTGCACTGCATGAACTTGTGTTCCCACAGAATCAGTCCGAACATCTCATTGTGGTTTACAGCAAGCCACAGCCTCCCTGCCCCATGTTATTATTCTTCACTTTCTCTGAATTCTCTGGATATTTGAAGGCACGAGTCACCCGGCAAGGCTCAGGAGCGTGACATCATGCACCGTCACATTACGCCACCCAACCTCGGACTGCTGTCACACAGGAGGTTACCTCTGATCTCCTCATGGTTCAGCGTCTGAGCAGGTTGTCTAATTTTCACTCTCTGCTTGCCTTCTCCATGGAGGGAGAAGGCCATGGAGGTTGTGCCAGTTCCTTAAGCCCAGGCTTCTTCAGGGACCACCGCAGGGTCCACCAGGTGCAAAGGCCCAAATCCAGCTTCCCCCTGCAGGAAACTGACTCCAGTACTATTAGCCTTATCTGTGCCACTTCAAATCAGAGCTTTTAACTGGCCTCTGCACATGCTGAGAGATCATCGCCTCTAATGCACCGGCTCCAAGTTATGGATTAAAATGAAAGTGGCGCTGCGCTGATTACGCACAGTTCAGCCTGTTCAGGTTAGTACTCCATGTGGGAACTTTCTAATGTCTGAGAGCATAACCCTGATGATGACTCAAAGTTGGAGTCTCTGCTGCTTCAGTTTAGACCCCCCCTTTCCGTGGGTCATTTGTCCTCCAGTTTTACAGAATTATAAAATCAACTGAAATAAACTTTCACTTGATTTGAAGTTTTCCCAACTGCGCTTTTTCCAATTAATCTTTTGTTAAATTGTCACCACAATCTGCGTTGTGAACCGTGGTTGATAGAAACTGAACATTTACGGCGCCTATCATGTCGTCTGTCTGCAAGTCCTGTCTGCTCCTCATGTCTGAGTTCACAGAGTTTGAGAGGCACAGCTGCTCAAGATAACCAGTGCGTGTGATAATGTTGTGAAAGGTAGCAGGTGTTGTGCAGAGTAGAGATTTCACTTCGGTGACAGTCAGTTTGAATCACATCTGCATAAATTCTGCTGCAGATTTTAGGAATGCTGCCTCTGGCTCAGCCTCACTACTGCCTGTTTCTCCACGGCATAATGGCAAGCAGATAGAATCACAGTGTGTGATGCTTTATGGCACTCAGTCACACACACCACCAACTATCACAGATTTCAGTGAAACTGGATCATATTTTATGGAGAACATGTTTTCTGGTTTTCCCACTGATTTCCTGGTTTGCAGTTTGCAGGTTTCTTACCTAAAGTTTTTATGGATGTCTGTGTTATAATGAAGGTCCAGGGGGAAAACACAGCAGGGGAATTTATCACTGCAATACCCAAAGTGGCCACTGGGCAAAACCGGAAGAAAAGTGAAGTGGCACCATCGTATCCCAGCTCAGCAGCAGCTCTCAACAGACATCAAGATAAGGAACCAGAGATATCATGTTATTTATTTCACACATTCTTATTCCTAGTCAAAACCTGGCACCCTTTACCCACAATGCAACGCCATTGCAGACACTTTGGTCAGAGATTCGGATGCTAGAAGTGGCTGATGTGTAGCCTTGAGGCCCAGGCACATATGGGAAGCGGCCTACAGAGGTCTGCTTAGCTCCCTTTCTTTCAAATTTGTAGCCTTCAGCGCCAACCGATGTTGACTCAGGTGACATCTCTTTCTCTCCACGCAGTTCACTCCGGAGCCAAGAAAAACTTTATACAACTTTTTTGAGCACCTGTCAAAAGACATGGATGTAAGCACATAAAACAAAGATGTTTAATCTGCTTCAGGAAAATCAAAAGAGACAAAAGTCCAGAGTGCAGGCTGACGGTATGAGGAAACGAGTCAACCACATCACTTCCAGAGGGTCCGGTTGACAATCTGGCATTAATATTGTCAAAAGCTGTTGCTGTTCTTTCTGTGTGAATATCCCCCTTCGTTAGCATGACTGTTTCCATAGTTTCTACCACATCCCCAGAAGTGGCAACTTGTCATTGCAGTCTGGTTTGTAAAGTCAATGCTGCAGTACAAGCAGAGCAGCTGCACTGTAGTTTGACATCAGATGATGGAGATCTGCTACTGAAATGTTTTTTGATGCGATATACTGACTGGGACGGTAGTCCTGACTGCAACGACATGACTTTCCTCATCTGAATAAAGAGATAAAGACATCCCAGAATAATCATTTAATCTAATTATCTTCACTGAGAACACTTTTGATACCGATGACTCAGGATGGAAAGAATCTTTTCCTGTCACGTGATAACTGAGAGGTGATGGGCTGAGCTTAAGTTTTACTGCCGTCTGATTAAACTGCCACAGCAGGAAGTGGAAAAGAGGGAAAACAGAGACACGAAGATGACAAACGGCATCTTTATTCTCATCTTTATCGATTTTATAATTATTGACCAGATTTGTGTGACAAAATCCACCATGTGCATTTTTATTCATAAGGTGTCGTTTAAACACATCACCTTTACACAATTAAATAAGTTCACTTTGACAAACGTACTGCTGAGGCGGCTCTGCAGCGGCGTGATTCAGTGCTTTGTTGCTGATCTTTGTGTAGCAACCATCACATACACAATTGAAGGATGGCAGAGTGAAAACATCTGTCGGCCTCGAGAGAATCTGAGGAATGCCGTCAGAGCAGATTCCTGTCATTAGAACGTGTTTTTAATCTCTCACTCTGGAGATTCAGATGAATTCCTCCTGCCATGATGGTGCTAACGGGAGGCCAGGGGCCTCGAGGAGTCCCAGTCGCTGTGAAAAAGATGGAGTCTCTGATCCTCAGTGCTAATTAAGTTTCTTCACTGTCCCCAGAATTAACAGTTTTGTTTGTTGACAAACGTATGTTTTGGCCAAATACGTGCTCATTGTTGTAATGTCGGTGTTTTTGCCTTGAAACGAGTGGCTAAGAACAGGCTGAGTACAGACAAAACAGCATATTATCTCTGAGTTCTGTTCTCTGTTTATTGTTGGAAACCTCAATGGGAACTTCATGCAGATCATTTAAGCAAACTAATAGAACTCATTTGAGGGAAGAGAAGGATGTGCCTCATAAAACACTGCTAAAATAACCTCTGAAATTTGGCAGTTAGGTGTGTTTCATGGAGCATAAACACAATGCAGTTCAACTTAATTTAGTAAGGGTGCACATCATAAATGAACAGAACTGACCGAAACACTTTCATACTCAGATTTTGGAGAAAGATTAGGTTTTAAAGCTGTGGCAGGCAGTTTACTTTGATGCCACAGCCTTTCAGCATGTTGCAATTCATGTGATTACGGAGAAAATTTGATTTCTGCACCTCATGTTGTCTTTGCTTTCAGGCGTTGGGAAATGTAGCCGTGGGAGACGTCACAGGTTGTTTGTTGCTCGTGGACTCTCAGATCATCACACTAAATGAGACTTGACAGTCACTTCTCTCCAGAGCTGACCCCAATGACTGCATAAAATATGGTCAGAGTTTCGCTGAGTCCAGATGGGAATACACAGGTATGGTTCATTGCACAGGAGACTGAGCATTACTGTCTAATGTTAAAGTCAAAAGAAAACACACACACACACACACACACACACACACACACACACACAAAAGAAAAACAACTTCCTTTAAGTTACAGTTTCATGTCATTTTTCATCTCCTTCTAACCTCAAAAGGTCAATAGTGGGGGTTTCCTTTGCTTTTACTTGTAATCATTAGAAACTCTCAGCAGGTAGTGATCTCTTCAACACAAACTCTGTGGATTAACTCCAAGACACAAAGAGAAAAATGACACATCAACACTGAAGCTCAGCGTTCTTAACTTTGAGGGTAAAGACTGCATGTGAGGAGGATACCAAAATATTTGGGAATGAGCCACACTCCTTTCAGCAGGACTACTTGGTCCCAGTTAATTTGGATTATGGTCTATTAAAGCCTCATTTTAAAAAGCCAGCATAGCAGATCTCACCTAACAGCTGTTATGAACTGCAAATTTCATGTTGTCTGACGATAGAAAACAGATGATGCTGAGTCACGAGGGACTAATTTCATCACATGCTCTCCCAGTTTATATGGGGGGTAAATTGCTTCAGAGTTTTTACTCTGAAGCAATTTATGGACAAGGCAGATTGCTACTGGACTAAAATTATTATTTATCCTAAGTATTACAGATTATTTGAGGTCCGCAGGGAATACTAATCCTGTGCTCACAGAGCTTTATGTCCCAGGTCAACATGCTGCATATCTGTTTGCATTTTCCAGTGGGCAATGGGTTTCAGCTTTTCCTTATTTTCTGAAAGAACTTTTAAAAAGGGGGGTGATGATTAAACAGTGGACAATATGATGTTTCAAAAGTGTTTCCACACGCTGTCCAGAACAAACTTCATGTTCAAATTGGATTTAAAACTACACTTGATTTGATCTCATGAGACTGATAATACATCTATGAAATGGAAAAAGAAATACAGTAAAAACTCTCTGGTTTCTCTCTTTCTCTTGTTCTCTTAAAATATTAAATGTCAACTGGCTGGTATTCATTTTTATTTACTGGTTTTGTGACAGTCTGTGCAAACCCTGCTGTCACCACAAAATGCTAACATTTTTGAGGACAAAAAGTATTTTAAAAATCCATAAGTTTAGCCACTTCAGCTCCCTCTGTGTTCTCAGATCTCTTTGCCTTTTGATGTTTTGTTTGGTAACATTTGCCAGACCAAGGAAATTTGCAGACTGTATGCTCAGCATTTAACCTGACCGTGAATGGGCAATAGCTGGCAAGCACGACAGAGATGCCACAAAATGTCCGCTTGAGGCCAAAGGAGCCAAATGAGACAATGAGAGAAGGAAGAGATGAGTCTGTTGGTGGTTTCTGCTGTGACTCAGAAGCTGCAGATAGTGGGAGTGAATTTACAGCTCTGCTGCTCAATGTGAAAGTCATTACAGACCCCTGACTTTTATGGCTCTTGTGGAAAGATGCAGAGCCAGCAGTGTGAGTCATTGATGGAACAACTGCATGTGTGCTGCTACAGCAGTAAAAAATCCTCACTGGCTTCTCCACCTCTTGTTCTTTTGGCTGCATAGAGCATAAAGCCACTGGGGACGGAGCAGAGCTCCCACGCTCATACTCACACCTTGCCAAGTTCATCATCATGGAAAGCAGTTGAGCGAACCACAACTACATGATCCTTCATCAGCATGATCACTTCAGCTTCAAGGCCTCAGTGAAGACTCTTCTGCTTGGGTTTCCTAACATCAAAAAATAGTTTGAACCCCCCAATTATCATTTCGCTCACACTCAAAAAGTTCATGCAGATGAAACTGATGCATTTTGGTTTTCAGTGTTTCTCCAGGCTTCTTCGGAAAACTCACTAATTTTTTCAGTTTCGTCTTTGAACAGTTTAAGTTGGTGACACCAGGCTGAGCAACAGTCTCTCCTCCTGCAGTGTTTACACTGGCTCTCCCGTGGCCCTATATGAATCATCAGCCTGTGGAAATAACCACACAACCACTGGTTTGGTAGAGGCAGCTTGAGGTGGAGCCAAAGGAGTCAGTTGACTGGAAGCGATGAGAGCCCCTCTTGTCTGTTCGGCTCCTGATGATATTACCCTGTCACAGAGTGGATAAGATGATGTTGCATGTGAAGACATGAGGCTGAAATTATTCCTGTTTGTGTGTTAGAGAGAGGCTTTAAATTGCAGGGAGACTTTGCAATCTGAGTTCAGCAGCCACGAAAGCAGGGTTCAGATAAAACGAGCATATCCTCTTGTTTGTTTACTGCAGAGCGTAACACCCAAATCAAAATATCTGCTGTGGAAACTCTGACTCCACATCTACAAAATGACTGCTAAATGACTGGACTACCCCCAGTGGCCTATTATGTGAGACCATGCATGGTAAGCTAATGGTCCAGAGCATCCAGAAACTGCCTGAACAATGGATGCAGTACATTCCTCTATCCCCAAAATGTCGAGAGAAAAGGTCTGAGGAGGGGAAAAGAGAAAAAGAGAAACAGTAGCTTGTCAATGAAATAATAAAGTTCTAAACAGAAGAAATAAGTGCTGAAAGGGCCACGTCAATCAGCCGAGAGGACACATTAGAAAAGGATTCTCGTTACTTCACACGTTCTTTATGACCCATTCATCATCTCAAGGAAACCAAAATAATGATTTGTGCTGTTTAACGGTGCTGAGATTATTTGTTCTAATTCATGTTCTGCTGGGTGGCTGCATGCTGGAAGACAGAGGGCGGTTTTCTTTGGCGGGTGCTGAATGCTTCAGTAGTGTACCGCAGTGAGCTGCTGTTAGTCAGCTTTCTGCTCACTGTGGAAATTCTGACACAATTTGCCAGTTGCTGTGGCCTCTGTTTTTCCTTGTAAACGGACGACTGGCAGGGGTTTTCTTCTTGAATTCTCCTTGCTCAGTTACTCTACTTTTATTTGTACTTTTGTAACTCCTGTGGGCCTGGAGTACACCTATCAGACAAACGTTACACGAATCTTTAAGTGTCCACTGGCCTTTCATCTACAAAGTCTGCATTGGTAGTACTCAGAATCCTTTACAACAGTGTAGAAATACTCCATTACAAGACACTGGGACCCTCCCTCACTGCCTGACTCCCCTCTGGACGTTGGAGCAACAGGTGACCAAATGAATCACAGAGTACACAAGTACACATCTCTCGGAGTCTGAACACTGAAGGAAATATGATGATGATGTCAATACACAACTAAACCAAATATACCAAAGTTGTAGTTGTTTGTAGACATTTTAATGCAGAAATTTTATGACTTACGTTTTATGTCTTTAAAGGAGAAATGTCTCTTCAGTGGCAGCCCTGACAACATCTGCAGTTTGTGTGGCCCCACGTAGTCACCAGAGCAGAAGTAAAAGTACTATAGAACTGATGATCTCAAGTGAAATACCTAAAATTTGTACTGTAAGTACTGTGTCTGAGTAAATGCCCTCAGTTACTGTTGAATGGCCAGCAGACGCTTCTTACAGGAACAAATCAGCTGGCTCCAGCTCTTCAGGACCAGTTTTTGGAAATATGGTTATTTGCTTGCTTGCTTGCTTGCCAGGAGTTACATAAGGAGATCAGTCCTACTCTTATATCTGCCCACTAAAGACGAGGCTGGAGCCAGCAGGCAGCTTAGCTCAGCATATAGACAGGAAATAGCAGAGAACAGCTATAGATTAAAATGTCAAACTGCTTCTTAAACACTTTTGTGCTTCTGGAAGTCTGAACGCCGTCTCAATCACAAGCCAATGAATCCGATCTAATAGAATATGTCATAAAAATATCTTGACAGAACTTGTGAAAAAATATTAAACATAGCTCTATCATCTCCAACACTAACTTAGTGTTGGCTTTTGGAGCAGTGATGACAGGGTAAGTTGACTGGCTGTATCATGTATCATCTTTCCATTTGCACAGAGAGAGAGACAGGAGTGTTACTGATCAATGCCAACTGGATATACACCGTGTTAATGGATGTTCAGCATATGGAGGTAGGTTTGTGTGTCTGTGCATGTGAATACGAGCTCTCAAAGTTTAGATCTGTTTAGATCTTTATCACATCTGTCCAAAAGAACAAATTCCCACCCACAGAGAGAAAGAGACAGCACTGGGGTAAATGTATCAAGTCTCACCACTAATTGCGAGCTGTTGTTTTCAGTTAGGGTTTTGAATTTGAATTATTGTCCTCTAGTGTGATGTTTTACTGTGCTAACGAGTTTCAGCTCCATGTGATGTGGGACCTTTAACACTCTGAGTCCTGCAGTAATTAAAGGGTGGAAAACCACTAAATCCAAGCGTGACATTTTTCACTAACGATGAAAATCACCTTGATAATGTATTTACGCAAGTCAAAAAATTATTCCATCTACCTGTCACAATTGATGATATTAAAATTACATGGCCATAAGTATGTGGACACTCGTTCCAGAAACATGTGCTGCTACAACAGCCTCCAACCTCCATCTACAACAGCAGGCGTTCGCTCCCATGCTACCATGTGAGCATTCGTGAGGTCTGACCTTGATGCTGGGAAGTAAGGCCTCATTTGGTATGATAGTTCATCCCAAATGCTGAATGGGGTTCAGGTCAAAAATCTGCGCTGGCCAGTCAAGTCACACTTAACTGGGAAAGTCATTACTGTGATGGAGCTCAGTTTGCGCCGATGCTTTTGGACACTTGGACCTACTCACTGTGGACAGGCACGTGCACATACTTTTGACTTCACAATATCACAATATGATATATATGCGCTGCATTGCAAATGTCAGACTGTGTTCCGTTTTGGGACTGTCATGTGAAATGAAGCCGCAATGAAATACTGCACTGAAACAGTGAACATGGGAGGAAATCAGCGGAGTTCATCGAAACAATGAATTCTCAAACACCCAGGAGAAATGACATCTGGAGATTTTGCAGGGGTTGGCGAGACAACACATCCCCAGGCCTTTTAAATCCACTCACCAAATATTTAATCTTCTCCTTTCCAGACAATGACAGAGCTTGAACTTCTCACATCCTTACTTTATTTAATTTAGGTCTGATCTCCAAAGGCGAGTCCATAGTTCATGTAGATTCAAACAGTCCAAAACTTGGGGAGTAAATTGGCAATATATGCCAATCAATTAATAGTTTCTGTGAAAGGGTAGAGCTGTGATACTAAGAGGAAGTCAGTTTCATTTGCTGGAGGATAGGATAACGGAGTCGACACTGTCAGAGGTTTATGAGAGCAGAAATGTGGTCACAAACTGTGGATCCAAAAATGGATGATATAATTACACTCAGTCTATTTTAAAAGTGGGATTTGTCAGCTTGTCAAAAATCTTAAAGACCTCAACATACTCTGATGTACCGATGGATGTATTCTGATTTTTCACATATTGTTTTTTTTCTGGGCTGTAGTCAGGGTTTTGAGAATGCTGAGATTATGTGAAAGAATAGGTTGGATTTCTACAGGCTGTCAGCACTGACTGTATTATATACACAGCAGTTCATTGACCTTTGTCAGACATCCTTGCTGACACTCAGGTCCAAATTCCTCCACTGTGTCATTGTCCCCCACCTCTCTTCAGTTCCTCCTGTTGTTTTAAGATAAGATGATCTTTTATTAAATCTTTTATCTTTTATTAAAATTCGAGGAAATTCATTTCCTTCTCTTTTGTCTCTCCCTGTCCCTGTGTCTCAGTGTTTTTCACTGTTCATTTGTCTGTCCATGTGTTGTCCTGGGTGTGGTGTGACACACCTGCACTCAATCATCCAATCAAGCTGCTGCTGCATTTAAACCCCAGTGTGCAGTCTCATCTCTGCCATGTTGCATTTCCTTTCTCATGTTCCTGCACGGTTTGCTTCTTGCTCTGTAAACACACGTATCATGACACTGTTTGCACTCAGACACCATCAGTTTGGTCTCTGGAGCCACAACATGTTAGACCCAGCTAGATTCAGGTGTAGCTGGGTGTTCAGATCCTTTAGACCCCCAAAGTTCAGAGGTTCCACCTTGAAAAGATGTCAATATCATCTGCACATCTGAATTTCTGCAATTGTTCTTGTGTTTAAGCCTTTATTCAAAACAAGAAAGAAAAGAATCAGTTGCTCATGTTTATTAGAAAGTCTAATTCATTTTTATTTCCCACTATGCCCCTGATGAAACACAAATTTCATTAAAACCAAATGAAACAAAAATGAAAACAGCTTGAAAAGTACATTCCTTTTCTCTCAATAGCTGGAACGTGTGTGTTTGAGGCAGCGGATCCAGAAGTGCACTTAGCATTACATCATTGTTTAAGCATCCAAGCAGTTGGTCGCTGTCACTTAAATACACACGCCGCCATACAAGACTTGTGTAAACATTGCTGTGCATTGTGTGATTGTAAAATAGTGAAGGAATGATTCCACAGGGATCAAGTGAGTTTGAAAACAATATCAATCAATAGAAGCCAATGTGAATGTGGAATGTAAAAAACATAACATATATATATAAAAAAGATTACTGCATTGAATAATGCCAGTCCTGCATGTACTGATTCACTGCTAATCTCTGTTCAAGATATTCATATATGTTTCGTGTTTAATTATAAAACTGAATTTTTAAAAAATATGAAAACCCATATGATGTCACTGATCCAGAAAACTTGACTGAATGCACAACTCATCTGTCAAAAAACAAACAAACAAAAAAAAACATACTATGTAGCACCAGTAGGTTAAAACAAATCATGCAGCAAATTGTGTTGCCTTGCTTCTTGTTGTGAGAAAGACTAATTCAAGAATTTTTGGGGATAAAGTTCATTTTTGTGGAATCCAGTGCAGCCACCATTGCTTTGGTATTGCATCCTGACAATACGGCCATTTTGGATGTTTCTCCTCAGAATCCCCTTAACAGAAGGGATGGCCGGCCGTGTGCGCTTGTGTCCTATGTTCTTATAGCAGCGACGACTCTTTGTTTGATGGGTGCTGGTGATGAGTAAAAACAAAACACGGTGAGCAATCTCCTCTTAAAAAACCCAGCATAGCATTGATGATATGCATGCACAAGTTCTACAGAACATTAAAAAAGTTCACCCTGAGCTGTTGATGGCAGCTCAAGCCCCCCAACATAAATGTACTAATTTTTAACTAGAGAAGGTCATCCGAACACACACAGGAAACCTGTCCATCATCACCTCATTTCAGCATGTGGCAGCACATGAAAGCTGTGTCAAGCATTCAGCTTTTTTCTGGATTTATAGGGACTTGTTACATGTATCCTCTGCTTAGTCTGAGCCACCCTGCAGGACAATCCACAGTGCTGCCTCCACTCAGGTGTTTCCGATCATTCATCAGTTACCTGTGCACCAGCAATACCTGAGAACTGATTCTGCAATGCTGCTACAACTATGAACAAGACACGTACCTGGTTTCACACAAGCCTTCAAGCACTGCTCGTGCGTGTCAAAGCGATTCCGGTTTCCACCACAGCCTCCATACCAGAAGCGCGAGCAGCTCTGGCTGGGGGCATCGTAGAACCACTTGAGGACAAATTTGGCACAAGTGCCTTCCTCTTTGGGAAGCTGGCAAATGTCTACAGCTGTGGAGGCCGCTGTGAGGGAAGGGATGAAGAGCAACAACATGAGAGCACAAATCTCTGGTGAGGCTGCAAGTTCCTACTCACTGTAAATACATTAGATTAGATTTTAAATGTGAGTTGAGCAGTCAGCAGTAAGTATATCATTGCCATTACACACAATGAGTAATAATGAAGAGATGATGTCAGTAATTTAGCAGGGACTTGTTTGTGATGTGGAATGGAATACAATGCTTCAAGGAAAGAACAAAAGCACTTCCATCACAACAGGCTTTTATCCATCCACAATCATGAGATCGAGCACATTTGGTGTAGAGTAGACTCTCCATTACTGTAAGTATCCTGTGCCAACTCACTCCAATGCTGACAAGGGTCTGACAAATAGAACTTGCTCTCTATGAGAACTACTGCCAACAAAACAATGAACCAGTGAACAAGGCTTTCCATTCATTTTCTCTGTGGTTATGACTTGGCGTGTTCCTGCGACAAAAGCATAACCTTCTCATTTTCCACGCTTGGCCCTTTACTTGTTCCGTCAGTCATTTAGATCATCTGAGGGGCACCGGAGGAGGTGGGCGGGTTTTGCATTTGAACACAAAGGACTTGTTGTTTTGCAAAGCGAGCGCAGTTTGTGGAAATTGAATTAAGTAACAGTGATGTAACATGGAATAGTGGTGGCCTGATGTATAGATATACGCCCAACATTAGGGGTCTGAGAGGTTTGATTCAAATCACGTATTTGAGGTTGTGGATTTGCTTGTTTTAAAACAGACCTGGAGGGAAGTGCTTTTTCTTTCCTGTTGGACACACACATCAAAGTCAATTACGACTTCAAAAGGGAGGAAATGGTAACATAATCCTGTAGGCATATAGAAAACTATTCACGCTATTTGGTGACTGTGTGTCAGATCTCACCAGGAGCCGGGAGGATCTCCACCTGTTCAGTCTGCTGCACTTCTGGCTGAGGCTCCGGCACTGTGGAAACATGAAAATGTATTCTTTTAAGCTCAAAGGAAAAACTATCAGAAGTATTTGCGACATGTAATGCAATATAAATGACCAGAAAAAGGCAATCCTCATTAGCTGTCACAAATTATCCACATTGGCAGGCTGCTTTTCCTACTTAAACTCCTCAGCACGCTCATCATGGAGTGATGCTTGTATGAATTGAGTGTATTTAACTGAGTGTTTGTGAAACTCTGTCTGCTTAACTACTGTTGTTTGGAGTGGTGATTTAAGAAAGACCACACCCTTCAGAATACAGTCGCATCGCTCATGCTGTCTCATGTACACCATTTCAGTACGCATGTGCTTGGCTGTGACAGGACTATAGTATATAGCTGGAGTACAAAGTACGTTTAAGTAAAAAGTCATCTGCTGGTTTTGTATCTGGCGTTGAAGCTCGTAATATGCTGGATTGTATCAAACCACCACTAGAGAAGGCAGCACGTTGCCTCAGAGGGCCTGGCGCCGACAGCTACTTACCTGACCTCATGCAGTTTTTCAAGCAGAGGGTCTCAGTGTCGAATCTATTGTCATTGCCTCCACAACCTCCATACCAGAACTGAGCACAGATCCCGTTCTTTCTGTCAAAGAACCACTTAGCCTGATAGTCTTTGCACGGCATTCCGGAGTCATAGTCAAGTGAGCATGGGTCTGCAAATTCGCTTACTAGAACATGCAAAAAACAAAACAACAGCAGTGATGGAAGACAGACAGAGAGAGAGTAAGTTCGAGTACATGTTCAACTACATGAGGCATACAGCAGTTACTTTGTGCTGTTAAAGTTGTTGCCAGTAATGGATAAATTCATACTGTTTTAGAAGTTTGGTGGCGTTCAAAAGGATCTAAAGTGGTCAAACGGGTCTTAGTGCTGATACGCTTCATTCTTATAGCGCAAAGGAAACTGCATGCAACAGACGAAGTTTCAGGAGTTTTGCATTATAAAGAGTTTGGATATTTGAAAACTAAAAGTAGTCAGTAGAAAGAAATTAAAAATCAGCTTGCAGGCGAATTGAAATGTTAGTTATGGCTACAGTTTCTGCTTAGATGTTAGTTCATACAGTCATTAAGGATTTGCATGGCTGTGTGGTCCAGGTTATCTGCATGTGAGTAATCCCAGATATCAATCCCAGAGATTCATCAGGTGATTAGTACAAAAATATTCCAGAGTTCATTGTCTATTAATTTCTCTCTGGGAGAAAGCTCAGTACACTGCACAGTGCTAGTAAACACACTCACAATTATCACACTCAGGGCCATCCTTGTGTTCTTCACTGAGTGTTAGGAGGGCATATTAAAAGCTTGGCTCATCAAACACCCTGATTTTAGAGCCTGTGTAGATATTCTCATGTTTCAGTTAAGCCTTAAGTACTTATGCCTCTCATAAAAAGCGGCAGCCGTAAGGCTTAATTCTTAAAAGAAACATGCAGCTCTTGATTTTCAGAGTTTTCTTGATATATTTTTTTTTTATGTGTGTGTTATTGAGTTGATTAATAGCACATTTGTGTAGTAGCTGAGCTGAAATATTGATGCATTACAGCACAGCAAGTGTGGTTCTTTGAGTTGAACATCATATTTCATCATCAATGCAGCCAAACACAAATCCATAGAGATCATTAGCATTAACGCACCAGTAGAATATACGGTAAGTATTCAATAGGTTATTTGTGCTGAAAGTTCAAAGGCAGTGCACTGTTCAAACTTCGTTGCCTCCTACAGTGCACTTCTGTTCTGATATGTGGCTGATGAGTTTAGGGGTCAACAGCAAAATACATACATATATATATATATATATATATATATATATATATATATATATATATATATATATATATATATATATATATATATATACATATATATATACATATATATATATATATACATATATATATATACATATATATATATATATATATATATATATATATATATATATATATATATATATATATATATATATATATATATATATATATATATATACATACACCAACCTTTCAGGCTGAAACTTGCCCATAGCACAGGGCACTGTGCACTGCACATCAAGTTCATGAAGCAATGGAAGATTTACGAGTTACATACCACACGTTTTTTTCAGTGAATAGGTTTAAAGAAGCATCCTGTCTGCTAAATAGCATTAATAAATAAAGATATGTAGGTCCAAAATCACAGAATGACTGACACACACACACACACACACAAACGCTCACTCATGCAGAGTCACTCACCAGTTTCTGGTCTGTCCAGTGGTGCGGTGACTTGGCTGCCGTGGTTATGCTCTGTTTTAGACTCTGCTGCTTCTGTCAAAGTGAAACCAGCAGTCATGCAGCAGCTTCAGTAATTCAGACAAGACAGCTGCCTGAGTGTTTAATGTTTATTTTAGCTTTGCCAAAAAATAAATGAAGGAAAATGTGTCTAATATTGTCAGTTTTTGACATAAATCTTATAACCTGGTGGTACTGATCACATTACTGTCAAACCACATATTTAGTATGTTGCTGTCTGTTGTGTTACAGTGCAGAGAAACTATTGCTAGTTGCTGTAATACATCAACTTGTGGGATAAAGGTGCGATGTAGGTGTGTTTATGGACTTACTGGTTGCCCTGATGCCTTTGCGGGTGGAGACAATTTGACCCTCTGCAGTGTAGGCGGTGACCACTGCGTGATATGTTTGAGAACTCTCCAAGTTGTCCACCGAGAGCTGCGTGCCCGACACGTTAGTCTTCAGCACCACTGCGTGGTCGCGCAGCCGTGTCACCACAACCTCAAAGTAGACAAAGTGCTTGGGGTCTGGGCTGCGCCAACGCAATTTCAGGCTGCTGGAGGTGACATTGAAGATGTGTAGCTCATCTGCATCTGAGGGGGTGAAATAAAAAGTTGTGAAGGCAGGACAGGGCACAATTTAAAAAAAAAAAAAAAAAAAAATTACGTCTTCATAGTTGGCAGAAAACAAGAGGAGGACTGTAGCTGTTATGATTGTCAGTGTGACAAAAAAGATCATTTATTGAGTAAGCAACAGGTCTTGGAGTGTGTGAACACAGAGTTAGTGGTTGGCTGTGCATGACGAGTGAAGAAAACAGATTCAACCAGACCAAACCCAACTGCTCTTGAAACTGACATTTGTGTACTTCCTTTTAGCACATTGAAAGTCTTACCATTCTGCTTTCTTTGATGAACCGCCTGGTGATTTTGGTGAAGCTTCTGATGTTTCCTTTAATAGATTAATAAAAAGGATTGAACAAAATCATCAATAATTCCGATAAAACAGTAACAAATGATAAGACAATAGACGATTCTTACTCCTGCTGCTGTGAGGATGTGAAGGGGTTTTTTAGTGGTTGGTCACTCTGAAACCACTTGCAGTTTTTGGAGACTTCTGGAGACATGTAGAAAGCATTTTCAACTGGAAAGAAAAACAACACAGAACAGGGCATGTCAGTCACAGGGACTTGGGCGAATTACTGAGGTTAATTCAAACTAAACTTGTAAATAATAATAAAAAAAAAAAAGTTAGAAAACTGATCTGGAACTTACTGCTGATGTATTTTGGCATCAGCTGGCCGAAGGTCTGGATGCGTTTGTCATAAAAGTGTGAGATGCTGTCCAGCCGCTTGAAGAAGACATCTGCCGGCTCACTCGCCATGCGTGACAAGACACGAGCATCTCCAGCGCTCAACGTTTCACCCACACCCAGGATGACAAGGAAGTAGCCTCTGCACTTGACTTCAGTGGCAATGCGGATGAGCTGCTCTGCCTCTTCCTCCACGCTTCCTGTCACGAAGAGCATCAGAACCTTCCTCTCACGTTGCAGAGGCGCCTTCTCAAACACTTGCTCCACAGTGGATTCAATAGCTGCTGCCAGTGCCCGGCCGCCCTCTAACTGCGGCGTCTTCTCCAATAGAAATTTGACAATATCCTGAGCTGAGTGATGCTCGGTCAAACCAATATCCACATGGATGGGAGAGCCAGTTTTGTTTTGGACGAACTTGTAAGGTGCTTGCTGGATCACAGACACTCTGGCATGGTGAGCGGATACTGTGGGGTTGGAAGACACTTGTAGCTGCTCCACTATGTGTGCTATGTAGCGTTTAATCTCTGTGAAGACTGTTGGGAAGGTGGACTCCGAGCTGTCCATGACGAAAGCCATGTCGATGTCCACGTCTGTGGTGAAAGACCTCCTGTCTCGGCTGCCCACTGGTGGCACATAGTCGCACATTTGGTCTGGAGAACAGGTGTCTGTGAAAAGGAAAACATGTAATGTAACTTCCTCTGCTACAACAAACGCCAGTGTAAGGTCATTCAACTGGTATGTTTCTGTACAATGATTATGACACCAAAGGTTTTGAATAACATTGGCTACAGCTATTTCCCATATGGTATAAAATACTAAAAGATGCAAAAACATGAGA
Organism: Scatophagus argus; assembly: GCF_020382885.2. Classification (NCBI taxonomy): domain Eukaryota; kingdom Metazoa; phylum Chordata; class Actinopteri; family Scatophagidae; genus Scatophagus; species Scatophagus argus. Next base: position 21,477,649 of record NC_058503.1, on the reverse strand, counting down.
AGCAAAACTTGAGTTGGAACAATTATTGGATGTGTGGAGGAACAAATTTGGAGTAAAATCTTTTTTATTATTGCTGTTTTTTTAAGGGTTATTGTTCAGTGAGAAAAAAACCCTTGGACTGTAGTTATTAGAGCTCTTACCCAGGCAGACATGGCAGTTCATGACCTTTTGGATGACTGAATTGTACTGCGCACTTCCAGGGCTGGGAAGAACAATTACCTGTCCCAGTGCTGTGTTGTTAACCTGAAGCACAAAGAGAAGCAAAAATGTTGAAAAAACGAAGTACATGTACATGTTTCCATTTGAGACATTTGCCTTTTTGTTCTACCTGCAGTGCTCTGCTGAGTGCTCTATCCTCACGGTTGACCAAAAACAGTGTGGCGATTCCAGCGTCATGGAGGCGAAGAGCTGCATTAGTAAGTGTTTGTGCTTGACCGCCTGCTCCACTGACGAAGAATATGGCCACCTTCCTCATGAGGAAACCACTGCGGACCCTCTTGAAGGTGTTCTGGGCCACAAAGCTCATGGCGACGTCCAACTTGCGCTCCTTCCTGGTCTGCAGGGTCTGCAGACCCTCGATGTGCTGCAGCAGGGCACGTTTCTTCATTGAATCAGCGAACCGGACCTCGGTGGTTACTTCATCATTGTACAGGGTCAGAGCAACACGAGCTCCTCTTGGACAGTTGCTCTCAGCAATGGTGATGTCTCTGACCAGGCGCAGGACTGTGTCACGCATGTTGTTGAAGTTTTGGCGGCTAGTGCCCTGAGAGACATCCAGGGCGAAGGCCAGCTCAGTGGGGTAGAGTGGGCATTCCTGCTTACCTAAAGATGTGCACAAAGAGGTTTTGTTATCTAAATAGTTGTGCATACAGGACATAGAATGTGAAATTATGTAATTGATACCTTTTTTGTACTTACCAAAACAGCAAGCTAGTAAAAGGGAAAAATGAAAAGACACAAATGTGGTGAGGCATTTTGTACTGCATTTCATTGTCGGGAGACATTGGCGATAGTTACTGAACTATACTTACGGCAGTTGTCCCTGATTTTCGTGACCAGGTCACATTGCTGAGGGCAAAGAGAAATTTGGAGAAAAATGTGTGAAGATTTTGATCAGACATCAGAAATGAGCTTTTGTTCGTTATATACAACTTCAGTTAGATATATATGCACATACCACAGCACCAGGTCCTCTCGGTCCTTTCTGACCCTTTGGGAACAACAGCAACAGTTGTGTCAACAGCTGGACAGTGCTTTCTTTTTATATTGCTTATATAACATGATTACTTTTGTTAAAAACTCAATATTATTCCTTGCAGTATATACCATGTGTCATGAGTTCTAGTGGTGAGAATCCATGAGAAAACAAAAGAAAAAACAAACCTCTTAAGATTGTACTGCAAATCATTTTTTGCTGTGGTGGCACCATGTCATTTAAATGGAATTTACACAACTTAGGAGCCAAGAATAGTATTTTAAGTTGCTTACATATGACCCAGGATATCCAACCTCTCCCTTCTGTCCTGGTGAGCCGATATTCCCAGAGACACCCTAGAAAGAATAAAAAATAAAATAGAAAAATTATTAGCTTTTAAACTATTGTACTGTCAGTAGTTCATGAAAGAACCCAACTCAAAAGCTTCACTCTCTTCAAAAACTGTGCCGACATTAATATGCTCATGCGGCTCATTCACCGCCAAGACTGCATACCATATAACTAAATCAAAACTTCAATACCAGTCCTCGAGTGTGTCTCCAAACACGTGTCCAATGATCTCCAGTCAAAACTGTGAGACCCTCAGGGATATTATACATCGTGTACTTTCACATTTAGAATATTTACTCCTATTAACCTAACCTAACTGGGGTCTGACAACTTACCCTCTGTCCACGATTCCCTCTGGGTCCAGGTCCACCCTTAGAGCCTGGTTCACCAGCAGCTCCCTGAAATGATGGAAGGAAAGAGACTGAATGCAGATGAACATCAAAAGAAAGGCTCAGAGTGACCAACTTGCCAATAAAGTTTGAAATATTTGACACTTCACTTCAAACGTCAGTCTTTTCTGTTACCTTAGGTCCTGGGAATCCAGGGAAGCCCTCATCACCCTGTGGAGGAAAATTTATATCTTTATATCTGATTTATATCATTATTGTCCCACTGAGTTTATAGCTGCACTGATAAATGTATCTGTAAATGGGCCAAAGCCAGTTCATTGCTGACAGTGATTATTCATTATCACAGTGTGTGTTTGTGAAAGGACTTCAAACAACTTTAATTGACTATCATCATCGTCATTATTATCACAATTTCTGTTTGTGCTTTCAGTTTCAGTGCATATTTCTAGCTAATCTAATAATTTTCATCAAAATGAAAACACGGCTTACAAAATCCACATATACATATATAGATTGCTTGTGGTCAAAATTCACTTGCCTTCCTTCCTGCAGGCCCTGGGATGCCAGTCCCGTCTCTTCCATCTTCACCCTATAAGAAAAACAAGACAAAACTGCTGGACAAACTTGCTTCCTTTGTAAAGGGCTTAATAACTGAGCTGCATGCACTCGTGGTCGTGAGAGGGAAACAAGAGCAAAACCCCCTCTCCTCTGTGTCCCAGCATAACAGTATTATGTACTGTACTGTTACGTGATACTACACGATGTTATGGTACTCATTCAAGACAGAAATCAGATACGATATGAATTTCCTGATTAAAAACACACCATACACATTATTGGATATAAAAGACCCTGCAACATAAGTCTTGCTTTAAACCACATGTGGCAGTGGTGCAAAGCAAAGCCTCCTCAATTTGTAGCCTGAAGCAGAAGTACTCCTGCCAGGGATGTTCTTCCACAAGCAGTTATTAAGTAAATTATCAAATAATCATATACTGTATCATGAAGTATAGACCTTTGGCTTTACTAGGATCATGATTAACCATTGCAAGTCTTGACATTTTGGAAAGTGGAATGTTTTAATTTGCTCATTTTGCACCAGTGTTTTGGCACACGTAAAGAAGATGTGGTTTCATTCTCACAGGCTCTCCGCGGGGACCACGAGGTCCTTCAACACCCTTAGGTCCTGGCTCTCCTGGCTCTCCCTACAAAGACAGAGATACAGAATGAGACAGAGAGAGAACTGGTCAAATATTTAAAGACAATGCCAAGACATCAGATGAAGAGTGAAATATTTCTTTGAACTGTCAGGTGAGTTTATATAGATTTAATTATACTCATATGCTTTTTTTGCAGATGATCTCAGCAGAGACTTAATGTTTTCTGATAGGGCTTTCATGTTTTGTCAAATGGACTACACATGTGTGTTCAGTAATGTGAGAGAAGTGGGATTAGGCCAGTGTGTTTAGAAATGAAACAAGCCTCATATGGAAAAACATAAGCCACGTCAAATCATGTTCCACTCGGTACCTTGCGACCAAGAGGTCCTCTTCTGCCTTTTTCTCCAGCTGAACCTGGACTACCTCCGGGACCCTTGAAAACAAAACATTAAGACATGATAATTCACTCATTAACATTTTATTTTTGTTTTGTTTACTGATGTGCTCCATAAATAATGTTAATATGTGTTTGATATGTTACAGATTGTTTTCAATAAAAATTGATCCAACAAGTTCACTCACTCTGGGTCCAGGGTTCCCATCTTCTCCTCTGGGTCCTGGTGCACCATTTGGTCCAGGTGGACCCTTGAAAAAAGACAAACCACACAGTGATGATGTATCAGTTTCTTGCATATTAAACATGGAATTCTGACGCATGTGTGCAGTACACATTTCAAGATATTTAAATGATCCACAGTCCAGTCAAAAACAATTTGTCACACTAGTAATGCATCCAAGAAAAGTATGAATGTCACCATATGCTATGCCATGTGTTTTGGCAAGTCCATTTGTAGGCTGAATAACAAAATAATTGAATCTGTAGAATGCCATGAGAAGAATAACAAACTTACTCTTGACCCTCCAATACCAGACTCTCCTGGAACCCCATCAGCTCCTGGCCTTCCGTTATTTCCCTTTAATGATGTCATAGCAGCACAATGTTACAATTAAGCCATTAAAAAGAGTCACAGCAGTAAATCTTAAATGGTGTGATGGACTTACAGCTGGTCCAGGTGCACCTCTTCTGCCATCAGCTCCCTGATGAAGTGGGAGTAGAAAAAGGTCTTGATTAACAAAAAAAACAGTGGTTTAAAAAAATTTTTTTTTAGCAAAGATAACAAATACATGGTACAATTGTTCACCTTTCTTCCGAGTTCACCAGGGGCCCCCTTCGTTCCATCTTCACCAGGCTCTCCCTATCATTTCGGAGCAGATATCAACGTTAAAACAGCCGACACAAATGACCACATAATGCTTAAGTGCCAGAGCTGCTATTTTATAGCAATACAACATGGGGAGGGGAAAAATTACCGCTGGTCCGGCATCACCAGGATCTCCTTTAGGTCCTGCATTGTTATTATCTTGTCCACTTGTGCCCTATTAAACAGAAATCACTTTTTCAGTTTCAGCTCATTTCAAATACCCCAAGACATAATTTTCCTAAGATGATAAAGAACACATTTCAATTCATGTAAACTGCCTGGGGAAGCAATGACAAGGTAAAGAATGGATGTATAATCATATACCGAATGATTAGACACAGCAATTTAGGCTAATGGCAACTGTTACTCACTGGGTCTCCTCTGATTCCCATTTCTCCTCTGTCTCCTGCTTGTCCCTTGATACCTTTGGGACCCTAAAAGTATGTTGAGAGAACATTTATCAGTACTAACCATATAAGTTTAAAATATGTCAGGTTAGCTAAAACTACAAGCAGATGCTCACTCTTCTGCCAGGATTTCCTCTGTCTCCTGGGGGTCCAGCCACTCCACTTTTGCCCTGAAAACATACAGGAGATGCCAATTAAAGCCCACAATCATGCATAAACCAGATCAGATTCACATGACTTTGCCACATGAATACATTAGTGGGATTCATTCCCCACACAACACATGTGAAAGTTACATATAGAAAGAAACATCTGAATGACAACAACCTAATATAAAACACACTTACCTCTTCTCCATTGATTCCATCAAGCCCAATCTCTCCAGATTCACCCTGCAACATGGTAACAGTTGGTTAGGTATTCAGCATATTATCCTTTTCTTGACAATGTTATCTAATAAGGAGAGCTGTAAAACATTAAGGAAAAATGCTCACCTTTTCTCCTGAATATCCACGGGCACCCTGAACAAAAGACAAAATTGTGTTACACCATTGTATTAAATAAATAGCTAAATGACTTTGACAGTTTACTATGACAAACATGTTTAAGTTAATATCAAAGTCTTTACCTTGACACCTCTCTGTCCAGGACATCCCTGGAAACCCTGAGTTCCATTCACACCAGGAAGACCTCTCTCTCCCTGTCAGCAGATAATAATAATAATAAAAAAACACATTGACAAAAAACAGGAGGTTTGCCACATAAAGGAACATCAAGTGGTGAAAAAACAAAATACTGAGAGTTACCACTGAAATGATAACTACAGGCCAGGGCAGATCACAGCGGAAAGTCTCTCATGAAAGCACTGTCAGGCTTTGAACACATTAAAGCAAGGCATTCAAACTTACAGGTCCACCCTCATCTCCGGGATGTCCTTGGCTTCCTTGTAATCCTGGACCACCCTGAATGACAAAATAACCAGATATTAGCTTCTGGCAAACAATTATTTTCCGGTATATTTTGTGTATTTTGAAGTATGAAGTAAGACAGCTGATACCTTAGGCCCTGGAAGTCCAACAGCTCCTCGGTCTCCTCTGGTGCCAATACATTTGCAAGGCACTGCACAGCACTCCCTCTCTGCAATATTGTCCTACACAGCAAAAGAAAACAAATATTGAGTAATTCACAGGGGAAGAATAAAGCTCATGAAAGTCCTCTCTGATTCAGTAAAACTCACCAGTTCCTCCATAAGCTCATAGTCCAAGTCCATGATATTCACTCTTAAGGGTCTGGTGTACCTGTACCCACGACCAAATTCCAGCTGCAATGCCTCCTCAAAACTGGGCACCCGTTCCAGCCCAACCAGGATGAAACTGTTAACTCCTGTTTTGCACATACAAGAGTTTCAGGAACAGAAACTTACCCTCTCAAATTACTTCAGTGATATTACTGTAGTTTTACAGCGGTTAAGGATAGATAGTTAGTCTCATTTTTACTGTATCATTTTTTTATTTTACCTGACTGCCGAAGTTCATCAACTTGCTTTTGCATTTCAAGATATGGAGCATCGAGACCATCAGTCAGATGAATGACAACCTTCAGAGAAAAAGCACAGCTGAGTTTCATACTTCCTTATATTTCCCATGAGTCTTTTAATTGTTTAGTTTAAACTAGGGATATCCTGATCCTGATCCTGCTTAGAGTCCTTTAATATTGAGTATCTGCGAATATCGAGTCCAGCATGGATTTGCTTTGCACACTGCCCTTTGCCTATGAGACAATCAGTCTGAATTGGAGATCAGAAAATCTGTGTAATGTTGTTTTGCCAATGTGTGTGTCAAAATTCAGGGTCACTTAACAGAGAACACAAATACATTCACACACTCCCAACGACAATAGAGTTCAAGGATAAATATGATTATACTGCTCAGAACTGCTCAGAATTGGCTCAGGATATCACTAGTTTAAAGTGCTTGGGTAACTAACCTTGACAACATTGTCCTGTCTGGTTTTGAATCTACTTGTGTAGGCTGAGATGGTCTTGCCATTGAGGACAAAGGGGCCACGACTCCGCAAAGCTCTGAATGTCTCAAAAAGCTCAAAAGCATTGTCTGTGAAGTCCAGTTGTACAGGCTCAGAGGCAGAGTCCATGGCCAGCATGCCCACTTGCACAGAGGGAATCTGCCCAGATGAGCAACTGATAGCTGCCATTTTTGAAATTCTCTGCAGAATGCCGCTCATCTTGCTCTGGAGGTTGGTCTGAGCACTGAAGATGTTCTGGGCAGAAACATCAAAGCCCACCAACACCTCTATGTTGCAGGCTGTAAAACAGAGCATGGTTTCATTTTAGGATTTTTTTGTGAACCACAGAAAACATCTGAAATCTGAAACTTTAAATTATAAGTTGCAAGATGTAAAACTCTTCAGAAATAAAGTTCATTAGCAAGAAAAAAAAATGCCTCTTACCTTTAGGAGTGTCTGTCGTACCAATACACAGCTTTCCCTTGACTTCATCATCCAGAGTCTCCAGGATTTGTTCATTGAGTTCTGAAAGTCCTGGAATGGTGCTTGCTCGAGCCACAGTAGTGGATTCGCTTGCTAGGTTTTGTAACTCATTCTCGGTGTCGCCTACTCCTACAGCAAAGATTCTCACACCCCTTTTCTTCAGTCCAAGGGCTGCTGTCTTGCCGTCATCAGCTGAGTTTCCTCCAGTGACAATCATTAGGATCTGAGGAGTGCCCTCGTCTATCCTACTGCCCTTTTCTTTGGTGAAGTGAACATTTTGAATGTGCCGAATGGCTGCACCAGTGTTGATTCTGTTTCCACCTTTGTACTCGATTCGGCTGATGGCATCTACAATCTCTTGTTTGTTCTTGTATGTGTTGAGGTAGAAAGAGTCAGTTACATCTGTGGCATAATGAGCCAGGCCAAACCGCAGGTTGTCTCTTTCAGTGAAGAACAGATCAACTAGGTTGGCAATAAACATCATCACTTCATTGAAATTGCTCCTGCCAAAGTTAATGGAGCCATCTACTAAAAACACTATATCAGCTTTTTTGGGTGCAGGCAGGCCTGGTGCTACATAAGGTAAGATGATATATTGAGGAGGATGGGGCAAAAAAAAAGAAAAAGAAAAAGATGAAAACAGAAAAAGAAATAGAGAAAAAAACGATTCATTAGATTCTAGCATTATAATATAGTATTAGTATAGTATATTATAGTTTAATTAGTTTACAGCAAAATGTGTATTCTAAAGCACTGTACATGTGTACATTTTCCAACTTACTAGGCTCTTCATAGTCTGGAACTTGTACTCCTGGGGTGCTTCCACTCAACCTGGCAATAAACCTGTCCTGGATAGCTGGCAGTCCAGGGAATGTAGGAACCTGTAGAACATCATCTGGGGTGGTGGCAATTTGGATTAGCTGCCTTGTGTTAGCACCACCAGCTCCAACACCAATACAGTTGACCTTGGAATCCTTAAGTTGACGTCCATAATCAGCAACATCTTGGGGGGACCGTTCACCTGTGAGGACCACGAGGTGCTGGGAGGCCTCATCCAGACGAACACCAGACGAGGGTCTTAACTCGTTCTCTATAACATACTTAATGGCATCAGCCAGATCTGATGACCGGCCACCCATCTGACGAAGTCTTCTGATAGCAGATATGACAGCTGGCTTGTTGTTGTGTGAGTTGAGTGAGAACTCTGTTTTAACTCTGTCTGCATACTGGACAACAGCCACACGCACTTGATCAGGTTGTATGTTGAGTTGTTGGACAATGCTGAGGATGAAGTCACGGATATGAGCGATGCCAAGTGCACCTGTACTGTCTGAGCTGTCAATCAGGAAGATTATGTCCTTTTTCCCAAAATCTAGGTTGCCTGCAAAATAAGCACAACAAAAAGAAAGGAGGGATATACTTTTAGAAGATATACTATAATTTTGAAGTACATTAGAGAAATACTGATGCTTTTATTTGTCATTTCTATCACTGTAACAGCACTCCATAATAGAATAAAGCTCCAGGGATTTGTAATGGGTGTCAGAAGCTTTACTTCTATACAACCAGTACAATAATTATGCATTTTTTCAGTTATATGAAGAATAAAAAACAAATGACCTAAACTAACAGCTGATTTAAGCACTTATAATGTCAAGTTAACCTAAATCTGCAATATAGATAATATTTCTTACCCAAGTCCACTGAGGGAGGAACGTAACTGTTGATATCATCGAGAGATATTGTTTTGACTGAGTCAATGAGCTGTGTCTCCACTCTTGGAAGCTGCTGGAAACTGTCAACTGTATATACAAGTTCAGGCTTCAGAGAAATCTGTCTCAGTTCACTGGGGTCTGCATTCCTTGAACCAACAGCAAGTGGTGCAACCCGGCTTCTCTTAAGCTGCTCAGCAGCAGTAGATACATCATCTGTAGACTTGCCACCTGTAACTAGAATAAGGAACTGAGGCACACCTTCCTCGATGCGGCTTCCTGAGGTCCTCTGGTAGATGTTTCTGGAAACATGCTCAAGAGCACGACCTGTGTTTAGGCGGTTCCCACCTTTGCTTTGAAGTTTCATCACAGCCTGGCGTACCTCATCTTTGGTGGAGAATTCATTCAGAAGAAATTCTGTCCTGGGGTCATCACTGTACTGCACCACTGAAATTCTGACCTTATTCAATCCTACATCCAGCTTGTCCACAACTCTTCTTATCATTTCACGGATGGAAGGGAACTCACTACGCACTGCTGTTGTGCCATCAATAAGAAAGACGACATCCCTCCTTTCTCCTTCTGCTGGTGTGATTACTGCACAGAAAGAATGCAAGCAAAGTAGTATAGTATCATGGCAAACTACAGAGTTCTTGACAGATATAGAGGTCATACATTTTGACTGGTAGAGTTAAATTTCATGTAAAAACAAGTCACATATGGAACTTTAAACTTGATTTTAAGAGAAAAACAGAGCAAAAGTACCGTCATATGTTGGGAATACTGGACGCATTCTGGCAATATCCTCATCTGACAATTCGGTGAGGGTGGTGATTAAGTTTTCTTGCACTGTGTACAGGCCAGGGAGGTCGTCTACAGTGAAGGCAAATTTAGGCACGTATGATACCGTCTGGAGGTCTGTAAGTTTAACTTCCCTGGTCCCAATGCTGAAGGGAAGAACTCTAGATTGTTTGAGAGAAGAGGCTGCACGGCTGATGTCATCTGATGAAGGTCCACTGGAGACAACAATAACAAACTGTGGTACACCCTCTTGCTTCCTGCTACCGCGTGCCGCTGTCAGAATGTCGTCACTGACAAACTGCAAAGCCTGACCCAGGTTACGTCGTCTTCCTCCTCGCTGCCTCATTCCCCTCACCGCATTCAAAACACCTTCTTTGGTTGTATGTGTGTTAAGAAACATGTCAGCCTGCGCATAGTCACCATACTGGACCACACCGATCCGGATCTTATTCTCGCCCACACTGAGACTTTCCACAATCCTCCGGATAAACTCCTTGATGATAGGAAATTCCCGTCCAACACCATCAGATCCATCAACAAGGAAAACGATATCCTTCCGGGGGCCCTGTGACTCAGCTGAAAGAAAAAGAGAAAATATGGTATTATGTTCTGCCGCTGCTTTTCTGTGAAACCAGATTCTGATCTGTCTCGATTGCAAGTACTGAAAAATATCTTGTTTCAAATGAAAAGCTGGATGAAAGTTAATGGAAGTTAAATTGCTCAGGAGAAAAAAAGGTGCATATGTCATGAATGTCTGTAGTAGCTTGGTTGCCAAACATGTGGAATGATAAAGCCAGTCAGCCAAGTCAGCCAATTTCTCTGTGTTGTTTTGCCTCTAGCCTGTGATTACAATATGTTATGTCATCATTTGGTTTCATCATGAAAATGGATGTTAGCCTTTTATTTGCAAATTACAAATAAATATCTTATTCATCTTTTCTTGTGCTCCCACGTTACCAACTACGTTGACAATATTTGCTTTATCTGATAAGGTGAAGGACTGCACATTTATGTTTTAAAAAAAACAAAAACAAAAAACCTTGCTGTCCAAGCATGATGAAATTAGGAATGAAGATCTCTCAAAAAAACTGCTTCATTGTAGAATGATGGACATCCTGACAGTTGCAACGTTGCCATTGTTTGAGGGAGAATAAAGACAATCCTCAAACTCAAGAAAAATGCTTAAAATCTGAAGGGTGGAAGGATAGATTTGAAGACCACTCCCATCACATTTTGTTGACAAAAGAAGACACTTTTCTTTTGATAAGTGATAAGTCCTTGCTGTGTTTTCATTGGTTAAAAAATGGAAACAATGAATAGAAATGACTGCAATAGAGTAAAAGTAAAATGCAAAAAACATAAAGATCGAATTGAAGCTCAGGCTGATAATGTGACAAGTCTAGTGTTGTTGAATTACTGAATAATACTGTCCTACGTTTCAGCACTTCTCCAACACCCAAGTACAAATATGCCAAGTGCAAAGAAGTACATGTTTAAATACCATTGCTGCCTATTCAAATAGCAACGGAACTGACCATTGTGGGAAAATGCTCAAAATACTACTAATCTAGCACATGAGAAAAACAATGCTCTCAATTATTTCAAGCACTGAGTCTGAAACCAAATTAGAACAACCATAAGAAAAATCTGACTTCTGTATTGTAATTTGAATGTATCTCAAAAGGAAACAATAGATGGATACGTAATAACAGTGTTTATCTTAATCACTTACTGTATGAGCAAAAAGTATATGTCAGAACCAATGTGAATCTAAAGGCTCAGATGAAGGAACTGACCATGCTTGTTAACATACCAGGTACAGTTGGTGATTCTGGGGTGCCATTAAAAACCACAGCCTCCACAGAGGACTGAAGTTGCTGTTGGACTCTGGGAAGGTCAGTGAATTCAGATACAGACAATGCATAACTAGGATCGTGGGATATCTTCTGCAGTTCTCTGCTATTAGACGTCCGGCGTCCAATTGCAAACATAACAACACCGATATCTTTGAGAGCAGAGGCTGGTGCATCAACACTGTCAAAAGACCTGTCGCCAATTAGCATTATTAGGATCTGTGGAACTCCTTCCAGGCGCCTGCTTCCGGCAGAGGCCGTGAAGACATTATTCTTCAAGAAATGGAGGGCTGCTCCAGTGTTGAGGGGTCTTCCGCCTTTGTGCCTCAAACCTCTGACAGTGTCAAGGATCTCGCCTTTTGTTGTGTACGTGTTCAGATAGAACTGGACAGTTGGATCTCGGCTGTACTGAACCACTGAGACACGGTCTTTGTTGTCATCCACACTGAGTGTGTCTACTACTCTTTGGACAAAGTCTCGCATTGCTGGGAATCCACTTCTAGTACCATCAGATCCATCCAACAAGAACACAACATCCTTTCCTGCTGGCCGTCTCGCCACTGGGGAACATAAAATTTCACACATAGTTATTAGGTTCATGCGTCCAACGTGTCCTGTACCAAAGATAGGTGATGAAAGCTAACCTCGGTGTTTACAGCTTACGCTTTTGTTGCTGGCACGCCGTTTTTTGTATTGGTTTTTATTTATTATTATTATTTTGGGTTTTTTTTATTTTGCTATTGTCAAAGTGGCACTAGATGACTTCAGCTTAGTAATTTACACTTCACTGCACTTCAATTTGCGTACTGCCGTCACAGTGGAATGTAAAGAAACGGTCACTTTCTTACCAGTTACTGTTGGTGCCTCGGGTGTGGCCCTCACTTGCACCTTGCTCATTACAGAGGAGAGTTGTTCTTGGACACCGGGGAGGTCAGCGAACTGAGACACTGATAGAGCATAACTAGGCTCGTATGATATCTTCTGCAGCTCACTTCTGTCAGAGCCGCTTGTTCCAATGCCAATCACAAAGATGCCCTGCTGTTTGAGAGCAGCGGCTGGGGTATCTACATCGTCAAAAGACCTTCCTCCATTTAGCAGGATCAACATCTGCGGCACACCTTGCTGGCGTCTACTCCCGGAGGAGGTTGTAATGACATTGTCCCTGACGTACTGGAGGGCTGCACCTGTGTTGAGGGGTCTGCCTCCTCTGTGTTTCAGCCCTCTGAGCGAATTCACAATATCCTCTCTTGTGCTGTAAGTGTTCAGATAGAAATTGACCTCCGCATCTCTGCTGTACTGGACCACAGAGACACGGTCATTGTTTGGTCCCACATTCAGTTTTTCCACAACTTTCTCAACAAAATCGCGCATGGCAGGGAAGCCATTTCTTGTCACATCAGAACCATCCAGAAGGAACACAACATCCTTTTTGCCAGTGTCAACTGAGAAAGGACAGGAAAACAAAAAATGAAAACCATGCAAAGACTACGCTGGTGGACTAATCATGAAGTGGTGGACTTTTGGTTCTATTCTTTGGAAGCACTCGCCACTGCATGCATTCATTTTAAACAGTTAGGCAGTAGACCACTAAGACCTCTCTTCAGAAGTACCTGCAAATGTACTTAAACTACTATCATACTTCATTCTTTTGCTTCACTGTAGCTGAAATAAGTCAGGTAGTAGCCTTTCAGGCCAGCCAGGGGCCATGCTTGTTAACATACCAGGTACAGTTGGTGATTCTGGGGTGACGTCAATAACCACAGCCTCCACGGAGGTCTGAAGTTGCTGTTGGACTCTGGGAAGGTCAGTGAATTCAGATACAGATAAAGCAGAACTGGGATCGTGGGATATCTTCTGCAGTTCCCCGCTATCGGAGTTCCTGCTTCCAATTGCAAAGATCAAGACACCCAGCTGTTTGAGAGCAGAGGCTGGTGCATCAACACTGTCAAAAGACCTTCCACCACTCAGCAATATCAGGACCTGTGGAACTCCTTCCAGGCGCCTGCTTCCGGCAGAGGCCGTGAAGACATTATCCCTCAAGTACTGGAGAGCTTCTCCAGTGTTGAGGGGTCTTCCGCCTTTGTGCCTCAAACCTCTGACAGTGTCAAGGATCTCGCCTTTTGTTGTGTACGTGTTCAGATAGAACTGGACAGTTGGATCTCGGCTGTACTGAACCACTGAGACACGGTCTTTGTTGTCATCCACACTGAGTGTGTCTACTACTCTTTGGACAAAGTCTCGCATTGCTGGGAATCCACTTCTAGTACCATCAGATCCATCCAACAAGAACACAACATCCTTTCCTGCTGGCCGTCTCGCCACTGGGGAACATAAAATTTCACACATAGTTATTAGGTTCATGCGTCCAACGTGTCCTGTACCAAAGATAGGTGATGAAAGCTAACCTCGGTGTTTACAGCTTACGCTTTTGTTGCTGGCACGCCGTTTTTTGTATTGGTTTTTATTTATTATTATTATTTTGGGTTTTTTTTTATTTTGCTATTGTCAAAGTGGCACTAGATGACTTCAGCTTAGTAATTTACACTTCACTGCACTTCAATTTGCGTACTGCCGTCACAGTGGAATGTAAAGAAACGGTCACTTTCTTACCAGTTACTGTTGGTGCCTCGGGTGTGGCCCTCACTTGCACCTTGCTCATTACAGAGGAGAGTTGTTCTTGGACACCGGGGAGGTCAGCGAACTCAGACACTGATAGAGCATAACTAGGCTCGTATGATATCTTCTGCAGCTCACTTCTGTCAGAGCCGCTTGTTCCAATGCCAATCACAAAGATGCCCTGCTGTTTGAGAGCAGCGGCTGGGGTATCTACATCGTCAAAAGACCTTCCTCCATTTAGCAGGATCAACATCTGCGGCACACCTTGCTGGCGTCTACTCCCGGAGGAGGTTGTAATGACATTGTCCCTGACGTACTGGAGGGCTGCACCTGTGTTGAGGGGTCTGCCTCCTCTGTGTTTCAGCCCTCTGAGCGAATTCACAATATCCTCTCTTGTGCTGTAAGTGTTCAGATAGAAATTGACCTCCGCATCTCTGCTGTACTGGACCACAGAGACACGGTCATTGTTTGGTCCCACATTCAGTTTTTCCACAACTTTCTCAACAAAATCGCGCATGGCAGGGAAGCCATTTCTTGTCACATCAGAACCATCCAGAAGGAACACAACATCCTTTTTGCCAGTGTCAACTGAGAAAGGACAGGAAAACAAAAAATGAAAACCATGCAAAGACTACGCTGGTGGACTAATCATGAAGTGGTGGACTTTTGGTTCTATTCTTTGGAAGCACTCGCCACTGCATGCATTCATTTTAAACAGTTAGGCAGTAGACCACTAAGACCTCTCTTCAGAAGTACCTGCAAATGTACTTAAACTACTATCATACTTCATTCTTTTGCTTCACTGTAGCTGAAATAAGTCAGGTAGTAGCCTTTCAGGCCAGCCAGGGGCCATGCTTCTTAACATACCAGGTACAGTTGGTGATTCTGGGGTGACGTCAATAACCACAGCCTCCACGGAGGCCTGAAGTTGCTGTTGGACTCTGGGAAGGTCAGTGAATTCAGATACAGATAAAGCAGAACTGGGATCGTGGGATATCTTCTGCAGTTCCCCGCCATCGGAGTTCCTGCTTCCAATTGCAAAGATCAAGACACCCAGCTGTTTGAGAGCAGAGGCTGGTGCATCAACACTGTCAAAAGACCTTCCACCACTCAGCAATATCAGGACCTGTGGAACTCCTTCCAGGCGCCTGCTTCCGGCAGAGGCCGTGAAGACATTATCCCTCAAGTACTGGAGAGCTTCTCCAGTGTTGAGGGGTCTTCCGCCTTTGTGCCTCAAACCTCTGACAGTGTCAAGGATCTCGCCTTTTGTTGTGTACGTGTTCAGATAGAACTGGACAGTTGGATCTCGGCTGTACTGAACCACTGAGACACGGTCTTTGTTGTCATCCACACTGAGTGTGTCTACTACTCTTTGGACAAAGTCTCGCATTGCTGGGAATCCACTTCTAGTACCATCAGATCCATCCAACAAGAACACAACATCCTTTCCTGCTGGCCGTCTCGCCACTGGGGAACATAAAATTTCACACATAGTTATTAGGTTCATGCGTCCAACGTGTCCTGTACCAAAGATAGGTGATGAAAGCTAACCTCGGTGTTTACAGCTTACGCTGTTGTTGCTGGCACGCCGTTTTTTGTATTGGTTTTTATTTATTATTATTATTTTGGGGTTTTTTTTATTTTGCTATTGTCAAAGTGGCACTAGATGACTTCAGCTTAGTAATTTACACTTCACTGCACTTCAATTTGCGTACTGCCGTCACAGTGGAATGTAAAGAAACGGTCACTTTCTTACCAGTTACTGTTGGTGCCTCGGGTGTGGCCCTCACTTGCACCTTGCTCATTACAGAGGAGAGTTGTTCTTGGACACCGGGGAGGTCAGCGAACTCAGACACTGATAGAGCATAACTAGGCTCGTATGATATCTTCTGCAGCTCACTTCTGTCAGAGCCGCTTGTTCCAATGCCAATCACAAAGATGCCCTGCTGTTTGAGAGCAGCGGCTGGGGTATCTACATCGTCAAAAGACCTTCCTCCATTTAGCAGGATCAACATCTGCGGCACACCTTGCTGGCGTCTACTCCCGGAGGAGGTTGTAATGACATTGTCCCTGACGTACTGGAGGGCTGCACCTGTGTTGAGGGGTCTGCCTCCTCTGTGTTTCAGCCCTCTGAGCGAATTCACAATATCCTCTCTTGTGCTGTAAGTGTTCAGATAGAAATTGACCTCCGCATCTCTGCTGTACTGGACCACAGAGACACGGTCATTGTTTGGTCCCACATTCAGTTTTTCCACAACTTTCTCAACAAAATCGCGCATGGCAGGGAAGCCATTTCTTGTCACATCAGAACCATCCAGAAGGAACACAACATCCTTTTTGCCAGTGTCAACTGAGAAAGGACAGGAAAACCAAAAATAAAAACCATGCAAAGAATACGCTGGTGGACTAATCATGAAGTGGTGGACTTTTGGTTTCTTTCTTTGGAAGGCCGGAGTTCTGCAGTATTGCATCAGCATTCTTGGTTCATTTTTTGTCCGTCCATTACCTTTAAATGTAACAATTGTTCACTTTCTTACCAATTAGTTTTTTTTATTGGATTAATAGCTTCTCATTTGGAATTTAAAGAAGACTTCAAATGTCAAAACAATGTCCACTTTGCTTATTCAATTTGTGTTGGATCAAGACCTTTTGCCTTCCTTACACGCATCAATATGTAAACAAGTATATAAATATTTGTTTGTTCTTCAACATGCAGCTGAAAAAGTTGTGTTTTCGAGTATAAACTGAATCATACAATATACCCTTTGCAAATAGTCTTACCAGTCACTCCTGTTCTTGAACTTTCATTTTTTAATTTTTCTTCTGTAATTGCAGCAACCACTTGGTCTAGTATATTTGGAAGTTCAGCCATTTCAGAAAGCGATATGGTGTAACTTGAATCATGCGATATTTTCATCATTTCCTTGTGGTCAGAGTTTGTTGTTCCAATGGTTAATATTGTGACATTGCTTCCTTTTAGAGAAGCAACAGGCAAATCGACACTGTCACTTGATGGTCCATTACTTAAAACGACAAGGATCTGTGGCACATTCACACTGTGTCTGCTCCCAGAGGCAGCTGTGAATACATTTTCTTTCACATATTTTAGAGCTGCACCCATTTTGAGAAGTCTTCCACCTTTGTGTGAGAGCCTTTTGACAGCTGTAAGGATATCTTCCTTCCTCATGAATGAATTCAAAAAAAAATTGGCTACCGCCACATTGCTGAACTGAATCACTGCAGCTCTGTCTTTATTTGGTCCAATGTTAAGGCTTTCTATTACTTTGTATAGGAAATCTTGAATGGCTGAAAATCCATTTCTTGTATTATCAGAGCCATCCAGAAGAAAAACTATGTCCCTTCCCTTTTGATCACTTTGCTCTGTTAACAAAAATAGATATAATTTTTATTATATTAATCACAATTATTATAAATTCACAATTAAAGTTGATTAATTTAAACTATTATTAAATTAAACTAATTTCTTACCTTCTTTAGATTCCCCTTCAACTCCCATTTGAGTAAGATGACTCATCAAGCTTTGTTGAATACGAGGGAGATTTACAAAGTCAGGGACTGAGAAAGCATAATTTTGGTCTGATGAAATGACTTGCATCTCAGATGGATTTGACATTCTTGATCCAATTGCAAAAGTGACCACCCCTGCAGCCTTGAGCATACTTGCTGGGCCTCGAGGAGAATCTCTCGATCGTCCACCAGCCAACATGACAAGTATCTGTTTGGCACCTTCATGATGTCGACCTCCAGCATTTGAAATAAAGACGTTATCCCTCACAAACTGCAGTGCTGCTCCAATATAGTGAGGCCTTCCACCTTTTGATTTCAGGCCTGCAACATGCTTAAGAACATCATCTTTTGTGTTGTAAGCATTCAGGTTGAAACTGAGTTCAACATTGTTGCTATACTGTACGACAGCAACTTTATCTTTTCCTTGATCCAGGTCAAAACTGTCAACCAATTTAGCAACAAATTCACGTATAGCAGAGAATCTGCTCCTCACATCATCAGATCCATCAATGAGAAAGACAATATCTCTATTCACTCTGGAGCTTGAACCTAGAAAAGTCCATAATCATTTAAATTATGTTAGTTAACAATTTAAGAGAAATCAGTTTACAGTTGATGTAAGTGAAATACATGAATTTTACAGGGCTTCTATGGATAGATATATAGATAGATGTATCTATTAATTGGATTTTTTTAAAAAAGGTACAATCAGTTAATTATTTTATTAATTATTGTTTTCACTCACCTACACCAGAAGTGACAGTGCCTTTGTGAGATGCAATGACTGAGAGTAACTGTTCTCTCACAAGAGGGAAGTCAGAAGTTTCTTTGATCAAATACTTTGCAGTTGGAGTGTGTGCTAATTGCTCCATCTCCAGTCTATCTGCATTATTCACTCCAACAGTGTACAGGACAATGCCAGCATTTCTCAGTCTGTCCACTGCACCTAAGACATCATCTTCAGACTTTGTCCCAATTAAAAGAATCAGTATCTGTGGGATTCCCTGCTGGGCTCTGCTTCCAGATGAGGCAGTGAAGACATTGTTCTTAACATAATCAAGGGCCACGCCAGTGTTCAAAGTTAATCCTCCTTTCAGTTTCACATTGCCCAAATGACTCAACACCTCGTCTTTCAGTGAGTACGTGTTTAGGAAAAAATCAACAGTGGGCTCTGTGCTGTACTGAGTCAAAGCAACTTGTACTTTGCTTGGCCCAATTTCTGTTTGCTTGACAAAGTCTCTGACAAAATCCAAAATCTGTCGTTCACTTGCTCTCATATCATCAGATCCATCAAGGAGAAAAACAATGTCTGCACTCTGGAGTTCTGAGATTGTAGAAGGGTCTGAAATGGATACAAATAAACATTTGACAAAACCAAAATCTTTGCCGTAAAGGTATATATGGAATACAGTCGTACAACTTTTATGTCCATGTAGAAGACTTCTCTAGAATGTTAGAATGAAAATTACTTTTCTACTCCTTACCAATAACAGTTGGAAATTCAGTTGTTTCTTGAGCACCCCTCAGTGTGGCTTCCACAGATGGATGCATGCTTTGCAGGTTGTTAAAATTTGTCACATGAAAATAATGTGCTGGCGTGAAAGAGATGGTTTGCATTTCCAACGTATCAGCATTCTTTGTTCCAATGCTAAAAGTCTTAATTCCATTCTCTCTGAGTGACTGTGCTGGTCCTCGGACATCATCTGCTGACCTCCCACCGCTAAATACATACAGATACTGGGGGACTGATTCCGCACGTCTTCCTCCAACTGATCCAGCAAAGACATTGTCTCTGGCAAACTCAAGTGCTTTGCCAGTGTTGAGGGGTCTTCCCAGCTTATGTCTCATTGTTCCAATGGAATTTAGCACATCATTCTTGGATGAATAGGAATTCAAGTAGAAATTGACTGTGGCATCGCGACTGTATTGAACAACAGCCACTTGGTCTCTGTTCTCGTCTATATTTAAACTTTCAACAATTCTTTCAATAAAGCCTCGTATCTCCTCAAAGCCATTTCGTGAGTCATACGATCCATCAATAAGAAATACTACATCTTGTTTCTTAGAATCTGCAAAGTAGACAAAAGATGTAGAAACAAAGGTTGTTTGATTTGCCGCAGATAACAGGGAAGCAGTGATAGTCCCCTAAAATACAGCCATAAGACTAAATAGAAATCAACTCAGTTTATTTTGAATATTTTGACTCCATTCCCCTCTCTACTTCACCGAACCAACCTTTCTTTAGATAAAATATTGCATCTTACCTAAATCTGTTGTGGGAGTTGTTTGCTCTACAGGGTGAGAAGCCTCTCTCAACAAGGAAAACACATCCTGCTTAGCACTAGGAAGCTCCTCATAGCCAGTAATTGAGAGAGCATAACTGGGGTTATAAGATATTGTCTGCAGCTCTAGGGTGTCAGCACCAGTTGTTCCAATGGCAATTGAAATGACACCAATCTCTTTCAGCATTCTGACCGGGGTTCTTATGTCATCTCCGGATCTTCCACCACTCAGTATTATGAGCATCTGTGGAACTCCCTCAAGGAGTCTACTTCCTGAGTCAGAAGTAAATACATGGTCCCTCACATACTGGAGAGCTGCTCCAATGTTGTGAGGATAACCTCCTTTGTGACTTAGGCCTCTTACTGCCTCAAGAACATCATCCTTTGTTGAGTAACGTCTCAAATTAAAATGAATCTCCGCCGTGTTGCTGTACTGGACCACAGCCACATGATCTTTGTTTGCATCAATGTTTAGGTCCGCAACCATTCTCAGTACAAAGTCTTTAATATCTGGGAATCTTTGCTGAGAATCATCAGAACCATCAAGCAAAAAAACAACATCTCTTCTTTTGGGATCTGTAATCACACAAATTTAAACAAATTGGTTGACGATTATATTGGCACATAAATTACACCGTGTCGCATTCCAATCACATCAAACTCTCCTGCTTATTATGTTCATGTTCATGAAATCATTACAGTTGTTAGAGTCTTACCATGTAAGCTTGGCTTGATAACAGGGGTTTTACCCTTTTTGATGGTGGAGAGGATTTGTTGTTCAATGTCTGAGAGATCACTGGTATCTGCTGCAAAGAAAGCATGACTGGCTTCTTGTGAGATAGACTGAATCTCAAGGGTTTCTGCATTCTTTGTTCCCACCACAAATATTGTCACACCAAATCTTTTTAAGCTTTCTACAGCTCTTCTGACATCATCACTGGACCGTCCACCAGTGAAGAGAACCAAAATCTGAGGGACACCCTGTTGGTGCCTACCTCCAGAAGAGGCTGTAAAAACATTATCCATGATGTACTGGAGGGCTGCACCAGTATTGCGGGGTCTGCCTCCTTTATGCCTCAGAATTTGCACATTGCCAGCAACATTCTGCTGTGTTTTATGTGTGTTCAGAAAAAAATCAACAGAGGGCTCTCTGCTGTACTGCACCACTGAAACATGATCTTTGTTCTCATCCACAGTGAGTTTCTCCACCATTCTCTCAACAAAGTCAAGCATTGCTTTAAAGTCATTTTGCATTTCATCCGTGGAATCCAATAAAAATACAATATCGCGCTGAATGGATTCAGTTTGATCTGCAGAAACTTTGACAGACAAGGATAATGCTCTGTTAGAGTTACACATGACATTATATAATGATAGATAGATAGGTAGATAGGTAGGTAGTCTTACCCAGACCATTTGTTGGTTTTAGTCTTGGCTGTTGTCGAGGCACCCTTTTCACAAATGAAACAAGTTGCTGGTAGATGCTCCCATTATCATCAAACCGAGGCACAATGAAAGCATAGGAAGGGTTATGTGCAATCATTTGGTGCTCGAGTATGTCTGCATTTCTTGTTCCTACACAGAATGGAACAACTTTGTCCTGTTTGAGAGCTGCAGCTGCACGTGCAACATCATCATGGGATCTTCCCCCACTCAACAGAATCAGTATTTGAGGTACACCTTCTTGATGTCGACTCCCAGAAGAATCGGCAAAAGCATTAACTCTCACATAGTCGAGAGCTGCCCCAGTGTTGAGCAGTGTGCCACCTTTATGATTCAGGTTCTCGATAGCAGAAAGGACATCTTGTTTTTCTGTGTAGGTGTTCAAACTGAAATGTGTCTCTGGATCTCTGCTATACTGGACCACAGAAACACGGTCTTTGTTCTCACCAACACTGAGTGTGTCTACAACTCTTTGGACAAAACTTTTCATTGCTGCGAAGGCACTCCGTGTGTCATCTGACCCATCCAACAGAAACACTATGTCTCTTTGTGGTGACTCTAATTCAGCTAGAAAAAATAGGAAAACCTTGTTTAGGAATCAGACAAATAGTGCATAAAGATATAATATATATATATGTTGTGGTGTAATCATTACACATTAGACAGCTGATAACCTGCAAGAGCTGGTAATCAAATTCAAACTAATTACAGCAGCAAAGAAGGTGTTACATGTCAGAGCATTTAAGAAAATTACAAGGAAAAAAACTACAAGATGAAAAGCATATTCCTCTTTCACAAATGAAAGATGAAGAAAGCTGGAAAAAAGATTTCATATTCTTTAAATATTCGGTCAATGATGTGATTATCATTGGCTCAAGGAAGAGCTTAAGACTAGAAAGAAATGACATTCGCTGATATGGAGCTGTCAAGAAAAACTCTCCAGGATGAGAGGATGAGAGCCAAACAAGAGACAGCATAACCGCAGAGGGACCTCTAGCCAGTGGAGACAGTTTGAGAAACATGAAACTGATCGACTGACGGTCTTCGGAAGATGATGCAGTTTCATTGCAGTTTCAAACTGTGAAGGATCAAATATACTAAATTATACGTGGGGATTCAGTTTGATTCTCACCTACTAAGTGAGAATCAATGATGCTTCTTACCTACAACAGTGGGAGGCTCAGTTTGTATATCCGCCTTGACAAATGCAGCTACCTCTGGCTGGATGGACAGAAGTTCACCAAAGACAGGAAGGTTGAAAAGAAATTTGGGGGAAAACGCAATATGTTGAAGCTCGTCCTGTTTAGCATTTTTCATTCCAATGGCGAAAGACAGAACACCGATTTGTTTTAGGTTTAACGCAGCTCCTGAAACCTCATCGTTGGATTTGCCACCAGTCAGCAAAATCAGAATCTGAGGGACTCCCTCCAGTCGTCTACTTCCAGATGAAGCTGTGAAAACATGGTCTCGCACAAACTGTAGAGCAGCTCCGGTATTTCGTGGTCTTCCTCCTTTATGACGAAGGCTTCTGACAGCATAGATGATAGCCTTTTTGGATTTGTGAGTTTTTAGGTTGAAGTAAACTTTGGTGTCATTGCTATACTGCACGACAGCTGCTCGAACCTTGTCTTCATCAATGTCCAGCTCCTCTGCCGTTCTTCTGATGAACTCTCGAATAGCTGGTAGTCCATTTCTGGAGTCATCTGACCCATCAAGGAGAAACACTATGTCCCTCTTGTTGTTCCCTGTGTCAACAAGGTGATACATGGATAGATGGAAAGAGAATTCACGAACTGCGTGCTCAAGTATTTTCTACGCTCATGCATATTCATCAGCATGAGTAAGTTCAGTGAGATAACCTGAGCACGGAAAGAAAGATGAACTACTGCTCTGAAAGCAGTATTTCAAGCAGAACTTCTAATGAACCATCTTTTTATCAAAAAGATGTATGAAGGAATTTGTCGACTCATCCTCCACAGTGAAGTGAACAACTGAAAAGAGGTGTGAAAGAGGCCTACATTCTTGTAAGGCTAAGACATAAAGCACAGTTGGTTTTAGAGCAGAATAGATTTTTCGGTCATCAATGCCCTTCAAGAGAAATGTGCCAAAACATTTCAAAATCATTAATCACCTTATCATAATTCATAAGATACCAGGAATTTAACATTTTTAAACATTTTTAAAAATTTAAATATTCCTAAGCAAAATAGTTTCCTTCAGAGTAAAACTAATCATTTTAAGGACAAATAATATGCTGTGCCCCATTTTTAGGCACGTATTCAAATGTGCAGTTCTTACCTACTAAATCTGAGATTCCAGTCCTGGTTCCCTCAGTGACTTTGTCTATGTTCAGTGTAGCAACAAGTTGTGGTTTGATTGAGGGCAACTCAGAGAAATCAGTAACCTTGTATGTGAAACCAGGTTTGAAGGCAATTGTTTCCAACTCTGAAAGTTTGGCATTTTCCACTCCAACCCCCACAGACACAATGTCATGCTCTTTAAGAGCAAACGCTGGACTTCTCACATTATCAGTGGAGGGTTTAGTACTTAGAAGGATTAAAATCTGGGGCACTCCTTCTAGTCTTCTACTCCCGGTTGAGGAAGTGAAAACACTGTGCCTCACAAACTGTAGGGCTTTCCCAATGTTAAGGCTCCTTCCACCCTTGTGTCTTAAATTATCTATGGCATTTAGAATGTCATTCTTTGCCTTGAGAGAATTCAAATCAAAGTTGACCTCTGGGTTATCAGCAAACTGAACCACAGAAACCCTGTCTCGGTTTTCACCGACAAAGAGGCTCTCCACTATGCTCTTAACAAAGCGTTTAATCTCTGGGAATCCATTTCTTGTGTTATCAGAGCCATCCAGCAGGAACACAATATCTCTTTTTACAGCATTGCTTTGTACTAAGACACAACAAATAAGATTCAATTATTCCAATAAAACACCAAAAACGTCAGTGGAGATGCTTTTTCTCTCAAAGCAAGTGCCAATAACAAGAAGAGATTTTGCCTACCTTGCTGTAGAACGACGGTCAGCTCTTCTTTTGGAAGGCTCACATAGGTATTGAGTCTTTGTGGTACGGTGCTAAGCTCACTGAATTCCCTCACAGTGAAGGCAAAGG
Source organism: Scatophagus argus (assembly GCF_020382885.2). Taxonomy (NCBI): domain Eukaryota; kingdom Metazoa; phylum Chordata; class Actinopteri; family Scatophagidae; genus Scatophagus; species Scatophagus argus. Next base: position 21,453,062 of record NC_058503.1, on the reverse strand, counting down.
AAGGGTTGTGTGAAATGGCCGCAATCTGCCTTGGGTCTGCATCCTTGACACCGACACCAAATGGTACAACACCTTCTGTCTTCAGTACACCAGCAGGTTCCTTCACATTATCCCTGGACCTGTCTGCAGCCAAAACGATCAGAAACTGAGGTACATTCTGCGCCGCTCGGCTGCCATGCCTTTCGGAGAAGATGGTTTCCTTCATGAATCTCAGAGCAGCTCCTGTGTTTAGACTACGTCCACCAGCCAGTGGCATTCCATTGACAGCTCTTATCACCTCATCTTTGGTCTGATAAGTGTTAAGGTAGAAACTTGGGGTTGGCCTCTCGCTGTGTTGAACCACTGAAATTCTTACCCTGTCAATGCCAATGTCAAGTGGTTCAATTACTTTAATAATAAAATCCCGAATGTAGGGAAAATCTGCTCGAACATTGTCTGTGCCATCAATGAGGAAGGCAACATCCCTCTCGGTTCCAGAAACAACAACTGTGAGGAAAAAAAAAATATATTGCCAGTTAAGCTTTTACATGCGTCACAATTATTTTATTAATTGAAAAAAGATAAATATTGCTTACCAGTTTCCTCAGGCTCAGGAAATGTTGCAGTCACATCTCCAACCACCGTTATCAACTTTGGCATGATTACTTCAGCCAGAGCTGGTAAATTAGAGAAGCTTGTCTCATGGTGAGCCAAATTTGGAACAAAGGCAACTGTTTCCAATAGGGCATCATCTGCTTGCCCAGAACTGACTGTGAAGGTCAAAATACCAGCAATAGCCAATCTATCGGCTGTCGCTTTAAGCTCATCCTGGGCTGGGCCACCTGTGATCAGAACCAACACCTGCTGGACTCCCTCTCTCCTTCGTGACCCAGTTGATGGCTGGAACATGTTGTTAAGGGCATAATTCATGGCAGCTGCTGTATTCAGAACTGAGCCTCCGGTGAGCCTGAGTGCAGAGACTGCATCCACAATCCCTTGCCTGCTGCGGTGGGTATTTAGATAAAATTCAATTTTTGGACGCTCAGCAAACTGCAAGAGACCAATCCGAATTCTGTCGGGACGTACATCCAGCTGGTTGACCACGTTGATGATGAAGTCTCTCACATAGGGAAAGTTACTGCTGCCAATGTAGTTTGAGCCATCCACCATGAACACAATGTCTCGGATCATTTTTTGAGTCTGCACTGTGGTTATCTCCACCACTAAGAAAAAACAAACAAACACAAAAGCAAACAAAATAAATTATCTTTGTGTAATACAACACAGTGTCAAAGCATTATGTGAAAATGTGGAAACATTTATTAATTAATAAGATGTGTGTGTCTGTGTGTAATGGGTTGTGTTTCATTCATTTATACATTTGTTTATTTTTTGGCAATAGTATAAGTTGACGATGGAAAACTAGTATCCCTGTAGGGGAATCTTAATCATTCAATCACCAAAATGAATCTTACAGATCACAGGTTATGATTGTTGACCAACTGATAAACTGATCTTTTCCTAAACTTAACCAAAGTGCTTTTGTTGCCTAACCTAACCACAGATTCAAACTCAGTCCTAAATGTTGTACACCTGCCATTCACCTGGACCGCATCTTTGTGACTCCAGCATAGTTTATAAACGTAGTGTTTCATTCAGTGAAAGATATGTCATACAGGTATAAAAGACAAGAAATGCTGAGAAAGATGAAAAAATTGCACATTCATCTCTAGGTAAACAAATCCTATAGACTGTATTTTGTGACCGTTTGACATACTGTCGTGATGTTGTATGATGCGAGTACATCATCCACACTTTCATGCTTTCAAGAAGAAGATGACCACCGCAGTTTTAATACCATGGAAGGAACAAAGAGGGAGCCCCAATCCTTTAGTTAGAGTGGTTATACCCCCGCTCCCCTCCATGAGGATGCAGTCATAAATTCTCCCTACTTTACACCTTGTAAAATCCTGTCCATGAGTATTCACCGGTGTTCAACACAGAAGTCTTTAAAAATTGCAGATCTATTACTTAGACTGGATTTCCTTGATGGTGTCTCATGCTTCATGGGATACCATCCATCTAAATTCCTTTTTTCCCTAATTTTCCTTAATGTGTTCATTTGGGTTGGGATTTTCATGCATTACAAAGCTCAGAGGATTTTAATGGCTTAGTTTTATCACACTTTTTCAGGAGCACCTGAAATTGTTGTTTCTCCACTTATATATTCAAGATTTTCCTTTAATTGGTCACCTAGCTGTGTATTAACATTTCAAAGATATGAAAAGTTAATTACTAATTAATTTGCTTAGAAAGCAAAGCATTACCTGGTTCAGTGGGTACTTCTGTCACCACCACTCCAGCAAGTGTTGAGAGTGTGTTCACAATTGACCTTGCCTGAGAAGTTGCAGCCCGACCCAGTGCACGCAAGTCCTTCAGGATGTACACAGCACTATCAGCAAAGGTAATTTGCTTCAGTTCTTGCTCACTGGCACCCTTGGATCCTGCAGCTAGAGTCAGTACTCCCATTTGACGCAGGGCGTTAGCAGGCTCTTCCACGCTGTCACTGGACTTTTTACTGGCCAACAGCAGTACAAGCTGGGGTATCCCCTGTTGAATACGACTGCCCTTCTCAGGTCGCAGCATATTCGTCCTCACAAAGTCCAAGGCTTCTCCAATGTTGATTGTCTGACCTGCTTTCGGTTTCATGATATCCAAAGCAGCATTTATTGCCTCCCTGGTTCCATGAGAGTTGAGATCCATCTCCAGTCGAGCGGTATTGCTGAACTGGGCCACACCAACTTGAACTTCGTCAGGGCCGATTGGCATGGAGTTGACGAATCGCTTGATGAATTCGCGCACACTGGAGATGCCCTGTGATCCGATTGTACTGTCGATTAGGAAAATGATGTCTCGTTTTCCGACGGTCAAGACTGGAAAGAAAATAAAAAAGGTTAATTGCTGTTTTAAGGAATGTTATCGTGATAAATCTGAACATATTAAAGGCTAACCAAGGAATGACGTTCTACAATGAAATTTTAGATTTATATTAGATCATTCAGTTTATGTATTAACTAGTACTGACATGTTCACCATGCTTTCAATAGAGTACTTGAGTACAATATGAACTTGTTCTTGTTGATCTTGTTTTTTTTTTGGACATATAGTCTCAAACTGAGATTACGTCCCACCACTGTGGAAAATATGCTGTGTAATAAAACAAATTCTGATTTGTTAACCATTAGGCTGTTTACCTTTAAAATGAATTAATGAAATGGAAATCAGCTTAGTCAGCTGCATCAAATTCCAAGTACAGAACATTTATTATTATTATATTATTGATACATTAATATTTTTCACTTTTACTGTGTTATTGCTACATCTGTGAAAATGACATATTTTGAATGAGAAAGATGTCATTTCAAGTTTAGCACAGACATATCTTACCTTATACACTATATTACAGTCATTATGAGTTTTCTATGTCCTTTCTACAACCACAATGCCCCGCCAACATTTACAGAGATGTTACATACCTTCTGTGAACTCAGTCTGAATTATAATGGTTCGCTGGATCACCCCGCTAATGTATGGGAGCAGCTGGTCACCCGTGTTAGCCACTGTTCTGAAATCAGTGGCTGACAGAACAAAACTTTTATCTGTAGCAATCGCTTCCAGATCTGCAGAGGCAGTGTCACCAATCACCACGCCGAATGTGATAATGCCGGCCCTCTTAAGGGCCCGGTCAGCGGCACCAGTCTCATCATCGGATGGACCGGCACTGATAACCACCAACATCTGGGGCACACCCTCGTCTGCCCTGCCCCCTGCTGATTGGCTGAACAGGTTCGCAGCCGCTCCCTCCAAGGCCGCCCCCAGGTTAGATTCGTCACCCCCTGGGTAGGCCAGACCCTTCACAGCTTCCAGGACTGATGACTTGCTGTCATAGCTATTTAGATAGAACTTTATCTCTGGGTCTGCGTGGTACACGGCCAAGGCCACCCGAACAGTGTCCCTGCCCACATCAAGGGGCTCAATGATTCTCAAAACCAAATCACGCACAAAGGGGAAGTTTGCTGCTCCAACGTTCTGTGATCCATCAATTAAGAGAACTAGGTCAGCTGAATCTTGCGCTTTATGGAGAGAGAGAGAAAACAAAACAAGGTGGAACTCGTGAAAGCGTTAACACAGTGAGACAGAGACAAGAACTCGTGCTGGCATATCATTGAATGTGTCAAGTGACATTCAGAGTGAACAAATCAATCACAACATTGCAAAACACATCATACTGCATGTAGGCTGAACCAAGGAGTTTGCCTAAAGAGATACTGATCGTACACTGATCGATGGGCAAAACTACTGAAGTACAGTCCATTGTCCATGTTGTGATCAGTATGAATACTAGCCACTGATAAAAAAAATAATTTATCTGATTAAGTCAGTTTAATGGGACAAAATATATATAAGAATTACCATGAAAAGAGCAAATGTTGAACATAAGGTAGGTTGTTTTGATTGCAACAGTGGCCAAAAGGGATTCAATACTTATTATTGTGATTATTATTATTTTTAAAATAATTCAGTGTTTTGTGCTTTTGCTGACTTTTTTGACGATTTTAAAGTTACAAGAAGAACAATGCATGAAAAAAAAATTAAACTGTTGCTTTTTAAACCTTATTTGCAAAGTTTTCTATTCAATTTGTTGTGCTATGTCCCCTGTCTGAACTCCACTGAGTTCAGCCCTCCCATGCAGACTCTTGTTATGGACCTCAGATAAAGTGACCAGTCATGATCCTGTGGACCCCTCTTGGTGCCTACAAGTTTATAGTACTTGAGAACATACTGCATGTAAAAGAACAAATTTGTGGAAAAAAAAATCATGTGTCCAAAGAAATGCTTTCTTTGGACACATGATTTTTTTAACTATGTAGTTTCATAGGAATGTTTTTTTTAATGTATTTTCTCTGATTTCATTTATTTCCAGTCACTTATTGTAATATATTGCACCAAATTTCTTGGCATCTATGTTTCAATACATTCTCAAAGTACACCTTCAGCAGGTCAAGGATGAGTCCAGGCAGGTTCATCACTGTTTCAAATACAGATATATACAGATACATATTTTACACAGATGGACATTGTGACATTGTAAAGACAAACATAGGAAATGCAAGACAAATAAGCAGTTGTGCATGGTTAGCTATTGTTAAAAGCTCATTGCTTAATTTTAAGATGTGACATTTTCAAAGATGAGACATCCTGGAGACCAAGACTTTTATCAAAGGTTTTCCTGACGAAATGTTGTTAACCTGAGGTGGTTTTATTCTGGTGCCATCTGAATGCGTGCCCTCTCAACTATAGCTGTGTATAATACAAGCATGCATAATCTTAAATTGTGACTGAGGGTTTTGCTGTATGCTAAGACAAAACTCAAATCTCTCTCAAATTTAAAAGCACCTGGTGCAGAATTTTTGCTTAGATAGCTTTCTCTTGAGCCACCTTGGCTTTGCACTAGCACACGGTATGTCTGTGCTGTTTTTTCACCATACTTATTGCAATACCCTAATCTAAAATACTGTAAAGGTGTCAATTGCATGCAGATCTTATTGTGATTTGTAAAGCATTAGGGGTATATTAAGACGACACAAGTGATGTTAATTTTGCAGGTGGATAGTGAAAGGTTATTGTGGTTAAAAAATACTTGACTGTGTTAATAATAAAATCCAGTCGGGACCACATATGCAGCAGCTCCTTCCTGCACATGTAGACACATTAGTATGGTAGTGACACTGATCCTATTTCATTACCTGTCTCTCCTCCAGCCAAGGGGGTCTTGTTTGCCACAGGACCACCCCCTGACCGGGTCACGGCGCTGCAAACCTGTACTACTAATTCTTGGATTATATCCCGCAAGGCCAGGAAAGTTTTTACATTGAACACATGAGTGTCTGCGGGCTGGCTAGCCATCTCCCTGAGCTCAGACTCCACTGCATCCTGAACCCCAACTGCAAACACCTCCACACCTGCCAGCTGCAACACCTGAGCCGGCATGGAAACGTCATCCTGTGAGCGCCCGTCTGTTAGAACCACCACCACCTGGGCCACTCCTTCAGCAGCACGGCTGCCCGAAGCAGTGGTCAAGTGCTTGTGAATAAGGAAGTCCAGGCCCAAGCCAGTCCGCGTGCCCCCACCACGGTAAGCCATAGACTTGATGTGCGCCAGGACCCCCTGTGTTGTTGGGTAAGTGTTGAGCTGGAACTCAGTCTCGGGCTTGTTATTGTACTGCACAAGGGCAAATTTAAACCTGTCCCCTCCACCCTGGTGCAGTGCTTGTGTCAAGCCATACAGAAATTGCCTGACATGCTCAAAGTTCTCCTCTCCAATACTCCAGGATGAATCCACTAGAAAGTATATATCAGCTGCCAACCCCTGCGCACAATCTTCAACAGAGAGTGTTTGGAGGACAAAAATGAGACCAGTGAAAAAATGCTTCGTGTTTGGTTCCACAATATTGTGTTGGGTGCCAAACATTAATACTGTTGCACAATACAACTGAAATGTTTAAGTAATTCTGCTTTGCTGATCAAAAGCATTTGACTGGACTCCTTTCACACTCCTGAGGGTCTGGATTTTATTTATTTATTTTTATTTTTATTTTATATTTTGAAAAAAAAAAAGAATTTCCCCCCTGGGATTAATAAAGAATTTAATTTATTTATTTATTTTTGTTCCATGTTGGGATGGATAAAAAGTGGCCAGTTACCTTATGAATGTGTTATGGTTTGGTTTTGTTAGGATGTTGCTTTAAAAAATAAAAATGGAAAGAAAAAAAAAGAGCAGACCCTGCTGACTGCTGAACTGTAATTAATTAACTTAGTGCAACTTACCTTCCTGAGCATCAAGGTTAGGGAGGAGTCCTGCAAACAGGACGCCCAGGAGGGCACACAGCGGTAACAGCCGATGCCTCCTCATCTTCTATCACCAAAACAGCAAAGGGGACACCTGTAAGAGCAGAAACAAATATGACATGAATACGAAACAGAAAACACACAGCGTTTTCCTTACACCACAAGGCCTCTCCAACACACATATAAGAATACAGGGTTTGGTGAACAACCTCTGGGATGTCCTTTTTTTCGCTCCCTATTTTTGCTGCAGTGTCTCTCTAAATATAACATTGCATAAGCCTGTTTCGCTGGCCGAAACGGAGAAGAAAAAAATATGCCTCCAGTTAGACTTTTTTCAGCGAGTGCAAAAATATGCGACATCCTACTTTCTACTACAGCTTAAATGTGACTTTGTCCCAGTTGTTTTGAGACACTGAGATGAGAACATCACACGGCGGTGACCACGTTCACCCAGACCCTGCCCCAGTTATGAAGCAAGCACAGTATCCGGCATTTAAACACGTTGTATTCACATTTTTTAAATATAAAAATGTAAAATGAATCACCAGAACTTTTCTAACCTTTTGACTTTGTCTTATAAGTGAAGGAGCTGCAGTATGTGATTGTATATCAGCAGCAGAAGAGTGGTAATGATCAAAACCACCTGTTAAAACTACCAGCCAGTATGTTTTAGTAATTGACTCTTCCTGGCAAGGACTGTATTTTCCAACTCACAAAAATGAAGTGTTCTTAGAACGGGTGTTGGACTGGAAAGTCTGGTTTCACAGCAGGGGTCTGCGTCTCCTGTTTGGTCAGATTTTTTCTACCTCATTGTGATGTTAAGTAATGTCACAAGAAATGAAAGGAAGGTCACACATGGCTCGTCACTGACCTTACAAATTTAGCTCAAAGAGAAAGTATGCATGTATGTGCAGTAAGTGTGTGGGGTTGAAAGCAGAAAGGGGGGATATTCAGCTTTTTCCACTATACTGTGCTTATTTAGCTGAAAGAACAGGAAATATTTCCATCGTTAAATCAGCTCAAGTATAATCAAACCTTGTATGTAACCTCTGCTGTCAAATGTTCCTCAGCAAGGTTATTAACACAGTTGTCCATCAGTCTTTTGCTGTGTCAGGCATAATGTACCATCTCCTCTTGCTGTACATTATCCTGCTTATTACATGGTTACCTACTGAAGAAATAAACCATTTTGATTAAAAATATTACTGTTGACATGATTTTATTGAATCAAAAATTAGTTTATGGCTATGCTGAAAAAGAAAACGCTGGTTCATTGTGTTGATGAACGGTGCACGTTAGCAACCCCATCCATAGCAACATAAACTTTAACCTTTAGCACAGCTTTGCAATTAACCTGAACATTTCCACTGATGCCAAAGTTTGTTATAAAGGTTGTTATTAAATTTAAGAGCAGCCAGAGGACTTAACAGCAGGAGCACAAGAGCAGCTGTGAAAAAAACAAACAATTTTAACACAAACTGCAAAACTGTGATGCTCCAGCTGCCACCCACATTAACCAAAACGTGGCCAATAACCACTTAAGTGTTCACCATTAAACTAACGATGGGGGAGTGAAGACTCTCAGAGTTTCACAGGAGTCTCTTTAACAGCCTTTTTTCCTGCTGGCACACACACAATAAAAGCTCAGCATTAAGGGCATCTAATGTTCTAAAGATTTACACTTTGTCCATTTTATTGGGATTAAAAGAGGAGAATTTCTAGTTGAATGCGAGGAAATGTACAGAGAGTTGTGTTTTCTTATTCCAGTGTGTTTTTATCATGATGTAGGAGGGTATCGTGGACACCGAGGCACAATTACTAATGCCCTCTAGTGGAGAGTACAGGTATAACACAGAGTGATGGATCATTTTCTAGAAGCGACACATAAAATTGCCGCTGCCTTTCCTCACGAGCCTGTTTAATGTGATTTAAACAAATCATGAATATGCTTACGTAACGTAGAGAAGAGGCTTCGTTTGAATATTCATTTTTGAAAAGTCTATGAACAGACTTATCCGGCAAGTCCAGGGATCCAACTGGCAACCATCCATGAGATGAGAGTCATAACTGTCATTCCTTAAACATTAAAGGAACAGTTCACCCAAAAGTAAAATTTCAGTTATTTTCTAAGTGAAAGAGACTTTTTCACAAGGAGAGGAAAGTTTGAGTCGACTAGGCTTGAATCAAAGCCATCCACACTCCACAACAATAATTAATTGTAAACACATGGCGTCAGTGAGGCTCATTTGCTGAAATCACTGTTTATTCCGCCGTTTATGCAGACCACACTTTGTATGAGAATGATAAATTTGTGGGGGAAAAAAATACATTAACAGTGCAATTGCACTCGCTTTAGGCTTATCAGAGTGTATCATCAAAACACTGACCAAACCAAACTCAACAAACAATTGCAGGAGAGTCAGCCATTAAGTCAAAAACTTGACTGAAATTTTAGTCAGACGCAGTTACATAAAATATCAGTCATGCTTAAGCAGGCGTATTTACCCATCGAGAACTGGGAGGGGTCTTTCTATGGTGCCTGACAAGATTGTGATAATTTTGTAAACTTCTCTTTGCAAAACTTGGCTTGGAGGATGTGATTCAAAAGTTAAAAAAAAAACAAAAGTACAATTTGAACACAACTCCCGCTTGCAGTGAGATTTGTGGATCCCTGCAGTCCCCCAGTGCTCTCACTAGCCACATATAGGGCCTAAATCACTAAGTTCTTTAATTTCAAGGAAATCTAAGCTTTTTTGGACACTGCAGCAGATGTTTGTGTTCTGCTCTCAGGCTCAGGTCACTGAAAAGCCACTTCTCTGCAGAGACTGCCAGGCCTGGCCGATGTGTCAACACTATGGCTTCCCCTCACGGCCACAGAGGAAAGCGCAGTTGCACAGTGGAGTCCTGTTTTCACTGATACGGGCAGACAGAACAATGGCAACGAGGAGAACTACATGGAGAGAAAATTAGGCAAGAAAGTAAAAAGTCTCCACATTACTTCACTTAACACTGCATATATTTTTTTGGCGCTTGGGGGCAGAACTCTAAATCAAGTTAAACATTGCTTACATGTCTGACATATTATAAACTAAAGTTGTTATGGAGCATTTATTTGGACTGTGTTTGCGATGGCCTTTTGGTCTCCACCAACTCTTGATGGAAACATTTGTCTCTTTGGCCGCTAAATGCTTCACTGTGTCCACCAGTTAGTCACAAATGGCATCTGTCTGCTGTTTGGTGACAGACATGTCATATACAGGAGGTTTATCACTAAAAAACAGCTACAAGGCTAATCAGTGTGACTGATTAGGAACATTAAATTTGAGCTAAAAATTCAAAACTCTGTGCTGAGAAAGAGCAGCTGCACTATGAGCAACTGCTTTCACACTACACATTATAATTTAATCCTTTGATAGCAAAAAAATATTCCCGAGTGTAAACTCTGGAACTCAAGGAAGGAAAGGACAACGCAAAAGGTAAGTTAATTTCCTTACTGGTGGATTGCATTAGTACATGTTCTCTCTGGTGTAAATCTCACTTCCTGTCAACATCCCAACATGATTATTGGATACTCAGCTCAAATTATCTGCACCAAACAGGCACTCTGGCACCCATAAAGGAACCCAGTAAGCCCATTGTTAAGCTGTTCTTTCTGAAAAACTCACTCGCTCACTTTATGTGCCATCTACTTCAGCCACATAGAAAACACAGATTCAAAACTGCCATCATCCCCGTTTTGCTGCAGATGTCAGCTATGTTTTCCTTCATTACTAATAACCAGTGTCGGTATTGGCCCTGAAACATAAGCATATCGCGTATCATGACCTGTTAGCATGTTTCACTTTTTCCTGCTGACGTCCACTGATGTGCGCTGAGCCACCGTTTAATCTTTATGTGTCATGCAGCCACCAGTGACAGGATTCAGATACAGCTCAGTTTATCAGGACAGGCTGCTCTGTACACTGTATATGTGAGTTTATTTTGCTCAGTGGAATTATTTAGAGTTAACAATGTCAGTTTGCATTCACAGACTCTGCAGTGTGCCCACATGCACTCTAAAGCACGTTTACAGATGGACCTCACACACTCACTTGCACCAAGGCTACACACACGCACACACACGCACACTACACACACAAGCGTGTCCATACATAAACACACTCATGCAAGCTTACAGTGCAGCAGAAAAAACTCCGTCAGCCTCAGTGACAGGCCCCAGTGTTATCAGCTACACCAACTGCGCCAAGCAGACCCTCAGAGATTGAAGATGAACGTGGCTCAGTCGCCTCACACGAACAAAAGGTGCTAAACTGGTTAGAAGATTCAGAATCATATGTGTCCTTGTAGTGACTATTATAACCAAACTCTGCTCTCAGCTGGGGCGTCTTACAGCTGACTGTTTTGGCCCACAACCTTCACTCTCAGCTCTCTCATCTTCATCATTTTCAGCTGTTTTCAGCCAAAAAGCTCTAGAGACACACTGTACCGACACCAAACGGCAGGCTGATGGAGGCAGCAGTGAGCTGGTGAGCGTGGTTATCGTTAAGGAGTCAGACATTTCCCTCGAGACTTAGTCGTGGAGACTAAAACAGAGCTAAAAGGAGAGTGAAGAGTATTGCGCTTAATCAGTTGGTCAGAAACTTGACTAAATGAATGTTAATGTAGCTCTGATTGTGTAGAAATCTAAAACCTACAAGGTGATAACTGCTATGTCACTTTTGTTTATCCAGCGCCCTCAAGTGGCCAATAAATGGACTTTTTACATACACCCCCACCCCCCTTAATTACATCACTAAATAAATTCAATTTAGCACTTTCCACTTGTGGAAGCTGGTTGCTGTTCGACATTAGTGTTAATTGTGTCATTAATTCTAAAAGGGGCGAGCTTGCACACAGATACATGTACAGAGCAAACTGTAAAGTCTATGATGGAATTTGACCAAGATGCAAACCACACGTTATGCTTTGTGCTTAATGGGTCATATTGGCTCGACTTCAGCAGCTCCCTTAACATTTTATTACAGACTGAATCCTTGTACACATCAGTTATACTGTCAGCAACACTTCTTCAAGACAATACATATGAATCTAAGTTAAGGGATCAGTAAAAACAGTGAAGTCAGAAAGGATGTGAGTCAGTTCTGCTTGCAGCATCTGAGGCTAAGACGACTTGACACTGCCGCTCACTGCCGTCGTGCGAGGAAACATCACTCGCACAGACGACAGATGGCGAGTACGAGTCCGTCACGAGGCTACACGACTCCCGCACGCACAACCTGATCTTCGTCTGGAAGCATCATGACGTGACATGTGTGGTACAGATGAGGATCAATGATGAAGTTAAAAGAGGGTGGGGCTGCAGGCTGGGGCGGGGGGGCAGCTCCTCACAGCTGGCATGCATTAGCCCACCTGACACCTTGCAGATGTGTGTGCGAGCACACATGGCCAGTCTTAGCCTGCAGGGTTAGGATTAGGGATGAGTTCAAGTGTTAAACTTGACACTCACTTATTGAGATCAAGTGACCCATTTTTCTTCTGATGGGACTTCCAGCCAATCAGGGGTCCTTTGGTCATAATCAGCATCTTAGCATCACCACAAAAAAACACCCACAACCCTGAATTTCTACAACGGATGCATAACAACATGAATGTGATTCACTCCTGATTTGCATGTTTTCAATTACAGGGGTTTGTTCCCTTATAAAGTGAACACTGGAGCAGTAGTTTACTGTGACGAGACCTTTCTGAAAAATGTTCCAACCTCCCAGACATCTGTGCTGCATCATGGAAAAAAGACTAAAAGCTGGAGGGAGTGGAATGGCAATAAAACATACTGATTTATACTGTGTATCTAAAAACCCTTTTTCACTAAGAATCCTCTGCCAGTAAAAATTAAGACGCTAGCTTCCAACGGGGAGCTGTGGCATTGTCGTAATGCAGGTAGTAAATTATGTAAAAATACTTCAGACGCATAAAACCAAATCTGGAGCACACACCAACTTTCCTTGGTTCTTCTTCTCTGTATCACAGCAACGAGTTACATAAAACAGTAGCTTATTGGACAAATGTCCCATGTAACATCATTAAGTTGAGACTTGGAAGAACAAAATAACCTAATTTGTACATCAAATCCCACATGCTCACAATGAGACATTGCAATGAAGACGCAGCTGAATTCTCCTGTCTCTACTTGGACAATCTTGTTGGAGCAGTGGAAGATTAATGGCTCACACCTGGTCCACTAAACTCCGCAGCCCACTACCACCACCACCACCAACACCACCACCACCCACTCCACCTCTGTCGTCCATTGGACCAAAGCCCTTCTGGTTCTCCTGGTTCATCTGGCCAGTGGTGTGGAAAACGCTTTCTTCACACTTTTCCACCCCTGTACTCGTTTCAGAGAGGGTGTGGCTTTGGGCCACTGCTGCAGTGGAAACATCTACCCATCCAACCGCTCTTCATCGGAGCTCACATGTGGGTGTGGAGAATTTAAACATTTGCATCCAACTGTTCTATAAGATCTCCTCTTTTGACTTAATTTAATGAGCAAAAGATCATTCCAGGAAACTCGTAAAGTGCCCAAAAATGAGTGACACTTTTGTGGTTCTGAGCATTCAATCTGTTGTACCACGTGCAACATTAATGACACAAAAACTGCAGAGCGCATCACAAACCTTTGATCGATCAGCACAAAGCATTTGGTTCACATCTCTAACACTGATCTTTAACGGCAGCTTGACACTTTATGGAATCTTTGGTACTTCTTCCCTCACCACAATTACTTCACACCTGTGCAGTAATTTAAACTAAGCACAAACCAAGAATGTGAGGCACAGCATTTTAAGACTTTTGAGCAGAAAAAGAGAGCGCACACGCCCCTCTGCACTCACATGTGGCGAAGATAACATTGCTGAGGTCTCCCTGCTCAGCCTAACTGCGGTTCACCTCTTGCCCTTGCAGCACTTTCACCACTAAAGTATAGGTTTCAGCCATGCTGCTAAACGCATGCTGTCTGATATTTATGATCCATAAGTCAAAAACTCTGTGCAACCATGTGATTATGACAGCCATCACAGGCTCACATGTTATGACAAGAATCTATGCAATGGTCAGTGCACTATCGATAATCAACATCCCCGAAGGTGTAAAAACTGAGAAATGAAGCAAGCTTGCATGTGTAAAAACCAAGCAAGGGACATCTTTCTGCAAGGTGAATCACCTCAAGAATACAGCAGATTTAAAACTTACCCTGAGCTGAAGTAGCCGTACTCCACCGTATTTGTTTTGGAAGAACAAAAATAAAATGTCAGTTATGTAAAATGACTGCAAGCTGGACTTTTGATCATTATACTCCTGGTAAATTCCCCTCGCTGGCTTTTCCAGCACCTCCCAAAGGAAGGCCGCTGTGCAAGGTAGCGATAAGAGACGTGGGTCCTGAGTGAAGGGAGGAAATGGTTGAGACAGAGAAAGAGAGAGACAGACACCAGCCCGGTCTCCAGCCAGAGGAGCTGTGGTGCTGAGTTCAAGACTGGGATGGGACAAACTTCCCAACTCCTGGAGTTCTGCCACCTCTCTCTTCCTCCTCCCACTCTCTCTAAAGAAAGGAAAAAAGAAAAAGAGGAGGGAGGGTGGGGGGGGAGAAAGGAACCAAATGAAAACCAGACACATGGCCCTGTTTGGTCTGGATGTGAGCAGTGGGGAGGATGATGTCACAGATCTGGAGTGGGATTTTCTCCGTACCTTTTCTTACGTTGAGCCATTTCTCCATCTACCTCTGCAGGCCCTTCTTCTTACATTTCAGATATTTGGAGTTTCTTTTGGTTCTGTCGTTTTAGGAAAAACAAGCCATTTAGGTCACACAGGTTTGTCCTGAATGCTGTTCTTTAATGACTACTTACTTTGTCGGTTGTGTCAGCTGATAAATATGACATTCTGTCCGTTGGCCAGTTTAACGAGAAGTCTCACCAAATGAAACACTCACAAATGTCCCACAAAGGAATGTGAATGCCTTTAAGGAAAGGCAATGACAAGCTGCCATGAATGAAACTTTCCCACAGTAACAAAATTTAATTAGCATTCAGCAAATACAGCCAACGACATGAGTTTGTTTTTATTACCAAGACACTCACACATGGCAGACTGTATGTGCTGTGTGTTTTGGATGTGCCTGATGAAAAAGCATACAACAAACATAATACAACATGTCCACTTATATGAGCTCATCAGCCTCATTTCCAGCACCAGCCGGGTGCTGATTTCAGTAAAAAGGCTTTGCTAAACATAGTGTAGTGAGGAATGTTGCTCTGCGTCCGCTGCTGACATGTTTTCCCATAACAACTTCAGTAAATGAAAAGAAAAAGAAAAAGAAAAAAAAAGTCAATGAGCTTTAATAACTTCAGCTTGTTATCTTGAAATTTTTCGTTTTGATATTGGCAGTGCTCCAATGTGCTTCATGTGCACACCAACACAAGGCAAGTACATTTGAGTATACTTTAAAGCAAAACAATAAAATGTGTAGTAGTAGTAGTAATAGTACTGAATGTTTAATGCAAGAGTTGAGTGCACAATGCACTAAAAGTCAGCAGGAAAGAGCCCCTCATTAGCACTTTGCTGTTAAACTCCAAATGAAGGGAGGATTGGCTGCTGCTGCATTCTTCTGCCAGTGAGATGAAACAGGCAGAATGTTGTGATTCACTCCCTTCTGTCTGTGTGAATGTGCAATGTACATCAGGCCATGAAACCCCACTGAACTCTCTCTGCATCCATAAGTGCACCATATGGAAGTATTTACAACATCATCCCAGTTCTGTTCTGATGTCCGCAGGTCATTACTCACACCACCAACGTTCCCTGCAAAGTGATGTGCTGTTGTGGTGGTGCTAGGCAACCACTGCTGAAATACTCACCGAGTTACAAGTCGTTTTACGTCCTGAGAGAACATCAGCTTCTGGTAAGCTGCAAAACTGAACCAAAATTACATACAATTGAGCTGCCTCTTTAGCAGAAATTGTGTTTCATACATTTTGGTATGAACAATGTATAATCAGTTCTTATTCAACATATGCTGTGAGTTAAGATCAAAGCAGGCTGATCGAAGAGATCAGAGAAACTTTCCCTCGTGTCTCAGTCCCTTGTGAGTGAGCTGTAACCCGACACAGACCCTTCCAAATGCAAACCTTTCACAGTGTGACAAAGACTAATAATCGCATTGTTGGGCGATGTTAATGTCATGCTCACGGCTGTAAAACAATTGCCTGAGAGGTCAAGGCAAGGCAGTGCTGAAGGGTTCTCCTGATGCATGCCACCAAGGTGACTTCATGATGAAAGCACAGATTGTTTCCTGCGATGCTTTTAAAAGCTGCCCTGACTGTTGTTGCTCTCATCAATCAGACATCAGACTCATAAAGCATATAAACCGAAATTAATGTACATTTTCTTCAGCATCCCGATGATGTTCTGGGTGTGACTGAAATTTCACAAGGTTCCTACAGCATGTGGAAATTATGAAAAGCATAGCAAATGTGTCCTTAAGCTCTATAAAACACACCGTCAGTTGTTTGCTCTGTTTTCAAATGAAAACATGAGACTCCCCGTCACGTAACCGGAGGATTCAGTCTGCTCTCGACTCGCCGCTCTCTTTCTGCCTGTGAAGACGTTACCGTTAGGAACAAACTGTTCACTGGCCAGCTGGAGGAAAACGCAAGTGTTGATTCCACCAACATACTTATTTCCATTGAAGCATAAACAAATAAATGGGTGGAGGTGGATTGGCCTCACCTCACTCCACCCGTGTCTGATGGGGAAAGTATTAATACTCACTGTGTGATGGTACGTGTTCATCAGAAGGAGGTGTGAATAAGCAGTCACACCGTTTCACTGTTTTAAAGCTGCCTCCCTTCAGCTGCAATCCAGCACAAACGTGTGCGTCCCAGCAGATCCATAGTGTATATAGAGGAAAATTGTGTAGTATTTTACAAGTGAAATTATATGTATTATATACCTCATTATATGTCATTAAAAATCACAATCCAGAAAACTGATTTGAGTAGCCAAGAAAAAAGATGTGGAAAGTATTAATAAAGAAAGTCGCTAAGTGAAATTACAGACCAGTATCAAAATACTGTAAACTTTTAAGGTGTCTTTTGTCTGCTGGTGTTTAGTAAAACATGCTTCACTGGTGACTCACACTGTATGACTTTAAGACAAGGTGCATGTGTTGATAAAGTGATAAATGTGTGCGAGGATAAGTTGACAGAGTCAGGATGGGAGGTCAGACGGCGAACAGATCAGTTTTAGACTGGGTCAGGTTCAGAAATGTGAAAGAGGTCTGCAGAGGGTCTAAATCAAAGCCAGTGATATGCAGTGTGAGGTGATCTGCTTTGTCTTTCCAGAGGGAACATACAAGCAGTACTGCTCAGTCCCTTATGGGGTGACTGCATCAGCCACTGCACAGCCTCAAGTCAGCTTCAGTCCAACAAAAGAGTTTATAACAACCTTTTGAGCAATAATACCAGAGTGCTTTGACAAAAGGGCAGAAACATGGATGGCTGAAACACAAAGTCATAATCATCAGTCACCTCTTTTCTGCGGTTTTCATATCCCTGCATGGTATAATACTGACTGGCATGTGTGCTGTACTTTCCACTTCCTGAGTGACTTCGACTCAGTAACACCCAGTGACTCATAAAAATATGAGCCTCCCATGAAACAAGCATTTTTTTGTTATTTTATTTATACTCCTATGGTCTGAAGGCATCATGCAGTATGATGAACTGTGGGAGTGGTGCTAGCACAGGATTAATACATATGCTAATGTGCTGGGGAAAGACAATGAAAGCTCTGTAAGCAAGCAGAGCGGGTGGGACTCTGAGTCACTTTCTTGTGCTTCCAGCAGGGGGCCACATCCAGAACCCGAGCTACTGTTCATTTCCTGAAGTGGGATATGGCGACTCACATCTGGACGCACAAGCCGAGGCATCAGACTGAATGTGGAACTTATCTAAAGACAATTCTGTTGAGGCCTCACTAGAAGAAGTGACCGGATTATAGGCTCCATTCGTCCCCAGTAAAATGCTGACTAATCGCTCCAACTTTGCTCGACGGGGTGATGGAGGCCGAGTCGGTACTTGGGAAGACTTTTGTTGTTTGAAGGCAAACTTGAGGACGGTGTTGGAGGAGCAATTTCCTCTCACAGAGTTTATGTTTATTATTTCTACAAATATTAACCCAGACTCACACTGTACAAAGAAAGGTCTTTGACAAGAGTGGAACTGAGAGGACCAGGAAAAACTTTTAATTTTGCCCCTGAAAACGGAATAACATTCAAGTAAAAAGTAACTTACGGGTGTCCTGTATATTATGGTTCATATATTGGAAAATTTGAAGTGTAGGAATTGCATTGTACCTCAAATCTGTGTCGCCTTATCCAGATTCTTGCTGTCAGCCATGGAAACATGGACACGACGCCACGCTGAGAAATTTGTAGAGGAAACAGTTCATCGCAGAAGTGGTAAAAATATTCATTTCCGAGACAGCAGGTCTCAATCAACCACACTGAAGCGCTGCAAACAACAAATAAAACGGCATTAAGAGAATCTCTGCCACAGTTCAACCGGGAACGCCAGATGAATTCTACTCCTGTAGTCTTTAGTTTATTGTTTCTTCTTGCAAAGCTTCTTGGCTCCCACTGATTCATTTATTTTCCCAACCCCAGGTATTAGTTAAAGTTAGCATAAGGTCATCCCCTTCCTGGTTCACACCACTTAATCACATCAAGAAGACCAGCATTTCTCTGCTATCTGTTGATTTGTTTATTTACAGTTTGTTCGGTCTTCCTCCATCTACAATCAGTTCTTTATGCTGACACCACCTAAACACACACACACACACACTTTAACAGTGAGAGGTGTGGTTAAAATGCGATGCTGGTCACTACATAAACTCATAAACTGAGTAAAATGTAACTGTTGTTTTGTATGGGGGACTTCTTTTGAACAGCACACGAGGAGAAAACATGTTTCACTAAGATGCCACGACTTATATTATATGAACATGCTTTGTGGAATTCTGTATGAGTCATCAGAGAGGAAAGTTGTTCACAAAAATAAAAGCATGCAGGGTGCTCCAGCAGTCAGTGTTCTCTTTGTCGGGAACTGAGCTCCAGTACATAAGAGACAGAGGGAAAGTTACTGCCGTCCAGACATTAGAGAGATTATCAGCATATTTCTCTTATCAAAACTTTCTACAGTGTTTGCAGACCCTTGCCCAGTAATTAGGAAAACCCCTGCAGTTTATCTGACGGAGACCGCATTGCAATCATCTGATTAGTCAGAGAAGATCAAGAAAACTAGAACTTGCTGATGTGAGACACACCCAAGAAACCAAAATACACCTCAAACTTTTAGTGGAACGAGGAAGGTGGAAAGTCGATCAGCTGTTACAAAAGCAAAGATTATGCAAACGTATCCTCAGTACCTTCATAAATATATTTGTGGAGCAGACGTGACAGTGGAGCATTCAGGTGAATGTAGTTAGTCTGTTTGCTGAACTAAATATTGAAGAAAATCCTCATCAGTTTCACAAAGCACAGACAATTTATGTATACAGACATTTAATTTTCAGTAGGTCTCGTTTTGGATCCACGTAATGGACACAGCAGAAATGTGCTGTATGTAACACGGATCAAATGTAAATACTCCCACTCAGTTTACCCCTCATGCTTTTACTGGGGCCTGCAGTCTCCATTAGTCAGGAGACACAGAGCTGGAAGTAACTCATAGTACTGACAGATGCAGCAGATATGCATCAGTGTGTGTGTGTGTGTGTGTTCAGGTGTTAAAGTAAACTACTTACAGATGACATTGTGTGGAGAGCGGAAGGCAGAAGGGGAACACGCTGGTCCTGCCTGAGTGAGGAAACAGAAACTTATCTTTCCTGCCGCGGGCATTTCTTGAAAACGTTTTACAATCTGTTCATCTCTCTTTAACTTCGCTTTATGTCTGTGAGTGTCATTATTTGTGTTTGTGTATGGGCTGCATTTGACTGTTTCGCTATATTTGTGTAATCCAATTTGAGTTTCAGATCCTTACATTAACATTCTTGTCCAGTGAGCTCATTTGGCTAGTCTTGGCTAAATAATAGAAATTTGATAAGACTTTGATCAAAGGTCAACAGTAGCACCGCCTGACTGTGGAACTGATACAAATATTTATCAGTATAAAATCTAATAATTACTACTCAGACTTTGCATCCACGTTCAGATGAAGTGGAATTTCACTCGTAAACTATTTCTTATGCAAGTCCTGGACATACAATGTGTTAATCAATGAGCTCTAGAGGTGCTGGTAGGTGGATTTGCTCCCTTTGGACAAAACCAGGTAATATTTAACATACAGACATGAGAGTGGCAACAGTCATCTCCTGTAACTCTGAGCAAGAAAGCAAGAAAGTACATTTCCTGCATAAGGCAAACTGTTCTATAGGTAGAAATTTGTTATAGTGAGACTGCCAGTGCATGTTTTTGTATTTACGTGTGTGTGTGTGTGTGTGTGTGTGTGTGTGTGCAAGGCGTTGCTAAAGGACAAGGCCAGAAAAAAGTCCAAAACTATTTATACAAAGCATTTCCTCTGCAGGAATGAACCCAGCCCCTTAAATCTGCCAACGATCTGCTGAGAGTTATGAATGCACTCATCGCATGGTGCATCTGTTTAATTTTAAATGCCCCAAAAGCTGCGCTTTATCTCCATTATTTGTATTTCCTCAGATCAGCAGTGCCGCTCAGGGACAGGCGGAGCAGCTTGCAGATTGTCCCCCTTTTTTCTGCTTCATCATCTCAAACTTTGAAGCTCAGCATTTCAGCGTCTGAGGAAGTTATAGACAAATACTGAAACGTGTAATCATGACTAAGGTAGGAGGAAGGCACACAACAGTCTTTTATTTAGCCATTTCTGCACAGTGGGAGACTCCCACCTAACTCTGTTTGGGGCTTTTAAAGTCTTTCATTTAGACATGTTGTTTTGTTTGTGGAATAAACAATAGCAACCATAATTGGAAAAACATGGATTTTCTTATATACACGAGTGATCCATCATCTGCACTGAGCTGCTAATCATTCATTAAGTAAATCATAAATTCTGTTTCACAAAGTGGATGATAAACAGAAAACCATATGGCTCACTGCTAAGAGGTAAATATTCAGACGCACAATATTTTTAAGGGGTGTAGAGAAACAAAAAGCTCATCTGCTACGAGAGCCTCCAGCCTTTGTGGTTAACACGGACTAACGATTTCTGCTCTTAGTTTTGACACCCTCTATGGGCTCACCAAGAAATGGAGGAATTTAGACAAAGTTAAATAGGAAGCAGACTGGTCAAACAGCTGGCCATGGTGGGATAAAGGCAAAAGCATGTTTCAAGCCCACGAGGAGTTATAAAATAAAAATGTGTTGCACACATGAGGGGCGCAGCTGCGTACCATTCCTGAGCGATCCCGTTTCTTTTGATTTCCCCCATTCTTATCGGAATTAAACACGATATTCTGGCACGACACCAAGCAGCCAACAGGATCCACATTGGTGGACGTCACAGTGGTGGACATGGCCTTTCAGTTTCATCCCTGGATCGTCACCTGGCCTGTCAGACACTGCAAAACAGTAAACTTATACAAAGACAGATGACTTCAGTAGAGTTTAGTTACTGAGTTTAGAGTTGTTGTTCAAATTTGTCCTAACAAGAAAGAATTCAATAAAAAGAAAGACCCCAAGCTCGGACATTAACCCTACAAGCACTATGGTCGAGCTTTGAATGAAACATCAAAGCTTGTTCAAACGTTTTTGATTGTTACTGCATTATTTTCAATGTGTTTGAAAATGTAACATAAATGTTTTCTATGTGTAGAAACTTTATTAAAGACAGACAGTACGTGAGCAATGATGTGATAAATCCTCACCACTCATGGTCCTTCCACACGTTACTATGGGAACCACTGGTCAGCCATGGCAGCAGTTTTGGTAAGAAGTAGCAATGCACAACATTGCTTAGAGCCAAAGGCTAACGGCAGCATGTGGACGAGCTCACAAGGACGATGCTGAAATACCGATGTGTAGCAGGAAAGTTCACCATGAATCTAACATTAGCATGTTAGCATGCTATCATTTGCCAATGTACTATAAACACAAAGTGCAGCTGAAGCTGGCGAGGATATCTTTAGTTTTGCAGGTATGTATGTGGACATAAAAGTGGTGGCAGCAACCCTATAAATTTCACACTCAGCTCGGCATCGTAGTGATTTTTGAAACACGTGCCATTTAAAACAATGACCCATTTGCAACTCTTGAACAGTGTCAGTTTAGTGACTGTACATATGCTAAACAGAAGAGCATATGCACCAAAAGTGCAGTCATTAACTGAAGCAAGAGATTTAACTTTTATGTGTCTTTTGTCTGGGTTTTTATTTGGATGAGAGGATCACTAATGGCATAGAAGAAGGCAAGTCATCTCCATCCAAGTGTCATTACCCAATTATTTCTCTTTGAAATGCATTCACATGGATCCACAGTATTTTCATTTTATTTTTTTAACGAACCGCTTCGAGTGCAAGAGCACACTAACATGGCCGGTCGCATGATGCACTCATATTTCCATCCACATTTTGGGTTTGGAGAGCCATTCTGGAATATTCCTCTGTCAGTTTTCCCATGGTCAACCTCAGGAGCCTGTGACACCTCTTCTTACATGCAGGAACTGACCACACCTTCTCCCCACAACACCCACTCGATCTCACTGGGAGGTAAACTCAAAAATAGGACCAGATACTGTGATTATGCAATCAAGAGCAAATCCCTCAAAGATATCTTATAGACTACGTTGGCTCTGAGGAATTAGTTTCATCAATACGTTATCATTAGGATATTGAGGCAAGATGTACCATATGGTTCTCATAACTCAATGGCACACTAAGTTTTTTCTATACAAGCTTATTGCAAATGTCTATTCTGCTAAAAAGTAGCTGCAGTTTCTTTGGCTCTCACTCGTCCCCACAAAAGAGGCAGGGACTAAACGTCTTTCCAACTCTTAACTGTTGCTGTAACTTCTGGTGTATCACATCTCCCTGTTGCTCTGCCAAGTGCAGCCGCACAGTCCCCCCACCTCCGGGGCTTCTCTGACTCACCAGTCCGACCGAACAATGCCAACCATTGAACTCTCAATGGGTGTCTTTAATTGACAGCTGGAATCTATTAATACCGCAGCCAGTAGCCATGGCTACTCAACAATAAATCACATATGTACATATTCATGAATGAAAATGCATTTTCAGCCAGATACAGGATGGAAACACAGCCGGACTCTCTCCCATAGTCTCCTGAAAAGGCCCTTCAGAGCTGCAGATGTTTAGAGGCTGACTCACTATACCGTCACCTTTTCCACCCCGGCTCCATGAGTGGTATTTACCTTGAGAAGTTCTAATTTCCATGATTTGGATAAATGAGTTGGCTTACTTTGCATCTGGGAATATTTTTTTCTCAACAGGCTTATAGTTTTTTTCACATGTCTCTCTTAATGTCAAGAACGTTGCTGTGTTTCTCACGTACTGGAGGCAGGGATTTGATAACCACACATGAGTGCTGACATGTCTAATGTGGATAGTTATGCACATCTGAAGCACCACTCACTGTAAAGCACCATGTGATTTGTGTGTTAACATGCTAAATGTGCTGCATATTTTCAACTCACGTTGCAAATCAAACCAACGCTGAGGCAACATGGATACTGAACCAGCTGTGCGCAAGTGGACAAAGTTAGCAGCCAAGTGTGAGTCATTTTAATAGAGCATCCAGCTCGGTGTCATGACACAAAAGGTATCTGACAATCTGTACCATGTAATCAAGAAAAGCCTGAACCACGTAGCAGGATGTGCAGTGTGGTAGAGGTGATGTGGCCAAGTGTCTGACAGAGTGGAACAATGTTTAAGACTTTGGGTGTTCTGCTTTACAGGTTCAACAGTTGTTACGTAACGGCAGAGGCACGGCAAACGCTTCAACGTGGAAGCAAAGCAAACACCACTCTGAAAAGATGGATTGCTGTATTCCAGAGCTGCATGTGCTCGGGGGCATATTTAAGAAAGACCAGCCACTTCGGGACGGGGGTTCGACACAGTTGAGTTTGAAAAACCTCGTCTCCCCGGCGTCATAACAACAGCTTCTTCTAATCGTATCGTGTGTTTCTGCATCTCCATTCAACACGACTTCGTGCTTCCTCTTCTCCATGATTCCAGAAGTGTTTTGTTACTATTAAAATACTTCTTTATTCTCTTTTTTTGTTGTCTCCTTTCTTGTGTGAGCTGAACACAGACTTACTGATGTTTCTCTGTGTCTGCTCAATGCACAAGCTTCCGACTGTTAACTCATGATATCGAGGCTCATTGCTGAACTCTTGTTTTTGGTTCTTTCTGCCACTAGAGGACAGAAAAAGTTAAATGCAGATTTTGAGATAAATGTGCACACTAATGAGCAGCAAAGCCATTCCTGCCAAATGTGAAGAATGTAAATTTTCCCTTAAAAAGCGTGAAAGCAATTGTCAGCAGTTGCACAGGCTAATTACAATCATATTTTCTTCATTATTCAGCCTGCTTGTCCTCGAACTAAAATTGGCATCTTAACCCTCAGAATTCTTCTTGACTACTATGAAAGATAATTTGAGTTCCAGATCTTATTTTCAAAGGTTTGGCAATAGTTTCTCTAGCTCTAACTTTTAACTTACCACAGTAACCAGTGAAATCTAAAAACTGACAACAAAGGGACTCAACCATTCAGACAATCGGACAGGCTGCAGCGGTTAATTATATCTTCTAAACCACTTTATTCAGAGGTAAAAACCCAAAGTGAGTGAACCCATAATATTAGTAATAATTCTTTATTATTGCTCTTTATGGACCAGAAAGTCAGTCTGATGGAAGCTTACAGCTGACATTAGTTTTCTCTTCCAAATGAGTTTGCACCTGACTCCTTTCCTGCCAGATCTGACTTCAGCTAAGGCGTATCATCGAGATAGGAGTTCTTTCATTTGCAGACATGGACAAGTGTATTTGTGCTTTGTCAAGCTCAGTTAGTGTAACTCCCTCGATCTATTCATGACTCAGCAGGAGAAATAGCTGCCGTCGGGAGCCAGTGCAGAATGCTGCCAGTTCACACTCGCTAAGAGATGAGATTACTCCAATCTTTGCTGCCCTTTAGCGGTTGTTTGCCAATTTTGGAACTGATTTTAACAACACACATAGCCTAATCACTGCAAGAGATATTCTGGCTGGCCCTGTTGCCAGACCACTTGGAAAGAGCAAGCGATGAAGGATGAAGTACACAGCTGTTGCCCCCGGTAACCCAGTGCCTTTGGAGAAAGCATTGGTGGGAACAGTGGACCCAGAGGACGGTTAGTGACACACAGTGTAGAAGGAGGTTTTGATTTTCCTCACATTTTTCCAAATAAACTGCGTTCCCAGGATGTTCACGTCCTAGACTCCATCGTTTTCAACACTAAGTTGGTATAGTGCTGTGTTTTAGCTCACTGTGCGTCTGTGAAGAGCTTTGAGTGATTATTTGTAGAATGTGGTTTAAGGTGAAGCTAAATCATTATGTGCTGTAATACAAACTCAAGGCTGTCACTCTGATCTGTCTTGCTGCTAATCAACTGAAGCGGCAGGGGTTTGTAATAGATAAGCAGTCGTATGTAGTAGGAATCACCCATCTTTATTTCAGTACAGACTGCCTTACTGCCAATGATTGCATTAAGTGTGTTTTTCAGGTGAGAAGATCGTGTCTGTGTCCGGGCTCTGTCCAGTAAATACCAGCAGGAAGTTCGCTCGCGGACAGTTTTGTGTAGGATTCAGATAGGAACCATAGGAAACAGCTCACCTTTGTTTCCCTAAAGGTGACACAATCATCCTACCACGATGCATTATATCTTGTTTGATGTACCAACATCAGAATGATATCAATCCTAAAATCGCACTTAGTAGCAAAGTTCTTATGAGTTATGCAACAAGCTATCCAAATGAAACAACAACATCCAGCTTTTGTAAAAGACGCCCCTGCTGGCACAAGGACATGAATTTTCAGTCAACTGTCAGCAAAAATGGAATAGTTTTCTGATCAGATACCACTGTCATCAGGGTTTGGTTTAATTTGGGCACAAAAATGACTCGGTCAGGGTTTGGAAACAATTGCGGTCACAGTCAAAAGAATCCATCTCTGACTCTTGGTAAAAAAAAAAGAAAAGAACAGGAATCTAACAGTGGTCTCCTGTGTCCAAGTCCCACGTTTTTTTCTCCAGACGGATGCATGGATTCATAATCCTGCAGCCACTTTGTGATTTGAACATAACCACATGTTAGCGAACATAAACATGTGTTGCTGTTGGCCAACATATGGTTGCTGGAAGGGTCAGTGCTGCCATTTTTCCTGGGAGGAGGTGGAGGAACGTCTTGGATTATGAAAAAAAAATATTTTTAAAAAATAACAGAGCACTTAGCCTGATGCTGGTGAAGACCCCCACTTCCTCTGTCATTTTATGGATTTGTCTTTCACGCTAGTGTGTTACACAAAAACTGTTGCACAAGACAGAAATAAAAGTGGCAGTTGTATTGTATGGAACATGTGATACTGTAAAAGACTCATAATGAGCCTTTATAATTTGGTCCAAACAAGCTAAGAAAAAAAGTGCACTGACTGCCAGCCGTGCTCAGCTGGATGTGTGAAAGGAAACTTTTCCTCCTACATTTTAAAATGGGGGATTCCCATGAAACTGTTGGCTTTATAATCCTGTTAGAGAGCACACAAAGAGCCTTTTGGTATCACTGGTCCAGTCCACAGACTCACATACGATTTAATCATTCTGAAAAGTCACCAACCACAACATTATCATTAATTTAACCCACCGTGTAACGCTGGAGCTCGGAAACAGTCAGATTTATGACAAAACCAAAAACTTTTCAGGCACTCACATGAAAAATAAAAAAAAGATACTTGGATGGTGGTTTTACTGCAGAGTGGTTTGGGTCTTTGTGCTGGTTTTCAGAGTCTGAGGGGAATGTGACCATTTCCTGCTGTTATGGCTTCATCACAGCATTGTATTGAAAATGCTTCTTCCTGCTTCACAAAGATTACAGGAGAGGAGGAACAAAACTCCAATGATAAACCAGGAAAAGATAATCAGTGATTGCTTAGACTAAAAGGCCCTAATCTCACAAGAGGGGGAAAAAATCAGGTCAAAACAACATGATGATGCCTGGTCAAGAGAAAGAAGTCTTAAGAGATCCAAACCAGGTCATGGCTTCTGTCACGTGAGATCAAGAGAACCATACAATCGTCACTTCACTGGGCAAAACATGTTTAATAAAGAAATGTTTAATCCTTCAGTGAAATGACAGTTCAGTGACTCCAGATAACTAGTGGAGTTAGTTAACCTATCAGCTCCAGATGCTGATGGAGACAAGCTGTGATTATGAGCCATGGGATGACTGATCACTGTGGAATTGCTCTCACTGTGACTCTGGCTGTAGCCATGGCTGCCCTCCAGCTGTTAAGAAGAAGAAGAAGAAGAAGAATCGCTTTATTGGCAGTATATTGATTGGCATATATTTTTACATACACATGCTGAATTTGTCCTCTGCATTTAACCCATCCTTAGTTGCACACACATGCAACTCCCAGTAAATTACATGCAGTGAAACACGCACAGGAGCAGTGGGATTAAGTGCCTTGCTCAAGGGCACACCAGCCATGATGACAAATATGCATAAGTAGGTACAAGTTAATTTTGACCTAACTTTTCCGAACAATTTTTATTCCTAAACACCCGTCAGTGAGACATTTCACTTTATATATATACATCAAAATTTTAAAACGTGTGTGAGGTCCCTACTGCGGGCTAACATAAGGACAGTGAAAATAAAACATACAAACCTGCTGATCACGTGCTGTGCAGGATTTTTATACACACTAGCTTGTTTGCACTGGGTGGTGGCCAAGATAAAATGGGAGGAATTTAATGTTTCCATACACGGGAAGATAACTGCAGGAACTGACTGTGCTGAAGCCAAACCTTTGTAGTCTTTTTGTCCCTACATCATGTTCAAACACTGTTTGAACATGTGGGTTTTCCAACTGTTCTGCCCACGTACAAACATTATCAAATGTCATGTTTAAGATGTCTTTAAAAATCTGAAAGTACTGTCATACAAACTGTTTTGACTTATATATATTTATATATATTTTACTGAACTGAATGTAACCACCAAAGCCATGTTATAATAATGCTTTACAAGACATTTCACTCAAAGGTTACGTTCACTCGTCAAAAGTGGATTGAATGTTTTTCCTCACCCATAAAAACATCTGCAAAGCCAAACTTTTTTTAAAAAAAAAAAAAAACAAACAAAATTAAACTGGTCACTGTTAACATCCATGTTGACTAGCAGTCTTCTCTTTCACTGCCTTTGCTGGTGCATCATACCAATCTGCAGCCTGCGGGGCTGAGCGCAGAAGTGCCAAAAACTGCAGTTCCTCAAATGGCCACTTGAGGCTGGCTCCAAAAGCGAGTCAACCCTCATAAGAGCCCATGTTAAAATGTCCAGCTTCACAGTAGAAATGAACATATTCATGGTCTACTACCAACGTAGTTTTTGGTCTCTATAGTTAATTTTCCTGTTCATGATGATGGAAAGGAGGAGCAAATATTATACAACTCACTCATTATACTCCCTCAAGATTATGCATGATTAAGGGCATGCACACTTTGAAGGACAGCTAGCTCAGTAGCCAGCTAGCAGACGTTGTGACAGACTTTGTACTTCCTGGTTGGGCTGTCCTCTTCTCTCTGGACTTCCTGGTTGGGCTGTCCTTTCCTTTCAGAGAGGAGCAGGAAGTGTATTGCTGATTATCACCTGCAGCCTGCAGCTCCCCAGGTATATGAGCTGGTGGCTCCAGTCCTGAGCTGTTGTTTTTTGAGCGAAGGTTTTACATTCATTCATACATGCAAACACTATTGAAGCTACTGATTCAAATAGTTTATGGGGTGCTGGCTGACTTAAAATTCTTATTTAAAAGTCATGTGTTATCCTTTGTCCTCCCCTTGAGCCGAGCTGTCACCAAGTGAGTCAAAAACTCTGTTTTCTTGAAGTTAAATGTGTGTACCTGATGAAAAGCCAAGACTGTGGTGAACTGAGTAGCTTTTTCTCTCTCTGCCTATGCAGCAAACATTTCTCTGAGCTGAGCCAAATTTAAAGTTTTTTTTTAAAAAAATGCTAACTTTATTCAGTAAGCATGATTCTGCCCTGAGCAGTTATCATAGATTTATTCACCAGAATGTAAAAAACAGACTGTGTGACTAATCTCTTCCAAAGAC
Source organism: Scatophagus argus (assembly GCF_020382885.2). NCBI lineage: Eukaryota > Metazoa > Chordata > Actinopteri > Scatophagidae > Scatophagus > Scatophagus argus. Next base: position 21,423,778 of record NC_058503.1, on the reverse strand, counting down.
GATGTTTGTTTACTCCACATGAAAATGACAGGGCCTGGTGGTTGAGCAAACAAGAAAATTGGATTGCTGAACAGGACACATGGCTCAATCAACATCTTGGAAAACACAAACCAGTGAGGGAGGAAATGGGAGCAAATACTTGTGTTTAGGAGACTGAGAATGAGCTGAATAAATCAAGAAAGAAAGATTTCATTTAAGCGATCCGATTGTCACAGTCGGCTGCGTTATTTCACGTTTGTCCTTATCTGTTTCTGAGCGTACATTTCTGTCACAGTCACTTATTTTGTGACGATCATCCTTATTTGTTCCGGCTCTGCTTTCATATCACATTTGACTGATTGTAATGACCCTCACTCAGAAAAACACTTGCAACTTTGTCTTCAGTTGTGTAAATGTTTGGCTTCATCAGTGGAGCCTTATTCATCACTTAAAAGGAAAATTGACCAACCCACAGTGCAAACAAGTCTTAAGACTACACTCTGCCTTCTAGTACCCTTAAACCAACATTGCATCAATTATTGACAAAGTTTAATTTTTGTTTTTTTGAAGGGCTTGATCCCATTGCTGCTACTTTAACGCATCAGAGGAAATGTCGATGTTATTCCTGACATGAATGCAGCATATTACTCCATTGTCAGCCAATATGAGGTCATGTATCACCACCCTCTGCTGTAACTTAGGATCCCTGACATGTGACTGGCGACTTAAGCCCAACTGGCCTCTGCTTAACCTCATGATCACACTTGAATACTGTCCAAGCAATTAAATGCTCCAAATAATTGCCTCTAAATCAATTGATTTAACATCAATTTGACTTTTCCCATCACAAATTCAAACTACGGTAATAGCAGTTGTGATGTGTTTAATACCAATAAAAGTGAGGACAGGAAGGTCCAAAGTACATAGCTGGACCCTTTTGAAGTCAAGGCAAGGAAGGCGGAGAGGAGGCTTGTGTCCCTGCCTGACTTCCTCCTGGTTAACAAGACATGTGATTAGCATTGCTGTCTGCTGCTGTAGTTTGCCCTGCAGTCAGCCTGGTCTGCCTTCAGAGGAAATACTGCCTGAAGCTTACTCAGCCAACACTAAGGTGAGTAAGATACTGATCTTTTGATGATGTTTAGAGGAAAAGAAAGATAATGTATCCCAGAGATGTTTTGTCCTGTTGTTGCTCCTTATTGTTTGATATTTGTGCCACTGAACCTGTCGGGGGGTGGTGACGGTGATTTGGGTTCTTTCACTGGACCAAACTCATGTTTGAAAGGGTTCCAACTTGTTCAGCAGTTCATGGTTGGTAGATTTTGAGGCAAAGAGCCAAAGAGCTTCTGAGAACTTCTTAAATCTTCTGAAAGGTCGTCACAGACAGGAGCATACAAAGTGGAATGAAACGTATGCTTTTTCTGTATTGTTCTTTGGCTGGTAAAGCAGTTCCAGTCTGGTGTGTGTTCACACCTGATGACAAACCTTTCTTTTGCAAACACAAGGAGTCGGTGGAGTTGTGTGCATTTAATGCAGAAAATCCTCACCTTATAAGATTTCACTGCTTAAGGGGTGATGGTAAAATTCCATAAGAAATTTCACCATTAAATCTTCAAATGATTGTTTTGATAATGTTCTCTTCATACAACAGAGTAACCAGGCTGCTCACACCCGCTAAGCAAACACATACTGAGCCTTGCATACTGCATGGCTATTCAAGTGTGAGACTTTAACTGTGGGAAAGTTGCAGTGTTTTATAAACCAGGGTGAGTACAATGTTCTACTCAGATTTTACCGTTCAGATGACCTTATCTTGCATGCTTGTTTTGACCATTAGTGCCCACTTGCAGCAGCAGAAATTAGATTAGGCTGAATTAGGCTTTTTTTTTTTTTTTTTTTTAACATAACGAGTGGCAAACAATTATGTGATGTTCCTAAGCATTGACGCAGTCCTCCTGTTCACATGTGATTCAGGGCTATTGGGCTCTGCGTGTAGAGTTAATCATGAAACCGGTCCATGTTGAAATATTTGGGTCAGGCTCCATTTAACAGAGACTTGATTGAAATCCCTCAGCGATCTGTTGGTTGAACTGTGCCAAACCTCACCAGACCAAACACCAGATGCATGTGATAGAGAGGGTTTTTTTGCACCTAATCTGGACCAACGCTCCACGTCACTTCATCAGTACTGTTATTATTTTCAGCACTTAATGGATATACATAAGCAACAGTTTGCCAGTAACATGACAGCATCAATTTAAAGGTGCTGTGTTCACAATTTGTTCCTGTGTTGTAGAAATAACACTTAAAAGTTGAAGGATAAGCCCTGAAAGATTTTTGCTAATGCCCAAATGTCCATTGAAAGCAATTCATTCCTAATGTGACTACACTGAGAGAGATGGGGAGACAAAATCCATAGTCCTCATTTCAAGTGAATGATGCTTCAGCAGTATGAGGTGGACAAATCAAGAATCTCCTAACATACACCATATAGACAAAAGTACTGGGACATGCCTTTTTATCATTGAATTCAGGTGTGGTATGTGGCTGGTTTTCAGGTGTTGGGCTCGGCCCCTGACTTCCAGTGAAGGGAAATCTTAATGCTTCAGCATACCAAGACATTTTGGACAATGCTATGCTTCCAACTTTGTGGCAACAGTTTGTTGAAGGCCCTTTTCTATTCCAGCATGACTGTGCCCCAGTGCACAAAGCAAAGCTCCATAAAGACATGGTTGGATGAGTTTGGTGTGGAAGAACTTGACTGGCCCACACAGAGCCCTGACCTCAACCCCATCCAACACCTTTGGGATGAACTGGAACGGAGATTGTGAGCCAGGCCTTTTGGTCCAACATCAGTGTGTGACCTCACAAATGCTCTACTGCATGAATGGGCACAAATTCCCACAGAAACACCCCAACATGTTGTGGAAAGCCTTCACAGAAGTGTGAGCTGCAAAGCTGTCTGTGTGTTTGGAATGAGATGTCATTAAAGTCCCTGTTACTGTATAAAAGTCAGGTGTCCCAATATTTTTGTCTATATAGTGTACCTCAGTGAGATGTCAGAAACCATTTTCTAGCTGTCAAGTATTCACAGAAGAACTATTAGAAGTGAAAGGTCAGAAATGTGCAAGAGCTAGAGACACTCACATTCCACTCATCACTTCTGCTGCCTATAGTGGCCACTAAGTGATCCACGTGGCTTTACTGTGAAGGATAGTGTACAGAATCCATAGTCAGCTCAACCCTCCTTCTGTACAAAAATGCACTCTGAAGCCAAAGATAATAACAGGCTTCAACAGTCTGAGTTGGCCAATTAAATAGGGATCTTCAAATTTCTAATCTTCATGGTATAAGATTCTCCATATGTGTTTCCAGCTTTCTGGGACTTGCATGTAGGGCAGGCCACAATACCAGCACTGTACATGCTACTGTCAGGAGCTACGTGATTTGTTAAGCTCAGACTGCCGAAGCATCATTAGCTTCAGCTACAGACTTTATTTTTGTTCCCCTTCTCTCAGTTGTAGTAGTAGTGTAGCCACATTAGGATGACTTTCAGTGGACATTTGGACATGAACAAAAATATGGACACATCAGCTTTATTTTTTCCAACAAAATGAAACAGGAATAAACAAAGCATGAAAACTGACCAGAGTTCAAAGGTCAGTGAAACATTACCGCTCAGGCACTTGTGCATCAAATTCATTCAAATTTAAGCTCCCACTGATGCATTCAGGGACCTTCACATGCAAACTTCACACACGAAATCCGTTTACAACCTTGTCTAATGCCATGTGAACTGTGAACATGACATGACCTGCTGAGAATCACTGGGAGTGCAACACTGATTGATTATGAAGAATCCAAGGGACCTAATTTTAAGTACTTTGCAGTGCTATCACTGCAGTTTATCTTAGATTTTAGTGTTTGTGTGTATCTTGCTTACTCTCTCTTAACACCGTTAATGCTGACTGAAAGTTTGTCTCATTTGCAAACTACTGGTTTAGTTTTATTTTTCGCCCTGCTGTAGGCCAGCAGCAGGCAGTCTGTCAGCTCACAGACATCCAGATCCCAGTCATGCCTGGCACCACAACAGGCAAAAAGCTCGATCTCTCCAAGCTCACAGATGAGGAGGCCAAGCATATTTGGGCAGTCGTCCAGCGAGACTTTGACCTGAGAAAGAAGGAGGAGGACAGACTTGGGTAAGTTTAAAAAGTTGGATCACAGCTTTCTGTTTTATTTATGTTTGATTCAGATCTGTCCGTCACAAAAACCCACAGAAATATGGATGCTCACCTTTTCAAAGTCAAGTCAGACTACATATATGTTACGAGTTGGTATTTATAAAACACACGAGGTTGTGCTCGTACGGATGTTGTCCACTTTGTGTTTATAATTTCAACTCTAACCTTATTACAGTAATCCAGTACAGACAAATATTTGTACGACTGAATTCACTTCATGTTATTCTGCAAATCAATCTGTTTTACATCACATATTGAAGCGCAGACTCTTCTGGCTTCTGTCACTGTTTTGTGATGATGGACACCTCGTCAGGCACAATCCCCTGCTTAAATCATCATATTATCACGTCAGTGTAAACAACTTGTAACTGGTTATCTGATGGGCTTCTTTCTTGAGAGAAGATGGTTGATGATGTTGCAGTGAGTAGAAATGAACCGCTGTGCTCCATTGCCAAAGGCTGGACTGACTTTGTTGAGCTGTACATCACCAACAGATGATCCAGTCATTTGCTCCGAACTCACGAGCAGCAGGCTCACATGTCTCCTTGGCAATAGTGACTGATGGCTGGTTTAGATATCAGGCTGCAGGAGGAAGAGGTTTAATAGGACTCTTCCCCCATCTTTGGATGTGTGATGGCCTTGGCGCAGCAGCAGTCCTCTGGAATGCTGATAGTCCACAAACTGAAGGGAACACTCTGACACATTGTTAAGGCAGGATTTACACCTGATATCTGCATCTCTAACCTGTAATCCACATCTTCATAAGCCTATACTTATCTACAAAACTGGTGATGTATGAACGTAACTAAAGTTCATAGACACTATGTTTTAAATGAATTTGATATGTATAACTTTATTTTATAAAGTTAGGACAACATTAACCATTTAAGAGGCCCTGAGCAAAAGCTGAGGTATTAAAAACTTGAGGTAAAGTGATGCCCTCCTTCCATCACCCACCAGCCTGGTTTCACCAAATATCATATGAATTACACATCAGTGCCTTGAGTCATTTTGTGTGTTATCAAAGGGCCTTTTTGGCTTTTAGACTAAACACTGATCTAATGTAGATTATGTAGCAGATGTTAAATAGGTGTTAAATGATGCATGAAAGGCTTAAAATGCGTGAAATGACACACGAAATGTCCTTAAAAGTGGTTTGTTTTAACAAACCATCCCATGAGATCACTTTGCACCCACCATCCAGACTGCACATGGCATTATTTTTTGCCTGGAAAACTGGAACATCAGCCCAAGTCTCCTGTGTATGAGTTAATTTGATTAAACAAATCACAGTTTTTTTTAAGGAACAGGCACCACATGCACATAATATAAACTGAAACAGTCAAGATATTAAAACTGCACTTGAGTTCAGGGCTCAGTAGGTTTTCAAGGTTTGGTAATGCTGCAGGGACGGCTCTAAAGCCTTTCTCCTTGCACTTTATATGGTGCTTCAGAGAATATTACCAAACACATTCGCAAGCGATCAAATCAAATGATCCTCTGGAGCCCCTGATGTGTGTGAGGATGCAGTTGGTAATCCGACCTCACTTCACGTATTCCAAGTTGTAACTGCACACCCATTGTCCGACCACACAGTCGTTTCCACTGAAGAAACTATGTGGGTTCATAAAAACTGTTCTAGATTTGTATCTCTTTACAACACAGAGTGTGGAGACGGTGTCTCAGAGGTCCAAACACTGAACACTGGCTGATTTCAAAACTAAGGTCCTGAAAAGACAGATCTTTAATATTTTTGTAAGATGGTGATCTCAGACAAATTGATTTCCTGCTTATTCACACAGTATTGCGATGTTGTTTCTGGGCTGCTTATCTCATCATAGTCATTTTGAAAAGGTCCAGATTTTAAAACACTTCAGAAGATTTCACATCCTTTTTACAAAGATTTGCTTGCATCATCACTGGAACCTTCTCATCTCCAGCCCGAATTTCCCAAAGAAGCAACAGATGAAGGGAGTCTTAGCGGGAGATTAGAGCATCTTTTTCATGCAAAGATCCACCAGTGCAGAGGCAGGCAGAGGAGACGGAGCCGTACGGGTTTGTTTGTGTTTGTGACCTTCCTTTGCAGATGCAGGACAACAGTGTTCCTCTTCAGTCTCAGCCACCGAGGTTGTGGTCCCTGCCAAAGTTCTTCTTCAGCTGTTTGTTTTCATTTGAATGGGCTGTTGTTTTCATCCAGTGCTTTTGCAGTCTATAAATAGGTAGACATCTTCATGTGGTTTACATATAAAACTGTCACTCCTAAATCTTGCAAAACCACATGTGTAGGATTATAAAACGGAAAAGCTTACTTTGGCAAGAATTTAGACTTTGTTTTGCCTTACAAAGTCCACCAAAACAACAAAGACGTCACTGAATTTTCTGTTTGATTTAGTTAGAATTTTCAGCCCATACTAACTAATTAATCGACTAATAGGGGTTGTGAAAGGGGTCGCTCATACTGACCAACCAACAGGTAATTGTTTTGCTAACAACTGTTTTTCTTCGGTGATAAAATGTTCTTGTTATTCTTTTAGCTTCTTCTGCTGCCCCCAAGTGGCCAAAATCAATTTATTAACATAGCTTTAACGTGACTATAAACAATTTATTGATAAAGACTCAATGAGCCCGTAACATGACTGTACGTGCACTATCAGCTTTGTGTCTGTCTATCTGTCTTATCTACGAAGCTAATGTGGAGCTGCTGGGTCTTTCTCTGGAAATGTTTCAGAGCTAACATCTGTGTCAGAGTGTGTGTCAGTCTCACACTTTTTCCCTCTCTCATTCTCACTCTCACCAGCCTCATGAAGTGCATGCTAACTTGTCAGACTGACTTCAGGGAGGGGCACACAGGAGAGGCTGTGATGTGAAGAGGAGCAGCTCAAATTCGGTTAACAACTGAAACAGGAAGTCATTTTAAACCAGAGCGGGTTTTTATTTGTGTGGACAGAAACGGTGAGAAGATCACCATGTATGGGAACGCTCAGTTACTTTGCTCTTCACTGCTGTCTGTGTCTGAGTGAAGTCTGGCTGCAGCACCTGAATTCCTGAGCTTTGCAGTACCTGCTTTTAATCAAACACTGACGAAAAGTGAGCGTTTTCAGTACGTGTTTAAGGGTGTTGCTTTTCTGCTCAGAAAAGCTGCAAAGCTTACCAGAGCTTATTTTTAGAACCTTTATTTTGTAATCAAGAAAGAAGCTCCACACTTCCCGTCATCTCTGCAGAGCATTTTAGCGTCTTTCAGCTCACTTTCCAGAGCTCTGCTTTCTTGTTCCAGTCTGACTGCTCTCATCAGTATCATTTCCAACAGCAGCAGGCAGTTGTTTGTAGAGAAAAAGCTGATGAAGTTACTCTGCTATGGAATGTAGTGTAGCATTTAGCAGCTATAGAGCCAGAAGTGGGTGGAGACCAAAACAGAGCCAAAGGAAAAGTAAATATTGGTCTTATGTTGATCAGGTGACCAAAAACACAGATACAGATAACTGTTGGGTGGATTAGTGTCTGGTGGATATGAACCTGATATATTGGTTGAACATGTTAGCAAATGTTATAATCTATAAAGTTCCCCTAAGTGGCCAAAAATCACTTAATTCTGCTTTAGTGCATTACATTTTTTCTGCATGTTGTTGAGTGCAAAATAAGAAAGCAATGATAACCTGAATAACAAACACTTCAACAAAATTGAGAAAAGAAACTGTTTCAGCAGGAGGCCCACAGACTGGAAATAGTCCAGACCTTTCAGTCACTTCTCAAACAAAACTACTTTTCAGCTTCTCACATCAGTTATAACGTTCTGACAACCCCTGCAGAGGGCACCACTCGCACTCCCACGCTCTCATTGCACTTGGCTTCCATATTTGATCTTGCCAGTCGTGTATCAGAGTTTGGAAGGCTTGAACGTAACACCCAGCACACATCTTATTTGAATCTCAGAGGGGACTCTTGTATATCAGATCTGTGGGATTTGATGTTTCAAAGGAGGGCAGATTTAACAGATATTACTTTTAAATCACATCTCTATTGGCCAGCAGCTGTGTCTGCAAAAGGTTATGGGATACTGACAAAGTATCTCATTTATCCCAATGATCTGGGCTATGATTTAGAAAGGATGACCTCAAAAAATCTTTAATAAACAATAATGATCCTCTCATCCTCTGTGGGGGTTTTGCCAGACTCCACCCACGCTGTTTGACATTTGGGATTTGTTATCTGAGTTTTTCCTTTCCGCTACTGTCAGCATCTCGCAGCGCTGAGTGAGGATGTCACTTTTCCAAAAATCAGCACAAGTTTGCTTCAGACTTTGCTCAGGAGAGCGTTCTGACTCAAAGCAGTGAAGTCATTCATGACACATGTGTGAGGAGCCGCCAAGTCACACAGAGCAGAGGACAGATCTGTTTGTTTGAACAGGATATGGCCTTTCTTCTTGAAGTTTCTGAGCAGAATCTGGCTTGAGGTTATTGCAGCATTTATTGTTCAGGTATAATTATTAGCTGAAGAAAGACACAAACTTCTCTGTAATCCCTCCTGCTCACTCAGAGTACAGGAACAAAATATGAGTTGATTTATTCAAAGGAAATGGCTGGTATGGATGTTTTTTTTGGTTTTTGGTTTTTTTACTACTGGATAATTAAAAATGAACTTGTTTTCTGCAAAAAAAAGTAAAAATGTGACTGTTGTTTGGTTATTATTGTGAATTCTTCAGCATTTAAGATAAAAAAGAATTGTACAGTAATTTCGTACATTGTAAAGTATAATATTGTTTTCTTTAATGTAACCTTAGCACTAAATGTTTCCCAGAGAAGCTCTGCATTGGTGTGTGTGTGCATCTTAACTTGACTTTTAGGGTTAAAAAGGCTGATGTAATACTTACATAAAGTTGTCAAAATGAAGCCATGTGCTGACAGCCATCTCTTCACTCATAGACTTTGACTCTTGACTCATAAAATCTCTGTATAATGAAATGGTAGAATTTTTGTTATTTTAGCTGTAAAACATAAAGTGAGTCATAAATCAGAAATATACCCACAACTGTAGTCCATGACAGCTCAGCAGTTATTGTTTCTGGGACTGAGATGAGTAGACAAGGTTAGCTTAGCTTAGCATGAACACTGGAGCCGGGGGGGGGGCACAGCTAGCCCACTTCAAAAAGCTCAGCAGCTGTTCATGTACATCGACAAAAATGTAACAAAATGATCATTTGTGATTTGTGTTCTGTGTTGAAACTTTTTCTCGGGATATAACAGTGCATCCATCCTCCCAGTACCTCTCTTTGGCCTCTCCGGCTACAGCGACGGTTGCCAAATAATGTGAGCACCAAGACATCCAAAATGTCAGAATGACACAATATTTTTTAGTGTGTGTCCGTTTCCGAGCTGCAGTCATTTCTACCATTATTTATCAGTACACCTAATAAACTCTGCATCATGTCACGTACACAGCGTGGTTAAAGGTCATCTCCACATAATTTGTTTACCAGGTGCTGATGTGGGCACAACCATTAGAAAGTCAATAAGGACACTGATCTGTGATGCTGTGTGGACTCCTAAAGGAAAAAAAATGTTTTTCTTGCTGTGTTGTGGATAGAAACTGAGAGATATTAATCTGTGAGGATACATTAAAGTCGTTTACCTTCATGAAACACATCCGTCTCCCTGTTGGAAGTAAAACAGCTGTGTTTTGTCTCGTCTTTCGCACGCACATCTCAGATGTTTTCCCCTGCTTTTTAACCGAGAGTGTGTGTCTTTACAAATGTATGGCAACAGTGAATGATGTGATGTTTTCTAACGCCATGCAGTAGTTTGATAAAACGACGGAGAGGTAAATGACAGAGGACATTTGTGTCGGTTTTGCTACTGATGTAATACCAAGTGTAGAATATTTTCTGTATTTAACATTTCTCTGTTCCCTGCTGCCTCTGAGCACAGGTCACTAACTACGTGAATTTTAATGAGGAAATTGTCTTCCGTAATAACAGCCTCCTCAATGTTTCTGACCTTAGGGAGCTAAAGACCAAGATCGAAAAAGAGGACACCAAGAGAGAGTTGTTGGGCAACCAGACCAGCCTGACTGAGTCATACTGTATTCGATGTCTGCAGCCCTTCAAGTTCCTGGTCAACACCAAGCGGCAGTGTCTGGACTGCCAGCTCTACACCTGCAAGTCCTGCAGCCGCTACAACAAGAAGGAGGACGGCTGGGTGTGTGATCCCTGTCACATGGCCAGGTAGGAAATGACCAGTAGTGGTTCAGAGTGAGGGCAGATCCGTTCAGGAAAGCGTTGCTATAGAAACAACATATAATGTTTCTACGTTATAACATTTATTGTTCTCTATCTTCATTGTAAGTATTGAAATTTCTGTAAAGCAACCTACATCTTACAAGCCAGGGTCTTCAGTACGGCTCCTAGGTGCCTGTGACAGCCGTCCATCCGTCCGCCAGCTTCACTGTGGCATCACGATGTTTTCTGTTCATCGTTCAGTAGCAGAGCTCAGGAACAGAAGGGCAGACTGTGATTTCACATGTGGTCACATACTGAACTGGTGACTCTAATCTGGGGTGTCCACCTTGAAGCTGTGCTGATTGTAGAGATCTTCTGTGCTGCCGGGTTGAACATGTGTGTAAAGCATGTAACAAACCATGTGCACTGCGTGATGAAGCTCTTTATCAGTCCTCTCCAAGTGAAGATTATTCATGGGAATCATACATGTCCAAAAGTACACTTTATACTTTTCTTTTTTTATACTTTTTATCTGGACAGTCCAGATGGACATGCATGTAAACTGCGACTTGACTGCTTGCTAAATTTTGACTTTATTCAGGTACAGCAGGAAACAAGCAGTGCAGTCCAGGTTACTGGAGCTGTGCTTTAAAGTTCCACTGTGGAGGTTTATGTATGCATAAGAGCTGACTTGAACAGCCGAGACAAGCTCGGTGGTGTGTTTGTGAGGGTGAAAGCACTTCATCAAAAGGTTTGTAAGCTTCTCAGCAACTAGTGGACAAATATTTGGGTTTGGCAGCTCAGCTGAGGTCTGAATATTTGAGTGCATGTCGGTTATGTGTTTCTAGAACATGCTCAGTTTGGATAATAACAACTACAGTTAATAATAATGAATTCAGTTTCCTTTTAGTCACCTGCAATGGAATTTAGTACATCCAGCTCCATATGTAACCACTGCACTGTTGTTTGCTCAGATGTGCACTGAAAAGCCCACTCACTGATCTCAGCTAAGGTCTGGATAATGTCATGCTATGCATCCTGTGCTTAAACCTGCACTCAATTTTATTTCTTCACCAGAGCAGTCAGTCGGAGTCAGGACTTTGTGGGACAAATGAGGCGCATTCAGTCCTTGTAGTTGTTGGAATGTTTGCGTTCACATTCTCTGTATTAGCACCTGTTCTGACTCCTACCTTTCCTTTTTAACAGGGTCCTCAAGATCGGTACTTTGGAGTGGTACCACGAAAACGTCCGTGCTCGCTTCAAGCGCTTCGGCAGTGCCAAGGTGATGCGGTCGCTCTTCAAGAGGTTGAGCGGACAACACGGTGGTTCTCAGAATGACCTCGACGGTGAGCAGTCCACTTTATATCCTCACAAAGCCTTTGTGGGTGGGTTAAATTAGTTTTTACAAGCTAATTACTAATTCTGGCTGTGATTTAAGTGAGTTAAATGTTTGTGTGTGGAACGTTTCAATTTGTGATCCACTTGTGAAAATCTGCATGTGGTAAGTAAATGACTACAAGGCTTACTTTAACAAATACTGTCAGTGCAGCCTCTGAGCACAGAGATTAACTCTGCACCGGCTGACTGAAGGCTGAGTCTGGGCAGCTGCCAAGTGGGAGTCTGTATGAACGTGAGGCAGGTTACAAATGTGGCAGAATCTTGGTCTTGGTTTACTTCGAAGGGGCAACCTTAACAAATTTCCATCTGTTCTGCTTATTTCTTTACGAGCCCTCGGGAGGTGCTGCAGGTCAGAAGTCGAGTGTGCCAGAGTTGCAGAGCTTCCCTAGAAGCCTGCTTGAGCTTACCATAAGAAATCCTCAATAAATGAAAGGCTTCAAGGAGATTCAGCATCTGCATGCTGTACTGGAACTGCATGGAAATTATGTATCATCCTTTCAAATTGCGCATCGACATCTGAAAATTGCTAAAACATCTCCATGACAAGTTCATGTGTCAGTTGTGTCACTTTTCAAATTCATGTTCGATTCGACTCGTGATGTCCTAATTATTCCTTCATCCCAGTGAGCAGCAAAATGCAGATTCTTGAAGTGCAAGTAGCTCTGACTTTATCAGACTGAATGCCGTTTGCCAAATCTCAATCCAGTGGAACACATATGGGAGATTAGAAAGTGCTAATAAAAGAAAAACACAAAATTAGGGAATATCCTTTGAAACACTGGCAGCAGACGTCAGAAGAATCTGTAATGATTAGCAATAAAGCTGTTCTGGCGGCTCCTGATGGCCCAACCCCAAGACACTCAATGCGGCTGTTTTTCTTTGATTTGTCACCCATCTGTCTATGAGACCCTTCATTTTTGTGACATCAGGGGGCTGCCAAATCTGTCACAGGGATTTAATCTCTTCCATCTTTCCTGTTTTTCCGGCTCTGGCTCCTCGCAGCTGTGCAGAGTCACAGACCGGCCGGGATGCAGCTCAGGCCAGGTCCTCCAAGATCAGGATCAGGTTTTTGCCCTTGGAAACTTAGCGTTGTGGGACATTCACGCTGCCTACTGTACCTTTTGAGACATTATTACCAGAGTTTCTAATGTGCTGAAAAGTCCTGTTTATGTTTACTGCTCGTGTTTAAAGTCTGAGGCAGAGGCGGCATGAGGTTTTGTCAAAACCTTTCCCAGCACTTTTTGCTCTCTTTTTGAAGTTGATCACACAGAATTGCCAGTATCCTCTGGCCACACCCAGAGCTTATGAAACAAGTGCCCTTGAAGCACACTGAATTTCAGCTTTCAGCATTATTATATCCAGCAGGTCTCCAAATGAGATCATAGCATCAAGAGATCAATGAATTATGAGTAGACAACCAGGACTCCTGGTACTGCTTACGCTGAGTCACTCTTGGGGATTTTGGAAGAAGGAAACAGAGTGAGCTGGTTGGCTGGCTTAGCCCAGCGGGCCTTGTGATCCTCCAGTCACATGTCTCCCATTCTGTGCCTGCAGTCGTGCAGATCTCCACCGACCAGAAGCAGAGAGAGGGAGAGAAAGAGTCAGAGAGGGTGGAGGGCTGGGAGAGCAAAACCTTCCGCTCCTCATGTATTTATGTGCAAACCAGCCCATGTTAACAGATGCATGCAAATGATCCGCAGCTCATCACATTCATGTGACCACCTGGATTAAATCCAACAAGCATGAGCGCACGCACACACACACACACACACACATTCTTTTGACTCTATGTGTTCTGCTGTGGTCCGTCGGGCCCCCAAAGCTCAGAGGGTGTCATCCAGTCTTTGTGCACATGGGGAGATGTAACACTGACGCCTACAACAGCGTCTTTGTTCACATACATGCAACAACTCAGTTACTTGGCTGCTCAGTCTAATGGTGTGGCTCCTGCTTCGGATTATTATTATTTTATGTGGAAAGTCAGGAGTACCTGAATTATCCCAATTTGCTGGGCTATTTATTACAGTTCCATAATGGCAAAATTGCAAGCCTCACCTCATTCATTTTCAATGTAGAAGCAGAAAATGAGAAGGTAATCAGGCTCTTGGATAATTTCTCTGAAACCCAACTGAATAAGCCGCGTCTTCTTTCATCTTTCCTGTTTTCCAGAAGCCCATGAGTATGATACAATAACTGGACACAAACTAAACGACAGATCTAAATCATAAGGAAAGCTCTGATATTTTGACATACTGTTGATATATCTTTTGATGCAATTATACTTCTTTCCCTTTTATTTCTCTGTTTGGTGCTTTTAGCCAACTTTTACCTCTGCAGTCATGCCAGCGGCTCTGTGATGTGTGCTTTGAGCTGTCTTTGTCATTAGTTCTGCCGGTATTTTGTCAAAAAGTTCAAATTTTGAACTTGCTAGATGAACACTGAGGGGATCATCATGGTCCCTGGGATTCACCCTGTGGGTGCTGTCATGGTAATCCATCCAGTAGTTTGGTCAAAGTGATGGACGGCCCAGTATCAGTTCATGAAATAGCAGCAAAATTTAATCTTTTATTATGTTGGTTGTGGCCCTGATTGCACATTTTCATTGACTTACAGGACGCTGCTGTATTCTGTTTGCACTGACATGATGAAGTCACTCTGAGTGTGACCTTGTGGCCTGTGCTGGATTAGGCAAAGCTGGGGGGGGGTTGCGTTATGGTCCACTTCACCCACAGCAGGCCCTCAGGGCCTCATATGTTAATTGGTTCGTTGCAATTTTGTTAATTTCCAATTTCTTTAGTTTTTTGATTGTTGTGGTATGGGACCCTTGAAATTTCCACAAACAGAGGTCAGTTTGAACCCACATGTTCTTTTTCTTTTTCTCTGAGGCCCCTTAGAGGTTTAATGCACCATGTGTGTGGTCTTCCAGAGCCACTCTGGATTCTCATTTATAGCATGCTGTCTAGTTTCCTTACAATGAAATGTAGTCAGAATATTCAATCAGCTGTGACCAGAATAATACAGTAAGTCAGGCTAATTTGAAGTTTAGACTTACCATTGAGTATTAGACCATTAAATGATCCGTTTAGACGTTGCATTTTTCTCTTACAGTGAGTGCCGTGGTTTGGGGGCAGACCTAAAGCTTCTGGTTAGGCTGGTACAGTCAGTGCTCGCCTGGTTTTTATTCACATTGGCATATCAACAGTAGAAGAGTAGAAGCAGGGAGTCAGGTTGAGTCAACAAGGTTTAAAACAGCAATTAAGAGTGCAAATTATTGCTGTTATTGTGTGATTACCATTACAGGCAGGGCTAATAACAGTCTTAATAACTGTACTTTTTACTGTGTTTTGTGTCCTGTGCATTTTCTTCTGTAGTGCAGTGACTGTTCACAGCTGTTCACTGCAGTGTTGTTGTTTCAGCTTTTCTCATTCTCAAGCTGCTGCCTCTCCCTGCAGCTTTTCTTGTTCCCAGTCTCCTTCCTTTCTCTCTCTCCCTGTAAGAGGGAACTGTTATGTAGAAATGCAGCTCACTCATAAACACTCTCATAAAGAGGCACTGAAAACACACAGCTTTTCCTTCTTGTGCCTCCTCACGCTGCAGGCTAACTTGCTCTGCTAGATGGATATAAAAAAGCATTTGATTTGCTGCAAGACCTACAGCATGCATCCTGCTGTAAGGACAAAAGCCACTGAGTCAAGAGTTTTCCTGCAGGTCTGAAGTCGGTTTGCACAATGTGACTCTTAGGTTTTCTCATGTGGGTGATTCGCAATGCGTGCACACAAAGAAAACCTTATTCTCAAATGTTTTAGTCAACACTAATGCACCTTCTCTATCAGCAGATGGATATGAGGAGCGCAGCATGGATGCAACAGATTCACAGCACTACAAAGAGGTAAATGTCTTTAATCATTTCCTGCTATGGCTGAAGAACTCACATGTGGCTTTTTCCATGCTTGTGCTTCCTTACTGATTGTCTAATCTTTGATTTCTTGTTGAGAACATTAAATAAACTGGCATCATCTGTTTTGTAGGTATTTCATTTTTAGTGAGTTTGCGGGCAGCAGAAAACTTTGCTGTGATATGCTTCATAAAACAAGCAGCAGATACCAATTTGGACACAACATTAGTAGTTCTAGTGTTTTGTGATGCAAATTTATGTTGACACTTCAACACATGGAAACTTTATAAACATTTCATTTTCATTCTGTTGTTGTGTTACCACCAAACATTTTTGCTGTTTCTTAAATTAAAATGCTTTAGTGTAGAAAATCATCTGACGACTCCATTTAACTTCAAATCAGCATTTTGCGTGCACATGTTTTCAGAAACAGCTTTGCAAGGGTCTGCTGTGGTCGCCAGAGATGGTTGGGCTCAGGTCAGGGGTGTTATGGTGGCACGAGCTGTCTGCGTGATCTAGGCCAGGCCTCATGGGCAACACTTTGACGGCTTGTGACAACTAAGGTTAGGCACAGCCAAGCAGATGCTGGCAGCAGTGCATTATGGGTAAATACCAGGCTGTCATACATAATCGTGCACATAAGAGTCTGAGCAGGGTGGAAAGATAAAAAAAGGTGGGGGTACTGACTCTACTGGAATTCATCTTAAAACTGAAACTACTATTGTTTATATCACAGTCTCTGTGTAATGTAGGAGCTAAGCTTTGTTTACTTGCAGTCACTGCAGTGGCTGCGCAGTAGAAGAACTGCTGACAGGACTTGTGGGCTCCTGGGTGTGTGTGAATGCTTTCTCTTAGTTTCCAAAGTGACTACCAGAGGACTTTTGATGGATGTTACAAAAAGGCAGACTACAAGAAGGCAAAGCAGAGCTTCCTGCATCCCTTGTTAGATTTTGACTTCGACAGAGTGCCCTCTGCTGTTCCAAATAGAGTACTGCCTTTTCAGATACCTCAGTGATGCTTGTGAGTAAACCTTCCTGCACTCCAAAGTTACAGAGCAACTGCAGGATAGTTTTTGGAAACTATAGGGATTCGCTGCTTTGTTCAAGGACTCTTGGGTTCAGCGAATCATCTGTTGTCAACGCAAAGCTTGAAACTTGGTCTTAAAGGGGATCCCTGTCTTTCAAGGCCAATTAGCATAGCAGATGTTCACAACTTGTTTCACAACGTATGTCCCTGTTCTGAAGGGTTTTAGTTCTGAAAGTCTTTCTATCCTTAAACCAAAGATTCATATAACAAAAAGAATTCTGCCAGCTGTGTGATTTTCCTTTCTCCTAATCCAAACTAAGATGGTAGTCCACAATGATATACAGTAAGTGTACAATGTGAAGCAACAATCAGAACCCTCCTCTCCTCGCTGTTGGTGATGGTCTTTTCCTTTCTCTTCTCCAAAGATGAAAAAGGTCAAAAGGCGACTAAGTGTTGATCCCTTTGATTTCGATCTGGGCTGTGACTACGAATCAAGACGACAGTCAAATCAGGTAAAGGCTGGACAAGCCAGCTTGTCCCCAAACCAGCCTAATCTGCATGCAGTCATACAGAGGGTCGTCTGTCTGTTTCTTCTTCAGCTTGTTTCTATCCTTTCTTTTTAAAATATTACATTAGCACTGAATGCTGTCCCTGTTCATGCTCATATCTTGGCCAAATACACTCATTGTGCATATCCAGATGTGCTCGTTCATGTGCGCAGACAGCACACTAACACAATGCTCTCACAAGACAGCGTTTTACCAAATCTACAGAGACTCAAGTGGCAGGAAACCAAAACACACCGTCTGTATCACATCACTCTCCAGTGTTTTTATGTCCAAACATTCTAATCTAATAAACTGTGAGAACAGAGGAGATGTTGCACACCAAATGCCAGTAAAATGCCAAATTAAAGGGTGAGTCAAAGTGTAGATCAGAACATTTATCAAAAACTGCTGTTATTTCTGTTATTCATGAGTACAGGAAAATGTATTTAATTTGAATGCAGGGTGTGAGTATGAATATTTTACAGTAGCTGGTAACTTCTGTTCATGAGCCACATATGTAAAGTCATCACCTTTCATTTTTGATGTACTCTTTTATCATCTGAAATTAATTTATGCAGCTTGGGATCAATGTGAAACACCAATATTGCTGTGGACACATGTTTTATTGTTATTATTGTTCCTCACACCCTCAGCTGATTAAGTCAAATACGTTTGTGACAGTCGCATTGTCTTCACCCACTGTGATCAGCATCTTTAGCCCCTTTGTGCCTATGAGGAATTAGTCACAACATTCGCTCACTTCTCTCGGTCCCCGTTCAGGCCCCAGTCTCGCATCACATCATGGACGTGGATGTGAGTGTGAGGGAGTCAGTCCTCGCTGAAGCCGATGTGGCCTCCGTTTTCCACCAGATTCTGGAGGAGCACCACAAAGGCCTGGACCTGGAAATGGCTCCACAGCAAGGTGACGGAAAAGTGCCATCATATTAAATCATATCTTCAATCATTTAGCAGCGTTAACTGCTGAAAACAAAAATGGAAGCAGTACTTCTCATTTTATTCATTGATTTACACTCATATTTTCTCCAGATGACCTTGCGTACCCAGACAACCGAACTGTTCCATCTCGCTCCATCTCCCGGCTCAGCTACTCCTCAGGGGGCAGTGGAAGTGCCTGGGGCCCCCGGTGCAGCAGCAGCAGCTATCTGCCCGGCCCTGACGACTCAGAGGTGGAGGACGACCAGTGCCAGCCCTACCCACTTTACCAGTCCCACCTGGGCCCATTCAGCCACACCTCCCAGGAGAGCCTGAACTCACCAAACCCTCCACCACAGGTCTTTAATAGCATTCATGTTAATATGTCTTTTAATCTGGGGGCTTCAGGTTTTATGCTTTTCAGACTGTAAAACAGAAGGTCTGGTTGTCTGTGGGTTAAGAAGAGTCTTTCGGTTTTATTTTGCCTGCAGTTTGCACATGAGGTGGGTGGATGGATCAGCTTAGTAGCAGCACTAGCTTCATTGTTATTTATTATTTATGTTACAAACACGCAGCGATCACCTTTTTCAGTTAGATTAGACTTTATGGCCACTAACAATGAAATGCAGCACTGGAGAAAGCTGTAAAGTTCATCATATAGTGTTAGAGTAAACATGAGACATGAAAGGTCTGTTTCATTATTACTTAGAGGTAATTAAACTTTACTCCCTGTGACCAGTGTCGCCTTTGTTGGTATAAATCATTCTGGACCGGGTTATTACTTGATATCTGATTTAAAAGATTTTAAATGTTTAGGTCTCACAATTAAGGAATACACGCTGGGAATTAGAGATCCTGCCTTCATAGTTCAATATGTTCAACATCCTTACACAGTCAGTTAACTGCATGGATATTCTGTCTGAATTCAATCAACTTTATTCTTGTGCTGTACAACCCATATGGCTTTTAATGATAGAACATAAAACTTTATTGTTCAAGATCTATTTTGCTTCATTGGTACATTTTTTGGCACAAAGACTTTAGATCAAGAGACACGAAAACCAAAGAAACCAATCACTTTAAAAAAAAAAGGTATTCAAAATAAACAGAAGGCTTGACTTGATTTTTAATATTTTTGTATTACTGGATTACTGATGTTTTCAGAGGAAGAAAAGACTTTATAGACCTTATGGTATAGCTCTGAGCACACTGCAACATGGTGAGATGGAAGGAATCTACTTTATTACAATGAGCAATAAAGAGAAAGACCATAAACAAAACTCTTAAAATTCTTAACTTAATCTTTCCCTGTTTTCATTATAATAAGAAAATAGTTTGGCACAAACCTCTGTGTGGGATATATGGTTTCACACTTCCGAAATACGACAGCGAACAAACGTTCACGTTGGTCAGGCTGACACGTTGAGTGACGGAGGGGCGACAGCTGCAGGATCACGGAGACATTACGTACGTTACGTCAGTGTCTATTTATGTGTTTTAGAGACGACTCGGTCCCCGAAGGATCACAACAAGGGTTCACAGAGGGCAAATAAAAAACAGGCCTTATTTACCATTCGTTTGGCTGCTTTTCTTACTGCTGCCAGAAGTTCTACGTGTGTCCTCGTCTGCCCTCCAGGACTAAGTTATCTTTGATTTCACGCAGAATCCAGAACTTAATGTTTAATTATTGAGAAATAACTCGGATTATCTGAATCAAAACATGTCCTTTGTGGTTTTTGGAGATAAGGAATCTGGAAACAAAGGAAGTGATTAAGGTGCTTTATGGTGGACGGCAGCCATGCTCCGTGTTATTGGTCCCACCTGGCTGTGCTGATCACCACCTTTGATATCTTGTTTCACGCCAAATTCGTCTCACAGTTGGGCAACATGCTGGGAGACACAAACAGGACACAAACAGAACAAACACGTGTCCGTCAGACTTCAAAAACAGCCGTGATAATTCTCATTGGCTGCGACGTCGCAGCTCACTCAGACACCAAACTCATCCGGATCAAACTGCTGTCGCTTTGATTCTGATTTGCAAAACATTCAAGCTGCCGAGCGAGGCTGAAGCTCAAGTAACGTATGCAGTTTGAAAGTATTTGTGGAACAAGATGTGAGGATGAGTCAACAAGCACAGGCTTTGTACCTGCCCAGCGTGTGTTTGTTTTCATTATACAGATGAATAAGAAATTAAAGGAAAAGTCTGAGTGAGAAGCATAACAAAGGAAGGCACAAAGACTCTGTCATTGGTTGGATGAAGGTGGTGTGAATCACACACTACGACCTTTGCGGTCCACAGGTCTTAACCTCACAGACCACCAACAAGAGGTTTTGGTCTGTCTGACTTTTGGGATCACTCAGCTACCAGGACACTCCATGTGAGAGTTTAAAAAGGTTGCCACATCAGGGCCGTAAGTGTTGGTGTGGTTGGATAAACAGAGGCCTGGAAACACAAGTAAACAACCCACAACTGTCACCAAGCAACTGTCTTCAGATTGCGATTTATTTAATTTGGCTGAAGTCTCATCTGTTCAGTGAGAAAATAAATTTTACGAGGCTCCACAAAAAAAAAAAAAGAGGTTGAGGGACATTACTGACCTGAAATACGCCTCCCAGGCAGCACTGGTCTAACTAATAAATCATTGTGTTGAGGTGATAGGTGGATAAGGTTATGAATAGGATCATGTTTCATGTCTGACAATTGTAGGAGTGACGGAGGCAGGATTTGGACATAAAAAGAACTACTGCCTGAGAGGCACAACTCAGGGCATGAAGGTCCCTTTTAGATCAAAGATGTGTCTGATGACTGTCTGCTTGACTTCCTGGTTTGCATAAGAGTCTTTCTGTACTGAAGCCTTTACAGACCATGTAGGATAAAGTCTTACTGTATGATGACCTCCTGCTTAAGGCAACATCTCTACTATGTCATACGCAGTATCATGTCTAAGATGTATTTTATCTTTTTTATCTTTCTTTCAATAATGACTGTGGCTTCATCCAGGTCATTTCAGAGCAGGACCCTCTTAATTTGTGTGAAATTAGATTTGGGGATGAGGTGATTTGGCTCACAGCTCAGACTCTGATGAGACCATGTGAAAGTGCAGCATGGACTTTATCACGAGGTTAATAAAGTGAAGGCCGTCTGGATTTGAAAGTCTTATTTCTGTGCCAGTTTGTTGTTTGATTTGTTCAGTCTGAGTGAAATTGGTATCATATGAAATGCTGTGACTTGGATGATTTCGACTAGAAGTGCTTCTTGTTTTGAAGAAACTATTGATGTTCCTCAGCACAGAGTTATTAATGTCCAATGTGTCTGGTATCTTTCTACTTGCTAACATTTTCTTTCTTTATCATAACTCCTGATAATTTGACCGTAGCCTTCCTGACTCTCCTCATCTCTCTCCAGATCTCCGACCTGAACAGACGCGTGTCAGCCATTGAGACCCTCTTGAACCACTTAGAGGAGAAGGTCACCTCAACATCCGACCAGGTGAAACATTAAATCACACACCACAGATACAACATAAGTATCATCATTGTCATCAGATCATCACGCTTAGTTTTCAGCTAAGTAGAAACTAACATACTAATCATAGATGAGTGAGCGACAAACATTCAGATTTATCAAACTACACACAAAACATGGAGCCTTGCTGGCCATAGAAATGCATGAAGCCAAACAGCCTATGAAGTGAGGACTGAGTGGGACATAGTGGGATTTAACATCACAGAGTATACTGGAATGATCCCTGAGTGACTGCCATGTTTCCATGTGGCTGTAGCTCACCTTTACCTGTCAGGAAATACCTGCACGGGTACCAAATGATGTGTGAAGCTCTACTCCATGCTTTGTATTTATTTCTAGTTGTTCCTGAAGTCAGTAATCATTGAACAATTGAACAGTGATATTAGCGCAGCTGTCAGCAAGACCGAAACACTGTTAGTTCTTCTGTCTTTAAGAGCTTTGAAAATAATCTCAAGGAAATTCAATTGAATGCAACTGGATTTAGTTATTTGTCTTTGAAATATGTCTTTTGAGATAACCATGACCTGGAGGAATGAGAATATTCACAGGCCTTTGAAAATAATATGATGTTAGCCTTAAAGCTGCACTAGCATCTTTCAGCTCATCGTTTAAGTTGTATTGGAGTTGGGTTTAGGGATGTGGAGACATCGACAAGACCTAAAACTAAACGATTATATGAATAAACGAGATTATTTACATGATATTATCATCAGGGGCGTGTCCAGGAGGGGAGGCCTGGGGTGACACCCCTGAAATCAGTTTGACCAACTTGCCAACTTGCAGCTAACTGGTGAACATCCTGGAGCATTTAACGGCCAAAAGACAGATGTTTTTCACAAATGCTGACATTTTTCACTGGATGTGTAAACAGGCACCTCTTTGCTGTCATGTTTGTCCAGTCAGTTTTATAAAGTGATGATATAGCGCTGTTAAAGCACGTTGTGCTGCCTTCAAGTGGCTAAAAACACATAAATCAGTGCAGCAGTCAACATTTCAAACTGATGAATGTGACCTTTATACTTTCAAAGATTAACTTGAGCTGTTATTTATTTATTTATTGAGTTTTTAGAAATGTTTCCTTCCTCATAGTGAGGTGTTTTATTTTCAGATCCGATTATGACGAGAGCCACACAGTTTTTCATATCCATCCTCTTCTCATCAACTGTGATGTCTCATGTGGGTTTAGTGTCTGGTTTTAATTGGAAAGAGAGCTCTGAAATCCTCACCAATATCATCAGATAATGAGCCAACCCACAAAAACAGCAAACCATAAACAAATGCAGAACTTCAGCCCTCCTGGTAATAACTGGCTGTTCGCCTTCAAATGAGAGCAATGCTTGATAGACTCATGCTTTTCTTCTTTCTTGTGGCAAACCACAGCTTAAATCAATTTGCACACAGTGCATGTTTCACCAGTTTTGTCAGAGAGGAGTCTGCACGCAGCACATTTGTGTTAATACCCATCTGATTACCATAGTAACAGGAGGGTTTTTGTGAGATCATGCATCCGTGTGCTGTGTTACCCGTCTACAGACCTGCTAGTTCGTGTTTAAGACCGCAGGCGTGACATCATGATGGTGAGTGAAGGAGCAAGACAACTGCAAGTCAACAGTTTATCACAAGCCATGTTTCCACTACAGGAACTTTCCCCACTGAGTCGAAACCTCTGGAAGAACTTTTCCAGAGACCAGCTTCAAAATAAACTGGCAATAGAGTTTTTGCTTTAGTGTATTGCTATGATGCAAATGTTGATTGTACAAAGTAATGCCTGTAGAATCAGGATTAACAACATCAACTGTTGAATCTCGCTTTCACTAAATTCCATCTGCCACCAAGCACAAAATCTCGCCAATGACCATCAGTTTCATCAGCTGAAATGACTG
Source organism: Scatophagus argus (assembly GCF_020382885.2). Taxonomy (NCBI): domain Eukaryota; kingdom Metazoa; phylum Chordata; class Actinopteri; family Scatophagidae; genus Scatophagus; species Scatophagus argus. Next base: position 21,400,138 of record NC_058503.1, on the reverse strand, counting down.
CTAGACTCTGTGCTTAGGGTTAATTGGCTAAAAACTCTGCTCACTTGTTTTAAAAGAGTATCCTATCAAACATGCATGAGTCAATACATCATATGTATATGATACACTATATAGACAAAAGTATCCAGACACACCTCTGTTTTTCTGGGTTTGGGCTCGGCCCCTGACTTCCAGTGAAGGGAAATCTTAATGCTTCAGCATACCAAGACATTTTGGACAATGCTATGCTTCCAACTTTGTGGCAACAGTTTGTTGAAGGCCCTTTTCTATTCCAGCATGACTGTGCCCCAGTGCACAAAGCAAAGCTCCATAAAGACATGGTTGGATGAGTTTGGTGTGGAAGAACTTGACTGGCCCACACAGAGCCCTGACCTCAACCCCATCCAACACCTTTGGGATGAACTGGAATGGAGATTGTGAGCCAGGCCTTTTGGTCCAGCATCAGTGTGTGACCTCACAAATGCTCTGCTTTGCAGCTATAACAGCTTCCACTTTGCTGGGAAAGCTTTCCACAAGATTTTGTTTCTGTGGGAATTTTTGCAGCTGTCTATGTAATTAGAATGTGATGTCAGTCGCTGTTGGTGTAATGGTGGCGTGTCCCAATACTTTTGTCCATATGGTGTATCATAGTAAAGTGTCCCAGTGAAATAGTCCGCATCCTTCTGGTAATCTATATGAAAGACATGTGGTGTAAATACAGGAGCTTCGTTGCTCTTGTGTTGCTAATTAGCTCTGTTATAGCACAGTATTATAAATAAAAGTGTATTCCAATATTACCTGTAACATGCCCCTGTTTGGATGCTTGCTACAGAAAAACATACTTGGACAAACAACACAACATAGGTTTAAAGATCAGATTTATTGGTGCTGCTTTCAAAGCCGTGTGTTTCACTTTTCCTGAAGGCAGAACTCAAGTCGCAGAGAGTGAATTTGGCTGCTGTTGCTGGAATGTAAACCTTCCCAAACCAAATAAAAGACAGGACAAAACTGCTAATGTTGGTCTAAACAAGTAGCCTGGTTCCCATGGAGTTTAAGTACCGAATGGGGATTTTTCTAACCTAAACTGTAATCCAATAAAGTAATGTATTTTAGTCAATGATTTAATACTACTGTTAACGCTGAGGTTCTACTGTACTGGGGCTAATGAGGTAGTTAGATACACATGCTGACATTTTACATTAGAGCAGATAAATACGAGGGCAGCACACTCTGATCCATGTAGCTTTGAAAAACCGGAACTCCCAGATGAAATCCACAGGAAGACAAATCTGTTAAACCACTAAGGCAACACGCCTACTTAGTTCACTCAACAAATACATTTTACATTGAAGATACACTGTACAAAGGCAGAGATCATCTTTCTCAGCTGCATATTCTCTGCTCTGCTCTGCTCTGACGAACCAACCAGGCTCCCCCGACTCCAAACAGCTCCTCTCCTCTTCCCCAGTGGGAAGAGGTAGACTTAGAGGAGCAGCAGTTGAGGCAGAAGCTCCACGAGATGACAGACAACATCAGTGACCACAGCCTATCATCTGATGAAGACGAGTCCAACAGGCCAGAGGAGGATGCCAAGCCCTCCAGACTTCCTACCAGACTGGCATCCAGAACAGGCATCATAGTGTCCAGACTGGAGGAGGAGCCTCAGCTGACTGACTCTGAGCAGGTCTGTGGTCAAATGAAATGATCAACAGAGGAACATAAAATTCTGCATTCACACATAAGCATTCTTGCTTGGATTAAAACTTTATTTAAAGCCAGAGAGCTCATTAGAAACATACATACTGCACATCTGGATTGTTGCACATCCTGCCGAGCTCATGAAATTCCATACCACCTCTGCTGGAGTCCAGTTCAAGCACATACTGCAGTCATAAATCAAGTCACTCACGCTTAGTGTTTGCTTTTCCTTTGCAACCATCTCTCCCTGATTTTCTAAAACACAGAACTGACTGGAAAAAAACTCCTTCCTAGCTGCTAAGTTGCCTGAAATGTTTTCACTGGCATTTTTTTCCCTTTAAAGTAACAGAGTCACAGTACTCGGGTGAGTAATATTGGGTTTTTTATGTGTCTCTACTACATGCCAGTTCAAACTGCAGGGCAGGATTTAAAGTATTGCGTAATATTAGCTTGTACAAGCAGGAAAGGACTGAAGTTAGGGCCCAAAGCTGACGATCTTGTTTCCATCATGACAATTATGAAAGGGTCAAGGGTCAAATTTCTCATCTGCTTATTGCTTATTCTCAAACCAGATCAGTTTTTCTGCATCATTAGTAAGCTATAGATAACAACTTGCCACAACAGAATATGATAAATGGAGGGACTCTTGTTGTAATAAGTAATAAGACTTTGTTCAGTTGTATCAATTCCAGTTGTGCTACTGAGGTTGATGGAGTGTACGGTTATAAGAGACGGCTGATCCTCTCCGATAAGGTTGCTTTGGACGTTTCATCAATCACCTGCTCCTTAACTAAACAAGCTCATAAGTTTGTCAGTTTTCCAAAAGCAAGCATTTTCTGATAGCTGATGGCTACAAAAAACAAATCACACAAGCAGTTTATAATCTGCCACCTCTTTGGCTGAGATTTGGTAAGTTTTTGACGTCTCGGTGGTCTCTCTGAATATGTAAGTTGATATGATAATAGTATATAGACTAATTATTTTTTATACAAACATTTTTTTTTTTTGAAGGAAATGTAACTATTGTATAATGTGAACAGATAGATAATAATCTTGTCAGAACTTTCTGCTGTATTAAATGACTATATAATATAATATAATATAATATAATATAATATAATATAATATAATATATTTTACATGTTAATGAAGACTAGCAAAATCCTTTAAAAAACTGTTTATGTTGTTTCATTATTCCACTGTTTTCAACTAACTTCAGAAATTCACACTTTCAAAATACTTAAATAAATGAATAAAGGCAGTGCTCTTATTTGATCAGGGTCCATGGGAGGCCTGGTGGTTAAAGCCTTTGTGACATGTCATTCCACATTTTTCTCCCCTGATTTCATGGCAACTCTAACCTTTTTCTTTTTTAAGATTTCTTCACATTTCTCCTGTAGGCATATCTTGCATCAGACAGCCTGGAGAGACAGGGGCGCCCCCTAGAGGAGGAATCAAAGGAAAGCTTGAGAGGCTCAACAGCCTTGCTGTTTGAGCTGGAGGACAAGGTAGCACAAGCAGCTGCAGACGTCCAGAACGCTGAGAGCGAGGTAAGAGAAAAACAGATGCTGCCATATTCCATTTATTTTGAAGAGTCAGAAGCAATAGAAGTCTGCGGAGTTACTTTCTTCCTATCCCTCAGGTCTCTTACATAGAGAACAGGATTGCTGCCCTGAATGCTGCCGGCATGCCAGGGGATAGAAGAAGAAGGGTAAACACATTTCATTTCCCTTTGTTTTATTTGAGGCTAAGCCAGAGTTTCAGAGCCAGAGCTGTTTAAAATCATTACGTGAAAATGTTTGCTTATATAATAAACTGTCCATATAGTATTGAATCCACCAAGCGCACAGGAAGAAGAGCTGCTCTGAAGGAAGATATAATCTCACTGGTAGATTCAGTCACTTGACTTGGTGGGCTCTCAGATTCAAATCAACCAATAGGATCAGTTTTCCTGAACTGGTCTGTCTGTGATAATTAATGCTTCTACGCTCCAGGTTGCCGAACAGCCTGACAGGAAATATATTTTCCCTTATTCTCACTTTTTTGTTTTTTCTTTTTGCTTCCCAATGTGGTGTCTTCTTCTAGTCTGCAATCCCGATCCAAGCAAGAAGACTTTCCCACAACTTTCCCACAAGTAAGAACCGACGCTGTTGCCCTTGAGCATGATCCCCAGGGCCTTTTCGACTGACTCAAAACATCTTAACCTTGTTAATCTCACAGAACATCGTGTTCTGTTTTTTTGGAGCTGGTGAACACTGTGTCCTATTGTACTGCAGCTTCAGTTTTCCCATCTGTATATTCAATTCTCTACATGCAGAATTCCCACAGGCATATTGTAGTATAAATAGTAGAATATTTTGAGCAGAATAGTAGCTACACAAGACATTTTCAGAGCATTAAATTCTTTTTTGTGTTTGCAACTGAGAAGCTCTACTTGACATTTGAGCTCTAGTTTGTGCTGTGTTCGCTGAGTCCTGGCTTGTGGGTGTTAAGCGAAGGGCCGAATCCTTCTAATTCACTTTCTCACTGATACCAACAATGTCAGTGTTAGTCTCTAAATCAGCTTGCAGCTTTTAGGCTTGCAACAAAATGACGAAGGAGACCACAGTCGGACTGAGTATATTAAGATTAAAAATGGGAGACAGCAGAACATGGATGGACAATGTAGTTGCTGTTTGTTTCCAGACCAGGCGGACAGGTTTGTGAGGAACTCGCTCTACAGGGGCTCCCTGACACAGAGGAACCCAGTGGCCAAGCCCAAGACCAGGGCTACCTCAGCGGTATGACCCCACTCCCCGGTGCTGGGTGCAGTGAAGAGTCCAGTTCCAACATTATACAGATACCATTTGAAGAAAAAAGCCTCATAGAAACTGATTACATATTCAACTTAAAGTCCAACACACTAATACACTGAGAAATACTATTAATAACTTTCTTAGAGTACATTAAGTTGATGCTGCTCTCATGTACATATGCTGTTTCCCCCTGCCTCCAGTCTTTATGCTAAGCTAAGCCAAGCTAACTGGCTGCTGGCTGTAGCTTCATATTCAACAGACGAACATAAGAGTTGTTTTGATCTTCTCAGCTCCAAGCAAGAAAAAAAATATTTGTGTTTGCCAAAACATCACACAATTTAGCTTTAGCTTGTTGTTTTGTCTTTTCAAGTGGATCTGTTGTTGGAAATGAACTCTCCATTTACTGGTTGTACTGGGTTTTGGCTTCGACCTGCAGGCTGGTTTCCAGTCAGGCTTTGTGGTGGTTTGAAATGATTGTATTCTCTCTTACTTTTGCTTTGTCTTTTTCAATCAAATAACAAAGTCTGTGCAGTTCTTGCCTTAATGAGAATGTATGTCCAATGTGCCAGTTTTATTCAGTTGTTAAAACTTCTTTATACTTGGGAACAGTAAGGATCAAATGTATTTGTTGCATTTATTATAGCACTCAGCCTATTAATGTGCACACGCTTGGATCTTTTGTTTGCTTTTATTTAAATAACTCAGCACATGGATCCTGCCAGAAAAACAACAGACAACAATTACAGGCCGAATTAGATGAGTGGGAAAAACAATTCAAATAAAAAGTATGCAGCTGTTTACTGTGATCTTTAATATCCTAAAGCATCGTGCTGATCTGTCTGAAGGGCTTTCACCTGTTTTGACTGCCAAGATTTCTCAGATTAAAATACTTAAAGTTCATGTTACAGACTGAGACACAGCAATGCAATTTACTTCAGATGTAGCTTGTTTAAAAAGAGATTATCTCATCTATTAATGAGACACGCTTTGCGATTGTTAAACCTTTATGCGTGTTGGAAGCCAAATGCAATATAATTCTAGTCTTGGATCCTGGAAGCTGTGATCTGGTCTCAAGGAGTCCAAGACTAAGACACGGCAAAAGTTTACCATTAAATGAGAACTTTTATCTTTAATGATCACTGTTTGCTTAGTATCCACATAATTCTTTACATGCTGGTGATATTTTAAGATGAATCAATGAGTGCAAATTGTTGAAACATGATTATTTGTTCGTGCTTTAAATCTGCTGTTGATGTCCCTTTAGTTTCATTTCTTCAGCCTGAGTGATCGCTGCCTCACATCTCACACGGTGATCAGCTGCTTTGTGAAGCAGAGACATTACAGACCTGCTTATTTTCTGTGTCAGCTGCTGGGAATGATTTCACGACTAACACTGAGATCATTAACCCAATCAAAGCGTGTGATGATTGATTAACTAACTGATAATCCGATCGGGTATTGACTTCTGTCCGTCTCCTCTTGCAGAAACCGGTGATGACGCAGGACTCGTAAGGAGGAGGCTGAGCGCTTTGTGACTGACGAGTCTCCTTTCTTATTATGGTTTGTAATAGACTGAAATTTAGCTGGAATGAATTTTCGTCTGGTATGGGAGCACCTCGATGTGTGTTAAAAATGTTTCCTTGTGATATTATTGTGTTAATTTACTGGGCTCGATCCATACTGTACCATATTTATACGTAGTATTATGTTCTAGTATATTTTGGAGGAACTCATGATGTGCACTAACTTTGCCAGACCTGCTTCTCACTCATAATTTGAACTTGTAAGCATGTTAAGTTAATGCCTTCAGCTTATTGTGTTAAATTCAAAATTTACATTTGTTGTGGTCATCTGAAAATCTGTAGTTATTATTATTATTATTGTTATTATTAATGTTCACATGGTACAAAAGGAAGTAAAAACTTTACAAATTGTGTTATCTTTCTTTCACTGTGCAATGAAAACCTATAAAGTTTGAACTGACATTTGAATGACAGTTTAGCGAGATAATGTGGTAAATATAGACACACATACACATTCCCAGTGAGTTTGATGAGGATGATGATGAGTCATATCCTATGACCTTCTTGAATTAGCCACCCAACTGTAGCTTTTTAAAGTTCTGTTGTTTTGCTTTATTTACAGCTTAAGATCAGCCTTTGTACTGAGAGAAATGAACCGGCCTGAGGGAAACACTGCGGGTTTGTGCTAAAATCAGATTGATTCAAGCCTCGGTTTGATTACGTGTGTATTTTTTAATTGCGCAGTAACATCTTTGTCTCGTTAGTCTTATTAAATTGACAACAAGCTAAACGCAAACTGTCATTTCACTCTTTTCAGCCACTCTTGTACATGAATGTAGCATGAAAAAGCGTTGCACTTTTGCTTTGGCTTTGCTGCCTCTTCCTGTAGCAGAACTGCATTATCTCACCATAACAACACAACGACACAGTGTTGGCAGCCTCTGGTAGCTTTTATACTCGATTGTTATGATCCCTTCTTGAGTCTGTGTTTTCATTTTAGTCAGTTGTTATTCGTTTACACGACTGAAGAGCTCTGTTTGTTCCTTAAAGCCACAGATTGGGTCAGTGTGCGCTCGACTGATGCTTTCCATGTCCTTGACACAAGATCTTTAATGAAACACACACACACGACCAAATTACTAAATAAAAAAAGGCCACCACCCGCAGGAATTTACATTTAATGTTGTCACGGTTATGGAAATCTCACCAGTTACCACGCTGTCCAACCAAAACGCTACAACGCCCAGGTAACACACACTGTGGGCAGCGCCACTGGGAAGTACTGTGTACTGCGAGGTGGGTGACATCAGCATGCCAACACACTGCTGCCCCTCCTGCTGGAGTATAAAGTGCTGATGAAACAACTGATGAGATACCAAAACCTCAGAGGTGCATGCACCTTACAGAGCAGGTGAGAGAGCTTCACTACAGTTAACCTGCTTGCTTCCAGTCACCTTTCACACACCCAGAGGGAGAGAAGGATCGGCTCAGTCATCCCTGCACCTGTTCAGCACCTGTGAGTTTGGTGTGGACTTTCTCTCTGCAGCTCAGTCACCTGATGAGAAAGCTTCCCGACAGTAAGTGTTCAGATTTGTTCAGTGTTCCCGTGATGCTTTTGAGTGAGTTGCATAATCAGGTCAGGTGATGTTTGGATGGAAAGTAATGTATTGTACTGCCAAAGCAGAGCCAGAGAGTCGATTCAAACACTCTGCTGAGATTTAGGGAAAATCACAAACGTGTCCAAGAGTGACTCGAAGTGCAGACGTGATGTGAATGTGATCATTCATCTTCTGACTTTCAGCCAGCTCATCCTCTGGCACCGTTCATTTTAACATACTTGTACTTACTATTTGACCTCTACTGCAAGTTACTTTGCATATTCAGACACAATCAACAAATAAAATCCGATGTTATTGGTTAAGACCTTTGAAATTTTGGGTAAATTTACCATCTACGTTCACTTCTATACTTTTAGGTAAAATACTGAAAGCCAAACGTCTCCACTGTGGTAATGCTACTTACTTAGAAGATCAGAGTACTTCTGGCAGCACCGATTCAGCGTTCAGACGTGACTGTTGTGTTTGTTTTCCCGCTTCAGGTCGAGCCGCGATGAGGATGTGTGCAGTCGTCTTTGGTGTCTTGCTGTTGCTGAGTCAAGCTTTGGGTGGATCTCATCGAGACAGTTCAATAATTATCAGAAGTAAGAGACCCGGCATGTAATAATCCCAATTAGGTGCACATTACGTGATATTATTGCTGGTCATTGTTGATTTATTCCAGCATTTTATGTTTCAAAATGTACTTTTTCCAGTGTTGTTTTATTTCTTTTTCTTAAATTTGTCCGTCCAGACAAACAGGGCAAAGACAGACATGCAACAGTTACTGACTTATTTAAGCAGTAAAACAAAAAAAAAACTGCACTGTGAATGAAATCTCTTTTTATTTTAAATGACTTATAATAAATAAGTGATCATGAGTTGAAATAAATAAATTAAATTATAAAAATTAAAAGTTGATAATAATGAGACAGGTTTTAAAATGTATTCAGTGGTTGTTTTAATAATTACTTCATAAAATCACATTTTTTTATTTCATTTGAACACTTTGGGTACATTAAACTATTCCTTTATTTTCTGAACATCAGTCGCTCTGCTGATGTGTTTTCAGTGCTGTGAGGACCACAAACAAACATTAAGTGGAGAGAAAAATATATTTGTTTGGGTAATTTGGGTGAACTGGCCCTTTAAACTCATTTGTCTCTGGCTGTAGACTAACTTCTCTGCTTCTTCAGCTTCTTGTCAGCGTGGGCCAAATTATATGGCAATTTGAATTATTTATAGCACATTATGGAGGATGAAGTATTGTGATGTCTTGTTTTGAAGTAATCATTTTGTTCCTAGCTGGGGCTGCCATGGTTGGTTTGCACAATATAATCAATCTGTGAGGCTTTAAACATGATGAAACCTGTGATTTGTCTCTTCTTCTTCTTCCTCCCGTGTTGTCCAGATCCAGACATTGATGCGTCCTGGTACACACACAGAGGGATCAGACCGGTGGGGAGATTTGGCCGAAAAGTTGCGAGGAGAAATGAGCATCTGGCTTTCATCACGGGCAAAGTTTACAGACCAACAGCTGAAACTAAAAGCGATGTTTGGATGACACAGTAGAAATGCTATGGATGACTGAATTTCTACTGTGTTCTCATTGTTCAGTGTTTACATGGGTTTTGTTCATTTGATTTATTAAAGATTCAGGCTTACATTCAGGAGTTTTGCACGACTTATTTTCCATAAATTTTGTGTAAAATATTTGAGCTGTTGCAACGTCATGATTAGATTTAAGAGATTTTAAGAGATAGATTTAATCAAAAAAATGTCTTTTAAAATATGTTGACAAAAACAAAATCAATGAAAATGTGTTGCATGTACTGCTTACTTTGCATGCCTGTTAAAAGAACTACATGAAAGAATAAATGCAGAGCACAAAGCTCCACACTGGATGCAGTGGGATGAAAAGCATCGCCGCTGCGTCGTTTGTGGCCAACACCCAGCTGTGAAGTAGCATCGCATTGCGTTGTTTCACAAACAGTTTCACCAAATACGGAGATACGTGGCTTTCACTGACCAGGGAAAAAATGTAATCTGAAAAGAAATGAGTGAGTGAAGTGGTCAGACAAACGCAGTGGAGTTTGAGGCTATCGCTGAAAACAGCATTTCAAGAGCCTTTCAATACACAAGTTACTTCTTGTTTAATGTGGTCCCTGAACACATCACTTCATAAATTCACGGTCAAAAAAATATAAACTTTAACTTCCACTGAATCTCAATGCAAAGCAGGTTGACGTCACACTGCATCCGTCAGATAATCCAGCAGTGCTTCACACTCCAGTTGTTCACTGGTTTAACTCAGGGTTTGCACATCTGCACAGCATCTAAAACACCAGAACTGATGTTGTTTTTTATTCTCAAGATTTATACACTCGTGATGACAATTTAATCACTTCTATTTTATTCTTACTGCATTTTATCTCCTCAGACTGAGGTGTTTGTTTCTGTGAGGGATCCAAACCAAACGAGGACCAGCAGGCCCTCAGGCCCTACAGAAGCTTGGTTTCAATCAGCAGGAAAGCCTTGTTTCAGGGACGATTGTGAGCCAAGATCTCAGCAAGGTTTTAAATCATTAAACATTAAAAGCCTGCACTTGGAGCCACCCTGCAGAGAGAAACTGTTGTGAGAGGATATTGTGCAAGGAGCAAGTGACTGACTGCAGCAGAGAAAAGTCACCCGTAAGGAGGCTTCAATTCCCCTCAGGGATAAATAAAGGAATTCTGATTCTGATTCTGATTCTGAAATGCAAAATGAAATACTGCTGAGTCGTTAAAGTCTGAGTCGGTGTTGTGAAAGCATACGCACAACATTCAGTTTCTTCTTCTGTTGTTATGCATAGTGAGTTCAATCCAAAGCACAGCAGATTCTTTTGCTTTACATTTTCACAACACTTCCTGCTCTGTAACACATCATTTAAAACATGTGATGGGGACTTTCTGAAACGAAAAAATGTGTGTTGTTATGTGTGTGTCAAACCTAGAGGTGACATGGAGGATCCTGTTAGGCCTCGCTCAGCATAAAGACTGAACAGCCCCCACTCTCTGCCCGAAATAAAAACAAAACACCGCTAAAGTTCACTAATTAACATGTTGTATTTCCTTTGTTTAATCAGCACAAAAGCAAAGCGTGACTTGAAGTTTTTGAAGCTTTCCTGACAAACAGCAGTTTATCCATCAGCTCAGCACTTCTGTTCAGCATCTCCAGCTTTACTGCAGGTTGCGCACGTTTCAGCAGACGTCCTGCTGAACCTCAACTTTGTTCAAACACCTGGAAGCCCCTGTGATCCAGCACTTGACCCCCCCAAACCCAAAACCAAAACTGTCACTTTACGTTTCTGTTGGATTTCCGATGAGGAAATGTGATGCTGTGTGTCAGTTACTGTGTTTTCCAGATGTTTGTATTTCTTTTCTTTAGACAGCGTCAGACCGGCTGTTTCACTCGAGCATGTGGGCCTAGAGGTCTGGAAGCAGGCTTTCCTTATCACATGCTGACTCCAGCTCCATACTTAATGCCCAGACATCAATGTGATACCAGACCTGGAGTGCAGTGGATAAATCTCTCTGTACTTCTACCTGAATTTTTGAATCTGTCACACCTGTAGTGAAGCAAAGATTGGCTTGCCAGTTGAAGTTGGAGCGATGGACGAAGCTGCAGCACAGAACAGTGTGACAGAGGCTGCGGCGATAAGCACAGCGATAACGTTTGAGTAAGTTGCGCCCACTGCCAGAAGGGGGCGACAAAAGTTTCACACTACAGGTTCAAACATCTCACAAGAACCACAAGTTGGCAAAGGTGAATATAAGTATGCTGTAAAAACAATACACATATTAGACATTTTAAACAAAAGCCACAGACGTATCCTGCATAATAGTCAAAAGCTTTTTGCTTTTTTTCCGTTAATCTCGCCATCTCCTGCTATAAATGTTTCTTCTGATCTCATGCAGCGTTGAAAAAATGACGACAGACAATGACTGGTGGAAATACAACCGACAGTCATGGAGGTCAGGGTCCAACTCTGCAGCAGGAAGCACCAGGACTGAGTGTGCTTCTCTGATGCAGATCCACAGTGGGGGTCTCGGTCCACTCTGACAGACCTCCCTGCTGCTCCGCGATGCCTTCATGTACTCTGTGGGCTGAATCAGAGTTCTGTTACCAAAGACGCCACGCATGAGTGTCCTGCAACATGCAGACATTTTAGCAGCCAAGTCTTAAAGCTGAAATAGAAAACCGACACCTCAGATCTGCACTTAGACAGTATTTTATATTTTCACATAGTTAGTGTTTAGACTGACATTTGCTCCACATGTTGGTATCTACTGCTCTCTAGTGGCATGTGAGAGGCTTTTCCCACCAAATCCAAATTTCAGGAGAAGCTGAACTACCACAAAACCTCGAGTTCTGTATTTGACAGTATCAGCAGCCCAGGACCAAACCTGTGAGGCTGAACACAGGCAACAAAAGTCTCCGCCCCCAAAAAAGAAACACTTTTGCTCACCTATGTCCAAAAGCAGCTCTCTGACTTGATCCCCTGACAATGCTGATGTCTCTGTAAAGGATAAGCCCTTGTCATTGGCCAGACTCTGTCCTTCCTGCATGATGACACAAAAAAACCAAGGATTGGATTTCACAGAATAAAATGCACAGCAAACAAAAACAGGGACTGACTGAGGTTTAAGAAGGTGATTTCCTGTGTCTGTACCTGCACTGAGACTTGTCGATCCTGTGCCAGATCTCCCTTGTTCCCCACCAGCCATATGACAGTAGTTCCTGGGATGTAATGCTTCTCGAGCTCTTGGAGCCACACCTGAGCTCTCACAAATGTTTCCTATAGCGACACAAGCACACACAAGGTAATACCCAATGGTGTACATGGCAGCCATTACACACTACACAAGGTAAGCACTTTCCGTGGTCAGCGGTGTGTTCCTGTTACCCGTTTGCTGATGTCATAGATCACGATTGCGGCGTGGGCTCCTCTGTAGTAAAGCGGGGTGACACTGTGGTACTTTTCCTGCCCTCCTGTGTCCCATATCTCAAAGCGAAGAGTGACGTTGGTCAGGTGCACCACGCGGGTGAGGTAGGCACCTGGGGGAGCAGACAGCACAGTGACACCTCCTATCAAACGATCCTATAAGATGAGAAAATGAGTGCCGCTCTCATCCTCACTCTTCTTTAAGCATATGAAGCTACATGTTTAGGATCATTTCCACTTGTTTGTTTCCTCGTGTTCAGTTTGTTTTCCTTCCTGCCGTGTGTCTGGTCCCTGTTTTTCTGTGTCTCCTGTTTCTGTGGATCCTGTTCCCTGTCTTCAGTCCTGGACTCCCTGACCCCTGTGCCTCCCTGTGACTCCTGTGGACTCTGCTTGGACAAAAACTCCTCCTCGTCAGCTAAGAGACGTAGTTACCAGTGAAGACTTTTACATCCTTCTCTGTGTGTGATCTGCTAACTCTCACCATTCAAGTCAATAAGCTGTGCAAAATGTCAAACTGTTCTCAAGGCCAATATTTATCTTATGAATAATGTCTTTGTCCTATCTTATAGATTCTACATATAACTACTGCCGTCCAAAGCCCTGAGTGCTGGGAACTCACAGCCTACAGTTGGTGATGAATTCTTGAACTCATCCTTGCCAAATCGCAGTGCCAGACTGGACTTTCCCACACCTGAGCCTCCCAGAAGTACCATCTTAACCCTGAGGGTCTGCACCGGTCTACTCAAAGCTCTGCTGTGGAGCTGGGCTCCTCCTGGCACCCTCGGGAGACTTTCCCCCATCAGAAGTTAGTTTAGTTCCAAAAGTGTTAGAGGATACAAACAGACGAGACAGGAAAACCCCAGAAGATCCTGAAGTCCTGATCCAGCAGTCAGCGTGGTTCCTGCTACTCCAAACTGTGCAGAAGAGTTAGTGTGTCCTCTTTGTTGTAAGAGTCTGCTGACGTTATTAAAAGTAAAGTAAAACCAAAGTCCGGTCTTAACTTGTACCACGCCAGCAGCTTGTTTTCACTTCCTCGTGCACAGCCGCAGCCGAGACATAAAACCTCCCAGCCAACTGTGAGTTAGCCACACACGCACTTCCAGCTTAGTGCTCATCAGACCTCCTGCCAGTCGATGGTCATGTTTAGTGTGAATTACATTTGGAAAGTTTTTAAACAGAAGCCAAACCAGTTAAGGAAGATGTTGGCATTTCCAAAGCTGTTTCTTCCCTCTGCTCTGGTGTTTTGATTGAGCTGCTCAGAGCAAACAGAAGCTGCGTTTGAGAGGCTACAGTTCAAAGGTTTAATGAAGAAAACCAAGTTATTCTCAATCCATTCTTACTTTCTACACAGTAGCCTTTTATTCTTAATTTCCCTCGTCAGTAAGTATGATTGATGGGAAAATAACCGGTGAAAGTCATTCGAAATTGCAGACAGAAATGTAACTTTTCTTTGAAACACTGCATGGGGACTGTGAGTGTGAGCTTCAGTGGGCCTGATTTATTATTGTGTCTCTGCTTCAATGACGCTGAATCAACACAGGGGGGCAGTGTTGCATGTAAAACCACCTTGTGACAAAGAGGAAGCGTCAGGTCTCACCTGTCTGTCTAACATCTGACCTTTCATACTCTAACATTTTTCTCGTTGACAGTTACCTTCAGAAAACCACATCTGGCCGCTCAGCACCAGAAATACCAGACGCATTTACCATTCAGTAGTTTAAACTATATTATTTTGAACCCATAGTCATAGAATAACTGAGTCTGACTGCACAACAGCTGCTGCCACGTCTTGGCATGTTCGGTCATAACTAACCAACAGTGTTAGCTCCTAACAAACAGATTGTGAGTAACTTTGAGGCGTCTTCACTGTGCATCCTGCGCCTCAGTTTATGCAGAGTCTGTGACACCTCTGCACCACTGAAGAGTCGCTCCTCACAGTGTCACATTGTTCCACATGACAGTAATAAAATGTTATCTATAGACTGAGACTGCAAACAATATCACAGGCAATTGTTTTATAGATTATAAGACAACAGTGACGCCATAGGACATAAAAAGGACTCAGTGAGGTCAGACACGGAACGTGCAGCTTATGGGATCTGCATTGTGTCCATTCAAACTGACGCCTTGTCTGTCTCTTTAAGAAACTCAAGACTGTTTTTAGAGCTCGCCGGTCGTCATTAAAAATAGCAGAGGGGGTGTGAGAGAGTGCGATAGTCCGTGCAGGACATGGTTTCTGGCTGAAACTGAACCCCTGAACATGTATGGAGTCCCCGTCCAGAGGCTGATGCTGCATTCAAATGCTCAGCGTAAACCGTGGGCTCTAATGTGAGTCCAAAATAAATAGAGTCACAGGAAAACTTTTTCTACTGGTGTGATTTTATTTAGCAAATGTGATTCGATTGGCTGTGATTGACTGTCAGCAGTGGAGTTTAACAAAGTGCATTTACCAAAGAACTGTACTTAAGTACAAAACCTTTTTATTTGAGTGTTTTCTTCCCATTTTTGTTAAAAATTATGACATCCAACGTAAAAGTATGTCTATACAGCTGAAATGAAACTGAACTCTGGGTAACAGTAACAGTATTTCTCACTACAATTTATTTTTACTAAACAAACAATAAAACGTTTAATGGAGAAAATAATCAGTAGATCTAGCTTTTACATGAATACGTGACTGGGCTTAATAGTAATGCATTTTTTGACTTGAATACTATCTTTCCTTACATTAAGTACATTTTCATGATTATACTTAAAATACACATGTAACGAATTTGATTGATTGATCTCCGGAGGGAAGCATTGTGTTTAATTGACGTGAGTTTGTATTGTAAGCCAAAATTCCGATATGTCATGAAGGCAACTCGATTGAGTACAGCCTTTGAAGTTTGTCAGTCTGACAGGTTCGAGTCTGTTTCTGTGAGGCCGTCCGTCGGCGGGGTCGAACCGAACCGGCGCGTTAAAAACATCTGAATAACAGCAGTTTCGCTTTAATCACCATTTATTCTTTAGATCAAACATTTTAGATTTGTTTGATTTTCGCAGAATGACATACAGCGACGGGCTACGGTTTGTACGGACGGCGCGAGGCTACAGCGAACGTCTCTGACGGAGTTCGCCCGCAGACGCAGCGGGAGCGCACGTGGGCAGTCGCACGGTTCGAACCTTCGTCGCGAGCTCGTGCGTCGTCACAGAAACACAGGAAGAAGCGCAAAAACGGATGTAAGACATGACCCGCGCTGCGAGCGGGACCAGCCACGTTTTGCGTCTGTTCTCTGCTCGCCTCTAACTTTGACATTTTAGCGGCACATGAGACCCGACTAGCTAAGCTGCCGCTCCGCGTGGATCGTTCGGTGGGCTGTCGGACCAGCAAAGTGAGACCGTTCTCAGCAGCGCGTGGATAAAGTGAGGAAACATGGGGACTCAGGGCACAGGACGGAAAAGATCTACCAAGAAGGAGAGGTCGACGGCAGAAGACGATGCCCTGAATCTCATAGCGAGAGAGGTGAGTGGAGGTGAAAAAGAAATCCGTTTATGTTCAGGTCTGAGCGAAACACAAACACACGAGTTCCTGGTCTCGGCCTTTTTACGGACCCGCTCTGATGACATATGACCCCAAAACCTACATACTGACAGATGCGTTGCTATAGAGAGGCTCCTGATTTTCAGCTTCCAACTGGCCAAAATCACCCAGAATGTTGCCTCCTAAATGAAAAAGAAGACCTTAAATGCACCTCGTCCGCCACTGTACCCAGCCGAATTAAATGACAAATTTCATGACTGTTTTTGCTCTTTTGGAGACTTTCTGAGTCGACAGATTACATCGCTGTAACTGCTGTTCATTTTCCAAAGTATACCCAAAGTTTTTAAGTTGATTTCTGATTGAAACTGACTTCCAGGCGACCACTGGTGCCTTTGATGTAAATACAGTATGAAAATTATGACAAGAAACAAGTTATTCTCGTCTAGTTGGAGGCAGAGTGTGTTCAAAGCTCTTCTTGAGTTGGTCCATTCAGTTCAGGACCTGAACGTTGGTATGTGGAAAAGCATTTAATTTACAGGCTGGAGAAGAAACGTTTTCCTTTCACAGGCACAAGATTACGGTCAGATCAGTTGGCTGATGTATTGATAAACCGATGTGTCGGTCAGCCGAACAGTACTGCAAACGTTTGCGTACTAAATGGAACTGAATGGAGCCCAGTGCTGTTGCAGCTGATTAAAATGGTTCACTGTGCTGACCTGCAGGGATTGGTGGGTTACCCCTCAGTACCACAAGACAGGAGCTGGCAGCAGCTTCCTTTGTTTCTTACAGCTGCTGAAGTCATGTTGTGGCAGGTTTACGCCTTTTCTAATCTAATCTAATCTGATGATGAGTTTTGATGAGTCGAGTGCAGGATAAATGAGTGTTTTGTTGTAGGGAAAATGCCTGGTGTGTCTTCAGGACTTAAGCCGCCCCGTTTGAAGTGTGATACCCTGCACGCTTTTGTCCACACTCGTGCCTTTGAGGTGTGAAACACAGGCTGAAAATCAATAGTTGAGCTAGACATCAAAGCGAAATGGAGCCAGACAAAGCCCGAAGCATCATCGTGCGTCTTTAGGTTGTTATCGTTTCTTTTGTGAAATCCTGAGCAGTGAACACAAGGTGGTGAGCATTAAAACCTGAACGCTGCCATCGTAGCCCCCATCCTGATTCAGGGCAGCTATGAGACACTTCCTTCAGTTGGGGGGGAAGTTGGGTTTGCACCAACTCAACCCGGATGTTTCATCAAATTTGCATGTCACTCCTAACTGACAAAGACGCACTCCTCTCCTATCTGCTGAGCGGACTGTTTACGCTTGCAGTCGTGTATCTGAGGTTGCACATTCCTGTAACGGACAAAGATAATCACGAGGAGCCTGACAGAGCCCATGCAAAGTTAGTCGGCAGCAGAAATCCAAACAGGACGTCATCTGATGAATTAACCATCTGTTTTATTGTGGCAGTGTGGCACAACTCCCAACAAAAGGGTGGTGACGGCGGCCAGTTTTCCACCACATCTGTGCAGCAAAGTCTGCGCCTTTAAGTGGCAGAAGGGTCGCATCCCTCACTCGCAGCCCTCTGACAGGACGGTATGTCAGCCCTGATGAGTTGGCCCGTTCTGCAGAAGAGTTTTAAAAATAGACGATCCTGAAAGATCAGCTGTTGCTGCTCCCCAGTTTTAGATTGGGTGTTCGGGTGGGGGATGTGGATGGAGGAGGAGGAGGGGTGTGGAGCACCAAATGGCCATCCCACGGGCATGGAAACATGAAAACAGCGAGTTGCTGTTTGGTTAGCTGGAGATTTGTCTGCACAGAGCAGATGGTTGGAGATGCCGGTTGTTCCAGCTGCTGTTTTAGGCTGTAGACGTGCTCCATCAGTACCGTGTCACCGTACGTTTCACAGGGATCAGAGAAACTGTCTGTGCTGTAAACCTGCCTTAGTGTGGACCAAATGGGAGAAGACCACACAGCAGGAAAGAATGTCAGCGCAAAATACTGACATGTTTGTAATGCTGTACTTCAGGGAGTTGGTGCGCTACCCGTGTCAAACAATCAGAGTCCAGCTGTAAACATTCATGTGTAGCAAACTGTAGCTGACCTGCACTGTATTTCACCTACATTACTCAGAATCTTCATAGAATGTTTGTCTCAGAAGTAAGAACAGTCAAACGCCGCACACTAACATTTTGATTTATTTTGAATGAACGCTGGCTCAGAGGTGTAAATTTATAGTCTGCTTTTCACACAAAGTCCTGGCCTCTTAAGAGCTTTTAGCCTCGTGATGTAATTCAGAAACGAGAAAGATGCTGGGGAGAGCAGTGTGTACAATATGTGTGTTTGATGGATTGTTAAGAGGCGTTAAAGACTCCTGCACATCCTCGTGTGATTAGCTCACCTGGCTGATTAAACTACGCTAGTAATTACACAAGAGTTCATAAATTAAATTGCAGGTGTTGATGATAAATTGCATGATGGCGCAGTTCTATTTATCTGCTTCAGTTCGTGTTGGCTCACGGTCACACTGTCTTGGCTTTACGGGACACTCGACTAGAACACATGTTATGTTCATGTCATGTTCTTTCTAACGTCTGTCAAAATGTCCGCTGTGAAAAAGGCCTACGCTCACTAAAGCCACCTGTGTGGGTGAACCACCTGTGTGCCGACCGCACCGCTCGGTGAGCATGACCACCTTGAGCTGTGACTTTCAAACATAATTAAGTCCATTAGCTATTGGTCCAGTCACTCCACAGCGTGGCTTTCGGGAGAACAGCGGAAACTTGCTCATGGTAACCGTCTTTACCTCTGATGTCACCCTGAGGTCGGCATCAGGGTGACAGCTGAAGGTGTGCAAGACCCACAGGTGAAAACCAACAAATGCAGTAACTCATCTAAAGTACTTCTAAGTTGATCCTCATTTCCCTGAGTCAGCTGGAATTTAGTCACAGCGTCAGGACGTTTACGTAAGTGTGTCCTCGGCGTGCTTTTCACCCTCACTGCCTGTTTGTTTGTCCTTTGGTCCGGGGAAAAAAATATCTGTTCATGTTTGTTGAACCAGTCAACAAACAAACGAGCAGGCCAACTGCAGCTTTTGGTTTTAGTTATTCACCAACCGGTTCATCGTAAAGCCGTGTTAAAAAAATAAATAAATAAAAAAGAAGGATTAATCAAATCCCCACATGCTCGATCTTCCTGTTGGGGATTTTAGTGTATTTATGTTCTTCTGTGCATCAGTGTGTCGCAGCGGCATTGGAGTTTTAAAATGGAAATGTTTTTCATGTATTGCCAGTTTTCTGCATGTGACAGACCCCCAGTTTCTCCTGAGCTCTTAAAAGTAACACAGGTGCATAATGGCTTGAGTTTAGATCATTTATATCCATCCATCCATCCATTTTCTATACCGCTTATCCGTCAGGGTCACGGGGGAGATGGAGCCTATCCCAGCTGACTACGGGCGAGAGGCGGGGTTCACCCTGGACTGGTCGCCAGTCAGTCGCAGGGCTGACACACACAAAGTCGACCACTCATGCACACAATCCGACCTATAGGGGCAATGTAGAGTAGCCAATCAACCTAATGCATGTTTTTGGTATTGTGGGAGGAAGCCGGAGTACCCGGAGGAAACCCACGCGGGCACAGGGAGAACATGCAAACTCCACATAGAAGGGCCCAGACCGTAGATCATTTATATAATGTGAAAGTAAAACTGAATATTGAAAACACGTCAGATTTCTTACCAAATGTGCAGCACATTTCCACGAGCTGTCTTTAGTCATTCTGGGTGCGACATCTCCAGCAAACCACAATCATGTCGCTGTGAAGAGTAATGAGAGAGCATTGAACCTCTGCAAACAGTTGGGATAAGATGATAAGCCTGGCAACTGATTTGTCACGTTAACCAATGCTAACATTGCTCGCAACCACTAGCCGCCTTTGTATCTAGTGTGTCAGTTATGATTACAGCAGGACAGTGTGGTTGCCAAGCTGACGTTGACTGAATGAAGGCTCAGTAATGATGACAGTCCTGGAATTTGGCCCGAGGCAAACTCTCACTTTCTTCAAAGCTTGTGGTAATGATGGAGTCCCAGGTTGAACGACACCCAAAGATCACACTCGGCCTCACATGTCACTGTGTAAATTTAGCTGATTTTGTTCTTGTAAATTAAATTTGTTAAATTCAGCTCAGCAGCACCGTTGATGAACATTGTTTTTACTTTACGAGTTATGTGTTGCAAAGTCAAAACAAAGTGTGGATCTTTTTGGGTCTAGTTTAAGTTTAACCTTGAAGGTTAATTATATCTCGCAGATACACACACACACACACACACACACACTGTGCGTGCTCCACTTCACATGGGAAATACTCCAATAATGCTGCAGTATAATATATATGAAATTTAAAAAGAAGAGTCAGATATCAACAATCATGCGTTTGTTAATAATAAAACAGCTTCAGTACCATCACAGATTCCCCACATTACTACCAGTCAAAGCTAAAAAACATAATCTTTTCTTCATAATTCATAATTTTATGTTTAAAAAAAAAAACATCACTCACAACTCAGGATGGCACTTACTCCATTAAAACTAGTCAGAATTGTTGTTTTCAAAGATATCTGAGAGGAGGCAAACGTCACTGCTGTAAACACAGAGTGCGCCTCCCCTCGTCCTGCCGGGGTTGTAGTTCAAACAGCCATTAGTGAGTAGTCCACGCTGGGCAAGCAGGACTCCCGTCCTGAACCCAATTCCTTCCTAAAAAAATCCAAACTCTGTGCCGCCTCCTCCAATAGCAACAACAAGTTCCTCTCATAGGTCATGAGACAGTAAAGGAAAGTGTTTTGCTGTGGACCCGAGTCTGTCAGAGTCTCCATCTTTATGAGCCTCGCTGTTCGCCGTGTGATAGTCAGGCTGCACAAACGCAGCTCAGCAGGTGAACACCTGTAGGGAACTGGAGGATATTTTCAACAGGGTTGTCCAGTGATGTGCTGGAACTTAATCGACGTCGTTAATATTGTCAGACAGGATTGGCCTTTCACAGATATGGTTTGGAATTTGTCAGAATTTGTTCCATGGACACCAGAAGATTGATAAGAGAGTGATATTTATCACATGCCAGAAGAAAAATGGGACAGGGCTGTTTCTTGTACTGTAATGGTTGCGGATTTGTTGTACTTCACTGCTGGTCTACTTAAATATTACTCCCAGGAAATAAGCTGAATTATAAGATTTCTGCCGTGTTTATTCATGAACCCTAAATCCTCCATCAGTGTTGCTCTTCAGCTTTGTGCTGATAGTCTGTTTTGTCTGCGTGACTTCGAGGAGACGATCTGAAGTGAGGATTAAGTTGGCGGGGTTGTGCTGGGTGGCTGTGAGAAGCTCAGTGAAGCTGAGAATTTAGAGTGGATTAGTGTGGGGCTTGACGGTGAGGAAGGGGAAGCCCACCACACAATCCTCTTTTCATTCAGTCATCGAGAGAACAAACCAGAGAGCCACAGTCCCTCGTACAGTCATAGCCAAGTTAATTTTTAATGCTGGGGGTAAGCAGCACATGTTTACACAGTGACAGCCAACAGTGAAAAGCCCCATTGAATAAATAGTGAAGTTGTGCGATTGTATCCTTGTCCGAGCTGTTCAGGTGAACCAAACAGCGGTGCTGCCCAAAATGTGTCTGCAGCAGACTGACATTTTCCACTGAACAACCATTATGTCGTGAGGCACTTAAACAAACATTAGTGGTCCAAACAATTACTCGTGCATTTCCTGATGTGTGTGTGTGTGTGTGTGTGTGTGTGTGTGTGTGTGTGTGTGTGTGTGTGTGTGTGTGTGTATGAACCACTGGCTTCAATTCGGCTTGGCTCGCCTGGCTTGTGCCTCCTTAAAAGGAAGTGGCTCTGTGTGTGTTGGCTTCCTCTTGATGACATCACTGCATGCACAGCCCATACAGATTGTTATCACAAACTCCTTCCTGTTTATTCACCACGGTTGAGTTTCTCCCAAAGCTGAGAGCACAGTGGAGACTGAGTGCAGGTATTACAGCCGACTAAATGAGGTACACTGAGGGTGGGTGACAGAGCAGCGATGATGCTACAAGCACGTACGACCAAAACAAACAGACAAACACTGACTCAGCCTCTTCCTGACAACAGCGTCGAAGCAGCAGCAGACCACAGCGTTCAGCTGCGTTTCTCACTTCAGAGTTGATGATGATTTGACACCCTCAAACAACAACTTGGTTCATACTGCTGTCTTTGTGTTTAAATTCACAAGTGAGAGCTGATTGGGTTCGTCTAGATTCACTTGTCTCTGGCCTCTCAGTCTGGAGATTGCAGCCCATTTGAGAAACGATGCAGTTCAGGCACCGTGACGCTCACTGCAAGCCAACGCTTTGTGTGGACAAGTTGCCATCTTAAGACAATCAAAATAATTTCGTGAGAAGACACTTTTACTCCTCTTGAGACAGATATGGAGATGAATGTCAAATGTTTGTCCACAACATCACCTGCCATAATCCCATACATTCAGAGAATGGTACCAGTTCTCCCCAGACTGCCAAGGTCCATCACATAACATAACATTAATGTGGCTGCTTGCGACCAAAGCAACTCAATGACTGGAAGGGAAAGATGTTGTCTAAAATTAGAAGTGCAACCTTCCCAATTAACACCTAACAACACATGAGAGAGAGAGCTTCAAACCTTTTTTATATGCAGTGAGATGGATGTGCCGGCACGGGGTGTTAACAAACTGTGTGACAAGGTGGGAGTTCATTCCACTGCTGACTGAATGAGCTCCTCAGGCAGAGGACAACAGCATGGAGGAGTCTCTCCTCCGTGGACCAGCACCACAGTCCTGGTCTGCATGTCGGCTGATACATGGCACCTTTGTAGTGCCTTCTCAGGTATGGTTCGAGTGCTTCCCATGACAAGTACGATAATAACAAACAAAGCCAGTGGAGTTCCCCCTGAGGTCACAGGTCTGCTGCTGTCTCCCTTGTGTCACATTAGTGTGCCCATGAGCAAGGCATGTGTAACCATCGCCTCGTCGAGTGTCACTGCCCAGAGGCCAGGAGTGAACAGTATTTGTTTGAGTGTAGCGTGAAGAAATAAATCATCTTCTGGAGACTTCACAGAAACTCCTTCCTGCAGCTGATCTCCTGAATCACGGTGCTCACAGGGCTGCATTGTGTAACTTCCTGTCAGGTGTTGCTCACTCCCATCATGCTTTAGTCGCAGCCAGAGTTGCAACATAAACTGTTGGTGCCTGAAGCAGCATGTTCACGTTACAAGAAGCCTCCACAAGGGGAAGCGAGGAGGGCCCCACAGTGGGTAACCTCAACCAAAATATCTCAAATGACGGTCGTTTACAGCACATTACAGTCTTGTAGTAAACCCCCGCAGCTTGAAGAGAAGGATCGTGTTTGTTGAAAGGATGCTTGAGGATTTGCTGGCATGCAAAATTCACTGTCTTGATCAGGAATTTTATTAATTTGCTGGGCATGAAACACTGTGCTGGTCCATGATTGGATCTCAGAAAGACCTTGAAGTGTGGCTGACGTAGTAATTTCTTCTCTGTTCAAAGCCTGCTTTCCTGTCTTGTTGGTTTTTTTTGTTTGTTTTTTTTTAGAAATGCATGAAGCACTGTTTGTTTTCCCCACGTACTCAGCTGCTAACCAGTTTGTTTGCAGTGGTGAATGCTCTACAGCTGTTCCATGTGCTTGTGGTGCAGCCTGAGGTTTAGTTAGGTTGAGACAGGAAGGAGTTTTTCTTTGAGTAATCAGTAGTTTTGAAATCACTGCCTTCCCACTACATGCACAGCATACCTGTTCAAACAATACCTAATATGTTCCGTGCACTTGTTCTCTGCCACCTTCACAAACAGGATCACCATCAAACTGGCAGCAAATTATATATTTTTGTACAGTAATTTTGATGATTGATACTTTTCTCTGTGAACAGGCTTTGAATCATTTTTTGCAGCGGTTTAAAACGGTTTGGAAACAAAGGCTCAGTTTATCCGTTTCTTCTCCCCGGGAGGAAAAAAAAAGACGTCTTTTCAGTTGACTCATGTGTGTGGCTGAGAGCGAACACGCTGAGCGTTTTAGCAGCCTGTCCCCTTTTAGGCAACATCTGGGTGGTTTATAAGGTTGTGCAAAGAGGAAGGAAATTGGTCATCATAACCCTCGACTGGATAATAAGAAAATTGTGTCTCAGAATCCACTTAATGGACCCACCTTATTTTAAATGTCGTCAAACTTTGAGCCGGTCAGAGTTATTTCTGTATGCTCTCTTTGTCCGTCCCATCAGCACTTGTGGTCATTAAAATACCCGTCCATTTTGGCTGCTGAGGCCTGGCATTCAGGGCGTGGGAACTCAGCTCACTGGAGCAAGAGTGAAACCAGGCAGACCAGGCTGGCATTTTGCTCTGGTGGCACTTGAAGTGACGGTGCCCTTATAGATTGTCGGTAGCCATGATGGATCAGGCTGACAGAAGCCAGGTCTGTCCTCTGCACTCACCTCAGGATGTCCCTCACACTGTGCAGGCCTGAAAACCTCAATTAATAACCACTGTGTGTGGTGTGTGTTTATGTATGATTAAAGCACCTTTATGAGTATTCTTCTGCTGTAAGAAAACTCTACCTTTACCCCTTTGCAGTGTAAAATAAAAGGTGATGTGTCCTTTTGGCTTCTCAGCTCTTGGTTGATAAAATTGCAAGCGAAGACAAGGAGGAAGGAAGGACATAACGCTGTGTTGCACGATCCACCTTTACGCAATATGTTTGAAACTAACCTTCCCTTAAACTCGTTATTTTTTCATCTTTTGTCAGCATTTAAACTTCATAAAAGGTTCTGTCACAATAATACGTCTCGTTAGAGCGTCCATGTGTGCAGTGAACTAGCTCATCTGCTCTCACGAGGACGTCCGCCCTGCTGAAATTGTGCTGAATTGGAACAGTTTTGATAGAACCCGAGACCATGTAGGTCATTATAAATAGCTGTAAAGGAGCAGGAAAGAAAGATGTGTGATCCCGTCTTCTGGCCTATTTAGATGCATCTTTCTGGCATACACACTCACAGGTACAAGATGTGTGGCCTACATACGTAATGATGTATTTTGACATGTCCAACAGGGCGATTTTGAAAAAGAATTGTGTTCCAAATGCTGACCTGTAGTTAACTATAGTTTAGTCGTGTCATGTTTGGGCAGCACTTCCGTGGCAGGTGAAGCTGTTCAGTAACTCCACTTGAAACACTTCTCTTCGGCATGATTTTATCACTTTTCACTCATTTTTTTGGCTTCAATTAGCGAAGCCTCTCATCTCATACAGAAGACATGCTGCTCACTTCTACTGTCAAAGGTTTTGTACACTACTGACTGATGGCGTTGGCCCTCAGGTGTGCAGATTACTGTTTTTGTCTGCTCTGAAAGCTTCCTTGGGAAAAGAGTAGCTGTTTGTACATGTCTTGTTGTGTTTGGAGAAACCGGTTGATTTCTCCTCAGCTTGCTGTTCATCACCCAAAGTGAGTGTGTTTTTAAGCAAACACGACACTCCCCGTCTGTGAAAAGGAAGACAGTGAAGAGTTAGTGATTAAATAATCCACACCTCTCAGTGAAGAGTTAGTGATGAAATAATCCACACCTCTCAGTGTCAGTACGGTTTTGAGACGCTGCGTGTTGCACCTTTAGTGCTGAAGTTATGCGTACTGACGCTGGCAGTTTACAAAATGGTGAGAATTGTATGTGATGAAATAGGAAACAGGAAAATCTTTTCAAAATAAAGCAAGTTGGCTCTCTTTTAGCCTCATTTCTCACACTTCGCTGGCTTCCCATTCGCTGCAGTCATGCAGCAGTGACTGTGACTGATTTGTGTTGTAGTTCAGGTATAATAATGTGAGTGTTGGGGTTTTTATTAGAGGTCAGTAACCTCATCACATGCCTCTGCTGACTAGATGTACAATAAAATATGGTTTCAGTGCCAGACAAAAGAACATAAAGAGACATTTGATGAAACCTTACCTGCTCCAAGTAAGCTGACTGCAGTTATGTTATGTTATTGTACAATAACAGAGCTCACATCTCTACACATAGCGGCTTTACAACAACGCCCTGTGGGTTTGCTCAGACTTTCTCATGTGGCAGTGTGTTTTAACAGAGGATTAGTGGACAAACACAAAGTATGGTAGATTAATAATAGACTTGGAAACAACCTTGGGGTTTGTTTTAATTTGCTTGCTGATGTTGGGTGGGCTTTACTGCTTCCGGACAATTCACAGAGTGTCAAGTAAGTTGTCATTCTCAGGAAAGTCTAATTCAGCGTGATATGATTGTCTGCGTGGCCTGGCACTTTCTGTATTGTGTTGTGTTGCATTGTGTGTGGTAATGTGGTACCCACCCATCTGACACCTCACTTTAAATGCAGCTTGCCAGGTGTTTCCACCCCAAACATGGCTGACTGATATCGACCAACATGTCCACTGTTTTCTCTTTCTTGTAACAAATGGAAACCTGTTCACGTGAAAGGTCCTGAGGCCAAAATGCTGATGTCATGTCACTCCTCTGGTGCCAGTGTAGGTGCATCAGATTCAGATTTAGATTTGAAGAGCCTGTTTTCTGTGTGTCTGAAAGCAAAGGGCACAGATGTTAAGAATCCCAAGGACAAAGAGCAATCATTGACCGAGAGGAAGTGCCAGTAAGGGAGTCAGTAACTGAGCCACAATCAGTCAGGAACAACATCCGGAAAATCTCCCTCATCGCTCGGACGGCAGCTTTAAAAAGCCTTTTGTGACTTACTTAATTTGTTATTATTTTAGTCTTTAGTCTAACGAGGACAACGTTCTCTTTTTTAGGATTGTCCTGGCTGGTACCCAATCACACACATCTGCTGGCAGGAAGTGCCGAGTACACACACACACACACACACAGCTTACTGCAGGGTTAAAAGCATCTCAACTGATGCAGCAACAAGTCTGCTGTTCTAACATTTTAGGCCTCTTGTCCATTTCTCCCCCACTGGAACATACTGGGAGCAAATTCGGGCAGATGGCCGTTACGTAATCCGTTCTGCAGACGTCAGAGCCGGTAACTGCAGTTCTGCATCTGCAACTTTAAGAGCATCTCCTCACTTAACATGCAGAAAAGACGTATTGCTGCGTTGATGTCTGTAGGCTGAAAGGTTGTTCACCGCAGCCATAATCCCAATCGGGTGTGTTTCAGGTGTGGTGGAACGTGTTCGCGCCACCCTGTAATGCAGCTTTGCCCAGTTTTGTGTTATGAAGTGACGAACTGCACGGGATTCACAGGGCAAAGTTTCCCAGTGTGCCACACAGGTGGGCATTTCTCAGGAAGAGCAGTCAGAGCTGCGTCCACCCGCGTGTTGAGTTTCCATCACATCATAAACACCCCTGACGACCGCAGAGTCGTTTGACCCGGGAAGGAATGCTGGTTGTACCCTTTCCCACTGACGACAAAAGCCAGATGTTAGTGCATGTTAGTGGGTGGAAAGTGGTATTACAGTTTCTGCTGAACTCTGGTGAGAAAGCTGTCAGCCTACTTTATTCATCTGTTTTTCTGTGCGGATGGAGATGATTACTTTAGTTACCGGAACAGGAGATCTTTTACTTGTTCTTTTGTTTTTGTCTTTGTCAGACACAGTGATAACAGTCCTAAGCCTCAGTGAACAGGATTAGCTAAGTCATGACTAACGGTTTCTTAGCAGCCTGTGTGTGAACATGCTCTCCTTTGAAGCCGACTGTTTTCTTTGCGTTTTCCTCTTACTTGGTCACGGCGACTGACATTGGGGAAGTGCATTAGTGCGACGACAGGAGGGGTTACAGCGACCCCGCCTAGAGGCGAACTGACTTCAACCACACGGCGTCTACCACAAAGTCAGAGGAAGGAAATGCTTACACACACTCCTACAGCATACGCTCCGAGAGACGTCCTTTTAAGGAAAAGGCCCAGCTCTGTCTGACTGCTGAGTGGGGCAAAGGCAATGCCTTCAAATACAGAAATATAAATACATACACACATTTACACACTGCTCTGACTGAATGTCTGCATGACTCTGAAGATTTCTCACAAGATTGTATGCTCACAAATACAGTTCACTACGTCTATTATGAGATTAAAGGACACCTGATATCCTGTGTTTATAGACAGGCTCTGCTGCAACACTGGTAATCCAGTCTGCAGAGTCAAGAACATGATCTGTGCAGACTCAAAAATAATTCATTTCAGTTTATAAGTACTTTGAAGTTTAAGAAGTGTAACTGTAAAGCCCTGAATCCTATAAATAAATGGTTCACTTTTTGACTTTCTCATGTCTCTGTCGAGGAACTGGACCTCTGCTCACTCGTGTGTTCATTTATAGATGAACTTCAGCCCAGATAAATTAACTTCTGTCTCACTTGTCTTTTTTTTTTGTTTGTCTTGTTTGTTCAATTTTCTTTCTATTTCTCTCTTTTGTCTGACCCCCAGGCCGAGGCCAGACTGGCAGCGAAGAGGGCAGCCAGGGCAGAGGCCAGAGAGATCCGCATGAGGGAGCTGGAAAGACAACAGAAAGAGGTACAAGTCAACACACAGCGAACACAGGATACACCTTATGGATGACTGGAAAGGACATCAGTGCCTGTTGTAAGGCCCAGTCACATCTGTAGCATAAAATTCTCTCCACGTGTCACTCAGAGTTTCTTATCTTATGTTACACCTCACACCAGACTGCTCAATCTGGGGGAGGTCAGCATATTTATGCAGCATTATTACATTAAACTTAGTTTCAGTAGCTGTTGTTGTTGTACGCCACCTGGGCTGAGGATGCATGACCCTAAGTAACGAGGATTTCCGCAGTCTTTTTGGTCCTCCGTTGGCAGTTTGGACCTGAAGCGTTTCCTGTCAACATTGCTTTACGCTGTTAAGCTGGGACTCTTAAACCCTGCGGGTCATGGGTCAGAGGCGTAAACAGGGAGCCGTGACTGCAGCACCGAGGAGCACTGCTGGCCAGCACTCTTATTGTTGTTCACAGAAAGTATGAAAGAAACGCAACGTGTACAAGTGATCAGTAAGCGTGGGTATTTCCTTTACAGTTCAGCTTCTTCCCGTTAAGCACACAGTCGCCTTAAGCTGTGAGAAGAAAGTCGCCGAAGAGACTCACTGATTACTTGTTTTCAGACTAACTGGCAAACTAAAAAGAATCTTCCGACGCTTTATGGAAATGTTTCAACTGACTGGTTTTCTGGAATTCTTCTCGAAGTGACAAGCAGTTCTGGAGATGAAAAACTGAGGCGCTCTGTGACGCCCAAGCTCTTCCAAACCGAATCGTTTGTTTACGTTCTGTCACCTGTGATATTCACATGTGGAGGAATGATTCTGATTACAGACAAATGGTCACCTGTCCAGCTAGCTGTCATTAGTTCACCTTAGATGCAGGTGTCTGATGTTTTCGGCCAACCGCCGACGCGTGCACATACAGTATAACTGCAGAGAACGTCGAGTCTCACCTGTTGAAGAATTAACGTATAATTGTGCCTTCTCTTTTTCACTTTACTATTACTTCATCGTTGGTTTTGACCTTTGAGAAAACTCATGAGAAACCTCTCAGTCGGTGGTTTGTGTTTGCTTCAGGCTCGTGCAGATGTTTTATTTTGAAGGCTTTATCAGTTGATGCTGATGGTATGCCAATATTAATGTGTATTCCTCATTTTGCATAGCTACGCACAGTTGTTGTTACTGTGTCTGTTTATTGATTTAAAGTAAACGAACGATTGTGTCCCTCTTTACCACCATAGATACGTACAAAGACCAAAGAGACCTTCTGGGTCCAGCACCTGCAGTGTTGGCACCAGCACTGCATTCTGGTCAGTGTTGAAACAGGTGCGGATCTGATAAATCGAGTGTGTTGCTCGAGTTTTTCTTTCTCCAGTTTAGCACCTCTGATCTGCACCATGGGGAGTCACGCTTTTCCCAGCTTGCTATTCATAGCCTGGAGAAATCCCATACACACAAACAGACCTCTGCCTCTCACCTGTCCAAACTGAACCCATAAAGGTCGACTAATGTCTGTGTCCAGAGAGGATTTAGACGTTAAGACCCCTGAAAGTGTAATTACACGTAAGCCCGGTGGTCTTTGACTGAAATCAAAACTCTTAACTTTGTCGAGTCAGCTCTTCTGTGATGGATAAAATGTGTGGATAAAATGATCTGCCGCAGTGTGTGTGTGATGTTTTGCTGTCCAGTGAATTAGGGTGGTATTTTGGTGGTAGTCTGAGGACATGTAGCCTTACAGTAAATGATCACATTACCCAAACCTGTGAGGACTTTCCTTTCAAAATCACCACATTACATCCGTCTGATCCGTTTTACAAAAACCTTTTGGTGTTTGTCATGAGAGAGCAAAACATTTTCCAATGTAAGTTATACTGGGAACATCAACATTCCAGTAGCACTCAGTTATTCAGCAATCAAAACACAGATGGTGAACCAAACAACAACAACAACAACAACCTACATGTTCACACACACATACACCAGTCACACGCACTGGATTAATGGTCATTGTTAAGCTGAGTCTGGTCAGTGTGCGTGTGTGTGTGTGTGTGTGTGTGTGTGTCCCTTAAACCCTTTAGCCGAGTTCTAAAGTAGCTTAGCAGGTTGCGCTCCTTGGTCCAGCCCACAGTGGAGCAGTTCTTGTTGTTGCGCCGTCGTTGACATGAGCGATGGGTCGCTGCACTGCCAGGCAGCTTCGGTACGTTTGGATGTTTTCTCACACTGTGAAGACGGGATTTAAGGCTGGATTATCGGCTGTCTAGCCGCAAGCGAGAGCCGTGCGGTCGCCTCTGTTGTTCTGAGCTCAAATCTCAGCGTGCCGTCTCGCCGTGGTCCTGCCAACATGAGCGGCCGTGGTCTTACCTGCTGACTGCTGCGCGATGCCACCTTTCCTGATACCCTGAGAGCAGCAGGACGGCCGGACGTCGGCTGGCAGGGAGGGGGCTGAGGGCTGCCCTCACCGGGCGCCCACGAACCCCTCCGATCAAGAAGGGGAGCTCGGTGAGTTGAATAGAAAGGGTCACGAACACATGTAAGCTGATTGTGTAACTCACTTGATGAATGGGCTTATGACGGCGTCTGGCTCACTTGCTAATTGGTTGTCCAGACACGTAATGGGAGATAAGTAAGCAGACAAGATTCCTTTGGTCACTTTTTGATTGACACTATGCATCGATGACGTTTGTGCAACATTATGCATTATGCTTAATGTTCGACTTTTCCAACCGTTGGGACAAGCGTTAATGACATATTTTTACCCTTTTAATTGATGGCAGATGTCAAAGGTCACAACAGGGACAGGTGGAAGGTCGAAGCTCGTGTAGCACAGGTAGATGAAGAGATTATGGATTTATCAGCTAAGCCACAGAGTGTTTCTTTGTCATTGTAATAATGGATGCAGAAATGATATGAAATTGATGCATTGTGTTATTCTTGTACTTGTGAGACAGTGACGCATCACCACAGCTTTCGTGGTGGGATATTTTTTGAATTAATCTGACCTCTACAAGCGGAAGAGAAGATGACTTTGTTATCGTGACCAGATGAAGTGCAGAGTCTGCTGTAATAAGAGGTCAGCAGTGCGAGGACTCGACCTCTCATCTCGACCGGACCTGGAAGTTAACAGCAGTGGACTCCAGTGTTGTGCTCTATTGATTATCTTTGACTGGTCATTGTCCCTGAAGTGATGAAGTGGTCCGCCGAGAATCCATTTCCGAAAGCCAGAATTACAAAGCAGCCAATCCATATACTGGGCAAGCAGACGAGGGAGACAGCGGCCGTAAATCTGGATTAAAGAGCTGGACCGATGGTGGGATGTGTGTCTGGTGTGCGCTGGATTTGCTTAGAGGTGACACAAACAAGCGGCGCTCTCTTTTTTAAGTTAAACAGCAAATATTTGTCTCACTGGTGAAAAGAACAGTTGCATGTTTTAAAAGTGCATATGAATCTCAGTCAGACGATAAAGTCATTTTGTTTTTATTTTGCCCGCTGAAAAGACTTCCAAGGGGAGTTTATCCTCACACGCTTTATTTAAAGAAAACAGACCTGAGTTGAACTCAGTTTCAGCTAGTGGTGATATTACAGTTGTAGTGGAGAAGTGTAAGGAAAGCTTACTGTGGGCTATAATTTGTGTATTTCCTCAGATGTTCCACCGTTTAAACAGCAACGCCCAGCCACAAGTGACGGCTACTTGATGATAAGCCGACTCGCAGTGATAAACAGGCCTGTCTGGTTTGAATCCTTTTGCTCCAGAACCTCAGCCTGTACAGGGGAGTGGACAGCAGGTGAAGACTGAGGGGGCTGGATTTGAGCGTCCCAGCTCAAGTTTACTCCCAGTACTGATGAGGAAAACTCAACACATCTCAGAGTTTCTTAAGACACTTTGAATTGCAGCAAAGTCACGAACAACAAGTGTTTGTGAAGTAGTCCGGTGCAGTAGTCCGAGTGGCCTCCCGGTAAAACCACCACTTGTCATCTTTACTGTTTGATTTTTGTAGGGTTCAAAATGTTAAAGGATTGGTTCACTGTTTTTAATTCCATCTTAAAACAACTATGGGAACATCTGAATCAGGGCTGCACCATATTTTAAAAACCTTTACAATATCTTATTTTTATTTTTATTTTTTGGAGGGGTTTTGTATCAAGCAGCAAAAAAACAAAAAGTCATCGTAGTGTGACTGTTTCCTGTGATCGTTCCTCTGGACCAAACCAAGCGATGTGCTGGTAGGCTGCTTTTGTTGCCTTTGGGCTGAGCTTTGCTGCTGGCTGCAGCGTCACACTTCACATCTGAATAAAGCGGATCGTTTTCCCAACATGTGGAACGGTTCCCGTGATGGACAACTGAGGGGGGGGGGGGGGGTTGCCAGGTCCCAGGATGTGTCAGGGGCCAGTTGTTTGGCAGGAGACTCGGCTCCTGCAGTCATGGGAACGCAGACTTGAAAGTGACACTGTGGCGCTGGCACAGCTTTCTGCCACTGATACCAGCCTACAGGGACCATGGGAAAGTGCCTGGTCCTCAGCAAATCTCCAGTGAACTGGTGTTCTTGGGTCAGTTGGTCCTGCCGTCACATTCCTGAGCTCCTCTCATTAGCAGAAACCTGCCGCTGTGTGCGCTCTCTGTCCTCATCTGCCACTTACTGCAGCTCACTTTGCCTTTTAGAAAAGTTTTAATTTCTGTCTTTCTTTATCACATCTCATTTTTAAATTCTCCCCCCGTCTTCATGTGTGTTATCCTCTGACTGTTCTCCCCTGCCTCTCCGCGGTGTTGGTGTGTAGATCTTTCAGGTGCAGAAGGTAGGCCTCCTCTTCCTCATTTATCACCTAATTATCCTCGGTGTGTGTGTGTGTTTCAAATTGTACCGAGGAAGATAATTTCTGAACTGTTTTTTTTTTTCGTCCTTTCTTCCTGTGTCTTCTTAGAAATATTACGGCTTGGACACCAGATTAGACGACCGAGGGGACAGTAAATGGGGCGATATTGAACAGTGGATGGTACA
Organism: Scatophagus argus; assembly: GCF_020382885.2. NCBI lineage: Eukaryota > Metazoa > Chordata > Actinopteri > Scatophagidae > Scatophagus > Scatophagus argus. The sequence continues at coordinate 21,366,514 of NC_058503.1, read as the reverse complement.
GTTTCTGCGCTGTGACGACATCTAAACATGCATGTGTTTCTGTGTTGTCTGTTTGGAAGCGTTTCTCGCCTCGGCAGCAAGGCTGCTTTTGAATTTCAGATAATTCCTGTTAAGCCTTTTTAGAAAATAACGGATTATGAGGAATCAAAGCTTGGCCATTAATGATAATCCACTTATTCAAAGGAGCGGGGTGCCCGTTTGGCTTTGAATCAGCATGACCATCTGCCCCACTGGTGTGAGACTGCATGGGATTTACTGTGTTCACTTCACCATTTTAGTTAGTTTGTATTGCCCCAAACCATCAGGGAGTTTCCAACACAACACTGAAGGTGTGTGTGTAATTTTACTAACAACAGTGTGTGTTGTTTTTTTTTTTTAAATGAAGTAATCCACTTACTGCACGTTGTAGTTTGAGGTGTTGGTGCAGCTCAGGTGTGTCAGGGGTTTGTTGGCTGGATATGTGGTTCAGCGTGGTGGTTTTAAGTACATGCATGTATTTAATGGACGCATTTGAATGTGTTTCAAATGAACCAAATCGCAGGTGACGTGTCCTGGTTTTTGCCTTTCACTTCATGTGGAGTCCAGTTTTGTCTGCGTGTGATCAAAGATCACACCTGCAGTGTTTCAGCACAGAAGTCTTGGCCAAAGCAATGAAATTATACAAGTCACAGTAATCCTACAGTGAAATAAAAACAGATTTTCTCAGTGACTTCAAAACATTTTTTGGCTGTAATGAAAATCTTGAACTGGACCTCAAAAAGTCACTCTGTACCTCAGGCGACAGTTACTGTCCTCCTCCATCTGTCTCATTGATCCTTGACATCTCTCTCCTCCTCCTCCTCCTCCTCCTCCTCTCCATCCTCACCCTCCCCTCCCTCATCCAGGAGGACAGTGAGAGATACTCACGTTCTTCGCGGATACATACGGTTTGTAGCCTTCCCTCTGTTTCCATCTCCTCATGCCTTTTCTTTGTGATCTTGTCATCCACCACTTGACCACTTTGACGAAGAAAGAAGGGATCAACTCTAATGTGTCTGACGTTGGCTTCAGGTTGATAGATTTAGCCAGAATGATGTGGTGTGCTGGAAGTGATATATTTTCCAGACAGCAGCTTAGCAGCGATAGAAAAACATGAAAGAAAACAGTGTTTTTGTTAAAAAGAAAAAGAGTGCTGAAGTGTTTTGCTGTGCACAGGTTCATTTCTCTGTGTAGCACAGGTGATTCCACCCCAACCTACCTGTAAATATTTTTTACTTCCTGTTTATGAGCTTGTGGCTTTAGAAAGCTGACTTTTGTGTGCTGCATCACAAAGCCCTGAAGTAATTCACCGTCATATTGAGATGTGATTTATCAGTTTATTTACTTTGGTTTTACCGAATTTAATTTCTCTAAATGTCTTTCTTTCTCATCTCAGTGATAACGACGGTCAGATGAAACACTCACATCAGATCTTTAACCAAACGGTCTCAGACGGGAAACGTTTTAACCTCCACTGTTGGCTGTCTTTGCTGATGGAAATCACACATTGTGACCAGTTTCCAAATCTCTAACCATCCGTTTCAATGTCTCACTCTCTCTCGCAGCACTCGGACGACGATGAGCGGATGTCGGTGGGAAGCCGAGGGAGTGCCAGGGTCAGTATCACTCAAACAGCACCTGCATTAACAAGCCGGAGGCTCTCTCTGAAACTCTCTCTGTGCCTTTAACCAAAATCAGAAACGTGTCGCGTTTTGATTCACAAACATGGACCCTGTCCTGCCTAACGTTTGCTCATGTAGAGGCGCTGTGTCCGTGCTTGGTGACTTCACGTGATGCGGTCGCTGTGGGTGACACTTGTTGGTGACGGTGTTGTTGTGTCTTTCGCACAGTCGGATCTTGACGTGGTCGGGGCTTACGGCGGAGGGGTAAGGGTTGATGTGGATGAGGTTTTCAGCCAGAAGATTTGTTGTGTCAGTGAGTCTGTTTGACTAACAGCTGGTTCGAAGAACTCAAAGCATGGAGTTAATCTGTCTTATCCTCGTGATGGAAGTGGGGTTTACTGAGAAGGAATAAGAACGTCTTTATCTATAATGCAAAGCATGTTTGTGTTTGTGTGAAAGGGATTTTAACTGAGGATTATACTCTTTTTTTATTATTGTATGCAGGATGAAAACAATTATGTTCAGTCTTGTACTTGTTTTGCCGTTGCAAAGGAACATTGACTACTTTGGAGTCGGTTAGATTTGATTTCGATAAAAAGAACAGGGTGTGTGTGTGTGTTACAGACCTATCACACGCCAAGCAAAACACAGTCGGCACTATTTTAGGCTCTGTTATGTCTCAAAATGTTAAATGCAATTTCTTCTGCGCTATGTAATGTGGAAAAATTCTGCATATTAATCACACGAGATCTTGGGTATTTGGAACCAGACATCTGCCATATCGTTGCATTTTAATACCTTTCTGTATGTGTTGTGTTGTGTGTTGCTTTGCTTTTTGCTGATAGTTCCTGCATCTCCCATTTTTCATCTCATTCTGTTTGTGGGATGAGATTTGTTTAGATGGTGTCTTTTCACCCTTTGCTGCTCTTTCTCTTCCTCTTCCTCTTCCTGTTCCTGTTCCTGTTCCCCTCTCTTTCTCTCTCTCTCTTATTTTAAGGGCTCCTCTTCACTCTCGCATAAGAAGTCAAAGAAAAAGAAGAAACATAAGCACAAAGACAGAGATGTATGTAAAAGCTGCAGCTGTAAATGCACCAGCGGCCCACGCAGAACGGTTTCTCACTGATGTTCTTTGTTCACAGAGGAACGGCTATGACGATGACTACAGTGTCATCTCCAGCAGGGTCAGTAGCTCCGTGTTGAACTGACTTCTGCTGTTCGTCTGATGTTACAGTTGGGGTCTGATACTGACAGGATTTTGTATTTTTTAAAAGAAATTCATAACCCAACGTTTGTGCACACCTGAGGGTAAGAAAGGCAGAGGTGGATGATTTACTATTGCACATCTGGAGCTTAAAACTCGCAGACTTTTTCCATCCTCTGTGACTCTTGTGCAACATTTATTCAAACCTGCAATTGCGGCGTCTTCCTCTGAAACTGTTAAAAAAAAAGGTGCATGTTGCTAACTATAATGAAGTTCTTAAGACAATGAAAGCAATGTTAAATATAATCTAGATAAAAATATAAAGGCCATAGCCTTTTATTCATTCATAAATCATCAAAACATTTAAGGTTTGTTCTCATCGTACATGGCTCGTTTCTTTGACTCTACCCAAATTATTATTTTTTTCCATCCCAAAATTAATGACATTAATTTCCAAGTCCAGTAGCTGCCTAACAGCATTTCCCAATGCAACAACGCTGCTTTAGCCTAGCGTAGCACCCAAAAAACTTTGTGCGCCACCTGTTCCCCGAGTCAAAGTCACTACCTGTACTGTAGCTCAAAGGTGACACCTACTGGACTGTGTGGTGCTCTACATGCACTCAGCTCAAGACTTGGCTACACGAACATCACTAGAACAGTCCTGATAATAATTAGTTCAATAACCAATTTGTATGTAACGGTGCACGTCTTTATCAACAAGCTGAACCTGTGTGATGTTGAAACACAGCTGTGTTTTCCGTCATGTTTGACTCTCAGAGCTCCAGACTGAGCGATGACAGCCGAGTGTCTCGTGCCTCCAGATTAGACCTGCAGCCGGTGGGTTTGGCTCTTTGATTTGTCACAGCACTAACAGTCTGTGGTGCTTCTCTCACTAACTGAACCGGTGTTCATTAACAGAATGAGCTCTAATGCCAGCTGCGTATGACCTGTGAAGGTTTGGGTTGTTTTTATCAAAATATCATTCACTGCCATGTCGGTGCATGAATTTTAAATTTCCATCTGACTTTCTCGTTGCTGTGGAGTCTTTGTGACACAGTGTATTTCCTGACATGTTTTTAGACCCAGCATGCTTCTCTGTTCAGCCATTTTGGCGAGCGTGCTGACAGCCTTGTTGTTGTTCTGGACTTTCCCTGGGAATTACCCATCAGAGGTCATGGGTTCAAAATAAAAATTAAAATGGTACAAAAGTTTGAATTTATGTGAAACTGTCATGGAGTATTTGATAAATTTGTGTGTGTGTGTGAGATCCTCCCTGCCGTTTACTTGCACAGTACGATTACACTGCATGCAGGTGCAAGTTGTACTTCAGGTGAAGAGTTGGGTGACAGTTTAAAAATGATCTTTCTTTCTGAACTTTGTGTCCTTTTTGCTTGTTCCCATCTCCTTCTCTTGGCTCGTCACTCTCGCTTCCTTCCCCCACTTTCCTCATCTCAGGTCTCTTACGCTTCCTCTGACTTGTACAGCCTCAATGGACTGTCCTGTGCCAGAAACCCAGGTTCAGCTCTCAATGGTTACCAGGTCTGTAAACAGACAGTACACAGTGTTGGTTTTGTCGCTGCTGCCTGACCTTTCACCACTTTGTGGGGAGGGACACGAGGACAGTGATTTGTTCCTGTTTTCAAACCTCATTCTTACTCTCAGCTTCATCCTGTGTTGCAGTTCTGCAGGTCCCTCAGTCAGATCACCCAGCAGCTCGATCGTAGGGTTGGTCCCAGTCGTTTCTAGCTTTTCATCCACTATCACTTCATCACAGTGTTAAAGGACACCATCATTCACTGACACCAGAGTTCTTAAAAACACCTGAAATCGAACAAAAGAACTGATGATGATTAAATGCTTTCTGAATTCACTGAGTCTTAACGTCAGTCACAGTACAGTCCTGAATGCAGCCGCACATCGGGCACTGAAGGCACCATTAGGTAGAAAAGCATGTGGTGAAGCCATCACTAAAATGTCGTGTTCTCTGAAGCACGAGCACGCTGTTCACTCTGCGTGTGTGTGTGTCACATGTGCAGAGCTCCCTGTACGAAGACAGCGTCTGCAGTGGGTCACGGCGAGTCGCTGCTTCCACCTCTCATGTAAGATTTTCTGCCAATTGTTGCTTTGTTGGTTTGAGTCACCTGACAAAGACCCGGTCTAGTGTCTTCTGGTGTGTGGACTGTCTGGACTGATGATGCTAACAGTTAACTTGGAAGAAGAGCGAGCAAGACCTTCACCGAATTTTTAGTGATTGGAGTGACGCTGCTGCATGGTAGTAGGTTCGAATGTCGATGGGATTATGTTTCATTAACTCTAATTTGAAATAAACTCTAAAAAACATTTCTCTAACCCTCACATTAACCCTGACAAAGTCAGGCCGATTCTGGCTGTTTTTGACTAATTTTTCACGACAATATATTCAAGTTCTGTATCTCTGTGGAGAGACCACAATCATGGTTACAAATGTGGCAAATCGTACAGAAGGCCATAAATTAAATTTATTTTAACTTAATTTATCTGCTCTGTGTAAACACATGAGACATGTGGAATTAAGTGAGTTTGACATCATAATTTTAGGCTTGACATTTGCCTACTATTCCTTATGGAAGCATTTGCGTGGTTAGTTCACGGAAATTTCGATCGATGAGATTTTGAGATTTGATTTTGGCATTTTAGAATAAGAAAGCAGATTGTGACTGTGATCCTAAATTGTGGTTTGGCCCTCTCCAGCATGCGTTAGCGTCTCGTGCTGTGGCTGTCAGTGTGCGCATGTTGGTTTGTGTTTGCCTCCACGCGTCGACAGACACATAACGGTGTGTTTTCTCCGCAGCCATTAGAGTACACTAGTTATCGCAGCTCCAGCTCCAGAGCCTCCTCCAGGGCCAGTTCAGCCCGCACCAGCCCAGTGGTGAGCCTTCACTCCTCAGACACCCTGCGACCAGCCCCACGGTTTAAACAGGAAACTGAATTTGATACACAGTTAGATTCACTCTGGGTGCTCAGCGTGCAGAGTACGAGCGGGCATTTCATGGTGGACCTGTACAGCGCAGTCTTCACAAGATGTTAATGTTTAGTTGTAATGTCAGCAAGCCGTGAACTGCAGCTTGGAGAGGAACTCTGGATACCAGTCTGCTGAGTGTACGATCGTCAGTCCGCCTCACTGAGGCGCTGAACGGACCCACCTGTCTGTCACGGGCCTGTAGCAGCGGACAAGACGAGCTTTAAAATGTTCTTTTATTGGATTTAGCCATTCGTTTATTTATCCCTCACCAGCTGATGAAGCAGTTTGCTCACATCAGAATCCATAAATCTTGTGTTTTGTACTTGTGTAGTACATGTTAATACTGTACGATGTCACTATGACTGATACATGAAACTGCGTGGATGCATTCCTGTCACACATGCAACCTATTCGGTTTTGAAGAGGTGATTGTTTTTTGTGTTGGCTGGTGTAAAAGCTTTGATATGTGTAAAATACATAAAAGTATTTGCTCTTGATGATTTGTTAATAAACTGACCTGCTCTTAAGTGTTGGCCTCTTTGCTGTTCTCTTTCGCCCCCTGGTGGCCGATGTAGGACAACTGCAGCTCTGTTGCCAGTTTTTTGAGGAGTGCGGCCAGTAGCAGCGGCCTCCCCCGGGACCTGGACGATGTTACTATTCCTGATTTTTCTGATGTGAGTCGCTTTGCGCACACGGGAGGCCGAGGCTGTGATGTGAGCCGACTTCCTGATTTGTTGTTGCTGGTTGCTGGTTTGGTTTCTCGTCGCTTTTTAATGCACCTCACCTGACACCGTGTTTGTGCCGCAGGTTAATTTGTGTGTGGACTGCAGAGACGATCAGTTTGTCTTGTGACTGGATTGTTTTTATGTGTGGCAGGCCTGGTGTCTGAAGTGTGTTTTTAACATGTGGTCTGCTGTTGAACAGACTGCTGGATCAGTTTTTTAATTTCTGGATGTGTTTTGACGCCTCTCATACTAATCATTTGCATGGCGTTTCATATCAACAGAAACGTGTACCTTTTCTCATTATGTTCATGAGTAGAGAGCAGATTGGAGTACTTGGAAGGCTTGTTTTCATCTGTTGCTTTTTCTTTTCTTCCCTCCCTCAGTTGGTTTTGTGGCCTCCACCTCAGCCTGTGTTTGCTCTGACTGTTTTTTTTGTCCCAACAGGTGGAGGACAGAGATTATCTTGAGAAGGTGAGTGGATCACATCTCTGAATCAGTTTGCATTAGCCATCAGGTGATGCTAAAGAGATCTAAAACCATTTTCTTCTTCAGGGATCTCGAGCAGCTTCTGCTTTGACAGCAGGAACCCTCACCTCTCTGGGCGGGACGTCCTCGCGGAGAGGAAGTGGCGAGACAGCTCTAACCTTAGACGCAGAGACCTCTATACGAGAACTCAAGGTAACACCAAAGAGACGTGGTGTCCTAAGGACAGAGAGGACATTTCCTTGTGGATAGTGGTTTTATCGTTGGCTGTTATACACGGTTGTTGGTTCATTTTGATAAAATCACCCAGAAAAACAGCCAAAATGTGTGTGAAGTAGGAATGTTTGAGCCAGGTGATGCTTACAGATGTACATCTCACCCATCTTAAGTGTGAACCATACTGAAGGTGTACTTAAAGATCCCTGATCAGTTTTGTTTGCGTGATGACTATTCCTCAGTGAAGTCCCCTGTTGTGGGGCCATTTTTCATTCTGTCTGCAAACTCTTCTGTCGCTCTTCTCGTTACCCAAACTCACTGCGCCTCCTTTTGTGTCACGCTGTGCCGTCTCTGCTCACTGCTGCTGCTGCTGCTTCACTCTTCACCAGGAGATTCACGAACTGAAGGATCAGATTCAAGACGTGGAAATCAAGTACACGCAGAACCTAAAAGAAGCAAAGGTACGAGCCTGGCAGAACTCCCAGCTCCAGACTCGCCATCAGCTAATACGATTGCTGTCTTATACTTATTCAGCTTGTTGCATCAGGTCAAACATGTGATTATACCTGCAACCAGTGCACTGTTGTGTTACCCAGAGGACACAATGAATAGTGAGGTCCTCTTCAGACCACCAGACCATAACCCAATAACTCTGAATGCTTTTGAATTGAAGTTAACAATCAGTTTTTTAACTGCAGTCCTCTGTGGGATTACCTCTCATTCATTTTCCGCTGTGCAGATGTTTTCGAACTTGGGTGTAAACTTGCAAATCTAAAGTGGCAAAGTTGCATCTGCAGCTTTTTCTTCATTTCCGTGTGTGTGTGTTAGCCTGCATTTATTTACTCACAGGAACAGTTCACCCCACCATGAAAACCGCATCTTTCTCCTCTCACTTGTGTAGTGCTGTTTATCTATCTGCTTCGTCCTTCTCTTGAATATAATGGAACCGGATGGAAAAACTCTACAGCAAAGTCTCTTTCCTGAAATCATGACCCGTTGACTCGGGATAGTCAGCAGACCTTGTTGTGAGCAGTTTCAGTGAGGAACTTTTTTCCTCAGAGGGAAGCGTTCATCTACGCATGGACGGGAGGCTGGCTAGCGGTTCCATCTCATTAGTGAGCACAAGCCTCTCATCCATGAGTAGATGAATGTTGCCTTCTGCACTGTGATACGGTCGAAACAAAATAATTCCTGCTCTCACCAAGCAACCCAGATTTATAAATGGCATGACAAGTGAGAGGAAAAATATGTACTCTTCAAACACTTTCCTGCTTTGTCTGGAGTCTCTGCCAGCTGCGTGCAGACATTTAGTTTGTTCATATGATTTGAGGAAAGTATGAAAAAATTAAGCTACAGCACCTGTTGTATTCTTACATTCTCCATAAATCATGACATTAGGATGCACTAGCAGAGGTGGAGGAGAAGTATCGTAAGGCCATGGTGTCCAACGCCCAGCTGGACAACGAGAAGAACAACCTGATGTACCAGGTGGACACGCTGAAGGACTCGCTGATGGAGCTGGAGGAGATGCTGTCTGAGTCGCAGCGAGGATACGAGGAGAAAGTCAAGGTACCGCAGGCACACGGAACGATAGTCCTAAAAACTGCGAACATTACTGAGTCAAGCCACGTGATTTGTTTGAAAATTAAAGTCGATTTAGAAATTTCAGCAATCCTGAATGGTTTCAGTCTGGTATTTGAAGTGTCACCTGTATGTCTGTGTGGCTCAAAGCACTCTGCACACGCCTAAACCACCCAAAATGTACGAAGTTACCCTTTAATGGTTGTAGCATCAGTGCGTCAGCTTTTTAAATTAGTGTTCTGCCTCCCACAAAGTCGTCAGGATGAAAATAAACACGGAGAGGCTTGAAATTTGTTTGAGGCAGATAATTGGTCACAGTTAACAGAAGCTGCTAACTGTAGTTACATTATCATCGCAGCCTTTGAACGCATCAAGTTTTCAAAAGTTTTTGATTCCATAAAAGTGTCTCCATTATTCATGCAACATATCTGCCCAGTGGGGGCTTTGATACACATAACACACTGATCTGTATGAGATAGATGTTGAAAAGAAACAAAACAAAGGCGTTATTTGTTGTCAAACTGTCTCTTGCCCCTGACAGGAATTGGAACGAGAGAAACATGCCCACAGTGTGCTTCAGTTCCAGTTCAACGAGATGAAAGAGACGCTAAAACAAAGCGAGGAGCTGCTAAATGTGAGTATTCGCCCTGTGAAACGGGATGCGGACGTGGAGCCTCCTTTGGATTAGCAGCTGACGATCACTCTGCTTGTCTCTTAGAAAGGCTGAATGTTCTGTTTCACAGCTTTCCTCTCTTTTCACACGTATGCATGTACTACTTTTCTCTTTCTCTCACTACATCAAACTTTATGTCCTTTTCCTGCTGTTTAGGAGATCCGTCAGCTGCGTATGAAGCAGGAGGGTTTTGTTAGAGAAATATCTGACCTGCAGGAGACGGTGGAGTGGAAGGATAAAAAAATTGGGGTACAGCCGATGAGCCAGCAGTTTTGTGTTTTAATGAGCTTTTACTGACATAAATTCAGTTTCTCCTTTGCATGAAATTGAATGCCAACTTTTGCTTTCACTTCCTCTCACGTCTCGGTCACTTTGTTTCACGCTCGGCTCGGCTCGACTCGGCTCGGCTCAGGCCTTAGAGCGACAGAAAGAGTACACAGATGCAATCCGAATTGAGCGAGATGAGCTCAGAGAAGAGGTGGTGAAGCTCAAAGACATTCTGAAGGTACTCGGTCGTCAGTGTGTGGATGCTTGTTTCAGCCTGCTCGGGGCCATTTTGGAAAACAAGTTTGAAACTGTGTGAAAATAAAGTTTTGCATGTTACTGTAACCCTAACTAAAGCTTAAAAATAAAAGTGGACCCTGTTGTACTGAAGAGAAGTAATTACAAGTGCAGGCATATTGCAAAATAGAGGAGTTAGTTTTCAACAATACCAGATATACAGATTATAAGTGCAGATATACAACCAGATAAACAGCCTTTCTGTTGCAGGTTGTTTCTAAGGTGTGTAATCTTTAACTTTTTATTTTGTCTAGAAACACGGGATAGTCTTGGGACCTGACCTAAACATCAACGGAGACGTTGGTGAGACAGAAGGTGACGGGTCCTCCAGTGCCGACGCCGCCTCCCAGTCGGCCGCAGGTCCACAGACCCCCCCAACGGAGGGCAACAGCATGCTCGGTAAACCACGTTGTGGAGCAAAAACTTCTTTCCGCATGGCTTGGCGTAAAATGTCTGCAGACTTTCGTAGTTTTGGAGTGAATTCTACAGTCCTCTGTGTTGTGCTGCTGTGTGTCGTTTTAACTTTGATTTGCGCTGACCTGAAAGGATAAGTCTGGTGATAAGCTGCAGAGACTGAAATTTCCTGCTTGTACCTGGGAGCTGAAGGTGGCAAGAAAATCTCACTACCAGGTCAACGAGAAGTCCTCAGAGCACTCAGAGTGCTGATCCTTCTACTACATATTGTGTCATAAATATGAATAGCGACTGCCCTCTACTGGTTGAAACCCAGCCATTGCTATTGGATTTTGCTACTGGCTGCTCTGTATGGTGGCATCTTTTGTCACCAGCAAACCCCCACTCACCACCAACATAGATTATTTTAATATAATAGTATTTATTAGTAGTATTTAGTGGGTTAGTCAGGTGTTAGGTTGTCAGATTTTGAACGCCATCGGTATTCCCACTCCCTTTGCAGATACTCACTAGTTCACTAAATGTGTACTAATTTGCAGCTGAAAACATCCCCCCAAAACAGATTTTTAATTTCTGTTTGAGTAAGGTTTGTTCTTGTTTTAGGACAGATTTTTTCAGACGTAAAAACTGTCTGCACTACAGACGACAGTTTTGTTCTTTTCATGGAATTTGGACAATACATGGAAACATGAATAGAAACAGCAGCCTTATCCTTTAAGCAGCAGCTCGCTTAAAAACTCACACTTTGTCATCATCACTAATGTTGTGGCTTTTATTGTGTTTCTCTTTTTTCGCACCTTTTTCATCCTTTCAGCTAATACGTATTTAGTTCTAAATTGCAGTTCAGTGTTTTAATGCAGGTGGTGGTGGTGTGTAAATGCTGATGGGTCTGTCCGGGGTTTATGGTGTAAAGAATTTCAGAGTCATTTTTAGAGTAGAGTAAAGGACATTTATTTGGATTATTAGACTGTAACACCTTCGAGTCTCTGGCTTCAGGCTTCTTTTCTTGGCACACTGATGTTCTGGGGATCAGAAACTTAATTTCGATGTTCCTCCTGCCTTTCTTCTTCTTGCTCTTCTTGTGCTTCTCTTTCTGGCCACTGACTCAATCAGGTGTTCTGCCTTACCTTGACTTCTGCTGATGCGCTTCCTTTGAAGAATACAGCTTTGAAAGTCATGTCTTAAGTCGACATTTTCTTGGCCTTCTATCACCGTATGCTCTTCATGATCTCTCAGGCAACACAGAGGAAACTCAGTTGACAAGTAGAGGAGAGGAAGAGGGGGATCCAGAACAGCATGGAGAAATGTTTGAGGAAGCCAAAGAGAATCACTTGAGCTCTGATACAATCTGTAATTATGCTGGTGTGTCCCCACTGGAAACACAAAGAGAGGAACAGCCAACAGAAGAACAACAGACATGCTTGGCCAAAGAAGAAGGCGATGTTGCCCCAAGTGGCCTCAGCACGGACTTAAATGTTGACATTAATAAATGTTCACTCACAGAAGCCAAAGATGCAGTCATCTGCAGCTCTGAGCTTCAAGAGATTGTAACAAGTTCTGAGGAAAATACTGGAGAAAAAGAAAAGCCTGAGGGGGGAGATTCAGGAGAGTTCAGTAACCCAGATTTAGAGGAGACAGAAAACAAAAGCAGTAGCGTGGAGACACAAAGTGATGACAACAGAGAGTCGTGTAACAACAAACAGGAAGACGTTGAGGAAAGTCATTTGAGAAAATCAGACTCGTGTCCCCAGCAAAAAGTTGCACAGGAATTTTCTAAAGAAAGTTTGCCTGGAGAGTCCGTCCCAGCGGCATCAAACACCAAACCTCAGCAAGCGCCTGATAATGCAGAGGAGGCGGAATCAAACACCAAACCTCAGCAAGCGCCTGATAATGCAGAGGAGGCGGAATCAAACACCAAACCTCAGCAAGCGCCTGATAATGCAGAAGAGGCGGAATCAAACACCAAACCTCAGCAAGCGCCTGATAATGCAGAGGAGGCGGAGAACGACGAGGACACAGAGGAAATGCAGAGTATATCTCAGCCTCAGGGTGCCACTGCTTCAGGCAAAAAGAAGAAGAAGAAAAGGAGAGGCAAAAAGAAAGGAGGAGCACAACAGAAAGATGAAGCGATTAAAGAGAAGGGAAAAACGGAAAAAAAAGGAGAAAGATAATGTGCTAACAACAGAACATGACATTGAGGGTTCTGTCAGTGAAACCCTCAAAGAGCCAAGAGTGGATCAAAATGAGCAGGACAGGCCAGAGACGGAGGAGGTCGATGGAGTAGAAGCAGGAAAACCCGCTGAAAACTTTTCTCACAGTGAAACTCTCCAAGAATCAACATTGGACCACGTTACAGAGGAGCATGACGAGGAACAAACTTTGGAAACAGAAAAAGCAGCAGCTGTGAAAAACACTGAAACCTTTTCTCAAATTGAATCACTCAAAGAAATAAGAGCAGATCATGTTATGGCTGAGCAGAACAAGGAACAAACTTTGGAAACTGAGACAGTCGAAGCAGGAGAGGCGGTGACACCCACTGAAACCTTTGCTGTTGTTGAAACTCACGAGGAGCCCAGAAGAGATCCTGAAAAGGACGAGCAAGAAGAGGAACAAAGTTTGGAAACTGAGAAAGCAGAAGAAGTGGAATCTGTAACAGGTCCTGTAACAGGTCCTGTTCCAGAGGTCGACCTCAGCACTCCGGATCTCATTGGCAACTACACGAGTACCGAGAACACTGATGGTCTTGACGAAGTGTGTACGTCCACTGTCAGTAACTCTGAACATGAAACAGACATCTCAACTAATGCAAACGTCATCCATACAGATGCTGATGAGTCAGCAGATGAAGTTGGGTCTCATGATGACATGAAATCTGAATGCCCAACTAATGACCACGAAAACGCCTTTGAAACAAGCGTCAAGGAAGACACCGATGCGGAATCACATGTTCCATGCAATGATGCTACCGATGCATCTGAATCCAGATCTGAGAGTAAGGATGACACGTCTGTGTCTTCAACCGATGGTTTCACTGATGGTCTGAAGAGCTTGGCTGGTTCAGAGCTGCCGTCGGAGCCGTCCACAGCCGTGAACTCTGGTAAAGGTCCAGAGGAGGCAAGTGAGACCATCAAAGATGGTGAGGAGCCAGAGACAGAACAAGAATCCTTTCCTGCCATCGACATTTCTGTCAGTCATGATGGGGATAATTCAGAGCTAAAACCCGACAGAACAGAAAATGGGGAGCAGAGTGAAGACTTGAGGGAACCTGAAGGTTTAGTTGAACCAGACAGCTCCTCACATGAAGAAAAAAGTGACAGTTGTGACAGTGCTTCATTAACCAAAGACACTGATGCATTTGACGCTGAAAAGAGCGTGGAGACAGTAGCACAGGCCAAACAGGATGACGCAGAAAGCCTGACATCACAGTGTGAGGATCACATCGATGAATCAGCTGCTGAAGTGGCCTCTGAAACAGAAGAGGTCCTCACCATTGACATGTTAAATACAGACTCTCCAGCAGAATCTACTGAAACTGGGTGTTGTATCGCGCAGCACCACAGTACAGAAGAATCAGCTGCTGCAGATGATCCAGAACTGAAAAACACTCAAAACGATCTGCCAAGTGAGACACATCTTTGTCCTTTGGAAGAGCAATCGCATGAATCACATGAACCCAATGAAGACAACAGTGATTCATCTCAACCCAGACTGCAGGACAGTGACGAAGAGGACGGTGAAGACGAAGGGCAGTCTTTTGATTTTGATGACATGGACATGGATGTGGCAATTGCCCCAAGTGTCCCTGAGAATCTAGCACAAGAAGAAGTTGATGAGGGAGTTGAAGTCATGTCAGATGAAAGCCAGCATGGCAGCTCAGGGCTTTGCCAAAGTAACACTGAGTCGAATGAAAACACACAAGGCGAGCGAGCTGAAAGCAGTGACAGGAAGTGTGACGATGGGGGTAACCAGGCAGATACGGTAGATCCAGAGTCAGATACGAGTACTCTTGTGGAAGCCATGTCTGAAAATATGTGTGAAAAGCAGAAAAGCACAGCTGTGGAAGAAATAGTTGTAGCAAATGAGCCCATTACAGTGGAAGAAAAGGTTTTGATTGCTGGAGAGTTGGGTGTTGTTGCAGAGAACATTCACCAGGCAGAGTCTTCACCCATAGAGGAAGGAGTAGATGCTATTAAGCAGGAGTTTCAGGGTGAAGCTTTGGTTTTACCAAAGAGTGCAGACCAAGTGGCCGACAATAAAGAGCCACCGCAGACAAGGAAAGATGTGAAGAAGAACACCAAGAAAGGCAAAGCCAAGGGCAAAGAGGAGTGTAAGATGTCTTAGCCTGTAGGTGGTGTATTGTACAGATATCATTTCATCTGCCCTTCACTACTCTTTGCTTAGCTGTTTACAAAGTGGTAAATATGTGCAGAACCTCACAGCACTTTGATTCCTTCCCAAATGAATATTGGTGTAAGTATTTATATTCTAATTCTAATTAAGTCATAAAAACAGTCCAAGTTTTCATTGAGGTCATAAAACTGCTTGGTCACAGTGGGTTTTACCATTAGACAATACTGCACCTGATATGTTTAGTCACTGAGGCACCTTTATCATGCTGTTTGTTAATGTGTCATGGATGTTATTGCTCTGCAGCTGCATCACACAACATTTTTTTACAATTACAGGAAATCGTTCACGTATTAAATTCATTGCTGTACGATTAAAACACAAATGTTAACTGCTAATTCACATTAAGACCCTGGCTAATTATTTCACATGCTTT
Organism: Scatophagus argus; assembly: GCF_020382885.2. Classification (NCBI taxonomy): domain Eukaryota; kingdom Metazoa; phylum Chordata; class Actinopteri; family Scatophagidae; genus Scatophagus; species Scatophagus argus. The sequence goes on along the minus strand of NC_058503.1, from coordinate 21,351,236 downwards.
TACGCGTTCTTGCTGTAATGTTGATGGTTAAAATGAAAAATGCATAGAGACCGTGTTTGGGCTCTGCTGTTGTTTGACTTAAAGACATTTCCATCTACAAGGATTTAAAAGCACAGAAAATGTTTGATAAATCTGTGTGTTCTGTTGCACTTAATGAAAAAGATGAATGTGCTGCATCCACACCGAAATGCAAATAAATACCCTGCTGTTTCCAATTTGACATGTTGATCTACATGCATTTTTGTAACATCATTTCTCGAGTGTCATATGAGAAGCAGTCGGTTTCCTTTGAACTTGAACGTTGTGATCTCACTGTGTGGTCACAGAGTGTGAATGTCGTCCTGCCAGCCGTGTGCTCTTGCATTGACCCTCTTCTCCACAGTTCGTGCATGCTAACCTCCCCCCCCTCACACTCCGTTCCATCACCACTATCCCACGGGATGCCTGCTCTGTTGCATGCATCAGCCTCCCACCCTGACCCAGCCCCTCTCCCACCATCTCCTTGGCACCTCCCGTCCCTGGTATGTTCACACTTACTTTTCATTTTTAAAGATGCACCGCAGCAGTTACGATTGTTGTGTTGTACCTGTGGCCTTGTGATGATTTGAATTAATGATGTCCGATGAGACGTTCTTGTCGTCTTCTCACACACGTGTTTTGTCTTGTAGAGATTCGCCTGAGGAAACTGGTGGATGAGCGTGAAAGGATGATAGAGCAGGTGGGTCGGTGCTTCATCTCGTATCCGAGATGGTGATGTGGCTGTCGGTAATATTTATCTGATTAAACTGCGTTCTCCAAGTATAATCTCCAGTATAAAGAAAGACTTCACGATCGGGCAATGTCAAAGTAAATGCACATCAGTTTCTCTCACCTGAGAACTTGTGGATGTCAGGTGTCATATGAAGAGTCTGACGTGTTACGGCCTCATCTACAGGTAAAGAAACTGAAGGCCCAGCTGGAGCAGAAGACGCAGAGGAACGGCACCGAGAACACTTCAAGCCCAGATGGTGAAATTCTTCAAAACGGCACCGATTCCAACATCATAGAGCTGCAGAGTAAGTTTCCATAAGTTTGAAAAGAGACCTTCGGGCGCCACTTTATCGCTCAGTTGCTCTAATGTTTGCTAAATCTTTCCAGGAGATTCAAACAGACAAATAAGTGATTTGAAGTTCAAACTCGTGAAGGCGGAGCAAGAAGTCACCGCTTTGGAACAAAACGTAAGATGAGAAATCCTAAAAACGCAACAAGATTCTCACTTTAAAAAGTTGTGTATTTATTTATGTGTTTATTTTTTGGTTTCCAGGTGAGCCGACTCGAAGGCCAGGTGGCGCGCTACAAGTCCGCGGCAGAGAACGCAGAGAAAGTGGAGGACGATCTGAAGGCAGAGAAACGCAAACTGCAGAGAGAGGTAGAGTTTTGTTTCACGCTGACCAGCCGTATGTCTAACAGACTCTCTTTACACTCCTGCTTATTCTCTCTCCCGCCACAGCTGCGATCAGCGCTGGACAAGGTCGACGAGCTCGAGTCCAACAACAGCCACCTCTCTAAAAGACTGGAGAAGATGAAGTCTAGTCGTGGCATGGCACAGACTCCATAGAAACGCACACACCCACACACACACCAAAACCGGCCGATCACTTGGAAACGAGTCATCCTGCATTTTTGGGTTTCTCTTCCATCTGCCTGATAGCAACAACCACAAGAAAAAGAACAAAAAAAAAAAATGAAGACGCTTAGTTATGATATCCACAGAATAGAAACACCAACAAGCATTGTGCCATTTCTTTATCTATCTTCTGTATGTTGAGACTCCTTCATGCGCACACCCAGAAAGTACATGAAGTGGGGGAGCGGGTGTTTGCGTACCTCGTGACTTTGGTTGAGCCTCTGCTCTGCTCTGCTAAAAGGGGCAGAAAGTGGGCCACATGGAGGGTCCCGGGACTGAAGACGTGCTGTTGACCAGGGCAGACTGCCCTCTTTCTGCTGCCTCTCGTCGAGATTCGTCTTGCCTTGCTCGCTCAGAGGACAGAGAAGTTCCAGTGAAGAGCAGCGAACAGCACCAGTGTCCACATCCCGAGACTGCTAACCCTCGCCGCCGAGAGGACGGGAGCGCTTTGTGTGTGTGTGCTGTGAACGAAAGAGCAAAATGAAGTGTATTTTCTTCGTCTGAACTTTTCCCCACTTTGCATCCAAAGCCAAACTGTTTTAAGAAATGTAAATGTTTGGGTGTGTTTGTTTGAGGACAACCTGTTTGCAGACAGAAGGATCGCTCAGTTTTCACGGAGCGCCGCCTCCCAACACAAAGTAATCATCACACCATCCGTCAGTTGTAGTAACTTCATGTAGCCAGCAGCCTGATGCAGATGACTGGTCGTCGAACGGTTCGACCCGCAGCCCCGCTGCTAAGATCAGAGGTCGTATCTCCGAGCTTCTTTCTGCTTCATTTAGTCAGTCACTGGTTGGCTCTTGTGCACACGTGTAAATGCTGAGACGTACTGAAGAAATGTGACGACGGGGACTCAAAGCTGTGTTAGCGGGAGATGGATGCTCAGCACACTGGGGAGATGCTGCTTCACTGTTTACAAAGCTTTAAAATGTTTGTAAGGAAACGTAACAAACTGTAATCTTTGTGCAATAAAAGTTGAAACAGTATTGTGCGCGCACGTGTGCACTCATGACGCCACGTCGTTTCCCAGCATGCTCTGCTTTATGTTCATCGGGGCCGTGAGGGAGGCCCCACGCGACGAGTTGCTTTTGACCTTTGAAACTGTAGTTTGGGAACATGCAAGTAAGTTGACGCGAGTTGCTGTCGTGTTGATATTTGAGGTTTTTTCCACATTTTTTGGACATTTCAATCTGTTAGTAAAGTAGCACGTTGCTGCCACGTGATACAAAATATTTGCTCAGTGATGAGTTGAAAAAAGTTTTAATGAACCTTTTCATGTTGTAACAGGATATTTACGCATTGTCCCACATTTTCTTCATTTTAACACAAAAGATTCTATTGTTATAGCACATTTACAAACTGAATGTACGCTATTGAATATCTTTTTGTCTTCACAGCAGCAGTGGGCTGATAGTTATGAGATTATACAAGTTAAAGATAAATTCTGGGTATGCAACATTGCAGTCATCTTTTCAAGTATTTAATATTCAAGTATTTACTCGGGATAAAAAGGATTGACTAAAATCCAGTGTTTGATCTTCAGTGGGTTACTGGTCTTCAGTGTCTCTAAACCTTTAAGAAGCTTCACCTTGAAAAAAAACCTTTAGAAGGTATTTTAGATTCAGCTTTGTCAAATGTCAAATGATGTCAATTTAACACCATTTTTGTTTGCTGGATGACATTTCTCTCTGCGCGTCATAAAGAATAACATGGAGGTGAACTGTAGGCTGACTTCGGTGTTAGCCTGAGCTCTCCTAACGTGTTGGACACACTGGCTGAGTGCACTTTTGTGCAGCGGTTACATGAGATCACCAACCTTAACGTACCAATAAGAAGGACTGATGTGCACTTTCTTTTAACACACCGAAGGGATCTGAGCGTGGGGTTTTCTAAGAAAATGAGGCTCACAGAGTGCAGAAAAGCTAACTGGAAAGTTACATTCCTTTAACTTAGTGTGATTTGTCTGTTTCTCCTGGAAGGCAGTTTGACTGTACACAGAAGCTTGATGAAGTCAGATAACAGCTAACAGCATGTAAAAAAGTTTCCACAACATGTTTGATTTTGATGGACTTGTAATAACACAGGTATATAACACCTGGTTTGCACCAAGCTGTGAGTGATAGTAATTGTGCAGAAATGTCTTTTTAACAAGCCTACGATAAAACAAAAAGTCCGGAGTGTTGCTGTGACTGAAACTGTCACTGCATCAACACGGTTTGAGTCTTCATAATGCATCCAAAAAGATGTCGTCTTTATGCAATGCATGAGATAAAATCCTAAGACACAAATCAAATTTAACTTCCGAGATGAAACTCAGATGAAGAAAGAAAAGCTTAACATTTCACAGTCCATCACAGCTGTTTTACCTGCTCCTCCACATTTCTCTGGACCCTCATCCGGGTTTGGTGAACTGACTGCCGGGTAACATGCCTTCAGAGTCCTCATGTGTCATCGCATTTGACAGACTGTCGCAGCACGTCCGCTTTTGGATGCGCTGGATCATACGGCGCCCGTAAAAGTCCCGATAGTCAGCCGGGAGTTCATCCAGAGTGTGAAGAGCTCTCTCCAGTGCCTGAAGGGCTCGGGTCGCAGCCACAGGGTCTTTATTACCGTACGGGTCCTTTTTGTCGTAGCTGTCAGCAGGCAGATGGCGCCAGAACACGTTCACGCCCACACCAGACTGCAGCGCCACAGTGTTATGGAACCACAGCGCTGAGGGGAACAGGGACGCCGCATTACTTCCAGTTTCAGACAACAAGGTAAAGCAGTGGAAATTCTCTAAATAAAGCAAATGTTTAAAATGATGACGGGGTTTCCTGTTTCTTTTTAGGTGGCTAAAACACACTGAGCTGCTGACTGACCTTACAGCAGCACTCCTGTCTGCATCTCCGGGCTGAGGACATGCTGACACCATCTACTGTAGGTAACACTCTGTGGGTACGGACCTCAAAAAAAACAAACTATCCCTTTAATACTAAGGCTCTTCTTGGGTTTTTGTGATCCAGTTTGAAGTTCTGGTTTGAGACTTAAATGGGACAAAATGACACAATGTCACCATCCTGAGTCCTAAACAGCTGGGATGTTGTGTAAAATAAAAACAGAATGCAGTCATTTGTAAATGAACTGTGTTTCCCAACCTGTTTTACAAAGTGTTCCTGAGTCCATGTTGTGATATCCTTTATACAGTCGTGTGTTTGCCAAGAGCCTTTCAAGGATGCTCCTTTCACACTCAGTGTTGACACTCTCACCTGTTAACCAGTAAACCTCTTTACCTGTGGATTGTTTCATGTATTTTGAGCAGCACACAAATTTCCGTCTTTTATTGATCAGCGGGTTTGAAGTGTGTTGCTGGCATCGAATTCAGAATTTGTTCCAGAATTGTGGTTGTATGATGGAACATCAGCAGGATGTGCTGTAGGAAGACTAATGTGGACATGTTTGTCTTACCAGGGATAAAAAGGAGATCTCCTGGCTCCAGCACACACTCGTATCTCTTTGCCTTCACAAAATCAGGAAAGCGTTCGAGGTCCGGGGAGTCGATGTCCAGGACTTCTGATTTATCACCTGATGGGTTGAATTTAAATGAAAAGAAGCATTAGAATGTCATACCAAGCTATTGCAAAAACACATGTTGCTCCAATCAAATGACATCGATGTGAGATGTAATATGAAAGTGCACGAGGCTGATGCAGAGAATTCCCGCTAACAGCCACTCGCCTGACAGGTAGAGGTGCAATGCATCCTGGGGGCCGTAGAGAACCACTCTCTTTGTCCCCGTCACCTGAGCCAGCAGGTTATCCATCACCTGAAGGAATGAAGAAGAGGGTGAACTTACTGCAGCTTAGAAAGTTTCCTATAAGGGGAAGAACTTTCACCTGTGCAGATCCTCACACATTAACAGGAGAGCAAAACTGAAAAATGTTTAGAATGACAGAAGGCTGTGAGTTCAAGGGCCACATTGCAGCACCATAGATTCAATGAGACACGAAAACACCCACGTCGTAGTGCGTCCACAGCTGCAGACCACAGGAGCTGATGCGGAAGACGCTGGAGAAGAACTGATCTGCTGCGAAGAACTGTGGGATGTGAAAATCTTCGGCCAAGTCTGGGAACTGTTTGCTCAGATCAGCAGGTTCCTGTGAGACCAACAAACAGTTCTGATGGTAGCTTCTGCAGAGTCACACCGACAACATAATACAACATAAATCTCTGATCTTCATCTGCTACCTTTCTCACGTCCTCTCCCAGCGATCGAAGGTAGTAGCTCTCATCCTGGAGACCGAGGAGGTTGTGTCATTAAAACACGTAGCATAATGTAGGAATGTAACATGTCCTTATTTCATGACCGTTACCTCACACAGGAAGAAGTCAGAGTGCTTCTTTTCACACGCCCTTTTCACTAATTCACTGAATGGCAGAGTCCTGTAAACAGAGAGAGGTGTAGCTGAGGAACTCTGCAAAACTGATTTGTGTGTTTGTTGGTTTGTTTCCTTGTGTGTGTGAGAGAGAGCTCACTTGTAAACAAAGTTTTTGTGCAGGAAGTCCATCTGTGGCACAGTGGACACGTGAACCTTCACTTCCTTGTCTCCCCCTTTCTGTGCAAGATAATCAACCGTCCACTTTTCCAGGCAGGGTCCGAGACGGACGCCTCTCAGGACGGCTGGTCTGCGCTGGAAAACAATCAGAAGAGAGTTAACCTGGAGAGACTTCAGTCCGGTGCCAGTCTGCACGCGCCGTCTGATGGCGGACAGAAGCGGGAGACTGCGAAGATCAGTTTACTAGTCATGGAGAGTAGTACTCTGTAGTACCACTAAAACAGAGTAATCATTTAAGACACTGAACAAACAAGTGGATTTACCATGTCAGTAAATCTAAACTTTTAAATGGAAGAATTTAATGGACGTTCTTGATTAGTCGAAGACGTGATGAGTCGGTCGAAAGAAAAGTAACCTACAGCTGTTTTGATCATAAATTAACTGGTGGTCATTTTGCAAGCAAAAGACAGCAAAAGTTTTTCTGCATAAGCGGGATAATAAGCAATACAGCAGTGCAGCTATAAGCGGCTGTCTGCTGCCGTTTCACTCACATTTCCTTGCAGCCATTAACACCAACCCTCGTCACGTCTCAGATTTATCTTACCTTTGGATAAATCTCTCGGAGAAAGACGTCCTTGTCTACTTCTGTAAATATCGATACGGGTACTTTTTCCTGGAGCTCCATTTAACGTGATTCAGTCAGAAATTGACCTGTTGGAGAAAGTAAACAGCTCTTAAATCTTCTGGGTGTCACACTGTTAGTGTTCCCCATAGAAACTACAAATGACAAAATTAATGTAGGCTGCAGAAAATACCCGATATTACGAATTATCTTATTTTGTAATTATTTGTTTGATTAACGCTAACACTGTATCATATTCTTAGCATTTTAATGAATTATTTTCTGTATTTTTAATTTAGGCTATTTGTTCCTCACAGGAAGATACAAGCAAACGGACCAAAAAAAAAGCGTCAGAGGAAAGAAAGATGGCGGTGCTCATGTTAAGAGGTTGTTACAGAATGCCATCAACATTTAGCTTTACTCGTCTGTTTTTAAGTGGAAGTGTTATCCTAAACCGGCCCGGTAAACTGCGCCTTCCCTCTCCACCACCCGCCGCTGTGGCAGCAGCGATCCGCCACTACAGTTCCGACCGGGGCGGACAGAAGCAGAAGATGGTGGTTGTCGGCATCCCGAATCCCTTCCTTTGGTTTCGCACCAGAATATACTACTTTCTGATCAGGGCTTACTTTGATAAAGACTTCAGCTTTGAGGAATTCACGGAGGGAGCGAAGCAGGTCTGTGAAACCTTGAAAACAGATGATGTAGCCACAGTTTTATTTAAGGCCATTTAAATAAATAAATAGGGTTGATGCAGTCCAGCATATGAACAAATGTACTCACTCACATTCCACCGCTGCTTGTTGGATGCCTTTTGTGAACTGTTGCAGGCCTTTTCGCATGTCTCCAGACTGTTGTCACGGTGTCAGTTTGACGCTTTGGAGGGACTTGTGGCTAAAGATGTGAGTATGGCAGCCCAACGCGTATTTTCTGGTATCACTCAATAAACTTGAAGCATTTTAAAAATAATCTTCCTTCTGTATAACATCTGTTCATGGTTAACTTTATCCTTTTTTTTAATCTCTTTGCAGTTGATTGAAAAGCTTGAGGAAAAATGCAAATTTCTGCCATCGAACCTTAAGAGAGCTCTCTGTGCAGACTCTGATGATATCATGTACACAACGCCTGGAGATGTGGGGATCTACTACGACGACAACGGTCAGTGTTACCCTCCTCTCGTTTTGTATATGAAATTTGTTGACAGGAAAAATGCAAAATTAAGTCAGCTGTAACCTTTTAGATGTAAATATTTGTGTATAAATTGCTCAGTTCTTCAACTTAGCACTTTGTTTTCTTTCAGCCTCTACAAGTCAGTTTTATTTATGGAAAACATCACAGATTCCAAATTTTCCTCAATGGGCTTCATAATCTGCGTACATCACTGTCTCAGACCTTTCGGTTCGGATAAGAAAACCCTTTAACGTGGAAAAAGCAGTGAGAGCAGCGGAGGAGGGACCCCTCTTCAAACATACAGGACACACTGTCATTATTTCTGCGGTGTTAATCAGTGTCTGTATCATGTTTCCAGGGAGAAAGTTTGTTAGTATTCTGATGCGTTTCTGGTATCTGACGAGTGCGCGAATTCCTGACGACGGCTTGGAAGGAACCCGCGTGTTCCAGATAGCCACTGGTGAAGAAGGAGAAGCGGAAACCAAGAGACTGCTAACTGCAAATTATGAGTGAGTGTGCCTTTATTATCATTAGCTTCATGACTTTTTAAACAAGTCTTTGTGTGACTTAGAATATTCGTTATAATCTTCTTTCTGGCAGGTTCCAACGGGAGTTTACTAAGGGAGTGCCTCCAGACTGGACCATTACGAGGATAGAGCACTCCAAGCTTTTGGATTGAGGTGCTTTTGATTTGAGGCCAATGGAAACTAGTCAAAGACACAAAAATCTTCTCAGTATTTTCTTTAATTGGACTGAGTTTAGAGAATTGGCTGAAGAGGGAAGTCGAGACACACCACCTCGCCAGGAAGTCGGAGGGAAGCACCAAGAAAAACTTTGATTCATCCACTACTTACTGCTGGAAACCCACATGGGCCAAACACTTGGATACACATAGGTCACACCAATACTGGTCAGGACTCTCTGCAGTATATCAGTGTTTCAGTTGGTTTTCTTCATCATTTCTGATACCCCCACCCCAGTGAAACTTCACAAAGATCAGAACTTGACAAGGTGTGTGAACTCTTGCTGTGGAAGGATTTGTACATTCACGAATGGGGTCAGAATAATCAAATACGATTTACAAACAATTTGTGATTTTCAAAAATCCACTTTTGTCTGGTAAATTATTCCCATGTAGTGTTTGTCTGTGTACGGCTGTGTGGTGTAAAGCTGTTGAAATGCAATGTGACAGATTTGTTTCCACAGGAAAAAAAACGATTTATTTTCCCCACATAATATTTGACGGGTGACCTGCACTCACGTGACCCTGAAGTATATGATGTATACAGTATGTACTGTATATATCATGTGTGTTTGTAAGGGTTAAGGCAGCTTGATGCATCTGCAGCAGACCTGTGATTGTTTTATTAAAGAACGGAAAACTCATGAATGTGGCGTTACTTCTGTAGTATTTTCTACACTCAACATGTATTAGGTTTACTTTGTTCATATATGGCCACAGTGTTCGCTATGGGCACATCTGGAATGTCTTTTTTTATTTCTATGTATCTGAAGGATCGAAGCTAATAATTGTACAAACGAAGGAAAGAAATGACGGGAGACGAGTCAAACTTAGCAAAAACAGCTAGATTTAGCTTCCTGGTTTGTTAGCGTTCCACTAGCTGTCTGCTCTCCTATTGGTCAAGTACCTCAAGTCCCTTCCTGCCATTGGCTGAAAACGTACACGTCACTGCTGTTCGTATAGTATGTTGGTTTCTGTTGTGAGATTCAACCGGTCGAGTACGTCAACCTGCGTGGTGGCGAGGAGGGCGCGGAATGAACGCGGAGATGAAACACCTGTAATATCGAAAGCCCAGAGCCGGAACCGAACCATGAAACTCGCCACGGTGGCCTTTTACGGGTTTGTTCTGGGGCTTCTGGCGGCTGGCCTGCGGGAGTTGCTGACTGGCTTCGAGGAGAACAGATGCAGTATGACCTACATGTTTGAATACCCAGAGTATCGGGTGAGTAGCGAGGCTAATTATTTCCCCAAACACCGCATACAGTATCCACAAATTAGCTACTAGCCTAACCTACTGGTTGTATTGTTTGTGGGCAGAAGCTAACTCTCCTGTGCTTCGCTAAATCATTCCAGCACCGAGAATCAAATTTTGCTTAAACCCGAACAGAAAACATAAATGATCTCTGTCTTTACGTCTCCTAAGCCGTTTCCCGACACATGCTAATAGTTGTGTGCAGGGCTGGTGTCCATGTATTTCTCTCAATGGCTTTAATCGGCAGACTCACCTGAGTGGTTGGTTGGGGGTGTGCCTGTTTGTTGCGGGGGGTGAGATTAGCCGAAATTAGCCTTGCTATAAAACCATAAAGCTGATCGTCTGAGCAGATCGGGTTTTGTAAGTCACGGCCGTGTGTGGCACAGAAGCCACAAGTCAGGTGAAGACAGTTAAAAATGTGATGTAGGTCACCGTCCTGTTCACTAATGTGCTCATCTGTCCAGAAGTGGAGCACAGCTGGGGGCAGCTGCTCTGGGTGGGCACCGGCCTTGTTGTTGTGTTGTATGGGAGGAAGGAGAGCAGAAGGTGCTCCTCATATCTAAAAATTAAAATCTTTTTCTGTCTTTATGTCGTTTTGAATCTGGGCTTATAGAGCTTGTGATGAATACAGAATAGACAAGAGAGCAAGTAATTATTTAGTAAATGTTTTTTTAAGAAGTAAAAGACAAGAAAGATAGATAGATAGATAGATAGATAGATATACTTTATTGATCCCAGGCTGGGAAATTGCAGTGCAGCAGCAGCAATACACACAACAAGCTAAACAAAATGTTAAAAATAGCTAAATAAAAGTGGCATATATAAAATATATATACAAGGCAATATAAAAAGTATATATACAACAGTAAACAGTGTAATGTAGTGCAAAATAAAGTAGAGGTAGAGTGTAAGGTAAGTGAGTAAAACGTAAACGTAAAAGTGCGTAGTGACTGTATGTTACGACCAGAGTTTAGCTGTTATTGTACAGTGTGATGGCATGTGGCAGGAAAGATTTCCTGTATCTGTCCCTGTAGCAGCCTGTGGGAGGTGGTGCTCTGCTGTCTGTCAGCTGTGTGGTGGAGAGGGTGCTGTTCATTGTCCATGTTGGATAACAGTTTGTTCAGCGTCCTCCTTTCCACCACGGTCTCAGAAGACTCCAGCCTGAGACCGAGTACAGAGTCAGCCTTCTTGATGATCTTATGAAGTCTGTTGGTGTCGCTGGCTCTGATGCTGCTGCCCCAACACACCACGGCAAAGAAAAGGGGAAAGTCAGAGATTTTATAGCCAGTGTGACAAATCATAATGTGATAACATTTTGCTTGTTGTTTAATTGTGATAAGGTCTGAGCTGAAGGGACTGGAAACGATTATATTTGATGTTGCCAGTATTAGGGCTGCAACTTATAAATATTTTCATTGTCACTATGATTAATCATCTGGTGTAAAGTCAATAAAAGAAGCAGTTCACAACCCCAAATATCCAATTAAAAAAATACAGCAAAAGCAGTAAATCCTCACAATTGAAACACAAACGCAAGTTTTGGTATTTTTGCCTGACAAAAAAAAAAAGATTCATCAGTTATCAAAAGTGTTTCAGATTCGTGGTCTTGCAGTAGACTAATCAGTAATATCCACGTCCTTTTTTACACTTAATGTTTGTCTGGCTGTAAAGAAGGTCAGGGGGTGCGTTAAGGGACAACTGCACCAGAAATTCAACATCTCATTACTGCTCAGATCAAATAAAAATGGAATAAACTGTAGGTATTTATAATAACGTAGGTGAGGTGGAAGCGTCGTCTGCCGGCTGTACAGCAGGTGTTCACTTTACTCGTGTGACGGCTGTCTGAGACTGAATGTGTCTGTGTTGGTGGATTGACAGCGCGTGGCTCTGCCTCGTCGTGTGGCCAGACTGTACCCGGCGTACGGCCTCTACCTCTACGGAGAAGGTCTGTACGCCCAGGAGACCCGAGCGCTCAAACTCACCGGTGCCCCTGTGCTCTTCCTGCCCGGAAATGCAGGCAGCTACAAGCAAGGTAAGTGCAAGAAGGATGGGCGCCAGTAATGAAGTTTTCCACCAGTGAATCGTGATATCTGTCTTAAAGTCACATTTTATTTACTGTACTGTTCAACCCTATTTTGTTTTTTTATTTTATCTTGTTGTAATAAGGTTCTTGTATTAATTTGAGGATGTGTACATCCAGAGCCTGGTGGGATGTTGGTGTTCTGTATTTCTCTTATTGTCAACGAATCACATGAAAAGACCAAAACCAACAACAAGCTGATCCTACTAACAAGTACTTCCTGTGTATCAAAGCCTGACGGATCGTCTTCCTCCGTGCCACAGAGCTTTAGTGTTGTCAAAAAACCCATCAGTGTGGCACCAGGTGACATGTTCCCTCATTACCATGAACACACACACACACACACACACACACACACACTGTAGTTTATTTTGGCTCAGTCCCACCTACACCGTCCTGCTGCTATAAATACTCACTGAAGCACCACATTTGTGTTCATCCGCAGCTGAAAATGGTCCCAGTCAAATACACAGTTTCCTCCTGATGAAGTAAAATTTGCTTTAAACTACAGGTCCCAGATGTTTGAGGAAATCTTTAAAAATCAGTCAGTATTTTTATGATTGATTTTTTTTTTCTTTTTTTTAAAGAAAGATTTCCATCCTCAGTAGGAACATGTGTTTTGGTCTGAGTGCCACAGGGAAGATTGTATTAAAAGATGGACAACGAAATTGTTTATTTTGGTCTTTTCATGAGTTCTGGTGACCTGATGTTTTCTGTAACTAATAATTCAGCGACACAAATCCTTTCTGAGGTTGTGCCGGCTGGCTGTTCCTGCTGTCAGTTGTGTGGAGGAAGGGAAAAACACCCGCGCTTTGATTTCGCAGTTACACTGTGGTGTTGTGATGATGCTTTCAGTCCCTTCATTTACACTCTTCATGCTGATTTATTTCTAACATCAGCGGCTATTTGATAAGCTTCACAACTTCGTAAGTTACAACTGCTTTATGAAATGTTGGTGCCACGTAAGATCAGGGTGTTGCCTTCCGTCTGGGGAAAATGGTACACAAGAGATGTGCATAAATAATTGTTGCATCTAAATCTGAGCGTTTGGCAGTGAGTAGGAGTAGCATTGGCTCCACATTTGTACGATTTCACTCCTGTTTGTTCCTCTCCTGGTGAAGCTCGCTCCCTGGGCTCTGTGGCCTTGAGGAAGGCTGAAAACATGGAGGGAGGTCTCCACTTCAACGTGTTCACCGTGGACTTCAATGAGGAGCTGGTGGCGCTTTACGGCGGCAGTCTGCTCAGGCAGACACACTTCCTGCACGAGAGCATCAAGGCCATCCTGAGGCTCTACAAGGTCAGGCCTCAAATATCATCCACCCGTCAGACAGGGTTACTTACTGCACATGATGGATATTGCAGGTGGAGTCCTGTTTCAGTGTGGGGGATGGATGTCAAACTGTTCATCACCATCTAAATGTAATTAGTCCCCCTGACTTGTCCATGTGGCAGTATTAAACAAGTTGACGAGACAACAGTTCTTAGTAAATATTCCATTCAACATTAAATATTCACATGTCTGTCAACCTGCAGGGGGCAGCAGGCAGTACATTACATGGGTTTAATCTGTAACATTTGTGATGGCAAATACAGCAGCACAGGTGGTTAACACCAGAGTGAGTGCCAGTTTTCAGCTTTATCCAACAGTGCAAGTTGTTGGATATGAGGTTTAAAAGAGAGCAAACTAAGAGGTCACACACAGACTGCAGGTGCAACAGTGAAACAAAACCCTGCAAAGTCATTTTATGAAAAACCAAGAAGATAAGTCATCTAAAATCATGACAACCCAACCAAAGGTCACTGGGACTTTTATTAATATGTCTACTTTACTGTAAGTGGTAATAAGAGCAAATGAATGAGGACGTTTGACTAGATTTAAAGAAGAAGCTGCTTGTTATCACTATTGGTTGCAACCCTCTTAGCTGCAGTGGATGTGTTGGGCCTCCACCTACACCAGACAACACTGACCGGGACAGAACAAAGCCTTTGTTTTGTTTTTGTTTTTCTAACATTACATTCTGGTAGACGTAAAACTCTGAATCCTGCGAGTGAGCTCAGTCTGTTTCCTCCTCCCGTCTGCCTGCCAGCACCTGAAGACCCCTCCTCAGAGTGTGGTGCTTGTCGGCCACTCAATGGGAGGAGTTGTGGCCCGAGCGCTGTACACTTTGCCCCGCTTCAACGCCAACCTGGTCAGCCTCATCATCACCCAGGCTTCCCCTCACCTGGCTCCAGTGCTGGCCCTGGACCCGTACCTGCTGGGTAAGGAGAGCTCGCACGCTGGTCTTGAATGGTACATCGAAGTGGAATATGTGACGCCTTCGCTTTGTCTCTGCTCTGTGTAGATTTCTACTCTGCAGTGAGACAGAAGTGGGTGAACCAGGCGAACAAGCTCAGGAACGTCACCGTTCTGTCTGTTGGGGGTGGTTACCGTGACTACCAGGTCCGGTCTGGCCTGACATCCCTGCCGTGTCCCCCGGGAGACCCCAATAAATTATCACTGGTGGTAAGTTTTGTTAATGAATTGGCTAAATGGCACTTGGCCCAATCATTGAACAGGATCTTTTCCAGGAACCCTGGAATGTTTGTAAGACCTGAGGAACCTTACTTACTTTTTCCCTCAAGAGATTAGAGTCAAAAGTTTCTTCCTGCTGTATAGTTTATGCCCCAACAATAGTTCTGCTTTAGGGGCAGAAAATACTGCCCCTGAATGCAGCACACATGCCTGATCCTGCACTTCTCTTCACATTATGTTTTAATGTCCTCTTGTCTCTGCACAGGCAACTGCAGTTCCCAGGACTTGGGTGTCCACCGACCATCTGTCCATCGTTTGGTAAAAGCCTGGCGTTAAGCATTCATTCAGAACTATATTTAAACATTGTGCAGTTTGTTAATATGCGGCGTCCTTGTGTTCCAGGTGCAAAGAGCTCGTTCTCGCTACCGTCAGGACGTTCTTTGACCTCATCGATCCTGAAACCAGACAGGTCAGAACAACGGACGTTAAAACGTTTTCTCCTTTTTCTCAGAAATGTTGTGTGAAGGAATGTGGAGGGGTGTTGTCATCCCACCATGTCTCATGAAATATGGCATCTCTGGGAAACGTTCATTGCAAGCTAACCAGCCTGTTCTTATTAGTTCACAGTACACCCAGAGAAGAAAATGTCTGTACTAAACCACCACTTTGTCCGACATCCCGTCAGGATGCCGGGAGGAACTCAAGACGCCTCCATCTCCATCTCGGGTACGAGGAAACACTTCATCGTGTAGAGGCCGAGAGGCACTTTACTGGTTTTAACAGACAACTTCACATCCCCACAGTCTGTTTGCAGCAGCCCGTCTGAGGAGGCTCGCAGAATCATTTCAATCGCTTCTTAAAACCCATTTTTATAAACTTGCTTTAATGTCAGGTTGTCTTTATTGCTTCTGTTGCTGTTTTTTATCTGTATTTATTTTCTCATTTCTTCCCCTTTTATTTGTATTTCTTTGCTTTTACATGATCATGTCCTCTTGTTGCTTTTATTCTTTGAATTTATGTTGCAACTTTGTTTTTTTGCAATTTGCATCTTTTGTCATTTTTGTGTTGACTTTCTCTTAACTTTTCCTTGATCTGGACTGTTTGGCTTTCTGTTGTTAAACTGCCGCAGGATCCTTCTTTTGCTTTGTCAAAGCACTTTGTTAGTTCTGCTATATAAATGAAGTTATTATTAGTAGTTTTAGTTATAGTAATTGAGTCATATCTTTTGTTTTTGTATTGTATTTTTAAAATATTCTGAGTTTCATTAACTCTGTAACCCAAAGTGAGTCGCTGAGGTTTTTGGCACTGTTAACGACTCACTCATATCTGCTTCCTGTCTTTTCTCTTTTTCTTTCTGTTTTCCAGATTTTCCTGAAGCGTGGAGTGAAGTTAACACGCTGCGTCTGGCTTACAGCACACCAAAGGTTCTGGACTTTATCAATGTAGTAAAAGAGCTCCTCATGCAGACTGATGTCTAGTTATGTGACTAATGATCTCAGAAAGCAAAGCCCTGATGCAGACAGAAAATACACGAGCCAGTCGTGACCAGTGTTGCTCTCTTGCTTACAGGAGGGACAGATGAAATACTTCCTGTTTGCCCTGTCGAGTCGCAGGAAAGCTTACAGCCATTTCTACTGCCGCAGCAACAACCTGGTGAGTTTCCACCGCCATCTGAGTCCACGTTAGCCTGGTGTCAGACTTCTGAATGGAAACCGCTTCTCTGATGTGTCCACTGAATCACATGCGTGCATGTATATGAGCGAATGCAGTGAAATCAATGCAGAAGACACATAGTAAAGTGTATTAAAAAAAAAGGTATAAATAAGTTCAAAAGAAAAGAAGAAAACGGTGATTGTGGTTTATTGTTGCCGTCCAACAGGAGATGACCAGCTGGGTATATGGCTGCACACACAAAAACGCTTCTTCATGGTGAGAATGTGTTTTTATCTCTTCCCCCACCGTCTGTATCCTCAGTCAACATGTTCGCATCTTCATCTTCACGATTCTTCTCTTCATTCGCACCCTCTGAATTTCCCAGTGTGCATGCAGTGGACCTGTCCATGGGAACGGAGCTTCTGCCGCCATACAAGGTGATCAGTTATCCTCTAAAGAGACGCCGTCCAGTCCAGCTGCTGCTGGTTACTCATAACGGTCTGTTGTCCCCCTCAGGTCCTGATTCTGAGTCTCAGTGACTTGTCTTCAGTTACCCATCTGGTTGTTTCAGCCTCCAACCTCAACGGCAAACAGGTGCTTGAAACAAAATGAGAGCTCACTCCTCTCCGATGCTTCCTGTTCTTCTCTCTGACAGCTTACATGCTGATGTTTAGCAGCTAACGTCGTCTATGTACGGTCTGAGTTGAGCATGTTGGCATGCAAACATGATTTAATTAGCAAGGTACAGCTGAGGATGCTGGGAAGGTCAACAGAAAGTCATTAGGAAAACATCATCCGGAAACCGTGAATTCTTCTCCAACCTTTTGTGATATCAGTCGCTTCTACTTCCTGTAGAATAGTTACCCCTAATTTCTAAAGTGTGGTTGTGTGGTCCACAGTTCACGGTGGAGTGCGAGTGGCAGAGACAAGCATCTCAGACTCTGTCGGTCCCGGTGCCACATGTCCTGTCCTTCGGTGAGTCGTCTTGCTGCTGACGCTCTGAAACCCTGTAGAGGAAAAGAAACGTTCCTTTTCAGTAACTGTTGGTTTTCCAGGTTTGACTGTCAGCGACATCACGGTCAACTCCTCTGGACTTCTTCACACCATCAAGCTGCAGCACTTTCACCAGGTAGCTTTCAGTACTTCATCAGGTGTTTGCTGGACTCGGTTTTACCTGTTTCTACTCTGTCACTAACTTTTCAACACGATTGTGTCTTTAGGTTTATCAGGCTTTCAGAATTAATGTCGCAAGCCAGTGTAAAGTACATAAAGGTGAGTTTGTCCCGTGTTGCAGAGGCAGGCATGCAGGCTGTGCGCATGTTAAAATGTGATGATGATCGCTGTTTCTCTGCAGATAGACTCCCCAGTGTGTACATAATGAATGTGCCGTGGTTTCGAGAGGACTCTTTCACCACAGTCAGGTGACTCATGTCGGTGTTTGTGTCCAGGTTGTTGTTTCTGCTGTTCACACGTCATATTCACTGTTTCTGTCATCTGTCTGCCAGTGTGCCATCAGTGGCCGAGATCTCAGGGATGCTCCACACAAGTCGTCTAGACAACACCTCAGATGTCCTCCTTCGGCTCCACACTGCCCCCAACTGCCAATATAAGGTACTGCTCCTGCAACCTCTGACTTCCCGCACATCCTGAGGACGGTTCCTTGTGATTATTGTTGTTCTTGTCATAAAAACAGGTTGAAATCTGTAGAGAAATAAATGATAAGTTCTGGTTTTAACCTTAGGTGTCAGTAAGGACTTCATTACCGAGGGTGCTGGGACAGGTATGATGTTGTTGTCTTATTTGCACATTGCCTTTCCTTATTCTCTTTTCTTTGTTTGTTTTGTCTAGATGAAAACCGTCTTGAATATCTTGATGCTCGTGTTGCTCCCGATGAGTAATCTGTGGTCCGAACAGGAGAAAGCCTGCCTGATGTGCTCTCTCTCCCCTGACAGATCCTGAGGTTCTGTGGTCCCATGGTGCCGGTGTACACAGCTGTGACCCTCCTCCTGGCCTGTGGGGGGCAGCTGTCCTCCATACTGAAGACGAGGCGAGCTGCAGACATGAGCCAGGTGGTGGCCAAAGGCCTGCAGCCCCATAAAGTCAGTCTGCCCGTTTATATTCTGCACTTCTTGCTTAGGTGAGCTTTGGAAGTTCAATGTTGAATTTAAATGAGACTTCATTCAGAAATATACATTGACAAAAAATAAAAAATAAAAACTCCAAATCACACAATTTTAACTTTCTTTCTAATTCCTCCCTCATCTTAGCTGCAGCTGGTTTCAAGAGGTCTGGTCAGCTCTTTGCCTCCCCCTCATGGATGTTCTCCCCCCAGCCACCCCTGACGCAACGTTTCACGAGGGCAGCGGACCAGCTGAAGAATGGCCCCACCTTCTGTCCCCTCTGCTTTACGTGTTCGGGGCGGCGGTTGCTTACTGGGGCAGCACACTCCTCCGTCTCGTGATGCGACTGGTCTCACTAATATTCACTCCGCTACACAGGTGTGGACCGGACATTTAAACCTGGAGGTGCAGGTTGTGATTTGAAACTGTGACTGGATTGTTTTTGGCCTTTCTTAAATGTCTCATTCAGTATTAGTTAAGTGTTTCTATATTTATTTTTTTCTGTATTTTCTGTTTTGCAGACCATCTGTCTCTAGAGACTGCGGCACCCTGCGGCCGCGGACGCAGCTCCTCATCGCTCTGTGTCTGATTGTGATGGGCGGGACTTCCTGTGGAGCGCTGTCGATCTTCGCCGCCTTCCTGCTCCACCTTTACAGGGTGAGTTTTGGCATGTGATAACACAGATGAAGCCCTTTCCAGGTGTTTCACAAAGCGGCATCAGTGATTAAACCTGCACTGACTGCACACGTCTGTTTGTTTGTCACACGCATGTTCAGGTCCTGAGGCTACAGATGACCGAAAGATCTTTGAGTCACATGTTGAATCTGGTAAGATTCTCAGGTCGAACTGTTTTCCGCTCCAGTCGCACCTCCAGCCTCGGGTCGTCAGTTTGTCGGCAAACAGTTCATATATAACTCAACTTTTTCATCATCTTTCCAGGCCCCTCGGAAGCACACGGAAGCTGAGAACGGCGCAGTCGACGCTGAATCCATCAGGAAGTCAAAAGAATGTAACGGCGCCCCCCTGCTGTCTGAGTGTGCCCTGCAGGAGGTGAGGGATGACTTACAGCTCCACCTCTGCCTGTCAGCGCTCTTCACACTTCCTCTCATGCTCAGCGCACCGTCACTCATCCACTGGATCCGCAACCTGAGGTAGAGTATTAAAATAAGAGCATGTGAGAGACGACGCGCCGGCTTAGAAAGCGCGCCAACTACCTCCTTGTGTTTAAGAACGGTGATTAGTGCCACGTCTGTTTAGGAAAGTGCTCATTTCTAAACGGCCAGAGCCTCAGTTAAGGATCGGATTTGTCAAGACCAGTTATGCAAATCGAGTCTTCCATAAAACCACTGATGTGTTGAGCTTTACTAGTCGTGTTCGGTCAAAGCTGCGCTGTGACTCTCTGCAGGTATTCCACCCAGTTGGATCCCGACCCTTGCTGGCCACACATTGTGCCTGTAATTATTGTGTACATGCTGCTCATAAACTGCAACACTTTAAAACTCAGCAACAGGTGAGAACACATCCTCACCAACACAAACACGTTGTGTATTAGATGTATTCCAGCTGCGACCGGTTCTGCTTCAACTTCCTCCTCATCTCCTCCAGTAAACTCCTGCCTCTGACGTCCTGCCTCCCACTCCCACTGGCCATCGCCACAGTGACCTTCTCTCCGCTCCACCTCTACAGAGTCACCTACTTCCTGTTGGCGGCACTCGTCCCCCTGGCCTCGTGTTGTCTGCTCTGACGGTATCTCGCCGTGCTCAGTCCGCGTCTCTACCATAACAAGCCTTCCTCTAAATTACAGCTTTACTCGCTGAAGCCGGTCGAGACGCAGGATTCGTCGCGGGAAGACTCTCCAGCTTCCGTGGAGCAGAGCCATAGACATACTTAGCTCGGGGAACTGTCTGCCCAGTGTTGGCACTAAAAGCTCCATGGTAATTACACTGTGTTTTAAATCGAGAGGATGTAACGGCCTTGGAACGTTTGGTGCGAATGTGGCTCTGAAGGACTAACCTGAAACCACGTTTGCCTTACTCTGTATATCTATAGCTCTGCCTTCAAGGAGCGACGACTCCACAGCCAGTGAAGCTACTGACACTAGAGATTCACGACAGGGTCTTACTGTTGCAAAGGTGTTGCTTTTGTTTGTGTCTTCAGTGGCGTAATTCACTGTGGTCACTTCGCTGTAAACTCCTACACTGCCTACTGCTTAGCAATGACTGTCAGGCTGTCGCCACACGTTCATTCCATCAGAGAAATCCAAAGTAAAGATGTTTACATCCTCCCTTATTCACTCTTCAGTACGCAACAATCACGAAGGCAGCAAAATGAAGGTTTGAGACGATTGTGCCTGTGATGCAGTTTTCATGGGCCAGCAGGGCTGCAGCTAAGGATTATTTCAGTTATCAGTTAATGTGACGATTATTTTCACGGTTAATCTGTTAGTCCATAAAATGTGAAAAATGCTCGTCCCAGTTTCTCACAGGCCGAAGTGACGTGACAAAGTGACCAGTTTGTTCTCTTGTCCAACCAGCAGTCCAAAACACTCTTCATTTGCTGTCATAAATGACAAAGAAAAGTGGCGCATCCTGACATTTAAGAAGCCAAAGCCAGCAAATGTTTGACATTTGTTTTTGCTGGGAAAAAAATACCAAGAACAAATAATCAATGGCTAAAAAATGGCTGGCGGTTAATTTCCTCCTGCAGCTTCTGCTCCTCGTCTTTGAGTCGCAGCCCTCCTGATTGCTGGATGTCGGTGAACGTGGGTTCATCGTCAGCACACACCCCGTTGTGGTTTATTGTTTACAGCGTTGACTTATAGTGGATGTAATTAAGCTGATCGACAGGAAAAAGTCTAAAAGACTTGACCTTCATCAGGTCAGCACGTGGCAGCAGCAACCGAGATGTGTGTGCGGCCTCAGGGCTGTGCTCGTGTGTGTGTGTCCGGTTTACCTCCACGGTGGGTCCCTGTCGCAAGTGACACGGCCGCCGCAGTGTTTTGATCCGCTCGCCTCCGGTCTGCCTTCATGTGCCAAACCGGCCGCAGAAGTCAGTGAGGCGACCGCGTGTTAAACATGTCAAACAGCCACATTAGCGTGTGGTGATGATGGGACGAGGCCTGAATGTTCGCCACGTGTTGTCATGTTGCGGACCAAACGTTTCCCTCGGGTTCGTGGTGACTAACATCACGTCCCTGGAGCTGGATGCGGTTCTGGCTGGGGTACCGCACGTCGCGACCTTCTTCTGTGCGCGCGGCTGCAGTATCGGGGTTAGGAAGAGAGTCTGGTGGTTTCTTAAAGCACAGTCCACAGGTGGAGTTATGGTGTGTTCATGACCAAACAGTCCTCCACCTTTTGTCTTACTTCTTTGGTTTGTTGTCTTTGCAAACATGAGTCAAGTCTTAAAGTTACAGCAACAGAAAATCTTGTTAACATTTTGAATGTTTGCTTTTCCTTGATATGTAAAAACACTTGAATTGATGGTTTTCCCGCCTGGTTGCTCCTGTTTGGGACATGCAGTCGTGGGATCCTGACAAATCTGCTTTCACACTAAAAACACTGCAAAATGGATGAGCGGAACTGTTGTCGTCGCTGGCCTCTGGGGGCTTCTGGTTTTGGTCTGTTGACAGGAAGAGAAACGTGGAATACGATCAGACTTTATCCTCTAACTGAAGCTGTTTCCATGAGAAGAGGATGTGATGTTTGATATCCTGAAGCTGTTGGATTTCAATGGAAGCAACCCGATGGGAAATTCTCAAACCACGATTATGCCTGTTTCCTGTGTGTGTGTGTGTGTGTGTGTGTGTTGTTTTGCCAGCATGTTGGGTTTTTGTTGCCAATTTTTTTCCTTTTTAAGCTGCTTAACTGCTGGAGTTTGAGAGTTTTATGAATCGGCGTAACGAAGAGAACGTCGATCCCGTGAAGACGAGCGGTTTGCACGAGACTTAAAGGTCGACTCGTTGTGTTTCTGCTGCCTCTCTGCGTTTGAAAACGCGTGTCTTCTCGCCTTGCGCCTCCATCGTCCTCCTCCCGTCAGTGACGCGGCTGCTGCGCCTTCCTGCTTCTGGCGCGCACGCGGCACTTGGTGCGTTTCATGGCTGTCCGTCGTCGGAAAACCGTTGGGCCCGCGGCAGCAGTGAATGTAAGCGCACTTCACGGGTTCTGTGCAGTCGTGATGTTGAGTGGGGGCACCGGTCGCTCGCGCGTCGCGTCCACGTGCTCCACAGGGACGCCGCCGCCGTCGTCGTCGTTCCCGCCGTGAATGTGCCTGCGCTGAGCGTCTGTGCGTGTGTTTGTTCAGTGATCCGCGCACTTTCTGTCTGTGTGGTGCAGTTGTAGCGCTTTGAGATGCACGTCGTCATGAGCTGGTTTCGTTCACCACTTTGTAGAACAGGTTAGAAGCGTTTTATCGGAGTATCAGTGTGATTTATATCGGTGTTCACTGTGATCACGTCGTAGTTCCAGATTTACACTCGAGGGTTTGGCCAGTGCCATGTTCTCAGACGTGGTGATGTTTTGGAACATTTAAAATGAGGTATTTTTCGTGCGTGTTTTGTCTAAAAATATCTCATCTTGCAGTAAGACAGAAGATTTTGCTGTTGGCTTGGTTGAACTAATGCAACGATTCAAGTTCTTGATCTGAAATGCTGCCATTTTGAAAACTGGTAAAACAGAAGACAGACTGATGTTGTAGTGCAGCTGAGAAAAATGTCTCAGTATTCATTTGTTGAGTTTGGCAACAAAGTTTGACTTCAGACAGCGAATACATTAACTTGGTGCGTTTGAACAGAGATGAAGAATTCGTGGAGTAAACTGGAATTTGGAAAAATGGAACCTTTAAAAAGAATAAATGACTCATTTAAGTCTGAGCTTAAAGCAACAGCTTTGTTATGTTTTCAGCAGTCAAGAGTTTGGATTCAGGTGTCATGGCAGCTTCTGTTTATGTTAAATGACAGTTTTGTAACATCCTGAATGTCACTGAAGTGGTTCTCTTACAGTCTGTGAGACCTCAGACTGTGTCTGCTATCTCGTTATTTAATTATCTCCTGAGTACATTCACTTACGCAGCATTGTGGATGATGTACAAAAAACCCTCTAATATCCAACGAGAGATCAATCCGCAATTTATTTATTCACCCGAGCTTTTTATCCTCAAATCAGAGCACACCAAACGGGCTTTTCTCACTGCACTTAGGCCTCACTCAGACACAGTCGGGCCTTGTGGTTTGGTTAGCGCAGCAGGACACAAGTGGGACAGAGTCATCATTTGGTCTGTGAACTCCTCCCGGTTTCCAGGTTTTGGCTTGGGAGCAACAACTCCAAGCGGTTTTTCCTCTCCTGCTCGTGCAACAAAACCAGCGTTATGGAAAGTCTGAGCAGCTTGCTGACCTGCTCTGGAGGAGGTTTAGCCTTGAGTTCGACTAAAAGGCAGGTGAATCATATCACCCTGGGCTGACGGTCTGTTTTGAAAAGGGGCCAAGTCATCCCCAGGTCAGCTCTGAGACCTGAACCCACAGTGTGAAGAGCCCTTCAGAGAAATCTGTCATTTCACTCACTGATTCTTGTAAATGTGCAGCTGCCAAAAGCTTCTTTTGAATACCTGCTCTTTGCTTCTAAGGATGATTAAAGAGTCGACCCGTCGAACCAAATTCCTCTTTAGAATCGAGCGTTTTAACAGACTACGGTGTGGCTCAGCGGGTTGTGCTTCTGCTCTTAACGCAGGAAGTTTATTCTTAAACGTGTTCTGGTGTTTGAAGCCCAAACGTCTTGTGTGAAGGTGAACTGCACAAATGACTTACAGTAACAACCAAAAGTGACCACTGTGGAACTAAAAGTATCTGAAAACTTACCACAACATGAGTGATCATCACGATCTTTATTGTTATTGTTTTCTTTCCTGGGTCATGAGGAAGGTAAATAAATCTGATGTTTTTGCAGTGTTGGTGTGGTAGTATGGAAGTAAAAATCATATTAAATGTGACGGCTGTCTGTCAGTGCTTTAAAGTCCGGTAACCCAATCAGTTAATTCTGCTTCTGCCCGGAGTGACTTTAAAACCTGTAACCTCCTGCTCGCTGGTCCTTGTTGTGCAGAACTAATTATTCCTCTTTGTTAATATGCTGTTCCCGGTGAAAGAAAATAATAATCCCGTGTCTGACAGATAGTTTCTCTGTATTTATATTTTGTGGCGAGGCTCTAGTGTGGAAGAATAATTTCTCCTCAGGTTTAAGCCTTATCGTGTCAAAATGTACTGCTTTGATGTTTTTATATTTCTCACATTTTTATCTGATGTCATTGTAAATGGGCAAATTGTGCAATTTTTTGGCACCATTGTTGTTGCAATAAAACCAAGAAAAATAACTTACTATTTTGTTATTACTGTTGTAACTGTCTGAAATGAATCTGCTGTAAAGGCCGAGTGTTGAGTTTCCCCAACAGGAGAGCGACGAAGACTGTGAACTGTGTACCTGCCCACGCAGTCCCAGCAGACTGTATTCATACATACACTATATAGACAAAAGTATTGGGCCACCTGACCATCACACCAACAGAGACTTTAATGATGTCTCATCCTAATCACACAGACAGCTTTGCAGCTCTAACAGCTTCCACTCTTCTGTGAAGGCTTTCCACAACATGTTGGAGTGTTTCTGTGGGAATTTGTGCCCATTCATGCAGTAGAGCATTTGTGAGGTCACACACTGATGTTGGACCAAAAGGCCTGGCTCACAATCTCCGTTCCAGTTCATCCCAAAGGTGTTGGATGGGGTTGAGGTCAGGGCTCTGTGTGGGCCAGTCAAGTTCTTCCACACCAAACTCATCCAACCATGTCTTTATGGAGCTTTGCTTTGTGCACTGGGGCACAGTCATGCTGGAATAGAAAAGGGCCTTCAACAAACTGTTGCCACAAAGTTGGAAGCATAGCATTGTCCAAAATGTCTTGGTATGCTGAAGCATTAAGATTTCCCTTCACTGGAAGTCAGGGGCCGAGCCCAAACCCTGAGGAACAGAGGTGTGTCTGGATACTTCTGTCTATATAACGTACCATTTCAACGTGCCTTTTAAATGTATTTTTTATTTACACTTTTATGTCACTGTGGAGGCTGTGTGTATTGAGTGTGTACAAAGAGTGGGTGTCATGCTGTCATGACATCACTGGGTTATTATAATCGGTGCATCAGTGCATAAGCAGCATTTTAACGTATTTCTTCACGTAGATCGCAGCTTCTGTTCTGCATATGAAACGTTAAAATGCAGAGTACTGCGCCTGACTGGGTCAGCAAATGATCTCTGAAATATAACAGAAGTGTGAAGTATGGAGGGACGTAAACGCATCTGTGCTGTTCCACAGGTTGACGCTCCCTCCCTCTCTCTCCCCCCCTCTCGAGTCACCGCCCACTCTGTTCTCCCACATCAATATGCAGCGGTGTGTATGTATCTATGTGTATGTCACCAACTGTAAAAACTACATCTCGGGCTCTGTAGTTCAATCCCTCCGCGCCTCCCGGCAAGGAGAGTCAGTCCGCTGCAAGAAGTGGGCAAACATTACGCCATCCTCCGGCAGGCTGCGTTCCTTCCTCCCTCTCTCTCTCTCTCTCTCTCTCTCTCCCCTCCTCTCTCCCTCCCTCTCTCCCTCTCTCTCTCTGGACTGACAGGGGTTGCACACTCTGCCCAGTCAGATTTTGTGCATCTGCCGGGACTGGTGGGAGGACGTCGGCACAGACTGCAGCGCATTGCGATGCAGAGAATAAGGATGGCATGCCTGTGTGATCTGAACGCCTGAAGCAGCAGCAGCAGCAGCAGCAGCAGGGTGGTGCTGGTGGAGTTTTATGCGTCCACCTCTGGACGCTGCTGCCGAAGCGGGCCGAGGTGCCTCTGCAGCGCCGCGGATTTTCACAGGGATACCGTCTCGGTACGTGACTCCGAGCCCATATCTGCCCTGGCTGGGGATCTGAGAGGGAAGGGAGGGGGGCCCTAGCGCGGCACCCCGCCCGTCTCTCCTCATTTGGACTGCAGGGATAACGACCTAAACCGCGATCTCCCCGCGCAGAAACCACCGAGCAGGTGTTGGTGGCAGCGCTGTCATCGTCCGCACACACTCCGGTGACTTCCACCCCGCACCTCTGCGCCAAAGGTAAGACCAGTGCGCCGCCAGGAACGGAGGGACCACGTAGGTGTTCATGGCTTCCAGCAGTGATGCTCATAATGATGATGATGATGCTGAGAGCAGCTGAATGTGTCATTAAACAGCAGCGGCGTCGTCTTAACGCGGGTCGTGTTCCGCTTGTGCTGTGTCTTTGCACCGAAGGGGACGAGGGGTCGATTTCGGTTTCATGCAGGCGTCTTGTGAAAGAGATGCATGAAAATAAAATGACGTAGGGAATTCCCACAGTAATCCAATAGCGAGCGGTGACACCTGCACATTCCGCCAGTGCGGTCCCCGTATGGCCTGCTCAGTCATGTGCGCACAGCGGCCGTGCGCGGCCTCGGCAGCGCGCAGGTCGACTTGAAATGATTAAAGTTGGAGACACATCGTTATGTAACGTGATTTTGCTGACGTGATTCTGCCATAAGCGGGGGTTACCTTCACGTCTCTTTTGTGCTGAGGTGCCGAGCGTCCCATAAGTCTTGAACGTGCTCTGTGTTTACATCCACACGGTCGGTTATCACCCACTGACATTATCTGTGACAACACAGTTTTGTGGTCATAAATGAGAACTGCTGCTGTAATCCGGTCATAAGGGCCTGCAGTGTCTGTGGCTGAAATCTGTCAAGCTTTCTCAAAAATATGATGAAATGTGGTGAAAATCCGTCCTCCGAGAATAACTTCAGCTTTGTTAGATTTTAGTCCCTGCGGATTTCCTCGCATGAGGGGGATCCTGACAGGCTGTCCAGAACAGGAAGAGAGCGTCTGGTGTGAGTGTGTCTGAGATCTGCTGACAAAATGTAGTCCTTCAGTTACTGGACATCAAAGCTGAAGAGAGAAAATTCAGGGAATCTTAAACAGCCTCCTCCTGTGCAGCAGGCGCTTAAGGGAGGAGTAAGAACACGAAATGCTCTTTGACCCCATCGACTAATAAATAAAATTAGATGAACATGCAAGAGCTGGCTGTACACCTGAACACGAATGTGCTGCATATTCGTGGTCCAAAGCAGCTTTGCACCTTCTAATGACAACGGCCTCCTCAAAGCAGAGTTACTGTGAGAGTCCATCATAGTACGTCCTGACACGAAGACCGGCTGTGTTGTCTTCGAGGCGAGGTTGACTTCAGAAGATGAGATGTTTGAGGAATATCACAGCTCGGATGCTTTGTTGAAGCTCCTCCAGACTCCAGACTCGTCTACCCACGGAGGTGTTCTCACGTACTTTACCTGATGAGACCTCCTCTCGAGGGTGTCAACTCCCTCGAGTCCCTTTCTAGTTAAACCTGTTAGAGGATGACACCTGGCCTTGTTTTGATTCACCTGAGTGGGAGTGCATCCTTCACCAGGAGGTTCGAGGCTCTCAGTCCTCTCTGAGAGGACCGAGGACTGATATTTTTGTAAGATTTGCTCCTCAGTCGTCTTCTCTCAGGGTGTTGTTGTTATTCTTGATCGCAGCAGGATGTTGTATGCTGGTTGCCATAAGTTTGTGTTGATCACAACATCAAATGTTTTGATCCGTCCTGTAACTACAATCCGACATCCACTGACCCAATCTGACGTATTCAACTGTTTGCTGAGTTGAGTCAGAAATGATCACAAGAGGTCTAACTAACCACTCCTACATTTGATGCTCAAATTGTCTGTGGAGATTCTCAGTCACCCAGGTCATATTCACTCAAAGAGTCAAAGCAAGGCGTCTGGACTTGTGAAGATTGACTTGAAAAGTCCAGTGAAAAGAATCAAAAGCTGATCCTAATGCGGGACGTGTATCCAGGTGTCTGATCATCCGTGTGCAGATAGGTTTTGATTTTGCTGTTTTGCACCAGTAAAGAATATCCAGAAACCTGGATCAGGTCTTCACATACCACAGAGTCCTGGTTTCTAACAGAGCTCTCCAGCTAGCAAACCCAAGTTTCTCCAAACTGGTATCTGAGGTCTCCATGTGCAGCACATGACCGACATACCCCGCTGTGTGTGCACTCTGTAGTCACCAGCATTCATTCGGTGTTCAGAGAGAATTTAGGCCCTGCTGGAGGACGTACTGAGTTACTGAGCCGATGTGGTGACGAGGCAATGAAGTATCACATCAAAATCACGTCCTCGTTGACTGACTCTAAGGGCTGTGAAGCACGAGTCAGGAGTTAAAATCGGAAACAGAGGTGGTAATTGTGTCAGCACTGATGTCACTGTGGTTATTCGTGCAGCGACATGATGTTAATAATAAGTGAAATGTTCTTCATGTTTTCATTGGCTGCAGCCGTCCATCAAATGGGAATATTCGACACGTTTTGTGCGTCACTTGATCTTCATTTCCCCCAAATTCAGCCTGTGACATTTGGTATTTTTGGAAACTCTGAGGCCATGACATAAATTTAAATATTGTTATGTAGGTTTGTGCACTTGCTGCACAGCCTAAATTTGTGATGACAGACCCCCCCCCCGCCCGTCATTGCTCTAGATTTGAGAGGTTCAGTCTGTTCAGCGGCTCAAAAAGCCTCCAGCAGATGTGTCTGCGTCCAGCTCTTACACCTTTTATAAATCCATACACGACACGCATTCCCGTTTATAGAAAGGTCGAGGTTCTAAACCAGGAGAGGGCCACATCAATCAGACTTCTGGCGTAAATGCCATTTTCGACCCGCCGAAGCCTGTCATGGGGGGGATCCTCCTGAGGAGTGACTCATCCCAGACATGTACGCCCAGGGCGATGTGTTTAGAGAAATACCCTGAGCGGGACAGGACTCGACTCTTTCTGGGAAGCGGGGAACACTGTGGTTCCAGCCCCGTGGCCTGCGTTCTCTCAGAATGACTCACAGAGCTGCAGTGAGTTGTCGTCAGGTGGACGGGTCAGTCCTCACCAGCAGTTTTAAGGCTGGTGCTCAGTGAGGGTGCGGTTTGTGAGGAGAATGTGTTTTCATCTTCTGAGTCAGGAATACTGAGGACGTGTGTGTGTGTGTGTGTGTGTGTGTGCCAGCTCCCCAAGGTGCCCGTTCTGTCAGGCTGTAAAGTGCAGCAGTCACCTCCACAGGGGCACAAAGGGGTGCCTCTGCTGACACCACACACACACACACACACACACACACACACAGGAGAGAAGGAGGAGGAGGAGGAGGAGGAGGAGGAGGAGGAGGAGGAATCCCTCTCACTGACGTTACGGCACAAACAGCTCACAACACAGGAGTTAAAACTGAAGATTAGCAGCACAACACTGTGAAAACGTTCCTCCAAATCTAACCTGTGAAGAGTCAACTTGGTCCTGTGACGATGCGCTTTACAACCAATCCAAGAGGCCTTTCAAACAGTTTATTTAGCTTAACGCATAACAGAACACCTAATCCTTTAGTTTATCACAAACATCACCAAATTTGGACTCTTCTCGTGGTTGCCTCTGAAATCTAGTTAAGTGCAAGTACAAAGTTGCCTTGATTTTGTGCTCACAGTGCTGCTGTTGTGTCAAACTGTACAGCTCAAAATCCAAAGATATTCATAATAAACGTTAAGCATCAAATTGTTTTATTGCCAAACACTTTGCTTCATTGTATCATCAGTTCCAAACCTTTTTTCTTTATATTTCTTTTCAGCAGTCTTAACTCGGACAGCATTTCTTTGGAACTATTTACATCTGCGGATTAATACGCAGGCTGTGTCCTGCTGCAGGTCGGTTTATATGTGACTGACTACACTGTGTTTGATGTGTTTGTGCAACCTGCTCACGAGAAAGTGTTCAAACTTTACATTTATTCACGTTTCAGTTTAAATTTAGTGTTGCTGTGCTGAAGGTCCGGTGAGGTTTAGGCACCGAAACACTTGGATAAAGTTTGGAAAAACTCATGTTTTGTTGGCTGGAGACCTTTGTGATGTCTCCTGGAAAGATGTTGCTCAGAGAGGCCGGTTGTCGGCTCATCGAGGTGGTCTCAGACCTCTCCATCCCCAGATGCTATGAACACAGCAAAACTGCAGAAATGTTGATATGATATGTACGAAATATACAAAACTAACACATCTGCGGTTTGCAGAAAAGTCCAGTGCCAACGTTTTATTCTGGCTGCTGGGTCGGCTCAAGAAAGGTGTCACACAGCACAGCAGTGTGGCTCGTTTGATTTCAGCTCTGGATTAACTGACTGAAGTAGTTAATGAGAATCAGCTGCCACTACAGTATATGTTGGACACCCATATGACACAGCACAGTATTGACAAACCAGATGTTCAACACGTCTCTGTCGGTGTGCGGCCATATTGCCACGACGGTGCCTGTCAGTCATGTCTGTCACGTGGGACGCCAGAGGAGACAGACTCTCTGCATTCAGAAAGCAGGCCCGTCACAAAGAGTGACATTACTGTAATTCCCAGATACCTACAAGTCCTCTCCGCCCTCCTGTTCTCTGAAAAATGCTTTTCGACAAGATGCAAGAAAACGACAATCCAGCACATTCCGCCGTGCTCCATCAGATCCTCTGCTGCAGATGTGTTTCTTTTTAGTATTCACGGCACAGTGGTGCAGAGCACAGAGTATTTGCTGCCTGTAATAGCAGAACAGCAGTCAAGTGGTTGGCTTTGCAGCACAGGAGTCAAATTTAACACCATCCCAGACAATTTCATTTTTGGACACTCGTATAACGCCTTGTTTATCTGCGTCCCTTTCCTGTGATCAATCAGTAATCCCACGTCAGGTCAAAGCCGAGCTGACAGTGGAAACTGGGACTGTAATGGGAAATGGCAGTCGTTCAGAAGAAAAAGCACTCGGGTGAGTCCAGATTGCTCGTGCCCTCCGTTGAGTTCATGTTTTGGTCTGTGCTGTTTGTAGCTGGTAGACGGACTCCTCTTCCCCTCTGCTCTGAGTGCAGCGTCTCCCACTCCACAGCAGGGTTAGACAATGGCTGGCAAACATGAGTTTGGGAGGAGGGGGGGGGCACTCGAACCACAGGAACACTTACATAACAACTCAGCAGTTACATATACACTTATTTTTGTTTCTTCTTCTTCTTCTTCTTCATGGAAATGACCCCTCCCTTACGGGGCCACATGACAGCGTCTGAGGCTGAGAGCACACGTGAGCGGGATTTACGTATTCCTGCATCTGTGATGAAGGTTTTATTCTGTCATAAATCCCTGTATGCGGCGTGTGTGTGTGTGTGTGTGTGTGTGTGTGTGTGATGATAATCTTGTCGAGTCAGGAGTGTCCAGGCTTTCCCCATGTCGAATGCAGCAGATCTCATTTCAGTATCAGACCTGGGTTATTTGGAAACACAGCCAGTGCGCATACATCAGCTCAGGGGTCAGTTAATTTCTGAAGAGTCGCTTCAAAATGCAAAGTGAATTGATTTGGACGCTCAGAGGCCATATATACTGTATATTAGACGCCGTCTTTCATACAAGTGACTGAGTATGAATTGCTTTTGAAATTACTGCCAGTCTCTACATGGTAAAGCACTTCCACAGGCACACTGACGCATGATCTACCTGTTAGATCTCTGCATGGAAAATAATTACACACAGCAGAGATAAAGGTTGAAAATGGATGATAAAACTGACCTGCAGAGACATCCACAACAGCAGCTGCTGGTGGTTTTTGCCTGCCACGGAGCATTTATGCCAGCCTCAGTTTTGCACTTCTTGTCACTGTGACAGATGATGCAGAGAAAGCTGTTAGTGGGTGCAGTGGAGGGCGGCATATTAACAAAGTAAAGAACAGAGCTGGTGACTGAAGTACACATTAAAGAAGGGGGTTTAGGGAGGTGAAGGAGGGGAGGGAGAGACCAGAGGCAGGTGGCAGAAGACCAGCAGGTTGGTTATCAGTTTGGCTCGCTTGTCAACAGCAGTGGCTTTCACATACAGACCGTGGAGGCACTAAAGGTGCTTTAAAGTCCACATGAAACTGTAAAAACGGTCAGATATGGAGGGACTTACGCCTCTGATAACACCACAACTTGCCTGAGAATTGTCAAGGGTTTTAGGTTCTCCTCAGTATCAAAGTAATCCTCTGATTGTTGTCAGTACTGAACTGCTAAGAGCCAAATTACCCAAATGTGATTCAAGTCAAAGACAAGTCTGTGCACCCCAGCACATTTATTTTAACAGTTAGTTGGTTTAGGTAACTGGCTGCTGGTGTGAGCTTCATACTTACTGTCCTTATATGAGATAATCTTCTCATTTTACTCAAATAAAAAAAAACACTCAAGTAAGAGTGTTTCTCAAAATGTAAAACCATCTAAAGATTAGATGTTACAGGTAATGTGATCATAGAGGTAATCACTGAAGGTAATGTGCAGCCGTTTGAACTCGAGTGAGTTATTTGAAGGCTATTCCAAATGTTTTTATCAAATACAGTGCAGAGCCCACACTGCAGAGGAGGCATCACTGAACAGCTCAGCTTCTGAGACGCATATGCTCACTTAAAATGCCAAAGATATCAGGGCTTAGCTCAGACTACAGCCCACATGGTTTTCCAGTGACTGCACCAGCCACCTATTAGCTGAATATTACCAAAGCTATTCTGGGTGGGAAAAAAAACCCTCTGCCTCTCAGCCCGTTTTAAACCGGCTGCCTTCGGCTGGATTCTGAAGTCACATGTCATCCATCTTTTAAGAACAAAATGGCTCTGGTGGAGACTCTGACAGCACTCTGCACAGTCCCCAAACTGGCATCTGCTGATTGAAGAGCTTCCTGGGAGGCAGACACAGCTGTCTGTCTGTAGTGAGGATGTTTTAAAGTGTTTCATTAATCAGTCAAAAGGTAAATAATCCTCCCCGGCAAAAATACCTCAGAATCCTCTTTCATTCGAAGGGGTTGTCAGACAGGAAGGGATGGAGTTCTGTGACGGTGAACCCCCCTCCAGCCCTCAGTGACTTGTGTTTGTTCGGTCATTTCTAGGTTGCACCTCACGACAAGCAGTCATTGCTTTTGTGTGTGTGTGGGAGCAATTTTGTTGCTTAATTGCTTTCCTCTCTGTTTTCTCCTCTTTCCACATCTTTAGGTTCCCATTGCTACTGGGTAACGTGAAACACGAGCGGCAAACTGTCTTCTGCCTGCTTCGACGGTTCTCTTATGATGCCAGGGCCTAAAGGGCTGGTAGTGGGAGCCTCTGTGGAGAAGGAATCAACACACAGTCTCTAAGGCCCCCATATGTTTTCATTCAAAACAACCTCTTCTAACCAGCTGTCACCGTTCAAACATGAGGATTTAAGTTGAGTCAGCAGGGATAAACTTCACTCCGACGACCATCCAAATCCAGAAGAAGCTCCTACTCATCAGCCGTTGGTTGTCTGCAACATGCGTCCTTCCCTCGCCACAGCAGTCCTACCTCCCAGGACCCGTTCCCACAATCCACCCAACCTCTCAGTTGGGGGTCGTGAACACCTGTCAGCTCCACGAAGGCGCAGCCCCCACCTCCGGCACACACTCAGTCCGGAGAACCTGCGAACCCTGGCCGAGAGGGGAGGTGCTGCTGCCATCGATACGGTTTCTGTTGTCAGCAGTCCTATCGGGCTTCCACGGGCTAACAGCGACACAGACCTGGTGACCTCCCAGAGCCGGTCCTCGCTGACGGCGTCCACTCTGGAGTACACGCTGAACCGCGGCCAGAACCTCGTCATATCCTGGGACATCAAGGAGGAAGTGGATGCCACAGACTGGATCGGGCTGTACCACATTGGTGAGATGATGAGTTTAGGGTTAGAGTTAAGAGTTAAGGTCGAATCTCAAATCATTCAAGACTAGACAAGCTGATTGAAATTCTTCCAAAGCTGTGTTGATGATGTTCATTGCAAAGCTCAAATCCATGCAAAGAGGGCTGTAAATCAGCAGTTTTATCCCAAAACATTATTATGTTGAGTCTGTGCCATGATACAGTTTTGATTTGATTCAGTTCTGAGGCCTTCAGTTGATATGAGATGATATCACAAATCCATTAAACACAATCAGATATGCACAATTGTTATTGTACATTATTGTATCTAAAATGTGATGGCATTTTAATCTATATATTTGATGCCTCCTGTGTTGGCATGGCAATAGATCGCTGCATTCTGATTGGTTGGTTGGTAGACATGAGTCATAGCAGCATTGTCATTCATTGTGAAATTTCCGTCCCTGGCTGTGGCGGCCAAAGCTCTAAATCAGCTGTTGTTGTTCTCGCCATTTTGGATTCATGCTCGCAGTTCACATGACAGTTTTTGCGCATACATGATGAGACTCATCAGAGCTGCTCCTGCCTCTTTCCCCAAATCCTTTTGCTGAACTGGTCGGGAGACTTGCCTGAGTTGCCTCGACCCCACCTGTCCTCAAAGCTTTTCAGCTGATCCAGCTGTTTTTTGTTATTGCAAGCTGAGAATAGCCAGACAGAGTCTTGCAGCTCTGAGTCAATACTGCAACACAGGGGGCTGACTCGACACGTAACGGCTCTGCCTCGGTATACAATAACATACGCACCATCACAAAGCCTGCGCGTCTCCGAGGCGAGTGGGGTGGTCTCCTATAAGGTGTGCTAGTCCTGCTTAGAGACAGGAATTCGACATCGACGTGTGTGGGCTATCAGGCTCAAACCATCGGGCAGATCTGTCCATCATGGTGAAAAGTAATACAGGAGCAAAAGTGTGCCACAAGGACATTTCCTGTTCAGAAGCTATGAATTCTGCACTGTTTTGCTCACATAACGAAGAGCTGAAGTCGTCTCGGACATTCCTCTCTTTGTGTTTGTGTTTGTGTTTGTCTTGCTGCTGAGCTGGTTAAGCTGCAGTGGTCCAGGGCTGGCTGGGAATGCGTGTTTGTTAAAGGTTGCAAGAAACAGAAATATTTAAAGGGCACTCTGCCAGTTTTACACATAAAGGTCAGTTTATTCGTCATGACGAGCTCTAATGTCTTTTGTCTCTGTCAGTGACATGTGAGCCTGGAGACTAAACATTTTTTTACAGAAAGCTTGTGTTCACAAACTGGAGGGAGTGCAGTTTGAAAGATAAGAGTGTTTACCAAAGCTGAGGCCATTGGTGGCGACTCAAACGAAGGACTAGTGGACTGAGTGTGGACTAGTGTACCAAAGCCTTGAGTTTGGCCTTACAGCCGTCGCCATCTTGGTTTTTTCAGGGCCAGAAATGATCAGTTCACAAATTGTTTACAGCTTCTTCTCTAAGACGGGATTTGTACTTATATGCGTGATTACAAATCTCAGTGTGATTCTGAATGAACTTTTCTTACTTCCTGAACAGAAAACAGAAGTTCTGCTTTTAATTCAGCTTTCTTAATGGTGCCATTTTATTTTACCTAATTCCGTCGGTTTCAAAACACACATACAAAAAAAGAAAGACACACTGCTGCCCTAAAGAATATAATTAATGATTTCAAAGAAGAAGAGATCACTGTAGTTGTTGCCTTTCAATCTGCTGTCAGTTTGCCTGCCTTTCCCGCGTCACATTAGCCAGAAAACGTTATTTGTTTTGGAAGTTGTCTTTTTGCACCAGATAATTACTGGTTTAATACAGTGACGTTCAGAGGAAAATTACAGCCTGCGAGCTGTTCAGCATGATGTATTGTGTATGGATAATGGATTTCTGAAAACAATGGTTGTCTTTGACTCCCGCTGGGTCGAACAAACCTGCAGTGCAACAGAAGAGCAGGAGAGTCTGGACATCATGCAGTTATGTTATGGACCAGTGTGGCTCAGGATGGTTTTAACTTGATAACCAAACATTTGGTTACATTTCTGACGACCTCCAGGATCGAGCCCGTCTGGATCAGATGACAAGCGTTTGCCTTGTAGGTGAGAATGCTGTGTGGGAGGAGGAGATAGTGTGAAGTGGTGGTGCCAGGCGCGGCGTCAGGTCACTTCATATCGATCATGAGGCCGCCAGGACTTCATTACCTGCTCCAGGGTCTTATACCCCAGAGGGGCTACTGCTTTCCTCGACTAAGCAGACATTCAATGATAAGCAACTTGCCCTCCCATTCAAAGACACACACACACACACACACAGCGCACACACACCTCCCTCGACTCTCTCCACCAGTCAGCTGAGCTCGGTGCTTCATTAATCTGTGTGCTAAAGTGCTACGTACAGCGGAAATCCCCCCTCCCTGTTTTTAACTCGGAGGAAGTTTGGTGTTTGTCCTTCTGGTTAGAGGTTGTGGGGAGGCTATTTTTGGGAATGGATTTCACTGATTAAAGGCAAACTTGTGTTTTGGAAGAAAGAGCGCGCAGACTAAACACACTGACAGAGACGGAAAAGATGCAGCTTGGCTTGAAAACTGACTGTTTAATAAAACAGCGTTTGGCTTGAAATCAGAGTGAATTCCAACACAACAACAGCCTGATGTTAACACACTAAGTCCTGGTTCTGCTCTTGTCCAGATGAAACCAGTCCGTCCAACGTGTGGGACTGTAAGAACCGAGGGGTGAATGGCACCCAGAAGGGTCAGATCGTTTGGAGGCTGGAGCCCGGGCCCTACTTTATGGAGCGTAAGTCATTATAAGCAGCCATAGCTGAGATAAGTTTCACTCTTTTCTTTGAGGAAAAAAATGTTAATATTAATAATAAAACATGTTAATGCTCTTCTGGAATAAATGGTAAAAAGGGTTTAAAGTTTCATGTAAGATGATCGTATAATTTCATGAAATGTAATTATCCTTAAATCCATGCAGTTTGTCTACCATCTATTCAGAATTAAGACCATATTAAATATTAAAAACACAGTGCAGTTAAACTTCTTCACGGTCTACAGCACAGTTTCAGCCTTCGGCAGATAATGTCCACATCCCGTAACTCTTTGCTGCTTCCTCTGCAGCTGAGACCAAAATCTGTTTCAAGTACTACCACGGAGTGAGCGGAGCCCTGAGAGCCACGACCCCCTGCATCACCGTGAAGAACCCCGCAGTCCTGGTCTGTGACCTCCACGTGACACGAGGACTCTTTGAGTGTCAGGCTTAGCTCTGTCGTTACTGTTACAGTTAGGCATCAGACGTGATTATACCAAAGAATTGTGATTAGTTGGGATGGAAGCATGAGTTTATTAATTCATTCCGTTTATGGTGGGGACACGAGAAATGGTGCCAGATGGACTGACGTAAATATAAAACCAATGGAGGGCTGATCCAGCAGTCAATGTGTGGTGGTCTTTGACAAGTGATCAGTAGTCCAGTAAAGTACATGCGATTTGTGCACGGTGAAGCCTTGCTGTGGTTCAGACAGGGATGTGAGTCATTGTTTCATACCATCCAGTTCGCTAACAGCCAAATATTCAAGCTACTGTAAGGACCACATTGAATTAATCCCTAACGCTAGATGGGCCAGCAAAGTTATCCTCCCTGCTGCGTCAGCAATGAGTGATGCATCATCGCACCACCTTCTTCCTGTAGAGTTTATTCTGTCCATCTCCCAAGTTTTCTCTTGCATTAGCATTTAGATTTATGTGAATTGAGACAAGTGATGATTTTCTGTCTGTGGTGAACACTGTGTGACTGTTACTCTGTCAGGTGGAGGGGCTGGCGGAGCAGGTGGGCGTTGAACATCCACGAAAACTGATCAGCTTCACTCTGACAGGTGAGCTGAGAGCTTTAAAAGTCAGAAGACATGTTGACTGATGTTATAAGATGCGTGTTTTAGTCTCTCACTGCTACTCAGGTGAGTTTTGACATGTAATAACAAATCCAAGAAAATCTGGAGCCAATAACTTTTAAATTTGCCAAAATCCTGTTTGCCTTTCAGTCCTTTTTGGGAAAAACTAGAATAAACTTTAAAATATTTTTTCTAGATACCTAGTAGTCTCTAAAAAGGCTCTTTCCAACATAAATGTGATGTTATAAGATTTCTTTAGGAGTTAGTGGAGATTTTATAAAACAAGTTTACAGGAAAATACCAATACAATATGTATGTGTACAATTTGTTTCAAGTATCCTTTGCATCAGAGGTGGCTTTTAGCTGATCTGCCCCTCTGCAAGATAGGATGGACAAGGTGGAATAACATGACAAAGACCTGAGGACGGAAAACCTTTTCAGTAGTGAAGCGTGGCTCTAGAGATGGTAAGGTCAGTTACTCATCTGGACAGTGAAATGGTCAACCACGCTGGTCCAGACTCATTCATGGTTCCCAGAGGATGAGAAGGAAACGTCTCAACGACTTTTGGATGGATGGCCATGAAATTTGGCACAGACATCACTGATCCTCTCGTGACGAACTACAATCACTTACCTGACATTTCCTTTAGTGCCTTCATCGGATGAAAATTTAAATTCTTCCAATACTTTGGATTACATTTGCTAAACCAAAGACATTCTCATCCGCCAAGATGCTAAGATGGTGAACACAGTGAATATTCCAAGCTCACGTTGCTGCATGGCTGTAGACCAACAGGGAGAACAAAGCTTTGGTCTTTTACTCTCCGAGTGTTAAACCCTCTCATTTTCAGATCTGTCACTGATGCTCTGTTGCAGATCTGCGTGCCACTGGGCTGAAGAAGGGCATGTTTTTCAATCCGGACCCGTACCTGAAGATGTCCATCCACCCAGGGAAGAGGAGCGTCTTCCCCATCTTCAGCCACCACGGACAGGAACGACGATCAGCCATCATCGCTAACACCACCAACCCCGTCTGGCATGGAGAGGTGACGTTCAGGCTATTGTAGACTATGTTATCCATGCTCAACTGGGAATGTATTGACTTTATATGTTTTTGCTTCTATGCAGAAATACACGTTTGTTGCACTAATGACAGACATCCTGTACATCGAGGTGAAGGACAAGTTTGCAAAAAGTCGACCGATCATCAAACGCTTCCTCGGCCAGCTCACCATCCCTGTGCAGCGGCTTATTGAAAAAATACCTGGGTAGGTGGAGACACACACTCAGAACACACTTCGCAGATATATTTTATGACTTTTCTCTTTGTTTGTCTGTCCAGAGTCCAGCCCGTGAGTTTCTCCCTGTGTCGCCGCCTGCCCACTGAGCACGTCAGTGGTCAGTTACAGTTCAAAGTGGAGCTCACCTCAACTGGGCCTGACGGTAAACCTGCCTTTAAATTGTATATATTTTCTTAAAGGTTGTCTTCCTCAAGAGCAAAACTCAAGCTGTTCCGCCTACTGTAGGTGCCTCTCCTGATTCGATCATTGGGATGTCATCCTTGAATGGAGCTCCCGGGACTCCGTCGGATGATGAAGACCTGCCTCACCACCTTCCAGGAGTGGTCTCTGCGGGCCCCTCTCCTACTGGCTCTCAGGGCTCTCAAAGCCTGTGGGAAGGCGGCGCCACAGCCCTACCAGAAAAAGACCTGCCTCTTATCGGAGCTGAGGGTAAATTTGTTGGGCCTCATCAAGTGCTCCAGAGGTCACTCATCGATGGCCTCGATGCTATCGAGGCCCCCAAAGGCCCCGGTGAAAGACCTCTGGGTGCGGCCTCACCTAAACTGCGCTCTAGCTTCCCCACACACACGAGGCTCAGCGCCATGTTGCATATCGATTCAGACGAGGACGAGGACAGGTCTGGGGCCAATGACATCACCCCAGTGCCGCTGTCACCGCTGCTGATGAATGGAGAACCTCAGGATGTCTGCGGCGCCGATGAGGACGACCCATTTGCCGAGCTCCAGCCGGCGCCTGAGCAGCTGGAGCCTTCAGGGCTGCAGGATGAGAACGAGGGTGCAGGTGACGCCACTGAAGACGTGCCCCCTGCCGCAGAGGTGGTCCTGGAACTGGGGGCAGGTCTGGACCTGGAAGACATTTTGGATCCAGACGTCTTCTCTGAAGTGGAGGAGGCTCCTTTCACGGAGGCCGTGTCTCATAATGCAGAGCTGGAAGGTGGAGAGGTGCACGAGGAAGGACGGGGGCCTGGCGAGGACCCCTCCTCTGAGATTGACACCTGCTCCATGGCAACAGCGCAACAGACAGTCTTCTCATCATCAGAGAGCTGTCCAATCACGCTCACTACTGCTGTGGTGAGTTCATTATCTTGACATGGTCACGACTCAAGATTCAGCTGTCTGTCTAAAATGTGTTCCTGTTAGAGCTGCAGCCAAGGGTTATTTTAGTGACTCACCTGAAGATATTTTTTATGATCAATGCATCAATTGCCTGCGAGATAAAATCCGAAAATAGTGTGAGATGCTTACAGTTCAAAAACACAGTCACAAATTAGAAGGCTGCGTGACTAAACGTGACTAAAAGTTTAAAGCATTACTTCATCTGTGGTTGTTGTTAAACAATACAGACAACATATCCCATGACCCCATGCTTCTTACTTATTTTGTTTTTACTTTATTTTATTGAGAAACCCTGAGTGTGTGTTTAAAGTAGCAGGCACCATAGTGCTCTTCTGCAGCACCATCTTTCCACCTTCAGTGAATGTTCTCAAGCAGCTAATTGGCATTTTGTGTGACTTGTATCATTAATGTTTGCGAATGTCCTGTGAATGTTTCAGCATATTTCACAGTCAAGTCGATTGTTTCTCAGCTTTTCTATTCATTGATATTTTGCAGCAGTTGGTGTGAATGTCTCGCATTTCAGTGCATACGTCATCTATAATGATCTTTATTCTGTGGGCTGCTTTGCAGGAAGCGGAGGAAGGAGCGGAGACGGCCATAGATCCAGGGGGAGACATAGTTTCCAGCACCCCACCAACCAATCAAGCCGTAGACGACGAAGGCGGCGGGCAAGTCGTCGTCACTGACGCTGAAGGAGAAGCTCCCCCGGGCATCGAGCAAGTGGAGGCGGAGGAGGTCATTACGAGGAGGCTGAGCCTGCAGGCTGCCGGAGGCGTGGCTGAAGAACCGGAGGGGGAGGAGACAAAGCAACGCGAGGAGGCGGGATCGGCAGATTCAGAGCAGGTTACCACAGAAACAGATGGAGAGGAAGGTATTCGGCCTGAACGACTCTGTGTTTCCCAAAATTTGCAATTTTTCCAGAAAGTTTCTCATTTACTTAAGAGTTAACTCAACAAGAGCGTCATTCAAACAGCATATTTGTCATTTTCACAACATTAAAACTGAATCTCATCTGTTGTTTGTGTGCTTTCTGTGTTTTCAGGTACTCACGTTAACGGCCATCCTGTACGTTCGCTCCCCTCAGTGCGTCATGACATCCACCGATACCAGCGCGTGGACGAGCCTCTTCCTCCCAGTGAGTGTGTGTGTGTGTGTGTGTCTGCTTGCGTCGTATTGTTTGTCTGTTGTATCTGTGTCTGTCTGTGTGTCTTTGCGATTGTATGTGTGTCCATGTGCTACTGATTCACGGTAACAA
Organism: Scatophagus argus; assembly: GCF_020382885.2. Classification (NCBI taxonomy): domain Eukaryota; kingdom Metazoa; phylum Chordata; class Actinopteri; family Scatophagidae; genus Scatophagus; species Scatophagus argus. The sequence goes on along the minus strand of NC_058503.1, from coordinate 21,309,531 downwards.
GACGACACATCCTAGACCACAAATGAATCCCAAGTGACCCAAACGACCCAGTTTTAGTGATGCACTGAAGTACCTGAGTGTTCATGGTCCCCACAGGATAAGTCATAAGGCATTAGACACCAGCTGTGTGTCAGTCATTTATTTGCTCTCAGACTGGGAGGCTCGGATCGACAGCCATGGGAGGATCTTCTTTGTGGACCACGTGAACAGAACCACCACATGGCAGCGACCCACCGGACCTCCTGCCCCGCAGGGACTGACGCGCTCCAACTCCATTCAGCAGATGGAGCAGCTCAACCGCAGGTGGGCTTTTTAAAGAGACACGTGACAAAAAACATCATGCTTTACTGTTGTTTACTAACATCTTACTAAACCGGGGGTTGCAATGTCACGGGTGGCTTTTAATGCACTAAAGAAGCAAATCAAAATGTCCTCTCATGGACCTGTTTTTTCTGTAACGTTTTCTCTTTTAATGGGACATTTGCCCGTGGGTTTTTCTTTGTTTTTCTTTGACTTTATGAACTAATGTAACCTCAAACAAACAAAAGTGCACAAAGACTTATGGGAGGGAAATACTGGCTGCTTTTGTATTCTCTTTTAGACTCACTCGCAGGTTTGGTTTGGATTTTGGTTTGACTTTTAGAGAAACTAGTTGAGTTGAAAGTTGGATGCAAAAACCCAAATTCTTTGCTAAAATAGCTGAAAACTTTCCCCACAGTAACCTTGCCTTTACTCTCGATCCAAGGTACCAGAGCATCAGGAGGACCATAACCAACAGTGATCGGACGGAGGAAGCCACAGTTGACCTGCTCCCTGAGCCAGAAAGTGAACTGGCGCCTCACTCTATTTCTGGTTGGTTGCAAAGCATCTACAGAAACAGCACAGAAATAAAGCACTGTGTTAATTCAGGAAATAATGTTTGCACAATTCAATGACCCACTTTTTGAAAACGATTCATCTCTTGAAATACTCAAGTTATTATTCGATACGCAAAGATCTCACAGCAGTCTTTTATACGCCGGTTGTGCGATTTTGAACTGTTTTCATGAAATCAGCTGCTTTCATTCGTGTCTCCAGGCTTCACTGTTGGTTTTGTTGCAGAATACCGACGAGACAGTGCGGTCGCTCACTCCAGCAGCCGCTCGCGTCTCTCCCTGCTGCTCCAGTCGCCCAGCGCCAAGTTCCTGTGCAGCCCGGACTTCTTCACCGTGCTGCACTCCAACCCTGTCAGTCTGACCCTCCCGACCCCGTACTCTGTCCACATACATCCGTCCACATACGGGCAGACAAACTGCAGTCTTAAACTTGTTAACTTTGATTTAATGTCCGAGTACTCATCGAGGTTCAGTTAAAACATCACAGTGACGACTTAAAGCTCTTTGGCTGTTTGTCAGAAACTACAAGCGCTGTTGAAAGACTGATTCACAAACTTACCAGGAGTTAAATAAGATTAAAACTTTAATTTCAGTTACTTAAGCAAAGTAAGTAAGTAAGCAGCACCTGCTGTCTCTGGTCAGTGCATGCAGCAGCGATCCTTTAAGACCGTAGGAAATTTTGTGAATTAAAGACACAAAAAATATTATCCACACTGTCTGTCACTGTCTTCACTGCCTCCCGTCCCTCTCTGATGACCTCACCTTTCCGCCCTCTCTGCCCAGAGTGCCTACCGCATGTTTACGAGCAACACCTGCCTGAAGCACATGATCAGTAAGGTGCGCCGGGACGCTCATTACTTTGAGCGCTACCAGCACAACCGCGACCTCGTCACCTTCCTCAACATGTTCTCCAACAAGCAGCTGGAGCTTCCCCGGGGCTGGGAGATGAAGCACGACCATACTGGGAAGGTGTGTGTTTGTGTGATTGTAATCTCTGCTCAGGTGTCCAGTAGTCTTTCTTGTGTCTGGGTGTGCACATACTGGAGTTAACCATCCCTCTCAATCCTCAGCCTTTCTTTGTGGATCACAACTGTCGCTCCACGACCTTCATTGACCCGCGACTGCCCCTCCAGAGTTCTCGCTCCACCGGGCTGCTGGCCCACCGCCAGCACCTGAGCCGCCAGCGCAGCCACAGCGCTGGGGAGGTGAGAGACAAGCCGCCAGTGCGCCACTCGTCACCTGCAGTCGACTTAAGGCTAGCAGAGACACTGCAATGTTTATGATGACAGACTGAAGGAGAGAAGTGCTTCCTGAGATTCTGCATTGTGGGCACAGACAGGGAATATGTCCCGCTGGTCCCTGTGGTGGAGCCGCTGAGCAATGACATCACTGCTACTTGAAATGCAAGTCAGCAGTCAGCTGTTAATGTTACCAGTTTTGATATTCAATCCTTTAGTACAATGAATCATCAGGTAATTTCAGAACAAAAGCAGAAAAGCCGCCGTTGACCTTGTCCTTCTCGATTTCTTACTGCATCACACTGATGCATCGTTGCTTCTGTTTCCGATCATCTCTTCCAAAGTTCCTCTGTATGCGGAACTGATGACCATAACTCCATTACTGTCACTTTACATATGAATACTATAAGCACAAGGGGCCATAGTGAGCATGACAGATGGTTTTTGTTTGAAATTCTGGGTCCAATCATCAGGTTTTGCATGGGTCTCCTGTTTGCTTCCTAATGCAGCAGAGAGTCTTTCTCGCTGATGCATTCAAGTGCTTTCTGGAATATCTGATGTTGTTATGCATGTGCATACAAAGACAGAGGGAACACCAACAAGTGGACCAAGAGTTGGTGCAGCTCAATAATTTCAATCATTAAATGAACAAAAGCTTTGCAAGGAGGCAGGCTGAGACGGGGTCAAAACCAGGAAACCAGTCCAACAATATCCACAGGGAGCAGACAAAATCCAACGTCCCAAAAACAGGCAGGACAAAGACAAGACAAAACAGATCCAAAACCACAGGGGAAAATGCTTGACATCCAAGGTGTAAAGACAAACTGACAAAGAAAACACAGGCTTAAATACACCTGGGAGGGAAGGCTAATCAGGGCCAGGTGAAAATAATCACAACCTCACAAAGGCCAGGAAGATAAACTAAAAGCACAGACCATGACAGATGTCTGAAGAAATAACCTTCTTATTATTACAGCAAGCTACTAGTTTTTATGATGTTTCACTGTCCTCTGTTCCTCTTTTATGTTTGACTTTGTGATTAGTGAAGAAATTATTAGAAGTCGCCCTTTTAGCAGCCATCTTAAATCTTCAAATCAATCGAATACCAAACAATTTCAAATCTGTGCAAGTGTGTTTTCACCAGAATGAACTGACACAAATGGCAGCTTGGGAGGTTGTTAACGTCTGCGTCAAAATCAAGAAACAACAGATTTGTAGCTGACGTTTATGGAACGTGCAGACGAAACAGCAGTAAGAGCAGCTGAAGACCAGCAGGTGGATCGGCCTCAGAACTAGGATGCGACCTGAACTGTAGTGCTTCCTCTTTGCACAGGTGGTGGACGACTCCCGTCAAACCACCCCGCCCATCCTGCCCCGCCCATCCAGCACCTTCAGCGGCTCCAGTCGAAGTCAGTACCAAGACGTGGTGCCTGTGGGTAAGTCAACACGTACAAGCACGACGTGTGAACGCTCACAAGACGCCGACAGAAATGCAGCTAACCTCCTAATTCTCTCCAGCCTACAATGACAAGATAGTGGCGTTTCTACGGCAACCCAACATCTTTGAGATCCTGCAGGAAAGGCAACCCGAGCTCGCCAGGAACCATTCGCTCAAGTACGTCCCTCTGTTGTCCCAGCTCTCCTTCTGTCTCTGTCTCACCCTCTAGCCTTGCTCACCTCCATCATCATCATCATCAGTCTCTCTGAACACACATTTAACCTTTAATCCTGACGGATTGTGTCAGTTTACCCCCTGACTTATGTGTGTGTGTGGTGTGTGTGTGTGTGTGTGTGCTCGCAGGGAGAAGGTGCAGTTTATACGCAGTGAAGGCGTCAATGGGCTGGCTCGCCTCTCCAGCGACGCTGACCTCGTCATGCTGCTGAGGTGAGTCCTGTGTGTGTGTGTGTGTGTGTGTGTGGGTGTGTGTGTTAGGGGCTAATTATTGGTCAACTGTAAAAACGATAACAAATGTCCCACTTTGAGGATCCTGACGTTTTAGTTGTTAAAGTCATGCTGTCATGTCTGCCTGTCCGCCTCTTGTCTCCAGCTTATTCGAGGAGGAGGTGATGTCATATGTACCGCCGTTACTCCACCCGAGTTACAGCCTCTCCTCCCCTCAGAGCTCCCCCGGTACGTCTCGCCTCTGTGCCGCTGTGATGACGCACACACAGAGCTTATTGGCATCCTACACCTTTTCTCACCTTTATTAAAGTCTTAACTTTGTTATTAAACCTCAACGCCTTCCACCATGAGGTTTGGTTCGCATCGCCTCACCGAATAAAAGAGGCAATGTCCTCTGTGCCTTCACACAGAACGCAGATGGATGTCAGCGTGAAACATAAATGAACTCACATACTGTATGTCAAACACACTTTAAATGTACAGTAAAATAATCGCTATAGACACAAATTATTAGGTCTGCTATTATATTAACCCTAGAACACTAACGTTAAAATTAGTAACACCATCACTAACGTTGGGTATATTTTACCCGATATAATATCTCGGATAAAATACAGTTTATCACACCAGCGTTCATCATGCCATATAGGACACACAGTGGCCACCTCTTAGTTTTTCTTTCACAGCTGTACTGAGCACACATTTGGTCGAAAGTATCAACACATCCCTTCATTTGGTTGTAAAATTCGATCACTTCAAAATTGTGTGGGTGAAAATCACCCGACGTTAGTGTTCTAGGGTTAAGTGTGGATTAGAAGTGTCTTTGAGTGCGATGAAGCTGACAAACACACACTTCCTGTCTTCGGCTCATCTTGTCGTCGTTCTTATCTCACATGCGTCTCAATGCTGAGCCTCCCTCTGGTCCTAAACTCTTCATCCAAAACGGTGACGAGATGTGGTCTCTGTCTGTTCTGCATCTCTCACATTAATGACAGCTGTAACAGTCTGATACCAAATAACAATCCAGGATTAACCTGCATGCAGGACTTAACGACTCTCATCTATTCGGGCTTTAGTTGACTTCCTGTCTGGATCTTTCACCTATATCTCCCTGTATCTGTTTTCCTCTTTTTTTACCCATCTCGTCCAGCTTTTCTTTGTCTCCTTGCCCCTCTGCTGGTCCTGATGCTGTGTTTTTATTGTCCTGTCTCCTCTCGCTGTCTCTTTCATTTATATCTCAGGCACCCAGCGAGCCAACGCCCGAGCTCCCGCTCCCTATAAGCGAGATTTTGAGGCTAAACTGAGGAACTTCTATCGAAAACTGGAGACCAAGGGTTACGGACAGGGACCCGGAAAAGTCAAGTAAGTTCAAGCCAGACAAGCGGAAGAGATTCATGTATGGGCTGTGTGATTCATGTAACGTGTAACAGGCTCGGAACAACAGTGAGCTTGAAACCAAAAGCGTGATGCAGTAAGATAAAAGCTCACGTTTACTGGGGTCGACAGCAGGCGGGAAAGCAGGCGTTACAGTCATTTTAAAATGTTGGCGCTCACTTGTAGAAGTTGAGCTTTTGCCTCTCAGGTCCTCTTCCCAGAGATTACGACCTCGCTCACATCCTACGATTTGTGCTTTCCGTTCGGCAGTCCCTAAGCTTGTAACTTGACATGTTTTGACTCATCTGTTAACTTATGTGTTGTGCGTCCCTTTGGTATGTCTTTGTTTTATTTCTTTGACCGTGAGGTCCTTTGTGACTGGTGCCTTTGAGAGGTGCCGCATGAATAAGCTTTGGCTGGATGTGAAATGACGGGAGTGTTGGTAGATGACGAGGAGGGAAAGAAATGAGAACAGACAGCTGACAGAACGACAGCTGGACAAAGTCGTGACATAACAATATAAAAATAGTGATAACACCTTCAGAAGTGATGTCTTTTCAGGAGCAAGCAGTCAGTAATACTTCAGTAATACTTCAGTGTGTAACATCCTCCTCTGCTACAGCATGTCATCATGTTCAAAGACAAACGGGAGGTCAGTTTCTCTGAAAGGAAAAAACCTTTGATGTGATGGCACTTTATTCAAATAATATTTAATGTTATTTATTTATAATTTAATAGTTATTTATTATTTATTCAGAGTTATTTGGAATCTTGCTGTAATATTTGTAAGGAAATAAAGTGTGTCAAAGCCTGATATTCTTCTTCCACTGTGCCTCAGAGCTCATTGGTTGTCCAAGAAGATTAAAAACACAACATGAGTCACACTGTCACACTGGGTGACATGTTGCTTCATTAGCATGAGCACACACGCGCACACACACTTTGTCCTGCTGCTAGCGATACTCATTAGATCATCAAATGTGGATTAATCCGCCGCTGAAAATAGTCCCTAACAAATGCGAATCTTCTCCCTTTAGAAAAACATTTGCTACAGCTAATGAAGCTGTGTGTTCATGACCTGTGAAGATTCATATCCTCAGTAGGAGCCAGTGTGCAGGAAGTGGCAAAGTATCAAGAGATGAACTGAGGGATTATTGGTTTACTTTAGATTATTATGAGATCTATTGATGATAAGGAAAATGTTGGTGTTCCTCACTTCATATCAAAATGTGTGTGTGTGTACGTGCGCTCGCAGGCTCATCATACGCAGGGACCACCTCCTGGAGGACGCCTTTAACCAGATCATGTGTTACTCGCGTAAAGACCTGCAGAGGAGCAAACTTTACGTCAGCTTCGTGGGCGAGGACGGGTGAGAGAGACGAGTTTCGTTCCCAGCTCGTCACACTTGACTAAAGCCTCATCGCGCTTTAGTCAAGTGTGAAGTGTGTGTGTTTCGCTTCTTAAATGTGAGGATGTGCTGCTTGCGTTTGTCATTTATGACAGTAAATGAAGACTCACTCGTCCTCCTGACATGTTTGCATATTTCTAATGTGTGATGTTGCAGGCTGGACTACAGCGGACCCTCCAGAGAGTTTTTCTTCCTGGTGTCCAGAGAACTGTTCAACCCGTACTACGGCCTGTTTGAATATTCAGCCAACGACACCTACACCGTCCAGATCAGCCCCATGTCTGCCTTTGTGGACAACCACCATGAATGGTGAGGTTTCCACACGTGCAGGTACAACCCCAATTCCAAAAATGTGGAAATGTTGAATCTGTGTCCTGTATCTGCAGTGTGAATCTGTCTGTCCGCTGCTGTGCCAACTGTAAAGTATTCATCTTGTCTGCTCTGTGCTGAGCCCAAAAACAGAAGTCAGTTTTGCCTCGGCGACCCTGATGTGAAAGTCACAATATGCCGCATTAAGACTGTAGCAGCGTAGACTCAATTCTACAGGGGTTTGTTTCTTACGCAGACTGGATGAACTTATCAAATGGAGGAATTAAAAGTCAATACTTATGTTCCTACAGAGACAATCGTTTTGATTTTAGAGAAGTTCTCTAGCAGCGTGAGCACTGCTCTGACTCCATGCATCGTCCTCACAGGAGGGGGGGTATAATTTATTGCCATCTGGTGCATCTTCAGCTTAAAAGCGAACCTCAAATGTCACTTCAGCCCATGGAAAGCTACACAAAACACGTCAACATGAACACACAAGCCAACAAACATCCACAATGTTTACGCATCCATAGAAAGAAGATTTAAAATCTGCGTCAGCGTAAACCCCCTCCATCTGGAAATCAAAGCACTTGATCTGAAGAAACAAAGTGAAGGATCCAGTTCTGTCGCCGAATCCTGTATTTTCTGTGTTGTGTCCAGGTTTCGTTTCAGCGGGCGAATCCTGGGCCTGGCGCTCGTCCATCAGTACCTGCTGGATGCCTTCTTTACCCGACCCTTCTACAAGGGGCTTCTTCGCATGTGAGTTCCTGCCTCCCTGTGACTGGCTGCAGGCCACCAATACTGCAGTCAGACCCCCCCAGGCAGCTGGCTGGGTTTCCCATCAGCATTATCAGCGTCCTTATTATTAATAGCTTTGTCCACTTTGTCCAGACAAGCTAAAACCCTGCCAAAAGTCTGCACCGTGGACAGATGTTCCTGTCATAATACAGGTTCTCAACCTCTTCAGCAACATGGAGCCTTTCCTGGCTCCAGTATTATTCTGCAGAGAAATATTTATCAGACAAATAGAAATGCATTTTACATTCTAATTTAAAAAAAACTCAACTTTAGTTTTTCAAAGTAGATCAAATATTTCTTGTGATCTTACAGAAAACATCTTGAATGTTTGATTCTCTCTTATGTAAATCCATACTTTCCATAGTGCAGATTCATCAAAACCTAAAAAATGGTAACATCTCCTCAGCTTCACCATACTTCCCATCTACATCCACCGGTGCATGATGGGAACAGTGGCAGGAGTATAGCACAATATATTCATGCCATCAGTACCAAACAAAGTAAGAGAACCGGCTTTTATTGGTTTTACATTATCATCACACAACGAAGACTCGTCGTGGTTCTTGTGTTCCTGTAACACTGACACTCTCCTCCAGTCTCCATACGCTGATGTGCCGTGTTGAAAACTCGTGGGAAAGCAGGCCAAAACTCCAGATGAATTCAAGCTGCGGCCTTCAAGCCTTTCCATTAAAAAATGCAGAGTAGCAGAATTTATTGAGAAAAGAACGATATGCTCAGAAACGTAGTGACAAAACAATGAGAGCCTGGAAATAAATGCAGTTAAAACCAAACCATGTAAATTTCAGAAGGTTAAAGATACATTTAGGCGGATGTTGGGAATGTTAAAGGTTGTCTTTTTATATAAGATTCATTTTGTATAAGAAAATCTTTTGTGTTTTCCCTTCTGCTTTATTTATTATCTGCGTGTCTCCAGAAGCATCTCACATCAATGCATTGTATCCTGATGTTTCATAAGAGAAAACATACTGTCATGCATCACGCCGTGTGTTATACTTAACCTTTGGGGAGGGCGGACTTACGCTGTTAGACAGCAGACAATTAACCTTTAACCTGCCAGCCCACAGTCAGCCATGGTTTACGACCAGGGCGACACATCGATACCTTGTTGACCCCTCTGCCCGCAGCCCGTGTGACCTGAGCGACCTGGAGTTCCTGGACGAGGAGTTCCACCAGAGCCTGCAGTGGATGAAGGACAACGACATCGAGGACATGCTGGACCTCACCTTCACCGTCAACGAGGAGGTCTTCGGACAGGTGTGTGTGTTTTATCGAGGGGGTTTGTTGAATTTGTCAAAATAAATCTGCGCTGAAGACTCAAGTTTCCCGTGTGTGCGTGTGATTGTGCAGATTACGGAGAGAGAGCTGAAGCCAGGCGGGGCCGGCATCCCCGTGTCAGAGAAGAACAAGAAGGAGTACATCGAGCGAATGGTCAAGTGGCGTATCGAGAGGGGCGTGGCCCAGCAGACGGAGAGCCTGGTCCGAGGTTTCTACGAGGTACGGCGCTTAACGCCAGGCCTTTTTTCTTCGTTTGTTTTTGACTCGAGAGCCCAGGAGCTTCTGTCACAGAAACACTGTTCCACTGTTAAAGCACATTTGATCATCTATGAAGGCAGATTAATTCATTTATTTTGTATTTTAACTGGAATTTGGGGTTTTTTTTGCAAATTGTTAATCCCTTCATAAATTGTTTAAATTAAAAAGGTCTTTCCACAAACAACATAAAAGTGGAAATACCTTTTTAGTTCCAACTATTTATTGATGGTTTAATATTTCATTTGTTTTTAATCTTCACATATATTTATAAATAAATATAAAATAATAAGTTGAGCAAAGGCTCGTCCACAAGACGTCAATTTAACATCTTTTAAACCTTCAAAAGACCACAGAGGAGCCACAATGGAAGCTTTGGCAACATCTTTTAACGTTCGTTATCGACGTCCAAGAAGAATCAAAATGAAAGACGTCATTTTCAGATGTCTTTTCTTTCAATGTCTTTGCTTCATGGCAGCTTGTAAACAAATTTATTAATGCCAGTTTTTATTGGATAATTATGTGTTAGTTAATGAAACATTTTTTAGCATTTCCATCCAACACCACACTCGCCATCCAGCAGAGCAAATGTCAAAGCAGCATTTCAATTCAGCGAACAGCCTCAAGTCTTATTAACTCCTCACCAGACACTCTGTGGTTCATCTGATCTCTTATGGTTAGTTGGCCCACCTGCATGTCTGTTCAGCCTCTGAACACTGACAGATAAACATGTGTGTGTATTCCTCCAAAACATTTGTATGCATGAGAACTCATTAATAACTACAAGAGGATGGCCTTGATGCTGTCAACTGATGGCCTGCAGTCCTGCGTTCTGTGGAAACTCAGCATAACAAATTGATCCAAGAGTGGATCGTGATCTGGACCCGAGCTCGTATTCTGTGTTTTACCTCACTTGAACCAACTCAGCCCCTGCTTAGGTCTCTTCGCTGGCAGGATGACGGATTATCAGGTCTTTGCAGTTTTGTTTACGGGTCCCAGTTTGCTAAACAAACCAAATCCAGCGTTTGCCACGAAACCGCAAACAACAAGAAATTTTTCCCACGATGATGTTCATCCTAAAGCCATCTGGGTCTCCACGATAATCATCTACTCCCTGAAATCCCTCAAACAGTCTGACGTATGTGGGAAAAGCGTGAGAAATGAACAGCATGTGTGTGTTCATGTGTGCGTTTGTCAGGTGGTGGATGTGCGGCTGGTGTCCGTGTTCGACGCCAGGGAGCTCGAGCTGGTGATCGCGGGCACCGCAGAGATCGACCTGGCGGACTGGAGAAACAACACAGAGTACAGGGGAGGTATGTAAAGCTGCAGAGCCGAGACGCATTCATCCACAAGAAACCGCCGACCCTCAGCTCACAGCAAACACAACCCCACCTGGGGAGACGGAAGAAAAACTTAAAAGACAAGTGTTTATAACCACACGTCGCAGAGAGCGCAGAGAGCTCGACGTCCTCGTCTAAATATTCAGCCTGACTTTGGAAATAAATTCATGACAGGAATGTCCAAACTTTAATTCGCCTTTCCAGAGTCGTCTTCCTTCTCCCTGAGCGAGACTCGTGTTTCTGGTTAAACAATGTAGGACTACACTGCAGCCGCTGCACTTGAGAAATATTTTCAATTTCACAAACGATTAAAAGTAGAGACCTGGATTTCTTTTTCTTCAGTGACAAGCGATTCATCCAAGTCTGTCAAGTAATTTAAAATGGAAAAATGTATTGCTGCTGTAATTTAACTACATACCATACAAAAGTGATTCTTAAGTTTGAGAAATAATTTCATTAAATATTTAACAACTATATTAACCAGTTATTAGTATTCACTGGGGCCGGGGTCTGCTCCGAGGTTTCTGCCTTCTGAAAGGCAGTTTTTCCCCTCCACTGTCTCCAAGTGCTTGCTCAAGGGGGAATGTTGGGTTCTCTGTATTATAACTTAATTAAAGAGTTTGGTGTGGACCTGCTCTAATTGGAAAGTGTCATGAGATAACTTTTGTTGTGAATTGGTGCTATATAAATAAACTGAATTGAAAACTTATTATTACCCATAATATCTGTGATGCAAGCTGCAAGTGTCCAAAGCATTTCTAAGAGATCGCGTTGTTAAAAGGCTTTTCCAGGGTCTGGCCAGGACAGCTGAAAAGCTGCCAGCTGCAGGGAGACAACAGAACTCAAACTGACATTCAGCCATGACTCAGTGTGAGGCTCTTTTAATAGAGGAATCGACTGAGGTGGACAAAACGTCTCCGGCCATTAAACATTAAACAGAAGAGCCCATTCAAATAAAAAAAAAAAAAAGGTGGAGGAGAGCCGTGAGGAGCAGAGGTCTCGCTTTCTTATTCATCTGACTCACGCATCAGCATCATCAGCATCATCATCTGTCTCCCCTCAGGTTACCATGACAACCACATAGTGATTCGCTGGTTCTGGGCAGCTGTGGAGAGGTTCAACAACGAGCAGAGGCTGAGGCTGCTGCAGGTACGGCACGTGGGTGACCACAAGCACGCGGGCTGCCCCCGTGTGGCGGCCGGCTGCACTGCAGGCGCCGCGGAGTCGTGCTCCACCCTGCGGGGAGATGTTACTTTTTACACGTCTTTCATTATAAGATTATCAAATTTGCACACATATTTTCTGTTTCAGGTAAAGTTGCAGAGTTCTCAATTAAAGTGATATCACTCATATTGAATTTGTACAACTAAAAAGACACCAATTTTAAGTCTTTAATAACAACGTTTTCATATTTTGTGTAACCTTAGTGGCTTTTGTCTCTCTAGTTTGTGACAGGCACCTCCAGTATTCCCTATGAGGGTTTTGCTTCACTTCGTGGCAGTAACGGACCGCGCAGATTCTGTGTGGAGAAGTGGGGGAAAATCACCTCCTTACCCAGGTAGGATGTCTTGAGTCCCCTTTAGGGTCTGAGCAGAAGTTATTAACAGGGACAAAAGGTGGAGTGTTGTGTATTTCGTCTTTTTGTTGAATGGAGGTTTGGACTTTTGTCATCACTTTTCCTCATCCCGCATTTATATTTTATATCAGCCTTCCCTTGCAAAATGAAATACTGAGTATTAAACCAAGTTGAGCTTTAATGATGATAACACTCAGTCTTTATGGCTCTAAGGGATTAAACATACTGAAAAATACTGAGATTTATCTGGCAGGACACGAATGTAACTTTTAAATGTAAAAGTCCCACACTGCAGATTTAAGTGTGAGCTTTAGTCCACCTCCAAATTTCTTCAGTTACGCATGCAGGTTTCTGTCTGAGGATAATCTGCAGAATTCATCATCTGCACAAGCTAATTCATTTTAAAGCTATTGCTAATCCATGTAGCACCTTGATAATCACACGATACTCTTTCGCTGTGTGTGTCTCCGCAGGGCTCACACTTGCTTTAATCGTCTGGACCTCCCACCTTACCCCTCCTTCTCCATGCTCTACGAGAAGCTGGTCACCGCCGTGGAGGAGACGAGCACGTTCGGTCTGGAGTAACCTCACTTCAGATCACATCCAGGTTCATCTCTGGGGAAAGAGACGCGTCCAGAAGTCTTTTTTCACCTGGGAGAGACATGGAATACAAAACTAATATCCTCAAAAGGCAACTAACCCCATCGCGGACAAATGTTTTGTCACTCAGCACGCAGGCTTCCTTCTGATTCTCCGCCTTTCTCTCTCATAGCTAATGGAAGCTGGTGAAGTGAACACCTTCTGGTAGAAAGGCGGAGAATCGGAGAATGGTTTGAAAAGCTGCACAGTGCAATTTCTTGTTTTCACAGTAACCTTTGTTCATTGAGCCACACTTGTGCTTTATCTCTTCAGTTAATGGCCTTGTGTACTGGATTTCTAGCACCTCCTCCTCCTCTTCCTCCTCTTTCTCCTCTTCCTCCGAACTGCACCACAGAGACAGCTGCTCAGCACCACTAAGCTCCCTTTTCCCTCTCTGGACCTCTAAACTGTGTCCTTTCTGCACTGGAGCTGCGACATTATGAACTACAATACACACACACACCAATCACCTTTGCACAAAACACACACAAAAACATGCGACATTTTGTTTGTATCGATGGTGCAAACCAGTGTTTCCCCCAAGATTTTTCTTTTATTATTATTTTTATTAGCAAGCAAAGCTGTGACATTTTAGACTTGGATTAGAAATGGATGTTGGCTGGTCCTCCTTCCCTGTGTGAGAGCGCGGGATTCCCTCGTGTGCACAAATGCATACTCAAACAGATTGTTTTAAGACTGAAAATACACATTTTCACTGTTTTGATTCCTGAACGGGCTGGACAGTGCGTCACAAATCACCTGTGACGTTCATGGATGCTGTCATAGACTCGTTGTGATAATGAGGGCAGGTGCTGGTCAGGACTGTAGCCTTCAGTACATCAGAGCATGAAAGGTAAAGACACACCTGCAGCCCTTGCATGTACTCTGAAAGGACAGCCAGTATCACAGACACATACGATATCAGCATTAGCCTTGATGCTGTTGGAGCACCTCCTTCCAGTCTAACACTCACTCAGTCTGCAGATACATTTACTGACACATTTCAGTCAAACAGAAGCACAGGGTTCCTGTCTTTCAAACTATTCCACATATTTAACAGATGACGTCCACCCATAAGTATGACACACAACGTCCTTCTGGCTGATGTAAGCGCCTCCCACCCCATGAAAGTGATGAATGTACCAAATAAGTGACTGAATGTATGAACCTCAAGTGACTCCATTTGGGCCCTGAGGAATTTTTCAGGCAGGCTGAAGAGGAAACGTGAAGATGGATGGTGGCAGTGAGAGTGGGGAGGGGGGTCAAACGCGACATGGTTGCTTGAGGAATGAGGATGCACTTCACTCGACGTCGGCCAGGTGCCTGGTCAGGGTGCTGTGGTGGGATCTTTTTAGTGCCTCGTGGGTTTTTCTGACCATACAGAGAAATTTCATAAGGAAAACTGTTTTATTTCCTTGTAAAAAATTGACTAAATCCACGTGTCCCACAAATCAAACAAGCTGCGGTTTAAATTCCCAAAACAGATATCAAACCGGGGAGGGGGGCGTTAAGGTTTGCTCTCCTTACTATCGCACCTTCAAATCAAAGAAGCAGTGACTTTTCTCCTGTCTGAGTGACCTGACCTGGCGAGGTGTGATGACGATGATGCTGTCAGGAACGAACACTGGCCTTTAAGGCTGTATGGATATCGTATTTTAGAGCTTGTGGCATACACAGTCCATGCCAGACAATAGTTTTGTCTAGAAAGCATGTGATGAAAACAGTTCTCTAACCCTTAAGTGCACGACCCAAACCCTGAGGACCCTTTTCACTCAGTCTCTCACACACTTTCTTACATGCACACAAAAGAAAACGCACACACAAACACACACACTTACTCGTTTTCTATGGGGTGCATGCAAGATTACACCTACTGTACAGAGTCCTGTTGGAGCTAGACCACAGGGGCTGGAATATTGCTAGAGAGCCCCACATGTGATGGAAGATGTGGAGGCAGACTTTCGTATCCCAGCCCCCCTCCCTCCCAGTCCAATACTGCATGCGGGACCGTCCCGGTCAGCTCTGTGAGCTGTGCTGGGGCAGAAACCCCTAGGTGGCGTTGTGTTATAGCTCGATATTGCATGCTGAAATAGTGCAACACACTGTCCTTACTAGCTTTTTTTGCATGAGGATATTACTATCCATTCAGAAAAAGGGGTGAGGGAGCTGGTTAAGTTGTGTCACTTTGGTTGTGGCACTCGCTTGAGGCATGCGGCCTTGTGCTCACCTGGCGCTGTCATACCATGAGGGTTCAGCTCGCGGGAACGGGGTGTGGGAAATGGGTGCTTTAGTTAACGCAGTAGCTTGTGTTCTCTGACAGTGTGGTGGCGGGTATCTCGGCAGCATGTTTCAAAGATGTTTCACATGTGCGTGTCTGCCTATCTTAGTAATAGGATGATGGTTATGGTTCATTGCTCGAGAAACAGTGGTGAATCAATAGGGCTGTTTTGATTTTGTGAAACGTGAGAGCACATGTACATGTACCATGTGTGCGGTCCTGTTTGTCTCTTTGTATATAAATGTATACGTATGTCTGTCCTGTTGTGTGTATAAATATATATTTTGCACCGAATGTACCAAAGGTTTGGGGCTTGCAAAGTCAACCATTAGGCCTGCTCTCTCTCTCTCTATTTCAGTCTAACAAACACATCCCACTTCTGGCTTCTGTCAGATCCTTACAGAGCATCACGTCATGTTCGCTCGAAGGGCAGATTCGTGACACGGACAACAACGCTTCACGTTAGGATATACGTTCACTCGGTCACTTTGACGTTTTCCATAGCGAGGCTTTTTCTTCTGCAGAAGATTCGTAGGATTGATCACTTGCTTCACATTCGAATGAAGGCAGTTGCACCTCTCATGTTTCCTAGTACATTTCTGACAGGACTCGGCTCCGGTTTTCAGAATTCCACTCTATGCAAAGCTCCTGTATGTGTGTCTCCATTTCACCCCAATGATTGTAATAAAAGAGAAGAAATGGCAAATTTGGATCAATGATACTTGACTATTGTTTATGTTCTGCAAGACTTTTGTACCAATTGAATGAGTGAGTAACAAAATGTATTGTGTTTATAACGCGTGATCAAACTCCAGTCTCTTCTCTCTCATAGTAAGCACAGGAACTATGAACTCTCCTGTCTCACAAATTAGGCTTCTTATTTTCTCATCTTAAGCAGCATCTCATAAGTTGTACTTACCATCTCCAAATTATCACTTACAATTATGTTTTAGTAACTCATAATTAGGACTTTATTTTTGGGAATGATGAGAAACCAAGTCAAAGGAAGGTTTAGGTCAAATTTGTGATACAAAAAACAAGTGAAATAAGTCGAGTTTTAGACAGTAGTTTGACCTATTTTTGTTCTGCCGTGAGCATTTTTTTATTTGTCTCCCGCGAACTTTGCATCTATTGTTCTTTTCTTGGCGGAAATAGAATGCAGTAGGTTCAGCTGTCGTCATTCCCTGTTTCTTGGAAATGGCTACAGGTTACACACCTGTAAAAACTGTATTCACGTTTCAAATAAAACCAAAGTCGCGTTTTTCAAATACAACAGTAATGCGCATGCGCCAGGCTGTGACGTGTCGAGAAAGTGTCAAACAGAAAAGGGATGTAAAAATGACCGAAAACTCTTTAGATAAACTCAATAAGGTCTTTAACGGTGTCCGGCGGCGGTAGTCTGGATACCTCTCCCTGTGTAATCACTCGTAGGTATTGATTTTATAGACTAACTGCGCCTCTTCAGTCGAGTCGAGGAAATTCGGTTTAACTCACTTTTGGACTCGCGACATTGACTGTCGAGCTAACTCGGTTAGCGACCGTTGAGCTAACCGGACTCCGTAAACTAGCCCAGCTTAAAAGTAGCATGGGAACCACTTTAGCCAACATTAACATGTAACGTAAGCGAGGTCGGTAGTGTAAACGTTAGCTAGCCGCTTAGGTTAGTTTTGTGGTTCATCTCTCATTTTCTTGACGTTCGGCGCGGTATCCAGACGGGGAGCCGGCAGCAGGACTGATACCTAAGGGAGAGGAAGATGTCTCGGAGGCGACTGGACAGCCGCAGCGGGCTCTCTGCGGGGCTGCTCACCGAAATTCAGACCCCAATCAGCACGGAGCCGATGGAAAATGTTTACGAAATCACCGGAGAGCTTGGAAGGTGAGTCGAACAGAGAGGACTGCTGTCCCGGGACTTTCTGGCTCCCTTTGGGAGGTCGAGTTAGTCTCCTCCGGGCACAGCGCTGTGTGCTGGAAGTTTAAGAGTTCAGTTATGCACTTTCACATGGCTGTGTAATGTACAGTTTGTACTTGAAATCAACCTGGATTGTCAATAGTCTGGCCGGTATTAACAGGACTAACAGGCAAAGTCATGGCAGTGCTGCATTTCAAGGATGTCTGCTTTGATGGCTCATAACCACAGTATAGACCACAACGTTGTGTTGTGTAAAGCCTGAACATTATTGACTGACGAGGAGAACCTTATCAATGCAACAGCAACAAGAACCTGGGAGTGAGACATTCATTTCCATTTGTTATCACATGACTCCATGGTATTACATGGTATTCTAACCTTGATAATATAGAGAATTTAGAGAAAATTAGACGTGAGGGGAGGACAAACTGTCACTGTCACATATCAGGACAGAACATTTAAAGGAAGCCTGACGGATCTCCTTTTTTGGCAAAGACTACAGATACCTTTATCTAACCAGTTATAATGATATTTTGTCATGTCAGTTTTGTCTGTGTTTGCTTTCGTGGATGGTGCAGGTCAAGTAAAACAATACACTAATGTTAAATGCATGTGGACTCTGGACTGTTAACTGTAAACACGCGAGCCTCGCCGTGCCAGGCGGCCTGACTCGACTGGGCCACAGTAGACCTTTGTCATGTGTTTGGCACTGTGTGTGCGCGCCATGGCAACAGCTGATGGTAGATGATCATATCCTAAGAACCCTGAGGTGTGTTTGAAGTGTTGTGTCATGCGTGTGCTGTGTAATTCTGATGTCAAAACAGGAAGGAGCAAACAAGCGCATGTGGAAACCAGACTTTAGAAAGAAGAAATGGCTCAGGCCACTTCTGTTCAGTTATTTGTGTGTGTGTTTAGTCAAAACAGGAACTTCTTAGGTGCAATATTGTCAAGAACATGATAAGGACTGTTCTAGTTTGACGTCTGACCTTTTAAGGAATTAAAATTAATTCCCAGCATTAAGATGACAAACAGTGACCTTCAGACGTGGACATTTTCTTTCTGTTTCCCTATTTCTTTGTCGGGCTGCAAATACCAGCTATATTTACTATCAGTCAATCTGTCATTATTTTTTTATTGAATTGGTTAAACAATCAGTTTGTTCTGTCTTAACAATGAGTGACATGATTGTGTTGTGTGATAAGGCTCAGTGCTAAGAAGACAGAAATAACACCTAACGCTGCATCTCCTGTTTTAGCTCACAGTTTTGGTTTTACAGCCTGCTTTTTATTTTTTACTTCATGTCTCTCTTCAACAGTTGTAGGCAGCTCTTCACAGCCAGTTTGTGGTGTAGCTCAAAATAAATGCTAAAGTTTCTGTTTGTTTTTCACGTTAAGTTTTAGCCATGACTGCTGCATAAGCCGATGGTACGAGGTGGTTGAACACTCGTCACCTCTTTCAAAATATTATTTCACTCTGTTGACGTCCACACGTTGAGCGCTGCTGTTTATCCAAGAGGCACTACACCCGTTTCATACGTGAAGATTAGTTTATTTGTCTTGAGTGTTACTCAGACTGTAAAAACATGTCCTCTGTGGGAGGAGAAAACAACCCTGAAAACATCTATACTAAATTGTTGGAGTACTCCTTTAATAACTGAATCATTAAAAGTCAAGAATTGTGATTAATGCCCATCGCACATCACCTTAAGCTAAACCGACGACTTAAACTGCTTTGTTAGCGCGATGGCAACATTTACTTATTAGTGTAGAAGTGAGAGCCAGACACTTCAGGAAGGATGAACTTTTAACGTGGCAGACTTCACACTTCTTCAGTATCATGCTGTGCTGTCAGCTTGTGCATTTACAAACATATTGCGTATCAGATGCTAAAACCGCAGGAAAATATGACTTGTAAAAGTGATGGGTGGTGCCGTAAAGGAGATGGATAGTTCAGCACCATTGTTCCATTCTTTAACAGAGGTCCCTCTGGTTCTTCGGCTCTTGTAATGCGGTTATTTTTGGATTTTTCTCTTGTTGCAGTCACTATAAGGCCTTGTGGAGAAATGTTTCTTTGAATTGCATAAAATATCAGCTGAATGCCGAGAGGTTCTTTTCAGTGAGGGCAATGTTGGTCTGGTTCTCATGACAGTCTGAGAGTTAATAACTTGTGATGTTGCTTGTGTAGCTGAAGACGTAAACTGTTTGGAAAAACCACAGACTCAGTTTCATGTGTCATGTTACCATATTAGCACTGCATGCGTTTGATAATTGTTGGATTGTTGCCTCTCAGACACTACTCACATGATAAATTTAGGCACTTTAATCTTGTATCAGATAGCATCTTCCCATTACCTCAACCATCAAGACATGGCTGCAGCACCAACACCAAGCTGTTTAGGAAGGTGCTGGCATTAGATCACACACAGATGTCAGTTATCTCATGCCAGTCCCAATGCTGCAATCATTTACAAATAGCCATATGTCATCAAGGCTGGGAAATTAATGTCATTCTTTGTGAGAGTACTGTATAAACATGTTGATACACTTTGTGTTCCCAGATAACAGTATAAAGCCTCTCCTCACTTCCATACACTTTAGAAGAAGAAGTAGAAGTCTTTTATTGTTACTACACAAGTACAGTGAGATGCCTTTAATATGACTTATATAATATAATATGACTTTAAGTGTAGCATAACATACAACCATATGTGTAATACATTACAAAGTCCTGTAGCTCACTCGATGTTAAATCCTGTCAATGGAACAATTCAACAAAATCTGGAATAATTTTGCTCGGGAACCCCAGATTTTTTAACTCTTTTTAACTCTCTTAACCGTATGTCTGCCCTCTGCTTTCTAGGGGGAAGTTTGCTGTGGTCAAGCGCTGTGTGGAGAAGGCCACATGTAAAGTGTTTGCTGCTAAGTTCCTGCGGAAGAGAAGACGAGGTCGTGACTGCCGGGCAGAAGTCACGCATGAGATGGCCGTCCTGGAGATGGCCCGTAACAACGCCCGAGTGGTCAACCTGCACGCTGCTTACGAGACAGATCACGACATCGTCCTCGTGCTGGAGTAGTAAGTTCAGGACAGGAGCGGGAACATATTCTTTTACCTTTTTAATTTAGTACGTAATAGCATTATATAATCTGTCTAACACCACCCTCACTGGCTGAATTTTTCTGCCACAAACAAGCAAAAACATGCTCAACCAGCAGTATGATCCTGTAAATACCGTTAAAGGGCAAAGTCCTGTTTGTCCAATCCTAAGGAGCCGCAGCACTCGCTGCTCTTCATGTAATCCCCATTCTTCCCAACAGGTTTATCAGGATTTGTTTCCAAACTGAAAGTGCCATGTTAGCTTAACCATTGTGCCGCTTGAGCTGAGAATGAACAACTCCTTGGGAAAGATCACTTCCTGATGTCTTCGCCCGTCATGTTAAACTTCATGTGAACTGTCCTTCCTTGTCTGGCGTGTCATTTATTTTGTCTCTTTGCACCATCAAAACGGAAGCGAGTTGTGAGATTGGAAATAGGAATGCAAAGTGTTTGTCTTAAAGTGAATTACTAGCATTGTCTAACCACACCTTCACTGCATGCTGTAGGAGACACTTAAATCCCTTCCTGAGAGCAAAGACAACCTGAACAACAATTTGTTGATCTAAGACAGTCTGGACAGCTCCAGCAGGACCTAGAGAAATGTCAAATCACAACCTTGAATAACCTGAAATGTAATAAAATCAGATTAAGTTTGTACTCTGAGCTCATTTTTAGGGCTTTGTTTCAGCTTTGGCTGACGTTCTTACCTACAGTGCTTTGCAGTAAGTAAGAAGGAAGTTGGTCTGCGGTTGCATTCTTGCTCAATTACACTTTGCCAAAGCACGCAGGATCAAACCAGTGACCCTCTGGCCACTAAAACCACCAGGCCTCCCAGCAATCTGTGAATATGTCATATTTCTGTTCCTCTAACTAGAAAACACACACAAACTGCATTAAATGCTCCCAAATCGCCTGGTGTTTTACAGTCCCTGGACATTCATAAGCAGTCTGTGAGTGTGTGCGTATTTACCGTGTGTGTGTGTTTGATCTTTGTCCAGTGCGGCGGGCGGAGAGATATTTGACCACTGTGTGTCCGAGGAGCTGCTGCCAGAGGCCCAGATCATTCGCCTGATCAGGCAGACGCTGGAGGGAGTCCACCAGCTCCACCAAAGCAACGTGGTGCACTTAGACCTGAAGGTCTCCACACACACACACACACACACACACACACAAAGAAAATCACATGCATGAGTACAGCTGGAGCAGAGGAAATCTATTTTTACATGTTCACTCGCTTCACCACAAAGGCCCCTTTAAGTGCTCGGCTGTGTATTCCCTTATTTAGATCAGCCCACTTTCCTATTTTCATGACACAGTTTAAGCCCAGAACTCAGACTGTAGGTGGTAACAGAACCCTTCATGCAGGGTGTGTGTGGGGAACCTGAACAGCAAAGTGTGTAAAGGGAGTGACATTTACAGCACTCCTGCAACATTAACAGCAGGCTGTGAAATTTAAGGTTTTGTCATCTGTTCACAGTCACATTAACAGGACTGGTTGTTCCAACAGGCAGTTGGCATCAGAAAGGGTGTACAGACGAAACGAGACGAACAGATACAGAACTTTACTGTGTGCTCTCTTGTCTGGAATGATGACGCAGTAATGCAATAGTGGTAGTTTTTATACACTGTGATGTGGTTGATATGTTTTGGCTCTTAAGCAAATAATAAGAGAAAGAAAAACACCTCGGATCAGTAAGTGTTCAAAGAGAACTTGAAGCCAAGTTGTGATTTTATAAAAAGAAAAAGCTTTGAGCACAAGCTTAAAGTGCGTCTTATTTTTCCAGTGCTTCTGCTTCCTGCATGACGTTCACCTCACGTTTCCTCTTTGTTCCTCTCTCAGCCGCAGAATATCCTCCTGACCGGTCTGTCTCCTCCGGGAGACATAAAGATCGTAGACTTTGGCCTGGCACGCAGACTGGGTGCGGTCGGAGAGCTCAGAGAGATTCTTGGCACACCTGAGTATGTGGGTAAGGTGATGTTCATAAGGCACGTTTTAATTAGACATCAGACAGCAGCATAGCCACAGTGAAGTTAGGAACAGTTTGAAGAGCTCCTCCCGGTCTCACGTAACGCTAACAAAATGCCTCGGAGGAGAACTCTCACCAGTTATCAGCAGTTTCTGGTTATTGAGAAATCCATGGCATGTTACCATTAGCATGCTTTGAAATACGACCCTGCTTTCACACACACCTCGAGAAACCAGCTCCTCTGTCACTTCAGTGTGCTCATTTTGCACACTAATGAAAAAACTTGGCAGTAACAAACAGAAACACTAAACTCAAAGTCGTTTGCGGTGAGATGAAACAACACGACGTGCAAGTGTATGAATGACAACCGAGTTTTTCTTCTGTGTCTTCATTCAGCTCCAGAGATCCTGAACTATGAGCCAATCACAACGGCCACTGACCTTTGGTGAGTCCATTCTCGCACAAAACCTGCGACGACTTCATTTTGTTGTTGTTGTGTTCAGCAGTTGTTTACATTTTTGTGGCGGCGATTGAAAAAGGCTAAAGAATTTTTTCCAGTTTGGCTAGTTATTTTGGTGTTCACCTTTGTTCTCACTTGTGTGGAGGCCAGAATAATGAAAACAGGACTTCCCACAGCCCACAGGTGCTAACTGTACACACTCTGACTGTGTCCTTCATGCATGTGTGCGTTCCTCAGGAGTGTGGGTGTTATCGCCTACATGCTGGTGACGGGCGAGTCGCCGTTCGCCGGGGACGACAAGCAGGAGACGTTTCTGAACGTGTCCCAGGTCAACGTGGACTACAGCAGGGACGCCTTCTCCAGGGTGTCTGAGCTGGCCGTGGACTTCATCCGCAAGCTGCTGGTCAAAGCGCCGGAGTGAGTAACGACGGAGTGTGAGCTCGCCTCGCGCTGTCCCGGAACAGAAACACAGCCAGACCTTTCAGTGTGAATGACCTCTGAATGGACGAGATGATTTTTCCACGAGGAAAACCAGCCGTCAAGTAGCCTTTTATTTTAAACCACCCATACACACACACACACACACTGCACTGTCAAGAGTCAGTAAAGCACTTATTAACTGACATTTCCTTCATCCAATTTTCTGAATGCTGTACGTTGACCAAAGATAAAGAGTTTTACTCAGAGCGTTAATTCTGATGAGGTTTAGACTCAGAAACGTCGCCGCTGACTGCTTAACTGCTGAAGTTCCAGCTTCTGCTACTGTTGGACTGTAAGTGTTTCCACTGTGCTTTGACCACAGGGACCGGCCCAGCGCTGCAGAGTGTATGAGCCACCCCTGGCTGTGGCAGCAGCAGCTCTGTCTGAGCCCTGACCCCGTCAGCACCCGCGCCGTCCGCGAGCGGAGCTGCGGCGCCAAGTGGACGGCCCCGCACGAAGACCCCGAAGACAAGGAGAACTTCCTGGAGTCGCCGCACTCTCATGCAAAAAGGTTTCGCTTCGACGAGGAAACGCCAGCTGCTGCGGACGGAGACTTTTGAAGAAGGAAAATTCAAAAGAAAAAGAAAAGAAGTGGAGGATTCAAAGTGTAAGGCACCGTCTCCTTCCTCTGAGCTTTTAAATCCTTTTAAGCGTCAGAAAACCAGTGTCTGCCACCCGCCATTCAAAAGTACTTCAGCTGTGTTTATATTCCACTAATTCAGACCAAAGATAACCAGCTAAATTTTGAGATCTCGTACTGATCCATCACTGTTAAAACGTGTGAAAATTGTACAGTATGTCTCCATTAATGCGGCGTGTTTAACTAAAAGTATTCGATGTGCTAAAATGTTAAAATCTGTGGTGCTCTCATAAGCCCAGCACACTCTGTCAGTGAAGGCTGCTGTGGAGCATTTTAAGGGAAATCCACCCAATTCGGCTCTGGTGCATCTTAGTTTTGTCCAGAAACCTTGAAGAAGTTGGCAGCTGCCGACTGCTTCGCTGCACTTGTGCTTAGGCAGAACTGCACGACATGCAAATAAGCACTTCTGCAACAAGGAAGTGTGATAATGTCCTTATTTGCATGGCGAAGAGAGTGAGAGGCGGCCGGACAGCAGCATCGTGGGAAACCAGCCATTTAACTTTGCGTTTTGTTCATCTCGGCGTTTTCATAAAACCTGCTGCTGTTTGGGTCGCAGCTCCCTCTGTCACACTTCACATCACACGCAGACATGTTAGATTGCTTCTGCGTTTGCGTTTCCCCCGCTGTCATTTTCACCGTGCCTGCGATAGCACAAGTGTTTAAATTTAGCTCAGGGTTTTAGATGAAACTCATTTTAGTTAACTCTAACCTCAGTACCCCCCCCCCCCCTCCCCATTTCCAAAGAACTGAGAGGCTTCCACATTTAGTGGCAGCATTTGTATTCAGGTTATTCTAACATTTTGTAGAAGAAACTGCTTTGACAGAACTGCCTTTTTGGGTGTCCTTCTGTAGTGAGGGGAAACCTAAAACTGCAGCGACTCACAAAACCTGTGACTCGCGCCGGTCGGTCATACGCCACACCCGCACTTACTCAAAGGATGTCCTCAGCGAGCTGCCAGTTCCTCTTTGTCAGCCAGCAGAAGAGACACACGACTTTAGCACTTACTTTCCAAGCACACTGACAAGCAGAACGGGAGATGTGCGAGAGGTTTCGCTGGTGTCTTCGAGCCCCTCGCCAAAGCCCCTCGGTGTGCTGTCAGTCAAAGCTACTCCGGTTCTCATTGGGTCAGGGTGCCTGAAGTGATTTATTCCTGTTGTTTGCATCTCAGGGTTTGCTGCTCACTCTCTGCTCACTTTTTTTTTTGTTGTGTATTCTTAATGTTATTCTTATTGGCCTATTACTATTTATGTGCTGGATTTATTCTTTATGTTTTTATGTAAATAATGTGCTCACGTGTCTTATGAAGAGGTGTTGAGATTATGGTGGCAGACAGGTGATTCAGGATGATTTAAGGTGTTATTTAAGTCAATACGATGCTGTTGTGGTTTCAGTGGAAATGTTTGACTGCAGCCAATTGGGAAGATGAAAGCGGGGATTGGTTTATGGGCGGCACCAGGAAGTGAACGCGGAGATGAGTCAGATGGTTTTAGTCAGCAGGAAGGTGATTAAGTACTTTGGAGTTGGAAATGTGTCAGCTTTTAGTAAAAGTGTTTAAGGGAAGAGCTTCACGTTTTGGCAAATATGTCGAACTCTTCCTTTAACTTGTGATGTTGAGTGCTATGATATGTAGGTTTGAAAGGCTGTTTTATGTGGTGAGAAGGGGTGGGGGTGGTTTCAGTGTCGCTTTAGAGAGAGAGAGAGATGGATGGATGGATGTTTGTCCCGAGGAGCTGACAGAACCGCCGTGTCCTGTGACCCGCGAGGTGCTATTGATTCGCAGCATTTGCTGTCTTTTCTGTTCGAGGGAAGCTGAATGAAAACACATGACGTCTCCTCAGGTGCAGGAGTCTGATCGCTCCTAAACATTCCTCTTCTTGTTCTGCGGTGCCAAACCACATAAGACCACATTGTGCGTTTGTTTGTTGTTGTTGTTGTCACCAGCTGGTACAAAGGCCTTTGTGTTGGGGTAGCTGGGCGTCTCATCCGAGTGCTGTCATCGTCAAAAACTGGAAACGCCGCACTGTGAAAGATTTTCATCTCAGAGTCAGCAGAGTCTACTTGAGTTTGTCCCAGGGGTTTTTTTTTTTTTTTTTGCTCCAATCAGCTGGGAATTGTATCTGCGTGATACGTAAAGAAATGAGCTTGAGTCTTACTTCATCTCAGTCGTCAAAGTCGGTCTGCTCTGCTTCCTCGCTTACCTCTCCAGGCAGGTGACCGGAAGTTCCTCAAGCTCCGCCGTACAGAAAAAAGTGAAGCTTCTCTCTTTGCTGTTCCTGTTGTTAAAAACAGGATTTTAAGACTTGATAAGCAGCTTAACCCCGAGAGAGGAGAAGAAGAAGAAGGAGGAGTTTTGCGACGCGGTTTGCAGGATGACGAAAGGCTCGAAGCGTCTCGTGCTCGCCGGCCTTATCTCGTCTGGTATTGAACACGACTTATGCTGTGGTGTTTTGTACAGCTGTTGTTATCGGCAGATAGTCACACAGTGGCCTCTTTCTGTGTGTGCGCGTGTGTGTGAGCACGCGCTCTCATTGGCTGAGCGGGAGGCGCTCAGCTGGCGTTCAGGCCGTCATCCTGAAGACGTTGGAGGCGCCAGTCATCCAACACTCCTGTTTGTTCTGTGAGCCTGAAGGATTCTGTAACTTAGTGTCACACCAGCCACAAGCAAATAAATGTTCACAAGATGTATGTTTATTTTACATTTTATATGTTTTTTTAATGTATGAGCATTCCGATTGCATCTGAAATGACTAAAAGAGAAGAAGAAGAAAATATAATCCGTATTGTATTCTGATCAGCTGCAGGCTAACATGTAAGCATCACAAAGCAAACTGAAAAAGCTCATTAAAGGTTGTAGAAAATATGATGGCGTGTCTGCACTCTTGTTTTTCCACACACTCCACACTGCTGCCCCCTGCTGGTCGGACCATCACCGGCCAACACCACAAAACAGCCTGGTGTCGATGAAAACCAGCTGAGAAGCAGGTGATTTAAAGTGAAGCGTGCTTTCTTGACTGTGCACTTGCTGAAAAAAACTTTATCAGCCATCCTTGTAGACGCACAGGGTTTTCAAACAGCCAGCAGTAAACATAATGGAATGATCCGAAGTTACATTCAGCAAAACGAGTTGCAGCCATCAGCACAGTGCAAAGACGCTACACAAGCACACAGAGATCATACAGAGTGATGCACACGCTGCCACAGTTCCATAAAACTAGCAAGTCTATCATTTTACATATTGTAATTAACTGGAAGAACAATATATTTAACGCACATCTGCCACAGTAACAACAAAACTACTCCTGATGAGAAACTTTGGATGTACAGTCTCATTAATACACCTTCCCAAAACTTCTCATTGTAGCATTAATACAGCTTGTGTACGTGTTATTAATTTTTTTAAAAGTTAATTTGTTCTATCTACAATTGAACACACAACGTGGGAACAAATCATCCAATCAAAATGAGCAATTTAAGAAAATGTAAATGTGAGGATTTTGTCTCATGAAATCAACCAATAGCTCATAATTTTAATTTTAAATTCTCATCTAAAAAGGTCCACATGATCTTCACCAGCAGATGGAGTTTAAATCAAGTCAAGTCCATCAGATCAAAGCTCCACAACAGTTACTAAAACGGACCTTGAAGTGAGACATTTCAAAATAAAAAGGCCTGACAAACCAAAGGAGGAAAATCCACTACTGGGATCAAACTGAAGGAATGACAACAGAACTTCTTAACATCCCAACCAACTAACCATTCATTATTTGGCCAAACACTTTAAATACAATCAAGTCTCTGAGAGATCAGGTGGAGTCTGAAACTGCTCAGACATACAGACATTCACGTGTCAACACAAGTGCAGGTACGAGGAGAATGTAAAGAGCTGATGTGCCTCAGCCAAACGTGCATTAACTTTAAAATCACGGCAGAAATTTAAAGTCACATTATTACACTTTGTTACAGCATCTACCTTAAATTAGCAAGACGAAATAGCGAACAACACGAATCACTCCTGTTTCCAAATCAGTGGCTCTTACATAACCGCAACGTTTAGTCAATCAAACCAAAACCAATTATTTGATTAATCATTTATGTTGTCTTTTTTGAACTCCTTGTTGCAGCTTCTTGAATGTCAGGATTTGCTGCTCTGACATTTATGACAGTAAATTTAGAGTCTTTTGAGTTCAGGACTTGGCTGGACAATTATCAGATAATTGTCAGATAATTCTAATAATATAATAAAGCGAAATGTCACATTTAGTCTGAAGAATGAGGAAGAAGGAAGAAGGAAGAACATTTCCAGGCAGGATCGTTCAAACTTAAATCAAGTGCATTCAGCAGGAAAAAGGGCAGCTCACCAGCATCTGTCACATGCTCTAAATTCTGAGCCCTTAAATCACAGAAAAATGAGGTAAGACCAGCGAATAAGACAATCAATCTGAATCCTTAATAAATAATCCAAAGCGCTCAGTAACATTAAGGTCATCACCTCACGCTTGTTGCATCTCATGTGCTCGAAAATCAACCTCAGAACTCCTGAATGACCCTGAAGTGGTTCTCGATGCAGGGGGGCTCGTCCTCAAAGTGCAGCTTCTTACTTGGACACGCCCCAAACTCCTCAAGGGTCTTAATGAAACATCCATACTCACGCCCCACCCAGGCCCGCATCGGGTCACACACTTCGTAAGGGGTCACGTGGGCGTGAATCGACACGCCGCTGGAGGCGAGCTGCTTCAGCACCTGCTTGTCCGTCACCCAGGTCTCGCTGCCTCCCGGGTGGCCGCCGTCCAGCCAGTACATGTCGGTGATGCGTTTGGTAAAGTGGGACAACAGCGGGTCCACGCGGGCCCCGGACAGCTCGTACACTATCTGGTTCAGGACCACGCAGCCTTTACTAAAGCCCACCAGCGTCAGTGAGAACCCTGAGGGGATGCTGTCAGCGCCTCCTTGTGGCTGGAGGGGGTTTGGTAGGTTGGCTCGCTCCATGGCGTGGCTCAGCAGGGCCCTGCGGTGAGAAATGTTGCTCAGACTGTTAGAATACGATCACCACACAGTAAATACTGACTTGGTGAAGCTCATAATCCTGAGGTGATGATTCTAGAGTCTATTTGTGACCTTGTGTCTGTTGCCAGTTTGCTTGCTTATGTTTTCATGATTTTTGGTGTTTTGTCACATGCTGACAAAGAATTCAGAAAGCAACTCCTGCAAATACAATCGCAGTATAAAAGTTAGATGTAAACGTAATGGCCGCCATTAATACGGATGAGACAATAACCATTTGTTGTGTTTAAGACTTGTTTCCGCTGCCCCCAAGTGGCAAAACTGCTGACCAATCTGATCATGTTTAAATATAAACAAAATGACCTTAAAACAACAACAACAAAAAACTGTAATTCAGATTACATGTTTTGGTTAAAGAGCAGCTGGAGGTGACACGATGTGACATGGTGAGATAAATGACTAAAAAAAGACTAAAAAAGAGCCTTTTGCATTGTGCCCCCTTCAATAAAAAGAAATAAAGAAAAGCAAACCTGAGGTGCCAAAACGCTCCAAAGTCACGTGAGTACGGCGTGTGCTCCGGTGCCCCGAACATGTTGCTCTCCACAAAGTTGTGGTAGCAGCTGAACTTGTGCAGATACATGCGGGAAGCTCGGACCACCCAGACATGTCGGTCCGGGAAACGCCGGCCCAGGATGAGGGCGACCTGCTCCAGACTCCAGCAGAGCCACTGGGATCCCTCAGGCTGCAGGGCCATCTCATCCTGGAAGTTCTGCACAAACACAGGAAGACAGAGACTTTAACAACATGAAAAATATGATATATATACCCATCATCACTCTGCATCAGTTTGGGTCCAGGAATGTACCGGCACTGAACCACGTACAGCCTTTTCCCACCACATTAGCTCGGGTTTTTGAGACAGTTTTGTTGAAGATTCCTGGAAGTGCGGTGTCATCAAGTGAACCCGCCCACAGGTGACGGTGCATAACACTGATAATGAAGTGAATAAATACAACATAAGATCAACTTCTGATTTCTAATGAATGATGTTCTGTATGTTTTATTGTTTATTTAAAAGCATGATGAGCATGTTTTGATGTCATCAAGTGAGCAATGTGTTACTGCAGTGCTGTTAACAAAGATCTCTGCAGATCCCTCACATCCTGGTCACAAACTGTTTAAACTCCTTCCTTCTGGCAGGTGATACAGGTCACTGTCCGCCAAAACCAGCCGGCACAAACACAGCTTCTTTCCCCAAGCAGTCACTCTGTTGAACACTCTGAAACAGCCCCCCATCCTTACACTGGACTATGACAATCACAAATGTCACCCTCATCTACCTCATTTATTTAACCATACAGTATCATTATTATCTGTCTATTGCACAGCACTGCCTTGCACTGTATTTATTTATTTAAATCCTAGTCTTCCTACACTGTCACTACTCCACAGATTCACTGCTATTGTATATAGTATTTTTTCTATTTTTTATCTTTATCTTATTGTATATAGTACCTTTGTGTTCTTACTGCTAGGTGTTTGTTTTTGTACTCGAGAGCAAAGTCTAACCGGAGTCAAATTCCTTGTTTGTACACGCAAACTTGGCCAATAAAGCTGATTCTGATTATCAATTACTTGGTAACTCCTACCCATAAACTGATCGCACTGTGGAACTCTGGGAATTGCAGTCTGGTCAATTTCAGCACACAGTCTGATACCCGAGTCCAATTTGTGCTGCTTACACAAACAGGAAGTGCAGCCTCCAAACATGACCCACATCCATCAAGTTGTCATTTAACCTGTGCACTGCGTACTCCGCTTTGTGCTGAGAGCCCTGCTGTCGGCTGAATTTTGTGACTTATTACCGAGCTCTAGACTGTTGTTCACTGACGAAGGTCCACACAGTGCAAATAAACCTCTAAGATAAGAGCGGTCGAGTGTGATGGGGTCAAACATCTGCCCTCGTGTGTGAAAACTCTTGCTCAGACTGTGATTTCAACTTCCAGCGAGACTCTTGAGTTGCAGATTTGCACTGTGGTAACTGACAATAACTAGTGCAGAATGAACTTAATACTTACAGTATGTCACAAAAGTGAGTACACCCTTCACATTTTTGTAGATATTTTATTATATCTTTTCATGGGAGAGCAGGAAAGAAATGAAACTTTGCTACAACGTTATGTAGTCTGTGTACAGATGGTTTAACAGTGGAAAATTTGCTGTCCCTCCAAAATAACTCAACACACAGCCATTAATGTCGAAACCGCTGGCAAAAAAAAGTGAGTACACTCCCCAAGTGAAAATGTCAAATTGGGCCCAGTTAGCCATTTTCCCTCCCTCCTCATACTGATCACAGGACGTTCAACATGGCTCCTCATGCCAAAGAATTCTCTGAGGTTCTTATAAAAAGAATTGTTGCTCTACATAAGGATGGCCACGGCCATAAGAAAATTGCCAACACCCTGAAACTGAGCTGCAGCATGGTGGCCAACACCATACAACTGTTTAAGAGTAGAGGTTCCACTCAGAACAGGCCTCGCCACCACCAAAGAAGTTGAGTGTACGCGCTGAGCGTTATATCCAGAGGCTGTCCATGGAAAATAGACGTAGGAGTGCTGTCAGCATTGCTGCAGAGGTTGAAAGGGTGGGGGGTCGGTCTGTCAGTGCTCAGGCTATATGTCGCACACTGCATCATATTGGTCTGCATGGCTGTCGTCCCAGAAAGAAGCCTCTTTTAAAGTTGATGCACAAGAAACATGTCAGAAGACGAGCAGACTAAGGACATGGATTACTGGAACCATGTCCTGTGGTCAGATGAGACCAAGATCAACCTATTTGGTTCAGATGGTGTCAAGCATGTGTGGCGGCAACCAGGTGAAGAGTACAAAGACAAGTGTCTCTTGCCTACAGTCAAGCATGGTGGTGGGAGTGTCATGGTCTGGGGATGCATGAGTGCTGCTGGCACTGAGGAGCTACAGTTCATCGAGGGAAACATGAATGCTAACATGTACTGTGAAATACTCAAGCAGAGCACGATCTATCTCCTCTCTTCAGAAACTGGGTCACAGGGCAGTATTCCAGCATGATAACGACCCCAAGCACACCTCCAAGACGACCACTACCTTGCTAAAGAAGCTGTAGGTAAAGGTGATGGACTGGCCGAGCACGTCTCCTGACCTAAACCCTATAGAGCATCTGTGGGTCATCCTCAAACGGAAGGTGGAGCAGCGCAAGGTCTCTAACATCCACCAGCTCCGTGATGTCCTCATGGAGGAGTGGAAGAGGATTCCAGTGGCATCCTGTGCTGCTCTGGTGAACTCCACGCCCAAGAGGGTTAAGGCAGTGCTGGAAAATAATGGTATTCACACAAAATATTGACACCTTGGGCCCAATTTGGACATTTTCACTTCGGGTTGTACTCACTTTTGTTTAGACAGGCGGTTTAGACATTAATGGCTGTGTGTTGAGTTATTTTGAAAGGACAGCAAATTTTCGTTGTTATACAAGCTGTACACAGTTGTAAAGTTTCATTTCTTTCGTGCTCTCCCATGAAAAGATATAATAAAATATTTACAAAAATGTGAAGAGTGTACTCATTTTTGTGACATACTGTATGTGCTTACACAACATACGGGTATTACTGCATGCTGGTAATTACTTTGGTTTTGTGAGGGGCGCAATAAAACACTGAAGATAAGATTTCCTGGCGTGCGTGTGGTGTCACATGTTGTGCAAGAGCTATGACGACCTTTCACAAGTGCAAAATATTGGACAGTTGAAACAAACATAAGGTGACATGACCTATTGCTCCTTACATCAGTTTAAAACCACAAGCACCAAATCGACAAAATGGAAACTCTTAATTCCCACCGGCTACTCTCAGTGTACTGTGTGCTTTCCAACCCTGACTCACCTGTCCCAGGTTTACTGTCAGCGACTGGAAATATGTTTACAGTCCTGACTCAACAACAGCGTTCAGCGACTAAAATCTTTTGGCTACGAAAGTTTTGTTGATTTAGCCCCGCTGCGTTGTTCTTTCTGTTGACCCCGTGGATAACCTGATCAACAGCAACTAAACAAACTCACCTGAATATCCCCGTGGAAGAACACAACATGTCTGTTACTGCTCCTCTCCTTTGGTCCTGAAGCGGTCTGGCCGTCTGCATCAGGCCGGAGGAGCAGCAGGTCGTTAACTCGGCTCGGGTCGCATCCAGGCACCGCCACCAGCCTCTGGAGCCTCTGCCGCGGGCTCCCAGAGCGTGCATCCCGGCTGGCTGAGGCATGCAGCCCCCGAGGCTCAGAGGATGTCGTCGCTGCCACAGAGGTCATCGTTTTGGACACAGTTATTAGAGTGAAGCCCACCCCAGCTGCTCGGGTGGCTAGCATGAACTCTAAAAATAAGAAAATGATTTGGCGTTTTCTTTCTCAGCGCAATCACTTCATGCTGCGGCTGTCAGCTAGCTAGCCAGCGTTAGCTGCTCGCGCTAGCAGCTCAGCATCACATAAGCTAACGCCTGTGCGAAGCTAATGTCAAAACAAAGAGCCTTTATGAGGCTGTAAGCGAAATACGTATCATTGTACGTTGTGTTGTCTCACTTTGTAGCAGTTTTAGATGAAACTCTCACGCTATTTGTTTAATTTTGACAGTTTCGGGTATGTTTTGTCCATGAAGAGGCGCTGTTGATCAAAAACACACCCACCAGTGATAGCTGCTAGCAAACTTCATACATGTAGAGCAAACCATAAGCCCTTCTGCGCATGTCTTTTCCTGACATCAAAGATACTTGAGCGTGGATGGTGAGATATATACTCTTATGTACTTCCGGTTTTGACTACTTGGTCAACCACACAAGCCGAGAGTTCAGGTTTAATAGGTGTGAATAAAAAATGAACAGAGAAATGAATTCAGAAAGGACTACATTCTTCGGTGAAAACATGTACATGAATACTACAGACATTATAAAATAAACGCGGTAAAGAAATACAAAAATATATATTTTTTAACTAAATAAACATAAAATCTAATGTTTTACGGACTATTCATTATTTTATTCTATCTTATCATCCATCCATCCATCCACCTTCTTCCGCTTAATCCGGAACCGGGGCGCGGGGGCAGCAGCTTGAGCAGCTTGGATCATCATCCATTTGGTTAAAAAACACTATTTTAAAAGACTTTTTAAGCGTATTTTAGGAAAGACGAACGTAGGTTCCAATAAGCTGTAAAGAGGGACGAATCATCTTGTGATCAACTCTTTCGTCTTTAGCAACACATGCTAAAGTCTAACTTGTGAACATTTGCGTGGATGTGGACCATCTGAACGGCCATGTACTGACAGCTGTCAAGTTTGTGCTCTGTTAGTATTTACGTACAGGTATCAGTAAGCTTCGCATTTCGCCTAAACGAGGAATGCACTGCGCATGTCAGCGCTGAAAGAAGTTTTGAATGTAACGCAAGTATGCCATACATAATGGACCGATAGTGTAGTTACTGTCACATCTTTTGAACTTGCATGCCACAGCGAGTAAACGTTAGTTTTCTCCAGTTTGGACTTTGAACATGTTCTGTAACTGTGCAGACAGTCAGCACCGATATGACGTCACCCTGCTTAACCACTCACAGACTGCACTGGATAACTGTATGCACCAGTAAGCAGGTTTTAAACTGTCAGATGCAGTAGAAGTATAAGGAGACGCCTTTCATCCAGGCAAGCTAGACTCTAAAACATATCCCTAAAGATGTTGTCATATCCTTTACACTGTTTTCTGCAGCTGGTTGGGCAATGATAAGTCAATAAATAAAAATAAAGGCAAAAAACAAAAGCATAGATAGATCTATGACAGCTATAATAGTTGTTGGTGGTGATGGTTTATGGTAGCTACACATTAAATAAGGACACAGCGGACTAATAAAGATCATTGCGGTTGCAGAAACATCATGGCCTCAAGTTCTCTGGGTAGAAGACTGGTGGCTTGTCTTCTCAATGTCTCCGAGGCTCACAGGAAAGACCTGGTGGAGACTGTGGCCAAGGCTGCCTTATACGACACTGAAGGCGAGTCTGATTTGATTTTGTGTCACGACTTCAGTTATGCCCATTTTAAGTGGTTAGCATACTGTTGAGTAGTTTAATCTATGGAAATGCATCATATTCTGTAAATCCTGTCCTCTGAGAATCACGGATCTCCAGAAAAATCAGCTTTTCATAATGATCTCAGAAAAACAGTTCTGTTTTCAGCTTTGTCATCATGTATTTTCCAGCTTTTTAAAGAGTTTATTTAGCTTAAAAAGTCGAGTAGCAACTTGAATCTGTACTTTGGTGCAGAACTTCCTTTGTTACATTCTGTCACTGCAAATCTTCCTCTTTCACTTCCCCACCTGTCCTCCGTGATGCTGCACCACGTGGTTTCTGGGAGTTTGGTGATGCCACCATAACAGTGGACCGAGAAGACTCTTCATCTAAAGCATCCTCTAAATTTGGCAATTTATATCCCATTTCATGATTTTTATGTGCCAGGGGTTAGACGAGAGGGGACCACAGTGCTGAACATCTTCAACGACCTTGACTACAACCGTTCTGTCATCACTGTTGTGGCCGGCATCGACTGCATCAGTAAGTGCTGAACTCGTATATTTGAGGTGAAATGTTGTTTTACATCCATCCCCTCGTTCTCCCGAGGGAAGAGCAGAGTCGGCTATCAGTGCCTCTGCAGCAGGGATTCAGTCCCTGCCGCCTGCTCTCCAATCCTCTGAGAGGGAAGGAAAAAAATCCTGTAATAAGCTTTGTCACGGATTTAAACACAAAAAATTCAGGATGAACATTTTTCTGGCAAAGATCATGGTGAAAAGTTTTATCCCACTGAATGCTTATCCTGAACACAACCTTCTGACAATGCAGACAAAGCTGCTGAGCTTTACAGTTTGTTTGTCGCACACACTCGCTCCTAAAGACAAGTCATCTTAATTTGCCCAAACTTACCAAATCTTTTATTATTAGTACCATTATTTTTTACTATTATTTATTTATTATTATTTATCACTTCTGTTATCAATTAGTATGATTATTATTTATCATACTACGGGAAAAACTTTAAATTTCTACATTTTTGTGGTGTTCCAGGAGAGGCGGTTCTGTCTGCATGCGAGAAAGCCTGCAGGCTGATCGACATGCGCGCTCACGTGGGCGTCCACCCGTGTTTGGGTGCCGTCGACCTCGTGCCCATCTACCCGCTGGGGGAGGAGGTGAGAGTGGAGGACTGTGCTGAAGAGGCTCGGGGTGAGACGCCGTCGTGCACCTTGTATCTGTTGATTAGCCTGTTAAAGGGGCTCCGTCGTTACTGTTTCTGGTGCTTGGTATTCTGTGCAGCACCTGACAGAGATGTGCATGTTTTGGCTCAAACATAATTAACATCCAGCGTGTGCACAGCGGGGTGGAGGATGACACACAAGTTACACGTGACGTGAGACTGCAGGTTTGCTTTGCAGCGGGCAGCAGTAATTCACCATCTGCCCTGTATAACATCTCAGTCCACATGTTTAGTACATGATACTGCAGTAATATGGGCAGTATGTTTGCCTTCACCTCCTCTGACAAGCCGTCAATGTGAGCGCGCTATGATGAGCTCCTCCGTAGTGCCTATAGGAACGTGTCTTGTGACATCGTTAGCTTCCTGTGCTGTTGATTAGCTTCACAGTTTACTAGATGACTTAGCAGCCATGTGTCTCGCTGATAATGAGCAGCAGCTCAGCATGTGGCCTGCGTGGTGCGATTGCAGGATGACAACTGGCAAACTCACTAACAGGAACTGTATTTATGCATGCGTGTGATAGATGGTACATGAGTCCATATTTTTCCCTTCTGTATGAATTACACCCCCCTCAGGTGCGTTTTGTCTGCCATGCTCTGATTGCACTCATGTTTCGGAAGTTGTGTGCATGTGATGGCACGATTTCCACTTGCTGGTTAACTCGCGTGTCTGCGTTCTTGCTGGGGCTCAGCTGTGGCTCAGGGGCTTACAGAGCGAGTCCCGGGCACCAGCGCCTTCCTGTTTGGCTGGGCAGACTCCCCCCTCGAGCGGGGGCTGGCACAGAGGAGGAAGGAGATGGGCTGGTTCAAGAAGACGCCTGACTTGGAGGCGATCAGGCCCGACATCGGACTGCAGCCACAGAAACGCTTCGGCCTCACAGGTGAGCCAGCGCTGGCACAAAGTGTGAGCTAGGACTGATATGCCAGACATGTTTCTGTAGGTAAATATTTGGAAGCCTGAAAGGAAGGTTAGATTGTCTCTTTGCCAGGATTACACAATGCAGGTGACTTTGACTCTGTGTTTACAAAACTGTGTTTGTTGCAGCTCTGCCACAGGCCAACTCTCTCCTCTTTTTTAACCTTTCAAAGAAAACAGCCTCTCTGAAATGTTGAAACTGGAGCCCCTCCCCCTCCCCTCACGATTCCTCCCGTCCATACTGACCACAATGAGATCCCGTCCTGACCCTTCATACTTGAATACCCTACCAGTGGATGCATTACGACACATTAGCAGCGTCTTTGTGTTTTATGTGGAAACATGGCCGGATTAACCCATCTGGGGGCCCCGGGGCATAAATCTGCTCTTGGGCCCCTGGTGCCTCCTGAGTTCCAGTCAAATGTGCCTCACACAGCACACTGGTGTCGTTATATTTTAGTACCATAAAAAAAAAATTGCTGGCCCCAGCTTTTCTGTAAGTCTGTTAGTTTCCGGTAATTTGATGAAACTCAACTTGCATCCAGTATTAAAAGTGTTAGAACTCGATTTGTGATCAGTTTAAATGATCAGTTTAAGAATCAGTTTCAATTACGATTTGGCTGATGTCCCGCAGGTGTTGGGGCCAGTCCATACGTCATGAACTGCAACGTCACTATCGACACCCAGGACATCGCACT
Source organism: Scatophagus argus (assembly GCF_020382885.2). NCBI lineage: Eukaryota > Metazoa > Chordata > Actinopteri > Scatophagidae > Scatophagus > Scatophagus argus. The sequence continues at coordinate 21,271,773 of NC_058503.1, read as the reverse complement.
GGGGCGGAGCATCGCCACAGCCATCAGGGAGTCGACCACGGGGGGCCTGCCTGGGGTGCAGGTGCTGGCTTTGCCACATGAGGGCACTGTGGAAATCGCCTGTAATGTGGAAAGCGTGAAGGGGAGCCCACCTAGTCACATGACTGCAGGTGAAGCGTGGCCGTCTTTCAGCATCAGCGGCCAGCCGTACTGTCACGCTCCAGCTTCCCTCATCACTGCAAGGGTCGCAGAGCTGGCAGGGAGGCAGGGGGTCTGCACGAAGGGCACCGCACTGGTGGGGTTCACCCCCCGTGAGTGCAGGGGCTTGGCTGAGCTAGCACTGACTCAAGGGATCGCTGAGTTCTGGAAGGAGCAGCACAGGATCCGTATGTGAAGATGAATCCCTGCCAAAACCAGTGGAGCCTCAAGCGAGAGTTCATCATCTTTGTTCCATGTCACTTTAATTACCATGAGAATTTGTAAAGCCCAACTCCCTTCGGTTACACATGACGAAGTATTGAAATCCTCTTCTGAAGTGAAAGTACTGACATATTGTGAAAATACTGCACTACAAGTCCTGCATTCAAAACCTTTGCTTTAATCAGCAAAAACAAAAGTAAAAGTATTCACTGTGCAGTAAAATTTACCCTGTCAGTGTTTATTTTCTATATCATATGTTTGTTGTCCTTTTATTCCGGTGCTCCATAGGGACTAATGTAACCTGCGTTCACACACAATAATGCAGTGAGCTAATAATATTCTCTTTGGCTCTCTTTACACTTTAACTGTTTTATTTTTGGATTCGGAAAGTCAAACAAACCAAAAATAAATGAATAAATAAAACACCGCATCAACATATGGAGAAGCTGCAATCAAGCTGTGTGTGATAACCTTCTATCAGAGATATTAATGATTTATATGTTAAATATGTTTATGCTGGCATTACTTTCATGAGGGTGAGTGACGTTAAGGGGAGGCGAGTATTTCCACGTCCTCTCCGTCACACCTGCCTGCTCAATGTGACGCTTTGCGCTACACGAGATATGAGTTTTTATTTCTGAATTTCTTCTCCACTCAACCAAGACCAAATCCATAATCCACAAACTCCAGCATATCGTCCTCCAGAATGGAATTTGAATTTTCTGTCTGAGTGTGTGTGTGTCATTTCCTGTTTGGAGCAAACGGGACACTTGTGTTTACTGACGAGTCTCTGCTGATGAGTCTTTTCCCATCATTTCCACCATCAGCCCTGCCATGCATGACTCTGTGGGAGACTCACCATCTGTGTGTGTGCAACAGCTATTTTTATCACACGTCGTGGACTCAATCTTCTAGAAGCATCCAGCATTTTGGCAGCATTTCCACCAGCGTGTTGCAATCATAGTCCTTTGCCATTTAGCAAAGTTTTATTTCCTTGTGAGCTCCATACACAACGCGAGCCCGTGATGCACAGGATTAACCATTTAATAACACGGGGACGAATTTGGCCGGAGGACAGGTCAGGAATTAACTGGGGCGAGATGATTCCACTCATTTCTTACATAAGGCCACATAATGCATTGAATAGCAGCACATTCAGTAAGGAGGTATGGATCTGAGTCATTGGGTAATAAGAACTTGAGCTTTATGGATCTGGCACAAAAGCAGGGTCGGGATATGCATTATAAGATGTCTGATTTTAAGCCATATGTAAAGGAAATTAGCGATTCCAGAGCCAATCGTACAGAGAGTTGATCTTTGCACACACAAACTGAGGTGGTGTGACTCACAAAGTCTTCCAGTGAGGTCGCACTCAGTGTCTGAATTTACTCAGCTTTGGTTCTGTTGTGTAATTTTTCATTTTTTTTTTACATTTTTCTGCATTTGAAGTTACGTAAGGTTGCCCTCCGAGGCAGAAGCTGTGCAGTTTTCATCAATGTGTGTGCGCGCTTCTTTGGATAAGCTCTCTTACTGCGTGAACATTCACCTCTTTGTATGTCATCCAGCTGAGGCTCTTAGTCACACAAGCAAAGCAGCCACGCAGCTTCATTTCACACACACACACACATCCTTCCTCCCTCCTCCCTGCTGTCTTCCTCTCTCTTCTGCCTCTACACACACATGTGCATTTACTCTATGGATGGCACACACACACACTCACACACACATACACTTGGCCTGCCAGGCTTGGGAGCATCAAGGCCTAATCTAGGTCACAGCATAAGCCCAGAGGTATCCTGGTTTACACACACGTGTTATTTTTTGAATATAAAATCTATTTTGACTCGACTAATTTTCCCTCAGCTAACAGTGAAAAGATTTTCATTTCGACATCAAACTCACTTCACTTCCCACGAAAAAGAAGTCTATAAATAAAACCAGTGAATTTCATATTTCTCCAAAAAAAAACCCTCCCCCACATCTTCATCTCCCTCCTCTCCCTCCTCTCCCTCCCGGATAACCTAATTGGTTATGTGACTCAGTCTAATGGCTCTTATGATTGTCACAAGGCCGTCATTTCCTTGATTAAGTGTGCTTTGGGGTCTTTGTACCACAGATCACCGAATCAACATCCATTTAGGAAACACTTTGCCACCGAAGCCTGTGTGTGTGTGTGTGTGTGTGTGTGTGTGTGTGTGTGTGTGTGTGTGTGTGTGTGTGCGTTGTGCCTAAATGAAGACATGGATGTTCATGCATGCAGCAGCAGCACCACAGGATCCCTTTGATATGACTGAGCGTGACAGCGTACCATCCGAGATGCGACCATGTGTCACAGCACAGAAATAGAGGAGCTTATTTCTTTACATCAGTCTCCAGCCTTCTATAAATATTCCAAAGCTCTCTGTTCTGTCTCTTTCTTGCTGCTTCCTCTGTTCTCCCCCCTCCCTCCATGTTTTGTCAGGGTTTTTTCCCCCTACACTCTCTTCCTCCCACATCTCTCCGTGCTCCTGCCGTGTAATGTAGAGAAACGTGCGTGTTGTCTGTGTAGAAAAGAGGCAGTTGTGTTGAAGCACCCCCGTCCCCCCCCAAAGGTTTGCCTGATGGTGAGTTCCTCAAATCAAATGTAGAAATCACGTCCTCCTACTTTACAGACTGCCACCCATCAACTACAGCGTGATGGTTAATCACGTCTAACACTGCTCACACGTCTGATTCAGAAACAGGAACATTTACAAGAAAAAAAAAGAGGCCAAGCAGATTTTATGTAAAGCATCTGCCGGTTGGACACAAAATGTGAGCGCACGGTGCCATCCTCGCCAACCTATCAGCGGGAAGTAAACGTGCCACCTATGAAGTCAGCAGTCCCCAACCCCCACCCTCAACACATGTTCAGCATCCTGTGGGCAAAGGCAGAGCACTGAGACACAGCTGAGAATTAGGGAGAGAGAGAGAGAGAGGGAGCAGCGAAGTGGAAATATGGGTGAGCATCAGAGAAAGACAGAAATAGAGCGATAAAGCCGTGAATTGGGCAGAGGCAGAGAGAGGAGGCGGAGAAACGCAGTCTTTCACTGGGAGGGGGTGATGCTTTGCGCAGACGTTGTTGTTTTCTCGTAGCAGAAAGCTCCAGTCGTGCGTGTGGATGTGAGAACCTCGTGGATTTGCCGCCGTCTTGAGCCTCAGCGGAATTCACTGCATCTGGATCTGAAACAGCTGCGGACGGAGGATGCGACCGTGGCTGGATGCTGGGATCCATGTGGGCCTGTGACATCTGCACCGTCCTCCGCGGCTACCTACCTCCCCACAAGGATGGCTCCAGCGGCACTGACCCAGATTGTGGAGCCCTGGCTCGTCGCTGCGCGCTGCCCCTGAATGTGATGCGGATGAAGCATGCTCCACACCTCGGCGCAGTCCGCTCAGCCTGCCGCCTCTGCTGACATCCGCCTCCGTGGGTCCACACAGAAACCGGCAGGGTAAGGATGCGCTGCTGGGACCTGCACGCTCAAATGTCACGCTGATGGTGTTTGTGTGTGCACGTGCCTGTGTGTGATTTACGCGTTACAGATCACCACACATAGGTCTCATTTTTGTTGCTCACGCATGTGCTTGTTCCTTCTCGCACACATCCATGAAGTACACTATATATAGACAAAAGTATTGGGGCGCATGACCATCACACCAACGGGGACCTTATGACTTTGTATTCTAATCACATAGACGAGTTTGCAGCTCTAACAGCTTCCACTCTTCTGTGAAGGCTTTCCACAACATGTTGGAGTGTTTCTGTGGGAATTTGTGCCCATTCATGCAGTAGAGCATTTGTGAGGTCACACACTGATGTTGGACCAAAAGGCCTGGCTCACAATCTCCGTTCCAGTTCATCCCAAAGGTGTTGGATGGGGTTGAGGTCAGGACTCTGTGTGGGCCAGTCAAGTTCTTCCACACCAAACTCATCCAACCATGTCTTTATGGAGCTTTGCTTTGTGCACTGGGGCACAGTCATGCTGGAATAGAAAAGGGCCTTCAACAAACTGTTGCCACAAAGTTGGAAGCATAGCATTGTCCAAAATGTCTTGGTATGCTGAAGCATTAAGATTTCCCTTCACTGGAAGTCAGGGGCCGAGCCCAACACCTGAAAACCAGTCCCATAGCACACCTGAACTCGATAATAAAGAGGTGTGTCCCAATACTTTAGTCTATATGATGTATGTTGGGGCTGTGATAATGAACCGTGTATGCACTATGAAGAATAGCTTCATGTATAATGTATGACCTAGGAGATATCATGCTTAGCAACAAGTAAATGCGTTTCCCCCAAAGTGCCAAGGAAAGTAGGCTAGGATGGCACAGAATAAAAAATTTATTCAAGTCCTTTTGGTCTCTGAAAGCTTTTCGCTTCATTCTGTTTGGAGGAAAAAATGGACATGAGGAAAATGTGTTCATTCACACTGTGAAGGACAAAGCAATTTTATCAAGCTGGATTCCATCTGAACCAGTCTAATAAAGTCAGATTCAGTCCAGTCCCAGACCCAGTCTGGTTAGTGCAGTTCAGCTCAGGTCACTTCATTTCACTTTAATTTAACTTCACTCAGCGTCCTTAAAGAATTTGATGAGACGCATCACGGCAGATCGGCGTGTCTTCTACCAAAGGAGCCGGTGTCTTCTGAGCAGACACTTTGACCCGAGGTCACACTGAGGTTGGCAGGTTAACACAAGGACAAAACTGTCTCATTTCATTTAATCACACGCGTCTTATGAGAGTGTTGGATGTGGACTACAGTCCTTTCACTCACAATTCTGCTTTTCTTTTGTTTTTTCCTTGTATGCTGCTTCATTAGCTTGGGAAACACACTTTTGCGATTCCAGTGGGTTTGTTTAACTGAATAAAGGTTGATTTGCGTTTATCACAGTTGATTGTAAATCTGTTGAAGGTAAGCTTCACTTAAAGGCTGTTAGTTTGCTGTCCGTCAGGTTCAGGCTCAGGAGCAGGTTATGCTTGACCTGCTCAGAAATCAAGAGTGTATGTGGATGTTTGAACCTGCTGCATTCAGAGGTTCAGCTGACGGGCAGACGGGCATTTAAATACAGCGATAACATTTCCAGACAGTCTCTCCTTGAAGACATTCATAATGTTAGACAGAAACAACTGTGCTCAAACCCTGTCTCCGTTCACACCTCCACACACCTCCACACACCTGGCTAATCACAGCATGATGTGGGTGTGAACGCCGGATTGTCGGCTTTGGAAAGTTACAGAAAAGGTTGGACGCAGCACCCTCAGTCCAACATGGGAAAAGGTCCAATAAGCACCTGTTAGGAAACATACTGCCAACCAGGCATGTTCACGAGTACGTTGGTTGTCAGCTCACAGCGTTTTGAGGCCATGCTGGGTGTAGACTTAAAAGATTTCTTCGGTTGGTCTGTTTGTTTGTAAAATACCCACATATACTGAAAACCAGAACACACCGACATGCGTCTGCATATCAGGCTACTGAATACTGTGGGCCAAATACTCAATTATACTAAATATGGTTCATAATTGTCCGTTGTGTGGGTCTAAATTTGCCTTCCATAGTCACGTCATGTCACACAAAGCTCTGCATGCACAGTGATGGCCCACAAGCCACCCAACAAACTGTCCTGTAGGAAACTCGCCGTGGACCGAGTTTGTTTGTGTTGGCGTCGTGATGATGACAGTAACAGTAAGAGCAGTGGTCAGCAGTGTGGAAAACAGACTGAGACTGTGTGATAGGAGAAGAATTTAAATCCTTAACTCGAGTAACACTGTAAAAGTACTACAGTGCAAGTAAAACTCCTGCATTCAAAACCATACATAAGTAAAAGTATTATCAGTCGGTAAACTTATCTTCATGTGCTGTCAGCGTTTTACTGTCATAGCTGATGTTTTTGGATTAATGTTACTCCTGCATTTGTGCGTCTATTGCGTTTTACTGCAGTAGATGTATGAGTTTATATACTGTTTGGTGAAAAGGAATTCACCTCTGACATGTACTGCAGTAGAAGTATAAAGTTGTGTTAAATGGGCACTCAGCACTCACTCAAGTACCCAAAATGTCTCGAGGCGCAGCTGAGGCAAATGTGACAGCTGGAAACCACAGTGAATGAAGAAAAGTGAACAACAAGGCCCTGTCCCTCACGGCAAACAGATTTACCAAACAGAATCCGACCTGTCACATTATGGTGTTGCTCTGCCAACACGACAGCTTGGAAACGGGTTTGCCAGTCTTCATACTCCAGCCTCTGATAGCACTCCTCCATGCAACGTCGCTCGACTCCTCAACATACTGCGACACTTAGGAGTCAGTCACATCATCTGAGAAGTATTATTGCAGCAACATGGCTGAGCTGACCTCGATGTAGAAAAGACCTTTAAACCGCAGTGGATGTGCAGTAGCTCAGGGCGAGAGGATTGTCTGCTGCTGCATCTATTCCATGTTTGGTGCATTGAAGCAGATAGTCTAATGCATTCGATTGGGAGACTGGATGATGATGGCATTGTGTGGCTGCGTAAAAGGGGTCAGCTGTAGCCTAAAGGTTAAAGGAAGGCTTGGACATGGAGGGCTGCTGCTGGAGACACCGTACTGGTCAGAAAAACAGGGGTTAGAAGTAAAGGTTCTCTTTCAGAAGCCGTTGTAGCCTACAGTAATCAATATTTTTGAAATGAACAAGCCTTTTTTTTTTTTAGCTCACAACTGCTCACAAATATATGGTCTGACCTCCTCAGTACGTTACCTGCCCAGTGCCAAGTGACAGAGAAATTTGAGAATCTTACAAAATTAAGGTCAGGATGCATTTCTTAAGAGCTGGTGTGGACCAAACCAGAGTCAAAACGATTGCTATTGAGCACTTCAGCTAATGTGAAAGGCTAATAAGATGATACTTTAATTATGTTTGTCTTCAGTAGTTTTCTTATTTGCACATTGAGCCTACATTTTGATGTTAATGATGTTCCACTACAGGAGATGCTTGACGTTCTTCTTCTGCCTTTTATTTAAATGTGATCGTGTGTCTTCCGATCAATAAAACACTGCTATTGCATCACTAAGTGGTCAAAAACTGATCAATACAGCCTACAGGCATTATTTTAGTTGTTTAGTGATCAGAGAAATGATTACACGTGTAAAACAGCGCAGTTGCAAAGGGTTGTGATGGGGTCACATCGGCAGATCCAGGCTGACTGAGGGGAAAAGGTGACGAAAATAAATAAAAATGGCAGTAGTGCACAGAACGTTGTGATGCATTAATGGTGAAACAGTATCGAACAAATGTGGGAGGCACCCCAGAGGGATTTCTCCTGCATTGGGTCACCGTAGAGGGGACTCAGGTTTTATTAACCATAAGTGCATCCAAGATGGCGCTTTGCAGCTGTTTTCCCCCAACATGGAGCCCCTCATCCAGCAGATGATTGTTATGTCAGGTCAGACCTCTAACACAACCAGCTGAGATGGTGACGTTTCATGTTCTGCCATTTTTGTTAATGGATATTATAACATTATTATGTGTGGGTGAAAATAAAGAAATGCATGATGGCTGAATTCCATTTAGCTGCTTCAGTGTCAGGGTCCTGGTGTTGGTACTGGCATGCTGGTTCTCTAAATCACTGCTGATGTTACTTGTAACACTTCTTTGTTGGGGAAACTGCCTGCTGTCTGTACTGTAACTACACAACCAGCTGATAGCCAGACACATCACTGTGAATTTCTATTGCTAACATGTTAGTGAGGTAATGTTGCCTATTTACACATCCAGCAAACTCTGACGAGATGTCGGTTTATTTGTACTTGGATCTTTGGCTCCTTAGCTGCTAAACGCTCCACTGTGTTCACCGGCCAGTTGCTAACTGCCAGTTGGTGCTCGGAACGTAGTGTACAATGCGTTTATACTGTAAGAGCTTTGATGGCTGAAAGTGGCTGAATGACTCAATGAGTGAGGCCTTCAGTGTATGTGGGCTACACAACCAAAACAAAGAGCTAAAGAAGGCTAAAAAAGCTCAGCAGAGCTGCAGAGTTGGATGATAAGTGTGTGTGTGTGTGTGTGTGTCTTTTAACTGTGATGGATCACTTTCACGTGTTGCTGCCCTTTGATTCATTGTTAGTGTTAGCATTTTTATTAGCGCAACTTTGAATGTCCTTTGCATATTTGATTTATTACAGTTTTATAAGTCCATTATTCAAACTGATGGGTGAGTTGATGGCCAAAATGCTGTTTTATGAATTTAGGATGGGATATAAAGCAGTGCTATTCTGTGTCATCAAGAGAGTCAAATTTAAAGATTTTGGAAACAAGCACATCAGGGTGGAGCTGAAAAAGCGTGTATGTTTCTTAGCCAAATAAAAGTCAAAATTAAGAAACAACTATCTGTAATAAATAGCTCTTCATCAAAGACTGATCTCAGAAAGATTGAAAATTTTCTGCAGAACCAGATTAGACTGGGACCGACAGAATGGTAACAGCATTACAGTCAGTTAGAACCTTTTGAAACATCAAGGACGCATGAAAAATAGCTTTGTGCTAAAAATATCTCGACCAAGGACTATTTATGGAACGAAAGCAGAGAGGGATGCATAAAATTTCCATGTTTGCCAGATAAGCTTGGGAGTTAGAAGAAGTAATTTTTGGTTATATTTGCAGAAAATGTCTTGACATCCTGACAGCAAATCAATCAATAAATCCAATACTCATGCCAATAAAGGCATTCTATTCTATTCTATTCTATCTAAAAAAAATAAAGAAAAAGAATAAAGAAAAAAATGCCTGTGTCTGTGGCTGTAAGAAGCTCGTCTGAATGAAAAGGCAGTACACATTCATGTGTTCATGTGTTTCGAGGGAGCAGCTTTGGGGAAGGCCTGATGGGAGGGCTGAGTAATTTCAAAATATGGCTTCCCCTTTCAGGTTTCTCCAATGCTACCAACTCTCTCTAATGTCACAAGATGGCTGCGTGACAGCGCAGAGAATTAGCTTACTTGATTTACTTTAAAAATAGTCTAATCTCTTTTCACATTGTTGGAGCCTGCTGTAGCCTGCATAAACAAGTACCATAAACTTAGTGAGCGGTAGAGAAAGACATTAGCAACAGAAATTCAAGAAAGATGAAAAATAAGTTTCATAGCTACACAACATACTCATGCTTCTCTAACTGCACTGATGGGAGACCAGGAGTAATTCAAAGAAATTCAATGCACAGAGCTGTTTAGGCTCCCAGAGCAGTTATTGTCTGGGTTAATAGTTTTATTTCTACAAGTGTAAAAAGCACCTACATTCCTGCACTGTTCATTTCCCACTGTGAGTTGTATGGTACAGTTACAGGACTGGCTCAGCAGTATATCAGCAGGATGTGATTTGGGGTAAAAGTATGTAGTCATTAAATACCCAGGGGGCAGAATCTCGGCAAGCTCCTGTCCTAATTCATTCCAACATTGATGCCAGAGGCTGAACTGCTGCCTTGATTACACCAATTTACCCTCCCACCCTCCCAAAAGGAAGACATGTAATTACACTATTTACACTGGAGCGCTTTCCTCTCTGAATGGTCCCCAAGTAAACACATCCTAGCTTTGTTTTTCTTCTGCATTGGAGTCACTGTTGTTGAAAAAAGAACAACAAGTCAAACAGTTTCTCTCTGTGACACTGATGTGGAGGAGCATTAGCAGCACTCACAGTACATGAGGCTCTAATGTACACTGAATAATGTCTAATGGAAGGCAGTGACCAGTGTGACTTTGTTACATCACATTCAGATTAGATTCAAAATGTAGTACATTCATTTGACCGTAGACGATACTTAAGTCATCAAACTATAATCTGCAAAATATAAAAGATTTTGAACTTTAACACAGTAGTGTAAACTGTTTTCACTGTGAAGATATCGTGGAGAGACTTGTCCTGAGGTGCAGTGGTCAGCACTGTCGCCTCATAGCAAGAGGGTTCCAGGTTCGAATCCCGGTCTGGGCCCTTCTATGTGGAGTTTGCATGTTCTCCCTGTGTCTGCGTGGGTTTTCTCCAGGTACTCCGGCTTCCTCCCACAATCCCAAAAACATGCACATCAGGTAAATTGGCTTCTCTACATTGCCCCTATAGGTCCAAGTGTATGCGTGAGTGGTTGTCTTTGTGTGTCGGCCCTGCGATTGACTGGCGACCAGTCCAGGGCGAACCCCGCCTCTCGCCCGTAGTCAGCCAGGATAGGCTCCAGCCCCCACCCGTGACCCTGATGGATGGACTTGTCCTAAACAGAGACCTTACATGTCCTCCCCATGTCTGTTTTCAGTGTGGCAGTCTGGTTATAAACTTTACTACTGGTAAAAGTACACTCAACATCTGTTTGTTTGTCAGTTTGATGCGAGTTTGGTGCGCTGTGCTTGGAAGCAAAACACAGAACTGTGGTTGCCTGGCGACAAACCTTTTCATTAATTAATCTGAGTTTCATCCATCATGTGCGTTCACGTGCCGTTCTGAATGAGCGTTGTGTGGATTCATTCTGGTCTGAGACGCTGGTGACAGTGAATGTCACGTACTTCTGCCTACAGCAAACTTAAATCTTTTAAATTTGTTTACATTATTATGCTGTTGTTTTAAGGAGACCTTTTAAGGAGAGAAGTTCTCCCTCTCTTTATGACTTGGTAATTCAGGATGTTCAAAACATAGAAATATTTGCCACTGAAGTTTTTATATGATGCCTGAGCTCAAAGCACGGCTACATACAGGAAGAAAACTCAATTCAGTTAAGACAAACTCCTCATTACAACACATGCATCAAATTCACAAAAAAAACTTAAATAAAAAATAAATAAAACAAGCAAATTCGGAGGAATAGTTAACATTTTCAGTTTCTGTTTATTGTGACCGAGATCAGTATTTATGAACCAACAGAGATCACCTGAATCTGCAGCTCCACTCAGCTTTGCAGAGCTTATGTGACCCTCAGCTCATCGTTTAGCTGTCTGGCTCACAGCTTTACTTTTTTGGTTTAACACTCAAGTCTCAGCACCGAGCACAGACACGAATCGCTATCACTCATGCATTCTGTTATGTTCAGGAACATTTCCGGCATGGGGTCATGTGTGAATAATAGCACAGATCAACAGTAAGGGAAGTCTGCACTGCCAATATTCCACCTGGAACACACAATTCCAGCTTTGTCTCTTCTTCTTCTTCTGTTTTATGATGGCATCCCTAAGTGCTGCTCCTCCAGCTCACCCTGCTGGACTGTCCTTCGCACCTATCTATTGTTTTCTATTCCAGCAAGGAAATGTTAAAGTTCAGGTTCAAGTTCAAAAATAAAAAAAGCCTTGTCTCTAAAAAGCCTTTAGAAACAAACTGATGAACATGGCGGAGGATTTAGTAAGTAAGCCAAGTATTTCTCTCATTAGAAAAATGAATGCATACGAACAGTAGTGTTGCTCCATTACAGCTGTATGTGTAAATTTGATGACACATTAACAAGATAAAAACTTGTGTTTAATCAGACTGTTTCTGCTGCCCCCAAGTGGCCAAATAAAAAGATCAGGTTCAGCTTTCCTAATATGAGATTGCAATATCATAGGAGGTCGACTTTTACTAGAAGGCCTCTGTCACAGCAGATATTTTGTTGTTCATGTCACACTGTCATGACGTACCGGGATAACTGGATGGTACAGAGCCAGCATGATTGTTATTAGTGTCATATGCTCTTTGTGCAAAGACGAGTCAAAATGGCTGCTGTGATGAAGAATCAGTACAAGAATTAATCCAAAACTTTAAATTGCTTGTTTTTCACTTACCTATTGTCTATCAGCTGCTCTGTCTTTCTGGACAACAGCAGTTGTGTCAAATTAAAAAATAAATAGAGATATCACAAGGTGGAAAGCAGGCTGTGCTTAATTTTGAGGTACCTCCCATTTCTGATATTATTATTGACTTGCTTTTTTTTGTTTTATTATCATGTGTCACTGTCTAAATGTCTCTATTGTGAGTCAAAATCTTTAGCTCCCCGGCTGAGATGCGTGAATGAATGAAACCTACTGTTTGTTATTTGAACAACAGAGGTCGGCTTTGTTTTCACTGAACACACACTGGTGAGGTCTTGTCCAAAGAACCGCTTGTTACCGCGTCTGTTAAAAGAGGATGATATTTAAAAATGAAGGCCCTTCAGTGTCATGGGCACATAATGCTGTGAATTTACAGTAGCTTATCGTAGTTAAGTATTTTGTGTACAGTGTGAATGTGTACTTGACCTTCTCATACATCTGCAGAGAGACACAGATGTTGATCTACAGAAGCAGCACCATCAGATCACCATCAGGAGGTTTTAAGTTTTTGACTTCTAAATGACGTCTATGCTATCTGAAGAGCGGGACACCTGCTCCTTCCAAAAGGATTCATAGCACAAAATGAGCAATAAATAAACTCAGGATTTCTCACTGATTTAACCAACAAATCAAGAGTAGACTTTTTATCTAAGACCTGTTTGATAAGGTAAAACCACTTCATCAGAGTGGGTCGTTTTTGTTTAACACGAGTGATGTGTGAGGCATACGTTTTATGTGTTTTCCTCTTATTTATTTCCTATTATTCTAGACAAGGTCACATGAGTCCTTTAAAAGGTACCATGTGACTCAGCAGACTAAACCAGCACCTCTGAGTGATCCTCTGAAGCTCTGGTGTTGCTGTAAAGGAGAACACACACACACACACACACACACACACACACACACACACACACACACACACACACTGTATGAGGCAGGTGAGAAACTGAGATGATGCAAGACAAGTGAGGAAAATGAATGAGGAACTCCATCTACTGGACAACCACCGAAACATTTTCAGGAAACTGAAGTGTGTGTACTGTTGAGAGTGATTGTGAGTGATTGAGAATGAGGTGGGGAAGAATTGTTAAGTAATTTAATTAGTCAGGCTGTGGAATTGATTATCATCAAAGAGCCTTTAGAAGTCATGTGGCTTCTTCATGAGACATTAGTGAACAAACAAACTAATGCATTTAGCTGTATTTAAATGAATATTAGTGATATCTCCCCTTTAGAAAGGCTCAGTGTCAAAATGAGCCGATGTAGAAAAAAAATAGTTTGTAATGGAAATGACAAACAAATTTCCATTTTCCTGAGCACTTTAAAGACTACTTGACAATGTTTTGAAACTTCACTCTTGACGGCAGCTCAGGCTGTGTGTTGATGTTTTGTTCCCGAGGTCGAAAATGAACTGTTGTTCTCAGCTTTCTGTGTTAACTGTGCAGTGACTCTCAGTCCTGACCACTAGATGGCAGTGCTGATTCAAAGTTCACATCCTTCCACTGATTTCCAGTTTACACACTGAACACCTACACCTGTAGAGGCCATGCAAACCTGTTTGTTCTGAACGACTGTTCCTCTTTGCCACGACTGACCAGCTCATCTGGACTGCTTATTAAAATACAACCACTGACTGTTAATTGAATGACCTTTCATAGTGACCCTGGTGTCTCAGCTTGCATAAAGCAGAGGGACATGTTGCTAAGTTTGAGCGAGTTGACTCCAGTGTTACTTGACAGAAAATTGATGAATGCATTTCAGTGTACTGTCTTAACATGAACATGGGAGGATAAATCTGCATTTTAAACAAGTTTAATTCAGGGAAATGTCTTCAATGACTCACTGGTATGAAAATGTCGACTCACCTAAAGTGATGGAGGAAGTATCCTGAAGTTTAAGAATTAAAGTATTTTCAGGAAAATGTATTTGAATTATTAAAAGTAAGAGCACTCAGGGTTGTAAAATGTCCCCTTTGACTGTTATGCTGCTGTATCTCATCTCATTAGATGATTCTGACTCCCAAATTAATGTAAAAGCAGGATTTTACCATTGGAGCTGGTTGAGCAGGAGCGTTTTGTGCAGAACTGCAGCTAATGATTATTTTCATTCTGGATTCATCTGCTGATTTGTTTTCTCCATTAATCATCGGATTGCTTGAGTAAAGTAATAAGAAATGCTGTCACAGTGTTTGTTCAGTCCAACCGTCCAACAGTCCAAACCTCAACATTATTAAAGGTGATTAAATGGAAAAGGGGCAAAATTAGTGAAACTGGAGCCAAATGTTTCTGAAACATCAAAATCAATTCAGCTGATCTACTCAGCTGTACTTGTGTACTGAACTGGTGATTCTAATCTTGGGTGTCCATCTTGAAACTGTGCTGATTGCGGAGATCCTGAACATGTGTGTGAAGCCTCCAGGTTTTAGAATCTGTGGCTTCTTTGCTGCAGCATCCATATTAGAAGCATCGTAGTCCAGCAGCATTCATTTTCTCCCCGAGCTTTTTTCAGCTGAGCAATATTCAGACAGATTGGACAGCTGAAGGACAAGCCATGAGGTAACGCGGTCATTATAATGCAGCTGAGCACTCGAACGTTTGCTGCCGTAACAGAATGAGACCGTCCATGACTTTTTTAAAACATTTCTTTAGATTTGGAGATATTTGTTTCCAAAATGACAGTTCATCCTGAGGCCCTGCTTACATGTCATGACTAGAGAGTTTGTCCACCTCACAAGCTGTCAGCTGTGGGGAAAACATGGACGTCGATGCTAATTCAAAACTACAGTGTGTGAGGTGGAGGGAGAGGAGGTGAGGAAGGGCTGCACGCTGCTCCCCATCTTCTCCAAACACGTGAACTTGCTGACAAACTGTGCCTTTGCAGAAGGTGAAAAAGTGAACAGATGTGGTGCATCTTTGAAATCTTCAGTGGGATTATATGCAAGATTAACAACAAACTTACTGTGTTCACTCCTCTCCCCTGCAGCTACGCCACCGAGGCTGAACCACAATCATAACAATAATAATAACAATCCCCAGCTGGAGAACAAACAACATCTGGGCGTGGAGAGAAGGGAGAGGGCGACGTCTCAGCTGGGCGGGCGGCAGATGGTGACACTGCAGCAGCACTTCTCCAGGTAGCACCTTCCCCCACACCCACACCCACACCCACAGCCACACTCAGATACAGCTTTAAAGACGCACACCAACGGAGGGGAAGTTGATTTGAGCAGCGAAAGCCTGTTGTTTGCAGATCTTGGGACGTATGAGTTGTATAAAAGCTGTGGCGACTGGTCAAAGTTGAATTCGTTTTGAGGTGAGGTGACAGACTCCTGCAGCCTGGTCCTCGTCTCCGCTCGAGGCTAGAAGCCACCTACCCAAGGTGCACTGCGGGTGATGTGGTGTTGGAGCTGATGTCAGTAAAAATCAGAATGAAATGTCATTAGTTCATTGCTCATTTGCTGAAATTTATGAGACTCTGGAGTTTTTTTCTGTGAGGTGTCATTTTTCAAAAAGCTCACCGCAGCAGCTTGTATCTTGGGAGACAACTCAATGACAAATCAAACATAATGCACAGCACACATCCATCAGACAAAACGCCACATGTGATGAACTGCTGAGCGTCCGTGGCGACACCCAGTATTTTCATTAACTTGAGAGCCTGTGACGTGTAGAGATTGTCTCTGAAAGAGAAATAAAATCTGTGTTTTATTTACCCGACACTGGAGTTTGCCATGAGGTGTCAACCTTCTGCAGTGTGAGGCCACCACTGTGTCCACGCTTACTGATCCGTCCTCCCAGCATGCGATGAAGGGAAATAATAACCCAACATTATGTCCCACCAACTGCTGATTCCCTTCATGATCAGAATTTAGTCCAATGTGCATATGCTCAGCGAGGTGTGAGATGAGGATGAAGATTCGTGATTGTAAGTGAATTCACCGCCGAACCGCTGCTGTTGAGCTGCGCGGGTTGATGCAGTCAGCCAGCTGTACATCACAACTTTAGAAAATATCCAGAAACCTAATTATGTTTTCAAAGATCTGGAATTGACAAGCAGTGGATTCGACTAAATCGCTGCATTCTTTTGTTCTTTCAGGCCAATTTATTCTTCTTACATGCAGCGACTCCCAGACTGCTGCTGCTGATGCGCCTTTAAAAACTGTCCTCTGAGGGTCCTGAAGTGGTGAAGCTTTTTATTTTATTTTTATTTTAGACAGCAAGATATTTTCAGCATGAAAGGATCTGAATAGTTTCAGTTTGGACCATTTGCTGCTTTTTAAACGTCGCAGAGTAATTTGCTGGTGCACAATTTGAGATGCTGTTTAACTTTATCTTTTTTATTTATGGTGTAAAAACAAGGTTATTTAGCTGATCTGATTTTTTATGTCTTTCACGCACATCCTGTTTACTTGTGTTATGTGTGATGACTTTGAATGAAGTTTTTTTGATTTAAAGGAATATTCCACTGTTTTTACACATAAAGATCAACGAGGAGTTCGTTTTAGCCTTTGAAAGCAGTTTTTCACAGTCTCACCAGCACACTTTAGTGCAACACTTTACCAAATCCTGTTTTCTTGCTTACTAGTTTCGCACTACTGTGTTCATTCAGCAGCACTTCTGAAATGAACACAGTCAGGAAGGAAGAATAAGAGCACGGACGTCTCATGAGACTGGGGTGCTGAGGAGAGTACGAGACCTTGGTAGGGGAAAGCCAGACAGGGAGGGAGCTTGTTTTTCTGCTTCCTGCGAGCACACAGCTGCACATTATTTCCCACATGGTCCACGGGGAGACCACGAGGCCCACTTCCCCTTCAGTGCCCGGTCACAAACACAGAGCGGTGACGAGCCGTGAGTGTGGGCTCATTTCAAATGGCCGGCACTGCTGAGAGCCAGTGGGAAAGCCGCATGGGGCGAGCGACTGAGCGAAGGAGAAAGGTTAAGGCAAGGAATGAAATATTGTTGAGAATAATAATTTGAATCCGGTGGATGTTTTGCGTGACTCCATGAGGAGTGAGCGTGGTGAGTCAAAGCTTTAAGGAGGGAACAGCCGTTGAGAAAAAAAGTACCCATGATGCATTGAGGCAGTTGCACTCAGTGATTATAAGGGCCTCACGGTTACTTTGAGGCACAGTCGTCCTGTGCAGAAGCAGGTCTGACAGGTGTCATCCTCCAAAACGTGTAAAACTGTATCTGCAGCTGCTTGAAAAATTTATGTCTGCAATAAAAGCAAAGTTATGTCTTTGTCAACTGTGACCAAAGAAGTATTTGTAGTTTATAATCAGAAATGAATTTTCGTGACTATAGGCAGCACTGTAGTATTGTTTCCCATCTTAAATTTGTCAGTTTATTTGAAAACTGGACTGTCATTAATGTGATTCATGGATTGAGTGCAGAATAATCCTTATTGCTCTGCATGGTTTTCTTCAGCCTGTGCCAGAGATTAGAACCAGTCCAGTCTTTTTTTTTTAAACCAGTTTAAATGGCTTTTAAAGCAGTCACTTTTTGGCAGACGATTACTTTTTATCTCAGCACACAGTCCTCCTCCATCCGCCTGCACAGCAGCACAGGGGTCTCCTACCCGGTGGTGGTCTCTGCCAGCATGATGCTACACCAACCTCATCTATGATTTGACACAATGCAGATATGTTTTCTTCTACAGTGTGCCGATCATAGCTATGCGAAGGAAACCTCTATAGTGTCCATGGCACCGCTGTCAGGATCACATCTGTTCCTGCAGGGCACACTAACTCATACACTCTGATCACTGGTGTAGATCCTGTAGATCTGACCTTCGGTTCATTTCGACAGAAACAGAGTGACACTTGTGATCACATCACATCGGCCACTTTTATCCAGCATGGATAGCCATGACTCTCAGACCATGAAAGGGTCATGAGAGGATCTATTTCCACTGGAGTCTGAGCCTCTAACAAGACCACTGAAGGGTCGAGCTTCACCAGCTCTAACAGACCTATACCTATACAGAGGTTGAAAAGCTGCTGGAATTAAACAGCTTAAATATCAGTATCATAAAAGTCACCATCAAGAACCTGTGTGATGATGTGTACAGGGAAAAAGCTGTTTATGAACAGTTGCTTATTTACACTGTTGGAAAGCAACACTGATTCATCTGAAGTCAAGTTTGTGTGTAATATTCACTCTCTTTTAGCTCTGGTTTGGCCTCCACCAGCTCTTAAGGGAAGCTTCTGGCTCTTCAGCTGCTAAATGCTCCTCTGTGGTCAGCAGCTCGACTCTGACTGTGTCTGTGTGCTGTGTGGTGCAGGTTGTGTGTAGTGCAGGGCTTTTATCGCTGAAAACAGCTGCCCTCTGTGGCTGAACATGATGCTATGAGAGCAGTTAGAATGAAGCAAAACAGCTTCTTATGACCCACAAAACCAAAAGAAAAGCTGAAAGCCGCTACAAAGCGCCTTACAGCTGATGGGAAAATGGAGTTCAGTAAGACAGCCTGACTTTTCTGTGGTTGTTTCAACCAATTTCATGTGCCAGCAGTTGACTCAGTAATACAGCAGCTTCTGCATTAAGTCTTCCACATGTAGTCTGTTGTGTATTTGGTGCACACATTAGTATCCAAGTGCCTCAGTCACAGCACTCTTCAGCTTGAATGCTTCTGGTGGGACTTGAACCCCGTGACCCCGAAAGAGTCTGCTCAAACCTCTGGGCAACACACAACAACATCTGCATTTCTCTTCTGTGAGACTCACATCAAATGACTCAGTTTGCCTTTTTCTGGACTTAAAACTCCAAGAATACTTGGAGACCAGAATCCCTCCTCCTCCTCCTCCCCCACCGGCTCCCCCGCCGTTTTCATTTAGGTTGACTCGGGGGCAGTGATGCCGATGGTGGGCTCACAGTCAGCAGCTACTGCAAATGGCTGTGCCGCGTGCATCAGACGGGGGGGACAAGCTGCTCAGGAAGTGACGGGGCAAAATGTCACTGCGTACAACATCATGGAGAACATGGTCAGTGTCCATCAGTCACGCACAGCTCAGAGGGAAAGCAGTCACAAAATCACAAGGCGGGACGACACTGCGGCAGCATGTTTGGACGGATGTCGGCTGCAGTATTACGGGTGTTTTGTGTTTGTAATAAGCTTTATTAATGTTCCACGTCTCAGGACAGTGTGATTTTGTTAGCTTCACATACTTTACTTTTGCAGTATGTCTGCAGTGTTTGTTGCCTACGTAACTTTCAGACAGGATTGGACCGTAGAAGATTTGCATTATGATTGATGAATGAGAAAAGTGAGGCTGCACTGCTAACTTGTCTAAATTAACAGTGGGTCAAACAACTTCTGGTGATGATCCCACAGAGAATTATCACCTCAAAACAAGAGCTGGGTCAGCGTCTTTTAGCTCGTCGTCGTGCTTTTCCAGACAGTAAAGTCACTGCTGCCATCAGTGTTGAGTCCAGAAGGCCAAAAAGCTTTGATAGACCACCGTCCACTTCCTGTCTGCCACCACACAGCAGACAAACTAAGTCAGAGACTGGCTGGTGAACACAGAACTTGAACTGTAGCTGCCAAATGCTCCACTAAAGCGGAACTAACGGGAGACGGCGTATCAAACTCGTATTCATCGAGTGAATGAGAAAACAAATCCAAAAGGGTTTCATTGTTGTGTTAGCGTCTTGTACCCCCCCAAATGTCCAAAAAATGCACATTAAAGCCACAGTGTTTTATGTTTAGTGTCCTTCTGATGGCTGTTTTTTCTTGTGTTACCCTTCAGCACAGCAGAGTTCACCTTTAATTTCTTCACTCAGTGGGGACGTTTCATGTACTTCCATCCTTGAAAACACAACTGCAGACTAACTATTGAAAATACTGTCATGCTGTCACATAAAATATCAGATGATCGTGATCTGGTTTGCTTCAGCTTCAGCTTTAGTAGCCGTTTTGTTTTGTTAGCAGCAGTTTTCGAGTCATTAGCAAAGATTAAATCGCTTAAATCGCTTTCTGTTACCAGTCGATGTTGTGTAATTGTGTATGGATGTGGAAAAGCCTGGACTCTGCAGGTCTCAGGGGCAGCTGATCCGATGATGATGATGTCCGCTCGGTCGGCGTAAATTATTAAGTGTGGAGATGTTCTGAAATGTCCCTTTAAGATGAGAGCTTGCATCAACAGGTTTATCGACTTAACGTTGTGTCACTTCTATACCTTTGCATCCAATTAGAAACTTCATTACTGAATCTACTGGACTGAAAAAATTACATCGGACGACCGACATTGTTCATTTCACCATCCAGAGTCTGCTTCATCATGAACTATTACAAAAAGACAAATTTGGTCCGTGATCCAAATGTAAACACTCCTGCAGTAATGACCCGCCTGCAGAATTTGATTCTCCACCATTTCCTCCCATTCAGTGGGCTCCTCTCACCAGTTTTCCTGCTCTCTTCTTGAACGCAGCATGGAGGAGACGGTGCGAACGCTACTACAGAACCAGGACTCACTGGAAGGGCCCAAGGTGGACCCGCTGGACCTCATGAAAGCATACAAGGTACAAAAGAGGACCATCCTGGCACCACACGTCATGTCGATACTACGAGTTGTTTGTGTTGTTGTTCTCACCATTTTAATTTGAAACTTCTGACATGAAATTTCCAGAAACCAAAAAAGGGAGGAAACGAGAGTCATGCACCAAAGTCATACAGAACTGTAAAAAGACAATATATGGATTGATTTTGTTTTCCTGATGATTTACATTTAGATTATTGATCTCACAAGGCTTCATGATTTGAGTCAGTTTGTAATATACTCAAGATGTCAACATGTAAAAGGCAGGAATCAATCAATCAATCAACCATATACCAAATACGATGACTTTATCTGTCTCCTGCCCTCACGCTACCATCTTCCTCTTTTGTTGGAACTAAGCTTTTTAGCGTTTGGTTTCTGCACTAATCACTAATGCAAAGTGTCTAATAATAATCTCCAACGAGCTCCAGTCAGAGAAAAGAAAAGTTTAGAGCCCAAAATGTATAACACTGTTTGAAATGAACTAAATTTATTCAGCAAGCAGTATCATCCCCACATGTAGCCACATAAGAATTTTGAAGAAGAAAGTGACTCATGCCCAGAATAAAGGACAGAAATGAATCATGTTCCACGGTATAAAAGCCCAGTAAACTTTAATAAAAAAACTTTTAGTAAATCGCAGCAGCATGTTATCAGAAAAAGCATTCGGGTACTTCAGTGCAGCTGATTGTGATTATTCCAATAGCTGAAAAGGTCTCACCCACTGAGCTCCATCTGCTCCAGTGAAAACAGTGCAATACAACACAGATTCCTTTGTTTCTGTGAGTAGTTTGCATTTATACCATATTGTTCTGCAGTGTTACTGAATTGCACATTTCTTGCTGGTTTTATAGTCACATGCAGCGTGAAAACGTAACTATTTAAAACCATGTAAATTTAGCTGCTGCGCTCACATATGAATTCCCATTTAACACCTTTTTGCCACTCTGAAGGTTGCTAAAACACTACAGATTTGTCCAAAGTGTCAAGTGAAGAAACATGTATGAAAATTATGTTCTGTAGAAGACTACCTATTAAAGGCAAAGCTGCAGGACATTCAGGGACCTCATGGTGAAACCAACAGTGCAAGTCGTGCTCTGACTATTCACCTGTTTGGTCACAGGGGAGGCAAAACCCATTAGGGTTTATTCAAATGAGGAAGCACAAAGCAGGTCGTTGGTGTAGGCGTCTCAGAAACGTGTCTGCTACCAGAATCAGTATCGGTCTGATACTGTGCTCACGTACTCGTACAAACATTAAACTACTCCGATACCACTGCACCTGATAGCACCTGAGTGTGATGACAATCTCAGGAATTCATAGTTCACCTTTTACAGAATCAGTTTATTCTCCAGCTCCACCCTTTCCACTTTGTTGACTCACCACCAGACATATGAGGGTAGTCAGGTTGATAAGGCATTGGCAAGTACCCAGATGTAGTACTTGTATTTGAGCAGAATAATCTATTTACGGCAGGAGCACTGATAAAGTGGTCTGTATTGTATTTATTTATCCGTGAGTGATTCCAACAGCGTTTGTTGTCCACAGCTGCTTTAGACTCGATCAAAAGTTTCTCCTCCAGTTCATAAAATCCAGAAGTGAACCAAAACAAACAGCTGCAAAGGTCATGTTGCTTTGAAAAGTCGCACTGGCTGTCACATTGTCATTCTGGGTGATTTGATTCAGTGTATGAGCTAATGAAAGTTTGAAGTGAAACAAAGTTTTATTCAGGCACTACAGGCAGCATTCAGCATGTTGTTTACCACGATTTATTGCTATTATTATAACTGGAGCCCGCTGTGAAAAGCAGAATTTATTTTTCATTCCTTTGTGACTTTAAGGCATGTATCTTTGATCTGCTGTGCCCGCATTTCAGGACAAACTCCTGGAGGAAATGTGGAAGCAGCAGGACAGTCTGGAGGGTCCCACGGCCACAGCGGCAGAGACGCCTGCCTCGCCGGACGCCGGCGGAGGGTCGGAGGAGAATTTGAAGGACAGCAATCCCCTCCTCGAGCGACTCAGAGCCCTGGAGGTAAAGTGGATCGCATGGTCCACTTCTTACCTCCCCCACCCCCCAACCAAACTGCTCCCCTTTTCCCCACCACTGTTTCTGTTCGCCACGTCCTTTCCTTTCACCCCTGAAATGTAAGATTGATCGATATATAGAGAACACCACATGTTTTATTTGATTAAATGTATTTCACTTGGAAGAGGTGAGCCCCTCAAGGACGGCACTCGAGGCTGTTTATCCGAGCGCAGAACGTTATTGTTACATGACGGTCTGATCACCACACGTTTTTCTTTCTTTCTGCCTGGTTTAGGAGGGGTTACATTGTCGCTGGGCTTGTTAAAGACATGGCATTAGTTCACACCTAACACTTTGACTCTGACTGGTAGATTCGATGAACGCTGTGGCCCAGGTCATCAGACTGTGGCCTGTGGTCCGGATGTGGCCCTCATCGAGACCTTTAGGCAGAAAACTGCTATTGGCTCTCGTGCTTTAGCTTCAGATTGATATTTCTGTGCTATCAGACTGGTTTGTGTGGTGGGAATTGTTAGCTGAGGGCCATTAGGGAAATCTAACATGCGTAAAAATGATTCAAAAGCTGCCGAAGGTAAATGCATAATGAATTCCTCAAGGACACGGGAACATAAAACCCGTCAGCTGCAGTTACTGTGAAACTCATATCGCAGAGTACAAAATTAAAAGCATTAACCAAAACAAAAATAAGCCACCGAGACATGCAGGTGACAAACAAATCTATCAGCGTTTCTTCACACGTCAATCCATCGTTGAATATTACAGCAAACGAGACCTCGTAATGCTGAAGAGCCAATCGAAGGGGCGAAGGGGGAAAAAAACAGGCAAAGGAGACAGAGGAGTTATTCATATCCAGGAGGTGATAATTAAAAAGCTGACAGGGTAGTTAACGTTTGTAGTCAGCGTTCCAGTGAGCGTACAGTTCGCCTCCCTGTCACACCTTCTCTGCTGTGAAGGTGACAGGACTCACCGGCTGTCGAAAGGTCTCAGCCGCTATTGATCGCACTGCTATAAATAACCAAAATCCACCTGAATCCACTTCACTGAATCAGATTTCGGTGTTTTGTTTTCCTGGATGTGAATTGATGGCGTCATTAATTTTCTTTTGGTTTGTTTTATAATCACACTTTCATCACATTCTGCTTTTTGCTGTACAAATAAAAGTCTCATTCTTGGCTCCTGATCGCTAAACTCAGACAAAGTTTTCATAATTATTGGCGTTCCTGTAGGTGGTGTTGGGTGTGGGCAGGTGAGAGCGGGATGGTTACTGGGTGTCACACCTCACTGTGGGGTCTGTGGACATGCTGTGGGCTCATCACAGTGAGAAATTCACTGCACTGTTTCACCATGAGTTGATGTGCAGTTCATCATGTTTTGCTGTGTATTATTCAACTATGAATGACCAGATGCTGCAGTTCGGGTTAAGCATCACACACACTGTGTGTGTCTCTGTGTGTGTGTGTCATGCTTTAAATGGGTGCAGTTTGTCAAAATGTAAATGGATACAAAAGGCTACAAAAGCAGGGCTGAAGTTGTAACCCACAGTATGAAACACAGAAAACCATCTGCTTTCATCCCCCAAACATCATGAAAATTGTAATTCCAAACAAGATTATCCACCTAACAGAAGTAAGACAAACACCAAACCCATGAAGATTGGCTGTTTTTTTGTTCCAAGTCCTTCGTTTCTAAAGCAACTCATACTTTGACATGCACTGCGTTGAAAAGAACTTAAACTGCACAGACTGTGAAGCTCACATGCAGATTTATGACATTTCCGAGTAGCTTGACTCATTACACAGCAAAGTCTCGTAGTGACTCTGCTAAAAGCCCGTACAGGTAAATAAAGAGGGAGAACCAAGCACGAGATTCAAATTAAACCGATCAATATGCATGGAGATTTTCAGTGCGTTAGTGAATGACTGCATGCAGCGTAAGCAGTCATCATATGTGCATCAACTGCAGATGTCCCATCCTGATAATGTATCGTCAACTGTATGCAAGTACAAGTAATTACCAGCATGGCTGCTTGCTGAATTATTAGAATCATTTAAGTGATATTTCAGTGATATTTAATTCTCTGTAATACTACAGTCTGGTACTTCCTGCATGACCGCTCTGTCATCAGTGATGATCTTTCAGGATAAAGTGCCGCTTTAATTTACATCAATTTTCTTGTCTGCTTTTTGACCCTAACGGATAAATCCGAGTGCGTCTTGTGGTTTTCATGCCGTTGCCTCGTCGTGGCGGCTGCCTTTATTTTATCCACATTTGTAATTAAACTTTAACGCTGAACTGGAAAAACATTACAAGGTTTTTCATTTGGCTGGAAACTGCTTTCCGGTCATTATGGCACACTTGAGTACATTCCATACAACCCGCCGTGGAAGATGAAAAATTTGCCCTAAGAAGTGCAAATACGATAAATAATAAAAGTAAACTGAGCTTGCCCTGCCTTGCTGTGCTTTTTGAGGAGTCGCTGACTGCTCTCAGCTCCTCAACCAGAAAGTAATATTCAGTGGAATTTAACGGTTAAGCCTAAAGCGCTGATTGATGTGACGCTCGCTGCAGATCAGCCACGTTAACTGTGCAGAAACAAGCACCCCGACAAACACTTCCATCTTTGCAAGTGATTTATTTTTACATTCAGGATCGTTTATGCCGATGCATAAATAAATGTTTTTTTTCCATTTTTCTGAATCAATGTTTTGAGCCTGAATATAAGACTTAGTGGCCTGTGAAAAACTGACCTTTTTCAATTGCAATCCACTGTATCAGTTAAAATCACTTGTAAATGTGTTAGCATGTGTGAGTTCACACTTAAACACCCACTATATGAGGCTCAAGTGCTTAAAGTTCACGCTCACAACTTGGACTTCCCTGACCTTTACACACACCGGCTGCAAGCCTTCGGGCTGATGTGTGGCCTTTTAAACGCTGTCTTTCCCGAGAACAATCAGAACAATCCATACTGCCGTGCGGTTTATTGTCTCGGGATATTAATCAGTGAAATTTCAGCATCCGGCCATTGAAAAAGGTTAAATTACGGTTGTGATTATCTTTAGCTGTCACCTTGGGTTAGTTTGAGGACATTTGTGATTATCAACCTGCTCTTCAGAGGAGTCGCCCACAGCAAGTCATCTCAGGTAGCCCGACCCCTGAGATTTACTGG
Organism: Scatophagus argus; assembly: GCF_020382885.2. NCBI lineage: Eukaryota > Metazoa > Chordata > Actinopteri > Scatophagidae > Scatophagus > Scatophagus argus. Next base: position 21,245,827 of record NC_058503.1, on the reverse strand, counting down.
ATTAATCATTTCAGTGGGGAGCCACCTTCTGTGTTCTCAGAATCGTTTGTGTTTCCAGTCTTGCAAGGACCTTACAGGCAACCTCAAGCGTCCGCAGGAAGGCGTCTGGATGCCTGAAATTTGAAGCATCATTCATTTCAGACCCGTCTTACTCCAGTGATCCTGCAAAGCCTCTGGTGCTGCGGGAAAAGAGCCCCTTTAAACTATCTCTCCATGTCTTTTTTCCCCGTCTTTCAGAAGTAATTACTGTAATTCATGCAGTTTATCTGTCTGTGTTTTGTCTGCTCAGGCGGAGAACTCTGCTCTGTCAATGGAAAATGACAATCAGAGGAAGCAGTATGAACGCTGCTTGGATGAGGTGAGTGTTCCCGTTCTCACCACACTTTCCAGATCAAACCTGTCCTGTGTCACGGAAGGTACGGAACGTGGATTTTGACTGCCTGTTGTTCGTACAATAATTTTGGTGGGCGGGGCTTGCAGCTCTGGACATTTCTGATTGGTCAAGTAATTTGTTTTAGCCAGGATTTTTAAAAATCTGCAGCCACAAACCACTTTGTTATTGTTCATCAACATGGAGTCAGCTGACGTAGCAAAGCAGACAACAGATGGACCGAAGACAAAAATCCTGGACCGAGTTGTTGTGCAGCCATGTGCAAAACTAACGTCCCCTTTTTCATATGTCAGAAGACCAGTTTGTCAAGTCTTCTCGACAGTGGAAACACAGACGGCAACCTGCTGAAGGAAGCTTTTCGTCCCTTGAAAAGTAGTTCCTGGAACTTAAAACTTCAGAGGACTTTGGGCAGAAACACGGCTGTACACACTCACAGAGTATTATCTATAGAGTTAGTGAAGTCCATAGAGGAAAGCCAAGAGAGGGGAGCATCTCTAATTGAAGCAGAAAGACATCAGAGCCCTGGGCAATGTGAGAACGAGCCTCAGCGCTCAGGAGCACCGACTCCCAGCTCCTGCATGTCTGCCTGCACTCCCTCCATCTTATTTTCTCCCTGTCTCTCCATCTCCATCTTTTCTTCATCTGTCTCCAGCCAGCTAGACTGCTCCACTTTATTTATTTATTTTCTTAAGCAGGCTTCACTAATGGGCTTGCTACCATGGAGATTTCTGCCCATGAGACTCTAACATATTCTGGTTGAGGACAGAAAGAGTTTCTGCTGTGGGATTCCATTCCTCCTCTGCCTTTCAGTCTTATTATGCATATTAATCTTTTTTGGAGAGGGAGGCATTCAGAAGGCTTCCTGTCATGGTCTGAATGAGCTGAGGCGAGTCGTTTTGATAGAAAGATGAAAGCGGTGGAGGGAAATCATTTTGCGGCACACAAAAGTGGAAACATAGTTATTATTCCAGTGTCAAGGTATAATGTATGCTTCCACTTCAGGAGTCAAAATAAGCAGGAAAGAAGGCAGATTTCAGACCATGATGATGTTTCACGTTCACAATAAAAAGTAAACAAAACTTTTCTTTCTGCAGAAATTCATATAGAATAAAACTTTTGTCTTAAACATTCTCTTAAAAGACGTCTGTCAGATTTTTATGACTGTGTGTGTGTGTGTGTGTGTGTGTGTGTGTGGGTACAGACAGTTGTTGGATGTCAGTTTAAGTGCAAAGAGTAAAGTTTCATGTACTAACTGCAGGCAGCTGCTGTACGATTTCACTAAAATATCTGAGCGTGTGATGCAACATGCTGTCAGTTGTCCTCGTGGCACGTTTGGCACTCCGTTACGTTCTCTCTGATGGTGTTTGTGTGTGGTCATTTCCGTTTACTGTCTCCCTGCATCTCAGAGCTTTGCAGAAAGCTCTGAAGCCTCTAAAATAACGACCTCACACATTTTTAAAAAAATATTTTCACTCTCCTCTTGTCTCTTAAAAGGTGGCTAACCAGGTGGTCCAGGCCCTCCTCACACAGAAGGTTTGTCTTTGTCTCTGCGTTACTGAAGCAACATGAATCAAGTCAGGCATCAAAATCAGCCAGAGAAATGATGAACCTTTTAGCATCAAAGCTACTTTACTGATGTGATACTTAAGAACAGGAAGCACTCTTGTAACATGAGGATTCAGCAGCAGTTGTATTTTAACAGGGCACGCCAGGTGTTAGAGTCATCTTGCCTGAGTACAGTACAGAAGTTCTCTGAAATACCCCCACGTTTATCTGTCCATCTGTGTCCGCCTTCGGGTGGGGTTTTTCAGGACTTGAAAGAGGAGTGCGTGAAGCTGCGGACCCGTGTGTTTGACTTGGAGCAGCAAAACCGCATACTGAGTGTACTCTTTCAACAACGTGTCAAAATGTCGGCGCTTCCCGTCTCCCAGGTAGGAACACACGGTGCAGCAGATACAAACAGACACTGACAGACCTGCCTGCTTCAAGGCTGTTTGAATTTTACATGAGTGGTGCTCCGATTCTAAAAGCTTCCTAACTTTAAACAAGGACCACAAACAGAGAGCGAAATCTACCCAGGATGTAGTTTCATTTACATTTTAAGGATGTGAAGTTTTACTGTTTGATTTAGAAGTGGAAATGAATTAATTTGGGCTTCTTACATTTTTTTATCTAGTATAGTAGTCAGAGTGGTGTGTGCGAGGACACGTTAGGTCATCAGACGAGCATAACCATGCCTTACCCTTCTCTTCTTCTATGCTAATCATGTCAGAATTCGGGCTAATAGTGAGCCAGGCCTTTAATCCGACTGTAGCTGGAAAGTGACAGGACAGAAATTGGAGACAGAGCTGCACATGTTTCTCTAATTGGAAAGCACTGAGCCATGGAGCGGTGGGGATAATTGGTTAAAAAGTGCGCCTTCATGTGGTATTGTTAGCCATCATGACAAGTCATTGTTCAGCTTCATCACTAACTGCCTTGTAAAGCTTTAAAGATGCGCTAATCACTATTTTCATACTAAAAACTGATTTAAAGGCATCATGTGTTTTGACACATGTCACTTCCTCTTGTTTTAGCATCGTTTAGCTCATCGTTTTGGTTTTGAATGTCAGCTTTCAGCAACTCCAAACGAATGCTTTTGTTTCTCTGTGTCTCCTGGATGTAAATAGGCAACAAAACATGGAAACTTTTTAAGGCGTTAGCATCCTCAGTTTTTCTTCAGGTTCGAGCAAAGTGTCTGTTTTATAGGACAGGAAAAAAATCAGAACAGTTAGTATTCAAGGAACTTATGATGACATAATAAAGGTCTTTTTGTTAAATTCTGCTGTCATTTACAAAATGTATAGTTCATCATTTCACCGTAGCTTTTAAAATGCTCACGATGGGAGAAGCAAGCTGCAGTTATGTGGTTTTTTTTCCCCTCCCTCTTTTTCCGTTTGCAGCAGTGATATTGAGTACGACAGCACCTTGTAGAGATTAATTTTCTTTTACCCGTTTCCTGCGGCAGTGCTTTGATGCATGGGTTTGTTTGCGTAACCTTGCTGACTGGCTCGATTTGGCGACTTTGATCAGCGCCTAACAATAATGAGGCAGTGCTGCTCTCATGCTGCACAGTGCTGGCCAGACACATTTTAATGCACATCAGATTCATTTGGTTTTGTTTTAGAAGGCGTCGTTTCCAAAACTGATTGATCTGTTAGGGTTGACTTGGTACAAAGGAGTGGCGGTTTGGTTCAGTTTAGGAGTGACGGTTTGGTGAGAGTTTGGCATTAAACCGATAAGTATGAGAATTGGTTTTTTTTACATGTGTGTGATGCCGTCCAATGTGCATGAGCCCATGCCAACACGGCATCCTCAATCCCAAACAACCGATTTGAAGGATTGCAGGCAAGTCTTCCGTCTCTGATGTTTCATTTGGGTTGGCCTTAGTGTGACTGAGCTGCACGCCGTTTAGCCTGTTGTGCCAGCAGCATCTGGCCAGTAGATTTCAGAGGGACTCGCACTGATTTCTGCATTACGTGCATCAATCCCAACATCTGTGTTCCATGACTTTACATCTCCCAAATATTAAGGCTTTCACAAGCAAGATTCTCTCAAAATAGAGAAAGTATACAGCAAACAACAACAACAGTGAAATAATATTACACCTGTTCTGCGGATGGCTACAGCAGAGAACACTTCTCCTAAAGTGAAACTTACTGCATAATCTCAAGTCGACTGTCCAGCTTTTCCATGAATAATTGATGGCGGTTGACACTTTTGACGGACAGGTGATTTTTGATGGTTACTGAGCTGAATATTTAAAGAAAAGCCCTGAAATGGATGGTCGAGTTCCTCTTGTTAGGCCTTCATACTCAAAAAAGTGTAAACTGTAACTGACAGAAACTTTTTGGATGCTGAACTGCAGGAAGGATCTTTTGCTGTCAGTGTGCCGGCAGGAAAACGTATGCTTGCTGAAACCAATTACAAAAAACAAGACCATCTTAAAGTGTGTGCTGCTGAATAGCTACAACGCTGCGCATACTTTCACAGTCCTACTTGTCCACAAGGCTTCATTATTTCTGTAGGCTGCAGGGACGTAGTCCAGATCCTGAGTCTAGTCTCAGTGCAGCTGCTTGTTTTGTCAAGTCAGCCTTCATTCCTCTTAGCTTCGGTGTTCTGTTAGATAAATTCAAGATACAAATTAACTCAGGGAGCGAATACACAAATCTGTATATGATTAGGAGGCAAATGCTGCCTCCATAAGTACATTTCCATTCATCCGCCTTTAAAGTGATTTGCTTACGGTTCATCAACATTTTTGATTTGCGTTTGAAAAGCCACAGTTGAAGTGCAGCTTGCAAAAGTGTAGACAATTTTTTGCAATGAAAAGATGAAAACTTGTTGTATCAGAGAAAACAAAAAGGTGACATCCAGTGAAGTCTATAAGAGACACAACAATAGCTGAAACGCCAGTGTGGAGTGAAGAAGGGACTTCCACATAATATGAACACAAGCACCATACTTTCTAGATGTTTTCCACGCAGGTTTTCATGTTACGTTAGATAAGACATTGTTCTGTAATAGCTTGAATGCAAAAATGATGTCTGTGGTAGCTAAAATGTTTGATTCCCAAACATTACATTTGGCTTTGGAGGGACTCTGTTGCCTTGGCCACAATTTAGAGATCAGAATTAGTCCTGACCAGAAAGCTGGTAGAAATTCAGGCAAAACTTTTCTAAACTACTCAAACTCTAATGAAACGGGCCCTCTGTCTCTTGCTGAGAGTCATAATCATAATGCAGAAGGCAGGCGAGAAGCTTCAGCTTGCTTTGTTTCTAAAGGTCTCGTTGGATCGCAGGGGTTCTCAGCATGATTCTTCTCCTCTGACAAACTCAAGTCATCTGTATTCAGGGGACCAGTTTAATATCGCTGACAGAATTTTTAATTAACAAAAGAATATTCAATAAGCTGTAAACACTGCAGAAATTACAGCTGCGTGGAAATTATCACGGAAAGTCTAGGAATTCCCATACCAGGTCATTAATTATGCTTTGAGCCTAGCAGAGCAGGAAATGCTGTCCATCTGTAACCTTTTCTGTAAAGGTCAGATTCGCACACTTCACTGAAAGAGGAGTTCTGTCTTTGTAGAACTGCATGTTTCGCCACAGAGACGCTCAGCTGCTTCTGCTGGAAAGTTCTGTCGTACATGCTGACATTTTTACTTGGAGCCTCATCGTTAACTTACTGTTGGCGTAAAACTTCCTGTTGTTTGCCTGGTCGTTTCTTGGGAAGTTATGAGACGTAACTTCTAATATAAATCATATCACACATTATTTCATGTGTTTGGTTATGTTTTGTGTCTTTTTACTGGTTGGGCTGCAGGTGTTTCTGCTGCTGCAGCTCTGATATAGCAAATATTATTGTGTTGAGCAGTAACTCTTTCAGATACATATTGTATACACGTTAATCAGAGGAGAGACTGTTTGACCTGCAGTTTCAGTCTTCACTCTGCCATATATTTCATCCGAGTCACCTCCCAAGGTTTAATTAATTCTCATGCTAGAAAATCGACTTTATTGTTATACCGTGGACAGCGAACTCTGACTCCAGTAAATTTCACTGTTTCACCAGCCGTGATGGAGCAGAAGAAAATGTTAATAACACAACATAACAGCAGCATGAAAGAAAAAAAAAAACTTTTATGTGCCAACTGCTGCCTCTTATTCAATAATGCAGCATTTCCAATTATCCAGGAGGCTACATTAGTAGTGTAAGATAATATTCAAGCTTTAGGCACAGGCACTGAGATAATTAACTACAGTTGTTATATTTGTCTCCTGTAAAGTCACAAACAAAAGTTTTGAGAACGAGCCTTGCATTTAAATCCCTGATTTCAAAGTTTAATTGTTGTCTTTCTGAGAAAAGTTATCGAATTCCTGCTGTGACCACCTGCTATGGGACTGAACAACATGTTGTACATTCGTAGAGAATATGAATTCAGTGGAGGCTGGCAGTCTTTCGAGAAGTTCGGGAAGATGATGAATCACTCACGAGATAACACCTCACTATCACCTTATCATAGAGATGCCAACAGCAAGTGTGTTAGCGTACAGATGCTCGACTTATCCAGCAGACTTAACCATTCACTCAGACTTGTGTTTTGTTTGTCTGTTCAATATTCCCTTTTCTACAATCTCCGTTTTGGTCTCCTCCAACTCCTGAGGGAAACATCTGGCTCTGCAGCAGCTAGTCACTCCAGTTTGCTCAGCAGCTGACTTTGTCTGCTGTGTTGTGATGGGAAGGGGTTTCATCGGATATGGTTTTTTATCATAATTATTATTATTATTCTTAAAAACAATCGGCCTGCTTCAGCGTAAAAATTTTGATGAGAACCAAAATGGTGAAGTTGTGGGTCCTAAAACCTAAAATATTCAGTAGAGCTGAGGAGAACTGCAGAGTCAGGTATTTCTCTGTGGGTTAAATACTATGACTGATCTGACCTGTTTTTAATATTGAAATAGTGATTAATGCAGCTTTAAAGAAGCTTTATGTGGATTTTTTTGTATGACTCATTTTTAGCCCATTCATTCAGTGTCAGAGCAGACAGGCGAAGGGTGTGTTATCACCAAATGTTGTCAAAAGACAAATCCAGGTGTGTTTAATGTTACTTCAAGGCAAGCTGCTTTTAATATACTCTTACAGAACAGCCAGGTGTCAACACTGGTGTACGGGTAACACACCAGTGTCACACGTCATTTCACATTTTATATGTTTTGCTTTTAAAATGTGACAGAAAAAAAATATATATATATATATATATATATATATATATATCAGATGACACAGTCTAAAAGAGGGAGAAAGTCAGCACATGGAGGCTGAGGTGATGGATGTAACCAAAATATTTCTACATGTTGTATGAACCTCAGACGTCCTCCACGAGCTGCTCACCTGATGAGGTCGTTCCCTGAGCGCCAATGAGAGAGAAATCGTAGCCTTTGTACTTCCACAAAGTGGGAACCAAGAAGCCAAAATCCATTAGGTTCCACATTCTTGGTGCAGCTGCAGAGAGCACTCGAAAAGAAAAAAGAAAAAAAGAAATGCAGGTCATTTCACTGTCCCCATCAGTGATCAGCTATGGAGGGCTTTGAGAGTGGAGACATACCACTCTGGTTGTGTATCAATTTGCCAGATAACACAGAGGTGATTGTGTAGCAATTATTGAAATGGAAAACTTGTTTTCACTGTGAGTTATGCTTGTTAGGCCCCTTAATCACTGTGACAGCACACCTGTTCCCTGTCACGTTGACTGACTCCGAGCGAGGTTACAGCGAGGTGCCGCTCATTCTATTACACAAAACACAAAAGACAGAGAAACAACAACTGTGTTGTTTTCTAGTTTCCAGGCTGTGCAGTTTACTGAAGGAAACTGAAAAAAATGACAGGCTCTTGAGCATAAATACACAGCACATGAATAAGGAAAGGTTTTTATGCTCACAGCCACCTGTTACCAAATTCTGAACAGTTGGTTGGTTATCAAATATGTGAAACAAAAAAATTCCCAAACCCAATCGTAGCTTAGCTACTATAACTGTGCAGAGCAGACCTGTCAGGTAGAAGTGCTGAAACTGTGTAGGTGTTGTAGCCCTGGAACGACTGTCGAATGTTTTGAAAAGGGACAAGCAATTATGTGCTTTAATCAAATCAAACAGGTTTTGTAAACAGAAAGTGAAGCAAATCTTCTCCCTTGTTTGTGCCAATTTGACCACTGGACTCATATCGAATCATATATCGAATGGACTGACTGTAGAAACATTAGTTGTAAGCTAGCATGGATGCACAGACTGTACAGCTAACAGACTGCATCAACATACCACATACACAGACTTCAGCTGTAACTAGTGAACAAAGTCCATGGAGTGTGTGTGTGTGTATGTGTGTGTGTCTGTGGGAGGGTTTGTGTTCGGTACAGCCACTGACTGAACTCAGCAGAAACTGTCTGTTACTTCCTTCCAGTCTGTCTACATTTGAAATGGTTTGACTGTTTACAACAGTAGAAATCTCCTCCCTGTGTCTCTGGGCCACACAGGCTGTTTAAAGTGTGGTGGCTCTGTGGCAGAGTCATTTGTCACAATCTTATTGGAATTCAGTGGCAGAGCAACGCTCAAGAGACCCAGGCCTGCAAGGTTTTTAAACAGCGGCAGGTGACTCTTTCCTCACATAAACTTTCTCGGAGGAGTACGGTGAAAGATAAAGTAAAATATCCAGTACAGTCAAATTTGTTTGTCCCTTTGAAGTTTGAGTTGAGTTTGAACGGCGTTTGATTTTGCTGCTTTGTGAACTCGTACAGCAAAGTCAAACTTACCCTTTTTTGAAGCATCTTTGCTTTTGCCTTGCAGGGAGATTTACTGCTCAGATACCATGTACAACATAAACAGCTTTCCTCACCAGCCTCTGACTCTGATTTCCAACAGAAATTTAACTTTAGATCGTATGAATCAAGAGTTAAACTTGCCTTCCTTAAGTGCAGAGGCCCGGATGAGATATACCTCAACAGTCAGATATTTTATTCTCAAATCTGTGCCTGTGGTCACATTCAGTTGTGTTAGAGCATTAACACTGCAATCCTTTAGTGCACCAAACCATGCAGAGCTACAAGCTGGCGAAGTCTGCTGTTTCCACCATTTCCCCCTCTTTATGCTGGCAGTGAAGTGAACAGCAGTGCATGTGAGTCCAGCCCATCAGGCAAAACCGCTGGGCTGCTGAAGTAAAAGGGCAGCGGAGGTGAATGTGACATGGAAAACAAAGGCAGAAAGGTGTAGATGAGTGGGAAGTATCAATGACCAGCAGCCTGAAGACAAAAAGACGGATGAGGTGGTAGTCGGTGCGTGTGATAGTGAATGAGGTGAGAGCAGTGAAGATGGTAACTGTTTAAAAGACTAGAGTGGAGAGAACTGTGGTCTGAGGAGCGGTTGAGTGAGTGTAACCTTGCTTTGGGCAGCTCAGGGGGATGCATGGGCGAATTTTGATGAGATTGTGAAATTTAAAGTGAAATGGAAGCTTTAGTGCATTGTCCTTGTGTCTGAATGCGTTGATCATCAAGCTGCTTCAATGGTAGTGAGTCTGAAAATGGCTTAATAGCGAGTTACCACTTCAATATCACACTTTTTTCCCTCAAGTGAATGCTACTCAGAAAATAAAGGAGAGTGAAATCCGTCTGGAGTTCAGTATGCTTCTGAAACGCAGGCTGCTATTGACACTTAGATGAGATTTACTAATTTTAAAGAGTAAGGCGGACAATATTCTTACAAACCCAATTGCACCATAAAGTTTGGATGCTTTGCAGACCTTACAAAGTGGTGAAAGACTGAGCCTTTCAAGGATGCCCCTTTCATTCCCAACCATGATGCTATCATCTGTTGCCTGCTGACTGGGGTTTAAATGGTGGAGGCCTAATGAGGAGATTGGAGACAGGTGTGCAGAACGGCGAGGTGCTGGAAATCAGGAAGCCATGTCCATGACACTCACACACACACACACACACAGTGAAGAAAAGGAAACACCAGAGCCATGATAATACTCTGAATACTCAACCACAGCAGTTTGATTCAATTGTATGACTGTAAAATTAATAAAGCTAAAAATAATTGAGGTTAAAGTCAGCCTGTCAGTGTGAACAGATAAAATTCAGCATGATTTCCAAATATCTGTTTAAGCTTTCTTTAACACAACATTTATACCATAAATGTCAAACTCCAGAAGTGTGGACCCCTTCTGTCCACGTCCATGTGTACTGTAGTGTTAGGGTTATGAGAATCCTTTATCTTTTCAAATCACTTGTTTTGATGTCCCAGTCGTTGTTCATGTGAGATTGGACTTGCTCTGTCTGATTCTCTGATATGTATTCAACAGTGCGACCCGCCAGTGCAGTTTTGTTGGCAGAGAAATCACCAGAACTGCCAGGGTTAGCGGTTAGATTTCATTCACTAAATGTAATATAAAAATGTATGAAGTCATGGTGCTGTCAACTGCCTGGGATAAAACCATCAGCATAATAGCATGCGTCCCTATGGGGAACCCATCATATCCTGTGGACCCACCGGCTGAAACTGGCGGATGGATGCAGGAGTATTATGATTTATTTACACAAATCTCTGGGCCTGTCTCTATCTGAAAGTGTGTCAAAGAGCATGAAATATACACAGTGATGATGAAGAATGTCACGAATTGATGCAAGAGATTCCTAGTATGTGTCTTTAAGATCTGAAAATCTTTTATGTCCATACATATTTATGTTCATACAAATGGATGCAGTATAAAATGCATCACAACAGTCAAGCACCACTCTGGACACCACAGCCAGACAGGAAGCAGTTAAAACCAAGTACTTCCAGCACCTCCATGCATTTATTTATTCACTTACTTTTCCCTTCAACCACAACATAGATGTACCTCTAAGTAGAGAAAGCCTGGCACCAAGCTTCTGAACATTCGGAGTAATGAGCAACTCAGCCTCTTGAAACTAAATAGTAACAGTGGAAACTAAACTGCAGAAGACATGTCAACATTTTCTGTAAAAATACATGACTAAATGTAATCCTGCCGCCTGCGGCCTTATATTTGATTAGATGTTGAATACATCCAGTGTGTTTCATTATTTACTGTGACAAAAGTCTTGCATAGTACAAATCTAAAAGATTTAGCTCTCAGATAGTGTTTATACTGTTATTTCTTTAATGACCTTTGACATTTTTTTTGGTATGTTAAGTATTAAATGTTGCTTTATTGCTGTTACAATCAAAGGGACATGATCTTCTTTCACCCTTTAAACTAGTCTGCCTCTTATAGAGCAGAAATGAAACACTAAGAGAAGTGAATTAATAAAGTGGAAAAACACTGAAACATATGAAGCGAGAAAAATAAATCTCCACAGCCCTAGAGTTTGCCCTTGACTTTAAGCACGATGCCACTCCGACTGAGAGTTTTGTTAAACTGTATCACTTGTGTCAAATCTCAGATACCCCTCGACATGCTGACTGTAATTAGTTCCAAAATTAATCCACACCAACATGGTCAAATGTGGCCTTCTCCCGCAGTGCTCGCCAAATAAAGGCTAGCACGGATAATCAAATAATAGGTGAATATCAATGAATGGACCAAATCACTTTAGTCCCAAGCTCCCTTATGCAATTATTTCCTTTTCACATTAATTATTGCTAACAGATGACACTAATGACTTTGAGAGGAAGCTGGCCATGGCAGCCATGCAAATGATCAATGCTGCTTTAAATGGGGTCACAACACTTGACACCTTCGGGTCTGTCTAATTGGAAATGGAACCAATGCAAACAGCATCAGCAGCACAACAGTGAATAGTGCCAGCATTTAAAGGCTTAAAGGCTATGTACACAGGACAGACAAGTGGACGCTGGTCTTCCCTAAGCGCATTTTCAATACACTTTGATACCTTTTAAGTTATCAAAAAACCTAAAAGTCCATCCTGACCATGTGTAATAATCATAATCAAAGATGGCATTTTCATTTTGTAACACAGGGACCGACTGCGAACCCACTTCAGTTTGGGTCATTTAACTCGTTTCAAAATGTGAAACGTAAAGTGTTATGTGTGACCTATATGATACAGTTTAACCCTGCATTTTGCATAAACTGTCTGACCTGCAAATCTGTTTTGCTGGTAAGGAATTTGAAAACTGAAAACAATGTACACACTATGAGCGCTACTAAAACAGGAGAGCCTGCTCCAAAATATAACAAATGCAGTGAAAGTTCTTTCAGGGTTTTCAGCATTCCTTTCAAAGCTTTAGAGAAGATATCCTACAAAGTTCTATGAGTTTTACTTTTGCCTGTAATCACTCTGTTATTACACAACCGTTCAATCAAAGGGTTTTCAATGCACACAGTTGCTGTGGCATTTTCAGCAAACTGTTCTTTCCGGCCTGCTTGCAAAAGACTCAAGCCATTTGAAAGATGTTATTAAGAATCATCTGAGTCATAGGAACACTATGTGAATGTTTATTTTGGTTCATCTCGTAGGCTCCGTCCGACTGAAGAACATCATCATCTATCACTCATTAGTCACTGTGCAGTTATGTTTGCATTGAACAGCAGCTAATAGGCCCTATGCTCAGTTTACAATCTGCATTCATGTCGCAGTGGAGGCATCACGTTAACTCATTTGATCAACTCCCAAAAAGTAATCATGGTACACCTGCTGCACCGGAGAGACATAAAAACACATTTAGCAACAGGACTCATATAATTATTGGAGCTGAAAGTGCTGGTCCACTCCTCAATTAGCCTTTGGTAGGAGAGAGACATCTATGAATCCAGTATATTGATTCTTTGAGATGTGTGACAGAGACAAATGGCGAGCCATGGGGCATTCCCATAGGTTGTGTATGTCGTTCAGACTGAAAATTGAATCTATTGAATATGTCAGAGATTAGTTGGATGATCAAACGTTGAGTTCATTGGTGCAAATGTGAGTCATAATTACAACATCTGTCAGTTCTGATAAATTAAATTGTATATCCTGTAAATATGTCTTTTATCATCAGTTCTGCGTCAGTCATAGCCTGCAAGAGTTACTTTTGTCATTTACTGAAGGTTTTCATTTCTTTATTGTGTCTGTTTACCTTCTGTTCATGGATTACATTATTAATACCAAACAGTACAGACAAAAACCTTATTTTTTCATGCACCTGACAATTTTGAGATTTTGGGCCTTTTAAGCATGTCTTGTTTCAGGCTAGTGGAATGGAAAGGTCCGTTTTATATTATGCATATTGAAAAATAATATTCTCAAAATCTTGTAATACAAAAAAAATAATTATCTTAACTTAAGTAATCAGCTGGGGAAGATTCGTGGTGTTATCTAAAAATAAGGTGTCTTAAAATATTTTAACATATTCACCTGTTATGTCTCGCCTTAATTATTTTCCAGGAGGTCCAAAGAAATGGAAAAGCAGGCATTCCTGCAGGAAGGTGGCCCAGTCTGCTGAGTCTAACATGCCCACGCAGTAGTGGTAGTGGCAGTGGTAGTGAACTGTCACTATCCAGTGCTTGTAGTGAGTACTCCAGTGGCTCCCACACTTGGGCAGAGGGACGTGGATCCTCCAAGCAGGTGGGTTCCACTTATCTTCCTCCAATTTGAAGTATACAACAGTTGTCAAAGTACATGTTAGCAGCTTTGTGGCCTTTTGGGTTAAGACAACTTATACACCTACAAATGCATTTCACTAATTGTAAATATATCTTGTAATGCACAGTGTGCTACAAGCCGGGACAAAAGGATGAGTGCCTGTTCAGTATCCAGCAATCATTCTGGACCCACTGAGCAGACAGACCTGGGATGGAAGGAAGGCCACATTCTGAAAGGACTCAAGCGTCTCCAAATGTGCAGCTCCAAAGAGGCGTCTTCACTTGCTTCTGTACCTCACTGCAAAGACTGCATGACCTCCAACGAGGGCATATACTCATTTGGTGTCAAGTGTGGCCAACAAGGGGTCACAGCCAAGCAAGTACCCTCTACAATTAAACCTTTCAAGGGCAGTGCAGGTATTGCTGCCCTAGACTCTGATGATGCAGATGACGATTCATCGAAATTACAAAGCATGGAATCCAGTGACCAACCAACTAAAGAGCTTGTTTGCCTGGAGAAACTGGAAGTCACACGAGATGATGACAACAATTTTCAAGAGGAACCCGTGAATCTCACAGAGAATTCTGGTCATTTTCCTTCACCCGTCACAGACAACTTCTTATTTTTGGAGGGCCCCACAGTAAAACCTGGTGTGAGCCCAACAGACAGCCTTACACATCTGGAAGAGAGAAACAAAGACTCACTAGAAAAACAGAAGCTTTCAGGCTTGAAGTTAAGTGACAGAAACAACAACCAGGAAAGATCGACTGACCGCAAATCCAGACTTGATCACGTCAGAAGACAACAGGGTAGACTTGCAGTCAAGCAAGTTGCAGCAGGGACAAGTGATGTGATCTCTTCTGTTCAACATTCTGCAACAGTAGCTCTGAGCTGTGTGAGTGTAGCCAGACAGCGCAGTTCTTCAATGGAGGTTCCTCACTGCAGAGACCAGGCAAGTCAAGCTGGCTGCGAAAGCCAGAACTACACCATCTCAGAATTTCCGCAACGGAAACCGAAACCTCAGCCATGTGACTCAGCAAGAAAGGCTTTTATTTTGCGGAGTAAGAGTGCTGATGGAGGACAAGAACAACATAAGCATACACATTCTCCTCTCCACCAAAAGCTTATTAAGGGTCACAGGTCCAAAGGACAGTCAAACTCTCCTGGGCACAGTGTTCCTAGCAAAACTACCAGCCTCAGTAAGACACAAGGCTCAAGCAAGTCTAAAGTTGAGATAGATGAGGACATTGCAGTATCAGCAAGTTCCAAGTCTCTCAAGAGCGTACAACAGCGATCTCCCCTTGCTTCCCCTGTGAAGCATTCGAAGACATTTAAACCTCCAGGGATCAATGAATGCTCAAAGAGCCCAACAAAACCACCTTTGCAAATCACTAGACATCAGTCAAGCAATGACTCTGTGGAAGAAAGCATCTATGACAACTTATCCTGCTCTCCACGAAAACAAAGACGCCAAGACCAGCACTGTGATGTCTCCCGTTCAGAACTTAGGTCCCCATCCCCACCGCCACCCCCAGGCCGAACAACTTCTCTTCTCCTTAGACCGAGCTGTGACAGCTTGCCCAAAGCACATAAATCTGCAGGTCAGGCTCAAGCCTCTACTACTGGGAAGATAACATCTAGCACCGCCAAGTCACAATCAAATCAGTTTTCTTCGGTTTTACAACCTCAGCAATCCAACACAACAAAAGACAATCATCAGAAAGCCCAACAAATGGGTGCTGAATGTAAACCAGTTAAAGATGTCCCTGCTAAGGTCTACCACTCCCATGCATCCAAGATTCCACCTGTACCAGTTCAAGAGTCACAAGCTTCAGAGTCAGTCCAGTTATCTATAGACAGAGCTGCCACAAGCCATGATGTAAATGGAGCTCCCTCTCTATTGCCAAGTCAGAACGTCTTACAACGATCCCATCAGAGCATTAGTGAGCCAAAACTTTCAGAAGTCTTGCCTCAGGTATATTCTAATGTTTACTACCACGGAATTCCTAATAATCCACCCTCAAGAGCTGTGAAATTGGCTCTTCCTGTAAATGCTAAATCTCACGAGGCAATTTCTGGACAGGAAACCAGTACCTTTCTAGTCTTTGGAAGACAGAACAAAGATGATATAAGTGCTACTACAAAAAGTGTCCATACCTTTCAGACTTTTACATGTGATCCTCAGATGACACACGAATGTGGTGCTCATGACAAAGCCCGCAAAAAGATTGAGACCCGCTGTAACTCACTGGATTCTGAACCCACAATTCAACCTGTTGCATCGGACAGCGGTGTGATGTTAGATTGGGGATTTGATGAGGAAGGTTGGCTATTCAAACGGTCTGTGTCTGTGTCAACCAGACCTCCCCTTAAGCCAATAATGGGCATGAATGGGGCCAAGGCTCGTAGTCAGAGTTTTGGTGCACGCTACATGGACAGACCAAGCTTCAACAGATCTGGAAAGGTCCGTACCCAGATCAAAACACACTCAGGGAGCTCCTTGAATTCTCTAAGTGACGTCCTTCCAGGAAGTATGAGTTGCTCCAGTAGCTACCATTGCCCAATGAATCGATCCCTTTTGAACAACTTTTTGATTGAAGAGGGCCTGACAGTTCCCTCACATTTGGGGTCCTCCAGCGAAAGACTTCAGAGTCTTAAACAACAACGAGAGCAGGCTAGGCGCCTCCAGATTGAGCAACAGTTTTCAAGCGCATTTGGTGAGCCAGTTTCTGAAGAACCAGAGAGACAAAGTACCATAACCACTATCGAAGAGAAAGTGATGCTCGGCATAGAGGAGAACTTGCACAAGACTCAGGAACAGGAGAGAAGCAATGAGGTGAAGCAAAAATCTGGTTCAACTTTGGCAAACTGGTTTGGTTTTCGTAAGAGTAAGCTTCCTGCTCCGAGCAGCAAAAAGACTGACCCAACAAAAGCAAAAGAGGAAAAGAGGGAGCAGAAGATTACATCACTTCTTGGAGGAAAGCAGACAAAGTCTGACAAAAAGAGAGACAGAAGAAAAAGTGATGGAAAAGATTGGTAAGAAACTTCTACCTGTGCTTTTGAGGTATTTACTTTCATTGAAATTTAATCTCAAAAATAAACCTTCAGTATTTGTTTCTGCAGATTTCCTCACAGCCTATAGCCACTGAAGTAATTTATTACCTCCGATGACTTTGGCCATTTTTATTAAGTGGCCTTAGTCACATCTGTCATTGTCCTTAGCCCTAGCACCAGTCGAGACACATTTCATACAGAGGATTGCAGCCAGATTTTTAAGATATATAGGGAAATCTGTCAGCCAAATCACCCAGGGGCATGTTGAGCCAATATCAGACAATCTCGGTATGTAGTGGTTTGTTGACAAACTGTTTTCTTTCAGTTCTGTGGGGAGAAGAGAATCTCATGATGCAGTGCGAGCATGCATCTCAATGCCCTGCCCAGGAATGTCCCTAAATGAGATACAAGGACATGCAGACATCACTGGGGACCCGAAGGTAAGTTAATTTGTTACCCAATACAAAACAGGAAGTATTTTATAGGTTTTATGTCTAATCACAAAAATGTCTTTGCAGAAAATTTTATGCACAGTGTGTTTATTACAGTAATAAGACATGCACCAGAGAGAGACATACAGAACACAAAAAAACAACCAAAAACTGAAAAACAACTGATACTGATATATCATTATAAAACAAATACAGTGGGATCAAATGAAAACATAAAATCCAGAGTTACAAGACTGTCATAACAAGTGAGATGTACTTCAGACTAATTCCACCATCTGTCCCTCAAACCCTCTTACACGCTATTTCATCATTTCGGCTTTACTTTAAGACCTTCAAATTTCACACTGAGTCCATCACTTTACCACTGGAGCCCATTTATTCATCCAAAGAATGTATCAATTATTCAGCAAATGATCAAGTTTTCAAAAGTACAACATGTTGTACTCTTTGAAACCTGCAAGACATAAACGATGCTCTCCGTGGGGGACTGCTTGTAGAAGACCAGACGTGCTTCCTCATACCTCAACAAACTCTCTATAGTGTGTTGAGCGTATACAGGCTCATTCATCAGACAAGACAATTAATATCGGTGGCATGATGTCATTGGAGAAACCATGAGATGAAAACGAGCATAGAGGCAAAAGCACAGTTAAGCAGATTCATTAATTAGTCACTTTAATGTCTGACATTTTAATGGTTAGGTGGTCTTTGTCAGGTAGAGCCACACAGGGATTAGTACTGTACAATAAGGCACTACAGACAAAAATGATGTATGTAAGTATGAAAACAAGTATGAAACAACACGTGGGTAACTTCTGTTTTGTCCTTCTGCTGAAACACAAAGATGCAGATGATGAACCTGAGAGCCGATGGTGAAAATGGATCCACAGTGAAGAGTCCCAGCCAGGATGCTGTTATAGGTCAGATTTTTTATTCTCTCTCATGTAGGACATGTCCATAATAGAAATGGATTGCCTTTAAACACCATGGTAGCTGAAAAGAAAAACTGAGCTAACTTATTAGCAATGTTAGCTGTGTCAGTTTACACATGCTAGCCTAAAGCTTTTATCTGTGCTTACCATTTTGCAGTTTGCAGACAGAAGTGAAGACCAAATATGACAGATGTGTGTAAGTCATAAACGTGATGAATATGTTATAAGTAGTCAAACAAACATGCAAAGTGCAGAATTTTGTCAGTGTGTGTTTTTCCCTTCATATTGATGTTCATTTTATTTGCTCTACTTCTGCATTTATTTGTTGTCTTTGGTGGCAATTTGGATCAAGGCGACCATTTCACCACAGCTGTGTATCACATTCTTTAATGGGGATATTGTTTATAGTCTTGACTGCTCATCCTCACAGATCCATGCACTGAAAAATTTGCATGCATGGGCTCATCCAATCAGGTTAAAGCTAATCATGCATACTGGGGCCCGTGCTCCCTCCTGGACTGGAAAAGTGAACCAATACTGCTGCACGAAGATCGACTGAATTGCTCCTGCACTGAATATGAACAGGATATTGAGGTGTACTACACTTGCCCAAAATTTCAGTCCTACTCTGCAAAGTTTAATTACAGTAAGTTGAGTGCAAAATTACAGCAGATGTTTGGTAATTGGCAACACACTCCACAGACTCCTAGCTTGCATAGAAAACTTCCAGCGCACGAGTCTGTTTAGCTCACGGAATCAGGCAGATTGGTTTTATTATCAGCCAGTTTTGACCCCACAAGTTCTGCGTCTGGATGGAGAGTAAAAGTAAAAATAGTTTAAACTATGTTCTCTAAATAGACGAGTCACTGGAAATAAACAATACTGCATCACATACAGAATGAAATCACTGTGCAACAGATACAAAGGGCCAAGAGTTTTTCACTATGCCAAGAAAGTGCACAAGGCTAATAAAAACATTAATGTGCAGACACACATCCACTGAAAATGTTTCTCAAGAGATCCTATTTATTGGTGTTCAAACCAACCGGGTATTTGTAGTTGTGCGTCATGCTAATTAAAACTGACTTTGAAAGTTGCTAAACTACTTTAACTCTGTGCAGAAGGTCTTCATAGGTCCAACTGGTTCTAACTGGGTCAGGTAGGGTCCATTTGTATTGAATTGTGTGTCTAATTTCCAGATGACTGAATGAGCCAACAGATTAAGGTGCACCATAGTCATCAGAGGAGAAAAATTTGTTTTTCCGAGGCAGACAAAGAGTGAACTGTGAACTTCAAGTAAACTCACATGTGTTGGTGCTTTTTCGATTGCTGCTGTTCATTGACTCGATGCCTCCCTGGTTGCTTTCGACTGTCCTCGAGTCCATTTTAGATTTATCAGCGTCAGGTTTAGGTAATCCATTTTGGGTTGGGGTCCAAATTTTGGAGTCAGTCAGTTACTAAATTAAAAAACAGCAGCATATAAAACTCGGCATATCACTCAGGTAGAGGAGTAGTGACAGACCCTGCTGAAATTTCTCTGACTGGTGTGACACCATCGGCAAGGCACAGCAAATATCAAGCACGTTTGATATGGACGGACGCCTGCCCTCGGGGGTTAATCACCTCATTAAAATTTCAGCACTGCACCGGCTAAGCATGCTCATCCAAGCCACAACTGAGTCAATTAACTTTGCCTTCAGCTGTGAGCTGAATTATAGCATCCAGACGTGGCATTAACTTGTTGGGCCTCATGTAGAGTTGAAAGAGCAGTTTTCAACTTGATGCTTCGAAAAGAGATGAGACAAAAAAAGTATGTACAGTTCAGCCAACAATATAATGTCATAGTTTTACATTACACTGGGAAACAAACTTCTTATTCTCACAGCCAAAAAATTACACATCATGTGGAAAAAAAATAATGTTCCCAAAGGAGAACAGAAGGAGAAATTTTTATTTTGTACCTTTTCACCCACTGATGGCACCCTCTGTCTGTGCAATCAATATATCCTTTAAACATTAAAATCACACAGTGATGTCTTGTGACACAGAGCACTCATTGTCTGAGCTTGGTAGAGACTGCACAGATGAGGAAACTTCAGCGTGCATGTTAAAGGCTTATTGAAACCAATTAGTTCTCAGCCTCCATGCTTCTGCCTTTCATGGGTAAACTGTGTCACAGCGGTCCTTGTTAACTTTCAACTTAAGACCAAACTAATCAATCACATCTCTGCTCTGCGTCTTCTCAATTCCATTATTTGTTCTTGATTACACCAGAATAAAAATAACACAAACATTCAAAGCTAATCTTTAACCAGCAATAGCCACATTATGGGGTTACACTGATTAAATTTGTCAGGATGCGTCCATAATTCATGCTCAAACAAAGCTAGTGAGATGTTTCAGATACTGTGTACCCTGACATTTGCAGCTAACTTATATGTGATTTTCTTATAACTGAAAAGTGCTGTTACTATAATACTGGAGTTGTTCTTTACGCCTAAGACTGCATTCCCATGGCAAGTAATAGCTTCAGCTTTATTTGTTCACCCTTACCCAATTCACATTTTCATATTTGTTAGCATAGCATGACAATCTGACAAATCTGAAAAACACAATTAATTTGAGCACTCCAGTTTCAAAATGATATAAGGAAAAAGTGAAGGAAAAATGAGCTTGTAGAAAGCCAGAAGAGGGTCTCAGGTGTGCTTGTCTTAATTAATAAAGGGGGAGCAGCTGTTGCTTTTGCTCCAGCGTGTGATTGCCTACAGGTTCCTGCTACAGGGTACATATTAAACAGAGACTGCATGGCAACATCTTGAGGATATCTTTTCTTTCTCTCTTGTTTTTTAGATAGCATGAAGGAAGATTTGTTTTGAAAGATGGGACATGATACAAACTCTACATACGTTTGGTTTTTTAGTGTAACAACTTTGATACAAGGTGTAAGTCTGGAGGCACAACGTCAGACGATTGATGGAAAATTCTTTCATCGTGAAGTTGAGAAACAGCACGTGCAACATACCGAGTGTGTTTGACTGTTGTGCTTGATATATTGCAAATAAAATACACGCATTTGGAGTGTATTTAAATGTCATTTCATATGCCATACTGTACATCTCATATTCACAGTGTGATCAACGCATGCTAGTCGTCACACACCCATTAAACAGCATCTGTAAGGCAAAGCAGTGGTTCAAGTGGGCTTGATTTCCATTGGCTGAG
Source organism: Scatophagus argus (assembly GCF_020382885.2). Lineage (NCBI taxonomy): Eukaryota > Metazoa > Chordata > Actinopteri > Scatophagidae > Scatophagus > Scatophagus argus. The sequence continues at coordinate 21,224,632 of NC_058503.1, read as the reverse complement.
TCATTCTCTGTGCCAGTTCTACATGTATGGTGTAATTAGCTAAGCAAATCATTATGTGTAATTAGACTGTACTGAACCACCATTTTCAGCTTGGCTTTTAACAGGAAAACATTGACAAGTTAAAGAGTGAGTGGAAAAAAACAGAAACAGACTAACCATCTGTTGCTGGTCTTCTTTGAAGTGACCAAAACACAACACTCGAATCAGCTGCTCAGCGCTCCAACAGACAGAAAGGAAGACATGGCAGGAATAATAAGGAGGCATGAGGGCAACAATCAATTGTTGATTAGTGAACCTGCCCTCCTTTGATAGTGAAAGCTCTTTCACTGATCTGATCCACGTCTTCAGTTATCAGAAGGAGACACAGTTTCTTCTCCAAGTTACACAGAAAGTTACACACACTTAGAAGGCTACATATAAATTTTAAAGGTTTCTTTAGCGCCACTTCAACCATGGTTACCCTGGTGTTTCATTCCTCTTGTGCTCCCTCTCTTTCCCACAACCCTGAGCCACTTCAGCTGTTCTCCCTGTGCCGCAGGCTTTGGCTGCAAGATGCGAACGTTGGACAGTGGAATCGGGACCATCCCCCTTCCTGAATCCTGTTCCTTCTTCTCCTCCATCCTGCACCTTCTCCCCAAATCCACATCAACCCCGGAACAGTCCCTCAGTCCTCCCAGTGTCCCTGGTTCCTCCAGCGAGGAGGTATCTCCTTCCCCATTACCCCGTTGGAGAATACCCTCCAGCTTTAAGGACAGCAGCCATGCAGGGGTGCCAAACTCCCTGTCCGACTCCTCCATGACCCATGTCCAGTCAGTGCCTTTCCCCACTGTGGCCTTCCTCCAGCCCATCCAACCCCAGTCTCAACCCATTGTGACCTCTGCCAGTGTGTGTGATACCCCGAGCAGGCTACCCAGACCACCACAAGGTACAGTAACGTCACAGAAGTTCTGACACATGACATGTGGACTGCAGAAGTAAAGATGGTGCTTGTCTTGTTTGCTTTTTGTGGACTCATGTGGCCTCGTGCAAGAACATTTTTGTTGAATTTTATACTGTGAGTTTTTCTGTGAGGTTTGCCCGCAGTGTTTATATCCATATACAACAGACTCTCTTTAACTGCACAAACTTGTCATAAACCTCTCACAAAAGTTTCTTTAAAGACAAAAAGAAAAGGACGTGTCCAATGGAAGTTCTGCTTGGGTCGTTCATTATTCATCTCGCATTTCAAGGAGCTCACATGAAGAAATGCTTTTCCTGAAGATTCACTCCTGTCACATTCTCTGCTTCAGATTCACAATCTGCCAGTGAAATTGCAGCAGCAAATTTCAACATATAAGGACGTATGATAAGAGTACTGAAAGCAGTGGTGTGCCATCAACGTGCTGCACTAATAGCTTTTAGTGGATGGGGACATAGACATGGTCTGCTCATTATGCTAAGTAGACAGCATGTGCCAAAGAAAAACATTAAACATTAATTTTGACTGTCAAGAGGATAGCTGTAGTTTATGCAGTGGTGGCTTTTAATGAGTCATGTTTTCAGAGTGAGGCCCAAAGGGTTTTCCACCAGGCAAATAAGAGGACAACACAAGCCTGTTTTCGCCTGCACTGTTTAAGAAGGGCTGTGACGAGGAGATTAATTTAGGAGAGCATGAGGCCACGGCGATGTTCAGCATATTAGTCATTCTGTGGTTCTAATAGAAAAAAATCCTCTTCAGAATTTTACAGTATGAAAAGCTTTTCAGTCTCACATGGAACATGCAGTCAACAATGGACCTATTACAAATAACAGGACCTTAATTTCAGACAAGAAGGGAAAAGCAGTCTTCTTATATTAGCAACCGTAACAGCCTCATACTCCTGCAGAACTCACATTCCCAGTTAGTCAACACTCAGCGCTACCCCTTACGCCTGCTAAGCTAAGCTAAAGTGTAATGCAGTGAAATGCACAGTATAATTTATGCCACTAGGGTCAAAGCACCAACGACAAAAGACGGAGTTTGATGATGAAAAGAAGTAGTGTGGGATCATGGGGGTCTGCGTTGTTACATGACCACCGTCTGCATTAAACATGAAGAACGTGAGAACAATAGTAAACAACGTGTTTCCCTTGTTTCATCAGAAGTTGTAGCAACTAGAGGCGCTAAAGGTGACCATATGAAATGCACCGTAAACTTAAACTTACTTACTCAAATTACAGATTTATCTGGGTTCGAACACCGTGGGAAACATTTGGGATAGTGCAAGTACACAGATCACAGATTTGATCATTTTTAGGTATATTAATGTGGAAATGTTGCCTAGCTTTAAAGCAGCCTGTCTCCATTTTCTGGCAAACTAAACTCTAGCTTCGTGTTTCAGTCGAGTTCAGTTCAGGTGGTCGTCCCTTTAAAGTCAGAATTATAAATTTGTCATCTTTCAAGATGTCAGCCTCTGCTCCTTCAGAGTAACTCGGCTCTCCTGCCACTTTCAGTTCAGAGTGATGATCTTGCTCTCTTTGAAGATGTCAGTCTGTCAGTGTCACTTTGCTCTCCTAACTCCACGTTTGACTTCTCTCTCTGTGACAGGAGGGGGGGGAGAGAAAGAGAGAATTAAGTGTGACTTTAGAGAAAACCTCTGAAATGAGTTTCATTCTGTGGTTTTTCCAGGTGGATTGGAACCAAAGAAGTTGACCTATATCAAATCGAAAACAAGAGCCACTACGAGCCAACAGAAAGAGCAGACAAGACTTCAGCTTGCCAACTGTAAGACGCAGTGAAACGGGTTTACTTCAGTGACAAAGCTGGCAAAATTTAAGTCCAAAATCATGTTTTGTTTCATTTATTTATTTATGACATTTTTTACTTTATTATTCAGTTCCTTCTTGCTATGATGCTAAAAAACTGCTGAAATCATTTTCACATTTGACAGTCAAAGCGACCCAACTGAATGACAGAAACCTTGATTCCACATTAAATTAATTCACAAAAAGTCTCATCGCACCTTTAAAACACTCTATTTCCTGGATATTTAGTGTGGAACTCCTGCCTTGTAGAATACAAACAAATACTGTAATCAAATTCACATTAGAGTTTAAAACCTCTCGGTCTGCTGAGGTCACATGACAAACTCAAAGCAGGATTACAGTTTGTAGATTGTGTGTGTTTGTGTGTGTGTGTGTGATTAAAGGTTAAAAAAGTTCTTCAGCAGTTCAACCTTTTATTCACTGATTATAAAGAAATGTAGAATCTGCTTCCTGTGGCCTTGTCAGTCACGCTTTGCCTTTCAAAACTGTCACTAGCAGGTTGCTGTAAAGATGAAGAAAATGTCACCAATTTCACTAAAAACTAAAAAAAAAAACTACACTGAAAATGGCAGACGTTCCTGTGAAACTCATTTCCATCCTCAACGAGCAGAAAGTAAGCTTAATGGTGGCAAATAAACACATGGCTAACACAAGCTACCCCAGACATCATTTGCATCCTACTACACTACATTAACGCTGGCATTTACAACGTGTGTGTGTGTGTTGGATTGTAAGATTAGCTCTGCGTGGTAAAAAACTTGTCACTGGTCTGGGTCTACTACCTTTTCTGTTCACAGCAATACGCGAACATCTTTAATACTACACCATATGCAGTATTCACACAGTCTGTGTACTGTAAATCTGACCTGGTGTCAGTTTGTCTAAGTAGCTGCTTTGTGTAGGGAAGTGATGCAGCTTCACATGCCTGCAGTCAGCTAAAACAACTGCTAACTTTCATTTGAGTGACAGTGCTTGTGTGTGTGCAGGTTCTTGACTCACATATTTCGGGAATTGTGATGTAACCGTTTCTTAACTCAGACAAGCTTACTGTCACTGCCACTTTCTTGCACTGCCTTTTACAAACAAATTTATTCCAGTGAGCGTTACTTTAAATGGCAGGTGTTTTATTTTGGAGAGTGTTTGCATGGCACCCGTACTGCAGGACCTCAATCTGCTCTGCCTCTTTCGTTCCAGAGTTTCTGAAGCCGAATGGATCAAGCTGAAGCAAGGAATTGGGCAATCAGTTGGATTTATCACCCTAACACACACATGGTTGATCTCTAAATCCCACAGTTTGCACACAGTTTGACTCTGTGAATCCGGATGGAGCGCTTAGAACTGGAAAGCGAGTGAGCTTGGCACTGTAGGCTTCCACCTGTGCTCAGTGTGGTGTTGAGATACTGAGAAGCCTTTCAGGTGTTGTCGTGAACCTTCTGGCAGCCATTTTGGAGGTCTGCAGCTCACTGGCATCAGCTGTGAGCCGCTGGTTGAATTTCTACATATAAAACTCTGCTGCCTCACAGGACTGGAGTTAATCCCACAAATGTTTTTGTCTTTTACTAGTTTTTCAACTACGTGAACCAGCCTTTCTGTAGCTTTGTCATTCGGCACAGTCACGTAGTCTACACTGGGTTTGTCTTACTGTGTGGCTATACAACCAAAAAAATAAGAAAATCAAATCAAAATACTGATTAATGCGGGTATAAACATTTAAATATCTCCACCAGACCTCCATAATGGCGCCGGCTGTGGTCGCTTTTAGAGACTGAAAGACTAAAATGTCATGTAGCCACATTCATTTGCATTTCCAGACACCTTTAATAAATGTTTATGTGTTGAGCTAACTCTGCTTTCAATATACTGAAGCTCTAAATGAGAATTATTATGTCAGTAATATATTTTTGAGCAAATCATCAGGGGGGAACCTCATAAACACAAGATTCCACCCTTATGTACAGCACTAACTACTGATCGCCATTCACGAGCTCTATACCTGACTGAGTAATGTGATTCTTCAAAGTGTGCACTATCTTCTTGGAAACTTTTTATTATTATTATTGTCACAATGTTAATATCAACGTGCATGCAGCCACCTTTTCTAACCCCAGAAATGCATCGTATGAAACTGATGTCCGACATGTGAAGAGTTTCATCACAGGAGGTGACAAAGTATTAATTAAAATTACTTAAGTGCATCACCCCCAGTGAGCCTGACTTTAAATCGTTTAAAATAGGTGTCACATTTTAAAAAACTGTGATTATCTTGTCATGAAACTCTTCTTATGTTAGCAGCATTTTATACATGTTTCCACGGCGATGACATCAAGACAACGCAGTGAGTTTTGCATGTAAGCTTAGTTCAGAAGCAGGTGCTGTAGTGGGCACATTGTGGACATTGTTGTGCTAGCTCAGGGAAAATAACATTTATTGTCTCTGATAGATGCTGTGGATTTAATAAGTAAACATCAACTTTAAAATGTACAAGCAACAGATTTCACTGTAATGGTTTAAAGGGACAGTTCACCCCAAAATCAAACATACATAATTATTGTTATTATTATTATTGTTATTTTTCTGTCTACCAAACTACAATGCGTTACTCACTGACTGTACATAAAGATGGACAACATAACAGCCCCCCAGAAGTGAAACCAAAACATCTGGATCGCCCCCTGGTGGATGGCTGCAGTACACGTCATCCCCCTTCATATTAGTAGATAGGACATGGACCGAATTATAAACTCAAAGTACATGTGAAATAAATTTTTCCCAACGATGTCTTCCATCATTTTAGGTAGTTATCACACTGATGTATGTTCAAGTGTTTTTCTGGTACGTTTGGTTGTATTTAGTTATTTGAAGGGGGGTGAAACGCCATCATTGACAGCTGAGCTGCTCCTGATTGGGTGAGATGGGCAAGAACTCCATACTGCAGCTCTACTATCCAATCAGTACTGCACAGAATCTGTCTTCAAATGACATCACCAAGACAAGATGGCAGCACCCATATCCCAAATATTTTGGCTTTGCTTTTGTACAGTGGGAGGAAGTGGAGACACATCGCCTGTCTTTATACATGTCAGTGGTATCACCGCACAGAAGAGCCCTGTGCTTGTCATGTGTAAACAGTAATGGCATCCTCATTGGCTGAAATGTTAGCTAGCTTAGTTAGTTCGCCTCTCATCCGTCAGTAGACGTACATGGTGGTGTGTAAACAAACAATGGGTCCCCACAGGGTCTGCAGATACCTTGGCTGAAGTGCTGTCTTATTCCATTATATTCAAGTGAAGGCAGCCAGTATTGCCAAAGCTATGGCTAAACAGTACTACAGGTAAGAGGAAAAGTATGTGTTTCTGATTTTGAGGTGAACTGTCCCTTTAAGATTATTATCTGAACTTGACATTTTCCTTGTCAGTTTTTGTCTGTACATTTAAATGTGAGATATCTCACCATGGTTGCTTGCTTTCTCGCTCTCTTCTCTCTCTCTCTCTCTCTCTACTATGTATGCTGTGTCCTTTATAGTAATGTTTTTGGTGTTTTGAATGCATCTCAACATATTTGATGGTTTTAGCTGCTTTGCGATGTCCCCCCCCTCCACCACCCCCTCACACCTCTGTCAGCTCCCTCACCCTTCATGTGTAGATATTTGCCAAAATGCATATTGCCAAACTCTGAGCTAATCACATATACAGAAAATGAATGCAACTAAATCTACATATCAAACTTGTTATGGTGACTATAGCCATATTCTTTTGAAACACTTTAGAGACAGCTTAATGTGTCATAGAAGTATGGAGCACTGTCATGTCGCACAATATCATTAGTCATGTCATCTTACTGTATTTACCTCTTCTTTAAGTCTTTACTCACTTGCTACGTGCATATATTGAAGTTAGCATCTAAATTAAAGTGGAGGTCATGCCGGTAGCAACACACAGGTTTAATAAATGAAATATGTAGCGTACACGGACGAGACGAGGTGTTAATGGATCAGGGAACAGGTCGGCAGGACTGATACGGGTAGATGGAGCATGGCGTCTGTTTTTAAAACGACTCGTGATGAAGAGCGTCACTCTTCAGAGTATTGTATTTTTTTAACATTTACTCTAATGCCCTGTATTTGTACTCAGCACCATTTACTGCACATATTGTTACTCACTACTGCAGTTATCCTCTAAATGTTTTTTTTTTTCCAGTACCCAATAATAACAGTGATGTTCTCGTGTGACAGTCACCTTAGCAGTACAAATTGAGAAATGTATATTGCTGATATTCTTTGTCTTATGTAAAAAAAAGAAAGAAAAAAATAAACTATTTCAATACTTATACAACATTAAGGGTGTAGCCTTCTGATTTGCTGTATCTGGCTGAATTTATGCTGCCATAAAATCAAGGCTCCAGATGCGATTTTATGCTAACAGGGGAAACGGTTTCCTTCCCAGTTCAAGTGTCCACTTCAGTCTCGAGTCCAATCTCTCTCTGCTTGCCAGCACGAAAGATGGAAGCACTACAGAGCTGTTGGTCCGACTTATTTGTCCAAGCGTTGTTTTTTCCATTAACTACAAAGTAAACAATTTGCAGAATGCCAACCATCATGTCGTGGGCACTGGACCAGGGTTTTGTCAGACTGGACGCAAACTCCTGCTGGGCTGCCAAACAAAGCGTCAGATGAAAATGAGAAAACCAATACGGATGACGAATGCTCATCCTGAAACTGGCATCCATGTGTGGCAGGAATTGGTGTGTGCTTAATATGCTGAAGCAAAAGAAGCTGAAGGAGAGTATTTCTTTAAGAATTTCCCCTCAACACCTGCAGCCTTGGGTCACGACTCCAACTTCAGGTTAGCGTTGACATTTTTATCATCTGTTCATAAACGCCAACACCTGACCGAAAAGGAACACTTTGACATTTTGGGTTTTTTTTTATTATTTATTTATTTATTTTTTGGTGAATGTTGGATGAGAAGATCAATACAACACTCTCATATCTGTTTATTAAATACGAAGCTGGAGCCAAGAGACAGATAGCTTAGACATTTGCAAAAGAAGTAATTAGATCCTTAACTTCGGTTAAAGTACTAATACCACACTGTGAAAATACTCCACGACAAGTAAAAGTCCTGCACTGAAAACCTTACTTATGTAAAAATGTTGGTTCATCACTGACTTTTAAAAATAGCAAACAAAGAAGGTGAATTACTCGTTTTTTGTGTCATACCTGAGTAGTGTCTGCAGGTCTAGACAGCGCGGCCTGTAGCCTGTGATGTAAAACCGTGGGTAAAGGGTGGTGTGGGGGAGGGGCAGGAAATTATTGCCTGCCTTTTTCTTGTTAATTACTGCTATGAATGCGGGGTAATATCTGTAGCTGACTTATTAACACATTTGTCAGCTCAGGTCTTCTCTCATCTGGGACGTGGTGGCTGAACAGACAGAGAACAACATTCAGAGACACTTTAAATCAACCTCAACAATAAAAGTGAGTAGTGAAAATCAGGCCCTCGTCCTTGGTGACAACAGAGCAGTGTTTAAATATTGTCCTAAACTGCAAATCAGGGAAGCAAACAGCCTCTCTGAAAGTATGAAGGTCCCTGTAACCTTGTGCAGTTTGACTGTCTGAATAAATGCTTTAAGTTCTACTGAGTCTTACTGCCTTTGACATAATGACTCCCTTTCGCTTTACAGGCACTAATTTAATAACAAGGCACGCATGGTGATCCTTTTCCACAACTCCTCCAAAACAAAACTCTCATATTTCACATACTAATTGAGTTCATTTTGGACATTCTGTTCCAAAAGCTTTGCTTCCTCTTTTATGTATGCAGGAGGCTTATATGCTGATCTGATGGTCAGTCATTCTTGATTAGTGTTTGCTTTTTAAAAAGCGTGATGCATTAACCCTCCCAGTGAGCCATCACTCAAGTTATGACATTCTTTCTCATAAGCTGCCATACTGGTGCACATTTAAAGTCTCCTAAATGCAGTGCTGCTCTCAATGTTGATGCCTGACTAAGACTGTATTTCATTCTAGTGCATTAAAAAAAATAAATCTCTCAAATTGTGAATTTTAACCAGCTGGAACATTTCTCTCCTAAAATACTAAACCATCTTTTAGTCATGTGACAGCTTCAATAGCTGTTCATTATATCTCATGCCAGCAAGGTTTCACTTTAATTATCTTCCTGGACATCTCATTTAAGAGCAGGACGCCTGTTCTACATCTTCTCATTGCCTACAGTGAGATGCAAATGACCGTCAGCTAATTTAAAGTTCGAACAAAGCTGGGATTCATAACATTTAAGTGTGTCTTAATGTGTAATTATCCAACTTCCAATTAAGCTGATTAGCACAGTAAATCACAAACAACGTCTCCGCAGCCCCTTGACGCAGCGCCGACAGTGTTTCATCCACTAATTAAAGCAGGTTGATCGTGACGACTCTGACGGAAACTATCGGAGTTTAGGCAGAGGACTGAAACTAAAACCTGCTCCTCTTGAGACCTGTGCACAATGACAAAGCATAATGTGACCCTCCTTTGCTGCAGATCACCAGTTTGCCCTCATCTCGGTTTGTTCTGCACTCAAATCCTCTTAGTCTTCACGCAGCAGAGTGCTGGGAGGTGTAGTGAGGCATGTACAGTATAAATTAGTTTAAAGAGGAGGTTGATATGCAACACTGTTATGAAGCAGAGCTGAGCAGAAAGCCGAGTTTCGGCCCTGTAATATTAGCTGTCCAGCACTGAGGAGACTAATCCATCTTTTGAATCTGTGAGTATCCAACAGACAGTTGAAAAGCCTATGAAAAGGTGCCTCACTTCATAGACTCTTATCGTTATCAAGCCTGCTGTGGCACATTGTTGGGTCGTGATGCCACACAGTGCATTGTGTGACTTTACCTTACGGTTTCACTGCCCGCCATACTTCCCTCAGGCACATGCTGTTTTAAGTCTTGTTACATGGTTTTATTCATGAAAACCAGCTGTTAGAGGTCACATGATAAAACTTTGGTTAAACCATCTTGGGTCTGTTTCCATTAGGACCTCAGAACAGTAAAACCATCTAGAAAATTCACTTTTTGCACTGGGTGCCTACAGAAATAGTTTTATTTCAGATAACCGAGGTTTACACACAAAAATGAGTCTAAAATGTATAATAATGAGTAGAAATGATCACACAAACCCAAACCCTTAAAATCAAATTTTAACGTTCAAATAACCAAAATGTCCTCACTTTCCAAACATGTCCTCACTTTGTTGGTTAAAAATCATGTTCAAAACAACCTGGCACCCAGACAAACATGTCAGCACTGTGCAGTTCAGTGAAACCCAGGATTACATCCAATGCCAAATTCTCACTTTTATGTATGATTATTGATTATGGTAAACAAACTGCTTTAAGTGCAGTGGTTAGCACTGACGCCTCATAGCAAGAGGGTTCCAGGTTCGAATCCCTGTGCCTGCGTGGGGTTTCTCCAGGTACTCCGGCTTCCTCCCACAATACCAAAAACTCCTCATGCACATTAGGTTAACTGGCTACTCTAAATTGCCCCTAGGTGTGAGTGTGAGAGTGTGTGGTTGTTTGTCTTTGTGTGTTGGTCCTGCGATTGACTGGTGACCAGTCCAGGGTGAACCCCGCCTCTCGCCCGTAGTCAGCTGGGATAGGCTCCAGCTCCCCCGCGACCCTGACGAATAAGCGGTATAGAAAATGGATGGATGGATGGAAACTGCTTTAAGGATCGGCAACAAAAGCTGCTGACTGCAAAAAACATGTCAGATGCACATTACAGAACTTTTATTTATGCCTTAATGCTTGTGGGGAGAAACTCTTCAGTAATTTTGATCTTTGGACTGAAGAATCAAACATTCTGAAGATTTTAGGTAATCGTGACAGCATTTTTCACTGTTTTCAGAACTTTAACAAATCAAACAATCAATTGGCCAACTGTGGGAATAACCAGCAGGTGAGTCCTTATGAAGATAATCATCAGTTGTACAGAACAGTTCAAAATGGGCTCCACCTCAACCAACTACAACAGTAAAATCCTGCTTTTACATTAATGCACGAGTCATAATAATCTACTTAACTCGTAATCGTTATAACACACATTAAATGTAAAATCCTGCTTTCATAAAGTGAGTGGATGCCGTTATCTTTAACAGGCTTCATATTCTGAGTCAAAAACTGAAGCATAGTAATAAAATCATTTTCAGCAGTGTGAAAATACTAAAACTGTGATTAGAGTCTTTAGAGGTCAAAGCACTAACTCTGTGCTGTCAGTTTATAGCCTAATTTCTCTCAAATTACAAGCTATAAATTAATTGTTCTGGAGTCATTTGGCGGTAAAAAAATGATTTAGGAAGAGCAAAAATTCTGAAACATAAGACATCAGTCTGATATGTTTGTTGTAATTACTGAAATCATTTTCTCTTATTTTGGATCTTGTATTCTGGATTAATTATTTGTTTTTGCTGCAAAGCACCTTTGTTTTGAACAGCATCATAAATGTAAATAAAGTTATTATTATTATTAGTTATTATTATTATTTACCCTCCCTCTTGTTGAATTTTTTAAATTAATGTAATTTTATTTTATTTTTTGATCCCAGAGATTAAATCACTTCATTCTAACAGCAGGAAATTAAACAAGATTAAATATGAGAAGCCCACATACAATACTGTTACTGCTACTACTACTACTACTAATAATAATAATAATAATAATAACAATAATAACAATAATAATGTAGAGAGTAAAGCAGTTTGAAGGTTTCTCTGACAAACCTGTGACTTTCTGATCACGTGGGACATTCGGTTGCGTGCGTCAGCGGCGGATAAGAGAGGTGAAGCACCGCAGGAGGTGTCAGGCTCACCATGCGGGGCTGCCAGCTGCGGTGCCTGCGCGCCTCACACGCGGCGGACGTCCGTTTCTCATGTTGGTGCTCGGAGCGTCACTAAGCGGACCATGCGGCTGTTCACCGTCTCAACTTTGCTCCTGCTGGTCTCCGGCGCAGGTACGGACTCACGCAGCTTATCCCCCTCAACACTTCACACGGGATTAAACGCGACTTTTAAGATGTCTTTCACGCCAAAAATTTGTCTGTTTGTTTTGGTTTTTTTTTTCATTTTATTTCATTTTAATGTACTCGGAGAAGGAGCGCGGCGGCTGCGGTGCGAACGTGTCGTTGTTCGTGAAGCGGTAAACTGGGAGGCGCAGCAGAGCGCACAGCTTGGAGCGATCGGCGCGGATGCTTCTTTAAAGTTGAACAGTTTGCTGTTCGCAGCTCGTCGTGATGATATAAAGCTCATATTTGGATGTAATTAGATGAAAGTCCCCGGCGCCACACCTTGACTACGTGAGAGGTTGTCGTCTCTTAAAGCTCGCCGAGGCGTTGCGCGCCCGAAACGATGCAGGGAAGTTTGCATAAAGACTGTTAATCTGCACTGTTTACCGACTCCACTTTCAGCAGAGAAAATCTCAAGTCTCATTTGTTTTGATGGTGACATTTTGATTGGTTTAAAGAGCAGTAATGTTAAAATACTCGGTACAAATTTAAGTCTTGGAGTAAAAAATGCAGTATTTGACTCTGAAATGTGGTTTAGTGTAAGTATATAGTATAACGTGAGATAAAATGGAAGTACAGTGAAAATATTTACCCTACCTTTCACTATTAAGTGAAGTCTGATCATTTTGTGCATTAACTTTCATCCTGTTTCCCCCTTTTCATCCCCAGTAATGTGTTTAATTCTGCCACAAATGCACCATTCAGTCTCAGCTCTGATGCAGGACCCTTAATATGGTCCTCCAAGTCTTATTTCTGTGTCAGTTTTGAATATATTTAAAGAAATGTATGGACCTGGAACATAAAAAATGACTATAATTTGGTCGCCTCAACATTAAAAGCCAAAACGTTTTAAATGTCACTGCAATCAGATAAAAAATGTGGCTCAAAGTAGCTGGTTGACGTGTGAGCTTTCTGGTGTTTCATGGACATTCGTTCTCCTTTCCGAATAAGTGAGTATGTTTGAAAGGCGCTCAGTGAACAAACTGTGACATATGAACTGTAAAAGCAAGACGTGATGTTTCAAACGCACCACCAGCAACTGAAGAGCAGATAAATTATTGAGTGCGTCTGTCAAATCAATTTGAAATGGTCAGAGAGAAAGAGACCAGATGTCAGAATTTTTCACCAAAATGAGACCGAATTTCGCTTTGAGAATAAACTCAGTAATTTTGTATTCATAATACCAGAAAAAATAAATGGAGTATCTAAATGAAAAGTGTTATGGCTGAGGGCGGAGGGCATGAAACCGGCTGAAAATGATATGATGAAAATAGAAAGATTTAATTTTTGATTTGTGTGTGTGTGTGTGTGTGTGTGTGTGTGTGTGTGTGTGTGTGTGTGTGTGTGTGTGTGCGTGTGTGTGTTGCAGGGCTTGCTCTGCAGATTCAGTGCTACCAGTGTGAGGAGATGACACACGACTGCTCCACGCCAGAGTTCATCGTCAACTGCACCGTGAACGTGCAGGACATGTGCCAGAAGGAGGTCCTGGTGAAGGACGACGGTGAGTCACATCTCCAGGATCGCTTCTTCCTCCTCTCTAATCATGTTTTGTAAACGTATGTTATCGGCGATATAATTTCATTATAGTTGATAAATACATCTGATGATTGTGAAGCTTTCCTTTATTGACTGTGCAAGCGAAGCGTCTGCACGCTTCGATACAGCAGGTGGCGCTATGCACCTTTAATTAGGCAGGCGGACGAAGAAGAAGAAGAAGTAGGAAAAGATCAGCTCACTGTTTCTGACATTACATCCAACTGCTGCAGCTGGTTAGACCCAAACACACAGCTCAGAGAACAGACTTCAGTAAAACTCATGACACTGAGGTGCATAACGAAGCAGGAAAGACAGACTGATCGGTTTTCACCTGTGTGAAAGCACCTGGGGCAGGGCGAACAATCACCACGGGCGGAAAAATAGACAAACACAGGAAATACAACACTTAGCAACACTTTCGGATGAAGACAACATGATTATAATTCGAAGTGCGTGTTCCACGAGCGTCCGCAGAGGAGGCGAGAAGTCTACGAGATTTAACACAAGAAATCTTATTACAGCCATGAAATATTAAATCATCATCGTTATTTCTCTGTCTGGATGTCTCAGAACAGAACAGACAGATTGGCCTCAATGCAAGAACATCGGATTAGCTTCAGGTTGCGAAATGAATGATTTCTCAGTCGCGGGTTTTGGTTCAGAATCTGAAGAGTAGGCGTGAAATCAATACAGCTTAAAACTGGAGTGATATGTCTGTGTGTTGTGCTGTCGTATCCTCCAAGTGCCACCTGGACAGCAGGACTGGTTTGTTTGTGCCGTACAGTGACAGCGTCAGTGTGTGCACTGAGCTGCTCAGGCAGGTATGGTCTCTGGATCAGTGCAGATGTTTCTCAGCACAGAGACAACAAGGAAAATGGAAGTGTCCACAGACGAGGACACCAGGCCCTGTGCTGTGAGCTGATCTGAGGTCAGCCCCTCAGTGTTTCCCATAAGAGGGGAAATGTGTCAGCTCGTGTTGTGCGTGTCGTAGCAGGTATGAGTGTTCAAACCTCAAATCCTGCAGCCGATATCAGCTTGATGCAGATGTGTCAGAGTCAGTGTGTATTATTATTGTGTCAGATGTGCACTGGCTGAGAGTTCATTGCACTGCAGCACAATGTGAATGTTGAACTTATCTCTTTTGGGCTTCTGAAAACACGAACACATTAATACTAAGGTTGCTCTGTGTCTGCTGTCTAAATAGGCTGCTGTGTGCTAGCATGTTAGCCACAACAACTTTATCAGCTGACAGTATGTCAGTGTCGTGCTTTTAGCTTGCTGTGCTCGCCTCAAGTGAACAAAAAGACAACTAATGAGATTTTAAATGAGTTAAATTAGTAAATTAATAGTTTAAAGAAAAGTATTTCGACATGCTGGTGGTGGTAGGTGAAAGCTCAGGCGAGTGGGATCCATCCTCTGGACACCACGAATGTCTTCACCCAGTGTTATTATAATCCATCCAATACTTGTTGAGATATTTCTGTCTAAAACAAAGTGAACTGAGCACCAACTGGCCAACAGCCACGCTGGCCAAAATTTTAATATAAGCTGACACATTTTGTTTTATCAGGTTTTTAAAGTAAAAAATATGGACATCACTATTGGCCTGTACAGTGTGGAAATGCAACCACAACCGCACGAATCATGTAGTAAAAGACGTCCACGTCCACTTATTGGTTTCAGCCTGTTTGTTAACATCACTGACGTTCAGAAGTTAATTATCCACCTGTGGTGTTTTGGTTCATGTTGTGCTTCTTTGTAACTGCTCAACAGAGTGAGAAAGCAACACAGCACATTAGGCAGTGGCTCACAGAGCGCAGACGGGCCGCGACCCTGACTGGATGGACTGTACAAGAATGACTTTGCTGTACAGAAATAAGCAGTTTGCAGGACCACTTCAGCTTCTCGATATGTGAACTGATATGGACCCAGTGGACAGCGAACAGGCAACATCGCTGACGGGGTGTTGAGGATCGTACGAGATGTTTTGATGTCAGCCAGTGAAATAGATTTAAAGTGTTGGATTATCTCAGCTTTGGTTTACATCATTTCATTAAGTTTATCTCACTCTGTGACGATCTGTAACCTGCGTGCATGCAGGTTCTGTGCACATCTGACACATGGGTTAGTCACCCTCTGCAGGTTTGGCAGCACAGTGCTGCCGTTTTAGTAATGAGTAATGCATCTTCTGTTGTGTTTACGAGCTTTTTTGCTGCAGGTGGTTACAACTCAGACATTCAAGGTCCCTCTTAGCGCCCCGGGTCTACTCCGTTTTCACACCCAGTGAAAATTGGAGGCCATTTTTACCCCAATCTACTGCTGATGAGCAAAAGCAATAAGCTCCTGTCTTTGGAAACGTGGTTCCCGATCCAAAGGGCAGGCACACGGCACTGTAGACTCGACAGTTCTTTAATAAGAAAATTTCCGCATGAATGCTCGTCTACATCCCAGCCTTTATCTCCCAGTGTTATCGTTATTGCTGCTCTGCATGAAAAGGAGGGCCTAGAAATTCAACTGACCGCACCTTATCGCTGTTTGAAATGCAATAGATACATTCACAGCTGCGCTCCCACCGCTGTGCAGTGTGCTTAAGTGATAAGAATGGAAATCAGTGGGGCTGCTTGATTCCTTCTAAGCATACTTGCCCTGTGATTGCCTCTATAAAACCCTCGACTTTGCGCGCAGCTCAGTAATGTAAATGTGTTATTGATGTGATGTAGGAGCACTAACATATGTCCTCAACTGAGCTATTTTCTGTCCGCTGCCTCAGAGATTAGTCCTTCTGTATCTGGAGGCTGTTATACAATCCATCTCCTCCAACCGAGCTCTCGAGCTGTGAAAGAGACCGCCTGGCAAAACTTCGAGGTATCACTCAAGAGTGAAAATCGACACACACACACACGCACGCACGCACACGCACAGCTTCCACTCAGACATTTTTCAGCTGGGCAGCGGGAGACAAGCCAGGCTTCCCATCTCTCATCTTCTATTACTATCATCATCATCATTCCCCTCTGATTATGTCTGGAGAAATGATAAAAGAGTGGGCTTCTACCTTGCTAACGACCGCTCCTCTCCCTCTGTCTTTAGAGGAGGGTAGATTGCCACGCACCAGCAGGCCACCTATCAATGTCCCCCCCACTCCATTTTTTTGTTTTAAACGGAGGGGGGAGTATGATGTGCTGTGATGAGGTACATGAAACTGGCCATCCTTCAATTTCTCAGAAGCAATTTCCAAGGGACGGGAACTAAATTAACATAATAAGACACAGCAAAAAAAGCATGAGTTTGCTGTTTTAATTTTGCACTTGATGATGGATACCAAAGTATTGCACAGGTGTGAAACTTTAGTACTCTTTGATGTTGTCAGAGTAATGTTTTAAAGCCGCACTCGAGCAGACTAAACTTCATGCCACAGGAAATCATAATGCAACTCGTGTATTGTGGAGGATTTTAGCTTCTTTCAGCTCACTGTTCTGGCTTTCCTGTGTCCAGCTCTGATTAAAAACCCACCGTGCACCAAACTGCTGACAGACACAATAAGCCACAACACAGCAGAAGAAGAAGAGAAGATATTTTTCTCAGGTGGTAGAAAGCAGAAATAGAGCTACAAGAAGGTGGCCATGACTCCAGTGTTGTCATGTTAGAGTCATGTTTTACTTGTTAGTCACAGCATTATAAAAAGTCGAAATGAAGGCTTGAAGGCTTGTCTTTTAACAGACAACACACTTGTTGACTCCAGCTGATGACATTTCAGAGCAGCAGGCTGGACAAAGCTGTGACAAGTGGTGAAAGAGGCGGCTGCAAACGGATGGATAAACTCTCCTCATTCCCCCTGCTGTTTTGGCTGCAGATGTTTTCCCATCACGTGGCGCGGCAGGTAAAAGAAGTTGTTTGCCTGCAGACGTTTCTGCTTCTCCCTGCAGTATTATGAAGCATAGCTGCCGTCAAAGCTGCTCTTCATTTCCTATGAATTCTTCAAAACAAAAGCCCATGTTGTTTTGTTATCGGAAAGCTTTTATTATGCGGCATCAAAGTCAGGTAGGAAGTCACTGCAGCTTGCTTGGAAGTTGGCTGTGTGCGCTTTTGGCTCCACTCAGTCCAACTCAGCGTGGTGCAGAACAACTCTGTTAAACTTGTAATTTGAAGCACAAATCAGCTTGGTATGGATTAACTCTGTAGTCTTGGCAGCTTTCATTCAGTGACAGCAGCGACATCATAACAAGCCCTGCAGACGAATTTATGGGTGACGAATAACTGGAGACTGCCGTACCTTCTCCTAAATAACTGCCTTATAATAAGTCATACAGATGAGCATGACAGTTGCTGTCTGTCACTGCAGGGTGTCTCTCCCACTGTTTGTCTCCACTCTGAAAAAAGTTGAAAAAAACTGTCATCAGTGCCTTAAGTGGAGCCGCGATGACGAGACAGACGAGCGTAATGATTCCCGCCGGATTCCTCTGACAGGCGCACTTCTGAAAAGCAAACGGTAGCGGCTGACGTGTCACAGTGCAGCACATTCAGTAGGCGATGTTGATGAAAGTTGATAAATAGCATCTCACTAGCTGAGCAGAAAACTGTTGTTTTCTCGTTGCGACGTCTTAATACAGTTTAATACAGACAAGTGAGTGGGCCTCTAAGCTGGCTGTCGAGGCATCCGCGCTCCTTTGAGGTCTGTGGTTTAAAGCCTGAAATCACGTAGGAAGACACAACCTGCAGAAATATGGAACATCTTTTATGACGTCTCACATGAAGTCAGAGGCAGAGGACAGGTTAGCTCTGTCTGACAGTGGGAGGTTCAGGAAGCTTTCAGTCTGCAGTGGGCAATTTGTTTCTGGAGCTCATCTGCAGAGGATCTTCGCTCGTATTCCCCTGAATTCAGCTCACATTTCAAGTGAAAATTCCAGCAGACTCACAGTTCAAGGAGGCAGGGAAACTTGAAAGAGGTTTTATTAGACTGTCAACTGCAACACGTCGCTGCAGGTGATCCAGACTTACATCTCATCAGACCTATTGACGACTTGACGCTCCGTTCACAGTTACAGGCGCTATTGCCTGTTATACATTCTCATCACACGGTCAAAAACACGTCGATCCCAAACTCAACAGACTTCTATGCATCCTATTAGCACCACAGTGCCAAAACCTTTTTTTTAAAAAAAACTCATGTGCACTCAAAACTGCATAACCGCATTATCAGCTGCTACAAATGATAAATATATATGTGTATTACAGCACTTAGAACCAGAAATACAAGCACAACCAGCACAGTTCACTCTGCAGTGTGTCCACCAGGCTGCTTCTGGTTATGTGGTAGCAACAGGTGACTCGTCGCGGCTGATACGAGCCCGACTCTGCTGCTCGGCGCTCAGAGACGATGAACACGTGTCTTCCCGACCTCATGGCTTATCTAAATTAGCTTTTGCAATTTACAAAGTTAATTTACTGTATCAGGCAAAGCGCAAATGAGAATGTGTTTAGTCACAGCAGTTTGCGTTCATCTGGTTAAATAGATGGACTGAGCCTGGCTGCTGAACTTTGTGTAATTGTGTGATTTGAATGGCTGTGAGTTTGTTGGACCAATTTTTCACATGACATGCAATAACATTAATTTCTGGTGCCCTTAATTACATGTGTAGTGCTTGCATAAAGTGGAGACAGATTTGCATTCAGAACAATTGCAGCAGCATTTAAAATGGTGAAATTCTGCTGTGAAGGTAACACTTCAGGGGGATCACTGGGGGTCAGAGGATCCACTTGCAGGATTAAAGCAGATCCACACTTAAGTTCTCTGCTGGGTTTAAATTGAGTTAAAGTTACACAAACTTGTGGTCTCTGTCTCTGTTTCGACGGTCCTGACCTTTGAAAGAGCGAAGAGCCAGAAAATCCAAAACAGAATAAGCCAACGTACCTTATTAGCTGTGTTTTCTTTAAACTCTTTTGTGGAGAAGTGAAAGCTGTTTCCCCGGAGGAAAAATGTTTTCACAGCCAGTTAGGAAACAACAGTTGATGGTGCAAATGTGGATGTGTGAATAAGCTTTATGAACTTACCTTTGCATTAGCTTGAGGATACATTGGTAGGTTATTGTAAGTACGTTTACTCAAGTAGCTACTGCACTCAAGTACAAATTTGAGGTACTTTCACAGTGTGGTATTAGTGCAATAAAGACTCCACGTCCACCACTGCTAGCATCAGACGAGTTGAGAAATGTGCTGTTAGAGGAGGCTTGTCAAAACCTAAATTAGCACAATTCGGTCTGGTGATTTCCTTTTAGTTTTCCCTCCATTTCCCATGACCCCCTTTTTTGGGATTGTGTAATATAACTGTGCAATTGAAAGTACAAATGCATTCGCAAGTGCTCATGAAATTCAGGCTTTTATCACCCAAAATACCTGCTATCATTTTTACGGTTACGCACCGACCATTTATCAGGATGACACCTTTATTGGCTCATATACCAACTGCCATCTAATTTCACTGCTCAGTCAGTTTGATTTAGATGGACAGTAAACCCCACAGAGCAGACTGATACAAGTCAAACATACTCGTCTTTTTCCTGTGTCAAGGGCTTCCACAAAAGAACTTTTCTGCTGTCATTCACTGTTTACTGCCTTTAACCTTTAAGAACCGGACGTTTGCGTCGACACGATTCTGTGTTTCTGTCACAGCTGCAGAGACGACGACTGTCAATTATAGCTTAGTCCATATGGTTAAAAACTTCTTTAGAAGAGCAATCAAAGGTTCTTCGGACTCGCTTGGCTCCCGTGCAGCCGACCGTGATGATTTTCATTACGCTAAAGTTCTCTGAGCGCTGGAAAGTTGATAAGAAATTTTGCCCTTTCCCCATAAATTAACTCAACGGGCGTAATTTAGATTGAAGTGCTGAATCTCAGAATTCCCACACACAAATGAAATTAAACCCCCTGAAGGACTTCAGACGTTACGAAATGAGCGTTTCCCTGTTGTGCTGTCTGCATATATTCTCCACACTCAAAGCAGGCACGTATGGAAAATAATCAGCACATATCAGACTACTGTGTGATGTTTGTGTGTGCTTGCCCTGAATTTCAATTAGATTAAAGTTAAAGATTAAAGTGACATATTTTGTCATTGGAGGGAACTCACTCCAACGAAATTTGTTCTCTGCATTTAACCCACCCAAGTGACGTGCACACACACACACACAGCAAACCCGGGGCAGTGGGCGACCGCGTGCAGCGCCCGGGGAGCAGTGGGGGTTAGGTACCTTGCTCAAGGGTACCTCAGCCATGGACACCGGGACGGGGAATCGAACCAGCGATCCACCGGTTACGGGTCCGACACCCTAACCGCTGATCCACGAGCAGCTCGCCTGGCAAAGCACGACCTCAAGGTAATCAATCAAACATCAGATAAGTAACATCACAATCCAATTGGGGTGTTTTACAAAAACAACCTTCTGTCATCTGGAATAGACATTAGCTCTTCACATTTTTTTTATTTGTCAGAAGTCAGAGAGGACGATGTCCTGTTGCATCAGCTCGACTCGAATGTTCTCGTTCTCAGCTGCTATGAAGCGGCTCCACGGCAGCTTGAGCGAACTGTTGCCTGAGCCTGCCTGCTCCTCACAGCTGCAGCCTTGTGTTCAAAGTGCTGCAGTGTCTTGACACATTAATCTGCAGGGACAGCTACAGTCTATTTGTGGACGTGCTTTGGAGGTTATTTTGTTATTTCTAGTGTGGACTGTGTGGAAGAGGGTGAAAATTGAATTGTTTCATTTTTTGTTGTTGTTTTGTTTGTTTGTTTTTAAAGTCACCTAAAGGAGCAGCGTTTCCTCCAGACGGACTCGTTTAAAGGTTGTGTGTGTGTGTGTGTGACTTTCACTTGTTATTAACGACGTGTGTCATTAGTAAGAAATGAGCAGGAGTGAACATATTCACATGACTTACACAAGACTGATGAGTGCTGGAAAATACATTACAGCCAATATTTAGCAAAACGTTACTATTTGAATGTTATATTGGACCACTCTGTCTGTCAGTCGACTCCATAGCTCCAACTACAGCTTAGTCAGCTTGGTTCCACTTATAGTAGCTAGTTGGCCGTTGATGCCTAAAACCAATTTTTGCTAATAGGCAGCAATCACTGATTGCACGCCGCTGCTTTGCACAGTTACATCAGCATGTATTGTTAGTTAAGGATCACATGCTTCAAGCTCCAGGACACTTGCAGAGCAAATGAGCCTTTTTTGCGAGGCTGGCAGCATCCCATTTAGCTGCATCAGTTTTATGGTCCTGGTATTGTTCATGTTCCCACTGCCACACTGTCGCAGCTTACCGGGACCTTTGAACAGAACAGATTGCCATCAGTAATGTTACTAACAACACTTCCCCTGCAGTCTTCAGTGAAACCTTTGCCCAGCTTCTCCATTCACCATATTGATAGATTATTGATTATAAATCTCCACAGTGTGGCTGTTAAAGGTGCAGTCAGTTCAAGAGTAAAAACTGTGATTTGTAGAGGCTGAGCAGTTGAAATGCCATTCAAAGTGCAAAATTGTCAGTTTGGTAGTAGTTAAAGTAGTAGTTGTAGTAGTAGTAGTTATGTGAAGCGTGTACATTAATTAGTTTGAGAGAGTCTGGGATGTCACTGCACCTCATCTGAATAGTTTGCTCCAAAAATGAAACAAATAAATAAAAAACCTGAGAAACTGAACTAATATGATAAAATATGAGGTGGTGAGCGGCGAGTTTGAAGTTTGAATTAAGTTTCTACGTGAAAGTTTTCACTAGTGTGAGGAAGTTGAAGAGCAGATGAGGGTGTGTGTGAGGTTTACTAGGGGCGCACTAATAAATAGCCCACGTGATTGGAAAGTGATTGTTTGAGGTGAGAAAAGCCATCAAAACCGTATTCGCTGTCAGTGACTCTTCCCACTTTTACTACAGCTCATTTTCCACCCACTGCCCGTCTTATCGGCTCTCGCTATTTTGCAACTGCTGCTGGAGATAAAAACCAACAGATTACACAGCCATTTACAACCACTGGATTTTCTCACTTTGGAGTTGTTTCTCATATTTGTCCTCCATAATATGGAGATCCTCTGCAGTCTGTCACGCTTTAAGAGGCTGACGGCTAAAATCAGAGATATTAGCACAGTGTGGGCCGCGTTTTAATCTGCTGGTGTTGTGAGGAGACGAGACATTTCCCCTTCAGAGCTCTGCGACATTTCACAGTGTGTTTCCTCTGGATTACTCAACACCTTCTGGGACGTCCACTGATATTTGCAGTGTGTAAGACATGGGAGGATGCACAATTAAAATGAACGCGTAGTCGTTAGGGTGTGACTGTTGCACTCTGGGAGGTCACACATCACAAGGGTTACTGGAAGTTCATGTGCTCATATCAGAAATTTCTTCAGCAAAATGCTGTGGTATTGGGCCACCTGACCATCACACCAACAGGGACTTTAGTGACGTCTCATTCTAATCACATAGACGAGTTTGCAGCTCTCACAGCTTCCACTCTTCTGTGAAGGCTTTCCACAACATGTTGGAGTGTTTCTGTGGGAATTTGTGCCCATTCATGCAGTAGAGCATTTGTGAGGTCACACACTGATGTTGGACCAAAAGGCCTGGCTCACAATCTCCGTTCCAGTTCATCCCAAAGGTGTTGGATGGGGTTGAGGTCAGGGCTCTGTGTGGGCCAGTCAAGTTCTTCCACACCAAACTCATCCAACCATGTCTTTATGGAGCTTTGCTTTGTGCACTGGGGCACAGTCATGCTGGAATAGAAAAGGGCCTTCAACAAACTGTTGCCACAAAGTTGGAAGCATAGCATTGACCAAAATGTCTTGGTGTGCTGAAGCATTAAGATTTCCCTTCACTGGAGGTCAGGGGCCGAGCCCAAACCCTGAGGAACAG
Source organism: Scatophagus argus (assembly GCF_020382885.2). NCBI lineage: Eukaryota > Metazoa > Chordata > Actinopteri > Scatophagidae > Scatophagus > Scatophagus argus. The sequence goes on along the minus strand of NC_058503.1, from coordinate 21,201,355 downwards.
CCTGATAAAGAGGTGTGTCTGGATACTTTTGTCTACATAGTGTCAGTACGTATTCTGCCAGTTGAACTGGTCACAGCTCAGGGTCTCTTCTTTAATTCCCCGGCTCCCTAACCAAACTTCATTGTGATGTGGATTATGGCTGGTGAGATGGATGCACTTCAGAGGAGCTTTGAAAATTGAATGCGGTCACTGGAAATGGCTCTAAATATAGTTTTAGAGTGTTTGGGGGATTTTTCTTTCACTGAACTGCACATAAACTTCACATTCAGATTTACTGTAAGTAGGACAACTGATTCATTTTATTCACAAAAAAAGAAAGAAAGAAAAAACTTTGAGGCTTCAGAACTCTTCATGGGCACAACATGAATGTGTTAGGATCAACTGAGGAGCAGGATGATAATTGATGATTGAATTGAATCTGATTTAAGGATAGACTATTAGATGCAGAGTTAATAAATTGTCTGAAGGGAATGCAAATGAGTCTAGCCAAGAGAAACTATTCTTAGTCCAGAGAATAAACACCTTCTGTGCTTCTGTATCTGCAGTCATAAAGCACACCAGCTAATTACCAACAACTGTGCAATGTTAGCAATAGGCATTACAGCGAAATAAAGAGGCCTGCTTCTGTGAGGATCAGATTATTGGATTAGGATTTAGGGCCTGTACTCTGCAGCTGTATTCTTAATGGTACTTACACAGTATGTACATTGTGGATCAGTTGCATGCAGATGACGATAAATAATGTCAGCCTGATCACTTCTGTGTCTGATTCTGAAGGACGTCATCATGGGAAAAAAAAAGGTAATCAGATGGTAGCCATGGTAACCAGTATATGCATTTCTGCATAAGTTTGCATATGAAATAAAACAGCATAGGTGTAATACAGGTCTTAATCTTATGTGACATATTTAGATGATTTAAGCCTGTGTGTAGACAAAACACAGAGGCAGAGGGAAGCAGAGGGAAACACCAGAAGGTCCGATGAGCTACCTGTGCAGCTACCTGCCCAGCTACCTGTGCAGCACTGAACGTCACCGAGCTGCTGGTTAGCACTGCAGGCTCCACTGGGCAAAGTGTTGGCTGTAAAGTTCCTTTGAACGTGCATATACAAACAGAGATAGAAGAGAGGTCACACCAGATAAAAAGCAAGAAAGGCTTCACTTTTCCTCTTTCAGAGACTATTATGAGACAGAGAGTGACACTTTTATGCAAATCTTTTAGAGACACAGAGGACAGCAAAGTGCCCTGACTGCTAATTGAGCACAGGTCCACTACACACAGATGTTCCCTTTAAGCTGGGTTCCCCTTGATGAAAGAATACATCCTATTTACTCCTAATTACCTTAATTATATGCCTTCATCTCACAGTTTCTGTCTTTGTTCCCTCTTTCTCACACACACACACACACACACACACACACACACACACACTAATCCTCTTATTATAAGCCTAATGCGTCCATTTCTGTCCTGGTTTCAGGGATACACTACCGCAAGTCCTGCGCCTCGTCAGGAGCCTGCCTCATCGCTTCTTCTGGCTACCAGCAGTTCTGCACCGGCAAGCTCAACTCAGTGTGCATCACCTGCTGCAACACGCCGCTGTGTAATGGACCACGGCAGAAGAAACGACCCCCGCCGTCTGCGGCCATCGCCCTGACCACGCCGCCGCTCCCTCTGCTTCCCCTCTACGCCCTCCTCCCCGTCCTCCTCCCGTTCTCCACCGCGTGTTGACAGAACCTCGCACACTGAGTTAAGATGCGGGTTTGAAAAAATGCCGCGCTGCTGACGGTGGAGATGACTCGAACCGTGTTAACCGAGACGGTGACAAACACATGTATGTTCTTTAAGGCGTGTGGAAGCTTTGCACAGTGTTTGTTCTCCCTGGCTTTCTGTTTCTGCTTGCCTCCAAGAAAAAACAAAAAACAAACAAAAAACACACACACAGCTGGGAAGATTTTATTGTCACATCTGCCGTGTCACAAACATGATGGTGGTGCAGCTACACGGGGAGCTGCTGGGGAAGGTGACGTGGAGGACACGGTGCCGCAGATGAATCAGCCTCTGGTTATTTTGTTGGACAGCAGGAGGCTCATTCTCATCTGTCTTCACTCACACTACAAGGTCAAATGAGACGTGTTGCAGTTATAGTTTGTTCAGATTCATCACTCATTTTCTGAGCCTCCAGAATAAATGAACTCTGTGATTTCATCCCAATCAATACCCTTAAATGAAACAATCATTTTGTTGAATTTATGAACTGACACAGACACGGTGTGATATGTATGACAATGATACTGTTAAATGATTGTGGAAAGAAAAGTGCAGTCGATGAAGAAAAACACATGCCAGTGATATTATTAAAGCCCTCAAGCCTTTCTTAGATACACAATGACAGCTCTGTGCAACAGCCAACAGCCCACAGTGGAGGAAGAAGCTTTCCTCCACAGCTGTCTGCTCACAGATGTTGCACACAGAGCCTGTGGACGTACACAAACGTACTTATTTGCTATTTATTGTCTCTCTAATGACTGATATTGTATCAGTTTGCACTAGCAGTTGTGCAGCAAGTATGTGGTGCACTGAGCGTACTGTCCACGATGTTGGACCGCACCAAGTTTTTGGAAAATTCACCCACCAGTCACTTTGGGAAAAGCATTCAAGGAACTGAAATTAGTTCTCGAGTGAATCTTTAATTGAGGCTGTTTAGCTATGATGGTGTTATTTCAGAGACAAATGCGTGATGATACAAAGTCGTATACGATGCTGAACTTGCAAGAAGTTGGTGCTGTCCATTAAAACGTACTAATCAGTTTCAGTAGAAGTGACCTGAAGCTTAAAGGTGTCCTGTTGAGTTTCTCTGTAAAACAAGCAGTAATGTTTACATTGATTGTTGATATCTTCAGTGCTTTTCCTTCCCAATAAAACGTGTGCAGAGCCTGTATTGCTGTCAGAGGGCGGATTAGCACCAAGCCGAGAGACATCATATAACTTGCATGTGGAGGATGAATTGGGAGGCTAATCTAATTGTTCTAAGATGTTGAACAAGAAGAAATGTTGTTTTCTTTAAACCCTAACCAGAATCACTTCAGAATCAGAATCAGAATCAGAATTTCTTTATTTATCCCTGAAGGTAACCTATGAGTTTGTCTGGCCTGTAACCAGACAGACAAAAGTCCATAACCTTAAAAAAAAAAAAAACAAGAAAAAAAAAGTATTCCAACCCAAACCATGTAGCGGTTAAGCCTAACCAAACCTTTGATGGGGAATCAGACCACAAAAATTTGTCATTTTATGTATTAGACTTTAAGAGTCTAATACTTGAACACAGTGAACAGCGAGGATACTACTACTACTGTTATTTTATGATGTATGTCAAACCTAGACTCATTTCTTACTAGAACATCATTTTACAGATGTTCTAGTAAGAATGTGGATGTGAAAAGTCCTTCTGGATGCCAAAGTCACCTGACAGCTCAGTGCTGGTCCTGATAGCTTGTTGTTTGCACTACACACTGTGCAGTCAACAGGAAAGCGTCATGTGTCACCTGGCTAACTGATCTGTCGGAAAGGGCGAGATGCTCAGTGACATGGTGCTCCACAGCGCCACCAGTGGTCAGAAACTATATTATCATTTTATGACTTCATGACATTTTCACATTCTCAAGTTAAATGTCTCTTTGGGGAGTCTCATCACGATTGCTATTGTGCCAAATTGTCCGTTGAACGCGATCCCTTAGTGAAATTCCTGACTGAACTCTTTGTACTGTGGTTACTGTGGATAAACATGCCTCTATATTTGTTTTTGATGGCACAGCACAAGCATCCCTGTTTACTTTCTTTTCACCGTGTTGCATTAAATTGTACAGCACATCATATTTCAGTCTCTGATGGTGCATCTGTCTTTATTTTGTGGACTGAATCAGACTCTTCGGTCATGCTGAGAGCCGTCTGAGTGTTTGAAGCCACTCCTGAGTCACTTTGATGAAAGGTTGTGAAGGTTGGAGGGGTTTTTTGTCCAAGTGTGGACTGATTATCCCTGTTGCGACGAAAAGACTTTAGCAGGGGCCGGAGGGAGCGCGAAGAGACGGCGTGGGATTGTTGCACGGTGCGCTTGTTGGCGTGTTCGATGGTGAGCTGGCACCGCAGCACCTGGACGAAAACCTCCCTGAACTGCCGGGAGGAGAGGTTGTAGAGAAACGGGTTGATGACAGAGCTGAGGTAGAAGAAGGTGTCGGCCACAGGGTGGAGAGTGACGTAGCTCTTGAAGTAGAAAGTAGTCCAGCGGGACTTGGGCACGGCAGCCATCATAAGACGACGAATCTGGTTGGGAAGCCAGCAGACCATCAAGGACCCAACGATGAGACCTGAGAAAAAGAAACACAAAACATGAAGAGATAGGAAAACTTACAGAAAAGGAAGACACGTGATCTGCATACAGTGCTTAACAATGCAAGTCCACTACCTGTTTGCTTTGTCACATGCAGCCCATTTGATAGTCAGTGTGAGCTCAGCTTGTGGGAGCTGGAAGTCAATGCGTAACTGCATGGTACTGCTTCTGCCTCACTGTGTGATACCAGAAACAGGTTTGTTTGGCTCCTCTGCCATCGCTAAACATCATCAATTATCAGTTCTTACACCGTCCATCAGTTCAGGTGTTTTCTCCCAAAACTAATGTAATCTGACAAGTTGCTCTATGGAGTTCCTCCAACGAGTGCCCTCCCCTGTTCTCCGCCCGCCTGAGTCCTGTGTTTCAGACAGCATCTGTCGCCCCCCTTTAGGGGAAGAAGACAGGCTGATCTTATTGAACACGACTGAAATCAGGCACAGTACAGTTTGCATTGCTTGCCACTTGGCCACAAGATTGGACCGCAGTGCACTGACCTCCAGGACAGCATCTGTGACTACTAAACCAGCCTGTTTACTTATCTCAACTGTCTGGTCTGAGTCATGCGCTTACTCTTCGGAAAGACTAACACATCGTCATTCTCTAATCTGGTGTTTATCCGTTACCCCTGCAGCGCTTTAATGGGAGTTACGCTGTGACCGAACAGCCTTTCCACGTCTACAAAGTTATCTGGCTTTAGACATGACTTCCTGCTGTGGACCACAAATATCAACGCATTTATTTAGAATACGTCGTCCAAGACCGCTGAGAGAATTATTCATCCCGGCGTCGTGTAAAGGTCTGTTCACAAAGAGCCAGATGCAGGGGGTAACAATCCCCCTTCATGTTTGTTTACATGTATACTTACCTGCTAATGTTTATTATTAGTGACAGACACCTACATAAAGACTTTGGTTCAGGTGTGTTTATTCTGTTGGACGCAGTGATTATCACTTTCTGCTAATCTGGAGTGTCAGCAGGCTTTGATCACCTCGCATCTCGAGTTTGTTTCTCTCACAGGTCCAAGAGACAGCACTGAGGGCTGTAGCGAGCGCTGACTAAACAAGGACATATCATCAGTAATTCTGTGTAAAAGTGACTCGAGGTTGCTGAAATGCTAAAGACTTTTTTATACTGTATTGGCTCTGGCTTAACGTAAAGCACGACAAATACTAGAGAAATGTGGCTGTTTTGTCACCTTGGAGCAAAACACTGGAGCCTTTATGAAGTGTGCTCCCACCACATTTTCAGGCCGAGAAAGCGGTGGCGACAGATTTGTTCTTATTGCTGTTAGGTCAGGCTGAAATATCTCAACGATTGTGAGATGGGGGGGGCACGACATTGCTTGAAAAGCCGACCAGACCACTCATTTGACCGTCAACACAGTCGGCACATCGGCTGTGACAAAACCAGTACTTGTGAGTCATAACTCAGACTGAACACAAAGACATGAGACACATAATGAGACATATTTTTGGACTCAGTATGACTTGACTGGCTCTGTCTTATGCCAGACGTCACCATCTCCTCATTATGAGACAGACAGTGATTTGATGGTAATATGACAGGCCTTGTATAAACGCTAATGTGAAGTGGATAAAATGTAAAGATGCATCGTGATTTAAAGAAACACACGAGTGGTGGCTTCTTTTTCCTTTCCTTGAAGATCAAGTGTCATCATCCACATGCTAACGTTATCGCTGTGGGCTTGTTTACATGCTGCCATTAGCGTGCAGCTTAAAGTCCCACTGTGTCAGTCCCACAGCGGCACTCATTTGTCACAATGCAGCATGGCCACGTGACACACAGCTGCAGTGTGGGGGGCCAGAGGCCAGTCCATCAGCCTGCCAAGGTGACGCAAGCCCCACAGCGGCTCACAAGAGCGATGGATGTGGTGTCGCTAAGCAGGGCCGCTCACCTTAGCATCACGGCTTTGTGTTTGGCCCAGTGGCTTTTTAACGGTGGAAACAAAGAAGTACAGCTACATTAAAAAAAAAAAAAGCGATGGAAAGACAGACCGACAGCTCTCTCTTTCTCTCTAAGTAATATTTGTGTCAAGCAAAGCTTCATTTCCTCTGCTCCAACACACAAACTGAGTCTGTTCTGACAAAGACAGACCTTTCAAAATGGCCTTTATTTCCATATATACTTCATCTTAACTAATAAAATACTTTATTCAGTGTTGCTCTAACTGATTTTCCCTTTGAGGTGATATTAATGTTAATTTAAGACGTAGTAGTAAATGAATTCTTGTCACAAACCCAAATACTGCTCGGCCCATCTGAAATTTGCAACACATTCAACTCATTAACTCAGAATCGGATCAGAATTCCTTTATTTATCCCCGAGGGGAAATTCTTAACGATTATTTCAATGTTTGGACCTAACGGGAGGCAACACTCAGGTCAGCTTAAAGCCTGCAAACACTTTGTCCAGCACTTCGGCGTCAGATTCTCTCTGCATGCCTGCTCTGCTGAGTATTTAACCGGGAAGGACAGACTGACATCAAAATGCAAGATGCTTTTCATCAGAAATGCTTTCTGCTTTCATGGGCTTTTAATGGACCTTTACAGCAAGAGCAGAAGCCTTCAGCAATGAAGAATCCACATCAAGCTGTTACTTAGTGTTTTATGAAATTTTAAGAACGTGTGCAGAGAAAGACATCCCGTCACGTCCCGCCCGTAAAACATGTGTGATTTACCGTGTCCACAAATGCTTCCATCAATTCAGTCTTCAGACAGCAGCGCTGACACGACCTGGAAGATGACACATCATCACTTTGTGTTCACGCATTAGCAAATGTCACTGATTGGCCAAATGGTGATGCTTTAATTGAAGGCGGTTTTGTTTCGAGCAGGATGTCTCATGACGCGTTGTGCTCTGACATTTTAAAAACTTCAGCGGGTTGACGTCATTGAAGGTCAAGTTTCCAATTTTAAATCCCTGTTATCTTTTATTTCATTAGCCCGCCGTTTATCACACACTGATTGCTCTTACATTTGAGTTCACTTTAAATCAACACCTGCTAGCAGCTTTTAGCTAACAGTTTTGGTTCTGTAAGAAAACAACGATCATCATCAACACATTTCACCAACACCAGATGCAATAGATTAACAATGTTCTTTATAAACAGCATAATAATTAAAATCTGGCATCTCCAGTTTTGCTGGGTGTCTGCTGTGTGTAAGTGAACAATGTTTGCTAACAAGTCAACGTTAATATCTTGATTAGCAGGCAGAATATTGTGTATGTTTACTCTGAAGACATTTTGCATCCAACAAAGTTCGGTAAAGTAGGTAACTACCCCGGGGACCACAAGCCTTCAGGGGCCACAAGGGCCCCTGGGTTCCCCGTGTGACAGTTAGTTTGTGCTCATTTGAGTTTCCCTTCACTTGTATTGATTTAAAAGTGATTCTGAGAATTTCCCCACTGCAGGACTAATAAAAGGTTATCTTATCTTATTTAAATGATGCCTGATTGTCAAAATGTACCTGATTAAACGCTTGCTAGATCAGCTTAATTGTTTGAGCTATATCATGAATATGTTATATATAAATCATTCGAGTCCTGCCTCTCATTGGTGGAGTTTTGTAGCTTTGAAAAAGTCTGGTTTTCTACACTGAACAGTTTGGTGAAAGCTTGACATCCTTATGAATTGCACTCATCGTCCAAGTGATGATATTATCCATAACACACAGTCCACTGATCCATTTTCAATAAAACTTGGAGGGATGACGCATTTTGGCAGTTAATTCTGGGGTTTAAAAATGTATAAAAATGTTAATGGTCCACTAAATGTCTCTTGGAGTGATGGTGCAGCTTGTTACTGAGCAGCCATCGACGTCTTACTCTGATTGAGGCACCAGCTCATGTTTGAAACGGCAGTATCTTTCTTTTTCCGTCTTAAAGATGGATTCTTCTTCTTCTTCTTCTTTCTTTTTTTCTACCTGTCACGTCAGCTCACTGATCGCAGTCTAAGCGTTCATCTGGAAAATTGCCACTGAGTCAGCACAGATCAGTAACGTCCCTGCGAAGAAGAGAGTAAGTGGTTGAAGTGGTGAAAGTGTGTGTGTGTTTGTGTGTGTGTGTTCACTGCACTCTTGTGTATGTGTGAGGCACTTACATGTTGTTGATAAAACTTTATTATTATCATTATTATCATTCCACTCTTGTCATCCTGCCTCAAAACTGCAGTCTAAGCTGGCGGTTTCATCAGCGCTGCTCCCACAGCTCGACGACACACACACACACACACACACACACACACACACACACACACACAGACACACACACACAGCATCACTGTCTGCCTGCCGCAGGCAATACATAAACTGTGCTAATTACAACGCAATTAAACAAGATTATTGGAACAATTAATTGTCTGTCTGTGCTGTAATTGGAGTGTGTGATGGAGCTTAGTGCCTCGGTGCAGCACACAGTTGGGGACAACAGGGTAAGTGAGCTATTGTTTCAGCTAAACTTTGCATTGTTAAACACACGCTGACGGACTGAAGAAGTCGTCATTAAGTCCTCAAAGCCTGTAGGAGAAGGAGACAAAAGTGTAAACCTTGACTTTAGAAGGGTTCATCTTTTTCTCCCCCTTTATAAGGCAGCCTGTATTCATCATTTAAAAAGAAAAGACAGACAGAGAGAGAGAAAGAGAAACCGGAACTGCAGATATGCAAACCGTGGTTACGATAAAACTCATGCAGACTGAAGCGGCTGAACACTGAAACACCCCAATGAGTCCAAACAGCTAAATCTCACCTATGGAAGAGTCTGAGTTGGAGCCTGATCATGACACTAAGTGCCCTGTGATGGAATGAATATTCAGCAGCACAGGCAGAAACTCCTAAACGATCACTTTGAAATCTCTGCAGCGGCTGATGTGACTCCTTCACTCGACTCTGTTGGAAGCGAGCTATCGGCTCCAGAAATATCACACACCTGCACTGCTACAGGCTGCATACAACCTCCACATGAATGTTCAGCAGGGGCTTTTCTGAATGCAAAAATATCTTTCATAACTCACGGAGGAACTTTTCAAATAGAGGGCATCGCAACAATATTGATGCTCTTCATTTCCATGATTGGAAACGGCTCTGAAGACTCAAACTGAATAATCAGGAGAAGTGAAATATTTCCTCCAGTATTTATGGAAACCTGCCTGACTGTCGCCTGGAGCTGAAACCAATGCATAGCCGTGTTGATTTCATCTTGATTTAAAGCATACGTCAAATATATGCAGTTATCCAAATGAAAAGTGTTAATGAAGGAGAAGGTGAGCTTATGATGAAATCATTCAGATTTGCATGATGAGGGAAAAGTGAGTGAATGAGCTCGGAGCGGCGTGATTATGAAACAGTTTTCACCCTCAGAAGCTTTCAGTTTCAGTCTGCATGGGATTTACTCTAACATCAGACAAAATATACTTATTACCTCTCTAAATACAAAGCAAAGCAGTGACTGTATCACTGCACAAAAATATTACCTAATAATAATAATAATGATCACTTGGTCCTATGATCCTATTGGGTCCATTTGTATTGAGATGGAAACTGACACCAAATTAATAAATAGTTAACAGACAAGTTAGTGATATATTCTATTTAGACAAAAGTATCGGGCCACCTGACCATCACACCAACAGGGACTTCAATGATATCTCATTCTAAACACACAAACAGCTTTGCAGCTCTAACAGCTTCCACTCTTCTGTGAAGGCTTTCCACAACATGTTGGAGTGTTTCTGTGGGAATTTGTGCCCATTCATGCAGTAGAGCATTTGTGAGGTCACACACTGATGTTGGACCAAAAGGCCTGGCTCACAATCTCCGTTCCAGTTCATCCCAAAGGTGTTGGATGGGGTTGAGGTCAGGGCTCTGTGTGGGCCAGTCAAGTTCTTCCACACCAAACTCATCCAACCATGTCTTTATGGAGCTTTGCTTTGTGCACTGGGGCACAGTCATGCTGGAATAGAAAAGGGCCTTCAACAAACTGTTGCCACAAAGTTGGAAGCATAGCATTGTCCAAAATGTCTTGGTATGCTGAAGCCTTAAGATTTCCCTTGTGTCTGAATACTTTTGTCTATATAGTGCATCTTAACGTAGTGTGTTTAGTAAAAAGTAAAAAGCTTGTTGTTTTAACACACCATTTTAATCATTTGTCGACTGCTTAAGTTGTATTTTTGACTTTTCTCATAACCTTTTACAGGATTTTGTCGTGTGTGTGTGTGTGTGTGCGTGCACGTGATTAATCACTATAACAAACCACCTCTGTCCCTGTGAAGAAAATGAAAATATAAAGAGAGAATCAATGCCATGCAGCACACTGACTTAATAAGTAATCTAGTAGCTGCCTCATTGATCTGGTTAGATTTCCTCATCAGACACTGGATGAAGTTGTACCAAAAGTCTGTCCTGTGGATAATAAGCAACCTGTGATGAAGGCAAATATTATCAAAGTCTATGTGACGGCGAGTACGAATATCCCCTGACCCCACACACACTGTGAGAGGAGAGCAGAACAGAAGCACTGTGGATGATTTACACCCACTGAGAGCATAAAGGAGATCTTTGTAGATTGGAATTTTGGCATATCAATTCTATAATAATGAGTTTTTGAGTTGCCAGATGGGTGGATTTAACTAACAGGCCAGCTCAGAGAGTGCCAGGTAGACATCAGTCACAGCCAAAAAAATAACGTCTTTAATTTCAAACGGCTTCATCAGACATTAACTGATAATTCTTTCAATTTTCTGGGATTAATTGTGTTATCCTCAGACTCGTCTGGGACCAGTAAGGTTAAACCACGAAGAGTGACTGAGAATTGTTTCGTTGAAGACCAAAGAAGGTTTTCTTCCTGCTCTCTAACAACTGTATTGAATTTATTACATCTTATCCATGAAAGCCTCTCAGACTGTTTATTTATGAGTCTGTCAGGCTCACATAGAGTGATTTCCTCCCCCCCACTGCAAATGGAGAAAGAAGTGACCGTTTGTAATGTTGGGCTGAAATCCAGGAAGAATGTGGACGAATTAATTTGAGGGCTAACAGAAGATCCTCAGTCATTAAAGCACTTGAATAGCTTGAGGAAGTCGCAGAGGAATATTATTCATTATTTATTTTAGAGGAGATTTTCTCATGCAGACGTGGGTGCCCGCTGACAGATGATCCTGCTCTGCAGATTCATGTTTGTTATATTGGAAAGGGTTTGGGTTTTTTAAAAAAAGATGTTCTTGATCGGAGCCGTTGGTCTAATTATGATGCACATCATTTTCTTCACTGAAGGTGTGTTTTCATTCACCTGTGGCAGAAAGGCAGAAAAGTGTTAACTTGTCGCTGAGGTGGAAACTTTGTCCATTTCTGTCATGTTTTCAACAGTCAGCTTGTCTTTTAACTGTGTCGTCTCATGTTGCCATCTGCTTCTGGTTTCTGGTCTTCTTGTGTTTCTTTAACCATCGTGGGATTTATTCCTGTCACAACAATAGCAGGAAGAGTCTGACTTTATATCCTGTCGTGTTTCAGTTGCTGGGGCAGCTACATGTTTGTAAAACATCTGACGGTGGACGTTTCATAATCTCATAACTGATCTTTTTTATGTATGCAGATGATGTGCTTATATTCTCTGCTGCAACATCGGCTCTGTATGAGCTGTCAGTCTGGCATTGGCTCCGACTCCGAAGAAAGACAACAGGATTTTTCCAGTGGGTTGTGAGGTCGAAGGCTGAGCTGACAAGATGTTAGCATTTTAGGCTGCGTGTAAAGTGGAAGTAAACATGCAAGCGGGCACAATCAGAGGCAGGTTTATCCGATTCCTTCATAGCAAAACTGTAGTTCCTGTTGGTCAATCCCACATACGTGATTGGTTGTTATCATCTACAGTCAGAACATTTGCTGTTTAGGACAAATAAGCTCAGACTGGACAAATGAAAATTTGCTTTCTGTGTGGAGAACAAACGCAGACACGCTGGTGTATTTTGCTGGAGACAGTTTATGTCTGTAAAGTCTCTTTGCTGACTGGAGTAAATAAGCACAGCCTGCAGTCCAGTGATTAAATTCGTGAAAATAATTAAGAAAATTATAATTAATGAAGTCAATTTCATGTGACGGCTGTTTTTAATGTATGGAAATATTTTTTAGACCTTTGCTTCTCACTTATTTTCTATGTTTTGGAAGCCAAAAAGCTTGAGTTAGTCCTGTCAGTGATGATAAAATGATGTAGTTTCACTCCACATGTTTACTCTGTTCATAAGGGATTTGTAAAACTGCAACAGTGCAGCACTTCTGAGTCAAAATACTGCAGGCAGGAAACCGAGACAAATCCTGCAAAGTGTTTGAGACCAGACCCAAGATAAAGACCAGCAGGAAGTGCTTCAGCTCTGAAAGACACTTGACTGAATTTGATTACTTCGAATGAATTCAATTAAAAGAGCGGAGCGCCGAGTGTACTCATAACACCGCATTCCCACTCACAACACCTCACAAAAGCCTGCATCAATCACACTAATGCTGAAGAGGACATCAGACTGGAGCAGATGTTGGTTTTACCCTGATTAAATGAAGGTATCGCAACAATACTTCATTTATTAGGTGAGCAGAGTAACAAAGAGGCAGCTGAACACGATGTCTCCCTTTTCGCTTTCATCAGTCCGCTGTGAAAAAACGTCTTGGCAACAGCAGCCGACTTGGAAGAGTCTGCGATTCTCTGTTCATTATTCTAGTTTCTTCTTTAGAGCAAAGAAACAGCTGGTGTTGGAGTGGATCCATCTTTCATATTACACTTACAGAAAAGGATGAGGAAAAAGAAGGAAAACAATAGACTGTTCCGAAGCATCACCTTCATCTCCTCAACTCAACTTATAGCTCCAGTCGGTCTCGAGTTAAGTCCTCTGAAGCCACACTTTGAATTTTTATCATATTTCTGAATCCATGTAAGTGCTTTCATTTAGCTGGTATAACTTTAATACTGAATCACATGTTTTGAAACTTTGCTTTTAGCAGATTTATAATTCCTGACTTCTATTCTGGATGCCAGATGGAAGCTCCAGCTCGGTTGAACTGAACTTTTCCCCATCGCTTTTATAACACAGAACAAATGTGAAAAGCAGGAAGTGAGCGTATATTTCCACAGCCTGCTTACTGATGTTAGCTGCACGGTGGGAGGAACATAACATGAGCGAGTTTTCACTTCACACTAAACTGAGTGTCTGGATTTCTACCTGACAAACTCAGTAAGAAGTTTGTCTCAGTGTGCTGCCATTAAGATGGCATTTAGCATTTAGCTTCACCAGTCCTGACTGAGAAGATGGCCTCTCGATGAGTGTGGACACCTTCATGTGAATGAATCCACGTCATCCTTATTTACCATCACAGACTAACACGCAAACCGTACAGCTGCTGATTGTACCTCCAGCTTTTCTCACGGTGTGTGTGTGTGTGTGTGTGTGTGTGTGTGTGTGTGTGAGGTTTACACTGGGTCATCTGTTATCTCTGTGCAGGGATCATGTTTTTGTGCCTTTAACCTTCTTCTGAAGGACTCATTTTTCTTCTCAAAGTTTTTCGTGTCATCAGAGGTAGAAGTAATCCCACCAGCTAACTTCACTGAGCCACCTCGTCTTCACAGCCGCACCTTTACGACCGTCAGGTTTTAAAATAATTTATGAATTAAAGTGGCCATTGCTGTTCATCCTGTGACGAGAGCGACGTGAAGATTTTAAAAGGAACCTGCTTTGGCCGCAGTTCATCCAATCTCCTGATCAACCAAGAGCGAACAGTTTAATTCTTGATATGTCTGTGCTTAAAACAAGTAATCCTGACTAAGATGGATGTGTTGGCACCACTGACAGATGGGTTGGCTAAAAGAAATAAAATTATTAAACTCTCTCTCCACTTCTTTGTTGAGGACTCATTTAAGATGGGATTTTAGACGCATGGCAAGATATCAAACGTAACAGCAGTGCTTTGAATCTCGTCTGCCTGTTTGTTAAAGGTTAGCCGATCGGTTCTGCTCTTAATATGTGAAGAGATGAAGAGGATAAAACACTCAAAATAAGAAATTCCGCCCTTTGACAAAGCAGTTATGTGCTTTGTATCCATATATATCCATAGCAACAGCATTTAATACTGAAGACAATGTTAACACGTATGGATACAATGTCATCCCTGATTATGAAGTTTCCATGTATAAATAATCATCTTTACACGTCTTGCACCTTCCTGTGAGGTCGCGTTTCCGACCACCTGATGAAAATTCACTCTGAGCTCCGTCACCATGTGGTTTATGAGAACCTCCTTGTAAAGTCCTGTTATCTTGTGTTATTGTGTCTTATCTTAGCATTAAATAAGCCACTGAAGAAGTTTCTGTTGTGAATTAAAACACGATTCTTCACGTCGATTTCGCTGCAACACAACAAACATTAGAGTAACTGAGTAGCAGAAGCCCTTCAGTGACACGTTTCCGTGACTCATCCGACGGGGCAAATCCACTGTTTTTTAATTGCTTTTTAAGAGTGAATGTGATAAAACAGGCCAGTCTGCTTTGATTGAGCCAAAGCTCCTTGAAGTGCTGCGTCCCACAGGACATTAAAAAGCTCCTCCAACCCCACCTGCTCGCTCTCGAGCCTGCAGCTTCACCCTCGGCAGCAGCCAACAAGACAAAGGCCCCTCATCAAGGAGGAAAGCAATTTTCCGACTTGAGCAGTGCTGTGATAGATTCCTGAAGAGAGGCAGCAGCTCCGGACCGGTTTTTCATTTCTCACTCTGACTTTTTTCTTATTGTTAAATGAAGGCGTGTTGTGTCTGCGATGACCAGCACCTGCTTTGCCCATGGACACACTGTGAATGTTTGTTTTCCTAGAAGACACAAAGTCTCGATATTCAAGTTTACTCCTTTTTTACACTAACTTCTACTGATGAGATTATTACAAAATCACACAGAAGGACCAGAATATCTGGACAACTACCGGACGGGTCGCCATGCGGCAGATGTCATGGTCTCCTGAGGATGGACACCGATAACTTCGATGATCCTCTGACAGCATTAGGTTGACATTTGTAGCTTAAGAATCAGCTGATCTAAGAATTAATTTCATATTTACTGATCGCTGATTTGAATTCGAACGTGAACGGGACTGTGTCATAAAATGCTTCAGTGTGTCATGAAATGTTAATGGCAGAAAGGATGAGCCTGCTGAGTCTCCCACAGTGCGAGTTGTGTGCTGCGAGCGAGTGCAGACACACCAGTTCAAGTCCCCCGTCTCATCTCTCTTCAAGGTTTTCAGCGCTGAGGCTGGCAGCACGACTGTGGTCTCACCTCCGGATCTGAGGGTTCATTGGACTGACTGAAAACATGACCCGCCGTCTGCTCTTAAAAACTAACGAGGGGAACCACTCGTGGATGTTAACTGTTTTATTAATGAAGGTGTGAAGGTCTTCAGTTTATTCAGCTCGTCTAAAATAAAAAGTGCACTAATCTGTGCTTTTGTGAATGTGTGTGAGGGCTCACTCGCTGTAATAAACCTGCAGAAAATTGTCATGTTAGCCTCTTTAAGTTCTCTGTTTCGGGTTCCTCTTTCCATCCTTATTTCCAGCAGTAGCAGGAAGCTTTGTTGAGCCAGATCAACATGACTTAACGTGATCTTCCCAGTTAATCAAACGTTGTTTTCTTGCCACATTTGTTGGTTTTCCTAAAAATGGATCAGTTGACTTTGTGACAAATTCACTGAGAATTATTATCTGACTTTGCAGTTTTCTCCTCAGCTTTCCTCAGGTCTTTTGGGTAATTGTTTTGGTTGCTTCAGTTTTATGGCTTTGTAGATCATCATTTGGTTCCATCATCACCCTCATTAATCAAACCCGCTGAACATTACTTACTCAGCAGCAAATAGGAGGCAAAGTAAATGGAAGTGGAGCAGTTAACTGGTATAAAAACATTCCTCTCCAGAGCTGATGGACGCCAAAGCAAAGTCAAATGCACAGTGAACTTTGCCTTTACTTTACTCAGGTGTTAGTATGTCCATGTCATGGACGCAGCCGTTTCCTCATTACAGAAATGACAGCACCTGTCAGTTTTCGTTCTGTGAAACCTAAAATACTAACTTAAAAAAAAAAAAAAAGTCAAAAACTTCTTGTCGAGTCAAAATGTTGAAAACTGAGTGACTACGTGGGAGAGTAAGATGTGGAACTGATTGCCTCACATCATCCAAACATCATGCCAGGTGCTGGCACTGACTCCAGCATCCCAGTGTGTGTGTGTACAGTATGGTGTTGTAAAACAGCAAAGTAAAAGTAAACACACCCACGCAGTGTAACCTGTGATTTCCCTGCGGAGCCCTGACACAGCAGGAAGCTGCACAGTCGCCTCCTCAGCCACATGCAGGATTGCCTCCCAGGTGGTTTGGTGAGTGCAGGCTGTCACTCGCAGGAATGTTTGCCTTCAGCTATGCTGGCTGCCGAGGGGCCACGGGGCTCTGGGGCTGATTACTAAGCTGTGCGGCTGTCACAGTGCAGGGAGGATGCCAGGAGACGAGGGAAGCTTAGGGACGAGGGATGGTGAAGCACACTCATCGAGCTGTCCAAAGAGGCTCAACAAATCCTCCTCGAGGTTTATTTTATATTTGATAGCAGCAGAGTTTGAGAGAGGCCACCGGAGCAGCACAAACAGGCCGCCGGGGAGTCGGGATCTGGTCAGACACAATAAATAAGCCCCATCGATCCACAGGAGGGGGGGTTCATGGGGCTGTCGCTGCAGTTCACGAGCCGAGGCTCCGTCCTGTGAGGTCGGTGGGAAAGTGGACGATGGGAGCAGGGAAGACAACACGAGACTGAGACCGACATGAACCCGCCACACTGACAGACTGTTTTTTTCTTTCAGGAGTTACTTCGATAATAATTGGCAGTATCACCACCTGCCTGGTCTTGTAGTTCAGTTAATGTTCTCTTAAGCTGCCCTGAATTATGTCAGACATCTGTGAAAGAATTTGTGCCTGTTTTGCTGATGTTTGCCCCTGCATGACCAGCACACGATAAGCCGTGTTTGCACTCGGGTGGAATTACAAGGGAGCATTGTAATTCCCCCTTTATACAAGCTTTTGTAATGCGCTCTCACAGCAAAACCCAAGTCTGAGTTTCACTCAGAATAACGAACCAAATCGTGCCTGCATAAGAATGAAACATCAGGGATTTTGTATCTTAAAGCCTCCTGAATTTGCTCCCATTCAACTTCCACTGCAGCCACCAAAATTCTCCTGCAAACTCCAGGCGTGCGAGTGTGCAGTCTTATATTTACATTTACATTTAAATATTAACAACAAATCAAATAAGTGTGTGTGTGCTTAAGGAGAATTATCACCTGATGCTGCAGTTCCTCTCAGCTCTAAAGCTTTAACGTCTTTCAGCTCACTGTTTCGGTTTCGCTGCCCTCACTGGTTCAGTAAGAGTGTCGTTAGTAACATTTTCTCATTACGTTTTCAGGAAACTTAAACCGTGCTGCCGACTGTCTCATTTTGACGCAGAGGTTTGTTCTCATACCGATGATGACAGGTACCTTCTGCAATCGCTTGTAAATCCCAGGTAAGTTTTGCTGTGTTTTCGTGTTCATTATTCATGCCGGCTCACTGAACGTTTCTTTTATTTAAACGTCTTTGTTTGTTGAGATCGAGCAGAATGAAAGAGCTGCTTACTCCAGCCTGAGGGCAAACGTCTCCCACACACACACACACACACACACACACACACACAGGTTCAGGTGATATATTGGTATGTAAGTGACTTTTGCCTCCCTCAGCTGTCTGGATTATTTTGTGTTTTGTTTGATACTCAGCAGTGATAACGCGGGCGAAGACGCGGGCTTATCGCTGCACGCATCTTGAATAAAAAGAACTGAAGAACAACATCAGCTCTTTTGTTTTTCATCTCTTCACATATTCTGCCTCACAGCTCCCAATACAAATGACCGGTGAAAGTCAAAAGGTCTCAGGCCAAAGGCTGAAGGCGGCGAAACAGAATTAAAATTCATCTCCCCAGTGTTGGTTCCCAGTGACTGAAAATAACTATCTAAAGCAATTAACCTCCTGTCCTGGACGTGATGTGTGGGCAACTTAACAAGGATGTTCGCTGCTTTTAATTACTCTCCAAAGTCGCACAGCCCAACAAGGATTAAAAAGTTATTTCAAGGTAAAGAGGAGCTGTGACAGGGACGCGGCCACTTGAGAGATCACTGACATCAGCGCTTACAACAGGACCGACTGTGTTTTAATGTGCACCAGAGAGGAACTCGCTGCCATGTGCAGCAGGCCTTTTTTCTGTCTGCCAACTGCAATAACAATTCATATTCAAATCCAACCTCAGGTGATTCGAAGCCAGCAGCCAGCGAGGAGGAGCGTGTCGTGACCCTCGCGGTAATTCAGTCAGATTTAATATTCCATTATGAAGACGATGATGTCCATCGCTGCTGCTTCAGCTGCTGTTTGTGTGCACGGAGCTGCTGTGAGTAGCTCTGATGGACGTGATAATGTGGCTGTGAGGCCTGGCGAACAAGCAGAAGTGTTCACATCGCTCACTTCAGCAGAAGTACTAACACTTCACTGTGGAAGTTCTCCACTGCAAGTAAAGTCCTGCTTTCAAAAGATATAATCAGCAGCGTTTAGATGAAACGTCAAAGTACTCAGTGTATACTCGTCATGTCTGATGAGTGTGTATTAATATTATTGCTGTGTTCGTGTGTATGTTGAATTTTACTGCTGTGGAAGTTGTGCAGTTGTGTAGTTTAATCCACTGTAGTGCATCGGGTGTTTGTCGAGCTTTTCGTGAGCTCAGCTTTGTAGTGATGCATTTTCCAGCTAATCCAGGAGCAACAAGTTTTCAATTCAGTTTCTCACAAACAGTCACATTCACAGTCATCAAACATGGAGATGTGTGATTTTGGGTGGGAAAAGTGTGACCTGAGGAACTAAAGCGGTCAGACAAGTGGAGTGCAGTAAAAAGGTCCACATCTGACCCTGAGACGCAGTGGAGTAGAAGTATAAAGTGTAGAAACTGAACTTGTGTCAGAGTAAACATATTTATAATTAGTCATGTGAATGTTGCTTGGCCATGTGGTTATTGGTTAGCTTAAAAATATCAGCACCACCTTGTTTTAAAGGGTGTGAAAAAGACCGACATGACACCATCGCAAGCATGAGGAAGGCTAATTAATTAACAATCATTAAAATATCTTAGTGATTTTACAAAGTATTTTTTGTGCAAAATATCGCTTTATCAGTAATATCACAACACTCTGGCTGGTATATTGAAACATAATCCTCATCAATATTTATACAAAACATTAATATTCCAGCCTGCTGGTTACGAGCAGAGTAATAAACCCGATCGTGTACTGAGACTCAGGCTTGCCAGGTCTGCGGTTTTCCTGCAGACTTGGCTTACTTTCAAAGTGCTGCTGCAGGCTGATTTTGTTTGACCCATTTTGCATTCAAATTATATGAATAATATCTAGAATAACAAATCCATATTTTGAATGAATAAAATTATTTATTTATAGCCAAGTCCTTAAAACTGACCCCAGATCAGCGGGTACACATGGCCTTATGCCTGATGGTCTCCACCTTGGTGACGCCCACTAACAAAGTAAAAATAAATAAATGAATGAATTAAACAAACAAACATGGTCACCTGATTAAAAATCAATCAAGACTGTTGGGTTTTAGTCTCAGACCTCCACCTCCAGACCTCCAGAAGTCTGACTGTTGTGGCAGCAGTACAGAAGGGTGGAACCTTCCAATAAACTATCCATCCATCCATCCATTTTCTATACCGCTTATCCGTCAGGGTCGCGGGGGAGCTGGAGCCTATCCCAGCTGACTACGGGCGAGAGGCGGGGTTCACCCTGGACTGGTCGCCAGTCAGTCGCAGGGCCAACACACAAAGACAGACAACCACACACTCTCACACTCACACCTAGGGGCAATGTAGAGTAGCCAATCAACCTAATGTGCATGTTTTTGGTATTGTGGGAGGAAGCCGGAGAACCCGGAGAAAACCCACGCAGGCACAGGGAGAACATGCAAACTCCACATAGAAGGGCCCAGACCGGGATTCGAACCTGGAACCCTCTTGCTATGAGGCGACAGTGCTAACCACTGCACCACCGTGCTGCCCTTTCCAATAAACTAAATTAACAAATAATAATCAGAAACTAACTTTTGCAATGAAGACTGTGCTTTCAAACCCTTAAAAAACCACAAGACTAAACACTTCAAGTCTTTTGTGCAGAATCTAAAGGAGGTGACGGACACACAGTCAGCCTTGGAAACAAGAACCATTTCAGAGGATTTCCCAGCAGCTTCACCTTAACTCAGAGGCGCATTTCGTCAGTCCCCGGGGGAATCTATTGGTTCACCAAACCACCTGCAGGAACATCTTCATCAGTTCGGTGCTTCACTACAGCGCCGTCAGCTTTCTGTTCGTGCAGCAGCCTGTTTGTTCTCTCTCTTAGTTGTGAATGTATGTGAAAATGTGCAGCTCACATTGGAATTAATCGCTGCAAAGTGAAGTGGAAACAGCAGGCGGTTGAAGACTGCAAAACTTCAGCTGCAGGTTCTCTAAACAGAGCTGTGACAACGAGCTCTTACACGCCGTACCGCCATCTTGTGTCGTGTAATGTTGTTAAGCAGAAAACTAAACGTAAATGAACTGTCTGCCTGGAAAGAACCCAGAAGCTTAAAATCCACAGCACAACCCCAGTTTGTCAGTCTGTTTGTCATCAGTGAAAGGCTGGTTAGACCGAACCAAACCATAAAATCGTGGATGTAAAAACCAAAACAATTAGCTGAAAGACGATAAAAACCCTCGCTCATCGGCTGACAAATGTTCTTCATCATCAATATGGTGATAAACTCCCATTTCTCCTCCACAAACGCCGTCGTCATCCTCGTTCTTTTCTTCCTGCTAATCATCACCTCAGCCTTCCATCCTCCCGATTTCCATCACATGTTACGTCATATATGTCACCATCTCCGTCAGTTAACACCAGCTGATGTGAATATGTGTGAGAAGGTTGAAAATGACATCCTTAACAGCAGGACGGAAAACAATTTCGTTCTCTCAGGCAATTGAGCTAATTGTGTGTGATGGATAAAAACCCTTTTAAAGCACTGGCTGTAACGCCGCTGACCCCTCCTTCCTCATCTGTCTGAGGTAACCGCAGCACAGAAACTCAATTTGATTCGCGCCTCGTCCAGTTCCAAACACATAATTGGACTGATGAGGATGTACGACTGACTGGTAATCAAATCAGAGCACAACTGGGCCCTGCCAGGCTCCTGT
Organism: Scatophagus argus; assembly: GCF_020382885.2. Lineage (NCBI taxonomy): Eukaryota > Metazoa > Chordata > Actinopteri > Scatophagidae > Scatophagus > Scatophagus argus. Next base: position 21,179,647 of record NC_058503.1, on the reverse strand, counting down.
ACTCAAGGGACTGGAGGAAAATTAACCAGATGTGTTTGATCAGACTGAATATAATGTTCAGTCATTAATTACACTGAACACGAAGAAGAAACAAGCTTTTGTGTTAGGCTGTCGTATCGTGTTTAAGGACAAATGGCAGAGCGGTAAGCAGAAAGTCAGCATGTGTTCAGAGGTTTTTCCAGATTGAATGCCTCAAGTGCGGCGGACACACGGCCGTCCTGAGGACCCGAGCCTCCTTATGGTCACATTTCTAACCCCTTTCATCACGGGGGAAAAACATCTTCTGGGCTTAGGGTTAGCCCTAACCCTAACCCTTCTGCAGCCAAACCTCCCAATGAAAATGACGATCTGAGATGAGGACATTAACACTTCTGAAGGATCACCGAGTGCCCCATTCACAGATGAAACCAAGACAATCTTTAAATAGCCTACGAGTTCAGCATCTTTGGTTTTTTTTTTGCCTTTATTTGTTTGGATTCTGGAAAACTGGCACCACTAAAACTGTGCTGAATTAGCTTTTAGCAGGTCCTGTTTGCTGTGCACACATGCATAAATCACTGGATTAATTTGATAATGAAGGAAACTGATGAGTCTGGCATTTTCTGGAGTTATAAGGAGTGTAGTTTTTCTGTTTTCAGCAGATTTAAGGACGTTTAATCAAAAACGTGACATCTTTGTGAAGTGTAATTCACACCTTAAATCTAAAGAGTGTGTTCAGAGTTAAAGGAGGTTTGACTGAGAGAAATAGTGGGATTTTTTGATACCAGTTGCATCAATTGGATGCTAAATGTTTACTACAAAAACTCCCAGTGCACATGTCTCATTTGGCTGATGCAGTTCATGTGGCACTCGCCTTCAAAGCAAAGAAAAATGTGAGTCAAGCTGCAGTTTGTCTGGACTCATTAGTGCTGTCACAACCCCCGAGGCTGGACGAAGGAGGGGAAGAACACACACACACACACACACACGAGTTGCAGCCAAAAACAAGTCGTGTTTTGTAACTAAAAAGACAAATTAAACACAACAGAACCAAACAGGAAGGAGAAGGAAGCCAAAGAAGAAGAGACTGGCTGACTGCCACCAGATTAAATAACCTCCACAGGACCAGGTGGGCTGAATGTCCCTGACGACCTGACTCCGCCCATCAGGCTGCAGGTGCAGGAGGCCTCATCAGCGGGTCTTCACATGTGTGAGTGATTAATAAAATGTAGAAAGTGTAAAGAAACGCAGTTAGAAGTTTGCCTTTGAACTTAAAGATATAATATGTCCTCACTTTATCATTTCATCCTGTTAAACCAAACCCGAATCAATTCATCCTGAGTTACATATGTTTACACTGTAGCTTTTTTTAGTCTGTTATTTTACACACACGGTCAATCTGGTCGACCTGCTTTCTCTGCGCTCTATTGTGCTTCATGTAGCATATTTTATTTTATTTAGTATACTTTCAGTCTATTTTTCCTACTAACACTTAGGCCTTGTTTGGTTGTTTGTTTGCGTACTTTTTGACTAACCTACACTGCAGTAATGGGCTACTGCATGATTGAATGTCTCTCTGGATCAATAAAGTATCTGTCTGTCTATCTGTCTGTCTATCTGTCTATCTATCTGTCCAGTGGACATTTGTGTCAGGAGCCAGTGAAGACGTTCCTGAGATGTCACATTCAAGTGAACTGGATGTACGTAAGGATGGATGGTCAACCTGAAAACATGAAGGCTGGACAGTTTTACTATTTCACTTTGTAATTTGTGTGTTTCCACAGTTCATTGTCTTCACTTTCACACGTATCTGTGGTCGACAGTCATCGTATTTCAGGGAAACATATAGCTTCTGTAGATGAAACACAAAACAAAACACAAACAACGTTGAGCTCGTAAAACAACCAGCCAGGTTATGAATTCAGTCACTTGTGTGTGAAACTGACCCATAAACGTACACAGTGAATTCCAGTGCTGTAATTTAACGTCCATGTTTTCCCTTTTCACCTGACTTTGATTCATCCTGATCCAAGCTGTGTCCACTCCCTGCTCTTGCATTTTACAACTGCTTCCTGGTTTCCATGTGCTTCTTTCTAATCAAGCTTGATGCTGATTTTTGCACCTGACTGCATTTATTCCCGTGTGCTTCTTTAAACTTCAGAGAGCGTTGCTGAACTGACAGCTGATTTGTGTCACTTTGTTCTCCGAACTCGTTGCTCCCAGAAACAACAACAACGTCCAGCAAACACAGAGTGACTAGCAATCATCTGGAGTCGTGTTTCCGGCCCACATTTACTCTCGTTTCAACTCTGTTTTGGTCTCCAACAACTCCTGAAGGAAATGTTTGTTTCTTTAATGGCTACAAGCTGTTTGTTTCTTGTTAGGTGCTGGGCAGGTAGCATTCAGTAGCTTCTTCAGAAATTTGTTGTTAAGTAAAAAGAGTTAAGTTTCAGGTCTAATAACTGGGCTGAAAGAATCTAAAACGTTCAACAAAGCTGAGGGTTACTGCACAAGACGCCTCTCACGTTAGGCAGCCATTCAATTCATTAATATATATAAATAAAAAATATCAGTAAGTGCAGCTTTTAAGTTTGTATGTTGCAGACAGGAAAATAAAACTCACTTTCCTAAACCTTTTCTAAGAAACTGTGACAGATGTTTGCACTTTATGCAGGGAGTGACAGTGAAGTTCAGAGTTTCCTCCTCCGGCGTCTGGAATTTTGCTTCCTGTACATCCTGTTTCTTGTGTGCGTGCTGTTTATTCATGCGCTCGCTCTCTGTGACCGCACTGCTGCGTGACTGAGGGACTCTGGGAGTTTATCTGCTGCATGTATTAGTGTGTATCCTATCTCCTCTGATTTCAGCCTCTCTGCAGTGTGGTACATCTGCTAACATCTCTGAGTCCCTCCCTCCTCCTGTCCACCTCTAGCTGATGTTCACCAGACCAAGACGGTGCTGATGTCCTCAGGATGTCCACCTCAGTGCTCGCACTCTGTTTACCCTGCAAATTCTGTTATTAAAATTTTTATCTGACTCAACTATTGGTGGTTTTGGCATCCGCTGCACACCTGACTGACAGGAAGGAGAGTCCTTCTCTGTGGGGTCGTTGGTGAGATCTCTCTCCCTTTCTTGTCTTTTTATGGCAGTACTTTTTGTTTCGTTTGAGAGTTGTGAAAGTCAAAACGTGGACATGGAGCCCTTTGATATGTCAAATGATGGCTGACTTAACAAATGTGTATCACACATGTTGTCATATTTTATTTTAACTATGACTAGACAACATGAAAACACCGAAAATCTTTCTCCAAGGCTGAATCAACACACACACAAAGCTAAACAAGCAGCACTTACTATCCTGAGATGGTTTATCTGCACTGTCCATTCAGTTTAAGAGCACACCCTAAACAAAAGCAGAGTGTGTGTCAGCATGTGCGTAAAATCGCTTGGGTGGTCATAAAACTGGAAATAAATTTGGTTTATTTTACTTCCATTTGGCACAGAGTCAAAGTGATGTCTGCTGCAAACAAACAAAGAGGCTGTGAGACACGTCTGAACATCCTGAGCAGCAACGGTAACAAAAATCACACCAACGCACACGTCGCCTTACATGGTGGACCAGATGTAACACCCTGTAGCACTTCTGTTAACACCTTTCAGATCCCAAAAGGTATTAAAACTCAGACGGTACACTCGCAATACAAACAGACACACACAAAGAGCTCTGAAATAATTTCTTTGATCGTACACGGTTGGTGGAACAACACGGTCGTCTTTTTTGAAATATAAAGCCAACAACCTACCAAGAAAAATGATGGTCTGCTTCCTGGCCATCTTGACCTTTGAACTTTCGTGCTTGCGTGCCCTCTGAGTCCCATTGATACCGTCATCCACAGATCCAATAGGTTTTCGAAGGACGAGGATCATGGCCCGGCACATGACAACCACGCAGATCAGCACGATCATGTAGACGATGAACGCCACAAAGATGCTGGTCCTGTACATCACCCAGCGCTCCCTCAGATTTGTGCAGAAAGTCAGATTCTGGACGGGCGTATCAGCTAGGAAGGGAATGTGTCCCTGCATTCCTGTGGCGATCAGCAACGGCAAGGCCACGAGCACGGACACCAGCCAGGCGAAGGTGATGAGGGCAGAGGTGCGTCTTCCACCCAGGGCTTTGAAGCGAAACGGGTGGCAGATAGCCACATAGCGCTCAAAGCTAAGCGTGGCCACGTTGAGGATGGTGGCATAGCTGCAAGCCTCGAACAGGAAGTTGTAGATCTTACAAGAAGCGTTGCCTGATGCGGATGAGAACGGGAACCAGATAGCACTGTAGAGCTCCACCGGCATGCCGATGAGCAGCACCAACAAGTCCGAGCACGCCAGGCTGACCATGTGGTCGGTCACATTCTTCTGCAGGTAGCCATTACATTTCAGCAGTTGTGTCACTCTGATGGTGACCGAGTTACCCACGATGCCCGTCACTAGGATGAGGCTGTAAAGGACTGTCAGGAAGATTTTGATGGAGTCACTGGGTTCAAGCTCATGCCAGTCTTTCTCGTCTGCTATCTCCATTTCTTCACTCATGGTTACGGAGTGGCGAGTTCAGATTTTCCAGGTATTGATTTTTGTCCTTTTACCTTATCAGCTCTACTGGGCGCAGTCCCTGTGATTAGAGCCAAGATCCAGAGTTGAGCTCTTTTCCAAGATAACAACTTACACTGAAGACCTTTCTTTGTCTGGAATAGTTTGTGAGACTTCAAGGGCAGAATTCCAGTGGGTGGGAAACTCACAACAGGTCTATCATCTCGGGACACACTAGTAGAAAATATCAAGACTCTTCAGTGCTTTCCATGCTGTTCTAAATGTTCAAGTTCTTATCCCCAAAAGTCCAGAGTGTGGCTCCAAACCTGGTCCATTGTCTCCCAGTCCTGATGATCATCTGGGATCCTCAAGAGCCCTCGTAGGTCCCAGTCCAGAGTCTGGTGGTTTCACCTCAATCTGAGCAAAGTGTCAGCCAACGTTTGACTCACACAAGTTTCCTCCTCCCACATATGAGGGCAGGGCAGTTAAACATTAAACCACCGCCACAGGAAACGTGAGTGTTGCTAAAACCAAGTGACATTCGCATCCCGGTTGTTTTGTTTGAAGGTAACGGTAAGGATAAAGATAAAGCTGGACCCCTTAAACATGGCTGAGAATGAAGACGGGACACAGCAGGCAGTCAAAAGTGGACGGGGTAGTTTTGGCAGGGAAGTTGAAAAGTTCAAACAGGAACTAGGCTGAAGCAGTCCAGGCATGCGTAGGTGAGCTCAGATCACCAGGCCTGTCAGAGATAGTGTTGACATGAAGAAAATGCAACGTGAACTCCTACACGAACAGAATGATGGTTGTGTCATAACACGGCTGACGAAGCGATAATCACGGAGCTCTTAGAGACTGGTGTTTTAAAGATAATGACTGATTGCTAAGTCTGTTTTTTTCCTGAGAAGAACATTGGCTGCATTAATCCACACACGATCCGTCTGTCATTCTCGGGAAAAAGTCAGGCACATATCTGTTTCTGCTTCAACAGATAGGGCTGAATGCCTACGGGTTAAAGCTGATTAGGTGAAAGCCTCGAGTGCCCTCTCTCTGTGATTGAATATTGTCAGAAACCAGCAATTATACCATCATGCTCTGCACGGCATCACGCTGCCAGCCAGATGTTAACTGTCAAAAGTGAGCAAAGTAAAAATCAAGGTTGATTGCTCTGTATTATATCAAAGCTTCTTAATTTACGTCTCAGATCTCATTTGAATTATGCCTCATATGTCTAAGAGTAATTGCAGAGAGCTTAACGATACGTTTCTTATACCTCAATAATGAGGTGCTCACGAGTGAGAGACTGCATGAAATTGTCTTTGTGACTTTGAGATAAACACCTCGTGTGCAGTGTTGCGCCGCATGCCCGAAATCACCGACAGCTGTTAGATGTTAAAGGAAATGAGCCAACCTAAAATGGTTGACAAACATGAGAAGAGCTTAACCAATGAATAATTATTTACATTACAAAACCAGTCATGCGTTGGAGCGATAAGAACAACTCTTAGCCTACGTGGAGCTGGCTGCTGTATAAAAAAATGAAAGCAAAGTCTTGCTTGAGTTTCCATTTGACACTGAAAGCAGTAACAGGGTCAGATTCTAGTTTGACTTGAAAAGCTTCAGGGAGAAGATATGCCGTACTCTACAAGACCTAAAATATCTCCTGTTTCACGTAACGGCAGATTTTACTCAGTATTTAGACATCCAAATCTGATGCATGCACTCTGCAGCACAACCCAACAAGATTTTTTGGCATGCGGCATCTGAATTCACAGCCATCATGCTGCACTTTTCACCGAAAGTGAAAATGGGTATTGCTGCTGTCTTCACTGAACCAAGTACTGTTTTTATACACTATTGTGAAAGAGATATTTTTCCACACATCCTTTTCAAAAAAATCTCTACATGAAATGGAGGTCCTTGCAGGTTTCTGTCACTTGAGCAAACACAAGACGAACGGCCCTGAACCTTGACGTGTCTGAATGCAACTCGGCTTCTTTCAGCGCAACCCGCAATCGGATCCCAAAATGGAGCGAAAGAAAAAAAAGTACTTTACGGTGACAATCCCACAATTCAATGGGCCGCATTTCACAGATGTGAAAAGCTGCAGACGCTCAACTCTCCAGCTGACGGTGGTGAATACGTGTCCGGATGAATGAATGGTAAATGGACTTTCATCTGTGTGGCACTTTTCTGATCCACTGACCATGTTCACTCACACACACACACACACACACTGATGGCAGAGGCTGCCATGCAAGGTGCTTTCCATCAGCCATTCAAACACACTGACGGAACGGATTGAACCACCAACCTTCAGATGGATGGATGGATGGATGGATGGATGGATGGATGGTTGTCCCACCATTCAACAGCGCTCACCAATGAGCAAAAGGAGTGGCTATGAATTAAAGTCTACAGCCATACTAGCTGCTCTGGGGATCCTCAGTTTTTGGGTTGATCATCTGAGGGCAGTGAATCTCTCTGCAAAATTTAAATACATTTTTTTTGGGGGCTAACTGACCGCAATCAATTTAAAAAAAAAAAAAAAAAAAAGGCGTAAGCAGTTTGTCAACCACAGCAACACTTTTAAGGTACTTGTACTTTACATGAGTATTTTCTTTTCATTCTCACGGATGCTGACAATTTAGAAACCAGATGCCATTAAACACAAGGATTTAAAAAGATATATTTTAATAGTGCATTGTAAGTATGAAAACAGAGTTGCAAAATAACAGGATAATTCAAGAGCTAATGCTGATAACAGGGAATTTACTATTACAGTCTTTTTCCTGGCCTTCTTTTAGACCTTATTACATCTTCATTAATGACACCGAAAGACACAGAAATTGCTCAGATGTGAAAAACGAGACAAAGAACCTGAGAAAGAAAAAAAAAAGATAATCATGTAAAAACCATAAAGAAATTCCACAAGCACCATTGATAAAATATGAAATAGAAAAAGATTTTTTCATGTGAAATCAAACCAGACAAAAAAAAGAAACAAAACCAAAATAAAAACAATGACCACTAATCATCCTAAAAAGGCTTTCATACTTAACGACTGCGACAGAAGACGGACTGATTGGCAATAAAGAACAAGAAGGAGAGAAGCAGTTAACATCCGTCACTTAAAGTGCTCGACCCGTTCATTCGCCCTCACGGGTCGGTTATCACTTCCTCCAAATGTACACACACACACGCACACACACACACACACACACCTGACATTTAACAGGATGTCTGGAAAAACATTTACATTTCACCTCCAACTGTAGTGTTTACATCCCGGGTTACATGACAGACACTGAAAAGTTTTCTTTCTCATCACATGAAATCACCAACACAGCAAGTAAATTTTTGATTAATTTAAAAAAAAGAAAAAGAAAGAAAGAAAAACGGATCACATACAAGATTCCAATCAGCTACAAGTAAAATTTAGCTGAAATCTTTCACAATGATACATAAAATATAGACTCTTGGAACAGAGATCTGTAGTGGTCATACGAAGGTCACAAACACAACATCAGGACTCTGTGGACGTGTCGCTGTGTCACTTTGAAAAGGAAAACTGCTCGTACAAGCACACGACGGCTAACTGCTGCAAGGCGTGTTGTAGCTTATGGCAGAAGGCCATCAGTTTGTATCCACGGACAAAGATGACGTCTCCGCCGCAGTCTGTCTTCGTGATCCAGCTGTCAGAGGCGCTACAGCGTGGAACAAGAAAGCTGCTGACGCCAAAGACGCGGCGCTTTCTCGCCCAGGTGTGGCGTGAGTTCATTCTTCTTCACGTCCGGAAAGGAAATCGAGACCGGTGCCAGATTAAAATAAAAAGAGGGACATTTTGTTTGCTGAGAGATGCCAGGACTATCACCTGGAGGTCTACAGGAAGTGGACAGTGTCTCGCACACAGACGTCACTCAGACAGGTTCGGTCATTAACCAAGCTGCCCAGGCCGGTAACACGAACCAATCAGAGAGCTGCGGCCACATGCCACCGCACATCCACATGTTCAAAGTTGTGACAAGGCGGAGGTCTGTGTTGACGGGAAGGCAGGAAAATCAAAAAACAAACTTATCAAGTAACACATCTGGCCATTGATGGCCAGATGTGGCCACAGATGGCCATTTGTGAAAACACACTGCTTCATTCACACACACACACACACACACACGAAGCAGCAAGGCTTCAAAAGGCCTGGAGACAAACACGACGATGTCTACCCAACAAAATGACATGAAGTCTGAACTCAATGATTTCAGATTTGTGAAGAAACAGAATTTATTCTGCCTCTGTTAGTGTTATAGTCAACATGTACCGTTTCATCTGGACACACGACACCATACTGATCACTGACCACGTCCAGCACCTTCAGCACCATACAGTTTCTTTGTTGTATGCAGATAACATAAAAAAAGCAAAACAAAAAGTAAAAACAGAATCTCAGTCTGTGATGACTGAAACGTGAGAATAAAAAAATGAACTTGTAGAAATGGATGCGTCGTCTCAACACTGTAGAAAATAAATAGATTTAATTTGAGGCACTGGGGTAGTTGAATGTCTCTGAAAGCTTCCAGATTGTCTGCTCAGCGAGATCCACATTCGCCACCTTGGGAGACAGATTGAAAGACATTATGAGCGAGGCACAGAGACATAATGAACATGAACAGAAATCTGCACAGACTTGTACGGGTACACACTTCTGTGTCCACGGATTTGGCAACTACAACCCACAGAGGACAGGAATCAAAACCGATGCAGCAGAACCAGAGGACAAGCTGGTGCCTACATTACCCACAATGCAAGCCGCCAGCAGCTCTGTCAGAGATTCGGGTGTGTTATGCTACTAGCAGCTAATGTAGCTTCAAACCACTGGCCTCAGGAGGTCTGGTACACTGACTTTGTTCTGCTAGCAGATTTTATCAGCCACAGAGAAGAACGCAACTCTGAAGATCTCTGATGGCACGAAAAGTCACTAAAACAAACAAAGAAGTGAGTATTTCCCAAACAGGATTGTCTTTGTGGCAGCATGTTTAGAAATAAAATTCAACTAGATTTACTTCTAATGTCCAGACTCTCCATCTCGGCGAGGATTTGCTGTTTATCACAAGCTGAAAATCTTTTCTGAGTTCTGATGATGAGGTTTTGAGCTTGTGATGATAATTTATGAATCAGAAGGTTAATCATTTAAATTAAATAACCAACAGCAGGGGCCAGGCTTCTATGCAAGTGGACGCACATCCGTGTGTCACACACACCCACACACACACACCCTCCATTTGCTCCTCCATTAGATCCCACGTACCCAGCAGAAAGGCTTAAGTCTGTCCTGAACTGCAGTGTTTTCATTCCCCACTAACGCCTCTATTAGAAACCACACGCCGAGTTATAAAATCTCTCTCCCTCTGCCCTGCTGACAATTACTGTGGGAGGCAGACGAGAGAAAAGCTCGTCTAAACCCATAAATAGCTAAGAGACGGGCTGAGACGCAGACTTTGGGGAGTGGACGGTGAATCTCTGAATATGAAATACTGACGTGATGACCGTCCCGTCCTCCTTGTTTCTGCATCCCACTCACTCCCCACCACCTGAGACAAATACTCAACAGATGTCTGAGCAGGGAGGAGGAAGCAGAAACTTGAGAAAGTCTTGGGTCTTGAAAATCCAAGAGTTTTGGATGCAAATCAATCAAAATATTATTATTAAAGCTGCATTAGTTGTTTTTTGGGGTTTTTTTTGGCCACTTGGGGGCAGCACAACAAGTTGAAAGCAAAGCATATTATTAGCTTATAAAGTTATGGTGAATGTGTTTGGAAACGGCTGACAAATTTACTAGACATGAAGCAACATTAATATTAAATATGTCACTTGACAAACACAAATATACTATTCACTCTGATTTTAGCTCTGCTTTTGGTCGGTGGCTGTCTGATATAGAGTGTAGCTTCAAAATTTAAGAATAAAATTTAAAAAGGATTTTTGTGTTACGGACCTCACAAAAGAAACATCCGTGGGGTTAATTATGTAATGTTACCTTTAAAATAAATAAGCTGGTTCTATTACAGCAGCACATTCACACCGAAACCAGTCAGAAGTTCAACATACGTGGAATCAATCAATTTAACCCTCTGCTGTTTTAGTTTCATACACACTAACATCCACTTAAACAAACACACCAGCCAACAACGCGCAGCTCAGGTCAAAGTCAGGAAGAGATGAGAGAATCATTTACTTTGTGTTTGGCCGCTGCATCACGAACAGAAGCTTCCTTCGTTGGGGGAGACGGCGTGCAGAGGAATGAGGCTTTCGCACTGCTCGCTGTCCTCTGGCAGCCTGTGGGCGGAGGGAACAGGGTGTCAATCTTCATCACAGTCATCGTCTTGACAACCGTCATTATTGTAATCATCCCTCAGCAAACGCGAGCAAGCATTCGCAGAAGAATGGAGAGCATAAACGCCGTGGAGAGGATCGTCAGTCAGGCATGAACATCTGATTACAGACTTAACTCAGCGAGGCTGTGAGCTACAAATTGAGTCTACTGTCCTTGTGAGAATGTCAGGGGAGAAAAGACTCTGAAGTGTGTGTCAGAGCTAAGGTCAAACTCATTTTTTAATAGGCCACACACACCACAAAACAATGGCTCACTTTCCATTTATGACTTCAAGAGCTTTAACTATTCGACCGGACAGAGAAATCATTTTGTCATTGTAGAATCATTTTGAAATTGTAGAATTTCCACATCTTCACAGTGTGTGTGTGTGTGTGTGTGTGTGTGTGTGTGTGTGTGTACTGAACAAACTGCCTTTTGACTTGGACAAACTGAATTCGTGCAAGCAGCATTTTCATCCATTAAGCGTGCGTCTGTTTACACTCTTTTTGCAGCCACGTCACAGCTGCCACAGAAACCACATTTGTTGCTATTGAAGCAGTCGCTGTGACTAACAACCTGGAAATGACTGCTGTTGTGGGGACATAATCATCTGATTAGTCCAACAAGACATCTCTATGGTGTTTCTGTACCAGTGGCTATGGATGGCTTAGGCATTTTATAGCTTATTTATATATAAGGCCGTTAATAAACGATGACAGATAATCCTATAGAGGGCGCACTTCGTCACAACCAGGGGACAAAAAGCAGAGGTTCAAAAGGGGAGAAATTCTGCTCAGATATTATCTGTATTTAAAAACAGCTCACTGCTGATGGTGTGCGTCACCAGTCCAAAGTGTCGTTACGTTTTTCAGCTTGTGTTGGATTTTCTTACAGTTTAGCTCTAATGGCTTTTTGGCAACAGTCTCGAATCTCAGCTGCTGGAGATTTCAATCGACTAAAAAGATACAAGTTTTTAAAACGGCCCTCGCTCGTGTTACCTTGCCAAAAAGAATAAAGGTGTTCCCTCTAATGGATTACATACTGTAGCTCAAACAAGCAAAGTGGTTTGTCAAACACAAAGACAACAAATCAATCTAAAAACTAACTCGAAAAAATGACAAATGAAATGCAGTTAATAAAATCAGCTGCTTCCAGCGTCCGAGCTGAAAGCCGCCAATATGTCCGCCGCAGGCTGCTGCGTCACCTTTACTCGCTCTGCAGAATCAAACTGTGCGTACCTGTGGATGCGATGTTTCCTGCAAATGAAGACGTATACTCTCCTCAGCCCCACCAGCACTGGATCCCAGTTGTTGTAGTGGCATAAGAGTGTGGCGATGAAGAAAGAGAGGAAGACAGGGACCGCGCCGGCAAAGAACAGCCACGAGAAACGAACCTACACACACACACACACACACACACACACACACACACACACACACACACACACACAAGCGAGTTACAACTACTGTCATTACCAGACTTCAGATTTTCAGATTAATTTATAAACATATCCTCAATTTTGACCCCAATTCAACCCCAATTTCATATAAATTTCATTTCTAAACATGCCAGGTATTCAACAAATGCAAACTGCTGCCAACATTAACCATTTCACCGCTCATTCGACCGTCTCCAAAACGGCGCCTTGCTCGCGCCAGATGAACCTTACCTTGAACTCTTGTTTCAGAATTGTTAAGTACCTGCGGTGGGAAACTTACCTTCTGCATGCAGATATCGGCCATAATAGAAAGTGGGATGGTGAGGCTCAGTGCCAGAGTCCCAATTAGAGATGATGTGAGGAAACAGCCCCTGAGGACAGAAAGCAGCGTCACCAGTTGCAGCATTAAAGCACCTTGGAGATACTTTATATTCTTTAGACTGAAGATCTTTTAGATTAGTGCAGTTTAACTCCTTAGCGAGTGAGTTTCAGAATAGCAAACTACACAAGTGAAAGCATTAAATGTGCTCACTACATGGTACGGCTTGGCTCGGCTCAGCTCGACTGTAGTTGATGCTAAGTGGCGGAGTGAAAATGTGAGAGACTGCTGATTGGTTAATCTTGACGACAGACGCCTGCATATGAACCCAGTATCTTCACTGGCACTGGAAGCGTTACGGTTTCTGCTTGTAGTCCTTTTGTAGTCTTGATTAGTACTGACCAATTGTGTTTGAGCAGGCTTTGGTTTTGCACAGGTAAACAGTGTGTTCGGACCATGAAAACAACAGCGCTGCTCGCTGCTGTGCCATGAGCGGAAACACGCTTGTCACATCTTGTAGGGTAAAAAAAGGTAACTCGTGATGATTTGGTGCCAGAATCACGATCCGAATACACGATGGGTGAGGTTCTTACCAGAGCCAGAGGAACTCTGAGAGGACGGTTCCAATGAGGCCATTAATGAGGATGTACGTCCACACCAGCTGGCTGGGAAGCTCAAAGGCCTCGAAGCCCGTGTAGTGGAGCAGGAGGAAGCCGGGCCACAGCAGCAGCAGGTTGAACAGACCCACAAACCCTGAGGGACACACAGAAGCTCCAGCTCAGACGGCTCGAAAGGCAAATACTGGCAGCCACGCAGGCAACAACATCATGGAATAAAAACTGGTGTATGAGCAGGAGTCGGGAGTGCAGTCGCGGTGCAAACATTGCTAAGAGTATTGTTGATGACTGCAACAACTGACACACCTTTTTGAAAGACAAGCAAAGTGAGCCTTTGCTTACCAAAGAACATGGGAATGTCAAGCTTGTCCTCCCGATCCACTCGTCTCTTGATCATTACGATGTAGACAGCGTAGAGCATCGCCCCAGCCAGCGACCACAAAGAACCTTCAGGAAAATTTCAAAGTCAATTGCATCCGGAAAGAAGGTTTCAAACTGTATTAATTCAGCACCACTGGACATTTCACTAAACAATTGTGATGTGGAAGAGCGACAGACACTCGCGGTCTCTACGGGTACCTATGACGCCCTTCTCATCAGGATTGTCCATGCTGGAGAAACTCACGAGGGCAACACCTCCCATGCTAAACAAGAGAAACGCGACATGTATTTTGTGTGTCCTTCATACATGTTTTATGAGTTCGCAACTCATTCAGCTCTTACCTGAGAGCCACAGCCAGCAGTTTGGACAAGGTGAAACGGTCGCTGCTGTTGCTGGGAAATATGGCTGCTAAGATGAGCGTAAACAGGCCTGAGGAGGGAGAATCAGAACAGTCAGAGCAGTGGGTACACTTCTCTTCAGGTCAGACAATCATATGGTGGCTCGCCTTCACAGAGACTCACCTGAGGTGGACGACAGAATGTTGACGATGGCGACCTGCGTGTCGGACAGGGCTTCCTGATAGGACAGGTTAGCCAGGAACCACTGGAGGAGAAACGGGCAGAATGACAAACACCCTGCGCAAAATTTTTTTTTTTTTTTTTTTTTTTTTTAGTGACATGTTTTGTCATTGGAGGGAACTCACTCCAACGAAATTTGTTCTCTGCATTTAACCCACCCAAGTGACGTGCACACACACACAGCAAACCCGGGGCAGTGGGCGACCGCGTGCAGCGCCCGGGGAGCAGTGGGGGTTAGGTACCTTGCTCAAGGGTACCTCACGTAACTTAGCTCAGAAAACCTGATTATGCAGAGGTGAAGCTTTAAGTTAGGTTCAACTTACAATTCAACAACCGCACATACCTCTGAAATTATCAGGTAAGTCATTTCTCACACAGCAGCGTACAAAACACACAACTACACAGTTTTTATTTCTGGGTTGCTGCATTGTTCTGTAAGGTCTTCCTGTGTTTATATGAGCAGCTCCTGCCGTTGACTTCATGTTAATCCATCACAATTGTAACATGCCAGTAAAAATCATAGCAGTAAAAAAGGAAATATATAAATATTATTTTTAAATGATTCCCAAACTTTAAAAAAGAGACCTTTATCAGACACTTTCAGTATTTGTTGTTTGCTGTGCCCAGGGAGGATGAGTCACAAATTAAAAGCAGCTCATCTAAGTGATTAATGACTTGCAGTTTTTGGCGCTCATAAACCATCACTTTCTGCTCTCTTACATAATTCACAAAATGTCCTTTTGACAAAGTACCAGCAAAACACACTGCTCGCCACCTGACCAGCTTATAACACCAACAGAAAAATAAAATCCCAACAGACGACTCGAGTCACAGAAATGTGACAAATAACCTTTTCTTCTGAAACTTTAAAATATTTTTTCCTTTGACAATAATTTCTATGTTTAATATTTTTTGAAAGCCCTTTTTTTTTTTTTTTTAAATTGATGACACTGAAACTGTTAAACTGTTTTCTCTCCAAAATGTACCCAACGTCCTTCATGATTGTGTTTGACAAAAATTACTTTTGAGTCCTCAGTCTGTGGGTGTTTTGAGGCCGCAGCTTTAAGCGCATCTCCTGCAACTTCGCGCTTAAAACGATCATTTTTCATATCCATCTAAAAGCTGACAATCCCGCTGACGTTTGCTCACCACAAAGCAGAAGAAGAAGCTGATTTTGGCCACATCAGAGATGGTTAGCTTGCCCATTGTGCGCAGCATGGCCTCGTGGTCCTTGGCAGCTGGGTAGGACATGCGGGACAGTTTGGCCTCCAGGGCTTGAGTGGAGGGCAGCTGACGCACCTCCATGATGTTACTAAAACGCACCCGCTGCTTTTTGGACGCTGCTGGGAGGCAGAAATGGAGAGATGTGTGAGCTGACGAAGGCAGGGGTTTTATTAAAATGCCTGAACAGACAAAATGTAAAGTCATTTTGAGACTCCATTTGTATTTGCAGCAAGACGACCACGTGTCGCTTATCAGGTGCTCAAGCATTCTGATTTGTTTGTTTAGACAGAGCTGCTTAAAATATGAACACTTGAAAACACAAACAGAAGAGAAACCTGAGTAAGCCTAATAAACAGTCTCAGGACTTCCATCCTGTGGATTTGGACTCTGGAGGTACACTGCCTCTCAGTCAGCTAGAAATTGAGGTCAGTTTTTCCTGAACTGCATCACTAACAAGTACAGAAACGCAGAAAAGAAGAATATTCCGATTTTTCCATTGTTCTGGAAAACACAGCCGAGACGGAGGAGAGCAAAAATCTTTTCTGTTCATAACTTTGGTTTCATTATAATAATGTGTGAGAGAAAAGAAAAGAAACAACCAAGCATGACCTGAAAGTTAAAATGTCCAATATTCGATTTCATACTGGCACTAAACAACAATTTTGTCCATTTGTCCATTTCACTGCCCGTCATTCCTGACCAAACTGATGAGGTTATCGATCACACATCGATCAAAACTTAAGCCCTTCGTTCTCCTGTGGTCTTAGTAACTTCAGAGGGGCTACATGACGTCACAATAACAGACAAACACAGACAACATCCACTGTGTACTCACAGGACTCACAGTCTCCAATTAAACAGTGTGGCTGCTCGGCAGGCACATCCTGGAACTTCACTGGAACGTAAAGTGGTTCACTCTGCGCAACAGTAAACCAGGAAGATGTTTACAGTTGTCAAAGCCACTAAACCAACAAGAGAGTTTGATTGTGCACAGGAAGACAGTAATGCTTAATGCTCAGTAAAGCTTTGTCAGGGTTTACACAGATGAGCCCACAGCCAAATGGCCCGAACATAACAGTTAGTTACTTCTGTGGCGAATAACAGAAAACGAGTCAACAGTTTTCTCTGCAATTAAACGACGTACCAGGCAGTTGTTCACAGTGGTGTCAGTGGTGCAGGGTGCAAAGTAGGCCTCAGCATCGGCAAACTGAAGAAACGAGGAATTAAAACTATCAGCTCACAGAAAAAGAACAACAATTCAGATTCTGACTTTCTGCTGTGGTGACTGAATTTCCCCAAGATTAACTTGCACTTCTGTCTCGTCTTAAAGGAAAGCTGCAGGGCATCATTTATGATTGTGCATGCCTCTATTTGTTCACAAAATATCCAGCATTTCTGCTTCTGTAGCTGAGAAAAACAAAGTCGATGAACCTGGCAGAAGGTCTGTTGTGTGGTTCTCTATCACTGAGGCTGAGGGCTGCCATGAATGGAAACACTGCCCCCGTGTGGTGAGAGGATTTAACTACTTACAAACGCAGAGTGCCGGCGTTTCAGCGTGCCGGTGCACTGCTGCCTCCAGGGCCGCCACAGCAGGAAACCCAGCAAATAGAGCACAAACATGGAGGTCTTGGTGAACGTGCTGAAGAAGGGTTTGTTGTACTCCTGCCGCTTGAAAATGTACTGTGGGAGGAATCAGCAGGAGGAGGCTTTTAGCATGAAAGCTTATATTGGTTAAAGTCCCCCTCAAGTCAAAACTGTGTTTTTCTTCTTGTTCCCACAGCTGTGTGTTTCACCTTCTCCGTGCTGAATGATGTCTGACGCTATCAGACAGCTTTGTAACACTGATTTGTGATTTGTAACACTGCAAACAGTTGAAGCTGAAGCCTCCAAACACTGAGAATGAACTTTACAGCGAAGTATGAGACGTGTTGTGTTTGAAAGTAAAACATATTTGAATATTCAATTAATTTTTAATGAATGGGAGAATATAGGTGTTATTTTAAGGATTTTATTGTGATAATTATATATATATATATTTTTTTGCCCATTAAACCCACCTCAGACACACAGAGATTTTCTTTTTTTATGCTTTAATGCATTTGAGGAGGGGATCTTTAAGTAAAATGCATTGCAGGCTTAAAGAGTCAACACTTTGATGCGTTCAAGCAGCAGGTTTGGTTTCACTGATCTGCACTGTCAATTCTAACATGTTTGACCTGGGTTTTGTCTCTCAGGCACTCCTGCCTATTTTATTTTGAAATTCAAGTTTGTCAAGATTTTTGCTAAGAGCAAACAAATTATATTTACTCAATATAATGTTATACTTTCACTCTCCTACCTCTCAGAAGGCTCCACTGTACTTTTTATTCTAGTGTATCATGTATCTGATGGCTGTAGTTGCTGTTGTGTCTTTGTTTAGTTACTATAAAAGACATTTTGATGAAAAGAGGCTTCCGTGCTTTCCGCTTTCCTACCACTTCTATGCTGCTAACTCAGTCGTCTCTTGTAATGGCTCCACTGCCACAAGAAATCAGCTGATCAGCTAATCCATTTAAGATGCTTATCTTTGACACTGTGACATGATTTCTGAAGCAGTACACAGAATAACAACAGAAACTAAAATGTTTTATACTCATATGTTAACATATCAATAATTTAATTCTCCATAAATGCAACAGCTGTCAAAATGACTTAAGAGTATAAGTTGGAAAAAGTTTACTTATGTTTGCACTTTGGAATTTTGGCAGTGAGAAGTTGCAGCACATTTAATGGAGTTGCAGTTTTTACTAGTTAAGAGTTTGAGTACTTTGTCAAACATTTGACAGGAGAAAGAGAAGAGCTAAGTCTGTCATATACTGAGGACCAACACAACAAAACACCAACAAACACATCTGCAGTTCACACAGCTGTCTGCTGATCTCGGAACACTTCGATGCACTCAGGTTACCGAGCACATCTGCTCCCCCCCCTTATCTCATTTCATTATGGTTTTGTCATCTCGTTCTGCCACCCACCTTTCAGCAGCAGGTGTGGAAAACTGAGTAATTGTGACAAAGTCCTTACTGAGGTTAGCTCAGAGGAGGCTACCCAGATGACATCCACCAGCAGGAGTATCACCACGCCCAGCGCCATCCGCCTCCGCTGGGCTGCAGAGCTACCCTGAGAGCTCATCCGGTTCATGATGAACACCCACTCCATCAGTGCACTGCCAAGAGATGCATGGGTAAACAAGAACATGTTGAAGGTACAACACATTTAGAAACTGGCTCACTACTGAAGCCAGCATTATATATATACATATATATAAATCAATCAATGTGTTATTTGAGCCCATAACCACTTAACAACTGAGCCAAATTTTGAGGTGTAACATCTCTTCAAGCAAACTACACACATTTAGACTATTTCTCCTTACGATACTGACTTAGGAACTACTGTAATATATTTTCCACTTCCATTCACTGAGCCTCCCAAACAGCTGTTTGTGTCCAGCTGTAGTTCAAGAATCGACATCTCTGTTTTTAGGCAAAACTCCTGAAGGCTGCACTTGATGCAGCTAAGTGAACGGTGACAGTTACAGTACAGCACATCAGAGTAAAAGCATGACTACAGTACCCTGGCAGAGATGAGGGTAAGTCTGAAATAACTTTCATATCGCGATACACACCTTTTTACCAGCAAAATTCACACTCTGAAAGATCTTTTCCAGGCGCCAGTTCAGTTTCACTGTGAAGTTTAAAGAAAAATCTGCCACAAAAAGAAAGAACAAGGCAGTAATGTTAATCTTACAACTAAGACTATAATGTCACACAGCAACCATCAGTGGAAATGTTCCCATAAGTGACAGTAAGCGGCTAAGACAGCCAAAGGAAGAGAAATATACTTTTATACGAATACAAAAGGGAAGCTTAAGTGGCAGCTCGTCGGATGTCAGGGGTTTGTGGGACACAGCAAAGAAAAACTCAAAACTCTGAACCAGAGCTGTGCTGAAAGCAGCTACATGTGAGTTAACGCGAGCTGGGTTAACATTTGTTCACAGGAGCCAGCTCTCCAACTCCTGAAAGCTAGCGAAACAGCTTGAAGGCTAGCTATTATCTGGCTCCAGATGGACGTGAACAAGAAACGCTAAATGTTGTGTTTCAGTGTTACTCTGCGTGACGCTAGTTCAATGACAGCAGGTGATTCAGGTCGAGCTAATGCGCGTAGCTAACGTTAGCAAATAACGCCACTGTGCTACCTTTACCTGTTTATCAGCATCAGATAACTAGCTAACTATCGTTGACGAGCACGTCGCTAACAAGCTTGCTTTATTAAGTGATCAAATGCCGAAGTAAAGTTGGCCACTGTACCTGAATGCGAGAAGAGGTCATTTAGTCTGCGCCATTATTTACTTATCTTTTCGTATACTGCTGAAATATCGACTAATCGCTGATTTTACGATAGAAATATTGACAGCCCAGTGGTTGTAAACATTAGCACACCCTCCCTCTTTATTATCAGGTGACATCACTTATGTGTTGCGGAGAATTCTGGGATATGTAGTCTTAAAGAGGCATTATAGAATTCAGACGTCTTTAGAAGTCATATTCATTCATTATGTCTATTTAAATACTATGTAGTAAATACTATTTATGCTTTTAGACTGCAACAGAGCTGAAAACAACGGAATACATAACAGTATGTAATTATACTGTTATATAGCTGAGAGAGATGTAAAAAGGCAGTGGTTTATTGTCTGAATTAGCCCTTTGGTAAATGCTTCAGACATATTATAAATATATGTTCATCTACATTATTCTCTAATAATTCTATTTTTATGGCTAGGGGTGGGGGTAAAGCTGTCACTGATAGACACAAGCTTTCACCACATATAACAATGATAATGCAAAAAATACGGATAAATACAAAACATAACTCAATTGTCCATTAAATCTGTTCTGTAATATAATAAAATAATATTATCTTTTTTTAGTCCTTATATTCTCTGGAGGTTCATATGTAGGTATTCATGTGTCCAGCAGGTGGCGGCTGTCTCTGTGCTGCGCGTTTTAGAACAGTAGAACAGTAGAGCAAGAGCAGCACCACTTCTTCAATTAAACATGGCAGCTTCCCTGATAGACGAGCAGGGTTGTTAAGCTTGCGATTATGTTAAAACTACCGCATCATTACGTATGTCACATTTAATTACTGTTACTACGACGAAGTGAAGAGTAGGTGTAGCGGTAAGTAAGTTCTGTAACAGTGTTGAAAGAACTCGCAGGGTTAGCAAACTTGTTAGCATGAGGCTAGCGCGCCACCTGAGAACAAAGTGTTTATGATTGTGTAATACCCGGTGTTAAAGCTTTGGGATTAAATGTTTACAACTAATGTACTAAAGTTTTTAATTTGAGAGATGAATCCATCAATTAAGTGAGATGAAATGACCGGTGACGTGTGGCGCGCTAACTCAAAGCTAACTTAGACTTGTCAACACACACTGAACGTCATTTATTTCGGCGGGTTAAAAATATCGCTTTATGTAATTCCCTTATTCACGGCGGTTATATGTTGCACAGGCTGTAGTGTTCTATAGGATTTTGAAGACCATGTTGTCCACATAGTGAAGTAAACATAGCAGAATCATGGAGGTTTCCGCTGAGGAGGAGGAAACTCCCCATGCCATCGATATGACCACCAGTGAAAGGGTAAGCTTTTTACATCTAATAATAACGCCTTATGAGCACATCTGGGATTTATATTGAGCTATTGGATAATTAGACTAAATGCTGGGGATGAACTACTAACATCTGCACTGGCATGTTGGTATTGTTTGGTTTCTGGCAGTAGGCTGCATACAAGAGCAAGTTAATTCGGTTAGATAGATACTTTATTGATCCTGAGGGAAATTCAAGGTTTTGCTTTTCTGTTTCAGGTGGTGGATCTTCTGAATCAAGCTGCCCTGATACCCACAGATGAAAAGCTAACAGTGCTCAAACAGGTTTGTGTCTGTTCTCTTCAAATCGGGAAGCAGTAAGGAGGCGGTGGGTAATTCTGAATCAGTCAGTGAACATCTGTAATTTTCAGGTTCAGGAACTCATCATCAATAAGGATCCGTCTCTACTTGATAATTTCTTGGATGTAAGTAAACTTTCACGTAGCTTTCTTTACTGACGTTTGTTTGACCGGAAATACGCAAGTTGTTTGACTGTGTTGGCTGTTTTCAGCTGGCAGCTGATGTCAACATGACAGTAAACTAAAACTGTGATTCGCAATTCTGTTCATCCTGTAGGAGATGATCGCCTTTCAGACTGACAAGTCTATCGAAGTGAGAAAGTTTGTCATTGGCTTCATAGAGGAAGCATGGTGAGTTGTTAGACAGAAGAGGCTCGTAAATCTCGTGTTTGTGAAAGTAAATGTTGTGCGCCATCTTAAACCTTTCGCTGTTTTTGTCTTTTCCAGTAAAAGAGACAATGAGCTCCTTCTCAGGTTGATCGCCAACCTGAACATGTTGCTGAAAGATGAAAGTGTGAACGTGGTGAAGAAAGCCATCCTCACACTCACCCAGCTGTACAAGGTTACTCTTCAGGTAAGCACAAGCCTCATTCACATGACATCATAGGGAAATACAAAAAAATACCAAGTTACTATTTCCAGTATTTATTCAAACTCTTTACTCCCCTGCCTCCCTCTTGCCAGTGGTTGGTGCGCTCTAAAGCAGTATCAGAGACGCAGGAGGCGTGCTGGGATCTGGTCACGCAGATGAAAGGGGACGTTCTTGCCTTGCTGGACTCTGAAAATGATGGCGTTCGCACACATGCCATCAAGTTCACAGAGTCATTAATCATCACTCTGTCGCCACGGACATCAGACTCCGACGTCCCCAAGCGACAAGAGGGGGACATCAGCCTGGACAAAGTTCCCAAAGATCACTCGTACATCCGCTACGGTACAGATATTAGGAATTCTGTCGTGAGGACAAAATATGTGTTTTTTTCATCCACTCAAGTCAAGTTCATCTTTTAAAATGGCTTCTGTTTGAACATCAGATGTTTTGTGTGAGGAGGGGAAGACTGCACTGGAGAGGCTGCTGAAGTTCATGGTCCATCCGGCCATTTCCAGCATTAACCTGACCACAGCACTGGGCTCCCTGGCCACTATTGCCCGTCAGAGGCCAATGTTCATGTCAGAGGTGGTCCAGGCATATGAGACGTTACATGGTAAGTGGATCTGAGCCAGGACTGCTAATAACAAACCACCATTTAAAACAAGTCTCAGCCTGATATTGATCCAAAACAAATGGATAAAATGAGATCATCTTCTACACAGCAAATCTTTTTGCTCAGTGCATATTTTGAAATATTTAATAGTATTTTCCCTTTCCTCTGTGTGCTTGAACTTTCTTTTTTTTAGCAAACTTGCCACCCACTCTGGCCAAGTCTCAAGTCAGCAGCGTACGAAAGAACCTGAAGCTGCACTTGGTGGCAGTCCTCAAGCATCCCTGCAGCCTGGAGTTCCAGGGTCAGATTAGCACTCTGCTGCTCGACTTGGGCATGCCCCAGAGTGAAATAACCCGCTCTACACCTGCACCGCGTGAGCAGCGCAAAAGGCCTCGCCATGAACAGTACACAGAGGGGAAAAAGGTCAAGATTGGTGAGTAGTGATAGCAGACAGACGTTCTGATTTGATGTATACGTATTGAAATATTTGGTGGGTTTTCCAGGTTTTGATAAGTTTTGAATTTGCTCAAAAATTTCAACTAGGCTGCAAAATTACTGTAGTGCTGTTCCACTATACACACAAACATGAATCTGTGCTTTTTAGACCATTTACATGTCACATTTTCTGACATTTACTTCTCTGAAGTGTCCAGTAGAATCAGCATGGCACAACAATCAGGTTTATGTGACCATAAATACCAAAACTTTTAACCTAAGGCAGCTTGAAGCACTTAAATCTTAAAAGAGATAGTGTTGGACACAGTCAGCTGCAGGTTCACTGTAAACATCCAGCATTTTGCCTCCTTTGCTCTCAGAGCCAGCCCTTATTGAAGACGATGAGGACAAAGAGGAGCCAGCCTCGCTCTCAGCCCCCAAACCAGCTGCTGTCCCGGTAGCACAGTCTGCCATTGACCTCACAGCTGAGTTCCTGCACCCGCTGCTCAACCCTGAGAACGTAGCCAACCTGGTGAGCAGCGGCGGACTGTTTTTTTTTTTTTCAGTGTGTTTCTTTTCCTTAGGTGGGACTGGCTTGAAAGTTAATTCCATCTGTCTGCCTGCTGGTTTAGGTGCTCATCAGCATGGTGTATCTGCCAGATGTCATGCCAGCATCCTTCCAGGCCACGTACACACCTGTTGAGTCAGCAGGCACTGATGCACAGATCAAACATCTGGCCAGGCTGATGGCCACACAGATGACCGCAGCTGGAATTGGTCCAGGTTTGTCACAAAATTAGGTGTTTTTGATAGAAAGGAGGAGTTGAACAATGGGAATTTGGCCCAAAGTGTGTTTGTCAAAAAAGAAATCTTCTTACTGCTGTGCGTTGGTCTGGGTCTAACTGAAAACATGTAATCTCAGGACTTGAGCAGTGCAAAGCCAGAGAAGACGAGATTGGCAAAGAGGAAGGCAACGAGGGAGACTCTGGTGCTAAAGACCAGCTCATCAAGCGCAAATTTCCTCCTGTGATAGTGGGACAAGCCATCTCTGTGGTGGGAGGTTATGCAGAAAAGACCACAGAGGCGGCTCCCGCCACCGCCAAGAGGCTCCCTGAACCCATCGTCCCTACAGCACAAACCAAGTGAGTTCTGGCACTAACTCAAACACATGGCTGCGGTATCGTAAGCTGCACCTTGTGTGCAAATCCTTGACTTTACTCTGTTACAGAATGGCAGGAGCGAGTGGGAGGAAAAAAGTGTTTCGGTTGTCAGACGTCGTCCAGCCTTTATCGGACACCCAGATTGAAACGTTAACCTCCAAAGCGGTCAAACGCATCCTGCATTCAGAGAAGGCGATTACTCAAAGTGGCATGTCCCACGTGAGTGATCACCACATGGCTAATTTCTCTTTTTTCATAATGATTGATGTTTAAAGAAGCGCCAAAAGGCCTGTTTTAGAGGATAATCACACTCGCTCTGCACGGCAGGTCAGAGTGAAGCTGCTCTCCAGGCTCGTGACGCAGTTCGAAGGAATGATGAAAGAAGACGTGCTTGAATTTATTCTGGAGGACATCAGGACGAGGAGTGACCTGGCCTTTTCTCTCCTCTACCAAGAGTACAACACTTACCTCAGCCTGCTGCCCTCTGGGCTGCTGGACAGCTATGACCACTGCCTGTACACTCTGCTGTCTGGCCTGCAGGAGAAGCCCGAGCAGAGGGACGGGTGAGACAAAAACTCGTCAATCTCACACGTCGATTTCACTGGCTCTCATTGAAACATGCACCCCCATTAAAATGGGATGTTAGCTGGATGATAAGCGATAGTCTTTGTAAACTACGTGAAACTTTTTTTTGTGACAAATACTCAATTGTTTGTCCTGGACAGCTCTCACGACTCTCGTTTTGTTACCATGTTCGGTCTCTTCCAGACTTTTCACTAAACTGGTCCTGGAGGCTCCCGTCATAACAGAATCTGCGTTGGAAGTGATACGACGTTACTGTGAGGACGAGGTGAGTGATGCGACAAAGACGCAGCTTCTCGTTTAGACCTGACAAACGTCCACTGAGCTGTCCAACTGACGTCTCGTTTCAGTCTCGGGTGTATTTGGGCATGACGACTCTGAAGGAGCTTATCGTCAAACGGCCTTCGAGGCAGTTTCAGTACCTGCATGTGCTCCTGGATCTCAGTTCACATGAAAAAGAGAAGGTGATAACATTTCTTGTCCACATTTCGTTGCCGTGTAACTCACACTCACGCTCTTTCAGTCTGCTGACCTGATTTGCCGATTCTGTTTTCAGGTTCGGACCACCGCCTTAGCTTTTCTCAAGCGCATGTATGAGAAAGACCAGCTGAGGGACTACATTGAGAAGTTTGCCCTGAACTACATGCAGCTTCTGGTCCACCCAAACCCTCCGTCTCTGCTGTTTGGGGCTGACAAAGACACAGGTTTGGAATACATGTGCATGATTTCACTCGTCTTGCATCACATTTTTACAACTATTTATGATCCCTGACAGGTTTTTTTTTTTTTGTGAGTTTGCGTCGGTATTTTGAGCGCTTCCTTTCATTTATACAGAACGGTACCTTACGAAAAGGACATATTATACATATTATTCATATTAGAGCATCTGGTCCAGACTGTATGATCAGGATGTAAGTCCGTGCATGCTGGGTCGTTCTTGGTCCACTCCTGTAAGCTCACAGTGTTGTGTGTCTGCTGAAACAGAGGTGGCGTCCCCCTGGACTGAAGACACAGTGAGACAGTGTCTGTTCCTCTACCTGTCCCTGCTGCCCCTGAACCACCGGCTGGTCCACGAGCTGGCGTCTGTCTACACTGAGGCCATCGCCGACATCAAGCGCAGTGTGCTACGAGCAATAGAGCAGCCTGTAAGTCTCTCCTCGCTGTCAGCATGGCGTCACTCTGTCACTCATTTGTTCTTCTTATACAGTTAAAGGGGCAGTTCGCCCCAAAATGAGAGCTGCATGTTTTTCCTTTAAACTGTAGTGCTGTTTGTCCGTCTTGATAGTTTTGTTGTTAGTTCGGAATTACTTGTCCATGTTAATGTGATCAACGCTCTCACAACATCTGGGAAAAACAGAAGGGCCGTGTGTAGGAGGAACACTGTGATATTTAAAGCAGCTATTCGTGTCTGGAAAGCTAAACATGATAAAATCCACTGAGGGCAAAGTCGAATGCTGTGTTTATCTATTTCTTCATGTGTTTTTAACTCTTTGACCAGCAGAGAAGGTAAATTCAGATGAAAGTAAACAAAAAGAAGTTTAGAATGCACACCTGTAGCCTCATACCTGTGATGTCACGTCTTTACGAACTGCAGTTTCATGATTTGTGAGAGAACTGTGGACATAAAGTTAAATTAAGTCTCCCCCAGAGCAAAAACAGATCTAAATTAAGCAATGCTCCTCTGGCTTTTTCTTGTTTTTAACAGTATTGAAAAAATTTTCACCTGTCTTGTAGATCCGTGGAATGGGGATGAACTCTCCTGAGCTGCTGCTGTTGGTTGAAAACTGTCCTAAAGGAGCAGAGACTTTAGTCACTCGCTGTCTGCACATTTTGACAGATAAAGGTAACAAGACAGCAGCACGAAACGTCGGCAAACGCCGGGCGAGAGCGCAGTAGAATTAAAGTCTGGAAAATGCAAAGTTCTGACGTGTAACTTCCTGTTCTCCATTCAGTGCCTCCATCTCCAGAGCTGGTGGAGAGAGTGAGGGACCTTTACCACAAACGAGTGCCGGATGTTCGCTTCTTAATCCCAGTCATAAACGGCCTGGAAAAGGTAACGTACATCCTGACTTATCTCACTAAGCCGTGATAATCACGATTCTTTGTTTTTAGTGTTTTTACTCTACTACATTTTGGTTGTTTCTCTCCGTGTAGAATGAAGTCATCCAGGCTCTTCCCAAGCTGATCAAACTCAACCCGATTGTGGTGAAGGAGGTTTTCAATCGCCTATTGGGCACTCAGCACAGTAAGAGTCTTTTTTTCCTTTTCATGTTCACAAATGTACACATTTGATCGAGCACTAATAATTGTTTGAAGGTTATATTTCTGCTAATGAAAAATAGAAATTTTAATGCCTCTGCGTTGGTGAAAGCAGTGACTGGAGGCATTATGTTTGAGGGGTTTGGCACTAAGGTCCACCTGGACTCAAAGATGATCTGATTAGATTTTGGTGGTCAAAGGTGACTGTGACCTCAAAAACAAGTTTTTTATTGGCCTACCTTATTGTGGTGTGCAGTTCTGTTGTTTGACCACTAGATGTCAGTACAGGAAGTGGAACTTCTTCCTGGCTTTTTGTTTTGTTTATCCCTATTATTTTCTTTTTATCTTGTTTGTTTCATTTATGCATTGACGATTTTCCACAGCCTTTTAAAAATATTCCTCCTTTATTCTGAACCCATATGTCAGATTCTCCATCACTGGGGGGTCGCCTGTGAGATCGTATTCAGGTGTTTTCTCACTGTTGTTTGTCACCTTTCAGGTGAGGGCAGTTCGACTGTGTCCCCTCTCACCCCAGGAGACCTGCTGATCGCCTTACACAACATAGACTCAACCAAATGTGATATGAAGTCTATCATCAAAGGTCAGTGTGGAGTGTATGATTAAACCTTCAAGTTAAAGTTAAACTGATAAACTGCTTCATGCCTCCTCAAATCCCCTACTTGATAACGTAATACGTCATCATATATTTATTTTCTGCTTGACTGAGGTGACTCTTCAGATGAGATTGGTTATTCAGCAAGCCTCTAATTAGTAATAATTGTGGTATACATTCAGACGTTGATTGCTGTGTGAAAACTTCATAACGTTGCATTCCTGTCTCCGCTGCATACGTGCCACAGCTACCAACCTGTGCTTTGGAGAGAAGAACATCTACACGTCGGAGGTTTTGGCCGTGGTGATGCAGCAGCTGATGGAGCACAGTCCCCTCCCCATGCTGTTAATGCGTACCGTCATCCAGTCCCTCACCATGTATCCCCGGCTGGTAGGCTTTGTCATGAACATCCTGTCCCGCCTCATCGTCAAGCAGGTCAGCCCCAAACTCAAGCCAGTGATTTTATGGTTTCCACGGCCAAACGGGATTTGAGAAATTATTTTCTGGGGTTTTTTTTCTGCTCCTGTAGGTGTGGAAGTATCCCAAGGTGTGGGAGGGATTTGTGAAGTGCTGCCAGAGGACGAAGCCTCAGTCGTACAGCGTTCTCCTGCAGCTGCCGCCCGCACAGCTGACCAGCGTGTTTGAACGCTGCCCGGAGATGAGAGAGCCTCTTCTGCAGCACGTCCACTCCTTCACGCCTCATCAGGTAAGAGCTGCTGCCACGTTCACCGCTCCTCCTTTACTGTCCGCTCTTTGGATCGCCTTCTGTACCAAATGCCTCCCTTTGTGTCTGTGCGACAGCAAGCTCACATACCGGCCTCCATTATGGTGGTGCTGGAAGGAGAGAAGAAGCCAGAACCAAAACCTGCAGAGCCTGTCGTGGAGAAAGAGGTAACTGATGAAGATGTGAACGTGAGCAGCGAGACCCGTTGCGTGCTTTTCCCTGCCATGAACTTTTAAGATCACATTTTTTATTGTTTGTTTTTTTTCATCATTCAGATGGAACCAGTTTCTGCTCCAGTTAAAGAAGATGCTCCCGTCGCTGCAATGCAAGAGCTCGAGATGCGAGTCCAAGAACATCCGGCCGACGTGAAAGATGATGAAGAACCAATGGAGCAAGAGGAGTCCAATCCAGAGATACAAGAGGAGAGCGACAGCGTTTCCCAAGTAAGATTAACTCACGTGTCATTAATCATTTTTTACTCGTACCAACATGGACAAGACACGAACAGGAGCACTTAGGCCAGGGTTAGAAAAATAAAATGTGATTCAAAGTCTCACATTCTGTTTGTTTCTCTACATTCATTAAGTCAAAATGAGGATGTGGATGATTGCAAAATATTTAGGTTTGAATGCAGCCTGAAAAGCACAAGATTTTTTAATTTGTGTGCCATCATCATCAGCATAATCCACAGAAAACTCCTCTTTGCTGCTCCATTTTATCAGTCCAGAATTTGAAAAGAAAAAAAAGACTGGGACTAAAAAGTTTTGCTCTGTATGTTAATTTCTGTTTCTTTTCAGGTGGACGTGACAAGGGAGGGAGAGACATCATCTCCTCAACCAGAACCAGCTGAGGAAGTGATGGAGACGTCTCAGCCTGAACTGTCAGACCTCCAGGAGCCAGTAAAAGATGTCCAAGCTGACGTCGCAGGACCTGAGGCTGGAAGCAGCGGCGAAGAATGACCGCTCGGAACAGATGCACTCAGAATAAATGAACATTTCTCTCCTCTGAAAATATCCCACAGATTTTCTTCAGGATTTCTTTTTGTATTTGTAGAGAATAGGTTAAGTGGAAAACAAAATCAAGGAAACATGCGTTCATGTATTGCTGAAATAAATCAACAAAACACTGGTATGCTGTCTGCTTCACTTCTTTTGCTGTACTACTTCCTGCCTTTGTTTTTTTTTCCACTCACACCAACTCAACACAATAACCTTTAACTATACTGGCCTAATTATTCATGCTCTCCCACAACACCTTGAAACTGTTGCATTGCTGCATTACTTTTGATGTTAACAACATACATTGTGTTCCTGTGAAATCGCTGGAAGAAGCGTGGGATATCCCCAGTGTGGGACTAATAAAGATCTTATTTTGTTCTTGTTTTTTTCTTTACTCTTTTAAAAAATGCAACCGAATGCGTAGTTTTTTTCCCCCAAAGATGCCAACGGTACAACCGAACTCTGCCTCTGATTGGCTTAGGCGAAGAAAACGGGTACTAGCCAATCAGAGGCAGAGCAATACAACGTCAAGTCCAGATGAACTCATGACGTCGCCGTCCTGTTTAAAAAAATGGCGTCGCATAGGTAGACTTTTCTGACCAAAGAAACTCTACGAAGGGCTGTGTTTCCGACCCTTGGCTTGGTGGCTAATCTCGCGAGATGAGATGAATGGACCAGAACGTTAGATTCTAACTTCACATTCGCCTCACCAGGTCTGTAAACGATACATTGCGAGATAACCCTCAAGCTGACAGAGCCAGTAAGTACGCGGCGTTTCTCCGGTTCAGAAATCAAATGAAGGCTGTGATTCTCGCCGCCGGGTACGGAACCAGGCTTCAGAGGGATGTGGCGGCCGACAGCAGCGGCACGTTCGCTCACCTGCTCGGCGTTGCCAAGCCGCTGCTTCCGGTAGGACGGTGTGCCTTGATATCCCACTGGGTCCACTCTTTGACCGCCTCTGGCTGCGTGGACTGCATTTACGTTGTCGTAAGTAAGCAGTGGGGGAAAAGTCACCACATTTACCTTATAGTTTATAGTTTCTTTGCATACCAAGACTTAACCTACAAAAATAACTACACATCAGTAGCATTTAAAGCAGCTGAAATCATTTACATGTTAATTCATCGATAATAACAGAATACGTTTTGCACATATGAACTGCGAATGGCTGACCCGGCCGCTCTCCTGTGCAGACTAACGCTGTGTACCAGGCTGCGTTTGAGGAGTGGGCGTCACGCTTCACTAATGTCAAGATCCTCAGCGATCAGACGACAAGCAATGAGGTAAATGCAGTTTTTACGCAGTGATCGTTGTCACCATTTACCTGCCATGTGTCGGCCCTCAGAAAGAAAGACTTCCTCTGGCTCAGTAACCTGGATTCAAGTCCCACAGAGAAATCAGATTTCTTCTCCCATGTTTGACAAGAGATTTGGGCTTCCTTTAGCTCAGAGGGGGACACGTTTTATGCCAGCATTTTCCTTCAAGTGATCAAACGTGCTCACTTCCTTCCTCCTCCAGGGGCGTCTTGGTGCTGTGGCCTGCCTGCAACTTGCAGTAAAGCACTTCAAGATAGAAGACGACGTGTTGGTGATCGGCGGGTGAGTTTCCCGAGTTGACATCATCAATAGTACAAAGAAGAGTTGCTGTTACAGCTGTGGACTTGAGGCCGGTTTCTGCCAAACTGAGACAACTTCCTTGCCATCCCAAACAGCGACACCCTCTTTAAAGAAGATTTTAGCCTCAGTAAAATAAAAGAGAGTTTTTCTGACCTCCAAGCAAAGTGCGGGGACAGCTGCCTGGTGCTGTCATACCAATGCAGGGACGAGGGTGAGTTTTTCAAGCAGCCATACCGATGAATTGGGTTTGAAGTCTAACCTCACTGTCCGAAATGGCTTGACGTCATCCTTACAGTTTGTTCTGTATTATGTGTCTGCACAGAAACTCAAAAATACGGGATACTGGAAGTAGACAGTGAACTTCGCGTGCTCTGTATGAGGGAGAAACCTCCTCCTTCTGAGACGAAGTCGAGGAGAGCCGTAAGTTCACCACTCAAACACAGAAGATAGTCTGACAGTAGCATCCAGTAATGCCTGTCCACAGGAACACAACTGTGATGCATTCACTGAAGTGTGTTCAGTGATGCACTCACAACCGTCTGAATCAGCTCTGAATGTTGGCCCTACTGAATGGTGTTGCGTTCACTTGCTGTTATACTAGATAGATACGTTATTGATCCACAGGGAAATTCAGTGCTGAACCGACTTGGCCTGAAAATACTTCATATATCGGAGCATGACTTACCATCAGTTATCACTGTAATACACGGAGACATTTTTTAAACTATTCTGAATACTTAAATCCAATTTCATGTGGGGATTATGTCTCAGGATGAGATCTGACATCATGACAGGCTTCCTGTTCAACGTGACGTATCAATCACTGGTATTTGTACGAGGTCCAACGTGTACAGTGAGTGTTTGTACTGACACAGCATATCTCATGATCGGCAGCCAGTTAATACTTTCACTTTTTGTCAGTGTCCGTGTTTCTATGTGTTGTCGAAGAAGAGCCTTCCTCTGCTGGACACCTTCATCGAGGAAAAGAAGGTACATTTAATAATCCATAATCACCTGATTTGGATTAAGAACAAATTATGTGTGTGTGGGGGGGTTGTTTCACTATTGTGCACAACTTCTTATTTCCATAGGAGGCTTCTATTGATGAAAAAGATGCTCCAGGGAATTTTGTGTCTTGGCTCATTCCAAGGTAATTCCTGCTGGACCCCAAAGGCAGCAGTTTTATCCAAATTATTCTGTAATCCTGTATGGTGACAGCAGCCAGCTGATGTTCTTCCTCTTTGACTTGGATTCATTTAGGTGTCTCTTATAACACTTTTCATACAAGTAATGATGTGGATATTCAGTCAAAACACTTTTTAAGTCCATTTTTGTTTTTCTTTCAGGATGCCGGTTTACATTCATGAGATTTCTGGGCGTTTTGATGTTGGAAACCTTCCTTCCTATGTTGAATGTGACCTCTACTTCAGAGAAAAACTTCAAGATGTTGAGTCTTACATGGTGTAGAAGAAACAGAAATGGATAAAAACACAACATTTATTGTGCCATGTTAAAAAAGTGTCCAAGGCAAAAATAACTTCATGAATCTGTAACATGAAATCAAGAACTTAAACTGTAAGCATTAAGTATCAATTGTATGTCATTTTGTAATGAAAATTTTCTATTAAAATGATTTATATATTTAGCAGCGATCCGTCTACCCAGTGAAGAGTCTTGTGCATTTGTCCGAAGCCTTTTCACGTTTGTCCTCCATCTTCGCGATGCGGGAGCCAAACTGCATGGCTCTCTTGGGCAGGACAGCTGATTGGCCGAGGCCCAGCTGCCTCGCCGTCAGCCTCAGGAGGAGTTTCTCCCCGACACCTCGAGGAAGTGACAGATCTGCCTTCTCCCACACGGGCAGAGAATTCAAGTAGCTCACCACGTCCTCGTCCAAGTAGGGAAATCTGCAGGCGCGTCAGTTACAGTGGAGGTGAATGGACTTTCGCGGCATTGAACTTTTTGATTTAAAAGCATCTCTTTCCATGAACACTGAACATCCCACAGAACATAAAGACCTGAAGCAAAGTGTGGCCAGACACGGCGAGGGTGTGCACCAAATAAATACTGCCTACCCGAACTGGATAGAAAGTAAGGAAGTATAGGATGTAATCACAATATCTGAGAGCTAGAGAGACTAGACTAGATGGAAAAAGCACAATTTGACGTTATTACGAATGTTTTAGGAGGAAAATGATCAACATGTTTCCTCACAGACAAGTGAAAAACACTTAATGTAAACTTTTCATTGAAATAAAACTCCACATGGCACCTTTAATGACGACGTAAAAGCTTGTGGATATTTCTAGACATTGCATGAGGCTTGGGCAGCATGTGATGGGTACCTGAAACAGATAACCACGCTTACCTGGCCTCTTTCCCGTGGTCTCCTATCACTCTGTCGTCTCTGCCCAAGTTCCTGGAAGAGATCCGTCCCAGCTCCATGGCCAGTTCCTGGATCAGTCCTTCGTGTCCAGACGTCGTAAATCGCACTCTGTGTCTGGAGTAACCTGCTAGCTGCTCATCTGCTCCAATCCCCGTCAAAATTACCTGCAGTCATCAAGCAACGACAAACAAGAGTGGGTCAATGTGGTTGTCGAGGACTATGAAATATCTCTTAATTCAGTTCAGCAGAGGTTCTGCAAACCACCATCTACTGCTCAGTGGAGATCAGTGGAGTGTAAGATTTAACTTTTTGAGTTATACACTTGCTAATCTAAAAGTCTGGATTAATATATAGAAAATTGTGATGTCTCTACTGTCAATTCTACTGTTGTTCCTCAGCACTCGTGACTCAGAACTCCGAAGAAGCTCAGAAGTGTGATGTTCGTACTTCACCTTTGCTGATGAAGTGAATGGCCTCTGGTCGCTGTCCTCCATGATGAACCCTGTCCCTCTCGCAGCAAACCACACAGCGCATCCAATGCTGTCATCAAGCACCGTCTCCAGAGGGTAAACCAAATGACAAATGCGCTCCTCACGCATTTTCTGCAGCTCCTCCTGCGTAACGTTGATTTCTACAAAATTCCATTTTCTTTCAGGATTCAAGTCTTGTAATTCTTTGAGACCGGCTTTGCCAGTAATTCTGTCCGGGACGTCAAACGGGCCGGGTGTCGGGGTATCAGCTCCATGAGTCTTCAGATCTGTGGGTTTATTTTTGTGTTTTCTTGGTTTCTTTGTAGACTCTTTCTGCTTCTTTGGCTCCTGTAGTTTAAACGCTACATTGAGAAGGTCTATTGGTTGATGAGCAGGTATGTGACGGTCAGCTAAAGCAGCCAGGATCATTGAATCAACGCCTCCTGAAAAAAGTATAGCAACACTAGCCTGGTCATTAGTAGGAGGGGGATTGTCTTGTGTCCTGTAAGGCAGGGACTGAGCCCGACGCCTTACTGCCTCACTGAGAACATGGATGAGGCGCTTCACCTCGTTGTTTTTCTCTTTGCTTGCAAGCAGCTGCTCCAGATTCTTAATACATGACTTTGAAAGAATTTCCTTCTCATGTAATGACTTTGGGATGGATGTATTAAGAGGGCACACAGGTGAGGCGAGTTTGAGGCCTGACTGGTTCATCACAGCAGTGCAGCCACTGGGGACAGATTCCAATATAGTTTCACTGCAGCTTGAGAAAAGATTATTTCCTCCATGAGCCCAAGGATGAACCTCAAATGTCACAGAGCTGGCTTCTGTAACTGCCTTCAGGTCAATCCTGTACACGCCAACTGCTGGGACTTCCTGCCAAGCTGACAAATCAGGTCCAGAAGTGTGGGCTGCCACAGAAGTCAGGGTCAAGGCATTGACCTCAGCATCAAACTTCCACAACAAACTCCGCCTGCCAAAGAAGTCTCTGCCAAACCAGAGGTAACCTTCGGCTTTCTGGTAGTAAATAAATGCCCACGGTCCCTGTATGGAGGACAGAACGGACAGAATCTCTGAAGGGCTGCTGCACGACGACAGCCGCTGGGAGAAAACAGCAGTGTCATTTTCCTCTGGCATCACTGGGAGACCTCCAAAAATCTCCCCATTCCACACCAGCACATTTCCAGGGTTGTCTTGAACAGGCTGAGGGGTAAGAAGACCTCTCATGTGAAGAACGTGGGCAGAGAACAAACACTGATAGCCAGGACCTCTAACCGTGAGATCCTGACTCAGGTTGGGCCCTCGTTTCTTCAAATGTTCATGAACAGTTTTGTCCCACTCAAAGTGAGACGGTGAAGGACTCAGCAGACAAAAGATGCCGCACATTGTTGTGGTACAGTCGGTTTTACATATCCTGGAGTTCCTTTTTCATGTTATCCAGTTCACCTGGAGACAGAAAATATCACACGATACGATACATTCACTACATGATGCCATGTGATTGAATTTTGTTTGTACCTTTAATTAACAAGAACCAGCTATTTCATCTATTTAAATTACACTTGTTTACCTTGTCAACTAGTGTGTGTAAAACAACCAATGAGCAAAGCATCTCCCTGAGCCACGTAATGCAGAATATAAGCTAAAAGTAGTAACAAGATAAATCTTACATTTGCATGAACCAAGTGTCTGAACTCTGTCTGCCAGGAAGAATATGTTACTGTTCCTCTGCTGGATGTAGACTTTCTGGGGGGGGATACAAAATAAAAAATGTGTATTAAATACATACGAAAATGCACGTTCCTGAGAAGACAGTAAAAATAACACATAAGAACGCTGGTTTCTTTGAGAATACAAGATTGTCTGATAAATTTCTTCAGAGCAACATTTTAAAAGAAATTTCAGACAGACTTGAGTGTTTCAGTGTTTCTTTACTCACCCTGTTTTTCTTCAGATTTGAGAGCTCGTCCACGACAACCTTCTGCTCCTTTATCTGAAAGTTTACAAAGTGAATCATTTTACGGACCTAATGAATGGTTGAGACCCTAAGAGACAAGCCGTTGGCGTTAAAAACAGGACGTGTATTGAAACATAAACGAATATTTATGTTTAGCCAGCGTTCAAAATTGCTACGTGTCGCAGCTAAAACTTGTGGTGTAGCAACATGTTGAACTGACGCTACCTTTCTGTTCAGTTCCTCCTTGACTGCAGATTGTCCTTCAAAATTATCACTCGAAGACATTTTGGGTCAAAATAAACGTAGAAGAGTAATGATAAGACTTTTATATTCATGTAGGTGAGGCTAGCTAATCTCAGTGTACACACATGTCCAGCAGCTTTAAAAGCGTTTCCGGGTGCGGAGGTCTGAACAGTTTGAACTTTACTGCCACCTAGAGGTGGGAGGTTGATACACACATTGTTTTTGTTCAGTTAGAGATTGTAGCCATGAAACTAACTGAAACGCCAAATGAGCTGACTGTAACCACTTTACAGCAAATTACAGTTTAATTGGTATTAAATGTGTGATCGAATCCATTATTAAAATGGAAGAAAATCTTCAGTTGACATGTGTAGGAGGTGTGTTTAACGGTGGTGGGGGAAGTATTCAGATCATTCAGGTTCGGTAAAAATACTAATAATATACTAATATATATATATATACATATATATATATATATATATATATATGCTATACTAATATATACTAATAAATAATACCACACTAGACAAAGTACTCCACTGCAAGTTAAAGTCCTGCATACAAACCCTTACTTAAGTAAAAGTATTCAAGTGTTATTGTTCCTGTTTGTGTTTTATTATTTTCTAAGATATTTTTTGGATGTTACTGCTGCATTAATCTGTATGGTGCATTTTACTGCTGTAGAAGTTTAAGCGTGTGCTAATTAGAGAAGCTTAATCCAACAGCAGAGATCACTGATGACATCAGAGTCATTTAAAAACTCTTTAATGCCCTGTGACGCATATGCTAAAACAACACTGCACTGTATCACTGTACTTTTTCATATAAGTATATCATAAACTTTTATACTTGGGTTCTGCACTGCAGACTTTTGGTCATAAGTTTAAGTATTGGACCATTTAAAATCTTGCCCTGGCGATGGCACCAGAGCTTATCAAAGCCAGTAAGAGTCATCTCCAAGTGACCATGAATCTCTGTACCAAAAAGTCGTTGCAGTCACATGCAGTACAACTACTTTAAAGGAATAGCTTTCCTGACCTGAGATCCACTGACCTGTCAGTGGTCAACAACCGAACAGCAAAGAGGATGACACAAATGTTGATGTTACTCCATCAGTCGGTCAAGCACCTTTTCAAAGTTGCACTTGTGACAGACAAACACACCTGTCTGAGGTCTCACGTTGGTTGGCTGCCCACTGAGCTCCAGTGTTGTATTGATCTGAAGCAGCTGTCAGATGTTTACCGTTTCATTCCCTGGAAACAAGGCCTGTCATTTTGGGAAAGGTGGCCAGACGGTGACCTTTGATGTTTATCATTCTCTGGTGGAGCTGCCAGGCACACATGGGCAGCAGGAGATTTCCTCAGAAACAATAAGACCACAGCACCGCTATGTTCCAAAAATGGGTAAAACTAACAATTATAATCATTGTTAATGGTATCCTTTGTGGTCACTGAGATGGTTTGTATTGGTTGCTAGATTCTGGTGAGCCAAACCTCAGTTATTTCAGCCAAAAAGGCATGATAAAGATGAACCAAGGGAGCTGTACTATAATACCATTTAGCTCCACTGCAACAAGATCCAGGAGCTCAGCACAATAAGAAACAGAAGCCCTGCATGAAAAAGAGATGAATAATCTGATCCAGCCACACGCACACCGTCCTTCAGGTGAGATTTCACATCCTCCCTCCATCTCGATCCCTTCTTTAGCTGTGGCTTATGAGTGTCATGGCCACGGTAGGCAAGTCATTCTCATATTTTTATCCTGGAAGTACAAATTTAGCCGACGTAAACACAGCTTGTTGTTCCACAGCAGGGCTGGAAAAGGATGCCGTTGGGGACAGACATACCTGCAGGTCACATGACCGCAAAATGACACAGCAGCTGTCTGACCACTGATGACAGGTACCTGCCTGAGCCTGGCTGATACACCGGCCCACTAATAGTGTGGCTGGTAATCTGTTTGTACCCGCTCAATGTGTGCAGACTTTGAAAAGGCTAAAAGCTCTCTGTGATCCTTGAATAGGTCACAAAGGGAAAGAAGCATCTATTGTCATCACACGGCTCAAAATATGCGCTTATGTTCATTGTTAGTGTCAGTATTGCTCCATCATGCAATGAGATGGCACAGTGTGGACCTGCATGTTGCTCTGCACAGAAACAAGTATTTTTTAAACATGCACACGTCTAAAAATAACCAGATTTAGCAGCAGTACACACGTGTTCACATGTATTTACAGTACTAAAATATAGTGATTACAGCTCATGACTTCACTACGCAGGAGCTGAAAGCTGAATGAGAAAAGACCTCAAAGCAATATTTTTTGGGGCAAATAAGCTTAAATGCTCTCTCAGCAAGAGACAGATGAGGAAATTGGTGCAACCAGCAGCTAGCTTAGCTTAGCATCAAGAATGGACCAAGCTAGGCCAGCTCTGTCCAGACGTAACAAAATCCCCCGACCTGAACCTATGAAGCTCTCCAATTAATACTTTACAGCTTTATGCATTTATGGGAGATTATTCAGCAGATTATTTCTTGGCCTGGTGCAGCAACTTCCTGCAGTCTCCGCTTTGTGCCTGGCAACCTTATGGTGATGATGTTTTAAAAAACCTTGTGTCGTTTTTACATTTTGTTCTCTGTGAGGACAAAAGAAACAAGAACTGGCACGTTAATTAATTAGCCTAAGTGGGGCTGGTAGGTGGATTTTGTTACCTTTGGAGAGAGCCAGCTGCTGTATCCACTTGTTTCCAGTCTTTGAGCTAAGCTAAGCTAAGCTAAACGTCTCTTCAGGCCCCCTGAAATTCTGCTGTTTGATTAGCGTTGGTGGTGACTCAACCTTCCATAAATGTTATGCAAAAAGTACAATTCTGTATTAAGAATAACCCACTCATGTTGTTCCTTATATGTGAGTGTGACATTGTTCATCTTAGTTTATAGTAGTCTAAATATTAATTATTTATTAACACTGCTTCTACCTCTGGCAATTATATTCCCAAGAGGAAGAGGAAGAAGAGATACTTTGATTTGACTTTTTAAAACACTTTAAAGTGGTTAAGATATTATAAACAATACATCAGAAATATGAACCATTAGCTGTAAAGCCATTTGGAATTTTTCATTTGAATGCATGAAAAATATTTCCACATAGAATGAAACCAGTGTGGATTTGTTCTAAATCAAACTGATATTTCACAGCATGTTACAGCTGAGCTGGATCTAACAATCAGATCAAAGCCTCTTATCTGTCATATCTGAGACGAGACGCAGCACATTAACCCACTTGAATGCATGTCTCATATTGTTCACACATCACACAGCCACAAAAAATGAAAAGCCAGCACAGATAACAGCTGATGACAACCTTTTATAGTCCGCTGGGCATCCAAGTTCGGTTAAAAGAAAAGGATAAGCCATGTGCTCTCTGTGCCAGTGTTTACTACTTCTTCTGGATGTGTTCCCTCATTTATGCAGCCTGTAATTAGAGCTGTGATTCTCCTCTGTTGACATAGGTGGACAAATGCAAGTCATCCAAATCTGTGATTTGTACACAGTTTTTCTTTGTTCACTGCCAGGCTCTATTGCAACAGGCTGCTTGGTAAACAGCTTCACCAGGTCAAGGCAACACCGGCAGCCTCTCCGCTGCCAAAATGTCCCAAACGCTCAGCTTTAATTTGTGTAGTGTGACATCAAATTGCAGTGGCAGGTTCAGTTAATGTTTAACTTTCAAAGCAATCTCTTTGCTCTTGTGTCGTTTGCTCATTTTTACCACTTAAGTACTTCCCGGATGCATTTAAAAAGAAAGCACAACATGTAATTAAACAATAAAGACATTATTGGTATTTGGCAAAGGTGCACTCATGAAACCTCGAACATGTTACTCCATGTAAGGTGCAGCAGTTTGCTCCACCTTCACCAGCTACAGTAGTAAAATAATACTTATACATTAATGTCTCAGTAATATAATTCAAAATGTAATACGTAACAGGCGTGAGAGCCAGTTTTCTGCATAAAAAGTACTTTAACATTTGATACTTTCAATTTATTTTCCCACCAACACTTCGGCAATCCTGCTTGAATAAGACTGGAGTATTTTTACACTGTGAAACTGTTAGTTTTTACTGGGACGTGTTCGAAGTGTCAGCAGGCTGAAGACATAATTCAGCTGCTCTGCTGCTGCTTTTAGTTTAGATTATCACTACAAAATATAAACCAATCCTCAGGTGTGCGTCACGCAGGTAAACAGGTAGATTTTCGACGCCGCCAAACAATGACAGCCCTTTTGTGCAGATGTGGTGCAGCTTTCCTTTTGTTTTGGTGGGAGGGCCGCGCTTGTTGTTGACCGGAGGGTGAACGATGGCGGGTCACGTGACAGCGTGGGTATATTCGAGGTCGGACGTAAACACAGCAGCGGCAGAGCGGAGCTAACCGTCCGACTGAGCGGTGCTGGATCCGGCTCCTATCTTCGTGTTTTGCACGGCTGTCCGACTTTGTAGGCTATAAAACAATTTCTTTCCGACTTCAGCTACAGTGTTAGCTAAGTTTGGAGAGGAGCAAAAGGGAGAAACGTCGTGTCTTTTTGTGTTTTTCCTGTGCAGTGGTAGCTGCGAGTCGACCTGTTTTATTGTACGTTATTACAAAAGAGGAGAGGGAAACAAATCACTTGGTTATTATTATAATTTTTTTTGGACAGCTTTAAAATGGATAACTCTGAGCGTAAGAAGACATGCTGTGGTAGGTCGTTTTTCACTGCATGCGAAGTTTCCCAAACGGAGCTGCCGCATCTGCGGACAAAAGATGGATGTGGACCACTAACAGTTGACTGTTTTCCTTTACAGAATCTGTCCGAGACTTCTTCACCTCGGCTAAGCTCCTGATTTACATGGGACATGCCCTGTCAACATGGGTAAGTGAGGCGCTGGCACTGTCACGCTTACAGTATGGTTAGTTTAAGTGATACAGCATCTGTACGGTTTCCGGACATGCTCGCCGTGATGACAGGCTCCGTGCGTGGCTTTGCAGTGTCAAACTGGATGCAATACAACGTGAAAGTGTTACTGTTGCAATGCATGTCGTCATAACTGTCATTACTGAACGAAATGACAGTTTCTCAGCACATGAATTAAAAAACACATTTGAACACGCGTGTCTCGTGATCAAGTGTCAGTTTGGCCTTCAAATAACCAGAATTTGAATTTCCAGGGTGACCGAATGTGGAACTTCGCCGTGGCTGTTTTCCTGGTGGAGCTGTATGGGAACAGCCTGCTGCTCACGGCCGTCTACGGGCTGGTGGTGGCCGGTTCTGTGCTGGTACTGGGAGCCATCATCGGGGACTGGGTGGACAAGAATCCAAGACTCAAAGGTAAGAGGCAGCACCAATCAGGTGTGGTATGCAGCGTGCACATGAGCTGATTTCCTCCCTCCCTTTCACAGTTAAATGCCCCTCTTATTGAATGCTTGTCTGGAGGAATTTGGCGAAGTTATTAGATGAGATCAGGGACTGGAAATTGTGTCCGACCATGTTGTTCGAGCCCCCTAATGAACTGGTTTGTCAGACAGAAATCCGTTGTCTTTGATCAGATTTCTGTCCCTAATTTCTGTCCCTTCGTGGTGTTTCCACAGTGGCCCAGACTTCGCTGCTGGTCCAGAACAGTTGTGTCATCGTGTGCGGGATCCTCCTGATGGTTGTTTTCCATTTCAAAGAACAGCTTGTGGAGCTTTACAATGGATGGATTCTGGTAAGATCCCCCATGTGCTGTCTTTTCACACTCGCTGTTACAATGTGATCTGATGGGGATTTTCACTGAAAACATTTTTATCCCCCTTCCTCAAGAACAACACTCTGTCCCCGAGGACTGGAACTTGCTCACTTTTACTGATATGGACCCTTGTCAATAGGATTTATGACGAGTTGAACAGCTTTTACTGATCAGTGAAGTGAGCATAGTTCACACCAAGAAGACCTTTGACTGTTCCACTAACCTACGTACTCAACATGCTCTTCTTCTTACGCTGCAATAATTAATTAATGATCATTTTGTAATAACAAGAAAACAAAGCTTGCTGTGTTGCATTTATAAGCAAAGCACGAGAGACGCCTAAACACGCCATCCTCATCGGTCCTCTGCGAGACAAGATGATTTGTGTCTGTGGTTTGTCAGGGGCTTGTTTACACTTGTTTAGCAATGTGGCTTCTTAAGAGTTCAAACACCACAAACAGCACAAGTTTTGAGATCAGTCGAGGTGTCAGGTTGAAGTTCAAAAGTCTCCAGCATTGCAGTCTGCATATGTGGGACGCCTTTGGGTCTCCAGAGAATGGAGGGGGATTTTTGCCATGTGAGAGTGTTTAGAGGGAGGGCCGCTGTTGGAGTGTGTGTGTGTGTGGTGAAAGGGGAGATTGAGGGTCTTGTTGAAGGCTGTGTAGTCAGCAGGTTCTTCGAGGCCTGTCACGTGACGGAGAGAGGAACGTGGCCTGGCCTGTTCTCATCAGAGCGGCTGTGTTTCAGTGTACTTGCAGGTCAACAAACAAGCAGGCCAGCGTGTTCGACAAACCGACCACTTGTACATCAAATATGCCATGTTTGCTCGTTTTGTTTGTCATCCAGTTTGTCTTCATTGGTGTTGTAGTTGGGGTCACGTGTAGACTATTATTTTAGCCATCGTGCTCTTTCTCGTCAGCATTTTTCACAGAATGTTATAGATTTTTTTCCATAGGAAGTTAGTGGTTAGTTTGTGCTTTGCATTTGCCGAAGTAGTTTGTTGTTAGTGTCAGCCGAGATCTGTGTTTCCAACTATTCGGTAAGTGGAGGCATTTTCAACAAATGGTGAAGGCACGTACCATAGGTGCAAATCTTACATATCCACGTTTAAAGGATAAAGTTGGTATTTCGGTACATTTTTACCAATAATATCATTTTATATGTCCTGCACGACTTCCCTGTCTTGTATATGGCCTGTGGCTCAAGGCCAGTTTGTTCCTCCAGAAGCTGTCAAGTTTTGAAAAGCACAAATGTTTGTTAAGCAGAAGTAAATAGTGCATTTGTTGGGGATTATTTCTAGCTGTGGATTAATAGACATTTGCTCTAGGGCAGTGGTTCCTGAGCCTCGGAGAAAAATCTGATATGATAACAGGGATAAGCTGAGCAACGTGTTATTTTCTGACATTTTTGCTTCAGAAATACTGGATATGTTCACCTATTCATTCAGTAAATAAATATGGAACATTTCAAGCTTTGCCACTTAATGGAAAAGAAATTAAAATGCAATTTTTTTTCCAGACCACCTGCTACATCCTGGTGATCACCATCGCCAACATCGCCAACCTAGCCAGCACGGCGACATCCATCACCATCCAGAGGGACTGGGTGGTGGTTGTGGCAGGATCAGACAGCAGCAAGTTGGCAGGTCAGTGTTTTGTATCTGCTGCTGACTTGTCATCAAATCTAGGTGTCACATGAGGCGTTATCAGATCTCTTCAGTGGGTCAGACTTTGAACCCAGATGCTGACTCACTCTCATTTTGACCGGTTATGTTCGTAATTGTAATTTAAAAGGTTTGCTCACATGGTGGAAAACACTATGAACCAATGACCTTATCACTCTGCCATGCTAGTCCCAATGTTTTTCTAAAGCCTGATATCATATGAATCTAAAACCTACCAGAATTTGAGGACTGCAGTGGGTTTACTCACATTTTCTACTAAATCAAGAACTTAATATTTACTTGCATCTCCATTCCACTCCTCTACCCAACAGACATGAATGCCACAGTGCGGATTATCGACCAGCTGACCAACATCCTGGCTCCCATGCTAGTGGGTCAGATAATGGCCTTTGGCTCCCATTTCGTTGGTTGCGGCTTCATCTCCGGCTGGAACCTGTGCTCCATGTGTGTGGAGTACGCACTGCTGTGGAAGGTCTACCAGAAGACGCCGGCGTTAGCCGTGAAAGCCGGTCAGAAGGAACAGCAACAGGAGCTCAAACAGCTCAGCCCATCAAGAGGTACCTACAGAAACCTTGTGTCGGATCCGTACCATCTGATTGGCAATGAGCATCTTGCTCATTGGTGGAATTTGGAGAGTTTTGGATGTGATGATTCAGTCTGAATTTAGCTAAATCTCTTCTTGCTTCTGCCCTTTCACAGACTTGGAGAATGGCCAGAGTCCGGAGGAGTCGTCTCAGCCACTGATGACTGAGGGCTCAGTCGTGACCAAGCCTGACTCTCCCAAGCAGCGTGGCTGTTGCTACCAGGTGGCCGAACCTCTGCGCACCTTCAAGGCCGGCTGGGTGGCCTACTACAACCAGAACATCTTCTTTGCCGGCATGTCCCTGGCTTTCCTCTACATGACAGTGCTGGGCTTCGACTGCATCACCACAGGCTACGCCTACACGCAGGGCCTTAACGGCTCGGTGCTCAGCCTGCTGATGG
Organism: Scatophagus argus; assembly: GCF_020382885.2. Lineage (NCBI taxonomy): Eukaryota > Metazoa > Chordata > Actinopteri > Scatophagidae > Scatophagus > Scatophagus argus. The sequence continues at coordinate 21,135,101 of NC_058503.1, read as the reverse complement.
GGGCCTCAGCTGTGTCGGGCATTTGTGGCACTGTCGCCTTCACTTGGGTTCGCAAGAAGTGTGGCCTGATTCGCACAGGCTTCATTTCCGGCGTGGCCCAGCTGTCCTGCCTCATGCTGTGTGTTGTCTCTGTCTTTGCTCCTGGGAGCCCCTTCGACCTCAGCGTCTCGCCCTTCCAGGACCTTTACACCCACCTGATCGGAGAGAAGACGCTGCCCGAGGCCGACCACAGTCTCACCGGCGTTCTTACAGGTGGAAACGTCACTACTCCTGCACCAGCTGAAGAGGTGCCACCTCTGCAGTCCTACATGTCTGTTAGTCTGCTGTTTGCCGGCGTCATTGCTGCTAGAGTTGGTAAGAGTTGTTATCTCAATACCTTCATGTTATTTTGTTTTTGGAGCAGAGTAGAAGCTCCAAAGTGCAAACGATTATCAACTGCCATTGAAGTAAATGATACATAGTGTAAGAAAAGAGTATTGCGATATTTTCTAATACTAACACTGTACACAGAAGCAACTGCACTTTTTTTTAATTTATAATTTATTTTGCAAATAATCATGGCAGTGGTTCGTCTTGTGTTCTGTTTAATCCTCTAACAACAAGCTAGCAGCACTGTAATCTATCGTTGACATTTGACACTTCACTCCAACATCATCTGAGGCAGGAAGAAGTTAAACACATATCATTCGCCCAAACACAAAGAACACAGGCCTGTGAAACAGCATATCACCTTTCTGACAGTATTGTAGTATAGTGAACCGTATCTCCTGTATCCTGATCAGATTGCCACATTCTTGCCAGTATACAACTCTAGTTCTAATTAGTTTGTTAATGATATTTGAAAGGAAATTAGATTGTCCTTGATTTGTTGGCATCTGTTCCTTCCTTTTAAGATTATGACAGGCTGTTTCCTAAATTATGACTTCCTAAAGATGATTCAAACAGGCACAAGAGGGTCCACAGGTTGAACTTCAGTCACAAGACCTCGTCGGATGTCCTGCGGATGCCAAAGCAATATTTGCAACCTTTGATTCCTGTAATACTGCCCGATAATTGCTGCTGCAGCTACTGTTGTCTTCTGAAGTGATTTTATTGTGGTTATAAAAGAAATACCATTAGGACTGACTGTTGATCTCTGTCCTATAGGCCTGTGGTCTTTTGACCTGACAGTGACCCAGCTCATCCAGGAGAATGTGATTGAGTCAGAGCGAGGTGTGATCAACGGCGTCCAGAACTCCATGAATTACCTCTTGGACCTGCTGCACTTCATCATGGTGATTCTGGCTCCGAACCCAGAGGCTTTCGGCCTGCTGGTCATCATCTCTGTCTCCTTCGTGGCCATGGGCCATGTCATGTACTTTGTGTTTGCCTTCAAGAACCTGGGAAACCGCCTCTTCCTCTGCTGCTCGCCGGAGCAGAAGGTGGAGACGGTTGACAGCCCCTCACCTCCTACCACCGTCTAACCACATTAAAGAGACTCCGTCCCGGGTACATATTTCTCAAGCCTTACCCCAGCCCGGCATCTTATTTATCTAACATGTTTGCTGAATGCTAACGTACACCAGAGAAAAGCAAATTAACATGCTTTGCGTAGCAATTAACAAAGCACTACTCATTAGCAGAAGGTGGTAAGCTGTAGAAAACTAATCCGTAACAAAACTCTAGATAAGGCAGGTTTTCTCTAATGCTTTCAGTCTGGGAGTCAGATGAAAGCCTCAGTCTCTCATCTATGGGTCCACGCCCTCTGATCCATACATGTACTGTCAAACAAGGATCCATCACTGTGAGGCTTGTTACCACGGTGTGGGTCTCGTTAAAGAAATCAGGGGACAAGACACTGTAAAATATTCTCCTGTAAAGATGTTTAAAGGGTGCCTCAGCTAACTAAAAGGCAAAACGAGGGAGAAATCTTGCAGGCGAGCAGGCACTTGGATTGAAGGGGACGCCTGTAAAGCAGAGCGTACCACCTTTTTCTGCAGCTTGCCTCTCAGTGACTTCATTGGTGCTGTAGCTGTGTCTGCTAGCTGTTCTCTGATAGCCTACATGTCCATGTATGATGAGCAGGCTGTGGACGTCTTCCTCCGCAGGGCGGGAAGATACCTTTTATTTAACCAAACACAAAACTGCGATCTAGTCTCCTTAATGTGTGGTTATAAGGGTTATGCAATTAACTGTATTTATTCAGGAAAAGCAGACGGTGGGTTTTATGGTAACTGTATCATCAGTATTGTGTTGCGCGCTTGCGTTTGTGCCATACGAAAGAAGCTCCTATGCACCCTTGTCAATAGTTCTCTCAGTTACCAAAGTCAAAGTCCGCGCGTGGCATAAAAGGAAGTGAGGGAAATCTGTCTGAAGCATTCCAAATGTTTATTTTTACGTCAGGTAACAGTAGTTGTGTTGGTTCACTAATGCTTTCATACACCCAGAGTTTATCTGAATATTTCTAACCCACTCTGAGACTGTACTTAAATCTATTTTTTCTGGTAGTTTACATCAATAGTGTTATTTTGTCACCATTTGATCTTATGTTCTCTTGAGTAATTTTCTCAATCATTGTTGATACACAGGCACTTTAAGTGATAGAAGTCTGTAGTTACACCTAATGCGTGATCAGGCATTTGATCAATATTTTTGCACAAGGCTTAAGTCCTGACTCAGCCCTCAACCCCCACCCCCAGGCTCTCGATCTTATTTTAAATCACTAATAGTTTCCTTGTCTATTCAGGTGCTGTGGGGGTATTGTGGTTAAAAAAAGGCACATATTGTAACACTCAGCACTCATGTTCTTGAGCAAAAAATGTACGGTGAAAAAGTCTGAATACACCCTGAGATTTACCCAGATACCCCCGTTTCCTCCAAAAGTCAGCCAGGGAGCTTAGTCAGCAATTTCTTTTCTCCCTCCTCTCAGTTTACCGCCTCAGACTGCCAGCAGGCGCTGGACCGTCCAGGACTGAATGAGGCTTTTTATTTCTTAATGCTGCAAGCTTCAGCATTCTTGCATTGACATTCTAGAAAATGCATTTCAAAAGAATCTTGTGAAAGTTTGTGTCTTTCCTCTTTTCCCTTGAAGCAAAAGAAAAGCGAAGGTAGATGAAGCCGTGTGGATACGTGCAGGATAATAGTAAATGATAAAACTCAAAAAGACAGCAAACTGACTGAGTAAGGTCAGTTATTCAGCAATATCAGTGCCTAAATGTTTGTTAATATTAGCATTAGCCACTGGTCACACCAGACCCAGTTAGGCTGTAGCAGCAGAGCCCCTGTGCTGTGTTTTACTGCTTCAACTTTTCATCCTTACAGGAATAATTTGTAATTGTCACAAACTAACCTGATCTCACTTTCAAGATTTGCTCAAGTAAAGTAGTTAATGTAGCTGTAATCCGCTCCCTGACCCTCCGTGATTTCTGTCGCCTTACTGTAAATTAGCCTCGACAGCTGTTTGACGCACACATGTGGCTACACCACGACGGCAAATGGCCGCACGCCACCCGTAGAAAGTCTAGCCAGTCTAGTCAAGATTTTGGTAAAGGGGAGGACGGAATATTTAGGTTGGAAACAGAAGTGGCCGCAGCAGATGTTGGAGAACAGAAGGCCACTCTTTAGCTGCACTTTCCCATGAAACCTGGTGAGCCAGGATGTCTGCAGGTGTGCTGCGAGCTTCATTTTCACGTTCCACTCGGGGTTTAACGTAACCTCAAACTCAGCTCTTAAAACTGCTGGTCTGCTGATTCAGGAACATCACACATGGCCATAACTTTATATTTATACTTAAATATACAATTAGAAAATGCAAAAAAAAAAAAGGTGTATCTTGTTGCCATGCTGTTTTTTTTTTACCTTTTTATATATCTAGTGTTAACATTTTGTGACAAATGGAGGTTTCATAAAGATTTAAAAAAGAAATTGTGTATCATTTGAGTACATCTGTATCATACTGCTTAAATCTGACCATATATATCTCTCTCTCTGTTTATACATATATCAGTGTTACATATATATATACATACATAGTTGTAGTTCAGTAGACGAAAGCATTAAATCATAAAGAAATCATCAATTTTTTTGTAATAAATCTCACTGAATATAATAATGTTGGTACTGCTTGTACTGCATGAGGTCTCCTGAATAAAGAAAAACCTTCACAATTGCCTGTCTGTTTAGTCGTGTGTGTGTGTGTGTGTGTGCGCGCAGTGTATTGTGTTTTTCTCAGGCTTGGCTGGGTTCGCATACCACAGCAGAGTTAGCAGCTAATTTCCTCCCCAGAATTCCTTTCTTTCAGCCAGTGTTAAACTGAGTGACTTAAAGCTGAGCTGGATGATCTGGACTTGCATGCCGGCAGAAAAGACAAGGCTTGACCTGGTTTTTTGCTGGACAGAAGGGCTCAGCCTGGCGCACAGTAATGGGTTATGACTCAGCGTTTTAGCACAGTGTGTTTCTGATAGCCACATCATGAAAGTGTGAGTATATCGGGAGCTAGTGGCAATTTAAGAGGTTTATGTAACACCAAATACCAACGCCGTGCTAATAAGTAGGACAGCTAATGAATACACAATAAAAATTAGTCTCTGTAGGCTTGTCAGATGTTCCCGTGTCAGACGTTACAGAAATATCTGGCATTCTCACAGACCCCTTCTCTCACAAATCTGAACAACAGCAATGAAAAGGCCAAAGCACACAAACACATTTAACATGAAGATGGAGGCTTTCTTGTACCACATTGAACATGATCAATCAATCACTATTGTACTGTAAGCAATACAAGCCCTGATCTGTCCCGCAGCACTTGAGTAGTGCGGAAATGTGATTTTATCTACTGTTTTGTTTGCATATCCTGTTTTAGGATTATGTCAACATGGTTGTTTTGTTGTTTCTCCTCACTCTGCAATGAAAGTATTTGAGTAGGATTTGTCAGTACGAGGACAGAAGGTTCAACGTGAGGAGGGACGTCTTAAGAAAGGTGTGATTTAGGCCCCTCCTCGAGCTTGAAGAGGCACATAACCTCTGTTAAAGTCCAATATCCAAGGAAGTGGGACTCGAGATAAGTGTTTAGAGTAGACATATCTTCTTCTTTATGTGAAAGTTCTCTATTATCTTCTGAGATAACGATCACAACACACACAGTGGCAGATCACATTTGGTCTTAATGTGCCGTAAAAGCCCTTGTGCATGTTCACTTGTTTTTCTAAAGGTGAAGCTTCCAGGAAAAACCTTTAACTGTAGTATCAGAAATAACATTTAACTGATATCACTGTTGATATGGAAAGTCAGGCATCAGAAGCTCAGACGTCACTCAGTTTCACAAGTCAGTCAATAAAAGTTTGTAAAAGGAAAGTTAATGCTGCTTAGTTTGAGAGTAAATTAAATGAAACATTTGACATTTTGGAAAAATGTGAGAAGAGGGAATTTTCAGATAACAGGATAAGAAGCATCGGACAGCACTTAGCTGACGTAGCTTAATCTGACATAAAGAGTGGAAACAGAGGGAAACTGCTCGCCTAACTCAGTCTAAATATTTCTAAAAAGCTGCTTGGTTTTCTACAGAATATATATATAAAAAGACACCTAATGTGTTCGCTAGATTCAGAAGAAGAAGAAGAATCAGCTTTATTCACAGTATATATATTTTTACATACACACACTGAATTCGTCTTCTGCATTTACAATCCCAGCTCTTATCAAGCCAATAAAAGTGACAGATAAACGGCTTTGCACTTGATAAGAAAATGTGGGGTGACCCAGATTGATGACCAAAGCCGATATTTGGAGCGTGCAGGCCCCTCCTACAGACATTTTATAACTCTGTGGTAGCCTCTGCTATTCACTACGCTGTGGTCTGGTGGGGACCAGGCAGCACGGACCGGGACAGAAAAAGACCAGCTCTGTCCTGGGCTGCCCATTGGGTGACAGGAGGACATTAGCCAAGCTGACATCCATCATGGACAACACCAGTGGAGGCTCTGAGCAGCTTCTTCAGCGGCAGACTGCTACACCCTCAGTGTAGGAAGGAGCTACAGCAGGTCCTTCATTCCCACTGCTGTTAGACTGTACAGCTCAACAGTCTCGTCCTCATTTCCTCCCTTATGAGGACTTGTATATAGCTGCATATTGTTCATTTCTCAGTATTTTTTGTAACTGTTTTTGCACCCTTTTTCGTACTCTATTCTGTTCTTGTGAGCTGCCACGACAAGTGAATTGCCCCACTGCGGTGATCAATAAAGTTCATCTTATCTTATTACTTGTCAGGTCGAAAAAGGGCTGAGGACGAGGGATTTTCGTCCGTTTTCGAAAGGAAGCGAAAAATGCTGAGATGAAAGTGCAAAGTTTCTTATCCAGTGCTGGGAGCCAAACGTGAGCTTCTCCTTCTGAGACGGCCTACTCAGGAGGCCTTGGGGGTTTGTTACTCAAGACTCGAGAATTTGCTGAGCCTAGCCTGAATTTATAGCACCAGCGATGTAGTCACAAGGTCACACATGACAACTTCATGTTCAAGATTTCCAACCAGAAGCTGTAAAATGAAATGTCATGGGTTCCATGACCACGCAGAAAGCTAAGGTAAATCAAGTATGCACTTTATTTTTGAAAGTGACCGAGAAACTAGACGTGGGTCACCGATCTCCTGCTTATACAACGATGACAAGAGTCATTTACACATGTAACCTTCACTGAGTGCAAAAAGGCTGTGAGTACGGACTGTTGACACAATCAGGTTGTGTAACAAGGTGAGGCACGAGGCCAAATCACTGAGGCGGACAATTCAAAGAAAGACTTCTATCTTTATTATTACATTTCAGAGTGTATAAAAATGTCAAATTGCACACATGTGCATAAATACAGTTCCTGTAGAAGGTTTTCACCTCACACCTTTTCATGTTGTAACTCTGAATCCAAAGTTGAGCTTGTTCACAGTCAATCTAAATTATAATGTTTGGTGTAAAACACGGTGGCATCGTCCTGACGAGCACTGTGGGGTCGGATGGGAGAAAATCTTGTGAAGGTCACGAGTAAAAATTTTGCTCAGGATTGTGGCTTAAAAACTGCTGAAGCATTTTTCAAGCGTTTAATTCAAATGTTGCCTCATCTGTTTTCTTCAGAATGAACACCAGAGCTGGACTGGTGTCGCCAGCAGAGAAAGAGAAAACTATCTCCTAATGAAAATCACAGCTCGCATGCTGTAAATTTGGTAATACAGACTCCCAGAACTGCAGCCAAACACGGAGAAACCCTGAAGAAAAGCCTGCTGCAGTTTGCAGGAGAAGTGTGACTGGGAAAACATTTATTTATTGATTTTACAACCATAAACACACAGCCAAAGTGACGCAGGAACGGCTTAGAAACACGTTAATATTCAGGAGTGGCCACGTCAGACTCCAGACCTGAAACCAAGTCAGACTCCAAACTGATGGAAACTTGTCAACACTGACTCAAGGCTGCGGTTGCTGGGCGGATACTTGCAATCAAGTATTTTCTGTTTTGTATTTGCATAGAGCTTTGTTTTCACTTTGACACTGTTTTTCTTTCTTCTAGAAGAAAGCCACATGGCGTAAAGTAATTCTTTTTTTAAAAATCCACTGATGAAAACCCTCTGTGGGCACTGTTTCTGAGTGAGTGAGTGAGTGTCTTTGTTCAAGGTCATGTGGAAGAGTCCAGGAGGCCTGCGAGCCAGCTGTGGTCAAGTTTCTTCACCCTCCTCAGTTCTCTAAGCTCAGCCTTTGTGAGAGTCGGCGCTGGACACTCTGGTGCCTGACTTCCCATGGACGCCTGCTCCGGTCTTGTGGTACTGGATTCAGTTTCCTCCTCTGAATCCTCTTCCCCTTTCTCGCTCTCCATTTCCTCATCTGCGTGTCTGATTTCCTCCTCGGGGCTGTGGAACACATGGAGAAAACAAAGGTTAGGGTTAGGTTATGTGACTCTGCATATTTTCAGAGATAAACAAGTTCAAACTTCCCATGTGTACCATTTTTGTCAGGATCTTAGGTTGCTGAATCACGAGGACTGACTGCTTTTGTCAAATAATGACACAAATATCCACCATGACTGTGCACAGATTCAGTTTTTGTTGGCTATTTTTTTTTTAAGAGCAAATATTTAGATAATCATTGAGACCAGCCGTAGGGGACAACTGACCTGCTGTCTGTAACGGAGATGAGCAAAGACTGCACAAACATGGAGCAGAGGAAAGACGTGGAGGGCAGGACGTGGGCCGGCGTCTGCAGAAGCTGTCATTTAATTAAAAAAAAAAAAAGGTTTAATGCAGGAAAAACAAACTTCTCATTCACTTAAATAAATACTTTTGTTTTGAACCAAAGTGACAAAGTGGACTTGACCCGCCCAGGGCTGAACTACCGACCTCTCTGACGGCAGCAGAGCCCTGTGGCAGCGGCGTCCTCTCAGCAGACACGCTCTTCCGTTCGTCCTCGCTGTCCTGTTGCTGTCGACGGTGTTTCCCAAGCAACAGGTAGAACGGCGTCACGGCGACGCTGTCATCGATCACAAGCTTGAAGGGGGAAAGAAAGAGAAACATCAGGAAAAGTCTGACGTTAAAGCGCGAGGGGAAAACAGGTCAACAGTTCGCTCAGTGCTGATGTTTCTGCTTGACACAGGAGGTGAGAGAAGCAGAGGGAGGCTGTTTGGATTAATTAGAGGAGAACAGCGAGCTGATCCACAGATCGTCTGATGCTCTTCACCATCACAATGTGGTCTTACTGTTGCTCTGAACACACTGAGGTCAGCAGAACAAAAATGTTTGAAAACCTTTGATGCTGTGCAGAGGGGGAATGTAATGAAGTACATTTACTCAAGTGCTGTACTTCAGTACAAACTCCTGCTACTTGTTCCATTTTATGCAACCGCACACTCTGACTAAACCAAATCTCAGAGGTAAATACTGTACTTTTACTCTGCTACATTTGCCTGACAGCCTCAGTTACTTTTCAGATCACAATTTTTCATATCTGACAATAAAACCTTAATCCAAGTGGAGCATTTCCACAGGGTGGTATTAGTACTTTTAGTCAGGTAAAGGATGTGAATACTCCTTCCACCACCTGCTGTCCTCTACCTGTTTGCTGGACGCCATCAGTCTGTCCTCCTCCGCCTTGGTGGTGAATGTCATGAGGTCCTGCAGAGAAAGTCCACATCAGCCAACAGCAGGAACTCAATCAGAGCACACAGAATGTGCAGAAAGTGAACACGTTTTACTCCGTGGCACGTTGTAACATGACGGCTGAGACATTCAGACAACACAAGGAAGTTACAGAACAGAATCTTGTGCCCGTTTGCAGTAAACATGTTTGCTTTAAACGGCAGAGCTGAGGTCATGTGCTTTACATGTGAACAATAAATTACAGCCTATAAATTATGCTGGCATCCTCACAAGGCAAATTAGTAACAAATACGTCACGTGTGGCCTCTTTGGACTAATTACTTTATCTCTTACTTTCTTATCATCTGTGGCATCTGAGGTATGAAAAACACACAGAGCAGGACATTTCACTAACAAGCAGACGTGTTAGCTTTAAACTGAAGCTCTCCCAGCAAATGGAAAACTGCGTGTCCCACCTGAATGCACGTTCTGATCTCTGCTGACACTTAAACTTGTTTTCAATTGCCTGTTTACCATGTACTGAGACAGGAAGTAGAGCTGGCAGCGGTTGAGCCACTGGCTGCTCTCCTCGCAGCTCTCCAGCATATCCTCCCTCGGGGCAAAGACGGCACGAGTCACCTTCCCCGAGCACACGGCCTTATGGGAAAACAGCGGCCGAGGTTCGCTGGGCTTAAACACAAACACTGAAAACAGAGAAGAAAGGAAACCAGTGGAAATCACTAACCCTGATTTCTACATTTCTGAAACATGCATCAGCTCATGGATGAAAGGCTTGTGTCTTTGGTTTTGGGGAGATGAACTGTCCCATTTTGTTATTTTTTTTTTTTCAGAAGCGCTCACAATTTAGAAATGCTAAAACTCAGGTTAACGCTTACGGTTGGTGCTTCCGGCCTGACAGCAGAAGGCGGCCATGTTCTCAGAGAGGGGGTCAGCGAGCAGCAGGCTGACGTCCATCGAGGTGCTCCACTCCACTGCCAGAGAGGCAGAGGGAGAAACAGGAATGTGATGTGCATTAACAAAAGGAGAATGAATTCAAACAAATGCTGCAAATCTGAATACGTCTCACATGAGCAGGTGAGCAGGTTCCAGCAGCAGAGCAGGTTATTGGCCGTGGTTCCCAGCAGATACTTGGAACAGCTAAGTCGGCCAAAACAAAGATCCCTGATGAAGGAAAAAAAAAAAAGTCTTTTGTTCTCCTGTGACTATAAAGTGCCCCCACCTCCCCAACCAGCCAACCAACCAACTCCTCACACCAAACATATTTCATAGGATTAACTTTTGAGGAGTTTTCACATGGGAACAACAGCATGAACACCCACCAAGAACCAAACCTGGAAAATCTGGCAGATAAGTTCAGACACCGTAATGTAAAAAATACTTTTGTCAGGTGAATTTTGTCTCTTCTGTCAGCCCTCTGCCAAAGAGCCAAAATGTCTCATGTTGCATGCAGAGTGTGTGGACTGGGTGAGGTTGGAGGTCAAGCACTTGACCCAGCTCTACACATCCATAGGTGGCAGTTATGTAAGGGGCACCGGGCAGCTGTCAAAACAGCTGAACATCAATGTCTTCAACTCTGAAGTCTGATTATGCACAAATTCCCTTTCAGCCCCCAAATTACACAGGAAATATCTGCTCATTTGAAGGGGCTCTCGGCACATGACTGAGGTTTTGTGAGCAGGCAGCACATCCATTCAGTTTTAGTAGTTCATGTCTGTTGTGTTAAAAGAAGTTTTGTGACGGATAAATGTTTGTCTCCGTTGGTTCCTTTATTTGAAGATAAACTGCATGTCAGCTCTAAGTTTTTCTTCCAAGTATGCTCAGTGCTGACAGAGTGTTCTAGGCTTTCTGCAAAAAAGAGGGTCAAAAACTAACAGTAGTTTCATGTCCTCGTTGACCTGAGGGAACCCCCTCCCCTGAGCTGAGAGGACAACATTTCTGAGACTCGAGCAACATTGCGAAACTGCAGGCGGCTGACAGGCAGCACTGATTTTACATCCCCCATCTGCTGTGAGAAACTCTGGACTTCTTCCAGTGTGGGGAAAAGATTATTTAACTGCTCAAAGACAACAGCAAGCAGCCAAACTCCAACACAACACACACTGGTTGCTTAGTGAATCTGTGTGTGTGTGTGTGTGAGTGTGTGTGGATTGTCTGTGCTCTGCTGCAGGTGACAAAGCAACATGTAAGATCAGACACGTTATAGTCCAGTGGGTTACATTAGATAGAAATTCTGCCTTCAGCATTGTGGCAGTGAGAGACGGACAGTAAAGAGCTGCAGTGCTGAGTGAACCGTTTGTTTCCGCTGATCTCGCTGGCCTGGTTGACCACCTGGGTCAGCTTGTTCCTCTAACTGAGACTTTCCCATACCAGAGCTATTTAAAGACAGTTTAAACTTTTTTTTTAAATCAATAGGTGGTCTTCAATCATTTCTGGTTTTGGGAGGTGTTGCAGCCCCCAGTTAAAAAGCCATTCAAAAAAAACAAAAAAACAAAACACTCTTCTTTAGTTACTTTTTCCCTTTAAAACAAAGCAGCTCCTTTTAAAAAATGAAAACAAGAATGTGTTGAATGTTCGAAAGCTTTGCACTGTTGATTCTAAAATCCTCAGCAGGAAGAACCAGTAGAAAAAAAACAGTGTCTGTGGATCATTTAATCCGGGATCCTCTTTAAGCAAATGTTTTCTTCCAACAGTCTTTCACTCGGTGCTGTTGAAGGCTTTCTGTGACCTGGCTCTCTTTGTTAAAGGGCTTCCATCTGCCCTTGGCATGTCTTTGTTGTCAAGATTACTTATTAATTAAACTTGTGCCACCTGGCCTCCTTGTGCTTCTGTCAGTCACTTTTCCTCTATTTTAAGATGTTGTTTTGTACTTATACTGCATCTTGTTGTGCAGGTTTATGCTTTAATGCTTCTGTCTGTCATCCAAAAAGAAGAAGAAGGAGAAACCGCAGAAAAAGTTTTTTTCCCCCTAAAAGGAAGCAGACCTCATATCAGCTGCACTCAAAAAGAGGCAAAAGACTGATAAACAGCGACGAATGGAGCTCCTCTGCGGCTGCTGTCATCACTTTGTACTAATCTAAAGCACAAACACGAGTTGCTTGTTCACCAAGACAAACTCTGCACTTTCGTCACATCTCTCTTTGATCTTAACACAAAGGAAAGTGTTCAGCAATAATCTAAAGGTGCTACAAATTAGTATGGTGAATGTGTTCGTATGCAGGTTCTTGCTTCGGGTCTGACCTGATGGCTTTCGGCGGCTGGGACAGAGTAGTCAGGAGCTCCCAGGAGGCCGGACTCCACACGGTCACCACCTCCTGGAAGCCGACGGCCAGCAGAGAGCCGTCGGCTGAGAAACAGCAGCACTCGGGCACCAGGCCGTGATAGGCTCCGACGAAATCACACGACCAGGAAGGACCTTCGTCTTCTGGCGTGTTGTGGAAGGACAGAGGGAGACGGACACAGAGAGCGTGGGATTAGTGAGAAATATGACCCGATTTGGCTCAAACCTAAATGTTCAATCTGGTGTGTTGTGAAACCAAAACGGTAGAGGCTGGCACCAACGCATTGCTGAGGTCTCCCCGGCTCACAAAGGTTGTACAAAGCACTTTGGATGAAAGCATCGGATTGATGATTGATGGGATGGTAATTATGATTTGAGTTTAGATGTTTAAGGAAATTTTTAAACGAAATTTAAGTGCAAGTTTAAACTTAAACTTATGCTTTCAACCTCCAAATCTGGTTAATCTGATTGGAGGAAGTCCTAGAATACTATAGCACTAGAATTTGTCCCAAATTATTTTTTTCTTTGAGATCAAAGAAAACTGGTTGATAGAGACCAAAAACGTATGTAATTTTTCTTCAACTATACAGTTAAAATATGCTCCAGTGTTGAGAGCCCGAACCGTTTCTGGTTATTAACGAACGAGCTTCACTAACAGTTTCACCGGTCAAATCACACAGAGCTCTTAAACGAGATGATGGAGAGCACAGTGAACCACACTTCAACACAAATCAGCTGCTCTGTGCGGTTTGGCTGAGTGGAGCGTCAGACACTGAGCTGCTTACCCCCTGTGTGGGCCTGTGAGACCAGCTGCCAGGCTTTGAAGTGCCCGTCCTTGCTGGTGGAGACCAGCACGGTGGTCTGGCTGTCAGTGGCCTGGCAGAAGCACATGGCTGTAATCTGGGCTTCGTGGGGGGCCGAGATGGTCGTGTTCAGCACAAAACTACAGGTGATACAGTAAACATATTATTATGCATCTGATGAAAGTATGCATGCTGCTGATTGGCTGAAACAGTGTGTATCGTTTAGACGTCTGTACCTCTGCGTTTGTTCATCAAATGCCCATAGTTTCAAGTTGAGCTCCAGCTCAGCGGCTTTCTGCTTTCTTTCTTCCACTGTTGCCAGCCAGTTGCCAGAGGCGTCAAAGGCCGCTTTGACCACCTCAAACTGCTGCAGGCCCGACTCGTGAATGTACTCCTGCTGCACGATGTCCAGCTGTGGGAAACAGAGCTCAGCATTTAGCTATGAAGGCTAATTCACACCAACGTGTTGATTACAGTGTTGTTACGTGAGCCCGTGGACCAGAATAGATTTGTGTTTAAGCTTTCCCTCTTCTGTTTGTAATTGAAATAAAGCTTTCTACAAGTACTCACAACCACAATTATGCTATTCCAGGTGCTGAAACGGCACACTGTGTCAATAGAAGCCTACACAAACAAACCAAAACCTTCTGGTCTGGCTCATGTGAGGTACGTTTGGCCCAGCTTACGTTGTACAGCAGTTTGTCTCTTTGGAGGGAGTAAAACTGCAAGTGGCCCGGTTTCCCATTCAGCACCAGAGATTTACTGCGTGGGTCCACCAACAAGTCCGTCCGGACGCTTTCTCCTGCACCAGGACGAAAAGAGAGAAAACCAGGCAGATTTAAACCTTGTTTTTAATCTTTTTGATGGAAAAAAAAGAGAAACTGGATATCAGGGACAGATATTAAGCATATTATTTTGGAATTATATATGTATTATATAATATCTGCCACTTAAATCTCTCTATATGTTTACAGTCACTACTGGAACACTGATGAGGCAAAAAGCTTCTTAAAAATGGTGTTAATAATAATAATAACCTTTATTTTAATAGTGCCTTTCATGCAAGAAATGCAGCTCAAAATGCTTTACAACAAAGAAATTACATGCGCCAAGTTGTTCTAATAAAAGGATGTAGAAGTGATGTAAAAAAACAGGGACAGAAAATGAATGTTAACTTGATAATAACAGTAAAACTAATATATAAACTTAAAAAAACAGCGGCAATAATTAATGTAAAATAATTTCACTCTGATACCATAAAATCGGTGATAAGACGCTTACGTTCATCGACATTTAGCTTCAGCTGGCTGAACGCCTGCTGTTTCCTTACTGTTGCTGGTTGGTGTCTTTGAACACAGCACAGTGCTTAACAACTGACACATTTGCTGTTTTTCTTCACTTTTGCTAAATTGCAGCGTGAACAACTTAGCTGACAGGTTTACTGGTTAAACTAAAACTGTTGTTGGATAAAAACTTTCCTCTATAAAATGTATAATGAACTTGCCTTGGAGGTCACGTTGCTTTCCGAGGACTGTAAAACGCCATTTATGGTACACGTTTGCTATCTCTGATTCCATACAGCGTGTTTATGATCATCCTACGTGCTGCTGTCACCTACAGTCTGCACTCACCTTTGACCAGGCCTTGAATGACAGCCGACACTTTCACGCAGCTCTGGATGATTGTGATCTCTAAAACAAGAGCAGACAGGAATCAGCTACCACAACCCTCGCTGAGACGAGTCTTATCATTCAAGGACGCAGATGTGCTCTCAAGTGCGAAACGTTCTGGTTTAAAGGTTAAATCTGTGAGATTCTGAACATCAATACGGCAACAAACAACCACCGCAGGTGGTCAGAGGACACTTTCTCTCTCCACCTCCCAACACTTATTTTGAATGTAACTGATTTGCCAAAACACACAGTAAGCAATGCTGCATAAAACAGGTTACAGGCGCTTACTGTTGTCGCCGTGCGAGGTGCAGAACAGCGCTCCATCGGGCGAGACGGCAATGTGTGTGATGGCAGCTCCCAGGCGAGGCAGGAAGTCCCGCTGGCTCTCTTGCTTGTAGCGCCACTGGACGAGCACCGACTCTATGCCTCCGCTCAGCAGGTTGGTGCCTGGTGGAACAGAGCAGGGGATGCATTTACTTAAGATGAGAGTGCAAAAAAGTGTGCAAAACAGTTTCAACAATGGAAAGTGTTATAAATTAACAGTTTTAAAATAAACACTGTACAATATACCACTATACAGGCTATACACATATCAGCATAGAGGTGGAAGGTGATAATTGTGGGTAAGCATTGCCACACTTAAAGCAAATCATGAGCTAATATGGTCATTCGGGACAGAAGGAGCTTCTAGTTAGAGATTTTTAAAAAGCTGCAGTGGAATTACCTTCTGGGGTGAAGCACAGTGAGCTGACAGCACTGTGGTGCCAGTGCAGGGTGGAGTATGTGTATTCCCTCTTGTGGTTGAAGTTTCTCCTGAGAAGATAAACAGTAATGCAAGAAAAATAAAGTGTCTCCACTTCACCTGATGAAATACATTCAATTTATCAGTGAAACTAGAACCACTGCCTCGTGATTGTATGCTCCTGCACACCAATCAAGGTTCTGGGGTTTATTCCCCTATCTTTCACATATATCATATGCATATAATATATGTCGTGGCTGACAGTTTAGTCACATGATGCAACAACAACCCAAAAACATGATCCCTTGTTGCCAGTGCAAGAGCATAAAAATGGGAATAAGTAAGTAAAAGGTAACTTGAAGTAGGACAAAATGATAAAAAGTGTCTTTCACGTCGTGTTTAGAGAGCTGAGTTCAGCGACTCGGCCGTCAGGAAAAACAAGTGAGCAGCAGACAAAATAACTGCAAAGAATGATCAAACACCGGGGGGTTGAGTGCACACACTTCAAGGTCTTGTCACTTCACCCACCACAAGCGAATCTTGCCATCTTCGTGTCCAGTGGCAATGCAGTCGTCGTTTGGGTGACAGGCGACACACGTGAAGGTGTTTTTGCCTCCCTTCTTGTTGTCTTCTTTCAGGAAAAACCTGTGAACAACCCACACAAGAACACACATACTGGCGTTGCTGGACATTGTCGTGGCTCTGTAGGAAAATCAAGGTATTTGCGAACATCATGGATTTTATGGTACATGACTTCATTTGAAAATATGAAAGAAAATGTGCGAGGTGATCATCTCCATCCCTCATGACTGAAGCACGTCAAACCGGGGCTCACCTGTAGGCCTTCTGCTTCTTGAAGAAAAACACTTCCAGCTGCAGACCTTTAACTGAAGCAATATATTCGCCCTGTGAGGAAGATAACATTCGTCTGTTAATGCATACGTGCAGAAAAGCTGGTTCAGGATCTGCGTTTGAAACCTGTTCTTAAAGCTGGTGTCACTTTGAATTGGGGTTTGTCTCATCATGCAGCACAGCAGAGTGAGCTGTACTGAATCTATCATCTCAAGTTAATTCGATAGTGACTCACTTGATGCTTCCACTTGGGTTTACTTAGATGTTTTGAAGTGAAACTCTAACTAGCTCCCACAGTCAGAAAAATCCTACGTCCTTTTTGAAACTTCTAATAAAGTCAACGAGCCTTCGGGCCAACGTCCCTCTGATACGTCAGCAAACTATCCACTCAGGGGTTGGGGTGGGAGGGGGGGTGTCAGTTGTGGGACTACAGCTGTTCCAGGTGGCGTGCTGGAGACGGTAGTGGATGGTGGTGTACGTACCCCTCTGCCAAAGAAGATGGCCGCTGGGTTGGAGCTGACGTCGCTGAGCACAGCGGAAAGCTCTCGGACCTCCACCAGCTGATCTCCGCTCTGTGGCAAATGTACTGCAACCAGCTGGAACAACTCTGCGCGCACACACACACACTTGTTACATGTTTTACCCAGTGACCTCTTACACAGTTTCTACTTCACACGAGAATAACTCAACATTTCTTGTAACTGGCGCCTCCTAGTGGAAGTATCAAGGGAAGAAACGGCAATGACTGAGGAGAGACAGCAGACACTGGAATTCAGCGGCTGCAAACTGAGGCTGGATTGGTGAACTGGTTTCAGTGTGTTGATGTATGAAAACTGACCACTGACCAAACTGATCACAGCATGTACATGTGCACAGTAATTAATTATATTAATTATTAATTAATTAATTCTAATTAAGCAAATGTTCAACCCAACCCTCCAAGAAACTTTATTTTTAATTTTTTTAGTCAATATAAGTGATAATAATTAGTGAATAGCTTTAAAATAGTTAATAATTGCATAATGCTGTATTCTGTGAAACAGATATAAGTCAACATGACATGACTAGTGCAAACAGACGAACTTCACCACTTTTCATCAAGATTGTCACATTTTTTGACAAATAAATTTCTGCCATTCAAATGCTTTCAGAAACCACATTAGAATTCCATGCATGGGGGCTTAACGCACCTAAAAAGATCTCAGTTTTGCAAGCTCAGGTGAGTTTTTCTCTGAATCCTTTATTTGATGCAATGAAATCCACTGCTTTTCGATTAAATGACAGGCTGCTGCCTCTGCAGTTTGTTTTACTCTCTTCTTTCTGGGCACATTTAGCTTAATGAGTAAGTGCATGACATTCAGTGCTGAGGTTTTGGGTTTAAATTCAAGTTGGTGTCTGATGGACACTGAGACATCTTAGGCATCAAACCAAAGAAATGACCACAATTAGGAAAGACGTGAAACCCACCAGATCTTTTGTCACTAAGCATGGGAGTGACGATAAACACGACTCCTTCATGGTCTGCAGATGTATGCATGGAGTAAATCGGGTATCCGATGACGTAAGTCTGGAAGAGATCACACAACTGTCACAAATGGCTGCCAGACATCGGAGAAAACACAACATACACCGATCTCACACTCACACCTGTGGAGGGGCTCTTCACACAGAAGGAGCAGGGCAGAAAGATACAGGTGAACTGTGACACATGGACATCTTGCTCTTCCTGCTGTTGAGTTAACTTATGTATTCACTATCAGTGCATAGAGTACAAAAACAATCTATAAAATAGAAAGCAGGCTCATTTTAAATTGATAGATATGTGCATGTGCACAAAAAGGGCCTAAACAAAGTTAACTTTAGTACACATCTTTGATTTTAAAGCCACTATGAAAAGGCAGTGTGTCAAAGACGAAACATGTATGACGAGGTCTTCATCATCTGAGCATGTGCTGCCAGGCAGGCGTAGCAGTAAAATCAAGGTATTCCAAATGAACAGTCTGGGATATTGACATGAGGCACACTTACTGCAAAGACTGCAGAGTAAACAACACAAGAATCAAGTCATACCTTAATAAGGATGCCATCTGTGAAGTCCCAAAGTCTGACAGTGCCATCTGTTGAGCAAGAGTATGCCTGCAACAAATCACGAATTCATCATCACGAAAGAAATTAAAAGGAACAATAAAATCCTTATAAACATAAAGTAACTGTACCCCATTTCACTAAAGTTAAGTATGAAACAAGAGGCTTGGCTTAGCTTAGCTTAGCTTAGGTAGCTTAAGTAAAGAAGTCAAACTTTAGACAAACAAACTGAACAGTACCTGCAGGTGGTTGGAGGGTTTGAGCAGCACACCTGTCACCAGATCGGTGTGTCCTCGCAGGTCGTGGATACACTCCTCCGTGGAGGTGCTGAACACCTTCACACACTCGCCTGAGACGCACAGCAGGAACCTACAGCAACAAAACCACGTATTTCAACACAAGAACTTACAGTTTCCGCACCAAAACACTGCGGTGTTTTGATGACATGTGTGTCATTAAAGTTAGAGCTACAAATAAGCGCCACAAACGTAAGACAAACTGCAGAGCTCCTTCGTAAACAGCAACGGGAGTATTAACAGCAGGCTTGTGTCGCTAATGCTAACGGCTAGCAGCGGCTTCAGCTCTCTAGCCAATAAAAAACTCGAAGGAGACGCTAAAATGTCTTCCGCCAGAAATAAACGTTGTCGAGCGAAAAACACACACTCACCTGGAGTCATTAGTGATGACAGGCTGCCTGAAGTTTATTTTACTGCCACCTCTGTGAACCACGCGGATATCCCCGTGTTCCACCATGTTTTCACTAAAATTCACCTTTCACCTCTGACCGCTGCTTCTACGTTGTGTTTATCTGACGCTGGTCGCGTGCTTTTTACTGCCACCTGCTGGTGTGGAGGTTTGCCACCTTTTTTGGCCAAGAACGTATATGAGAAATTTGTTTTATTTTAATAGCTGCTTTCAGCGTCACAGTGTAGGCCGACTTACAGAAAAAAAAGGTCAACATAAACATAGAAATAATATGCACAAATAGTAGGGGGAAAATAGAGGAATACAGAAATATAAATGTACATCCATCCATTTTCTATACCGCTTATCCGTCAGGGTCGCGGGGGAGCTGGAGCCTATCTCAGCTGACTACGGGCGAGAGGCGGGGTACACCCTGGACTGGTCGCCAGTCAATCGCAGGGCCAACACTCAAAGACAGACAGACACACTCTCACACTCACACCTAGGGGCAATTTAAAGTAGCCAATTAACCTAATGTGCATGTTTTTGGTATTGTGGGAGGAAGCCGGAGTACCCGGAGAAAACCCACGCAGGCACAGGGAGAACATATAAATGTACATGTGCACAGTAATTAATTATATTAATTATTAATTAATTAATTCTAATTAAGCAAATAAGCAAATAAGAAATTTGCTTTATTTTAATAGCTGCTTTCAGCGTCACAGTGTAGGCCGACTTACAGAAAAAAAAGGTCAACATAAACATAGAAATAATATGCACAAAAAGTAGGGGGAAAATAGAGGAATACAGAAATATAAATGATCAAACATAAACACATTTACCTGAAGACTACAAATTTTAAGTACGAATTTTAAGGACTGGTACTGTACTTGTGTGTTTTCATTACACTCATACTCACACATTTTCAGTCACTGGGATTCGTGTGATTTCACAAGACTATATGCACCAAGAACGTTGGGTGGGTAAATTTCCTTATACCAAAGATACCCCAAAAACAGCACTAATAGCACTAATAAGCATTTACTACATTTACTTTACCAGCTACAATAAAATGCTCATTATATATTTGAACTAGTAATTAAAAGCAGTGGAAGAAGTGCTAATTCCATAATTTAAGTACTCCAGGACATGGAAAAACAATTATTTTAAAGTTTAATCTGCAAATAGTACATTAATATTTTTCACATTATAAGCTTATTACTGCTAATGAATCAGTGCCCACGTAGCAGTCAGTGGAGCTGGTTTTAACAGCCTTACACAATGAAGTTTGGTAATTTAGTCCAGGGGCTCACAAACTGGGGGTCAAGCTCCTCCAAAGGGTCAGAGACAAAATTCTGAGTAGTCAGGAGACAATTAATGGGAGAGAAGGGTAGAAAAAAAAACAAATCTTTTTACTATTCTTTGGTTTTTAGTGGAACTTCAATTAATTGATTAACATTTAATTTGAGCGATTTGGGATTTTAACAGTCATTTAAAATCTGAATTGTTCAGGGGGGAAAGGTCCCACCAACAACTGAGCCCAAACTAAATCCACCACTGATTTCAACTCAGGAATTGTATTTAATATGTTGGCGTTTAAAGTAAAACCTTTAAAAAGCACTTGAAGTGAAAGTAAAAGTACTTTCCACCACAGTCAGAACCTGAGTATTTGGCAGGGTTGGTCCTCCATATATTATTACCGGTAAAAGCTTATTCCTCATTCTTGTCTCACCCGTTTGTTTTAGTGCAGTGAGTGGATGGGGCGGGTTTCCAGACAACTCGAGTCCTTCCCCCTGAGAGTAAAAGAGGGCCCTTCCTGTACTGACAGTCACATTAAAAACGAAAGTCAAAGAGGGAAACAAGTGCACGTGGTGGATGATACTGACGGGAAAGCAGCGCAGAAACGACTCAGGTAACAAACAGGACAAAAAGAGCACTGAACTTACAAACTATTATTTAAAAAAAATCATATCCATATCATAAATTATATAATAAAAAGTTGCTACATTACCTGTTTTTTAAAATTAATTAATTTTTTAATGAATTAATTAGTTAATTAATTTTGTGTGAGGCAGCATGAGCCAGTGGAAGCAGATTCAGCAGCTGGAGATCAGACTCCTGGAACATGTGGACTACCTGTACGATGATAACTTCCCCATGGACATCCGACAGGTTCTGGCCAGCTGGATCGAGTCTCAGGACTGGTGAGTCCAGCACACAGCAGACTCTCATGCCCTTATTTCACACACACACACACACAAAAATATTCCAACTTGTCTTTTAAGCTTGTTCTTAGTGTATTTTGTGTGGTGGCTAAAGAGTAACCTAAGGAGAACCGACTCTGTCAAACATAAGTGCCTTGATATTGAAACATCCCAGTGTGATGTCCAATATTGATGTAATAAATCCCCACTAAACTCTCATCCACCCTTCCCTCACAGATTCTAGTCACTTCAATTAAATTAAGATATTTAGCCAAAACAAACAGACAACCATGATACTGTGCAGTACATGCAAAGAGAGATACACCTGCAGTAATAATGTAGAGGTTTTTATCACAAAAGCACCTGTGTGTGAATTCTGTCAAAGAACAAAAGCACACAGACTGTACCATTTACTTTGATTTTACTTAGATCTGAGTTACGGGACTGATCATAGATTTACATTTAAAGATAAACGTTTTGTTTCAAATTAACAACGGATCAATTAAATGAATGCGTGTGATGTGTAAAGGGGTGGCTCAAAGAAAGAAAACCACAGAAGGTTAACATTCAGCTGTGAAGTTCCCCTCCGCTCTGTTTTGGTTTAACAGCCGACAACTTGCTGATACTAGCCTTTGCTACTCACACTGACGGAGAGCCACGAACCCACTGAACTTCACCTGTCCTCCGGTACCAAAGTGCAAACAGACACTGTTAGCAGCTAGTCGGTGAACATCGTGGAGCTTTTATCAGATAAAGAGACGTGTTTTTGTCAGGATGTGGTGGAGAGCAAAACAGATGCTAATGTTGTTCTCTTTGCCTGCTGGGTGTGTGAACAGGCAACCTTAGCTCTTACTTTGTAATGTTTCTTAGCTTTTCTTAAACTTTCCAGAGGAATAAAGGTAATACTGCCCTCATAATACTAACATAATGCGAATGCACGTTAGCACGTTGCACAAATGCCTGTCCGCAGCATTTACTGTACATACAGATGCCAGACATGAGAGCTGAAGCCAAAACATCTGGACGCCCCCTGGTGGCTGGCTGCAGTACACGTCATAAACCCCTCCCCCTTCATGTTAGCAGATGGAACCTGGGCCAAACTATAACCTTCAAGTAAATGTAAAATAAATTTTTCTCAAAGATGGTTTCTGTCATTTTAGGTAGTTTCCGTGACCCTTGACTGTTGACTTCTTACCACACTGATGTGTGTTCAAGTACTAATAAGTTTGGTTTTAATTGGCTATTTGATGCTATGAAAACGGGATGAAACGTCATGATTGACAGCTGATTGCTGTACCTGACCAGGTAACTACTGCACAGGCTCTGGCTCCAACTGAAGTCACCAGAACAAGATGGCAGCACTCAAATCAGTGATATTTTGGCTTCACTTTGCTACAGTGAAGGGAGGTGCAGACACCTTATTTAAGTCAGGTGGTCGGAGGGTCGTTGACGTAGGCACGTGTCAGGCCTTTTCAAAAGTCATTACAGAACAGCCAATTGGTTTGTAAATATGAATTCTGCGTAATGAAGTTAAACATCTTTATACAGTTGTCTTTTAGCGGCCAATAGCACCAGCATAAGAAGTGTTAGCACACAATCACTTTGCTGAGGGTGATGTTGGTATATACCGGCCATCTTCTTCTTCATAGGCTTTTGTCTCTGTTTTCTAGGGACACAGCAGCTAACGACGAGTCAATGGCGGCAGTGCTGTTCACCAACCTGCTGTCCCAGTTGGATCGGGTGCGTTCACAGGAGCAGAACTTCCTACAGAGACACAACATGAAAATCATTCAGCAGCAGCTACAGGTGCGTCCGCTTCCTGTCCAGTCAATTAGAACTCACTCTGATTGATTAAAACCGACTTTTTAAAACTTGCTTTACTGCTGCAGTGATGGAGACCTGCTCTGTATTTTACTCCACACATCAGCTTTCCCACTCGGAGCGATCAGACACCAGATCAACCCACAGAAACACTGATATCGTTTTATTTTTCAGCACACACTGATTCATCACGTGCTCAGATAGTGCCTCGTGAGTGTTACAAACAAGTCTACTGCGCATTATATGAGAGACTGCAGCACAAGACAGAAACGTCAGAGTGAAAAGGGAAGAGCAGAAAGCACTGCCAGGTGTTGCCTCCAAACACCGTGAGAAAAACGCGACTGCAGAGAGGATCCTTTCGCTTGTGTGTTTTTGTTGCGAGGCGAGGAAAAGGCGGCTGGTTTCCCGACAGCAGGGAAAAAGAGCGTCGTTGAGCACACAAAATACAACCCTTCAGAGCAAATGGCTTTTGAGGTTTCATTTTCCACAGCTCCCTGGTATTTCCAGCAGCTCAGGGCAGGGAAGCTAAAAGCTCCAGCATAATATTCTGTATCTCATCTTCCTTTGGGATTCTGCGTTTCTGTTTCTTCTCGCAGAGACCGTGTAGGAATATATTACAATAATTCATGTATGTATACAGAAGGCTCTGCGAAACTTAGTCGTTTTCTTCATCCAACACAATCAGCGGAACAAATGTGGGCATGTAGCATCAACATTTTATTCTGAGCTGCTTCATGATCATTAAAGGAGCAAAACATCTTCATTTCAGCTGACTTTAAAAAAACAGATCACTAAATCATTGAATTTAAAATGTGCAGAAAGGAGAATTGGCTCTATGCCGCATGTGAGCACTGAAGGTGAAGGTGAAAGGGAAGTAAAACATAATGGCCGCACTTCTGATTTGGGAGTGAGTTTGAAAACGTAACAGCTTTCTATTTCTGTGTTGTTTTCCTGTGTTACCTGAGAGAAGCAGCTGCTGCTTTTAATGCCTAGAGGTGTGTAAAACAGTGTCACTTTCTGTCATGTTATCATCTTGTGGATGTGAGCACTCGGTGAGCCCATGAGAAGGCGGTCCAGGAGCTGTGCAGGATGTTTGGTTGAGGTCAGATCTTACCCGAAAGGCTCAGCACACATTTATTCAAGAAAAAAAAAACCCAAAAAAACATATGAGGCTCACACCGCTGTTTCCTGTGTGCCTGAATGTGTGTGTGCATGTGTCAAAATCAACACTTTCAGAGGAAGCACGCACTCCAGTGCGGTTGTCAGGCATGTTTGGAGGTTGTTGTTCTGTGTTTTTGGTTCATATGACACATGAGCTACTGTTACTCTGTGTTTGTTGACCCATCACAGTTGGTGAGCTGCAGTGCTGGAGGAGTTACTCGTGTATCCTTTTCTCCAATAAAAGGATCAATACTACAATATAACGATACTTAATTACATGTAAAGATCTTTTAAGCTTTTGGGATCCCAGTGAAAGTAGCCTATGGAAGCTTTACTCAACATACTAAAGTAAAAGTGCTAGTTTTGCTGATGAGCTGATGTATTGACTGATTGATATTGCAAAATAACTCATAATTATGACTTTTGTCAAACTGATTTAGTTTAACATTCACAAACTAATTTTCTGCTAAATTAGTCCCTTTACTTCAGTGCTTTTAAGCAATTTTACTGGTATAATAAAAACTGTCCTTTAAAGGTTATTTTCATGAAATATTTTTACATTGTGGTATTGATACTCTTAAAGGATCTGAGTACTTCTTCCAGTACTGCATGTCGTAGAATCTCATGTGATCCAAATGTGGTGTAGCACCTCGTCTGAATTCCTCTTTCACTTATTTATCTCACCCACGTCGAGGCAAAAACCCCTCGGGTGCACACAAAGTGACACATTTGACATTTTCATCGCTGGTCTTCATCAGAAATTCAAGAAAGATTTCGGCAGCCTGACGGGCGAACTCTGACATTCATGAAGACCACAGCAGTGTGGAGGATGGTTTCCAGAGTGCATTTTTCAGCCAGAAAAGAGAAGGCAGCCTTCAGATGCTAGAAATGCTCAATGGAACTGAGGTGCTGCTCTCCAGTCGTATCTTTGTTACTGAAAGTGAGCGTGTAGGCGTTTGTTGGTGCATCCTCAGTCATCATCCTGGCAATGATGCTGATGCGTGAAAACTTGAAGGCGGGAGAGAAAGTTTCCTCATCCCACAGCATTTCTTTTTTTTTTTTTTTTGGTGGTACTTTTCTCGGTGGGTTTTTGAATGGACTGATGAGAAGTGGCCGTGCAGGCAGGAGGGTGGCTGAGGGGAAAGTTTGTGGCTGAGATGCATTTGAGATAAATAACAATGAGGTGTTGCAACAATATGTACCGCAGTGAACTACACCTTGTTGATGTGTGAAACAGAGAAAAATATCTCTATTTAAAAAGGAGCATTCCGTGGATTTTACAAATAAAGGTGAGTTTAGTCACAGGAAGCACTACCCACCCTGTGTGGCCCTGAGCAAAGAGTTTAAAAGTTTTTAAAAGTGTTTACGTGGGTCAGATGGAAAGATGCTCTGAGTGCATTGTGGGAAATGTAGGATCCAGTGTTTGTTTATCCACAAATCAATTATTTTCCCAATCAGCCAACATAAAAGCTGTCGGTCTGAAATCATCACCTACCAAGAGCCAAACGTGAGTCAGTTTTTCCGTTCCCAAAATAAATCTTGTAAGCCCACATATGTAAATGTCAAATATAAATGAAAAATCATGTTGAGAGTCTCTACTCGTTTATGGGCGCACTTCTTCTGTCCTCTGCTGGACACACAGGGACTCCTTGGGGCATTCAAGTGCACCCTGTGAACTCAGAAATCTGTACTCCAATGACGATGACGGTAGTTTCAAAAGGGAGATTTTCTATTTTTATCTGTGGTGAAGAGCGCATTTTAACTTACTTAAGTGTGATGGGACTTGGGACTTGTCGGTCTTGATTTAAGACTTGACTCAGGACTTGCCTGTTTTGACTCAGGACTTGACTGCAAAGACCTGAGACTTGTTTGTGACTGTAAATCAATGACCTGGTCCCACCTCTGATAATTTTACCTTGCAGCAGTTACCACACAGCAGTTGCTCCTTTGTTTTTTTTGTGTGTTATTTTGTGACTTTGGTGTTTTAAAGGGGCACATCTGAATAACACAAGTGCTTGACTTTTTTTTCTAGCTTTTCACCCTTTACTTTATTTATATTTATTCTCTGTTCTGTGCCCTCACTAACTATGCTATTTGGAAGAGTTTTGCTATTATTTTAAACCTGGAATCAAACAGTTTCGCCCAAGGATTAATAAAGTATTCTAATTCTGATTCTGAACACAATTAGCATGACATGCACTGACAGGTGCATTTGCCTTCAAGGATTGTTTTGCAGCTGCCAGCTGAGGGAATACATACTGGACTTAATCCAAAACTTTTTCTTACATTTGAATGAACAAGTTTATGGTTTCAGGCTATAACGTTCTTGGAGAAAGACAAAGAAGTTTTCATACTCCAAGCATCTTTGCACACCTTTGGGTACATTTCCACTTTCAGTATGACCTCAGTGTTGTCCTTTTTTCTTGCCACAATCAAGCTGAACCTCATTCCTTTACCGTCTCTTTAGTACTTCCAGTAAAAGGCTTGCATGTGTCAAGGGGCCCATGATGACAAATCTCAGTGGAAAGAATTGCCTACTGATCAGGGGTTTGGGTCTTCTGGGAGATAAAGAGACACCGTGGAAATTGAATCAAAAACCCAGTTATGCAAAGTTCAGTTCAATTCAATTCAGTTTATTTATATAGCGCCAATTCACAACAAAAGTTATCTCATGACACTTTCCAATTAGAGCAGGTCTACACCAAACTCTTTAATTAAATTGTAATACAGAGAACCCAACATTCCCCCTTGAGCGAGCACTTGGCAACAGTGGAGGGGAAAAACTGCCTTTTAGAAGGCAGAAACCTCGGAGCAGACCCCAGCTCAAGATGGGCGGCCATCTGCCTTGACCTGTTGGGTTGAGAGAGAGGGAGAGAGCAGGAGAGAGAGGGGGAGAGAGGGAAAGCTAGACAGACAAAGAAAGACAGGGAGAGGGGGGTGGGGCGTGAGATAAGGAGCACACAATCAGAGATGAATAGCAGCAGTAATAATACAGAAATATTGGAACTGTAGATAATGATAATAACAAGTCTGTGCAAACATTCACAGAAATCCACATTTTTTTGTGCATAGGTGATTTTATAAAGTGGAATATTCTGTGTGTGTGCGGCCCCACAGGTGAAGTACGCAACCAGCCCTGCCATCATGGCCAAGGTTATCTCCAGTTGCCTCAGGGAAGAACGGCGCATCCTCTCCAGCGCCGGCATGCAGGAACAGGTTTGTCGCATTGTTTCCCTCAGAGGGGAAGTCCCTCAGGTTCCTTATGAACAGCTGCTGCTGGTAAATCAGGGCTGCTATGAGGAAAGCAGTTCTGCACAACAAACACCCCCATATTCCCAACAGCTTCACTTTATTCCCGAGAATCAATGTGGCGTGGTAAAATGAGAGACTGTAGGTTAGTCAGTTAATACTTTATTGTTAAATACTAAAGGTTTTACATTTCTAAAAAAAATTAAAGTGGCCATATTTAACACCTATTGACATTCCCATCAGCTGACTTTATAATTAAGTGCTAATTAGAAAATATTAATGGGCTAACACCCTGAACTAAGGCGGTAAACATGGAAAACATTACTGATGACTACAGAGGGAAAGACAAAGTCAACAGTCTGCATTGGGTCTGCACCGTTCAAAAACAAAGCAAGCAAACTGATAGAAAAGAAAAAAGTGAATAAGAAGAACGTTCGTCCAACAGGGTCCACTGGAGAAGTCGCTGCAGAATTCTGTGGCCTTTGAGAGGCAGAAGAACTTGGACAACCGAGTTGGGATCATCAGAGGCAGCGTACAGGTAACTGCTACACAGAAACAGACACATGAACATGTTTAATCCAGTGAAATTTAACTTGACTAAATCCACACTAAAACTATGTCTGTCCACATGTAGTTGATGGACCAGGCTGTGAAATACATCGAGGACATGCAGGATGACTTTGATTTCCGCTACAAGACCCTACAGTCTCGAGGTGAGTCCCATCATGAGAACTGTGCAAAAAACCGCACAGCCTGCGATATGCAAGAATAAGCTCAAATTCGTGGTTTTGTGTGTGTTTGTCAGACTCGACAGATAGGAACTCTGAGATGATGAAACAGGAAGTAACAAGACTGCAGGAAATGCTCAACAGGCTCGACTTTAAAAGGAAGGTATGCATGCAAAGGACAAGGGAGTCTTACCAAAATGATAAAAAAATCCAAAAACACCCAAAAACAAAAAGCAACAAGATGCTGAAACCTTATGAGTGCACTTGTTATGTTTTTCATACCTTTGCTAGGAGATCCTGTCAAAGATGGATGTGGTGATCAAGGAGATTGATGACCTGATGACCTCTCAGCTCAACCCTGAGCTGCAGGACTGGAAGCGGAGGCAGCAGATCGCTGCCATTGGGGGTCCGCTGCCCACCGGTCTGGACCAGCTGCAGAGCTGGTAATGGGCTGATTTTTACTAAATGGATAGATCCTACATTTCCCAAGATGCAACCAAAGAGCAGGTTTTTATTAGACCCATCCTGACTGATAAATGCTCACGTCTCCAGTGTGTCAGCTTGGTATTCTGTTTTCAAGACAAAGCTGACTTCATCAGTGTTATTTCCCCAGTCACAGAAGACATTATCTGCTGTTTCCACTGGTTGAATAGTCCTCCTTCCTGATGATTATGCTGACCTTTATGAGTAAAATCAGCCACATTCTTCAAAACTGGACCTGAAACCTGTAAGGTGTGTGGGTTGAACTTCATTAGCTGCGTTTATCAACCAGTTATTCCGCTAATTGTCAAATCTGAGCGATAAATGTCAGATGTAAACATCTGGGATCAGAACAAACTGACTCATTTGATGAGAAATTCAGTGTTGTGGGTTAAACCTTTAGTTTGTCACAGAAACGGTTGCTTTCTGAGGTATTTCTAAAGCGGACACTGGAGTTGTGTTTTTAGCTAGAGCTATGACTCAAGGTGTGGCCATGTCAATATGTCGGTTGGCTTAAGAATTTTTTGAGATTGCCATGAAACTTTGCACAAATCCATATCCCATCTTTGGCATGTCCTGCCCAGAGGATGAAGCACACTGGCTTTGGTGCTTTGGTGTTCCCCTTTGCTTTGCTTTGTGAAACGTCTCCACAACCATTGGATCAATTGCCAACAAGTTTCCCCCCTGCCTTGTTTTGAAGTTAAATAAATCTGGTGATTTATTTAATTAGTCCATCACTTTGATTTATAGCTAAATAATTGAAAAGAGTGCGAGGTCTCTGTTCCTGTCCCCTTCTTCACCCCCCTCGTTTTCCTTCTCAGGTTTACTCTGACAGCCCAGAGTCTCTTCCAGATCAAGCGTCAGCTGGACAAACTGGGGGAGCTGGTTGTCAAGGTCACCTATGAATGCGATCCAATCCCCCTGCAGAAACCTCAGATGGAGGAGCGAGTCAAATACCTCCTGTACCACCTGATCAAGAGGTACACTGTAAAACCACACAATGCAACACGCGTGCGATGAGCTCTGATATGCAGCGCTTTTATTTTTAATGTTTAAGTGTTTCTGGTTCCACGTTTTTCCAGTTCTAAAAAAACAGATAATTTGTGTTTTTCATGTAGAAGATTGTACGTGGAAGGCTGAAGACTCTGACATATATCAACAACTTCCTCCTGTAATTGCAGCACTAGCAACACATTACACAATTTAGTAAGGTGCTAAATACGTGAAAACCACAACCAACTGGTGGCTTTAATGACAAAGCTGTCGAGTGATATGAACATGATGAAATTAAGTGTGGTTTGTCCTTAGCTCGTTTGTGGTGGAGAAGCAGCCATGCATGCCCACACATCCACAGAAACCCCTCATCATCAAGACCGGAGTACAGTTCACCACCAAAGTCAGGTCATTATCTTTAAGTGACATGTTTTTATGATTTCATCCCTGTTTAAACCACTTCACTCTATGTACGTTTTTCTTTTTCTTTTTTTTAAAATTCCTTTTATGAATTGTTGGCTGGTGAGAAACTAGCAGGGATGTTGGTTGAATTCAGTTAAGCATGTTTTCCCTTCCAGACTCCTGGTGAAACTTCCAGAGGTGGATTATCAGCTGAAAGTGAAAACAACATTCGACAAGTGAGATTTTCATGTTCAAATTACTTTAAAGCAAATATGTGTACATAGCTATTCAGTCTGTTTATCTGTAATGTAAATGTACAAAAGTCATACCCTTCAGATGAATCTCATCGTTATGTCTTAATCTTTATGTTTATGTGTGTGTTTGTGTGTCTCTAGGGACCTCCCCCCAGGCAGAGTGTGAGTACAAACAACCTCACTACAGGAAGTACTGCTGCTGTTTAATTTTAGCACAAGTAAGAGCTGCGTTGCTGCAGCTTAGCACATCTGGAGATCGGTGGACAGCAGACATGCATTCAGACGTGTGTCCATACTGCTGTCAGAGCTACTGCAAACACCTCAAAGCATTTTGCTGCTTCAGGAAGTGCTATCATTCCAACATGCACGCCAAGTTTAGGAGAAAGTATAAAAGAGAGTGTTTCTTTCTACTTTATTTTGTTATCTATGACATAAACATTACAGTAAATTCTGGGCCAGTATTACAATACTGTGTAGTAAGTCAAATCTATCTTTTAAAGAGCACAGATTAGACCACGCAACTTTATGAAACAATGTTTAATGTAACCTTCTTTCACATGAAAAAGGTTATTTTTGATAAATAACTACTTTAGAGGCCATTTTAGCCTACTATACAACTACCCACTCAACAGGAAGGTTTTTTTTCAGCAGCCACAGTTTGCATTTGTGTCATCTTGTTATTGATTAAACTTGAGTGAATCCAGGAGTGGAGCTTCTTCATTTTACCTTCTTCTTCTTCTTCTTCTTCTTCTTCTTCTTCTTCTTCTTCTTCTTCTTCTTCTTCTTCTTTTCACCTCAGAAGTCGTCAGTTTTTCATCCTGACCAACAACACTAAAGTGATGGACATCGAGGACTATTCAAACGGCTGCCTCTCAGTGGAGTTCAGGCACCTGGTAAAACAACTGGTTTTATTTATCAGTTAAGACAGAGTTGATTTAAACTGATAAACAGCCTGGCCAGCTGACGCTGAGTTTGTGTCTTGCAGCAGCTGAAAGAAAAGAAATACATCAATGGCACAAAGGGGAATGAGGTGAGAAACGCAGATGAAGTAATCATATCTGTACCAGATGTATGCTGAGTGTATATGCTGCTGCAATTTTATTTCACTACTATTTTCTAAGTAACAATAATTAATTTAAGCTGGCAAAAGACATGTTTTTTTTTTTACTTTTATAATAAATAATTATAAATAATACATTTTATTTGTATGGCAT
Organism: Scatophagus argus; assembly: GCF_020382885.2. Taxonomy (NCBI): domain Eukaryota; kingdom Metazoa; phylum Chordata; class Actinopteri; family Scatophagidae; genus Scatophagus; species Scatophagus argus. The sequence goes on along the minus strand of NC_058503.1, from coordinate 21,103,376 downwards.
TCATCAAAAACACAGCACACCAGACGATTAAAACCATGAATAAAGCACCAGGTTTCATGTATCATTAAAAGTCTAACTAACTAACTGATGTGGTCAGCCATGTGGCTGTCTTTGCGACAGCAGCATCAATAATAATCTCTGAAGAAACGGATTTGTGTTTTGCAGGGTTTGCTCTCTGTGACAGAGGAACTTCACTCTCTCAGTTTTGAGGCTTGCTTCACAGTGCAGGGCCTCACCATCGATCTGGAGGTCAGAAGCAGCGTATTTACTTGATGTTCGGCTGTCTGCTGCTGCTGCTGCTGTTGTTGTTCGTGCGACTTGCTCATTGTGTGTGCGAATTCTTGCAGACGTGTTCTCTGCCACTGGTGGTCATTTCCAACGTGAGCCAGCTGCCTGGAGGCTGGGCCTCCGTCATGTGGTATAACCTTCTGACTGATGAGCCGAGGGTGAGCTAACACAACATGACAAAGAAACGTCTTTAGAACAGGAGAAGCGCTGCATACATTCAGCTGCCAGTTTATGAGGTTAAAACCGGTTCAGTCTAAGACAGCAGTCCTGCAGTAAACCCTGCCTCCACAAAGGCTATAATGTTCAGTTTTTGTTGAAAGTGTTCAGAGAGCAGCCGATTCAACTTAATGTTTGCTTTAGAGGGTGCGGTACAGTTGAATTATATCAAGAGGTGCTGTCAAAAACCACTTCCACATCCTCACTTCCTTCTTCTTACCATTTTCCTCCTCCCTCTACCCTCTCAATCTACAGAACTTGGCGTTCTTCGGTAACCCGCCTCGGGCCACCTGGAGCCAGCTCTCCGAGGTCCTGAGCTGGCAGTTCTCCACCTTTGCTGGTCAAGGCCTCAACAAGGAGCAGCTCGCCATGCTGGGAGACAAACTTCTCGGTATGCGCGCCCTTTACTTTACATGATGACTGCAGATTTCAGGGTGACTGGAATAAAAGCAAACACACAACCCTTTCACCTGGAGACTGACATTTTGTATTCTGACCCAGCAGTCGAAGAAGTACTCTGAAGTATTTATAACATTTATGTTATTTACTGCATGTCATTGTAGGTCAACACGCCTCCTGCGGTGACCATCAAGTGACCTGGTCTAAGTTCTCTAAGGTAACTGGTGCAGTTGCGCCATCTAGTGGCCACTGATATGTACTTCGTGTCCCCATGATGTGTTGTTGAACCTGGACACGCTCATATAATTCACTCCATTTCATATGCACATGTAACCTAATGTTTAATTGTCACAAAAAAAGAGCTCATTCCACCTTTTGTCGTACACTCTTCAAGGAGAATATTCCAGGAAAGCCCTTCAGTTTCTGGATGTGGCTGGACTCCATCCTGGAGCTCATCAAGAAGCACTTGCTGCCAGTCTGGAATGAGAAGTAAGCCAATGATCAGATGTTTCAGATGGTGGTGCGTGGTTGCCTGTTGTAGCGTAGTTGTCAATATAGTGGGAGAACATTTTGAGAATATGTCTGGCAATGTGTTGCTCCAGTTTAAATTTAGCAACTATAAAAATGTAGCTGTGACATGCTTACCTGAAGGTGGGACAGGTGGATTTAAAAAAGACAAACAAAGTAAAGACACCTTTTACTCTGAGAGGTCGTATTTAAAGGATAGCACAAACCTGCACAACGTACCCAGTGGACATTACTGTAAGTAGAAGAAATGCTTCTCTCTGACCACTCGTACACATGCAGCTACATCATGGGCTTTGTGAGTAAAGAGATGGAGCGAACTCTGCTGAAGGACCGAGAACCCGGCACTTTCCTGCTACGCTTCAGTGAGAGCCACCTGGGAGGGATCACGTTCACCTGGGTGGAGCACAACGACAACGGTGAGGTCACTTTCAAACATATCGTTTCCACTTGTGCCAACAAAACACAGATTTGTCTAGCGAGCTGCTTGTTTTTTAAACTTTCAGCCAGTTAAGTGATGATCGTCTTGTGGGAAAAAAGCATATTTTTAGATTTTATGTTTCCTATTCATTAAAGGTCAGTGATACAAATGACATAAATCAAGTTGTCAGTGGCTTTTTCCAACAGGCGAGGTGAAGTTCAACTCTGTGGAGCCCTACACTAAAAGCCGGCTTAGCGCCCTCCCGTTTGCTGACATCATACGGGATTACAAAGTGATCTCAGACGGGGTCGTCCCAGAGAACCCGCTCAAGTTCCTGTACCCTGACATCCCCAAAGACGAGGCCTTCGGACGGCTTTACAACACTCAGCCAAGCAAAGGCAAGAGCGTTCATGTTTTTAGCGCTTTGTTCACTGACTGTGCTGTAGGCTACGGCACTAATCTCTCCTGTACTGCTTTTAAATTTCCAGTCCATCCATACATACCATCTACCCTGATCCCCATCTCTGAACTGCGGTGAGTTCATTCACTCAACTTATTTGGTATTAAAGTAAATTTTTTTGGACCTTGGGGAACATATTACAGCACATTGCTTGTACTGTCAGTGCAACCTACAGCATGAAAAGACAACTGAAAACGATGCTACGTAACATCTAAATGATTTATACGACTTGTACTCTACTTATGGCAGATCTAATGCAAACAGCACGCCACTTCCGTGTCAGTCTCCTGAGCCGCCGATGACTCCGGGAGAGTTTGACATGCTCAACGAGCACCTCTGCTTCGACATTGATACTGTAAGTTTGCACACGTTGCTATTTGGCGAACTGTAGCGCTTTGCTGGAAATATTCTGCGTTTTTTCTTTTTTTTTGTTTTTATTGTTGATAAAACTTGTGAAAAGACCCAAACAATAGCATCAACAACGAAATGATCCTACCAACTGCCAAATTCTGATATATCTTATATTCCTCTGCACCATGAAGGGAGACCCGTTCCTCTATTACCATGAACACACACACACACACACCCACGCACACACTACACCTCCCACCTACACCACCCGTCCTGCTGCCTGAATGTTGTACCAACATGGTAGTACCATGTTGTAGTACCAACATGGTGTTACTGCGTTAGCATTAACACTAACACAGTACATAAGCAGTATAATGTCAGTATTGATATTTTTCCTCATTAAGTCTGCTGCTGAAGTTATTTCTCTCTCTGCATTACAGGTCAGTCTTGTATATGTTCTGCTGCTAATGCTGCTCTCTTTCTTGTTTTACAGATGAGCCCTCCATATTCAGAGTAAAACGAGATGAAAAAGCAACTTTTTGCTCACAGGGTTTCTTGAATCAGCAGAGTTTTCATAACAACCTGACACCCGCCTGCGATCAATGCCTACGTCTGGAGCCTGCTGTGTTTAGAGAGGATTTTGTTTTACATTACCGGGCTGTTGTTTGTTTTTCTTTTTATATATATATATATATATATTCATAATTGTTCCTTTTTCTATAAGGCCTGCATTGTAAATAAAACAATCTAAACATGATTATTTTGACTTGCTATGTAATTTCTGCTCCAGCTGCGACTTTGTGTACCTTCTGAGTTTTAGAGCTTTTATTTTGGAAGCAGCGGGAAGTGACACACTTGCAACTGACTGATTAATTCTTGCTCATGCAGCATTTATCGAAAACCACGTGATTCACAGAGAGTCAAGAATGGGTGGATGTTTCTTCGACTGTGGTTGATGTGTTATATTTCTTCGAAGGATTAAGCATATTCACCACATTCAGTTTTCTAAAATGTACACTCTGCCCTTTGTTTTAAACAAGTTGCAGATGATTTATAATGTATTATTAGCGACACACACTCTGAAGGAAGGTGGGGATGAAAAAGGATCTAAATTGAGAAAATTATGCCCAGTTATCATGAGGTAAGAGGTTTAAAAAAGATGGACATACAAAGGAGTCTAACCCAGCTCCCCCTGACCTCCAGTGAAGGGAAATCTTAATGCTTCAGCACACCAAGACATTTTGGACAATGCTATGCTTCCAACTTTGTGGCAACAGTTTGTTGAAGGCCCTTTTCTATTCCAGCATGACTGTGCCCCAGTGCACAAAGCAAAGCTCCATAAAGACATGGTTGGATGAGTTTGGTGTGGAAGAACTTGACTGGCCCACACAGAGTCCTGACCTCAACCCCATGGAAAGCCTTCACAGAAGAGTGGAAGCTGTTAGAGCTGCAAAGCTGTCTGTGTGATTAGGATGAGATGTCATTAAAGTCCCTGTTGGTGTGATGGTCAGATGGCTCAATACTTTTGTCCATATATGGAAGTTCTACTTTTGGGATAATGTAGGGTATTAGGGCATAATATTCATTAGCACAAAGCTGGATAAAAAGACATTATGGGAATTGATCTATATTTGTGTATAAAACAAAACATATATAGAATTTAAAATTTACAGGGGCTGGATTACAAAAAATGCAACCAGTCTTCATGCTCAGCCAGCTGTCTGCTAGCTTTTAGTCTGACGCGTTAAAATGTCCGCCATTATGACATACACATTTTAAACATAAACTTGTATGTTCCACCGAGTTCCGGGCGTTAGTTTGGTCCGTCATATCAGAGACTGTTAAAAGGCTTCTTCGACAATGCGCCACACGACAAGGGACGGAAGCCGGAAGTAGCCATAAGCTATTTAGAAATCAACAGAACTCTTCCGCGTCAAAACACGACTTAGCATTTATCGTTATTTATTTATTTGTTTTTTGAAAGAGCTGCTTCTCGAGAATCACGTGACGTGTGGGTGCGCCCGGCGAATATAAGAAACTCCACCCCCGTCCCGAGAGCCAGTCTGTCAATTACTTTTGACACATCAGCTGTAGCTCCTCACTTTATCGATAAAAAGTACAAATCACTACAACCACGAGGTAAGTAATTTTATTGCACGTGGGAATACATTGAAGACTATCATGTTTTTGTTACGGATGCATATTTCAGATTAAATGTGCGTCATATTCAACTAGCTGGTGGTCAGCGCTAGCATAAATCGCATTTTGTTTGTTTTGTTTGTTTTAATGACAGTTATGTGCTGTTACTGTGGCTTCTCCTCAGTTTGTCGGGCTGGTCTCGCCTTGTCGTTTGCAGATGGCTCAGTGGCAGGCCCTGCTGAGGCTGGATTCAGCCCTCCAGAGGCGTGTGAGCCAGGTGTACGAGCGGAGGTTCCGCAGGGAGATCCGCCACAATCTGTGCGCCCTGATAGAGAGCCACGACTGGTGAGAGAGACCGACTGAAACGCGTTCATTCCAACAAGGGCCTCCGACCGGTGGACGGAGTAGACACAGTGCTGAAACCACGCTGTGAAAATACTGTATTACAAGTAAAATTCTTGCATTGAAAGTCTTACTTAAAGTATGTAGATGTAGTAAAAGTACTCAATGCAGAAAAATGCCGACTGTGATGCGTTTACGTGTAAACGGGATTTTTCTGTTGTTGTTAGGGCTCATTTTTAATCATTTTTTATTTTTAACTACAGTTAAGAGATTACTTTTATTATAATTAGTCTGCTTTTTTTTGTTTAATCGGTCGAATGGCTGGTTTGTAAAAGTAGTGAGAAATAAAATAATCACAGTCATTTAAAGAATTAAAAGTAAATCATGACATTTGTGAGGCAAGAGCTGTTAAGCATCCCTACATGAAAGATGAATTAAACAGTAATCAGATAGATAGACAGATGACTTTATTCATCCCCGAGGGGAAACTACGTTCTTGGCTGACCTCCCAGAGTTCACATTTCACCTAATTTCCCCTAGGCCCCTATCGATCTGGTTATTGTTTAATTCATCTTTAATCAGATTGACCAATCGCTTCCATTTATTGTTGGGGAGTTTAATTAACTGCAGCACATACTTGCTACTTCCTGACGCAGTCCGTGAATGAACGTATGTGCTCTGCTGCTCTGCGTCAGGGATTTGGCAGCTGTGGATGAAAATCGAGCAGCCATGTGTTTCCAGGCGCTCCTGGTGTATTTGGAAGAACAGTGGAACCGTTCTCTGGAGGAGAGCAACATTTTGCAGGGACCTGATTATTCAGGGATGAGAGAGTACTTGCTGGTAAGTCAGACGTGCTGTCAGATGAGTTGAACATTTCATTAATCTTTTGCACTCTGAAAAATTTTATTTCATTTATTTTCACACAAGTGTCCTTTAGTGTATTTTATTCTTTTTCTCTATTCTATTTTTCTACTCAGTATTTCATGTTATTGTGTGTTTTATTGTATTCAAATATACCGGACTGCTATGACAACCTAATTTCCCCTCGGGGATGAATAAAGCCATCTGTCTATCTATCTATCTATCTTAAACATTCAAGATTTAATTTGGTTTTGACTTAATTTCTTTCCTGAAAGCAGCATGATTATATCATCTCAATGCTTTTGTGTTTTGTTTGGTTTTGTTTTAAATAGATGAACTTTGGAGATGAGCCAATGAACTTGGCTGCAGTCCTCTCTGAATGCCTGCAGGAGGAAAAGAAAATCCTGTCGTCAGCCTCTGAAGCACAGGTGAGGCGACTGCTGATGTGAGCGTGACGGAGAGCACAGTCCGGGCTGCGCACTTGTCGTATAAAATGACTCAGGGACTAATGAAGACTTTTCTTATCTGACAACATTTGCTTTCGTCAGGGCTGTCAGGGCGAGTCGACCGTGGACCAACAGTGGAGACAGCTGGACAACAAAATCAATGAACTGAAAAGACAGACTCTGGTAAACTCACTTGAGCTGTAACCTCTTTATCACACAGTTGTTTGCTGGTTTCTGCGTATGCACGTTACCTGACAGCCATCCTGGGAAACACACACTTTGTCATTTCTCGAATTCCCGCAGGAGGTGACGAAGGAAATTAAGTCACTGGAGGACCTCAATGAAAAGCTCAGCTACATACAGGAGACGTGGAAAAACCAGGGTAAGGGAGGAGACACGAAGAAACGGGCCGTAGCTTTGGTGTGAGTTCATGCTTATGTCTGATGTTTGTCATCATTTCCAGTGGAGAAGAACGTCGGATTGGCCCAGTCGCATGCTGTTGTGGAAGAGGAATGTGTGAAGCAGGCCAACTTCATCATGCGAACAAAGCAGGTACTGTAGCCCAAAGTGGCAAACCACTCTTTTTATTTCAGTAATGTTTTATTTTTGGGGGCGTACTTTTTTAATGACTTTATTAGATAGATTTATTTAAGACGACAGGAAATGAGGGAGATGAAACAAAGATCACAGCCACCCTCGAACCTTCATCGGCAGTTGTAATGACACATGATTTCAGCACGCTTATGTTGAATACTCGTGGGAGCTGTAGCAGCAGTTCATGCTAACGCCGCTAACACTCCGATCCAAAGCATTTTCCCCCGTTTAATATTCTCATGGAGATCAGTGCAACAGCCCGTTGTGTTTGGTAAGAAGAAAACGCTCAGTCTGGTGTGTTTTTCTGCTGCAGATGTTGCTGCAGCAGCTCGCACACATTTTAAACACGGCAGGCGAGATTGTGCCGACTCTCACGGGCGTGGAGCTGCCCGAGTGGAAACGCAGGCAGCAGATGGCCTGCCTCGGAAATCCAGTAGACACCAGTCTGGACCTTCTCGAGAAGTGGTGAGGACTTAGTACTGCCTTGACTTTTCACGTCTCACGTTGTTGGTACATTTCTGTCACACTTAATACTCGCGCCAAACGTGCAGGTTCACCGCAGTGGCAGAAGTGCTAATCGGAGTACACAAACAGCTGCAGAAACTGCAAGGCCAGAACGTGGCGGAAATGAGGATGATCATGATGTCCCTGCTCGTCAACCTTCTGGAAAAGTGAGACATTTCATCATCTTAAGTCTTAAGTCAAAAACCTTTTCTTTTGTAATTTGCAAATGTAGTTATTTTTTTATTTATCTTATTATCCTCAAGAATTAACAGAAAAAAATGCCACATTAGAATGCATAGTTTGAATGACCTGCACGCCAGTAACGATTCATCAGGCCAACAGGCCGAGGTTGGTTGTTTTTAATCGTACACACAGACTGATATTTCTTGTTGTTGACACATTTTGTTGGGCTCTCTCTTTGCAGTGCTCTAGTGGTTGAGAAACAACCGATCATGGCGAGTTTACCGCAGCGACCTCTCATACTGAAGACTGGCGTGCGATTCATGGCGACGGTGAGGTGAGGTTCCGCAGGGCAACAATGGAAAAGGAAGCAAAACAGAAGCGATGCTTAAGCCCAGTGTGGGGTGATTTCAGGTTACTCACTATGAAACATGCGGCGTAATCAAAAACGACACTGAACCGTAGGATGTGTCACTGTAATTCATATCACTGCTTTCTGAGTCAGCTTTAATGTAAGAAACACAAACTGATGAGATAAAGTAGCCTCAGTCTTTTCAGAATCGCCAGCAGGTGTGAAAAGTGTCAGCCTGGAGTCATAGTAGTAACGATGACTCCCGCTGGCGACGCAGCAAACGAAACAGGTTGAAATGTACCTAAAACGTCTGAAACCACTTCTGTGGCGTCAGATTCAAATGCGTCACCGGTGAACTGTGAACATGGAGCCGCGAGGAGTCAGCCGAGTCACGGGAGGACAGCGTAGATGAACTTTTTCGCAGTAGTTTCGGGGGTGTGTTGTGGCGAGTTGACAGGGAGGCAGGAGAATGACATGACGTAGAGCAGAAGTCTGCGACTGCTCAGGAAACGGGGACGCTGCAGTTCACGGTCGGTGCCAGGACACCCGAAGCAGCTGCGAGAGGTGCTGTGCGATTGTTTTCCCAGTGTCATTTTGTCTGTGTGTGTTTCGTCTCTTCTCAGGTTCTTGGCTAACCTCCCAGAGTTCAAGTGTCTGCTCAAAGTCAAACCCGTTTTTGACAAGTGAGTCCAGGAAGACTGCGCAATATGATTTTACGTTAAGCACAAATCGTCCTTTTTGACTTAACAAACGTCTTTTTGTCTTCACTTTGTTTTTCTGTCCTGTCAATTTTTTCCTAAAAATAAAACAAGGGATGTTGAAGAAACCATGACAATTAAAGGGTGAGTAAAGGGCACCAAAACAATTTTAAAATGTAAACTGATGAAGTGCTTATGTCGACATAAATTCCTCCAGACGACTCGTACACACTGTGTTGTGATGTTCCTGTAGGTTCCGTCACTTTGACTTCAGCAAGGGTGACAGTAAGGTGATGGACGTTGACGTGCCGGGTGGAGGCTTGGTGGCAGAATTTGGCCTCATGGTATGAAACTCCACAAACTGCTGAAGCTGGAAGCTGAAGAGTTTATGTGTGCCCGTCTGTCATTAAATGAACATTTTGTGGACAGTGTATGCACCGTAGTGCGGACGTCACTTGGCTAAACAAACATAGTGGAGTTTATAATGACGGCATTTTTCTTAAAAATGTTTTCTCTTCGACAGTCACTCAAGGAAACCAAAGCAAAGGCCAAAGGGACATCTGAGGTAAGAGGAGACGTTCAAAGTCAGTGAACTGCCATTTATAGGCGCAAATAAATCAAACTTTTTAGCTCATATTTGCATTTTGATGATTGCGGTGTGGAGCTTCCACACACAGAGTTGACACATGCACATACCAGCATTTTTTTGGTGTTGGTGTGTTTACCGGTTTGTTCACACATCAGAGAAGAGTGCATTTCTTCTTCTTCTCCTCTTCTGACCTTCATTTTCGTTCTACTATTTCACATGTGTGTGTATGTGTGTGGTTTTTGTGGTTGTTATTTTGTTATTTTTGTATCAGCTGGAAGTTCATCATCGGCTGGTGTCTGGCAGCTGTTTAATAAGGCTCTCTCACACACTCACACACACAGATCTGTCAGTAACTCTGAGAAAAGCCTGTGGCTGAAACACGTCTGTTTCTGTACCAAAAGTGTTGTGTTGGGCTTCATTTGTCGTAGACGCGTCTTAAACCGCCGACCGCTCTATTGTGTCACTCAGTGGCATGAAAGTGGAACCAGGTCAACCAGTTTTTATACAGTTGAACGAATAAACTTCACACACTTAACCAGCCAGTGAATTCTGCGTGGACATGAACGTGTGTTTCATGTGTGCTGACGGACAGATTAAGTTTTAGCTCATTTTTTCCCCCTCCTATGTGCTTACACATCTTTATTGAGTAATTTCTGCTCCTAAAATATAAATGTCTCTTTTGCTTCCCCATCAGACCCGTCTGGGAGTCACTGAGGAGCTCCACGTCATTAAGTTTGTGACCGAGTTTCAACATGCCGGACTGCAGTGTAAAATGGAGGCAAGTCAAGAGGAAATCACATTCCTTTGTCCTCTCTGCTGCTGAATGTCATACGTTATTGCTTGGAGAGAAGGCGCTTTTAAAGCTGCTATTGTTCAGGCACAGTGAAATGTCAGCCAGGCAGTTTGTTGAATGGTTTCCTGTTCCTGTGTCGGTCCAGGCCAGCTCGCTGCCTGTGGTTGTGATCTCCAGCACCAATCAGATCCCCAGCGCCTGGGGCTCCATCATGTGGTACAACATGCTGTGCACCAGTGAACCGCAGGTAAAGATCTGCACAAACACACCTGTCGCGGGTTAATGCTTTTAATTTGCCTCGTACACACGGAACCATCTCCTCTCAATCCAGTCGTCTGCTCTTAAACCTAAACTGAGTTGAAGACATTTGTGGGAACAAACCGTATTAAAGGTCCTTGACCTTGTTCTGCAGAACCTGTCGCTGTTCGTCGACCCTCCTCCGCTCACCTGGACCCAACTGTCACAGGTTCTGAACTGGCAGTTTTTGTCCGTCGGCCAGCGGGGGCTCGACGAAAACCAGCTCTTAATGCTAAGAGACAAAATCGTGGGTGAGTGTTTGGCTGAACTTGAACTGAATGATGTTCTGTTTGACTGGCAGCTCGCCTGTTGTTAGAGAAATTGATCTACAGAAGTTTTCAGTAAGATCTGCATTGGACGCAGTTTAAGTTGTAAGCTAAGGTAAAATTTGGCATTTTGGGAAATGTGCTCACTCACCTTTTCGCTGAGTGTTAGATGAGAAACATTGCATGTCTGTGAGATAAATAAATGACTCTCTCTCTTAGAAAATGATGATTTACTGAAGGTTATGTACCAGTGATGACTTTGTAACAACTTGCTTATCTCATAACAACAAGAAACTTTGTATTTATTTTGGGAAAGTTTTCTCTCCGTAGTGACTTATAGGATCTTTGTTGTCATCACAGTGGAGGAAATGGGCTTCAGTATAATTATGATTCAGGATAAAGGAGGAGGCAACCAGTGACTGTGTTTTTAATTCACTAAAGATAAAAACTGATGTGTTCATTACTCTGCTCGACAGTTTGTCATTTTCATGATGTTTTTATCCAAATTTTCTCAGCGGACGATCCTGATGACAGCGTTCAATGGTGCAAGTTCTCCAAGGTGAGCAAATTCTTCTTCTTATTGTAGGATACACAGTTTGTATAACCTGTAGGATTTGTGTGTGTGTGTGTGTGTGTGTGAGACTAACCCCTCTCTTCACATGTTGACATCCTGTGTGGACAGAACGATGGTGCCTGGATTTGGATCGATGGAATCCTGGATTTGATCAGAAAACACTTGGTAGATCTTTGGCGGGACGGGTGAGACACATCTGTCTTCTGAGTCTTATTATTTGGCACTATAGATGAGGATTAAGTCACGATGCTTCCCAGTTCACTAAACTCTGCTCATGTGGGATTCAGTTTCATCATGGGCTTCGTGAGCAGACAGAGAACTCGGGCCCTGCTACAGGAAAAACAGACCGGGACCTTCCTGCTCCGCTTCAGCGAAAGCAACAAAGATGGCGCCATCACCTTCAGCTGGGTTGAGCACTCGAACGGCGGTACGTTTCTGTACCTGTGTGTGTGTGTGTGTGCTGGGACAAAATTCAAAACATTTTCAAATTAGAGTTTCAGCATGGAAACTGACTATTATGATTAATATTACTACTATCCAGTCCTCTTCATACGTCTTGCATAAATTGACAGGCAGATAAACTCCATCCCCAGTTACCACGCAGACAGGGATTTATCAAGTTAACTGTCTTTAATGAGGTAAAGCAGTAGGCTAAAACTGACAAAAAAAGATACAATTACAAAGTGTCCAAATTCCTACTACAGTGTATATAAAGGAAGCATTCAGTGCCTTAAACCAAAATAATATAGTGTATTAAACAATCCAAATAATTTCCAATTATACCATAATTGGCCACAGAAAGCATAATGTTGCTAACACAATATCTCGAGCATGTTTCCTTACTGAAAGCTAGCCAGAACATGTGGCTAACACGAATATGTGATCCACATTTTATCTTTATACTTTATGATAATATGCATATAAATTAATAAATGATGAACCTCGGGTTTATTTTTACATACCAACGATGCTTTCAAACGCCCAGACACCAGGATGATGTCTGTTGGAAAAAAAAAAAAAAAAAAGGCCAAGGCTTTCCCCTGGCTCTGGTATGGAAAACTGATTAGTCGTCATCAACTAGAGACACCATGCGATCTAAATGATTGCTATAAAATGATTAAATTAGCAGGGGTTGCTAAGTGACAACTAAACATACTGACTAATAAAATAACACTGGTAAGCAGAACAATTACCCCTCTGTTAGCTATGAAATGTGTGCAGTTTAGTTGAGTTGAACTTAACTAACTTCAAATAATTGGAAATAGATTAATTGGAATTAAATCAAGCTTCATCCTACATGGCAACAAGCCAAAACAGCAGAGGATGTGAACAAACTGTGTACTTTGCCTTAGGCTGCGACCTGCTGGTTACCGGAAATATCATAACAAATATAACTACACATTCACTCTGCTAATATAATCAAAACTTAACAGAAAGTGCGGTAATCCTTCAGCTTTGTTTAATCTTATGTGGCCTGCTCTCCCAGCTAAACTCCTGTTCATAAACGTCTTTTCTCACGTGTCCGATGTGTATCGCAGCGCTCTAGCTAGAAAACATAAAAAACACCATGAACCGCAAACACGTAACGTACAAAAGATCTTTTCTTTCTTTGGTCGAATGAAATCACTCCAACAGCAGACATTCAGACATTCGTCTTGCTGCGTTTGCTTACTTTCCTTTGTGTGTGCGCTCCTCTGCAGAGGCCCACGTGCACGCGGTGGAGCCCTACACCAAGCTGGAGCTGTCGGTCATGTGTCTGCCAGACATCATTTACCTCTACAGTCTGAGAGCCGAGAGGAGCACGACCAGGAATCCTCTGCTCTACCTCTACCCCGACATCCCCAAAGACGCTGCGTTCGGGCGCTACTGCAAGAGCTCTGGTATTCCCTCTCGCTTGACTTTCCGTCTGATAACCAAATCTAAACAAACGATTTGGAGACAGAGAAGCTCCTCTGACTCGCTGACTTGTTGTGATTAATGGAGTTTTGATGTTTGTGTTGCCATTGCGAATGATGCTGAGCCCCGTAACAACCTCTGATCGCCTCTGTTCATGCAGCAATGTTGCAGCCCAAAAAGGTTGTAGATGGCTACGTGGACAGAACCCTCATTCCCATGTCTGTGTAAGGAAATGATAGTTAAACCATAAAAATAAATGCCCTGACTCGCATGTTTTCACCTCTTCCTTTAATTGTTGCCTTCATTTTCTATGTTTTTTTTTTTTTTTCTACAGCTATCCCACGCCACCTCCGTCTCCGCCTCGGGAGAGTCCCATTATGGATGTCGACATGAACATTTACTCGGATGTGAGTTTTAAAGGCTATTTCAGTCCTTTTAAAAAGGCATTCATTGACATTTTTGGAACTCGTCCCTAAGAAGCTTCAAAAATCTGATCGGAGCAGCAGATGAGTAACAGTGGTTCTCCGTGGGTTCGTGGTGACGAGCGACCGCATCACACTCATGCATTTGATCCACTGTTAACATGAGAATAATAATTAGTGATACAGACGTGACACAACTTTTCCTCTGCAGTGCATTTAAACAGAATGTCTTCACGTCCTTGCAGGAGGACACTCATCAGCTGATTCAGGAACTCTTCTCTGATTTGTTGTGCTTCTCTGAACACCCTGACCACTGGACGTCACCAACTCAGAGCGACTGCGTCACTCCGAGTGGCTCCTTCTGAACGCACTGGTTGCACTTACTTTTTTGTTTTTCTTGTTAGTATTTTGCATACATAAAATGTTCTTCTCCTGTACTGAAAATCTGTGTGTGGGTGTGTGTGTGTGTGGGTGGGAATCAATTTCTTTAAAGCCTTTTTATTTCATTTTTTGAATTTATGGAATATTTTCCCAAGCTGAGTTACTGCCTCTGCAAAGTTCGGAGGTAAAAACTGTACTGTACTTTACTTGTGTTTTATGAAATGAATACATTCCAGTGCTAAGAGAAATTACATCTCACTTCTCCAGAACTTTATTTATATAACAAGGACTACAAACATGCAGTGGCCTCACGTCTTAACTGTTTCGTATATTTTTACTCTTTTTTTTTTTTTCCCCAACCTGTCAGCACTTAAACAAGTTGGAGACCCATAAGCAACAAGTGTAAAGAATTACCTGATGAACAAATGCACTGTAAGAGAAACTTACATTTAGAAAGTAATATTTGACTCAAAACAATGGATCAAATAAATTACTAAGCCCACCGTCATGTTTCAGCAGGTTTGAGTTACTGTCCTGGTTTGTTTTCATCAGTGCTGTTTGGAATACAAGTTGGATGAATGTACACACGGAAGTGAAACAAGCCTGTATTTTAGTTAATATGAAAAGCACACAAAAAGCCTCCTTCTTTTCAAGGCACATATTAATGCACTCTAGCCTGAATATTTAGTCACCAAAAATTGGTGACAGGTCGGGTTTGCCTTTATACTCATGTAGCTCTTCTTATTAGCCATGCTACCGGCACGGCTAACGTGGACGACAATGTTCGCGCTCCATTTCGATTCATATCTCAGCAACAACTGCTTCCGATGTAGTTTTGTCCAGACATTCATGGTCCCCAACTGATAAACCCTACAGACGTACTTCCACAGTCTTAATGACATTAATGGCATGTGTTCCTCTGTTAATACATGCTAACATGTGTTAATATACGCTCTAGATGTGCCACACGTTTCAATAGGTAGGGTCGGTGTTAAGGTAGCATTTTTGACAAGGCAGTATAACTGGTTTTAATGGCTAAATACCTGCTAGATGAAGGTCATGACCGTGAACCTCAGCCATAATTGTTAAGCGCTTACTTTCAAACGTTAGCGCGCTAAGCTACAATGGTGATCAACGTAAAACGTGATCAGCGGTTAACATCAGTACGTTAGCATTGCCGTCGCGAGTACGTTAGCATGCTGATGTTAGCACTTAGGCTGATAGCATGCGTTGACAATAATGCCGCGTTCACGTCGTGCCGTTTAGAACGTAATTAGGAACCACCAAGCCACTCAACCTCTTCTCAAGCTGTTGGCAGAATGGCGGTAAACTGGCCGCGGCTAGGAGCTAATTTTATAATAATTTCATAGGAGCTACACAGTTTGTTTTTATCAGGTGTAATTTATCACGAACACCGTCTATTTATGTTGTGCGATTATGTGTCTATTTAGAACGGATTTATATATGACTTTCATGCTACTTCAGGTTTACTCCACTGAATTTCAACAGATAATATACTTTTTTACTCCATCACATTTATCTGTTGACTAGAATTACTAGTTTCTTTTCAACTTAAAATTTGTAATGTTTATAAGATACAACATGTTGCCCGTGAACCCTTACAGGAAAAAGTTTAAAGTTTAGAGATAAGTCAAATAAAAACAAGGCAGATTGTGGATCAAAATGTTGTCTTTTCTTCTTTCCTCTGATATCAAAGTTAGAAATGGCAAAGAAACAAAATGGAGGCCAGAAGAAAGAAACTCTGAGTGACTCGTCTTTGGTCCATGATCGTGATATCATTGACTATCCCTGACTTCCAAGACTGTAAAGTATCTCAGTACACTCATGCATCATTATATTTGCAATAACAAGAAAATATAAAATAAGTAAATTATTTAATATCTTAAAGGAAAACAAGGGGCTGAAAAGCAAAAAAAGAAGAAGTTAATATTAGAAAATTTTGTTGCTATTTAAATTCATTTATGTAAACAATTTCAGTCATTTACAGTAGGTATTAAACTGTATTTTTGAGTCATCAGGTCATCCTTTTGCTATCACTTGTGACTTCTGGGGCTCCATAGTGTGCATAATATTATTTCCTACCAGTATGGGCTGGTATGGTGTGCCTGTTTGCAAGTTTTCACACTCAAACATCAAGACTTACTAAATGTAAACTGTTGAGATAACATACTGTATGTAAAATATATGCGTGTATATATATAAAACTCCAGTGTACAGGCAGTTCAACATCACAGTGAGACCACAAAAAACTACCATGTTGGAATGTTACAGCAGTATTAATTGTTCATATTTATATGTATATATTTAAACTACATATCATTGTGGAGAGTTCAATACATTCTTACAGTACATTCATAGAGGTTGATTTGGATTGGATGTGAGCGTAGTAACTTTCTAGAGCGTTGGGAACATCAGTTCCCTAAAAATTACAGCAAGAAATTCAGATTTCAGACATAACTGTGATGTCGAGCATTTCATAAACTGTGCTGAGAAGCGACTGTGACGGATCCTGTGTAATTAAAAATATATATTCTTCACATGTTGTGGACAGGAAGAGATGGAGGACGTGATCCACCTGCTCACGAACATCATCAACAATCTCTTTGTCAAGTTTAGAAACTCACACACAGAAAAATGTGACTGTGACGACAAAAGTAAAGACACAGGCTCGCCTTCATCCCAAATTAAATTACGAATGTCACACTTTAAACGGTCTCTCTGTGAAATAAATAATGCTGCTATTGCAAGTTCTGCCACTGAAAAATACATTCAGAGTACAGTCTTTCCACTGAGACGTGAAGCTTCATGGAGCCCACTGATGAGCTGGAGGGCAGACGCAGCTGATTAGAAAGTTTAGACCATAATTTCCACACACCGCACTATCTCACAAAACTAACACAGTCCAAATATTAGCAGGTAGAGGAAAGTACAATGAAAACCACACTGCAACTAATACACTTTGATACAATCTAATTCCTGTGATACCACAAATGTCATCTTCAGTACTGACAGATTACATGAGATATATGCTGTAAACACTGCATTATTTAGATACTGTGTCACTTATTTAAACTATATTGATAAGGCGCTCTCTCTCTCACACACACACACATTTTATGAGGGATGCGAAGGAGAGCAGAGATGTACAGCCAGAAAAGTCACTGATGTGGAGGATTAAAGCTGAGGGCAGCACGTCTACAGCAGGCTGTCCAGGCTCTTCTCGGCGCTCTCCTGGTCGTTGGCGGCGGCAGTCGGGCTGTATTTGTCCTGGCACTGCTGCAGGATGGTGACCACATCGTGGTGCCCAAAGTGAACCGCTTCCTCCATCGGCGTGTTCCCCCATCTGGAGGAGAAGAACACAACCAGACCCTCCGCTTAAACACACGGTATGTAGTTTCTGCCACAAAACCAAAGGCAGCGGGGGATTGTGGGAGTTGGTGTTTTCTCTCTTAAGCGGCCGCCATTACTGACGAAAATCTATCTGACACTGGAGGTCATGAGTTAAAGCTGGGCCACGTTCACTGACTTCCTTCCTCGCTAAGCGACTCTTTCCTGGAAGTTAAAGTAACAGGTGAATCATGCAGTCACCTTGAATAAAATGACAGATTTCTTTAATCAGTTGTTTAACTGCCATAAACTCACAGTCTCTTGGGGAAAGAAAAGGTAAACTGGAAGAAAGTGGGACAAAACAGCTCCTGCTTATCACTGAAGTCAGGTGATGAAGAGCCTGACATCCCATAATGATGATGATGATGATGATGATGGAGAGTCTGGACTCACCTGTCTACAGGTACTGGGTTCACCTTGCAGGCGTCCAGGAGGAAGCGAACCACCTCAGTGTGTCCTGAGGGCAGAGCAGGTGTTCAAAACCCAAACAGACACGACTCTGACTGATTGACTGACTGACCGAAGGGGAGCAAAGTTACCTTCAGCTGCTGCCACATGGAGGGCTGTTCGGGAGTCGTAGTCCCTCTGCTCCATGTCCATGGAGGACAGCGCAAACCTGCACACAAAGTACGTGTTCACTAACCTTACAGACCCAAAGTCCCCTCAACTACCGGACTCAACGCATGCAGTTATTTCCCACACAATAAAAACTCTGGATTGCCAAACATTTTTTTGTCTTTTCCCAAAGCTTCCTCTTGCTGCCACTGGGGGGCAGCAAATTGTAAAAAGAGGAGAAGCAACGCGTCCTCTTGCGTGACCACCTTCACCTGCTTTCTGTGTGTGTGTGTGAGCATCAGTGGGAGAGTGAGAGCTGTGTGGGTAAGTTAGGAAAACAGTGAGCACCTCCTCAGGGCGGACACGTCTCCTGTGTAGGCAGCAAACAGCAGGTTGATGACGGACTTGACCTGAAGATAAGAGACAGACAAACCACACAGTCATCCTGCTGTCGTGAAGCTGCTGTGGAAAATGCCAACAAAATACTTTACGCGGTTCTAAGCAGCTCCGAGGAAAATTCTGTTCTAATCTCATCCATCCTCATAATAATAATAATACCTTTATGGAATAAGCTGGTGTTTTCCCATAGTTTTCATATTGTCAACGAATACAATGAAAGGACAGAAGCAACAACGTCCATCCTTCAGTGCTTTCAGACGTGCCCATCACAGGCAGGGGACTCCGGTCTGGAAGACTGGGGTTCGAGACCCCGCCTGCGCAGAAATCAACCCACGCTGTGGCCTAGAGGTTGGAGAAGCGGCTTATGAGCGTCACCGGTTCGATTCCCCCACCGGACGGGCAGGAAACATTTGGGTGTGGTGGAGTGATTAATGTGAAAATTGCCCCCCCCCATTAGATAGATAGTTAGATGACTTTATTCATCCCCGAGGGGAAATTAGGTTGTCATAGCAGCAGATGTGCCCTTGAGCAAGGCACTTAACCCCAAATTTGCTCCCCGGTTGCTTGATGCTGCCCACTGCTCCTGTGTGTGTTTCACTGCATGTAATTTGCTGGGTGTTGCATGTGTGTGCGACTAAGTCAAATGCAGAAGACAAATTCAGTGTGTGCATGTAAAAATATATATACTGTCAATAAAGTGATTCTTCTTCTTCACAGACACGACAAGATGGACGATGTGTCTCTGCGATTCCTCCCACTGCTATCCTGTTCCGGTGACCTCAGAAATTACATTTGTTGGGGACCGTTTCAAGCTTTTAGTGTGTTTTTACATCAGCAGCAGGACGTTTGTGGGACTGAGCCACAGTAAATGACGTGTGTGTGTGTGTGTGTTCATTAATGTCAGCTCAATGGCACAGAGGACACATCAGGCTTTGAAAACACACACACACACACACACACACAATCTGTTGATATTTTCTGTTCTTTCAGTGAGATTTGTTGACAGTCTTAAAAACAGAAAAATCAGCAGACTCGACTGCACGTTCGGCGGCAAAATTTGATCAAAACGTAAGCTTTGAAGAACACGTGCTCATACAATCACGAAAGAAAATCAACCTGAGCTGACGCCGCTGCAACCCAAACTGCTTCTGCTCAGAAAAACAAGCGAACATCTGGAACACACAGTCCCCGCATGGATCAGGACTTACCGTCCAGCTGCAATCAATAATCTTCTATCAGCAAAACTTCAGGAGTTGAAAAGGCACACGGAGGTCATGAATGTTAAAAAACGAGGCGAGACGCAGCCCATGCTGAATGACTACGCAGGCTGCTATCACAGTGTAACATCATACTGCGGATGTCAGTTTAGAGAGGATAAAGTTTTATGTGAAATCCAATATAAAACAGTGCAGTTACCCTGGAAACTCTAAACAAGAAGAGTTTTAGGTGATAGATAACAGCGTTTTATTTTTGAATTTATACAAGAGACGCCAGGAGGCGAGAAACAAAACAAAACAACAAAACAAAACAAATAAACAGCACTTTCACTTTCTTGTCCATCACAGCCAAACACAGCGAAGTGCTCGCTGTGAGCAGTGAAGGACGACTGGTCCAGGACTTTACATGCAGAATTACAACCACGTGGACAGAGAGAAATCAAAACATGTAACAGTTTTTGACAGTCGTGAGATTGGAACTGCACGCAAATCCAGCTTTCAAGATTTTAAAACTTATGGATCAACTTCCCAGACTTTTAAATTTGCATTTTCGGAATCCTCAACGATTCTTCACAGGATCCGATTGCAAAGTTACAAATATCCAAACATCCGAGTTGAGAACATTAGAGAACCTGACAATTCCAAGCTCACCGAGTTGCAATGACAGTGATCGATGTTTCATTCATGTGCAGTTTCAATGTCACCAGTATAATTTATGAGACACAAATCAACATATATATGTGTATTAAAAAACATATGCAAGGTGATCAAATGAACTTAAAACATACTGATTACATGGGATAAAAAAAATTTATTAAAATCATACAAAAATATGCATGCAAGAGGGAGAATCGACAGAATGAGTGAACGTGAACATACATGACATGAACCATAAAACTGAGATGATTTCCATGGAAATACTGGGAAGTGCATTTAAAAGCCCCTTTGTCACGAGTCTGATTGTGCATAGAGAAATAACCACACAAAGCATCAGTGGGCTTGTCATTCGAATTTACCAAAGATGGGACGATCGACCCCGATTGGTTGAATTGATTGAATCGAGTGCCTTGTCAGTGCCGGTCCGGTTTGCAACCGAGACAGCGAACCTCACAGGACCGACGCTTTGGGCCAAAATTCAAAAACGGGTCGGGACAAAAAGAAAAGCGACGTTCAGACTAATCGAGAGTCAGCGGAATAACGATGCAGATCACGGCTTCTGTCAGTAACCACACCTGCTCTTATACTTTTAAAGTTATAATCCTTAATCCAGCTGTGGCTGCTGGTCTTCAGACTTCTTCTGACGTTCCACGAAAGTGTGGCGTCTCCCGACACCCACAACGCAGACTGCTACAAGAGGAGGCAAAACATGACTCTGAACCCATTTAATGGTTATAGAAGAGTAAACGCCAGCTACGAATTGTATCAAAAAATGGGTGTGACATGATGAAAATCTGAAGGATTATAACTTTAAAAACAGAAGCACAGTGAAACCAATACTGATGTCAATCCACTGCAAAAAAGAAAAACAAACAAACTATCAGAAAGCAAAAAGGTCCGAGAACAAAATGATCTGAAGTCGCCAGCAGACCAAAGAGACTGAAGAAGAAGAAGAAGAAGAAGAAGAACACTGCGGGAGCGCCGAGGGATTTCCCGAGGAGCTTTTGAATACTTTGTACCTCCACATGACAACGAGCAGAAACTTGAAAACAGAACAACAGAAGTCCGTGACATTCAAAACAAAAACAACAAAAAGGACAAAACTTCAAACAACACGACAAAGTAATGACAGGCTATTAGTGGCTCCCGCAGCCATCACTTTGAGCTCAAATATCACACACACACACACACTAAACGTACGGCTTTGACAATGACTGAATAACAGATTAAACCCCCCATACACACACACACACACACACACACACACACACACACACTACAGTCACAGTAGAGTGACGTCTAAGGCATCTGCTGACCTGACAGTCATGTGCAAGCATCTCTGTTTCCTGGAGGAGACGATTTCATAAATCTGGAACGTCACGAAGTGTATTTTCAGCACACACTGTGGTCTGCTGCTGGAGGTGATCGCTCACACACACACACCTGCCACTGTGTGCATTCAGAGGTACAGGAGCTCATGTATATGGAGAGGAGACCTCGTGATATACAACCTGACTAGAGCAGCAAATGAGAAATTTGTATACAACACTGAATAACACCTGTGTGATGTCGCACTTTCTTCCCGCTGAATGTTTACTGGTGACAGAGTGTTTGTTTTTGTTTTTGTTTTTCCAATACTATACATCACAAGCCAAAATTCTTAAATGTAAATTATGGATCTATATGGATCTATAGATCTTTGCCTAAATATAACAAAAGGTCCAAAAAGAAACCTGACAAAACTTAGATTTAAATGGCCCTGAAAAACTTTAATCCAGCACCAGCAGTTCGCTATAACTCATTCCTAAATCCTGCACGTGCCGCATTTATGAATCTGCTCAAAAGGTTTTATGCCAACTAACTCTTTTAATACTTCGGGCAAGTTTTCAGGCGGCGCTGCATGAGTATTCAGGCTCCACACCCACTCGGTGTGTCTGAGAGCCCAAATTCCACGTCTAACTTTTTTATTTTTAACCTTAAAGCCTTAAAACGCAGCTGTGATAGACGTGGTGAATTATTTAAATTTCCAAGGCTTGTGTTTCTGTGCAGTGCGGTTCCATTTCTACACGAAGGCAGCCTGTTTGAACAGCAGCGTATTTGTGTGTGCAGCGTAAACATGCGCTGATGGTTTTGGAATGCGGCCCAGTTCAAGCCGGCAGATAAAAACCCTGCAGTTAGTTAAAGGTTGTGTGAGCACTGGTGAGACCCGTGCAGGCTGTGTCACACACACACACACACACACACACACACACACAAGCGCTTTTCTTTTTCCAGCTAAACTCAACAGCAGCTCAGAGTGAGAAAACAGTCGTTTCAGTCTCACTTCAGGCTCTTTAGCACCGACAGGTTGGAGCCGAACTGAAGGCCTGCAGCTTCCCTTTGAGACACGTCGGTCGCCGTGTTCCTCGACATTAGTTCTGCTTTCGGGTCGACTCTGGGAGTTTAGAAAGACATCGAGGGAGGCACAGATGCTGCTCTGCCTCAAACCCATTTCCATTTAAAATCAGCCATTAAAAGCTGCTTGGCTCTCAGCACAGACTCACATAAGCGTTGAGATTTTCAGGTGAGTTTTTTTCCTTCTGAGGGCCCATCGTGTAAAACTGAAAAAGCAAAAATAGCTGCTTTATTAAAATCCCTTCAGACATCAGAGCTCATCTTTTTTGTTTTTCTTTTTTTTTTTTGAAAGAAGAGAAACTACGTTGTGCTGGCTACAACACCGCTGCACCGCACTCACAGCTAACTCACATGTCAACAATATTCTCCTTTGACCCAAAAACTTTTAGTATCTGCTACAATACATCCATCATCTGTAAGGTCACCTGTTCAGAAGACAGTCTGAATATTCAAAGACGGCTCATCTAAAAGCTCCACTCAAACACACTCACACATCATTTGGTTTTTTTTCCTTCTTTGGTTTTTTTCCCTCCCCAACCGTTAGCTGATAAGAGGATTCTGTCAAAAACTGAGCTATAACAACCTGAATACACGTGCATCACATCTGAGACACACACACACACACACACACACACACTAAGGCAACAGGCAGGCGGAGGCCATGAGCTCATTTGGATTTCAGATCAAACTTAACAAGCAGTAGCCCTCCATCACACATAAAAACAAGAGTTTGTCGGCACACAGTAAACGCTTCACGAGCAATAAATAATCCTCGACACAATTCAGACTTAAATATTCAAGGGGAGGCGGTGGCATTGCTGCGAGAGGTGGGGAGAGAGCTCAGTCGAGGCGAGGGGTGCGGGGCTCTCCTTTCTTTGATTTGGTTTTTTTAATTTCACTCTGCGACATTGTCCATCCTATAGACTACAGTGGTGGAGCTGTCCTGGTGCGACTCGGTGGGGGACACCTTTCTCCAAAGGGGGGCTTTCAGAGCTAGCTCCTGTTGGAGACTCTCGTAATCCATGGGTCCGAAGGAGTGCAGCTGTTTCAATTGACACGAATAACAAATTAGTCTCGCTCTGTGTGTGTGTGTGTGTGTGTGTGTGTGTGTGTGTGTGTATGAAGTGGCATGTGGCTTGCTAAAGCAGAAAAACCAGAAAAAAACCAGAGCCAAAACCAGTTCATTTGCCACCAGCCCAATGCAGGTGATTTGCTTGGAACAGCAAAGTCGTGTTGTCTTTTCTGCAAGCCGACGTCAGTAAATTAAAAGTAACGTTAATTTGGTGTGTCTCACTGAGCTGGCAGCTCAGCACCTGAACACAGCAGCAAGCTGTGGGGAACCAGTCGGGCCACACAGCGTACAGGTGTGACAGCACTCCTCACAGGTGCACATAGTTTTAAAACAAGACCAACAATTATCTCATCTGTCGCCACAGTTTAGTTCAGCTCCAACAAATCAGTCCCGGATGCCTGAGGACAGCCATGTTGGAGACAATGAGCATCTTTGTGTGTTTAATATTTTCCCAAAGAGTTCAAATATAATAGAGTATTTGCTTTATTATTATTATTATTATTATTATTACTCTCTCCTTTGAGAACTGCAGGTACTGGTAAGTCCATGAAATGATCACACAGACTAATTTTGGCTCTAGTTTTTTGTGGCCTCAGTTAAAGGGGAGGGGGTGGGGACGATTTCAGATCCAGATCGATCTCGAAGGCGTCCACAATCTACTTCTCGATCACAGTGTGTAAAATCCTCTTAATTCTGTTTCTTAACTTCACATCACATCGATGACCAGCAGACACATGACCAGTGGAGTCATGTAGTCAACTGTAGTCAACAAGACGGCCACGCTGATTGGACAAATGACTTGGCGTGACTCTTTCATGGGTGACATATTTTAAATAATGTAATGTGAGTTAAGTCAAGTCTGGCTGTGGTCTGCAGGGCTTTTCAAAACTGAGAAAAAGACCACAGATTAGACTGTGTGATCATTTGGCCACATCGCCCACCCACAGCCTCCGTGTGTTTGTGTCATACTTTAGACGCAGATGTTCATCAGTGTGTGTGTGTGGAGTAAATTTCCAGCTTTTGTTGGGGAAAAAAAAACTTTTCAAGGACGAAAGAAAAGACGTCGTACTGAAGGCGTTTGGCTCAGTGTGTTCGCTCCTCACGTCGTGATGCTGTGTCCTTACCCGCTGGTCCCCTCCTTCCCTGCGGGGGTCGTGCTTCTTGGCGAAGTGCCGCAGGTTGTCGTAGTTGTGGAAGTTGAAAAGTTCCACGAGGTCCTGGAAGGAAAAGAGCAAGAAGCCTGTGATTTCAGCTGTAAATACATCTCGGAAAGCACAAGAGCTCATTTCATTTAAAAAACAACTCTGATGACGTCTGCGTTCTTACGTCCTGTCACGCAGTACGCTCCGAGCTCTGGCCACTCTGGCCTCTGGGTCATCGTTAATTTTAATAAAGCATCAACTGATGTGTGTGTGTGTGTTATTGACCAGCTGAAATACTATTAGTCTAACACATTAAAACATCCTTTTGGCAAACAATAATGCAATCTTCATGTCACGCAATTTTATCTCTGGATATAAACATTTTCAGCTCTTTCAAAATGTCACCCTGTAAGATTTTGGTGTGTTTAAGAAAAAAAAAATAATTCAATAAGAATGCTGATGCAATTATCTCTTAAGACAAGCACACAGTGCAGGCATGCAGCGGTCTGCTCTTCAGCTTGTGGACATTACGTACCGTGCAGAACTGGATTCCTCTGACCGAGTTGCCCAGCTTGTCTAGTGGGGGTGACCAGCACATGATACCCATCACGTTGGGCACAACCAGCAGGATCCCCCCTGCTACTCCGGACTTGGCTGGCAGACCGACCTACAACAGGGACAACAGACCGGTTACATAACACACAAGCAGGCTGCATTAACAGCACGGTGGCGGCGGGACAGCGCCGAGAAACGACAGTCAGCAAAGAACAAGTGGACAGGGCTTCAATAAATCATCATTTGGAGCACTTTGTCCGCTGCCCGTCACATCACCCGAGAGCATCCGCTTTGTTTGTTATTGGGCTAAAATGAAGGAAAAAGGAGGCGACTGAGTTGAGAGGTCAGTCATGTGGTGTCACACTGAAACACCGAAGACGTTATGCTCGTTCAGGATGTTAAAATGTTCTGTCCCATCAAAACAAACACCTCAGCTCGGGCAGAGTCCTGACGCTTGTATCAAGACTTCAGTGTATTTGTATTCATAGTGTGGATTTCACCAGCATTTCAAACTGCTTCAGTACAGAGAAACAGCAGCCTAAGAGCAGAAACAGAACGTAGAAGACCAGGATCAAATTGCACCAAATCCTTCTAAAGTTTTACTGCTTTATGGAGTTATCTTTAAACTAATGATTTACTAAATTAGGTTGTACTATACAAATTCAAGGAAGGTCTTAAGAGTAAATGTTTACACACTCTAAACTCTGCAGAAGCAGAAGCTGCTTCGATCCGTTTGGCATCTGCAGTTCTCAATGCAGACGCCACTTTAAAGTCTGGGATGTTTCCTGTAACCACGTAGTAGCTGGTTAGTATTTCCAGATTCAAATGTGAGGTCACTTTATCACAACTAACAACTAATATAAGAGGGTGACCAAAGAGGGTGACCAATGTGAAATGAAATGTGAAATAACAGGAAAAAATGATATTCTGCCCTCTTGTGATCTTTCACTTACATGGAAGGCAAACTGTCCTGAGAAGTCGTACATGCCGCAGGAGTGCATCAGACTCAGCGTGTTCCTCACCGCTTCGGGGGTCAGCACGCGCTCACCCGTGATTGGGCAGATGCCGCCGTTAGCCAGGGTGGCGGCCATGACACTGGCGCTCTCGCAGGTCACCTCGATGGAGCACAGCTGGAGGTTCACACAAACAAGCACAATTTGTTTACTGTTTCCATGTTATGATCTTCCTCCAGTGGAGGCACAGGGAGAACTGGTGCAGAAGTGGAAACTGGATCTGATCGGGACGTCAGACTCTCAGGGGTGGAATCAATAGTGTAGGAAGAGAAAAGCGGGAAGACAATATTCTGTAATTAAAAATTAATCAGGGCAGAAATATGATACTGAGAAAATAAATAAATAAGTAAAATCACTGCTGCACTCACTTGAAAGTAGAAGTCCAGTACAGACGTCATGTCGGTCCCCTCAGGGAAACACTGCACAGAAACACACAGAGTTTAACACAACAATAAGGCTTCATCAGAGTCCAGCTGATTCCAACGAGGACCACGTCAGCTAAAAGGACAACTATGATCAAGTGAGGATTACAAAATGCCCTCCGATTGGTCTGCTAGTAACTACTTGCCCCTCCTCTTACAAACATGTACATTTTATCCTCATTACTGCTGCGCTTTGAAGGGCAGGGAAACGGCAGAAAACACAGTGAGCTTCATGAGACGTCCAAGGTCAAACCTTTTTCTCTTTCAGGTAGTAGCCGATGGCAAAGTTCCTGTCGCCTGACTCACGCTCGGACTGGAATCTGTCATGGGAGGAGCAGAGATCTCCCATTATGTGGAGGAAGGAAACATGTGCACTGTGTGTGTGTGTGTGTGTGTTGGAATCCCGTCACCCAACCCCCTCATGTGTGCAGTACAAGCAGAGCACTCATGCCATCATGTGACGATGCTGCAACACGAGCCCCGGCACTCGGCCTTTTTCCACAAACATTGTTAGCATGTGTTGCCATCATGAATCATGAATCATGCACAGGCAGCAGCCTTTAGAGCAACAGCAGCTCAAATCCACTTCTTTCATAAAACCCATCAAAACCAGTTTAACTCCTGTGGGGAATAATCAAGTCCACAGTTGACTTTTTAGACCAATTTGCTGCAGCTACACTGAGGTAAAGCTGAACATTTAGGCTTCATTACCAACATTTTACTTGCTCATGTCTCAGTCTTGTTACTTTCGTATTGTGCAGTCACTTACTAAGCAGACCCGCTTTTATTAAAGCCTGATCTTCACAGTCTGATGATAGAAGAGGCCTTTAACACCTGATAAAACTGAACCCATAGACCGAGGGAACGTTTGCCAGGACACGACTCAGGATTACTCACGTGGCGTTGCTGAAACCCACATACTCGTTTCCTGCCATCTTTTTCAGAAAGTTCATGACCTGATAGGGGAGACAGTTGTGTTGAGTGTCACAAAATGATCAACAGGGCTTCATGGTATGAGGTTAAACTCTGCAGTCCATTTCTACTTTTAAAATGGCTGGCTCCCTGTTGTGAAGAGTGAGTCCTGCACACAGTGATGTCGCTTCTTAGTACACAAGGAATCAAAGTACTTTTAGGTTTTATACTGCATCATACAACACAACAGAGGTGGGACCAAATCCAAAGTCCTTAACTCTGAGTTTTGGGTCCTAAACAAGTCATAATGTGCTTGTCTGAAAAAAAGAAAAGTTTCAGGTTTTTGAGGGCTTTAGCAGCCATTTGAGCATAACTTTCTGAGCTCTGAGCTGTCTCACTACGTTAACTGATTTTTTGGTTAATTAACTTTGTTTAGACGCTAAAGAGGGAACAGAAGAAACAGTAATAAAGACGACATCTCTACAGCGACATAATGCGTGAGGAGTCTGCTTGAGGAGGTTCGATGGCTGTAATACTTACATAGTCAAATTTTTCTGCGTTGCTCGCACCTTGCTGAGGAGAGAACAAAAGGATGAGCAGTTAGCACAGTTCATTCGCCGAGGGACGCTGCAGAGGACAAGCTCAGCATCAGAAAAGACAGTACTAAAACGACGATGCTACTGCTGATAAATTAACACTACAGAATTAGCAGATGTGAACTGATTTTTTTTAATTTTATTACAAATATGATGCAAAAATCACATGAGCTCTGCCGAGAATATAACAAGTAAATACAAAATATTAAGATTGGCGAATGGGTTACAAAGAGGAAAGTCTTTTTGGGTGAAAAGGGAGATTTAGTAGACATGTGCATTACCAGAGTTTAGCCAGTTAAAGAAAAACATGTCTCACCATTACGTCTCACTGATTCCAAATAAGGGACTCAATATCATTTCAACTCTTAAAGGGAAAAAACACAATTTTTCACAGTCTGAAGCAGCCCTGACTCTGTGTGTGCGTGTGTGTGTGTTTCTACATGACTGCACAGAGATGTGGGCGTATGCAGGCGAGTTCGTATTATGGGTTATCATAATGCAGGTGTGTGTGTGTGTGTGTGTGTGTGTGTGTGTCTATGTGCGTCTAACTGTAGGTCAACATGTGTCATCTGTGCAAAGAGCCTGTCAGCCAAAACAGAGGGCAGAAAGGCAAATAAGGGAGGATAAAATTCACAGCTCGTAGCTCAGTGTACATTTAATCAGCTCATTGATGCTGCTTATCCCCACATAGAAATCACAGCAGAGGAAAAATGGGCACACAAGCACATTTAAAGTGCTATAGCATCACATGGGTTTATCAATTATTCATGTTTTGGATGGGGTGAAAAGATTTTTTTTTAACTTTACACAAAGGCTAAATTTTCATGCTGACAGTACGTTTTAAAGTCTACACTGGACTGTGCAGAACAAAGTTAAGTGACACTGATGGAGATGTTAAAGAGTCACTATATGGGGTTTCTACAGAGCTGATTGGAGGAGAAAGAAGAAGAGGAAGAAAAAGAAGAAGGGAAGGGGGGGGCGGGGATCAGGGGATTGGAAGAGCGTGAGGAGATAGATATGGAAAAGGAAGAAAAAATTACCAACGTCATTTGACCTGCAGCAGCAGTCATTATTTCCCACAGTTCCTAAGTCTGCAAAATATGCAACAACATACAAAAACAGCAACAACATGTAGCCTTCAAGCACCATGTAACAACAGTTTGGGGCATACTGCCGTGGCAACCATCCCATAGTTTTCCCACCGAGGTTAAAGCAAACCGGGCAACCGGACCAACGGCTTGACATTTGTGTTTCAGTATAGAAACAGAAAAACAACACATTGAGACACTGAGGACACATTCACTCTCCCTGCACATGACTGAGATGACAGAAAAGTAACCTGCTCATACACCTAAGCAAACACTTTGTACATTATGTGCCACAGATAAATAAGATGAGAACTGGTTTGACTTGAAGCACAGGAGTTCAGCTGAGGAGGCGAGGAGGACCTCACAGCACTGTGTGGTATGTTGAGGTTTGGCCAAAAATAGGTTTTGTCTTGGCCCACTATAGGTCTGCCATATGTAAAAGCAAGAGGAGAAGATCAATATTAATCTAATTTAATCTTCTTTTAATTCCATCGTTCTGCTTCTGTTGAGGTCACAAAATGCTAACTAGCTAAACAGTGTTGTATTTTGTGACCATGTAGAAAACTGATTGGGTGCCTGCCTGGATTTCAGTGTGTCTTTCTGCCACACGATGCAGTTCCTTCCAGGTTTTAATGTTAATGTTTTTCATTACAGAAATATTAGGAAGAAAAAGAAAAAGTTGTCTGGGACTGGATTATTTATTAAGGTCCGGCTCCATGGGCATAAATGTTGCCAAGCAGCAAAAGAGAAAGATAGTTAGTCATACTTTGGTTAAAAATTAACTTCATGGAACCAACTTCAAAAACATGCCATTATAAAACTGGATTACTGTGTCAACTGTGTTGTCATTTTTGTTTTAAAGGCATCATTTACACACCTGGGCCAATTCTGAGAGTTTAACCTTTAATATTTAAACCCATTTGCATAAGCTTGTGCACTGACTACAGGACCCAGTCGGTTTGCTGTCACTTTAAAAAATCAACACTAACTTTAATGCCAAAAGGCAACCATTTGCTGATAAATGCCAAAGTGTCAATGAAACCATCTGGTCAATGAATAAATAGAGTTACGGTGAAAATGCACAAGAAGCACAGGTGAACAAACTAAATTTAAACCAAAAGGGAAAGAGTTTTATGTGGACACTGAAACACTCAGAGCCTGAGGTGTGGAACACAACGACTCTGTTGTTTCTTACTACTTTAAAGTACAAGAGGGCCAAACCCACATAAAGATCACACAGGCCACATACTTCAGCATGCACCGTCATACATAGAGTTCTACAGTTTAATTTTCAACACACATTTCTTCCTCTCAAGTAAAATTAAACAAAACAAAAACAAAACAAAAACTAATAATAACACCTCCAAACTTTCATACAACATCAATAAGATGCAACAAGGATGAAGTGTATTATTAGTCAGTCACACAATTCAATTCAAAGGTCATCTCCAGAAAAAGCTACAGTCAAATAGCAGCATTGGAAGTGACTGAAAATGTCAAGATTCTATAAAGCAAACAGAAAAGAGCTGGAACACAGTGAAGGTGTTTACAGACAGCTCTGTGAGTATGCATGTGCGAGCGAGCGCTAATTATTCACTGATTACGTAAAGAGAGCCTGCTGGGGTTTAAGAATTAAACATTAAACCCGAGAATGATCATTAACAGCTTTAACGAGCTTAAAAATCTAACACTGCTGATGTGAAAACCTGTGGACAAACTGGGCCTCTAAGCCTCCTTCAATCCTCCATTTCTGCGGGTGAACACACGAGCCGTCGGATCTGACGGACGTCTCATTTCTGCCGCCTCACTGTCCATCTGTGTTTACACTGAGTTCTAATTCAAATGGGGTGACATCCAAACTCTGGAGCCAAGGGGCTGCGCCAGAGGAGGATTTTACCGACTTCCTGTCTCTCTGATCGTGAGCCGAATGCGGCCGGTCTGCTTGCACCTGCACTCGTCGCGCTCTGCGTGTGCGTTATTTTCAGCAGGGACAATAACAGCGTGTGTGCTGGGCGGCTAAGTGCCCTCAGGAAGGATTAGCACAAGTGTTAAATCACCATGACAAGACACATGGCAGTGGACTAAGATGGTGACCTAGAAACAAGTCCAGATGAGTCAAGGGTCATAAATATCTGATCACACTGGAAAGTCCACTAAATAAGTTGTAAATAAATAAATAAATAAATATAAAATGAAAGAACGAAACACTATTGTCAGTCTTGAGTTAATTAGGCCGTCGTTATACAGTCAGATCTTATCTTCAACCAATATTTATGTTAACCTTCATTTTATCTGCTTGATAAAGCAGCTCAGCGATACCCACCATACAAGGAATTCTCTAAGGCTTCAGTGGAAATGACACACAGACGGGACATAAAGACACACACACACAAAGGAAAAAAAAAGTATTACTGCTTTTACCTTTATCAGTGAAGTACAAACAATAGCGCCAGCATTCACCATGGGGTTGTGGGGCTTATCTGCAAAACAACATTTAAACAGTAAACATTCAGTTTCGTGAAGAGTCTATAGACTGATCAAACAATGAGAATCAAACAGATGACTTCAGTTACTGCAGATAACATTAGTGACTACAGTACAAACTCTGGTGCGTGTTGAGGGTTTCAAACAATAAGAGAACGTATTTTAGGTATTGCAGCCAGAGAGGAGTATCAGCAGCTGCTGTTGAGCCACATACATCAGATTTAGGGAAGCCAACGAAACCATGCAGTCCTGTTAATCGTTTGTCAGCTGCTGAGGTCATGTGACTTCTGACATTTCGTGGTTGCCTTCCACTCGCTTAGAGAGGAAGCCTTCATCCCTCAGATCTCTAAAGAGTTCAAGTACTTTTACGCTTACGTCACCCACATTTCCTCACAGGAGTCCTGATCCTATTACACAACACAACAGCCACGGGGTCGCCCTGGCAGGCGAGAGGCAAGACTTCCAACACAGGATGTGACCACAAAATGGCTGCAGTTTCAGTGCCAGTCTGGGGATTGAGGCATTTCCTCTGACCAACCAACCACCACAAAGGCGACAAGGATAACAATTACAACATTTATCTTCTTATCAAAATGCCCCATCAAGTCATACAAGTCTCATTCCAAAGAGGTGGAGATACTGTGTGAAACAGACAATGCAAGCTGCAGCAGAGTGTCAACAATGTTTTATCTTTCACTTTCACTTGTGGAGTGTTTTTGCAGGATGTATGAGTACTTTCACTTCTATTCTAAACTTCTACTTCCACTTATTCCACAATTTGTTTGGTAGCCACTCACATGCTGAGTTTAAAAAGCTCAGAGCCTCTTGGCACATTTTCTGTACAGGACTGATGAGCATTTTCAAGTAACAATCTTTAACTACAGCAGCTAGTGGCTTTGGGCTCATGGGGGAATGTAGCTAGCATTCACACAAAACTGGGAAAAATGCAAAAAATGTAGTGTGGAACAACTGGAAAAACTGCCGGCCAAACCTTACTCTTCCACAAACTTGTTTTTCCATGATTTATGTTTGCCTTTAACCTAAATGCTCCCTTGTTTACACAACAAACAGCGCCGAAGCCTCAATGAGCGACTGATGTTTGAGGTCGTCACCAGAAGTTTGCCCACAGTGGATGTAAACAAACTATAGTTCAACCCCATTTCGTTCTGCTCAATACTAACAATAATATTCAGACACGAACTTCCTAAACACGCTCAAAGCCCTGAGGTGACGTCACACTGGACTTTCTCCTGCAGCAAACTTTCATCAGGTCTCCAGAGTCACATTCTGAGGAGGGAAAAACACTCACCATCTTCATTCAAGAAGAGCTTATTAAAGCGCAGGCCACTGGGCTCCTTCCCAATGAAACTGTGAACATACTCTGTGCCGTAGTTGTTAACAGCAACCGCGTACTTCAGAGGCTTGACACAGGACTGCAGACAGAAGGGGACCTTGGTGTCTCCGACCGTGTGTCTGCGAGGGACAAAAGATAAATTATCTATGCTGGCAAATTAGTTGCACTGTCAGAAGTTAGAAGTGACACATTCAGAAAGTGGAACTACATCAAAATGAAAGTGATATGAAACATTAATGCTTGGTTGGCATAGTTCGATTTCACGGAACAATAGGAGTGTCCAGGGACACCCACAGAGTCCAGATAGATAGAGTGAACCATACAGTCTGTTCGCCGCTGTGTTATCTTTATGACTTCCTCTCATATACAAACATACACACTTGTGAAATATTACAACAGCATATCAGAGGACAAAGACTGATCAAAACACCTGCTGACATTACGCTACACGCTGGACTGTCCTCTTGTACTAGTTTTGTTTTTACTGGAAAAATACAAGGTGCACACAGGATGTCCAGCAGCTGAACGTTAAGGTGCAACGCCCTGCTATAACTGAAACCACAAAGATGAATCAACATTTCTGTGAAACACACAGAACAGCGAGTGTATTACAAAACATCTGATTCATAAAAGCATCAGGTGAAAAGCAGCAGGTGAAATGTGACTAAATACATTTATTCAAGTGCTGTACTAATACAGTTTTGAGGTATTTTGATAACATAAATGAATTAAAAACCAGCTCGTATTCATGCCTTTCTTAAACGACTGGATGAGTTTGGAAATTGTTTAAAAACATCACAGCGTGAGGTCCAGTTCACGTCCGTGTCTCACCTCTGTCCGTCCACAGTGCACAGAGAGACGGCCCACAGGTCGGGGCTGAATTTGGCGAGCTGGGGAATGTAGTCTGCAACCTGAAATGAGAGGCGAGGCGGCTGAGACTGGTTCACCTTACACAGCTGATGTCCGCCGAGGCTCAGGCTCCAGCGGAAAGTTAACATCTCTGACAAGACAAAAAGTCCACCCTGCCACACTCGCATCACAAAGTGTTTATTCTCTGCTTTATCTCCTTCCACATTACAGCAAGTCACGTGCCAAATTTTCCAGGAGGCCTTTCAACAACCCCCAGAGAGGTTTCTCTCCGTCAGTACATCTACACCGACGCCGGCTCACTTTGAGATTTTTTGTTGTTGTTGTTAAAACACTCTGCAGAGTTCAGGTTTACGTGGGGAAAACAGAAGCTACTGGAAAAAGTTGGGGACTGTGTAGCTGTAAAGACTCACCCGTAACCGTCTGTAATTAAAATACAGCTGATCACACCACAGGCGTGTTGTGACAAGCCCGCATGTATGGTGATATTGTCAACTCTGTGCTCATGAAGTCAGATTTTGCCTGGTTAACAGGTTAGCATTCATGAATGATCAAATCACAGTTTTATGCTCATTTGGTTATCTCACAGCTGAAACAGATTTTGCTTTCATTGTCAGCTGGTTGCTGACCAAAAGAGGAAGGAGAAAAGATTTATCGGTTTGTAATGAGTGTGTGGATGCTGACGACATGAAAACTTCTCGTGAACACAGCATTTTCACACATTAACTCCGTCAGCCGGTTTAGGGTGGATGTGGACCATTTTCACAGCACACGTTCTTACTTGTCAAAGCAGGTGTAAATAACTGTAACAATGGCTCCATACCATTAAGCTGTGCACACTATGAGAGCCTGGAACTGGCTCACCTTAATGGAATGCATCATCAGCGTTTACCTGCGCTTTTATCAACTTTGACAAGTCAGAATGTCTGCTGTGAATTGGATGGATGGATTAGTCTTCTGTGAGTCACCAGATGCTTTTCAGCTGAGAAGGTTTCACTGTGACCCGGGAATCACCGACTCAAGGTCTCCTTTTCATGATTTTGCTGCCGTCTTTTCTAAAATGTCTGCACAAGGACCTGTCTGCCACCTAAAATGACATGACAAGCCCGTCGCCAAAGAGAATCCGGCGACAATCTGCGTTGGGAAAACCACTACGATCCCTTTAACAAGTTCATTGGTTCATCAGAGGCAATCTGATGGTAATGAACCTGCACTGGCTAAACAATAATGATGATGATCTGGGAGAAGGAGAAAAAGAAAAAGAGTCATGGATCTAAGGACACACCTGTCCTCCAGAGAGATTTTTGGCACTCTCATACAGCTCATCAATATGGGAGGTGAAGGAGTCGAAGTCTGGGATGACGAACTTCTTGCGGAAGGCCTGAGTGAGCAGGACAATGTTGCTCTGGACACACCTGATGAATAAATCACAAATAGCATGCTAAAATACTGTGACTGCATGCAACTGAAGGAAAAGTTTGTCAACCAAGTGAGAAACCCTGAAGTCTGACAAACTTCTGTGAATGTTAGTAAGAGTGACTGATGAAGGAGCTTCATCACAACATATTGATCAGCTGCTTTTAATCCACAGAGTGATCCAACATGAATCCAGAGCAGTGATGAATGGTCAGACTGTAGCACAAACACGGACACAGTGTCAGGAACGTGTCTGCACTCACGTCCAAAAAGTTGAATTTATGAGGAGTTCTGTGGAAAAATGAGCAACAGCCATCACAGAGTCATGCAATACGAGACCAAAAATAAATTTTAGGTTAAATTTATTACTCTTGCAATATTTCCTCACAAACCATAATAGCTGAAGTGAAACTAAACAGTGAGAGTTCATATTCCTGTACACAAAAATGCTATCTTAACTTATTTTTGAAAAAGTTGAGGAAGTTGGAGTTTCACACTGAGTTTAATTCCAGAAAGTTGAGAAAACCCATGAGAAAATACCTACTAGCTTTTGAGAAATTTTCATCAGAAGACATTTTGTAATTGTTGTGACATCTATCTGCTGTGATTTGTTGCTTATTTCTCCACTGTGAACGATTTCAGTACGACATAACCAGTGCTTTCAACATGTCAGATCTGCCATGAACATTTTAAATTAAGGCTTGGAGGACTACAATTGATTTTTAACGACACAAAGTGAAAGCCAAAGCATGCTAATGATTTATTATTATGACAGAGAGAACTTCATGTGGTGTTTATGCAAATACACACAATTTCTAATGCCTAATAAGAAGACCTCTACAACAGCGTTACAGTATTAAAACTTTAGTGTTAAACATACTGTTGAATCTTTACAAAAAGCCACCAATAATTCTGACTGTAAACTTGGAATAATTCCTGCTGCATTAAGGAACAGAAGGATCTCATACCCGTTAGGGTTGTCACGACACTGAAATTTCTAACTTCTGAACAACAACTTTGAAAAATATTAATATTTAATGCAACAAAGAAAAATTTACACTAATTTGAGAGCATGAAATTTCCCTTTTTCCTGCCGTCAGATTCCTCATGGTAGCTCTGAGGAGGACTAGCTTAGCACGTTGATCTTTCTGGTGCTTTGCTAAATTTGTTGTGCTGGCGCCCGTCGTGGCTTTGCTTGCATATAAGCATGCTAGTGTGCTTTGCCTTTCCCTATTCTTGCTTCCAAACTTCCGTCCTGCTGCTTTCGCTGTCAAACAAAACCGGTCATGGAGGTTCTGCACTCGTCCTTCTCTAATGAGCTATAACATAACAAACAAGTGACTGGGAGACGATTGAGTGGGTGGAGGCGGGATGATGTGAGCACTGCAGCGGCGCTCGTGTCAACTCGCAGCATGCTGCAGCAACTGGCATATCAATACCACAGAAAATGAGGATTGGAAACTATTTCAAATATTCAGAGAAACCAGTGCAAGTTTCCTCCAATGAACTTCACACAAAAACAGAGTTGCTGCTTAAATGTTCTTCAATTGCCTGAGGATAAATAAAGTTTTTTTTAATTGAACTGAATTAAATAAGCATATATTTGTGCACAATTAACCACGTTTGAATTTGCTTATCAAAAGAAATATAGATTTCAAAATGCTTTCTGAGGCCGAAGAGAGAGAGAGAGAGAGTGAGAGGATCTTGGGAAACATGACAAAACATGCAAGACAAGACAAGCCAAGCCAAGCCTTACTTCTTGAATAGGTGCCTGTCCAAAGTTACGCCATCTGCTGTGTTCTTTAGAGTTTCTTTGAGGGTTTCCATGCATTCCTTCAGTCTGGGATCTCCTGTACGAAGCCCAGTGGCTTTAAGTGCCTGAAATAAAGCGCATTTTAGAAACACCTCAGCTTAGAAACATAAAGGAAACAATCAGATGAAGAAGAGATGACGTGATGTCGCCATCAAGCTGAGCTGAGTTTGAGGGACTTACTGTGAGAAACTTATGAGCGGGAATCTTCTCTTGACCTTCTGCAACGGTGTAGAAGAGCAAATCCTCCAAACTGGGGAGAATGCCTGCATTTCTCCTCCTACAGTGGAAAGTGGTAAAACAGACACACACATGTATGAGAAACGAGTGATGTGAACGCAAACTTTACTAAAATTCATTCTTTTCTTCTTGGTGTGAGGTTCACATCTGGAGACCCAAGATAACAGACAAAGCAACGTAGCAGGAAACACAGGTTTACTGCTATGTAAAAGTAATTGAATGCAGTGTTACTGCAGTGACAGCATTGTTCATATGCAACAGAATTGTTCTGGAGCCACAAAGTCTATTCCTGCTTGCCAGTGCAAACACAGAGCTTATCTACAGCTTTTAATAGTCTTAACATGTTAGTGGGGATTTGAATGTCAAATATTGAAAGAATGTAATCCAAGAGGAAGCACTAGTCACAGAGGTGTTTATGTGTATGTATGAGAGATAAATTAATTGTATCAGGATTACAGAAAGGACAATATAACAGCTTCCCATTGGCAGTGATCCCTGATGGATAATGTCATGCTTTATTTTTATAAATAGCAAGGCTGATTTACACCTTTCTGTGTGATGCAGCAGCACAATCTAAGACACAAAAACTTAACGGGATACAGCACACACACTGAACCTGCTCACTGGACACACTCCATCAGTGGGGGTTTAACTAACAGAAACTGTCGGCTTCCTATCCACCAGCATCAGTGATCTCAGTCTGGTACTGAATTTGTAATTTTATGACTACGCAAACATACCACGCTACGTGCCAGCTAACATGTAGGTTTGGAGCAGTGTTAGACCCTGGCCTAAATTCCAGGAATTCTCTCGTCTTTAGCTCTGCCCAGCCCTCTGTGGCTCTTGGATTAATAAAGCCAACACTGTCGCCTGTTCACACGCTGGTCGTGACACAGCAGTGGGGTCTGCAGCTCAGTTCAGAATCAGTATTCGAAATTTGGTGTTCAAGACGCGTCGGACTTTCACATCCATGAATTTTACAGACGTGGGGAAAGGAACAAGGAAGGAAAGCTTGGTGAGAAAAGGTGCATCTTCATCCTGACTATCCTGCCTTTCTGATGTTCCAATCAAATCAAAATACTTTCCGCTCTATAATTAGCAGTTACTTATTTCAACCTTACCCCACACAGTCTGATGTCCAGACACCCTTTTTCTAAAGACCACACATCCCATCAAAGAAGCAGCAATGTCCTTCAATGTGGCCTTTGACGTTTAAGCAAACTTCCATGAAAAGGCAAACTTGTCCCATGTGCACCCAATCACGCTGAACTGCTTTATTTCTTTCACAGCTGAGATGATTCGGATCCAACACTGGGACGGCAGCAGCATTTGAATTTCCAAGATTCACCCTGCAGTTCCTCCCTTCCCTTCATCTCTTCTCCTTTTGGCACATCTTCCGCTCTCCACACAGTAAACACTCCACATACAGCCAAGGTAACTGCGCCCAAACATGTGCAAACAAGCCAAGAGTGACTGAAATGCTGTCTGTCAAGCATGGCTAATCCAGGGGGAGTATTATCGCCCTGACATCTGTCATTTCATACAGCAGCCAACATATACACTTCTCAGTCACGAGGCAACCTGCAAACTGCTGCACAGGTGCATTAGACATGTCAACAAGTAAGTTGAGACGCATTGTGGGGAAATTTTAAAAATGGCAAAATTTGGCGAAAACCTTAATAGTCTGCACTTGGTTGGCGTGGGAATGAGAATGGGGATGAGAAATTATTTAAGGATTTAATGACCAACACGCTCTCTCAGGGAAAGGGTGTGTTTGTAAATATGCAAAAACCTCCAGTGACTGCAGAAAACATAAGGATGAACTGATATGATTTTACAATTTTACAGAATTCATTAGCCAGGAGGAGTCCTTCTCAGCCTGTGAAAAACAGTTGGAAAGTGTCCTCTGTGGCTCTGGAGCAGCTTTGCTGTCGATGTCAGTATTAGCTTGGGGATTACAGTTTTTTTTAAGTTTGAAACACATGGCCATTTCCAGTAGTAGGCAAGGGAAGGTCGAACGAAAAAACTAGTTAGCTCCAGTATTTTTGCAGATTGACTAGGGCTTTAAGTCATCTCAGCCTCAACTGCATCATTTTTAAAATCACCCAAGCCAAGTGCAGTAATAACTCTCTGGAATTCCCCTTTAAAAGTCAACGTCATACTTGGTTACCTGAAAATCTTTGTAAATCATGGGCCAGACAAAGACTTGCTGTTCTCAGCCTCGTTAAAGTAGCTGCAACTGAACTTCATTTGTCTTAAATAGTGACGGTCATCTCACTGCAACACGATGGGACAGATGGCTGAATTAACACTTGCCACATAACCACATCACATAATCTTGTGGCTGGTCTATTTGATATTCTCAACTGACATGAGCTGAACTTAAATGAGCAAACGCGCCTGCTTAAACTGCGCTAAAAGATCAGGTGTGAATGTAGCCTCGTTTCTCTACTGGTTACATATATTGAAAAGCCCCCTCGTCTTCACGGACGGGGGACTCAGTCCAGTCGCTGCTGGATGGCTGCGACTGGACTGAGTTTCTGGACTTTGAGTTTCCTGGATACGGGATAAAGACAGCTCTTTTTGCTCTGGAGGACTTACAGTTACGTGGGATTGCAGCGCAGTATCAAAATCCTGCACACTCGCTGCAGTTCTCTTATTTGACATTTTAGTCAAAACAAAAGTGCTTAAAAATCATTTTTCTGCCACACACAGAAACATAACTAATAGTGCAACTGTGGGTCTTCCAAAGACTCAAGAAAAGCTAAGTTTGCAGTAGATTAAAGGATGTGATCAGAGTGAGAGTGTGGGGCAAACCCCCCGGCAAGGCCACATCAGAGACTAAAGTCTGGGCTTAGTTTCACTATGAGGCGTGTTAGGGCTTAAACAAGCGTGTCTCTCATGCTTGGTCCTGCGTGTATCATAACAGCCATTTGTCACTTTTTGATCGGCCTGTCGTAATCCTATCCACCTCCACCCACTACAAAAGTAACTGATCCTATAAATGGCTCAGGGTGGATGGCTGTGAGCCAAAGACCTTCTTACTCTACAACAACATGTCTGTGATAGTTTCATATGGTACTGGCAAGTTGTTTTTTTTCCTGTCAGTTCTACCGTTGGTTTAGCCTTTCCTCTGTAGTTCACTACTCACTTAAAGCTTGATAACCAACTCCTGCCGTGTCAGAAAAATATATCATGTTGCTCAATGTCAAGATAAAGGAATCAGAGGTAGACAGAATTACATACAAGTTGTAAACCTCATTTCCCATGGATGTTTACCCTGTGAGTCATCTGCAATATGACTAACACAACATGTGAATTAACATTTCTTTTTGTGTTATTACAGGCCTGATACCTACCACTGAAAACAGTAACTTTCCAAGAACAGCGTCGCCTTGGGCATCCGAACTGTCTGCACATGTGTGCGTGCAGGCTTTGGAGAAGGCGCCAGCTTTGTTTACGCCTCCAGCTAAAAAACCGCTGCTGTTTTCAACATACCACAAATTCAACTTAAAGATGTTGGCTGCAATTATTCAGGGGCCCCATGACATGAGAGCCGCTGCACGGCAGGACCAGAGAGAAGCAACTTTTCCACTCAAAGCCACTTTCTACTGCTAGAGACTAACCCTCAGAGGTTTACGTTTCCTCTGTACTTTTATGGTATCACTCTGAATGGCCTCAGTCCCCCAAATACTGATGCCGGTCCGGACTTCTTAGCTCATCCAGCAAGCGTTCTTTGCTGTTCGTCATGTCATTCTGTTGTCCTGGTCAATACACTGCGGTTTCAGTATCTTTGCATTTGGCAACACTTTCGGGGGAGAGTGGAAATTTAGCTCCAGGAATTTGTCCTTAAAGTGTCGGGAGAACAGTGGGCCCGGAAACAAAGCTCGACTCACACTTCAGTAAGTTCCTTTGATGGAATTGGGTTATTAGAGACTGGAAAGCCAGTGACCCAAAGATGACTCGAGATATGGAGCAGCAGAACAAATAAAGCACCTCCGTCCATACACATCTCAGCGATGGCAGCGCCCCACCATGATGTGTCCTCATTCATCGATCAGGGAACATCTCAGTCATTTTGGTAACACTGAGCTGACTCAAGAAAAAAAACCAAAAAATAACAAAAACCTACCAAGCTTCAAAAGGAAACACACAAACCTCAGTCACTGTACATTCTGCCAACTGGCTGCAAGGAATACAACTTGAAATGAGAAATGGATCATTTAAATCTAACGACCGAAAATGATATCACTGCTTTCCAAAACCTCCGGCAATTTCACGCACAACATAACAGCAGACAATAGAGCAATTCTAAAAATGTCAACAAAACAGAACTGATCTTAAGGTATGACATGAATATAAATAAAGATCTCTGTCTACTGTACAATGAAAAACATCATGACAGACTCACTTATCTGTCTATGTTTTACAGGAACATCATGAGATGAGAGTTTGCACCTCACTCTTTAATTGTACAGCTCTGAAAACATAATCTCAACTTAGTGGACAAACTTCATGAATGTGAATTTCGAAATCAATGCCCAAACCTTTGACTTGTTGCATTTCTCACAGAAAATATCACTTTCAATCTGATGAAAGTTCTTATATTTTATAAAATACATATTC
This sequence comes from Scatophagus argus, assembly GCF_020382885.2. Classification (NCBI taxonomy): domain Eukaryota; kingdom Metazoa; phylum Chordata; class Actinopteri; family Scatophagidae; genus Scatophagus; species Scatophagus argus. The sequence goes on along the minus strand of NC_058503.1, from coordinate 21,061,155 downwards.
CACATGGGTCTAAAGCCTTGTGCATGTGCATTTTTCTCTGTAATTTGCACAAATGGCAAATGCAGTTGTGATTAGGACAGGTGACTTTGGTTTCCTGCCGAGCATACAGAGGTAAGCTGTCAGTGCTCCTCAAGATAATAAGAAAATATGTACATGTGGTTTGCATTCACTTTTAAACAGGAAAACTACATGAAAACGAGCCAAAACAAGCAGAGGAGCGTCAGCTCTCTGCTGCGACCCGCAGCCTCTTCACCAGACTGGGAGGTCGCAGCAGAAACCACTGGAAGCCACACAAACCAGTTCATACAGACTGACCTCCAGCCAGACAGCAATTCGTTATTAAATGCTTATTATTACGGACCAAACACATATAAAATATATGCTGTACAGCATATCGGGCTGTGCGAAGTAGTCAGAAAACTTGAATGACGCCTGCTCGTAACAAGACCACTGCTGTTTCACTTTCACCAAACCGCAGCACACCATGCTGCGTGTTATCTCCACAGGAGCAGATAGCTCAGCTAACCCCACGGTAAACACCAATCCGGCCAGGGCCTACAAAAAAATTCCTAATTAACTTCGGGTTAAGTTGCCGCATCCCTCTGTTTGACGGCGGGGTACAGTGAAGCCAGTTGGCACAAAACCACCGGAGGCTGCAGCCGGTATGAGCAAATCACACATCTCGCCGCTAACAGGCCGGTACGCTTAGCTAGCTAGGCTGTTATTTAGAGTGTTAAGTGTTTTAGGCGCGATTATTGTGCCTATAAGTAATAAACCTGTATGCTGGATGTTAAATATGTAAGATAAGGCAGGTATATTTGGCGATGTTTAATGTGAACGTTTGTAACGGCTGGCGAACATCCGCTTGCGCCTGTATGCGTCATAACTCGCCATCAACACCCGCCATCGCACTACGGAGTCAGTTTATTCCGCAAGACTTAAGTACTTGAAACCTACTTGTCGCTGGCTGGTTCGTTGCTGACACCATCCTTCTTCAGCTGTTCATCCGGCTCCACGGCACCTTCAGTCTTCGCGCAGTAGGAGCGGAACGGGGCGGCGAAGGGCGCGGTGCGGAGCACCGGGCGGTGCGAAGCGGCATGGAGGACCTTCAGTTGAGTAGACGCAGCACGGGAATCAATGAAGGACGTGCCGAAGCAGTAGGTACGAGTCGGGGACCAGGTCCTCTGTATGGAGACGGACAAGGGACGCTTGAGGGTGGCTTTAGACAAGTCCTTCAGCACTGTCGGAAACCTAAAATGTAACATCTCAATCCTGTCAGGCAGTTAGAGAGAAGGTCGTTGTTCTGAACAGGTCCGGTGGCAGCAGCAGCAGCGTTTGTTTCACGTTATCTCTCACCGAGCTAACTGTCTCAGACGCTGTGACTCACACACGCCGGCGGCCAAAAATAAATAGTCCCGCACTGACGTCCGTCCCCTCCGCTCCTATTGGTGGAAACGAGTTAAGGCCCGCCCACAAAGGTCTTTTGTGGCCTATTAATGACTGCTGCAAGTTACAGAATGTTTTCAGTAAAGAAATGATGGCTCACTGGGATATGAGATCCTGTGCCGGTTCTCTAAATTATTATTATTATTATTTTCATTAGTCAGCTACTGTGCATTTTTCGGCTGTTGGTGGTACTGTACATATATATTCTACTTAATTTATCTCCACCTGCGTACTTGACAATGACCTCGTCGATGACAACATAAATAATCATAAAAAAGCTCTTTACACAAGTGAAGTATTTATGTAAGATTGAAACAATACAAAGAGTGCAAAGAAAGTAAATGGATTAAATGGAGACACAATGCATGCATGTACACACTGTATAGGACGTATGTTGTCAGTGCATGATGATATGTGCATGTTGTAAACAGCACACTTTTCATCAGTAAAAATATGGTTTATAGCGGAAGTGAGTGAATGTCTTGGTTTTAGAGGGTTATTGACATAGTTTGACTGAGGAGGATCCGGTGCTTGCAGAGCTCTGTAGCGCCTTCCAGAGGAGAAAAGTCGCAGTATCAGAGTAAGATGGGTCTTCAGGCTTTGGACATGTATAGTGGACCTTTTCGAGGACAGAATCTGTTTGATGTTGCCTGCAGACTGTGTACGTCTCACTGTATTTATTTATTACTACGTACTCATCACAATATAACGGGTCTGTGTATTACTACCTGTTTATAAGCTCTTTATCCGTCACAATATAACAATAAAATAACACCACTGACTGGTAATAAAATTATAGTGAGGAGATATTTTTATCCCTTAGTTTAGTCTGACAGGCAGAGTTTGCCCGACTGGAAGCTGGAGGTGGGATTTGTACGCTCCAGGAAGCAGCAATCCCTGACAGTCTGAGCTCAGGGCTGTAGAGTCCCGTAAAGTTTGCAGCAGCCCTCCACGTACCCCTCCGGTGCGTTCACAAGTTGCCACGAGTGCACGGCGGCGGGATGTGGAGGTTAGCGATCTGCAGTCTGTGCCTCTTCGTGTCCTCACAGCTCGGTTCGTCGTCTGTTCGGGCGGCAGCAGATGAGCTGGACGGCGAGGTGAAGACTGAAGTTTTGTTCAAGCCCGAGTTGTGCTCACCGAAGAGCAAGAAGGGAGATCTGATGAACGTCCACTACGATGGGTTCCTCGCCAAAGATGGCTCTCAGTTCTACTGCAGGTTTGGGGAAAATATACATGAGCTCAGCAGCAGTCGCCTGATATCATCTTTACAAGACGATTAGACGCTTTGGGAGTCTCCATGCACGCTTGCAGGCATCTTATTAATGTATTTTATATGTGAGGTCCGTGAAGTGAGTGAGGTTTCACGTTACATGCTGCATGCCACAGTCTTCTTTAAGTGTGACGTAAAATCAGTAAAATGTAATATTAAGTCGGTATGGACACTACATTTTGGGATAAGAAAATTAATTGGGTGTGGAGGCGAGTCTTATACTTAAATTTCTTTTTTAAAAGAAGCAAGTATAAGATGAGAAAATACAGCCATGATTTTTTAAATATAAATTAAACCTCTAAATACGCTTATTACGTGTGAAAAAAATAGTCAAATAAATATGAATTAGTTTGGAAGATGTTGTTACCTGATGTGCATGAGATCACATGTCTGACTGTCAGTTGTAATCCAGGTGTGCTGGAGACGTTTAATACGCACAGCTGATCCAAACAGTGCACAGTTAAAGCAGGCCTGCACGCTGTGAGGGGACGGTTGATTGATTGACAGGCTGTTGTTTGTTCTCCTACTGTTCCTGCTGTAGTCGATCTGACAAAGCCGGGCACCCTCAGTGGTTCGTGCTGGGTGTTGGACAGATCATCAAGGGCCTCGACATTGGGATGAAAGACATGTGTCCCGGAGAGAAAAGAAAAATAACTGTTCCACCTGCTCTGGCCTTTGGAGAGAAAGGCAAAGGTAAGGAGATGCCAAAAGCTGAGACTTTTCAGCACGGGGTTCATATGCCACACTGGTGCTTTAGTCCAGCTTTGGTCCTGGCTCTGAAAACACTGGATCTGTGCAGCTCGTTGGCGTCCTCTCATCAGAGACTCTCTGTGAGGCAAACATCACAGCCACAGTTTGTAACACAAGCTCTCCGTTAGAAGTTTGTAGCCTCCAAGCCCGAGCTGAGATAAGTTTCATTTGTCTCTCATGGGTCATCTTGGTGAAACCAATGTGCATCAAAGGCTGCAGGACCACAGGAAATACACCAAAATGAGCAGAAAAGCGGTAACTCATCTGTTGTGTGTGTAATGAGTTAAGACCAGTACATCCTGCTGACACAGTCTTTTAAACTGAAGTGTGTGTGTGTGTGTGTGTGATATTGTTTATGTGGTGGAAGAGCTGCCTTCATGCTGTCTTGTCTTCTCTTGCAGCACTTTAGGGCATCACATCCCTGGCAGTGTTTGCTACTCATCCCTACACATGGCATGAGCTGTGAGCATGCACAAAGGTTTAAAGGTCTCGACTTCATTTCGCTCTCTTGCATGCACTGGAGCAGCTAACAGCCTGGATTAGTCCTTTAACTTTAACTGCTGTTTCCTGTAAACGTCTTCATGGTCATGACTGCGCTCTGATAGTGACGTATGAACTGATGAAGGCGGTGCACCTTGGCTGTAGAGGAAACGGTTTCGTTATGTTCTCATTCCCTTCCATTGTCCCTTCAAATGCATGTCACACCAGTTTTCTTTCTTTCCTTTTTTTTTGCATTATTATTTTAATACCTCTTACAGGCCTTTGCATCGTGTAGACGTTTGCTCTTGAAGCTAAATGAGTGCTGTCTTATCCTATGATGCATTCATTTGTGAAGTTAAAGGCCGTTTTGGTGAGTCCGCCACAATAAAAATGCAGCAGAATCACCCACCAAATCAACAGTTTTCCTTCCTCATCCTTCGTCAGACAAACTTCACACTTGGCGTTGTGTCGTTATGATTACTTGTGGTTTTTTTTCAGATCTTGATGTGCTGTTATTTCCCCCTGATTAAACAGACCCGGTGCCGCCCAATGCCACGGTGATCTTTGAGGTGGAGGTGTTTTCTGTGTCCAGGGGGCCGCGCAGCTTGGAAGCCTTCGGAAAGATGGACCTCAATAAAGACAGAAGTCTCACGAAGGACGAGGTGACTATAATCTACAAGCTGGTAACCATCACACAAATAGCTGACATGGAAAAACATCTGAAGGAAGGGCTTTGTATCTCACATTATAAACATTCACTGATTGTACAGGTTAGCTGTTAGCTTTTAACTGCATGTCCTCGTGCCAAAGCAAAATAAGGGACAAAGTCAATACTGCAAACCCCCAGGAGAACCCGGATTTAGGGACGGAAAATGACCCCGGAATACGTTCATACCAAACAAACAGAACTGAAGTTATTAACACTGAAATATCCAAATGTAAAGAGTTTTATTTGTTTACCAGCAGGCTTATAGTCAGGACCTTATCTGGATTGTCATTGAAATAAGAACATGGAGAGAAGTGAATGACCTGCTATCAATACCGTGTACAGTTTTATTGATCGCTGATGAGATGTGAAGTTTCCAGAGCACAGCGGCAGCTCGTTGTGTAAGAGGAGCGTCGTAAAAGGCACAAAATGTGTCTGTTATCGATTCTCAAGTGTCCCTTTGATTTCAGGTGAAGGAATACTTGAAACTGGAGTATGAGAAAGGAGGGAAGCCACGTGACGAGGAATTCTACGAGAAGATCATGGGCGATATTTTCTACAAGAATGACCGCGACAAAGACGGACAGATCAGTACGAAGGAGTATAATATTTTTGAACACGATGAGCTTTAGTGTTGGAAACAGTGGATCTTTTTTTGTTGTCGTTGTTGTTTATGTGCTCTGATCATTTAGGGAGAAAAGGGAAACAAATCCACCGTCAGACGCTCTTACACTGTTTTTGTATTTTGTGAACTTGGCTCATCACCTCGACTTCAGTGATTTGAAAGTCTCTGCTTGCGCTCTGGCCTGTCGAAGCTCCTGTGGAAGTTTAGGATTGCATCTTTTGCCTCCTCTGTGGTTGATTGTGATGATATCATGTGGTCGTGTGATTTATTTTTATTTTTTCAGCATTAGCTCGTTGATGTGAATAAAGAGCGAAGCCTTTGTTGCCATGAAAAGGAAATATGAGAGGGAGACACCGTGTCATCCATGAGAATGGTATGAAAACATCAGACGCTGAACGGAACAGAAAGTGTTTAGGAATCAGCCAGTTGAACAGTTTCATGGTGTATTTTTCCTTTAAAATGCAGACAGTAAATAACTGCATTCAGTACTTGGAAACTTGAAACTCTGTACAAAATACCACTAAATTTTAGCATTTGAAAGGTTTCATCTCAGTTCTGTCTTTTGGTGAATATTGCCAGACGGCTTTGAAACTTGGTTTAATCCAGACAGGATAAAAATGAGCTCGCTGAGAATTTCCTGCCCTCTGACGTGCAGCATCACACCTGCGATGGCACAATCCAGTACAAACGAACCGAAGAGAAGCGAGATGTGATGGAGAAGTTTTAATGCAGTTGATAAAATGCACGTGGTTGTTTGTCGGACATGTTTACAAGTTTTGTTGTCATCTTTAGATGGTCAACATCATGATTATCATCACATGCAGCAGGACCATTTTGAATCAGGACAAACAAATCATAGTGTCAAGTCATTCAGGTTTTTCTGCTTGGTTGAAACAATGGATTTCTGAGCTTTTATAAATCAATGCGACAAGACAGATGATATTTTTTTGTGTATTTTTCTGACTGCATTTGCCTAAGGGTGTAATCTTTCTGACCTGAAATGATTGATCACTGATAGCTAACTCTTCCACATGACACGTGTTCTTGTGTCAGTGGTTTCCCAAATGAACTCGGTGGTTTTGTGACGGCAGTGTTGAAGTGTGTGCATACAAAAACTAACCACTAGAGGGCAGTGCTCAGCCAATAACGTAAACATTTATGTGCCTCCAAACAGGAAGCATCTGAGGTGTACTATTTACTGAAGTCTTCTCAATATCATCAACTTCCATCCTCTGCATGACCCTCAAATTGATTAAATCCTCAAGATGCTCAAATATTGTGTATTATTTCTCATAAATCTGACATTTGCCACAATGAACTGATCATGAGGTAAACACTGATAATTAATGATTTTTAAGCATAAAACAGTAAAAACACGTTTTTACATTGATTATCAGTTAGAATTTCTGATCACAAACATATCGTTTGGTCAACCAATTTCAATAAGCTTAACTCATTTTATGAAATCACAAAAATTATGCCTTTATTATTTAACAAAATCAGTAGTAGTGAATCAAAAAAGGCTTCATGGACCTTTAATTTTCAGGTAGTTTTTTGGAAGGACATTTAAAAGAAAAATCACGCAAGATGTGTAAAAACACATGAATAAATATTGCTTTAATGTAGTTAAACATACACAGTATATACTCTGATCTGAGAAAATCCAGGAGTGACAAAACTCTTTTTTTTCAGAACAAAACCAACAGTCGGTCAGTTGAGGATCTTCATCCTGACTGATGGTAACCTGATGGCTGCTGCCCTCACCTGTGCTGTCATGTCAACTCCCAGCGGTGCCCTGCAACACAACATTTGTGCGAGTCAACGTCGATTTTAAATAGAAACCTTTAATTTACTCTCCACTGAGACTTATCTTTTTGTTCAGTGACGACTTACTTTGGCTCATAGTGGACGTCCACGTTCGGAGGCAGAATCCCTTTCCCTTCTCTCAGCCGTTCAACACCGTTCCTGGTTGAAAAAGAAAAAAACGGACGTCTGTTTCAGGTGGACCAGACTCCACAGCAGCGCATATCCTCTGATCGGATTCAGTGCCAAAGCTTTACTGAACGCCTGCACACACCATGCAATCATCACTCCGTTGTCAGTGCAGAATTTGGCTGGAGGACAAAGCAGGCGTAGTCCTGTCAGCTCAGTGATGATGGCCAAAGCCTTACGAATATACTGATTGCTTGCAACTCCTCCAGACACCACCTGGCGTAGAACAGAAAATGATCAACAAATCTCACAGAGGGTTACATTTTCATTTGCAATCACACTGTCTCCAATGGGCAACCAATAACTACACGCTGCGACAAACATATTTTCCATTAATTGAATGAAGCACAAAGTGAAGTGACCCTCTCACCAAGGTGGGACTGTTTGAAGGCAGCAGGCCGTTTGCCTTACAGAACAGGATGGCACGATGTGTGCGCTTTGCCAGATGAGACGCTACGGTGTGCTGCGTCGCCGCCGCGATGTCATCCACGCATGACAACAAGGTGCCCTGTTCTACACCTGCAGAGGGAGAGAAAACAGTCAGAAATCTGATTTAGCTGGACAGAGAAGTCTGTCATCCTGGAACATTGCAGGGTTGGGTAACAAAAGGAGAAAAAGTACACGGAATCACAAACTGTGCCTTTTCAAGCATGTTTCTACAGTTTTTATACACAAAAGTCTGTCAAATATGTATTCATCCTCTACTTCCTCTGCTTTGTTCATCTATGTTTCTTTTTAAAAAACATTTTCCAAATTAATCTAATTCTTAGAAGTGTTGCACAGCCGATGATTTGTTATAGTGGGAAAAACACAGGCCTGTGAATGTGATCACTGGGTATGCTGGTCCTCATACCTTCCTCTGCCTCCTGTTTCATTATCGTCATTGTAACTTGATTTCGCAGCCCACTGAAAGAGAAGCAGCAGTCCTGTGTTTGTCCCATAGGTGTCCTGAAAGGGAACCTCGTCCGGTCGCCTTCCTTTGCCAGGAGCTCTATAGCTTGTCCTCCACTCAGTGTGGCGCACAGTGGGTGTTTTATGAGGGACAAACGTCTGGCCACCTGTGAATCCACAAATTTTTATGATCACACATTGAACATCATGTAAGATCATCAAGTAACAATCGCTAAATTTTTGCGCTGAGATCTTACTTTATCCAGCGTATCCCCTGGAGCTTCATCCAGAGAGTGACCCAAGAGCAGAAAGTCGTCAACTCCTCGAGCTACAGAGAGAAGCGAGTGGCCACCAGAGACGAGCAGGACCAGGAAGGGGAAGGCAACAGGCTGGAGCATCCTGACGGTCAGGGCATGGGCTTCCATGTGGTGGATGGGGATGAAGGGCTTGTTGTGCTGCCTCACAAACCTCTGACTGAACTCAAGGCCAATGCCCAAGCTCAGGGCCAAGCCCGGCTTCACAGTGGTGGCCACAGCTGAGAGATGGCTTGGGTCCACGTTGCTCCTGTCCAAAGCCTCCTGGACCACACGCTCTATGTTTTCTCTGTGAAGCTGTTGTGCCACTGTGGGAATGATGCCACCAGTCCTGCAGTATTCAAAAGGGATGAAGACGTGTCAAACCAAAAGCCCTAAAGAAACCACCCTGATGTAACAGAGCGCTACCACCCACCTGAGGTGAACATCCTTCTGTGAATGTAGAGATTCTCCCAGGATTTCACCTGTCTCATCCAGAACAGCAGCTCCAGTGTCATCACAGCTCGTCTCGATGCCCAAAACAAGTCTGGACGATAGCGCTTTTCCAAATGAAGGAGCGCACCAAAACGTGTGTCTAAACTGCAGCAGCCTGTGTAGCACTTTCACTTGTGTAGAAAACATGGTCATGAATCGTATGTTAGTCGGCTGCCAGTTAAAATAGTCTCACTAAAGGTGACCTCACGTCAATTGCCACTGAAATTTGAACTCACAAATACGGCGAATATGAAAACAGCATCATGTCAAGTTTCAGAGCGATGGACTAAGAGCTGAAAAAACACGAAATCCATAGAGTTCAAAGCAGAAGGAACAAGAATACTCAATGGTGTTTCTGTACTGAGTATTCTGAAGTGTACCAGGCACTTCCGTGTAGCAGTGTCACATGTAAATAATTCCGTGCACGGCAAGTTTGTCGCCATAGAAGTGCCTAAAAGAAATTAGCAAGAAGATGAGACATCGAGTTAACCTTACGCCCGTTAAACTTATAATAGCTTTATAATTTTTTTCTAATTTTTGTGAAGCCAGTAAATGGAAAAAAAATGTTCATAAAATAGTATGGGAACGATAGTTGGATGCTTTTCAGTTAGCGGACATTTTAGTCCGTTGCACACGATGAAAGCATGGAGTCGTGTGGCTCAAAGAAGCTCTAGATGTGGCTAACAGGGCTTTTTAACCGAAAAGGATTTTCATCTAAATTTTAGCTCGAACAGGTAATGTTGATTTTTGTGCCACCTCGTCCGTATAATCTATGTTTTCTTCAGTTTTCTGTAGGCAGCGCTGTGCTGTGTGTGTTAACATGGCTCCACATAAGAATTTGAAAATATGCCTTTTCCCTGTAGTGGGCTGTGCTGCCTTCAGGGATACCACGTACGTCGAATAAATAGCACACAGTAACTCAGGAAAAAAGTAGTAGGACATATGGCTGAGAAAGCTGGCAGACTTGCTGATTCATTTACTGAAATATTCTCAGTAAGTTAACATTTATATAAAAGCAAAAATAATATGATATTTCACGTTGCGCTAACTGAAATACCACAACACCCGACACCCCCCTTTCGTATCAACAAGCAACAGTGTCTTGAGTGATTAATATGAAAATAACCACAAAAAGCACTAAAGCTTCCATGTGTTAATGATTCCAACCAAAGGCAGGTTTATTTTGTATGAGAATAAAAATAAGTTTTGCGCAGAGAAGTTTCATGAGTACCATGACTTTGAAGGCACCATTACGTCCGTTTGTACGTGGTTTGACCAGTGGTGCTCTCCGTCACAATGGGGTTTTTTAAGTAGGTTTTTAAGAAGAAAAGAAATAGGAATTATTTCATGCTGTAAGTGAACTTGCAATGGATCGTAATCTGACTGTCTGTCTGTACTGTATTTCTGTTGTCGATGGCGTAGAGTTGATGTAAAGGGTTAGAGAAAGTTAAAAGTTGCTAATGCTATTAGCATACACGGAAATGCGTTTGTAACACGCTAACGTGACTGTTGCTGTTGACACGTCTTGCTGCTAGCAGGTAGATGACATTTTACTATTAGTCCGCTCATTAGATCGCGTGTCCCCAACTCGCGCGTTTTAATACATATTTCAGCCGTTTTAGTAAGGTTTCAAGTAGTTGCTAGTGGTACCTTAACTTAACTCTGTTTTAGCCACCACAGAGTAGGTTAATCAGCATTAGCATTTTTTTCTAAAACTTAGGTTTTAACAAGCATTTCATGTTGACTTTTCTAAAGGAGGCATGGAACATCCAGCTTGTATATCCGAGGAATTGAAGCAGTTTGTCGTAAACGATGCCCCACCAACAGTGTATTATATCCCAGATTTCATATCGGAAGATGAGGAGTCCTACCTTCAACAGCAGGTGTATAAATCTCCAAAAACTAAATGGACTCAGCTGTCAGGCAGAAGGCTTCAGAACTGGGGAGGGCTGCCACATCCCAAAGGCATGTTGGCAGAAAAGATTCCTGACTGGCTCCAGTCGTACTGTGAGAAAATTTCCTCTCTGGGTGCATTTGGTGGGAAAACAGCCAATCATGTATTGGTGAATGAGTATAAGCCAGGTGAAGGGATTATGCCTCATGAAGACGGCCCTCTCTACCACCCTACGGTCACCACCATCAGCCTGGGCTCTCACACCCTCCTTGACTTCTACACACCCATCAGCAGCCTGGAGAACAACGCCCCGCAAACGGAGGAGAACCGCTTCCTCTTCTCCCTGCTGGTGAAGCCCCGCAGCCTTCTCATCCTGCAGGACGAAATGTACCAGCGGCTCCTTCATGGCATCCGCCCCTGCACCCAGGATACCCTGACGGAGAAGGTGTTGAACCTGTCTGCTGCCGGGGCCTTGGCAGGAGAGACACTGACCAGAGACACCAGAGTGTCCCTGACCATACGGCATGTGCCCAAAGTTATGAAGGCAAAGCTTGTACTGGGGAGGAAATGAAGAAAGGACTGCATGTTGACCTGATAGCTTGTTATGGTACTATATGCTATGCTTGCTAAGGACTCCATCAACCATAAAATCAATGGCAGTGTCTTCCAGGCTGCTTTATGAATTCTGATTCATTTGTGTTTATAATGGATCACTTCAGGCTTTGTTGAAGATCTGTGCTGCAGTTCTGGAGCTGTTGTAGCTCTTCTGGACAATAAAAAGAGTTGCAACTAGAATTTGTTCAATTTATGGATTCATCTCTTAATTATCTTAAGCTATTATGGGATCTTTGTAGCAAATATGTCTGGAAGAGTCTTTAAATCTCTTAAAAATCTTTGGTCAACAGCCACGAAATATTCAAGTACTCGATAAAAAAAGTAAAACGTAAAACATGAAGCTGAAAATGTTTGGTATTTTTGTTTGATTAACAAGTGTAATCATTTTTCTGTTGAGATCTGAGATCAGTATGTGTTGATTCATCAACCTCTTGGTTCAGCAGTGCACATAAAATATATATAAAACCATCACTGGCTTTGTTTTGCAATGCATTATTTACTTTATGGATTTATTTATTTAAGGGCTACACTGAAGAGTCACACTGATATACAGGCGTGGGCGAGAGGGCTGGGTATCACCTAAAAACATACAATACCAGCTGCCTTTAAAGGGATGCGATACCAACTGAGAACTTCATCCAGTTTTATGCTTTTATTTTTATCAGATACCACAGACGTGTAGTAAAGCCATACTTTGTAATGGCACATTGAACTGCCAAATCTGTAAAGTAGTGAGTTCAGCTTCCCACGTCGTATGTAAGTGCTGTGGAAGTGGGTCAATCACACGTCAGATTAAATCAAACTGAGGGCTATGTTGATTGTAAGTAAAAACATACAAATTGTCTTTTTTTTTTCTAGATTTGAGGATTAAAAAAAAGTTCAAATGCAGGTGTTGATGGAGAAGTTTTGATACTACTTGGTCCTGTGTTATTTCGTTTGATATTTTAAAAGTATTGTGTGCCGATATAAGTGATTTCATCTTTTCACAGGTGGACTGTATCGAATTTTACAGTACTGAAATGCCAAAGACATGTTTCAGGTAATTAATAAGAAACTGACATAATTACTGAGGCACTGAGGTTTTTCAGTTGGCACAGATATAAAATTAAAAACAAACAAACAAACTGTTGTGACCTAAATAATCTAAACTGTTGGGACACAAGATTCCAGCTGATGTCTGTTAAAGAAATAAAATCATGCCGAGATCTTTTTTGAGTTTAATCTGTTGTGTTATATAGACCAGTCTCTCAAAACAAAGTCCTGACACTGTGTTTGCTGTGAAATCGTACTTCACAGGAGAACTCCACAACGATGGAGCCACAGACCAAACGCTGGAAAGGGTCAGCGTGTGACTCCGACTCCTGGGTGGCTTATCCTGTACTGTCAGATGAGCAGTCACAAGACGTCGAGCTGATTGAGGCGTTTGCTGCACCAATTGTCAACAAGAAAGAGACCTCTCGCCTGGTCCGGGAGCTGAACAGTCTCTACCCGCTGAATGGCCTTCAGCACGTCAAGAGGGTGCGGGCAGTCAAGGAGAAGGGCAGCCCCCACCCTCTGGAGGTCCTTGTGTGCCTCGTCAACGATGCACCAGACATAAAGGTGGTCAGCATCAACACTTTGCTCCCCTCAGATGGTGTTAGACGTGATGGACTGGGGGAGCCTTTTGTGGTTAAGGTCCCTGCACGCCCCCCTTTGACCCGACCCCAATTTGAGCTGGCGAGTAAACACTGGCCCACCTCCTTTCATGAGGACAAACAGGTGACCGTCGCCCTGAGAGGAGAGCTCTTCAGCCCGCCTCAGAAAGCCAGGATGCACATGTACATGATGTCTGCTTTGACTGCTGCCAAAGCAGGGAACGAGTTGGGAATGGAGGCCGTGGGAGCCGTGATGGTCGACCCCACAGTGGAGAGAATCATCGCAGTGGGCCATGACTGCAGAGGTGACCACCCCCTTCATCACGCGGTCATGGTCTGCATTGACCTTGTGGCTCGGAGCCAGGGCGGAGGATGTTACTCCTTCGACCGGTACCCCGCTTGCAGTTTCACTTCACCAACCTCAGACGCCTTTCAAAAGGTTCCAGATGCAGAGCCATGTTCCCAGTCGTACATATGCACTGGGTATGACCTCTATGTGACCCGGGAACCTTGTGTTATGTGTGCCATGGCGCTGGTACACTCCCGAATAGGTCGTGTCTTCTACGGGACCGCCTCCGCTGACGGGGCTTTAGGGACCAAATACAAAATCCACTCACAGAAAGATCTGAACCATCGCTTTGAAGTTTACAAAGGAGTCTTGGCAAAGCAGTGTGAGGAGCTTAACAGTGTGGATGACCTCGTTAAAAAGGAAAGTTTACAGGAAAGAAAATAATCAGTGTGTTAACTTCATCAGTGGACTTGGATTATTGTGACATCACAGGTGTAACTACAGGACTAAACAAATGTTTTACATTGCCTTTGTTGTAAATAAAGCTTTTAATCTTGGCGATTGCTGTATTGAGAGCATGTGTTGTAGATGAAAACCAACAACAAAGTTCTTATTGTAGTGCACACTTGTCTTTAGGTGTGTGTGTGCTCATCATGACTCTTGACTTGGAGGTTTGTTGGTAGGATTAGAGGGAAAGTCAGCATCACTGAAGCCTGACTTTAGATAAAGCATCAGTGCAATAAATACTGACATAAAGTCAGAAGGGAGAGCTGCTGTTAGTTCATAGGTCCAGATGTGCCCAAAGTTAACATTTAATACATACACACACACACACACACACACACATATAAATATATATATATATACATATAGTACATATATATTAAAGCATCCAAATGTGAGTTACATTCCTGAAATCCCGTAATCATTGGGAAACAAGCATTGCACAATGGAACAGTGTGAGGACACAAACATTTTAATTAGATTAAGAACAAGAAATCTCAGGAGCACTGTGAGCTATGGCCAAACAAAGCAGGACTAGCTGCCTTGACGATGGCAAAAACTTATAATCTAAAGAGAGCAGCTACATGAACGTTAGGTTTATCACATACTGTAGACCTCCCTCAGTAAACACTTAACCTGACAACAATAATTTGTCTCATTTCTACATACAGAACATGACATTCACAAAACAAAACTGTACAATCAAAAAAAGCCTGCATCGACTCAGTGGAAATGATTCACATACCAAGGAAATCATGCAAATAAGGAGTACGATTCCATTCTTCACTCAGCATGAATAAGTAGGACACTCGTTACAAAATGAGAGTGTACCAATACACAATGAGCCATAGGCTCCCACCTTTAGGAAGTAAACATCTTTGAAAAATACATTTGGGACATCTTTGTGGTTAGAAACAGACTCATACTCACAATTTGCGTAGCTGTGTGAATTGAGGGCAAAGACAAACACAAATCAACCAAAATCCTCACTGACGCCTGGGCCAGCCCAGGACAACGTCAGCCAAAAAACATTATTAAATATTCACATAAGTTAGTAATGCATATGGCATCCTGTCATCTACAAACCTACTCCTGTTTGTTTGCATCATGTTTGCATCCGATAATCTAAACGACAAGTGACGTTTACACAAACCGTACGACTTAGTACACACATCGGCGGTACAGACTACACAGGAATTAACTTGTGTTGCTATGAGGCACAGCTTTTTACAATAACTTAATACTTGTTGATGCCGAAAAGCCTCACTCCGTGTAGCTGTGGCAGCTTGGGGATCAGGACGCTCAGAAGTGACGCGGTGTTTATGACGAAGTGCGTCGTGTCGTACTTTGTGTAGAAACTTGCCAGGAAGTATCTGTGGAGCAGAACAGATGGACTCATTCAGAAAGAAACCGGGAAATAAATCTCATGCAGCAAGATAAAACAATGTGTGCAAGAACGCCTGTCTGTACAGGACATTGCAGTCTCCATGTGTCGTTCACAAGTTTTTAGACATGGTGAAACATTTTTATGTCTGGTATTCAGTGTAAATTGGTAAAACTAAAACATTTCTTAAATATTTAAGGGTGTAAAGACCGAATCATATGTGATCTCACACATACAGAATGATTGGGGAGATGGTGAAAAACTTCCTAGAGGATGTGAACTGCACGCCATAGTCGAGCTGTTCCCAGTGTGTGAGAAGTCTGGCTTTTCCTTGGTCAGGGGTCTCAAAAGGTGTGCCTTTCACTGCATGCATGAAGACATACATTCCCTACGGAGACAAAAAACACAGCCAGTAGTGCAGTCTGTTAAGAACAAAACCATAATGGACAGATGAATTGGAGCTATACTTCTGTTTTCTCCAAATACACTTCCAACATTCCAACAGCCATCACGTAACACTTATGAATCACATAAAAACACAGTAAATGGAAATTAAAAGGTGAAAGAGTGTATTAAAACACCTCTCTTTCTTTTTGCAAATACTGCTGGAAAAACCTCTGGCTTTCATACAAAAGTCTTTGTTTACTTTCCACTTCCCTGACAAATAAGTGAGAATAACTTCAGGTTACTGCAGGAGTCTTTGTGTCTGAGCGACAGTGTGTTTAGCACAGAAAGGCAGAAAGACGAATCCCAACAGAAACAACACGGCTCCTGTCTGGCACTTATGATAAATAAGGCATTCAAGAGCCAAGAAAAGGATGGGATGATGCAGATTTATTGCTAAGTTGGCTATCTTGGGAATGAAAGTCATATCTAATTACATGCCTCTATGTCAAAACACAGGAATCCAGCTTTAAAAGGCAAACCTGCATTACAAAGGAAAAAGTAATAAAAAAAATAAAATGCTTACATGCAGCCAAGGCATAATCGCACCACAGTTTTATTGTGTGGAAAACAATAGGCTATAGTTACCCTTAGCTGTTTCTGTTAATAGCCATCCGTATTGGCTGCGACTTTTGCACTACTTGTCTCACACACACACACACACGTGAACTTTGTTTCTTTATCTGAGGCCAGCTGTGTAACAATGAAAAGTCAGTTTTCTCCACAGAGCTTATGAGGAGCAGGGAAATGATCCTAACAGGTCACGCGTCAATCTGAGCAGCTGTGACAGTGTGAGAATGTAACTTACAAAGTTGTGTATAACATTAGTTAGAGTCCACACCACTGGCACGCTAAAGAAGGGTATGCTCAAGAGCACAATGTGAAGTATTCCAACACCAAGCGCATAGGTCAGCCAGATCCCTCGACTGTTCATGACCCGAGTATTTGGGTTCACCTCGCTGTGTGCCACACCCACATTCATTCTGGTCTGTGAACAGAAAATATACACACATACTCATGAAACAATATACACTTTGGAGCAGCATTTGTAGTTTCTCCTTTCCTTCATCATGACCTATCAGTTAAATTGTTAATGCAAAGTCAGCTTTCAGCTTTGGGTATCAGGTGAGATATCTCTTTTATTCACATGCATCTGGAGATTTGACTTTTACCAGTTTTCCATCATCTTTGTTGCAAGTGCTTCAAGAACATGAATACTTCAAAGAGCCCCAAAATGGTGAGACACACACTGTGAATATGCTACCTGCAGAGAACTGCACCCTTTGACATTGTTTACGAAGTCCTGTGTGGGTACATGTGTATTTTCAGGAATCATATAATAGTACATAAGTGCCATCGCAGTACTTTGCCTTTCCTGGAAGTCAGTGTGATAACAAAAAAAAAATAACAAAACCATGTTGTGCAATCTTATTGGACTTTGTCCTCAGACACACTTTCGGCTGCTGGACAGGATCAAAGAAAGAGGGACAGTCAGACAATGATGACTTTCTTCCATATCCCAACGAGGCTCAGCGCCTGCCAACATCCAGCAGCCAGATTTAACTCTCACATCTGACAACTGTCAAAAACATGCATGTGCACCCCCCTGACTTTTGACCGTGCAACATTACACAATCAGCCCTAACATTTAGCCAAAACACTACACACTACACTCCACAAGGACTCTCCTGTTCTGTTGAGGTTATCTGCCACATCTGGGACACCGGGGCTCCTTTCAGTCGACAGATAACGAGCCTGTGCTGATACGTGAACTAACACTTATATTCTGTCTGAATAACAGCTAACAACACCAGAGACGTGAGGAAAGCACGCATCTGCAACACAGCACTGACTGAAACAACTTGACTCTAGTTACACGCAAATAATACGTGCTCTGGTACCCATACCACTGCCGCTGGCTTTGTCTATTTTCTGCTTACTTTTCGTAGCTTGGGCAAACCTGCACGGCTGTTAAAATACCTTAAGATAAACAATTAAAAGAAATCATAAGTCTTAGCGACTTCAAGCAAACCGCTGTTATCTGTTTGTCAATGTGCCTCTAGCCTTCATAAGTTAGTGTGTAAACAAGAGAAAACCCCCGAACGCGTTTTCGTTTCCAGCACATAACCCAGACCCAAGGCATCACTATTCTAAACCAAGTTGGTCAGCGTCGTTGCGTAAATAAGAAACCGTAAGCAACGTTCTGTGGTTAAAAGTGAAACACAATCACACCTCCGGCATTGCAAACTTACAGGCAGCGGCGAGCAGTGGAGGTATTTATATAAACTAACTGCCGTGGAGAGAAATGGTTTATCCCCTTGTTGGTGTGCTCATAAGCGCAGACAACGCGTCGTAGACTGACCCGAGCGGAAGTGGACGTGTTTTCAAGTTATTGGAACAGAGGAATTTATGCCCTCGATTTGACTTCCCAGGCTCTGTCCCGCACTCAATAAGCTCCAGAGAACAAGTGGTTATATTGAAATGTGGATCATATGTGTTTAAAGGTATGGTAAGTTATGACCTAACGGTATGTAATCTTGCTATGACAATCCTAACGAGAGCTGGGTTTCAAAGTAACCTGACTAAAGCCTGTACCTACTAGCTGCTGCTCAGGGTGCTATTGTCTCATAAATTCGTTCTCTGAACCCGCCCGTTTGTCACTTCCAACCAATCAGCGTGTAATAATGGGGGCGGGAATCCGGTCGTTTCCGGCGTGTAGCTCGTGTCTGTTGTTTATGAAAAGACTCACTGGGAGCTGCTGTCAGAAAGACCCGAGCAAGTCAGTATTTTACTACTTTGTTTAATTGTTTGTCAACATTAATATCCAGTTTTATAAGGGTCTGCAATGTCGCCACGAAGTTGGGTTTTTAATTGTAAGCTAACGAGTGTGTGGTTCAAATATGCTGAAGAGCTAGCAGAGCTAACATTAAGTTAAGCCAGCCTAAACTCCTTTCAGCTGTCACCTGCCAGATTGGTTGTTTCTGATTAAAATGCGTCTTGACCGAAAGACAGTAAGAGTGTTACACCTAGCAGTGAATTGGCATTTGTCGCTCTTCAGCTACAAATCTGAACGTAACTGGTAAAGTATTACTATGAGGTGACATCTTAACGCTGGTTTTCATGTGTCAGTGTATGCGAGTGCTACCTGGAAGCTATTATGTGTTAAAGTCAAATATTATTTCCCTGCCCACAGGCAATAAATCAATAATTTTAAGCTAAGTATGGTATAAGTATAACGCACCATCTGGACTTGGGTTCTTGTGAACGTTTGTGTGTATCTTAAAACATTAAGAATCGTGTTAAATTATCTTTTCTCCGTAATATATGTTGTAGGAAACAGCAGTTCAACCAATCATATCACCCACATACAACCATCAACTTTTGTTTCCCTTTGATTTTGTGGTATTGTTTCTACGCTGAAATAATGGCCCATGGAAGTGTTTTGTAGTGTGTGTAGCCACAGATGTCACTAAAATCTGAAACATTGTTCGAGGTTTGCTCCAACCACACATCCTGATATTACTGTGACTCAGAAACACTCAGAAGTGCCAAACTGAAACCAGATTTCTTCAACAGGTGCCCCAAATCATGAAGCAGCTACCTCCAGACACGGTACGGCTGCTGTCCAGCTCCCAGGTCATCACCTCTGTGGTGAACGTGGTGAAAGAACTGATGGAAAATTCCCTGGATGCTGGGGCTACAAGCATTGATGTCAAACTGGTACAGTGTCTAAATGACAGACTTTAACACAAGGACAAATGAGTTTATGATGAAAATAGGACTGACTGGCAAATGACAAACGATAACTGAAATTATTGATTCTGATTCCTGAACCTCAGGCTCGTAGAAATTAATGAATAAATTTTGTGTATTTTCTGAATTTCATGTCGCAGGAGAACCACGGTCTGGACAGGATAGAAGTGCGTGATAACGGCCATGGCATCAAAGCCGCCGATACGCCCGTGATGGCTGTGAGACACTTCACGTCAAAGATCTGTAGCCACGAGGACCTGGAGCGACTGGAGACGTACGGCTTCCGAGGAGAAGCGCTGGGCTCCATCTGCACCGTGGCCGAGGTGAGTAAGAAAACAGTTATTTCACTCATTTCTAACAACATGACTGATTCATCAGGATATATATCAGGAATGAAATATGCTTCCTGCTTTAAAACAGCATGTAAACTTGAATTGGTGCTGTTTTTCTTCAGGTGGCCGTCATCACAAAGACAGAGGAGGATGACCTCAGCACCCAGTACACGCTTAACTTCACAGGGGAGATTGTTTCTCAGAAGCCGTCTCACTTAGGTCAAGGTAAGGCAGCAATATCTATAACTGAATCAGTGAGGTAGTGAACAACAAGATGAAGGACTGTTGCTATCACAGAGACATCATGAACACTGCCGACCTGCACATGTATTGTCATGTCACCAACAGACTTAAGATACCAACTTGTTTGCTGTCTGGCTTCATCAGTGGTCACATTATCTCCTGCACTATGAACATGATGTTACTAATTTATTTCACGTCAGTAAAAGAATTGTGCCTGAAACGGACAAATTCATTCCACAGTTTCAGAATAGCGCACACCTTAACCAGTGACTCCATTCAGTCTACCTGAGTCCATATTGTTGTAGGTAAGGTACATTTTGTGTCAAAAGCTTTTGCACACCTCAGCTCTTTGTGTTTTACAGGTACAACTGTGAGCGTAATGAAGCTTTTCAGGAATCTTCCAGTGAGACGGCAGTACTATTCCTCTACCAAGAAGTGCAAGGAGGAAGTGAAGAAAGTGCAGGACCTGCTGATGGCTTACGCGATTATAAAACCTGACCTGAGGCTCACACTCGTTCACAATAAAGTCAGTAACTTGTCCATTTTCGTATTTAACTTGGTAATTAAAATCTGAGTTTAAGGCCCCATGTGAGTGGCAGCTGTCCATCATATATGCATAGTATGTGTTGTTTACAGTCAATGTGGTTCTCCACAGAGCCACCACTAGGTGTCCTCATTAGTCTTCAGAAGTCTTTCCCATTGTCACTTGCTCAAAATCACCTACAGTTCTTGTTAACATGTATTTGCAGCATAGTGTTACGTGTGTCACAGCCTTCGCTGACTTGTGTGAAATCACATATAAAACGCTAACACTTATAATAAATCATAGTATTTATAAAGCAGCTTCTCAAAATAATTGCCTCCAGCTCAATAATATATAAAGGGGACAACAATAATAACGTGCAAGAAATAAAATTTACTTTTCAGCGTGGAACTTAATGCTGCAAAGGAAAAGAAAAACAAGATTGTATGGAGATTTAGTGCAACTTATTTTTATTGAATAGTTTACCGGACATGTGATTCTGTTTAATGATGATATTGAGCCAAAGGAATCTTTGTTTGACGTTTAGTCACTAAATGAAAACAAGACAAAATTCCACACAGTCTCTTTGTATCTTAATTTCACTCATACGATAATCTGAAATTCTGCAAATGTGTAAAATGTAAATTCTCAGGTTACATTAGTAGACAGCGGAGCTTCGTGCTTGTGCCTCTCTAAAGCCCTTAAGCTGATGATTTTCAGGAGGTTGTCAGGTAAATAATTCATCAAACACCTTCTCGAAGACAGTAATTGTCTCCAGCCTCCTGTTGTTTTGTTGTCGGTGCTAATGTGAGTCGGTGAGTTATGAAATTGTTACGTGTGATGGAAAATATTCTTTTGGCTTGTTGAAGCACTTTAGAAACACACAGAGCGACTAACCTGATAGGAGGCTTCAGTGCAAAAAGGCGAGAAACGCCTCAATCACATGCATGCAGCAGAATGTACCTGTCGCTATTAAGGAAATTGGTGTGCATTTGTGGTTACAACACAGCCTGAACACATTTAGAATTTTAGATGTGTTTATTAGGAGTGCAACTAATGATCATTTTTATTTCTGATTAATCCGATTTGTTGATTATTTCCTCTGTCAGTCGTTCAGTGTGTACAGAAACAATTCCCCAGAGCCCAGCCTGACGTCTACAAACTGCTTGTTTTGTCCGACTCATTTTCCAACACCCAAACGTACTGAACTAACGATGATTTAAAACTGAGCAGAGTCACAAATCCTCACAGACGAGGAGCTGAAACACAAGAATGTTTGGCACTTTTACGTTAACTAACTAATCAATCACCTGATTGTTTCTGCACTTACTGGAGGACACAACAGATGTGACATTCGGATGTGATTTCGAGGTCTTTGGAAAGATAAAAATGTTTATGTCAAAAAATATGTAACTTGCAGGGGTATGAAATGAATGTCGAGGGATGGAGAGAAGTACGAAGCCTCTGTAAAGACACAACAGCCTGTCAGTGTGCAGGGATGATACAAAACACAGTGATGCAGAGAGCACATGTTACATTCTGTTAGAAATATTTAGGCCAGGATGGACAGTCGATCAGGACGGCAAGAAATCCACAACATTTCGTCTTAAACAAATAACATGTTTGACTTGAGGCTGAGTTAGACCCTTTAACGTGTGTGTCATTACAACTGCTCACCTACCCTCCACAAATTAATTATTATTAATTATAGTCACCATTTTCCCTTCCATCACTCAAAAATGTGACTCAGCAGTCGTGCATTTATAGTGTCTGCAAAGATGTGAACGTCTGTTAGTAAACAGTCAAATAACTGCTTGATTTCTGAGGCAGCTGACAGTTAAAGCTTAACAAAATGTGACCAACACACACTGGAAAGCAATGCATCGTATTCCCCAGTAAAAAGATTCAACATCATTCATCATCTCAGTTAGTAATTTTGTTCTTGTGCACATTTTTAGACATTTCCAAAAAATGTTTAGATTTATACTTGAGCTAAGTCTTGAGAGAATTTCCGACATTGTGTTCACAGTCGATTTATAAAAGATGCTGAGCTTAAAATACTTTGTACCTGTGATTTTTAAATCTCATGTCAACTTAAACTGAGGGCACCTGCCCTCAGATTTCCCCTGATATAATGTCAGCACAAATGAGGGTTTGTTCAGAAATAACCATGGATAATTAAACTCTTTAGAAGACAAGACTGAAGTCAAACAACATGTATTATTCAGTGGACTGAATAGTGGGTTGACAAACAAAGTCACTCCTGCACATCATTCATAAAGCTCATGCAAACTTGGGATGCCATGTGTCCCAAACTGCAATACCCTGGCATAACCAGCAGGAAAATCACATATATCAAGTCTTAAACATCCTTAAAAATAAGCTAATTTCCACATCAAAGTCAGGTTTTATAAGTCACCACTTCTATGTGGTTTTCTGCTTAAGTCATGCTTCGGTTGAGAAGTCCGCTTCGTAAATGAGTCCCCAGCTGTGTTTGCTTACTGGTACTTTTTATCACCTGTCCCCTGGGCTGTACAGGGTCGCATACTTTTGGTGTGCACAATGAAGAAGGAAAAAAAAGCCAGTTGTTTTGAATTGTTTCATGACATAACATTAGATTAATCAGCTGTGGAATTATTTAGCAATTAGACATTTCCATCCCTTGTGCCCTTTCCCACCACAGCTAAGCGTAACTGTCAGGTGCCCCACAACACAAATATGGCTGTCTGTGAACTCTGATTTGGCTGATTATGACGCCTGAGTAAGTTGCTGAACACAGCTGTGGACTTAACCCCGGATTCAGTTTCAAGCTGCAGCCAGTTTGTACACAGAAGTGTATAGGAGGTGTGGGTCACGGAGGGGCCACACAACCACCATATAACTTTCATAGAAATAGAGGTTGTCAGGGGAGGGTAGCGAACCCGTTTTGTACAATCAGCACTCAGTTGCCCCTATCCTTTATCTCCAACTCTGCTATTCGGCCTGTGTCGTGTTTCACAGCTTCTTCAGGAACTGTTTACAGGAGTGATCCGTTTACATGTGCCAAATTGCGTATTTAATAGCTGAGACATGCCCTGCAACAGGGTGCATGCTTTTTGAAATCAACACCCGGCAGATAAATTCACCGGTGGACACAAACTACGAGGCAACTCGTGGGTGTCAACATATTTTGCACCTAAAATATTTTCTGATCTGCCATAAAACCAAAATGATATAAAATTTAACATGATTTTTACCGTATTTTCACTTCTATAAATAGTTGCTGCATGCAGAACCTTGAGCTTGCAGTTTAAATGAAGCCTTCAGAATCAGAGCTCTTGTTGATTTGAAATAAGGGCATACCATATTGTTCATTTTTACTTTATATTTTATGTTCTGTGCCTTTCATTTTGATAAAGACTAACGGAGCTAAGTTTTGACCATTAAAACTGCAGTTTCTGTCCATCTCTTGCTGAATCTCTTGACATGAACAAAATGCATGAACTCTGATATGTTGGCGGCTTCGTGGCCCAGTTACTATCTTGACAGGTGTTTACGCAGTATGATTCTCCTGATGTGGACTCTTGGAAGTTGACTGGTGTCATATTGTTGCAGGTGGTGGTTTGGCAGAAGGCCAAGGTGGCCGATCACAGAAGTGCCCTCATTGCTACGCTGGGGCCCAGCGCCGTCGTCAACCTGCTCCCATGCCACCATCGCCAAGAGCAACCAGAGGTTAGTTGAGGGGAAAAATGCAGAAATGAGAGAGAAATGGAGGAAAACTCTCATGGCTTTTACAGATGATACCGCAGGTCGTATGTCACGCTTTTCTCTGAGATAATTCACACTAAGTGAAGTGCATGTATGTGCATTAGCAAGTAAATCACATTTTCTGCCAAGTTGTGTCATACGACCGTGTGTAGGGCTCACGTTTACAGGTTTCTGGTTTCATGGACAACTGTTCTTTTTTATTGTTTCACATGGTCTGTTGCTCAGCTGGACAAAGTCACCTTTGAACATTGTTACAAGTGATGAATGTGAAGAGACTGCATGGAGCGCGTTGCACTGATGGATGAGCGTCAGGGCCACATAGCACGGCTGAGCTGGCACAGTTGCGCTATGTGCTGCCCCTCCCGCCTCGTGCACAAACCTCGCACTCTCTGCGTTCACACTGTGCCTCCCATGCCCCTTTGCCCTTCATTTCAGAGCCGTTATGGCAGTTTATCTTCAGAAGACACACACTTGGCACATTGTCAACAAGCCCATCTAAAATTGTTGGCCTGCAACTAACGACTATTTTTGAGTATGGATTAATCTAAACAATCAAATGTTTAGTGTATAAAATGTCAAAAAATCCCTAAAAATACTCATCACAGTTTCCCAGAGGCCCAAAGTGACATCTCTCGCTTCTTTTATCCAACCATCAGTCCAAAACCCAAAGACTCTTCATTTACTCTCGTCAGTGACAAAGCAAAAGCAGCAAATCCTGACATTTAAGGACCTGGGATCAGCAAATGCTTAACATTTTTGCTTGTAAAATGGTTGAAACGATTTGCTGATTATGAAGATAGCTGCCATCTTTTTTTTCTTTTTTTTTGCAGCGTGACTAAAATGAGACATGTCATGCAGGTTCATTTCCGGTGCAAATTCAAATAAAATCAAATATTGTGGCACGTGGTTGAAATGATGCGATTTGACTTGTTTCAAGGAGTGTCTTTGACATTGTGTGAGGCTCAAAAACTCGGAGACCAAATGTAAAATAAGTTCTAATAAATAAATGATGATTGCTCAGTGACTTAAAGTTGAACTTGCTTTAATTTGAACGGTCAATATTACATTAAATGCCTAGTGAAGACAGATACTTTTTGCAGAGCAAATGAGAGCATGCACGTTGTACTTGACCGTGAGCTAATAACCTCATCATGAACGCCTGGTCTGAAGCCAGCAAATGTGGTCAGTTGGTGGCTGGCCAACTCTTCCCTTGCCCTTTTCTCTTGAGTTCTTTGCTGATGAGGAGTGAGTGCTTTTTGTTAGCTAAGCTTTGCGGTGCTGATTGTAATTGAATTACTGTTGAGCGGTAACTTTCTGCTTGGTCACGGTAGGTGTCATGTGGCTCGTACCTGCTGCCAGGCTCCCAACTAATCTAGTCTGACAGATATGGAGCGGCCCTTTTCACCCCATTTCTCTCTCATTTTCCTCTTTGTTGTTGTTATTTTGCTGCTGCACTTTGGTGCCCACTTATGAGAACAACCTTTCACCTTTTCCTCTGACTCCCTGTAGCAATGAAAGAGAACTTTTCTCCTCTTTGTCCCCAAGACCAAAGCTTACTGATCAAGGGAACCAGGTTGACAATTTCACCGGGGCCTCGCTCGGGGAGAGGTGTAGGAGCTGTTCCTCTGCAGAACAAAATGTGACACTCGTTTTTGGCAGCATGACTACAAATAGCTGCGGCCCTTTGGGGCCAGAGGTGCCATTCGTGCTCTCATAAAGTGACCCTAATGAGCAGAAATAGAGAGAAGCATATGTGCCCCGACCTGAAACTGCAGTTCATTTATTAACTTCGTTTGCGTTCGTTGCTGCTAATAATGAGCCCAAGGTCGTGTAGGAAGGGGAAAAAAAACACACAGCTATTCTACTTGCAATCTGTAGAACATTAATAGCTTTCACAGTAATTTCTTACAAGCTCACGTTCACATCGAAGCTTTAAGTGCAATTGTTCGGCTTTGTGTCGAGTCATCAGTTTTAGCTCAGGAGAACTGCCTCTGACGCTATTGTAGGTGAAAGGTCATCGTGTATGAAAAATATCCAAAATCTGCTGCTTCGTGGCGGAGCCTGCGTGTGGACACACGGACTCAGGCGTCTCAGTGTCTTCATCGGTTGTTTCAAAATTTAGAGTGTTATTCTCAGAGTTATTCTCTTCTTGGGATTCCTGGAATTGAGATTAGCACTATGTGCCCATACAGTTCTCTGGGAATTGCCTTCACCCTCTTATCCCCGTCCACATCCTCTGCTGAGCGGGTGTCAACAGTGATTTAATCCATGAAAGCTGGAGTCTCATCGATGCTTGATTTTTGGGGCTGATGCTCATATAAGGGAGTAAAAGAGTACAAATAACTTTTATATAATAAAATTTTATCATCCAAAATTATGTCAGTGCACTGAAACAGTAAACTTCACTGGGAATTTAATTTAATTACCCCTAACATGTTTTTCTGCATTATGTTCTGTACAAAGAAAAAGGTTTTAAATCTGTGACAGGCCGATACCAGACGATTACTAATAAACCGAGCGCATCAACTCACTGTCTGGTCTGTGAGGCGGTAAGTGTCTCGAAAACATCCTGGCATTCCTAAACAGCCTTTTCTCTATTCACACGACTTCGCCATCAGTGATAACATCAGCTTAGCCCTTAGAAAAATCACATTCGCAGGTTTAACTTCTGTAGGAAGACCACAAAACACTCATGGTTCATGATTCTGAATTCTTGTCCGTGGTACTTTGTGTGCGAAGATTTTTGTGTAACAAATTCAATAAAAAGTAAAGTAGTTGACGAAATGAGTGGAGCTTTACTGCTCCTCCTCATTATGCTGCGGCAGTGCATGTACAGTATGCAGTGCTGTTAGCATGTGCACAAGCAGGATTAATGGAGTCAGTCCGAGCTGTGCAGCGGTCAGTGGAGGGTATTGGCCTCCTAATTGAAAATGTAATGATGCTAAAGTTTATGTAACTTCCAAAGCTAGTAGTTAGCATGTCAGTTTGAAAAGGTTAGCAAAACCATAAAGGTCTGATTTCACAAACCTCTCTGCCAAATGAACTGCTTTATTACCACTGTGATGTCATTTTCTAACTGTAGTTTTTACTGCATGCATGACACTTGTTATTAATTATCCTTATTTTCTATTTTATTCAGATTCTCTTAGAGGGCTTTTTTCCAAAGCCTGGAGCAGATTACTCCTCTACAAGCTGGTCCAACCCTGACAAAACATTTATATTTGTCAACAACCGGCCTGTCCACCAAAAAGATATGATGAAGGTAGAGTCAGTGTGGATCACTGTAATACAACACACTTTATACACTTTTTTGCATCTAATAACATTCTTTTATTTCATGTTTACATGCAAACCTTCCTCCTGACTGGATGGGGTGACTGATCATCAGTTGTTGCGTCAACACTACGCTGCTCAGTATCCGGATGACGCGGCCCGAAACCGTTATCCCACCGTCATGCTTAAAGTCACAGTTTCACCATCCTCGGTCGACGTCAATCTGACGCCAGACAAGACTCAAGTTCTTCTTCATGACAAGGTAGCTATGAAATTCAAGCTTTCTGTGATTTTTGGATAGCAAAATAAAACCCTTTTCCTGCTAGATGTGATGTGAAGTTAAATAGTTTTTAAACGTCTGTGGCTGAAATTCAGGAGGCTGTGCTGACCGCATTAGAGGCTTTCCTGGTTTCTCTGTATGGCTACCGGCCTAGTGGTGACCCCCCAGCTGAGAAGCAGCTCGGCCCTGAGACCTCGTCGTCCAGTCCTCTGCAGACCGATGTTTCACAACCGCACGACGACCAAAGTGTAGAGAGGGATGACTGTCTCACCGACCACAACGTCAAAGATGCACCTAAACGTGGTGACACAGCAACAAGCACTGGTGCTTCACTGGACCGCCAGACCTCAAACAGCAGCTCCTCGTCCTCCTTAGCAGAGGACTGGATTGTCAACCAGATCCCAGCCGGGCTTGAGTCGAACTTTTCTCTCTGTGATGAGAGATGCAACCGGACAGCAGAAACAGGCTCAGCAAACAAGTCCCCTGAGAGACTTGAGGACAGTGCCGGGTCAGGTGCCCCAGACACGAGCAAAGACCAGATATCGGCTGAGGACTGGAGCCGGGGGACGGCTTTGACCGACCCCGTATCAGGAGAGCCCCTGCAGCCAGTCAAAATTTATCACCCCTCAAAGAACAGTCATTCTGACTGGGATCAGATCACGGGTCAGAGCAGCTCGAGCAAAAAGATGCTCAACGCTGTAACGGAGAAGCGGGCTGCTCTGACAGCCTACGACCTGATCAACAACCGCGTCATGAGGGCACCGCTTTCTCCCGCCGCCCTGTTCGAGAAGGAGGCCAGAGCAGAGGTCCTCAGGGAGAAACCCGCAGCCAGCCTGCAGGATATCAGCACCGCCGTCCACGAGAGGTGGAAAAATCTGAGGGAGGAAGACCGTAAGAAGTGAGTTTCCAGACCTTCACCTTTCCAAGCAGTTGTTTCCATTTCTTGTTATTTGCAGGGCAGAGCGAAAGGGGGGGAAAGTCTGACCTGTCGTTCGCATGTGAATAGTCTAGTCTGGAAATTTTGTTGTTACGAGCTGTGTTTCTAATTTCCACAAAACTCTGCCTAATAGGGGCTCGGACAGATGATTTTTCCCATAGTACAACAGGTATCACTAATGATTAAATGTCCTTTATTTCCATAACATAAATTAATTTAAAAATAAAAGTAGATTTATCTTTTGTATGAATGAATCTGCAAAGTAAATAAAAACTTAAAAACACATAAACACACACAAATAAATATAGTACAGAAGATAATACAATATTTTCCCCTGAAATCTAGCGGAATAGAAACATGAAGCAACAGAAAATGGAATTACTCAAGTGAAATATAAGTATAAGAAAGTGTACTTATTTACTGTACATTCCTTCACTCATTATTCTAAATTTTGACACTATGATTTTTATTTATACTGCAAATATCAATGTATTGGTTATCAGCCTTTTTAATTGGGCCCTGAAAAAAATCACATCAATCAATCCATACTTCCCTTTATATAAAGTCTATGATATTTCCAATAAGAAGTCACACAATATAAATTTAATATCTAAATGTTTCCAGCAGGGCTGCTTGTTTATGGAAAAAATCATAGTCACAATTGTTTTTGGTCGATACTCAGACTGGAATTATTTAACACGGTTACTCACTGACTTTGGAGACATCATGCATTTAATTTGCATGATAATTTACATCATGATTTAAAAACAGATTCATGTGCAGCAACATCATGGCTACACCGTGTCCTCACTCATTCAGTGCTGAACGTGCTTGACGAGAGACCATACGTGTGCTGCATGCTGTCACATGCTCAGGCTCTGCTCGGGCTTCATTTTGGTTCGACTGCAGTGTGTAACGACCGTCCCCGCCTCCTCTCACGTGCACACCTGCACGCCATATTGACGTCTTCCAGCCTAACAGCTGAATTTTGACCACAGTCTCTGTTTCTGTCATCTGCTGTAAAGCATTTATTACACAAGACAAAACGAGAGACTCCTTATGAAACGGGATGCGGCACAGTAGTTGTTTTATATCGTTTTTGTGATCGTTAGAAGCTGAAATTGTAGTTGAAAATAACACTTGATTGGTTGGCCAGTCCCAGTTTCCCTATGCACATTTAAGTGCCTTTGTCCATTTAAAACCTCACCTACACTTACTTCACAAGTGGCATGAAGAGTGACACATAGTTGGCTAGTCAAGAACAGATTTGCTGCAGAACAGATGGAGGTAATGAGTGTTTGTGTTTGACCCCTGCTCCCCAGCAGTCAAAGGATTTACATTAATGAAGGCATGGAGCGTTCAAAAAACAAGCAAAACATAAATATTTGGCGATCTGATAAAAGTGGATTTTTTTTTTGTAGGGTAGTCCATCGCGCTCCGGGCTCAAGATGTGCATTTGCTAAGTGCACATAAGAGTTTATAAAATAGAGCTGTTAGCAGGTCAGAGAGCAGCTCTTTGTCAGCTGGTTTCACTGCATCCAAGCCAGTTATGAAATCGGAAGAGAAGTAAATCTCGTCAGTCCAGATGTAAGCGTCAGTACACAGCTGGTGGCATCATGGAATAACACGATTAACACTGCACTGTTAGATTACGGCATTCCAATTTAAAGTAACTGCAACGTTTGGAAAATGGGCATCAGCAGCACTTGGGGCCTTATATAAGGTATGGAAGAGTGCATGGAAAAAGACATCTGTTTAGAATCCTGCCTCGCCATACTGCTGTCTTAAGCGTGAAGCAGGACGTGGAAAGGACTTGGCTCCTTTCACCGCCACTGTTAAGTGGCACACCTCTTCTAGGAACTGCACTTACACAAGTTCATGAAGCAGGTTATTTGAATAATGAGGTGCTGAAGTGTCAGCTCTAATGCTGAACATATGAAGATCTGTGGAAACATGACTTGGCAAATAGCTGTTTTGCTGAGAGAAGCGCCCTGCATACATCATGTTCTTGGCGTGTTCTCTGCATGTACAGTGGGACCAAAGTGGCATCTGTTTTGAGAACATACATGCTGTTCTGAGCAGGCAGCAACAGACTGTGGCTAACATAACCCTAACATATCAGTAAGTTATCTGAAAGACTACTTCAAATATTGCCCTTTCATAAAGTTGGAAGACTAGTTAAACATAGAAAGTCAAAATCAAATCAGCACAGGCTGAGATGTCCTCATTGTTAGTTCTAATAAAACACTGGATCCTACATTTCCCATAATGCAAGGCGATAGCATCAGCATCCAAATGCCCACTTGTTTCAAAAAGCAGGATTTTTTTTGATAAAAGTTTTGAAGCCCAATCCAAGATTTCTGTCAGACTTCACGGATTCAGAGAGTTCTCCTCATGACGAGTGAACTGAACTGAACACCACGTATGGTAGCTTGGAATGGATACGAGGTTGTCCTTACTGTTGCAACTCTAAAAGACTTGACTGAACTCTGCAGGTACGAGGAGAAGGCAAGGAAACACCTGGAACACCACGACCAAAGGACCAAGCTGGCCTCTGTTGAAGGCCCCAGGGAGACGAGCTCGGGCACCCCGAGGGGCCTGAAACGCAAAGTCCCACAGTCCAACCAGAAGCTGCTGGACGAGCTCTTCTCTGCACAGCCCCAGAAGAAGAACAGGAGCCCTGCACCCAAGCCCTCGCTGCCCCTCCCCTGCAGCGTGCCTTCCCTTAGGCTGCAGCTTCAGCGCCTTTCATCCCAGAGCGGCGCAGTGCCACGGGGCCTCCGTCTTGTAAACCGACTGGCCTCTCAGAGCGCCTGGGTCATTTTATGTGGTCAGAGGCTCATGTTGTTAAACCCATTTCGAGTGGAGGAAGCCTTGCTGTTTAAGAGACTTCTAGAGAATAATATACTTCCAGCAGTGAGTCTGCAGAACCCTATACAGTTAACAGATGGGTAACGTATCACTCACTCCTCACCAGGAAAATCGTCATCCACTCTCTTTGCATACGTGTTTGTTTGAGACTATTGTCAAGACAAATCCTGATCTCTGGTTTGTGTTCAGGCTTATCTAACGTCTGAACACACACGGTTGTTGTGTGTTAAACATGTCTTTTTCTCTGTTTGTAGAAATCTAGGGGGAGCAGAATATACTGAGGCTTTGTGCAACATGGAGAAACAAAGCCCTGAGCTCAGTGGAGCAGCCTTCTTCTCTGATCCCAGGCTTGTGGCTAATGGATTTAAGATCCGACTCACTCCAGGTACATTGTAAATGAAATTTCAGACAGTAACACTGTATGAGGTGGTTTAATCAAAATATCTTACAAAGGGTGGCGTTTTTTTATGCAGGACCGAATATCTTCATGTACAAAATAGAGACAAAAGTATTGGGACACACAGACAGTCATGCTGGAATAGAAAAGGGCCTTCAACAAACTGTTGCCACAAAGTTGGAAGCATAGCATTGTCCAAAATGTCTTGGTATGCTGAAGCATTAAGATTTCCCTTCACTGGAAGTCAGGGGCCGAGCCCAAACCATGAGGAACAGCCACATAAACGGGTGTGTCTGGATACTTTTGTCTATATAGTGTATCTTCAATATCTGTCATGACTGCCACACCATATATCACCATGAACACAACTTTGTAATTTCAAAAATTTTAACAACGCTCGGTGAACGCACGCCACAGTAATATCAGCCGCTGTTTGCAGCTGTAGACATGGTGACAGAGGGTCCGTTAGTGGAGCGACAGCACAGCTTTTGGTGTCCCCTCAGGAATTAGAGCTGAGAAAATAGAATAGAAGTTTTTACATTTTACTTCAGTACAACACATCAGAAAACAGGCCTTTCCTCTCATTTTCTGAGTCACGCTGTTTAAAGGTCTCACAGATTGTCTTGTTTTATTTAACAAATGCTGGAGCCGTTTGCCATCATTAATGCCACAGTTCACCAGCCACCTACAAATGTCAAACATAAAGTCCCGAGTAACTGGATTACAGGCAATTATCCCTGACGGAGTTTATTTCTATCAGATTAGTTGTGGATAAGACAAAATATTGCCAGTCCTTCGACAAATCTATCCATCATGAAGAACAAGGAATGATGAAGTGGCGAAGGTTTTAAACCATTAGGATTAGATAACTTAGTGTGTTTCTTCTTTTGAACTGGATAGTGACAAGTTAGAAACGTTAGGACACTTTCATCACTCAGTGTGTGTGTACACAGACTGCAGCACCTTTTACTCACACACATGTACAACAGGAAAGTTTTCTCTGGACTAAGCACATGTGTATTTATTATAATCCAGCTGTTATAAGACATGCAAACAAGTGATCATGTTTAATTAGTTTAGGACCTTATGGTTGCATGTTTACGAAGCCTTTTTTTCCCTTTTTTTCCTAACACTTGTGGTTCTAATATTGATAGGGCTTAGAATGGCAGATCCTAATTAGAATCTAATAAATCCGTGTATTTTCACCACGTATGTACTGTAAAAAAGTCCAAATCATAAACACGATGTAAAATAAAGTCACAGTTCAGCTTGTTTTTGCCAGCTTCTTCTTCATCACTGTGACATTATTCTTCTTGCAAAGGGTATACAGTGTCCTGCGAGTGTTGGTTGTTTTTGTTGCTGGAGTGGTTCACCTCGGTTGACATTGGCTCTCTGCCCGACAGAGTGGTCTCACAGTAGGTTTGTACCCCAGTGTGCGTGTGATGAGAATGGTTGCCCTTTAAGAAATTCGAGGAATTTTCATTTGGCACTGCCAGCCTCGGTGGGTGTGCATGGGACTGGAGGTAGCAGCGTATATGAGATGTTTTTTGTTTTGTTTTTTATTGCACAACCTCTGCTGAATTATCTGCCGCTTTTGCGTTTAAAACGTGAGATGTTGTTTATTTTCTTGTGCACGACGTGATCCTGCAGATTCTGTTGTTTTAAAATATTCTGTTGTTACCGTGAGGATATTTGTTAGTCAGTTGTTGCTCCCATACATCAATTTTTATAGCAAATGTACTGGACTCTGCAGTTTGCACGGACAACACAGAAATATGTAAGAGATTTTATAACCGTCTCTACTTCTCCAGGCTTTTTTTAAAAATTTTGCATCCGAAGTGGCGTATCAGAAATATAAATTGTGCATGATTTGCAGTATTTCCTCATGAAATGAGAAGCTATCATTCTTCCACCCTACAAGACAACTTCCTTCCAGTCTGCTGGGGCTTCTATTAGTCATTTAACACTCCATTTGGCCCCTCGCTTGTTTGACTTGGTCATGAGTCCAGTCGTAAACCACAATATTTATTTATTATTCTTTCCTGGAGATAGTAGTGGCGTCTGGAGTATATTAATCCTTGTTTTCTGCTTGTTTTGGCCAGGCCCCACGTCAGCCGAGAGACATCTGGAAGTGACAGCAATGGCAGACTACGTGCCTTTCCTCGGCGTGGAGGACCTCAGGGAGATCCTGACTGCAGTTCTTCACAGGAAGGCCAAGACCGTGCAAGAGTGTCGGCCACTTAAAGTCACAAACTACCTACAAGTGAGAGATACTCGCAGTTGAGGTTGAGCGTCACTGTGGATTTTTTGTTTTATGAAACCTGAAATGGTTGATTTGTGTCTTTTGCCTCTCAGGGTGAAGCAGTTCGACTCGTCCGTCAGCTGCCTACAAATTTAACCCGGGAAGACGTGGAGGAAACCCTGCTCAGGATGCAGCAGCAGCTGGGTGAGAACAGCCGGACTTGCATCCACGGACGACCTTTTCTTCAACACTTATTGGACGTCCCTTCTACGGACCAGGAAGCTGAAGCTCTGCTGAGGCCTTTAGAGCTCTAAGAAGTGGACACCTTAATGAAGAAATCACAGCAGTGCAATATCTGTGGAACGGCTGATTATTCTCTATGCAAGCTGCCTGATTTGTTTCCTTTCTGCTCAAGCGATGGCAGACTTTGTTACAAACAGCATAAAATAAATGTATTTTTCCCACAGTCTTTGTTTGATCAAACGTGACTCCTTTTATGAACCCTCAATAGCTAATTTTTGTCAATAAAATCCAAATATATTAAGTATTTATCAATGCATATTCAGTGGTGAAATGCAACTAAGTACATTTACTGAAGTACTGTACAAATTTGAGGTACTTGTGGCACATATTGTACTTTTTACTCCAATATATTCACCTGACAACTTCAGATACTTTTCAGATTACAGTTTTTCATACCGTTCCTCTCCAGTGAAAACCACGAACTTCCAGATTTGGTAACAGAGCTGAAAACAAAACATATGATGCATTGTGATATTAATAGAGGAACAACAAAGGAAGTAACAAATGTCTACTGCTGTGTTCGAGCAGCTCATGTAATGCTTTGTTATTCACAGGACGAGCATCGAATGTGTTTTACTCACTGTGTGCGAGGGCAGATGTTCCCAAAGCTTTGACAGAATTTCAGATGTTGAAGGCGTAGAGAAAAAGGACACGTTTCATGTTGTGGTAACAAAGACATCACATTTTTCATTACAGTCAATAAAAAAGAAAAGAAAAGGCCTGGATGTGCAACAAAACGGAGGCATGCAGAGTGAAACCTGTTTGTGGAGAAGCAGAAATGAGCGGCATGCAGAGTGAAACCTCTCCTCTCCTGCTCACAACACCCGTCACGCCGGCGTGCTCCGCGTGCAGGTTTGCTTTACATTTAACATTTTGGTTTTGTAAACTGATTTCTTTCATGTTTTGAATTTTCTTGGATTAACAAGAGCGCTCTTCGACCTGCAGAGTGACACCTGACTCCCTGTCTTGATTTCTGTCCAAAAGCCAGAGTATCTTACTACCCCTAAGCCTCATTGTGGCACCGTTGGAATGGCTGTTGCTCCAGGCCAGAGATGCACACGCTGCCAGCTCCTACCCATAATTCTTTTCCCTCAATTAGTGCCAGCTGCTCAGCCTTTAGTATTGACAGATAGTTGTATATTATCCCTGGCTGCATTAAATGCTTCAGAGATTTGCACTGTAATTTTAACCACAAAGTTTAGCAAATCCTTGACACTGCGCTAACTTGTAGCGGTGCCACTTCCTAAAGACATTAGTCTGTTACACCACCATTCTGGTGTTCAGTGTTGCTTGAGGTTTCCTGCGGGGAAACAAACCGAATTATACTTTGCTCTGTGACTTAAGAAAGAGAGGACTGCCAGCTGTAAAAGCAAAAAATTAGATGATTACTTTTTATCATTTCTGGTGTATTTTTAATTATTTACAGAAGCGGAACGTCTACAGTTAAGTGGAGAGAATTTGGTTTTGTCATTATAGAAACGCGGACTGTGATTTCACCACCCTGGAACAGGACTACATATGGCCACACGAGGTTTTCACTCATCGCCTTTTCATATGGACACTGAATCCCACCGCAGGGAGAAGTGCAATCTGATCATCCATCTTATGATAATATTATAGTTAGGACTGTGAAAGGTCAAACCACAGCACGTCTTGTTTTACGTGGCCTCTGCTGAGAGAACCCACAGATGGCTTCAGCATTGCTGCAGGCCCAACGCTATGCAAAGTGCCTCAGGGAAGGGGATGAATGCCAGCGAGGACCCCTTCTCCCCTCAGCTTTTTTGCTCCTCGCTCCTGCGTGGACTCTTGTTTGAAACGTCTCATTGCTGGACATGTGCTCCTCGGTTGCTCGTGTCCAGAAATGCGTGCGGCAGCAGAATCTGCTCTGTACGTGCTGCCTTTGGCGCCCAAGGGGCATATCAGAGTAATTGGGGAGGATTAACTGATGATCATCTTTTGACCATGTGACCGCACTGTTTAAAAGGTCAGCAACAGTTCGTTTTGCCAGCTGTCTTTTAAACCACCTGCTTTGCTCTTTTTGACATTTTCTGTAACCAGATTGAGGCTGTTACTGATGATTAACCCAAAACCAAGAGTGGAAAGCAAAGTTTTGGAATGGATGCAAAATGTTGAATATCCAGACCTCGATACAAGAATACTCATTTTACATTTAGCGTCATCTAGATAGTTATCTGCTCTCCTGTTACTGTCCTAATGTGCAGAGCTACTGCTTCTCAGGTTGTATTCAGCAGCCAGGGCAACTTTACACCACTCTAACAACCCAGAGGTAAATGTGCTCTTTAACAGAGTCATCAAATCCAAAATAAAATGACATGAACTATATTTAACCCCTTTCCCGCTCTAATTTTGGAACTGTTATGAGAAATAGTCACACAGAGTACCATGCCCGGTGCTGGGTAAAAGCAACACCTGTTTCTGTTTAGAAATGTGAAAATAGATAGAGAGAATGATTTTTATGTGTCTCTGGGAATACAATTCAATTCGATACATGTCATCACCAGTTTAAAAACATTAAATCTTCAAGTCATGGTTCAAAATTATTAATATTCTTTAACCAAGCTGTCCCTTAAAATTTACATTTTTCCTGTAGCCAAAAATAACCAAAAAGAAACTAAAGGCATACTTCAGCTGAAGTACTGTCAGATCGCCGCACACATTTTCAACAAGTTTGGACCAGTTGTGCGCACAATCATTTTTCTAACTCTGTGAAACAGCAGGCTGTGCTTTGGTGAGAATGTGGATGGTCTGAACTTCTCACAAGTCTCTTAAACAAGTGCAAGACACTGAAAGTAAACCGTGTGATGGTGTGACACTGGGAATTTTGCCTTCAGATGAGGTTGGACAGCATTTCGTAGAACATCTTTGTATCAAACACACTCTGGCCTTCATCCCACCGGCGTGGGATGAAGGCCTTGCGTATTGCATCGTGTTGCGATGCAATACGCAAGGTATGAAAAGGTGTAATCTGAAAAGTAACTAGTATTACTTTTACTAAAAAATAAGTATTAGCTAGTTAAGCTAACTTACCGTTAGTTTGTCACCGGAGAGAAGAAGTGGAGGCTTTGCAAATGAAGTCCTGAATCCTCCTGGTAACAACATGGAAGCCTGTAACGAGACCGGATCACAAGCTAAAAGTCTGAGTCCACAAATTAAAACAATTTAAAAAATCAGCTAAAACACTGCATAGACTTACATGAATGAGTGATGAGTGACTTACATGAATGAGTTTGTCGATACAGTGACTCCCTCACAACGACTAACTTCCAAAAGTATTATTTTACTCTGAAATAAATCAGAATCTTTGAATCAGATGCAAACAAATCTGTCACTAGCACTCACCATCAACACCAAACTTCACAGAAGGACTTCATCAAGCGCCTCAAACCCGTTAACCGTACCACACTCCATATGGGACCAACTATAAAATCTTAGCTGCATCTAACTTTTTGTTTTTCTGCTGGTAATTGGTGGTGGTGCCTTGCTGTGACTGCACACTTTTGTGCCAACCACAGAAGAGCCACTTAGTACTTTTTATGGGCTTCAGGCACACACTAATGTGATGGGTGTTAAAAATCCACAGGTTCTCAACTGTTGGAGAATTTACAGCCACACTACATTCAATTTCATGGGTCAAGGGCATCCACAACGGGGCCATCAAGTCTGCTCCTTTTAATTTTTAATCACTTGTCGACAATTCCCACACCAATTTTTGAAGTTGTATCCCGAGAGGATATGGTTTTCATTGGGATACGTTTTAGGTAACTAAAGAAAAGAGGGGCTTTGGGAGAAAATTCATTTCCAGTGAAATTCAGTGAGTTTGCTCAACTTAAGGAATGTCTGCTTTCAAGGAATATCTGTGTCAGCTACAAGCCTGTCTGTCGGGTGATGCTTTCAGCCTTCGAGACAACCAAACCTAGATGTAAACACTGTTGATTTTTCAAGTAAACACGGCATAAGCATATTGAAACATTTTTGAAAAGTTGGATTTCCTTCCATATCAATAAATATTAAGCCTGTGTCCAGACAGTGTCGTGGATTTATCTACCCAGGCTTAATTCTGGAAAGTCCTGCTTGCTGCAAGAATGTCACTCAACTCTTCTTGTAAAATTAATTGTGCATAGTAATCTGTAAAAATGTACCATAAACTTTATTTCTGAGATGTCAGAATCTATCCAGGCCTCTTGACACATACCTGATACTACTCTACATCCGTCTGTGTTAAGAGCACAGGCATACCGTCGGGAGACAGGAGGTTTCCATAATCTGCCGTCCCTTAGTCTCCTTGGAGGAACATCTATTCTTCATCACTGTCAACCCTCCGTCCCCAGAGAGACAATGCTTCGCTGCCTTGGACCTTGGATGGTTCAGGGCCTCATTTTTTTGCTCGTCACCTAACCCCTCCTCGCAAACAAACACTGACATTGAGGAATTTTGTAAACATATCTGGACTGAACACCAAATTTGTCCCGTCTCCAAACTTCCAGTAGCTTTAGAAAGCCATTAATCATGTGATAACTTCCCAGAGGTGACTGTCAGTTTCGGGATAGGAATAGTGATTCCTCATCCCTAAGTGAAAAAGCAAGCAGAGTGCAGACGGAAAGGATAAATCACTCAAGAAGTGAAGACAGGCAGCATTCAGCAGCTGGCCATCTGGCCCTTATCGTGTCCCAGACTGGCTGATTTTATTGCTTTTCATTGCTTTCCGTAGACCCAAGAGGGAGTTTCATAAACAACCTGTCAATCTGGCCTGAGGTGATCATCCTCTGCTGGTTGTTTAAGTGATTACAATGTGCATCTTGAACATCATGCTCCCATAAGATAAAGTGGCTTCCCAGGGGCACCTGGTTTAAGTCAGCGGTCAGATGGACGTTACCCTGTTCATTGTACATGGAATAAGACTTGCACTTACACATTTATTGACAAAACATGAACAAAAATGTGGCTTTTTCCCCCTCTGTAAGTTGTAACATAAAACAGTTTTTAACAAATTACTCGCCAAATTTACTACCAACCTCGTGCTGAACCGAACTGTAGTTTCTTCAACACTAATAGACCTTTGAGCGTTCTGTAAAGCCGAGCTTGTTTAAATCAGTCTTATCAAGTGTCACATGCTGTCTTATCTTTATCAAACCCTGATGGACACCCACTGCAGAAACATGTTTCTGAGCAGCCGGTCAACAAGGGTGAAATTTAGCACTTACGAATGAAAAAGGGAAAAACATGGTCAAATTAATATAATGGTTAAGTGTCTTGTGTTCTTTGTAAACCTCATAATTTGCCATTTCAGGAGCATCTGTTGTTGTAGCGTTAGCCTGTTAACACGACTGAATTTCATTTGGACTCATCATTAACTTAATTTGAGTGTGGCATCTTGTCCATCTGACCAAATCCTGGAAGCTGTCACAGCTGCTGCAGGAAGCAACAAAAGATTAAGACTAAAGAGTTGTTATTTCTTTAAATCGACTTACATGGACTCAGTCATCACAATTTTTGTGGCCATTTTTCATGAATGCAGTTAGCTGTTGGTCCTTTGTCTCCAAACTGTGTAGGGTGCAAAGGAATAGCAATACATTAGTAATATTCTAAGAGTTATAAACTTTTCTTCTTTTTTACTCACATCATCCAATCTTGTGGACACATTTGCTTCAGCCTCTCCGTGGTTTGACAAGTTGATCTGTCATCGCTCTTGAACCGTGTTGCTGTCGGGGAGGACCTTCGCCTGTCAGCAGAAACACTTCTCCAGATGGTATGGTTCGCACATCTGTTAAAGGGTCCAGATGTTTTTTGGATGCACGTGGCAAACCCCTTTTCTCTCCCCACTCGTTGTCCATGACCCTGCACTGTGTCCAGATGTGGGCGAACTCTCGCAGCGCCTCTAAAGACACATATCTACGATGTCCGCTATAAGATGTTAGAAACGCAGAGTGAAAAACAAATACTGATTTTGTCTATGGACAGTTTACAGGATATATATTTATACATATACGGTTACGCATTAACGGTTTAACGTTAACTGATGCCACTGTCAGGTAATCAATCTTCGAGCTTTGTTGCTGTTCAGCCGGTTGTACCAAAGCTTGAGACAGACATATGAGGTCTTCAGATGAATGAACACAGAATAACCACTGTATGTTTTGGTCCCTGTACTTTGTCTACATCTTCTAGTTTCACGTTCGACTCCTCTCCATGCGGATATCAGGCTCTCCTGGAAAGGCCTCCTGAGGTGCTCGCTGTCTTGAATAACTGCTATCATCCGTCAGGTGTCTTGACCTGTGGACACTAACCTTCATTAAAGACTTTCTTAAATTAAATCTGCATCCTGTGTCTTTTGTATTCTACTTACTCACAGAACTGCGTAGATTAGCATGCATTAGATAGCAAGGTCAGTTCACTGTGAACCAGACTGAATTAAATACTACAGACTGACGTCAGTCTGTTTGATTGACAGACATTCTCGTTCCCCAGATGATGAATCCTGACTTTTCATCTAGCACAGCCGTGACGCCGGCATTTTTACATTTGGTGTCTGGTTGACTCTCACATGCATTGCCATAAGTTTTGCATAGGTATTCACAGAAACGAGTTCTAATGACTCAGGTGACCCACTGAGGTACGAGTACCACCAGAGAGCTTGTGAACCTTTGACAAAGCCCAGTGTAAACAGGATTTAGGTTCTCCTGTGTGGGCTGACGGCTCGGTCTGTGGTAAGGTTGTTTTCAGTTTTCTCAAGGAAAACACGAATAAAATCAAAACAATGGCTGCGATACACAAATTTGTGATGTGGGTAAATCAGTCTTGTGTGACGTTTCAGATAACCAGAGCACATTTATCTGTGTTCACTGAACATTATTAAGGAGCTGTGTCACTCAGTGGCCATTCATTAATGAGGACTTGAAGAGGAATACAGATTCTATCAATTCAAATTCTATTAACTTTACACAACAGGAACGCTGTCCAATAACGGGGTCTCCAGCTGCCTTGGACTACTCCTTCACCTCCCCCCCCCAACATCCTTCTTCCCTTTCTCTCACTCTCACTTCCTCACCTGTCAGAGGTGGAATGTCGCTGGCGGATGCAGTCCTCCAGGGGTCTGACTCTTGACAGATGTATCAACGCTCAGGCGAAACGTTTCCCAGCTCCTGTTCACATAGCAGCATAGCATGAAACAAGCATCAGACCAGTGAAAGAAACGACGCACCTGAGCCGTCAGAACGACACATACTGGTGCAGGCTTTTTTTAAACTGAGGTGAAAAAGAGCAACGCTCAACAATTCCTCATCTTCAGCCTGTTTTATTCTAGTCGTTACCTCAGCCACAAATGTGAAGTCACAAAGTGTAAAACAGAAACTTTAGTGCTGAAAAGGTATGAAAACAAGTTTAAATGACATTTATACATGAGACCTGGGAGCAATGATATTTTCACACTCTTCAATTAGAAATTTTTAAGACATGCGTCATGAGTAATAATGTGAAAGTAAAGGTCTGGAAACTATCGGGGACTATTAGACTCATAAAAGGTTCATGCCAATGTCAGACTGCAGATGGAGACAGCACTATTGAGGATGGAGATTACAGATTATGAACTGGTTCTGTCCTGTGCTGTTAAATCTGCAGCTTGAAGTTCGGTATGCGACCTTTACTTTTCCTCAAGATAGTTCTCTTGTTAACAGACCTTTTCAGACGCTTTCTCCCCTCCATCACCAGCAAAGAGTGAAAGGTTGAATCTAAAAACCTTCTCCTGGGTTAAAGAGGTTCTGCGGATCCACTACCTGCTCCCTCTGTGGCCGATCTTCATGGCAGCTTTCCAGCACTCAGCGGGAAAGGAAGTGGCTCTGGGGGCCAGTGCTCAATTCGCCCTCTACTGGGCGGAAGTCAGGCCTCAATGAGGCCGTCAGTCGAACGGCTCACGCTGTCAGAGCGCACCAGAGTCCACATCCTCTCATTAGACTGTAATACCTTCAACATCTCTTCACTGGGAAGAAAAGCAAAGTCAGGGAAGCTGGACTGAATTACGACTGCGATAACACGGGCTTGTGGTGATGTGATTGTGCAGGTGTAGTCAGGTAGACAGAGTGTGTGTGTGTGTGTGTGTGTGTGTGTGTCAGTACTTGTTGCACACACTGATTGTGTTCAGGTTCAGGTGATGTGCGAGTCTGCAGGATGAAACTAAACTGTCGAGCACCAAAACCGTCTCCATCCTTGTTCCTTTGATAAACTGCAACAACATCATGTTTTAGGCCTCTTTGAAATGTGTTGCAAGTGTTGCTTTCACATTGTGTGTGAGTTACAGATTCAGTACAAGCAGATGCTGCTGAAAAGGCTGAAATGCAACTAAATGTGCCATCGGGTCTTCCATATCGCCTAAAAAGCTCCGGTTTATAGAAAACGAGCGTACTTGGCTCAATATGCTGTCTGAATGTAACACAGAAACAATCTGCGCAAACAAAAGGAACTCAACAAACAAGCTAGAAACTTTATTTGTTAAAACAAGTGTATTGAGTTGCTGTATTACATCTTTTATCTTGCTAGATTGTGGTTTTATACATTTACCAACAGTGGTTTCAGAAAGGCAACTCCTAATGGAAACAATGGCATATGTATACAATACAAATTAGCAAACATATCAAAATCAGTTTTTACAACTTTTGTAGCAACCAATTCTCTCTATTGGTGTGCCATAGTGCAAACTGTGTTGTTTGTAAGACAGAGTTAAAGCATGATTTCAACATTCACACACCTCCACAATCCATTTCCTCTGTCTTAAACACATTTTTCATTTGTAGGCTGCATTCACTGTGCCTTCAGTTCAAGTCCTT
The DNA here is from genome assembly GCF_020382885.2 of Scatophagus argus. Lineage (NCBI taxonomy): Eukaryota > Metazoa > Chordata > Actinopteri > Scatophagidae > Scatophagus > Scatophagus argus. The sequence continues at coordinate 21,017,705 of NC_058503.1, read as the reverse complement.
CTGTCCAGTCATGTGAATTTACAATCAGAATAATTCAAGTGTGTCGGGCAGGTCAGACTGTTTTGTTGGATAGTGAAGATGATGAGAATGCTCTTCGGTCGGGTATGTTGTTGCGAGTGTGGATGGCAGAGTACATGAAGACCTGTCAAGACCTAAAGTGGTACTTCGACCCTGGTGGAACATTTTTTTTATTATTTTTTTTGTAGGAGTGATCGTCCGACGCGTTAAAAACCGGCACCAAAGTTCCCATAAATCAAAAACAAGAATAGGATTTACAGTTTAATCGAGGAGGGATAATAACTCGTGTCTAATTTTCCAAATTAAACGGAGGTTGCAATTTTTGGCAGAGTTTTATAATTGGCGGTAATAAAGTGGGGTGACTAAGGGTTTGCCGTGCAGCCAGTTTTCTTTCCGTTTTTTTCATTGGCTCCTATGAACCTGTGTGTACTAAAACATGTTCTACCAGTGTGAAATATCACCCAGTCTCCAGCTGTGTTTTTCCAAGCCCTTTCAAAAAAGTCCATGAGGATTTCCTGGTTTCACTCTTAAAACATAACTTGAAAAATGATTATCACAAACATGTAGCTTAGCAAAAAGTGTAATAGCTTGTATGATGGCTACGAGTGGAGTGGAGTGGAGTAGATGGCGTACGAGTATAATCTGTCGGCATGTTTGTATAAATGGACAGAGCACAGAACACCGAGACGAAGGAAGGAAGAAAGTTTTTGGATAACTTTGATCATTTCTGTCTACATTCACTCCAAAGTCCAGCACTTGTGTGTGTATGTGTGTGTGTGTGTGTAAATGTGAGTGAGTGTGTGTGTGTGTGTGTGTGTGTGTGTGTGCGTTCCTGCATCCATCTGACTTCAAGCCTCTAGATTTCACTGGAGGAAAGAAAAGTAAGAGCTATGCCGGTTGTGAAAGCGCTGCCCTGCTGGAAGGTCGGGCTGTTTGTGGCCTCTACTCTGCTTCTATTGCACCGTGTTGCTGCAGGAAAAGCACTGGAACTGGTGGATCAGTTGTGTCAAAAAGTCTGGAACTGGAGGCCGGACTGAGCCACAGCCCCCCCCCCTCTCCCCCACCCACCTCTACCCCCAACCCCCGTCTCCATCTGAACTCAAAAGCATCCACAACGGTCCACCACCATGGAAGGGATCTTGCCATAGATGATCTGCTCCTCTCGGTTAAAGTAGAGCATGTTGATGGGCGACATCTTGGTGGGGGTACAGCAGGGGCCTGCGGTCCCTCTGGGGTTGGCTTTGTTCACCAGGTGGGTGTGCGGGTACTTCTGCAAGTGCATGTACTCACACTCCCCAGAGCAATAGTTGGCCTTGTAGCGCTTTGGGGCAATAATCCAGTCCCAGCCAAAGTCCTCGAAGTCCACCGTGAGCGGATAGCGGCAGCACCGGGACTCTGGAGAGTTCTCGTCACAGTCCAGGCCCGAGTCTCTCCTGACACGCTTGGGGCCCTCTGAGATCTTCACCTCCATGAACGGTTGCTGCAGTGACAGAACATGTGGGTATAAAACAGCTGGTTTGCAAAAGGAGGCGGATGACAGCATTCAGCCTGCATCTTTTCAACCCCATTCCCTCGACCTTTGGCAGCTGGTTTTCAAACACGCCACGATAATATTATGAAACTTTGAGTTTTAGAGAAATTAGATTATCTGGCGGTTGGTTAACCACAGCCGTCTAGATATTCTAATTGCCTCCGAGCCCGGTGCCAGTGTCTGCGCTGTATGATAAGTGTTTGTCATTGATAGTAGCTGTGTGTGTGTGTGTGTGTGTGTGTGCAGGCAATTACTCTGATTTGCACAGTCACACTGAATACTTTAAGGAATGTGGGGCAGGTGAACTTTTATGTAATCCAGCAATAAGATTTGAAGTTATTGTGGACTGGGCATTTGTCCAAACCCAGGTGTGCGCCTACATGGAGTCTGTGTTGATTAACTGCTTTCAAAAGTCTTAAATCTTGATTCGCTCCTCCAGCAGTGAAATGCAGGAATGTTTAACCACCTGCTGACTCTGCAAAGCCTCACCGCACACGAAAAACCTGAAGTGAAAGCATCGGCACAGCACAACAATGACTGCAAGCTGCTTCTCTGAACCCAGTAGGGATCTGTGCTTTCAGAGACGACTGCGTTTCCTGCTGGATGGTCCGATAACAGACACATTGATCGGTACAGGAGCGGCACATGATTACCTGACTGGGCTGCTGCACACAACACTGTTCTCTCCTGTACGCTTACGGATGGAATAACCTGCGTGTTATCGATCTTAGCATGAAGAATAAACGCTGGGCTCACCAGTCCTTCCTCCCCGGGCTCCGTGGAGGTCACGGCCAAGTCATTTCCCCTCGAATCGAAGGCGTTAATCTCGATGCCCCAGTTGGTCTCCGGCTGCCGCAGCCACACGCTCACCACTTGTTTGACGTCTATACTTTGCCAGGAGCTGACGCCGGCATTCACGTCGATCTTCAGGGAGCGGATGCGTATGTGCCTGTTCCCGTCTGTGACCGGCATCAGGCGGGAGATTTGCAGGAACACAGTGGTCGCCTCGTCCGCCGGGCGTAGATGCACCCAGAGCTGCGCCCGGACTATTCGATTGGCTTGAAACTTTTGAGTAATAGAGAAGAAGCAGCACTTTGGTTGCCCGTCCACTTGCACGCCGGACTCGGCTGGAGAGAGAGAGAGAGGGAAAAGTTCTCTATATACTGACCATGTGCGATTTAAATTTACAGACAGAAATAAACCGGTGCAAATAAACATCCCTGACACACTTTAACTTTCTAAATAAAGTCTAGGAATCAGAGCGCGCCGTGACTACATGGTGTCTGTCCAAAACGCACTGAGCAACAAGCTGTTTGGAACCCCTGCAATGTTGTTTATCCGTATTTTCAACATCAAAACCCGGCGAAGCGACGTCTTGTCAAAAATAAAAAAAGTCTACTGAGAGCGTCCGCCGCGCGCTCCGCTCAGTGCGTAAAAGCCTGTTTGGGAGCGCGTCCCTTTCCTCATGCAAACAGCAAAACGAAATAAAAACTCACGTTCTGTGGCCATCATCATTATCGTCTCCGCGATGGCATGCTCATCGTCCTCTTCCATGACCACATCTCTGTTGTCATCTCCCAGCACGTCGTACTGGTCGAGAAGCTGCTGCAGCGGCGGCGCTTTGGGCAGGAGCTGCTTCACCGTGTCTCGGCTGATGTTGGGAGCTTCTTTCATTCGCAGCTTGCTCAAAATCTGGGACTTGATGGCGTTTAATCGCATGGTTTTAATCTGCTGCCGGACCTCGCAGGTAGCGCACTGCTCCGCGTCCTCTGGGCTGGTGGCCGAGGGCTGCTGGTGCGTCTCTTGGTCACTCAAAACTACTGGACCCAAAGCAATCAGCAAGCTAAGATACAGCACAATCTGAGACAGATGCATTGTCTCTAAGGTGTGAAAGTTTGGTGTGAAAAAAGATCCCTTGGTGTGTGCCGGATCTGATGCGCGACCGGACTGGCTTTGGATTAATGTCCCACGCTGATAGGCATCATACTTTATTAGCGCACACCTTTTTATACTCCAACTTTAGCCTCTATTGTGTCGTCAAAAACTATGATTGGCTGGACAGGCAACAATGAATTTTGACCGACTGACATGAAAACTTTTTTTCGTTGTCAAACCATACAGGGATGGAGACTGTGAGCATGTGCTGAACGTGTCCACACGCGGATTAATTCACTTTTCTTGCACTGATTGCGCAGGAGCGCAGCGTCCGCTAACACGTTCCGAACCGCAGGTTGTGTGACACAAAATAAAGCGGAACAGCCTGGTGGTGTTGTTAATGCGCATTATGAAGAAAAGCGAGAGGACAGTTTGTGTGTAGTTTGAGCTGTGTGTGAACACAGCTTGGGTTTGAAAGAAGGTTGTTTAACAGATTTGTTTTAAAGATGCGGACACGACAGGTCCGTCAAATATGAGTTATGTTTGACTGCAGGTACGTCGATGCAGCTGCAGCTGCAAAGGAAATGCATTTAATCAGTGAGAAAACAAATAGAGAGTGATTGTTTGACTCAGTGCAAGACTAGTCCGTCTCCAGGAGCCGTTTGTCCAGACCATGACCCCCCCTCCCTTGTTTTGATTATCGACTCATATCAAATAAAACTGGAAACACGTCGCGTCGCGTACAGGAATAAAAGAAAATCAGCCAAGATGAAGAAAATCTTCAGTCCAGGACCTTGTTCAGGTCCTCGCTGCTGAAACCTGATTGTAACACCTGAGACGATGGCGCCATCGTGTGGCAAGTTCAAACCAATCGGTTACAGGCAGCTCCCACCGAGAAAAACAAATAAACAGATAAACAAAATGACTATGTAGCCTCAGTCAAAACAGGCTTAACTTCTTATTACTGGAGTTAAAACTAAAATTGAACTTCTAACCTCTAAAGCTGGACGCTGTGGAGAAGAAGCCACTTAATGAGGAGGCAGGCCTGATGGAGAGTTCTGATTGGTTGTTTAACTGACAGTCATTTTGTTCCACCAATCATGTGAGAGTGCGGCTCTGCTTCTCTGTCAGTTACGTTTGCTGTCATAAAGTACACAAATGTTCAGTTTACAAGTTTATACAGGTACTTTTACTCAAGGAATAATTTGATTGCAAGACTTTACTCGTATGTAAGAAACACTTGTTACTTTTACTTTAATCTGGTACTTTATACTTCAACTCTACGTCTCAACAGCTGATGTTGTATTTTTTTTACTGCACTACATTCGTCTGTCAGCTTTAGTTTCCCTTCAGATGACATTTTTCCATATCCCCCTTTTCCGGTGAAACCCAGGCATCTCCAGATGTGTTGATGTTGAATGTTTGTGGTAAACTGAAGGATGAACTGTTCCTTTGTGTGTGTTGAGGAAATTCTCCTCCTTGTCAAGATAAACAAACTCTTTAAAAGGCTTCTTGGACTGGCTGGAAAATACGTCATCACTAAGCAGAAGCCAGGCTGAGCTCAGGAGATCTTACAGATAAGGGAACATTCTAGTGCTTTCACTCTTGATGCTTTAAGTGTTTTGAATGCAGGACTTTTACTTTAAGTGGGGTATTTTCACAGTGTGGTATTAGGGTCTGAATAGCTTAGCTCCTCCACAGCCAATGAAGACAAGTGTGTGTGTGTGTGTGTGTGTGTGTGAGAGAGAGAGAGAGAGAGAGAGAGAGAGAGAGAGAGAGAGAGAGAGAGAATTTGAGCACCCTGCAGTACCTCAGTATCGCCACCAGATGGCGGTGTTGCTGCAGCAGGCCCCCGGCAGTGCAGAGCCGCTGTCAGTGCGCAGCGCCTGGACTCGCTCTCCTCCCGAGCACCGCTGCAGCGCGGTAATCGCCGCGGAGTGTCGTTGCGCTGAAGTCAGTCCAGACCTCCGATTTCCTGTCTGCCGAGGAGCTTCACTCGGTGCTGACCGACGTGAAGGCAACAGCGGAAACCGTCTGCTCCACCCGCGTGGGATTTACGTTTCACCGCAGAGATTATTTAGAAATCTGGAGCGCTTCATCCTGCAGCAACCAGAGCAGCGAGCTGCAACTTGGGAGATAATTTTGTTTCTTTACGCATTTCAATAACGATCAAGTGTGAAGTTCAGATCGCTCGGATGCTGTTTGAGGATCCGAGGGGAGGACTGAATAACCGGCGCGACTCCAGATGATGTTCGGATTATTGTTTACTTGAACGACCTTGGGTTGTGTTTCCTGTCGCCGGATTCTTTCTTAGTGGAATGGAGAGGAACCTGACGGGGTTTCTGCACTCTGTTAAAAGTACGTACAGCTCTACAGGGTCTCTGCACATCCTGTCCGCATTTCCACTGAGGCTCAGAGCAGGTTTGCACAAGAGCTCCTTGTTCAGAAATAAGTCAGTTATCAGGTTTAATCCAAATCCCAGCTAGTGGATGCTCTCGCAGTTTGGTGCACGCTGACATTAAGACACGTTTACGGTCATTTAAGCTCATTAACATAACATCTGATGAGGCAGAGGCTTTTTGTGACAGTTCGGGCTCCTGTGTTGGCACCTGCAGGTGTTGTTACTCACAGGGAGACTCCCCGCTCTGCATAAATCACTCATGGCCTGCGTGTTGTGTAGACTACAGCTTTCTGAATGAAGCGCATGTTTGCTGTGCTTCGAGGCCTGTCGTCCTAGGAAAGGAGCTGTCACTGTAAATCAGGCTGCGAGGCTCGGTTAGTGGAACAGATGGGAGACACGGCCTTACAACAAAACAGCATCAGGGCACTCGAGCTCGAGACAGACGTCCCTGTGTCATGCAATACAAAACAGGCCGAGGGACTGAGTCATAAAACACTCTGAGCTAGAGGAGGGGTGAGTAACACATCTGATGTTCAGAGGAGCACAGCCTGTTTTAAAAACGACCCTGCAGAGGTGAGGCCTTGACCTCGAGCCAGCATCCGGAGCCCCGGGTCACATGGCTGACACAGCCGCTGTGAAAAATCGCTCACAATCCTTTCCTCTTTCCCGCCATCTGGTTTTTTGTACGCTGAGTAATAAATTACTGAAATCCTTCCTCTATCTCTTTCCACTTTCTTTCTCTCTGCAGTTGAGGAGGGGATGAGTTCTGGTCAGCAAGGGAGCAGGACTGACTGTTTCGGCACCGCCAGACCCGCACAGGGATGGGCCTCCTAGCTGGTCGCCCTCCACTGCCCCCCAGATCACCACCTTCCACTGTGTGTTACTGACCGTCACACATGTTGGCACTCAGACATGGATGAGCCTGGGAGCGGATGACAGGAGTGCAAAGGCGACAGCCGCAGAGAGAAGTCGAGGTCGCCCACCTCTAGAAAATGAAAATATTGATGTGTGAGTTGGGAATCTAACCAAAGACTCTCACGCCTCACTGCCACCGCACACCTCCCCAAATCAATGCTATATCCTCCAGAGTATGGGGTGTGTTAAATCCAAAAAGAGCGACTCTGCGGCCCAAAATGCAAACTCCACAGAGAAGGTAGACGGCAAAGTCAAGGCGTCGAGGGGCGAGAAAGCCTACTTGGTTCAGTCAGAGATGGGCTCACAGGAGAGCTCCCCTCAGGTCAACCCGGTGCTGCTCGAGTACGCCCAGAAGCTCTCCGAGGAGATCGTGGTGCGGGCCGTGCAGCAGTGGGTGGAGGTAGACCGTCGCTACAGCGACATCCCCTACATTGAATGCGACGTGCCATGACATGGGAAGGAGCGCCGCGGTGGAAAGGCCGGGCCGCGCTGAGACGCTGACACTGGAGGTTCTACATGTGATTAAACAAGGCCAAAAAAACGCCTCGACATCCCTCAAGCATCTATCTGCTGCGAGCAGGAGTTCAGTTTTGACCTTCTTTTGGATTGGATCATGCCTGGATTGAGCGCAAAAACTTTCTTCCAGAGAGACAAAAGCACTGTGATCCCACCCACATTTCTCTGATTTTCTGTATCAAAGCTGAAGCAGAGTGTCTGCAGTTGGCTATCGTCTTTCTCAGACCTTATTTGTCCCCTCTCCCAGTAGGTGTTGGCCATCTGGCTGGAATGCAAAGCAAGAAATCCTATCAGATATTGCCAGGAATTGTAACCTTCCTGCCAGTGAAAGTCTATCCCGTCCATTGATGCTGTTCCACAGCCAAGATTCCCGCCTCTTACGCAGGAAGTTATTAATAGAGCCCTTCATTTGGCGAGGGCCCACACTTGAAAATCCTCACTCGTATCATCAGGTCAGAAACACAGCCAGATCTCTGGCTCCTTCTGGTCAGACAAAAGGCTCCTCAGCCTGAAGTTCTCCCCTAATGGCCTCCCTGGAGATGCTGTAGCAGAGGTGCGTCTTCCTCAGCTCTGCTCCTCTCACTGCCATTAGACAGCCTTCACCGCAGTCCAGGAAATTATGCATACAAACGATGTATTTCCTGCACCCCGGGGTAGTCCGTTTGCTAACTCTGACACGAGGACTCAGATCACAGGGGAGCTGCTGGTCTCAGAGAAACCAGGGCACGAGGAAGGATTAACACACTTTCAAAAAGGATTTATCTTGTCAACAGAACTGCTGTTGCTAAAAACAAACCCAGAAAACACTGGGGTCTGGCTAAAATGTTGTAGGCGTAGTTTATTTTCCATCAACCTTGTGTCATTGTAAAACGCCTGACTGAGATACACTGCCATCTGACCAATAGACGACTACGGCATAAATATGCAAACCCTGAAACCCATGACATTTCAGTCCAGGACACGCATGACTTCTGAAAATGGTGCGGCGCTGCTCTATAACGGAGGGCAATGAGACATACCAGGGGACAGAGTGGATATATTTAGATTAGAGGTTCACAACCGCCAAAGTCCTTAATGAATGTTGTGAATTGTTTTATACTGTGTGATTTACTACAGAGGGGACATTAAGCAGGCCTGGTCTTTGCTCACTGGACAGAGGGGTACAGAAACTCTACCTGATGTCATTGGGATTTACCCAAACCTGAAGTCACATCATTAGCTCGGCTCTGCTGATGAAGACGCTTAAACTGCCATGCAACATGATAATGGTGTTGTGCTGTTATATGGTAAGCAGTAACAGTAAGGAGTACTTCAACACAAGCTGATAAGCCATATAAAAAAAGAGTGGCAGGGCGTTCTGTCCGTTTGCCTTCTCCCCAGGTTTTCGCTCACAACATTAATGGGGGTTTCAGTATTGGCATAAAATGAACTGGGATTTCAGATCAATGTAGACGGTGTTTTAGACTTTCACCTCGCCAAACGCTTTGCTCTAAAAATCAACACGTAAAGCAGAAATTGCACTAATGTCTGGATGAATCTCCTCCAACAAACCAACAGATGATGATGGTGACGAGGCCATATTCCTAATTCTTAATCTGATGCCATTTGTTCTGCTTCAGCTAAAGGATCTCACTGTTGTACCAAGACTGTTTTCTGAAAGGTTTTAATAGCACAAGACAAAGCAGAATACGAACGTTTGATCAGTTCATGCAACTAAAGGTGCGCATTTTCTTTACGTACTGAGGGATGACTTTTTTGTTTGTTTGTTTAATTTTACATGTTAATTTTAACACCAAACTGGGCGATGGCAATCTATACTTCTTTCTGATGTCTGGTTTTTGCTGAGAAAAGGTTTACTTTTTTACAAGCTGCGGTATCATCCGAGTGTACAAATTCAAAAGAGACTCGCTTTAGTTTAAACTCTGGAAAACATGGGGTCTTGTGGCGACTTTGATTTCCCTTCGTCAGACAGCCACGAAGAGGCGTTTCTGCACCGCATAGAGTGAAAAATCTCATCCTGTCAGCATTCAAACGTCCGTGTCTTCCAGTTGACGCTTTAACACTGACTGAAAGGGTGCCAACGCTTCCTCTTGGAAACTAGTTTTCAAAGGTCACCCATTTTAAATTATTTAATACCAGCAGGTGTTGCGACAGAGATGAGAGACGCCGCTACGCCGGCCACGCTCGTCCAGCACTTCCCCTCGGGGGAGAGATCCCCTGAGGCGCAGCGTCTGGACGGCTGAAGCGCCCTGCGCGATGCTTTAAGTTATGGCTTCAACCAACAATCATTTCTATTAACAGTTAATCCGTCAGTTATTTTCTTAATTGTTTCGTCTATAAAATGTCAGACGTAAACATTTAACTGACAGTCCAAAACCCAAAGACGTCCAGTCTATCAACATCTCCAACAAAAAACATTAAACTGAATGTTGAAAAATAGTCAGTAAATGTTCTGTTGACTAACTGATTAATTGCTGCAGCTCTTCTTTAAATGAGGGTTTTTCTGCAGCCAGAGAGACACCTGTCCTGTACCCACAATGCCTCTGGTGTCTCCGTCATAGCAGCCCACAGGCTTCAGTTTCCAGCGTTTGTCTGCTGCCAAATTAGTGGAGAATAGTTTTGAAAAGCAGCTGTGTGAGACGATACATGTCGGCCAGTGAATATTTCATCATAAAATAACTTAAAATGTGTGACTTTTTGCCTCTTCCTTCACTAGAATATCCATCTAACATGCAAACTGTACATTCAGTATGTGTAAAAACTGATTATGCCAATAAATCAGATTCATGCCTTCTGTCACGATTGAAAGTATTTCAGAATTATTTTCCTTTATTGTTGTTTTTCACGTCATGAAAAATAAGTTTTCCATAAGATTTGTGATTTACGACAAAACAACAAACTTTCTCTGTCCTCAGATGATTCACATCACCATATGGCGCAGCTCAATCTCAGGTGCTTTTCAACACATTAGAGGCACATATGGACAGTATTTATTCATAGCTGTCAAGCGAGATCTGCCGCATCCTGTACGAGAGTGAACACTCAGCGGGTTAAAAGTTCAGCCACATAAAGGACCCAGAAGTGACCGCTTGCCAGCACTTGTCTCAAGAGCAAATGGCAGCCATAAAACATTAAGGTTTATCTGTGACGTCGAGAGAAAACACTCAGACGGCGTTCTTGGCGTTTATTGCCTCCAGTATGTGGAAGGTCATCCAGTCTGCCTGCTGAGCCGCTGTGAAAGCTCAGCGAGCCTCACAGTCTTCCACCCATGGAGTCAGAAGTGATTGTGAAGAATTAAAGACAGGAAGTGGAAAAGTAGTCATTTGTGACCAAAAGGTTGGTTAGTCATATGTAACAGACAAGTAAACCCGTCGAATAAAACGTGCACGACTACCTGCCTACGCTGCAGGTAGAACAGACCGTCTAACAACCCAACATGCAAATAAAACGTTTACTTTCTGGACTTCGTACCTGGGCGGCAGCTTCATGCTTTCATGCTGATAACAAAAGGCACTTTGACAAAGATCTGTCTCTGTTTCACAAGGAGACTTTATAGGCAGGTCATAAACGTTTCTTCACCCACCAAGAACACACAACATTTTCGGTTATCGACTCTCTTTATTGCTCTCTGAGCCAACACGGCTGGCTAATCTGACTGGTTGTCTCATAAATAATGCAGCTATTGATTTGGGGAGGTGATTTGATTCCTCCTGAAAAACTACACACATTTCAAACTGCTGAAACTGCTATTTGTTTACTTAAATGCAAAGTAACAGTCATGCTAATGTATTCCGATTTGTCCCGGGAGTGTTGCTCGGATCAGCCAGAACACTGATTTTATCCGGCGTACAGACGTCACTAAACACAAAATAACTGGGAAAAGACAAGAACTGCAGAAATGGACACGATACATTATGTGAGTTCCAACAAGTGGCCGCACTCAACAGGAAAACAGATGATGCTGATCAATGTCACATCGACACACATCCACAGGAAATGTAATAAAGCACTCAGTGGCGAGATCATGTTCTCCTCCCATGTCCTCGTGTTAACGCTGCTGTGTGCCAGATTCCTTGGATTTGCAGCAGAAGAAGAGAAAAAAAGACTCTTCACTGCAAAGCAAGTTTACACTGAACATTTTTCCCATGTGACACACGGGGCGCCTGTTAGCTACTTCTTCTGTTACTAGTTTCGATTTTGAACATGAATCAGATTCTTTTCCTCGGCTGCACAGGAGCAGCCTGGATGTTTCCCGCGAGACGTCACCGCAGCATTTAGAGTCAAACTATGAACTGTAAGATCTATGCAAGTACCTGTCATTAAAGCTCTACAGTCCTCTCACATACCATAAAGGGATGTGGGCACGGGAGGCTTGGCGAAGGCTTTGTGGTGTGTGTTTGAAGCGAAGGAGGGAAGCAGCTGCCAGCTGACAGACCTCAGAGTTTCAGGTCTTTCTCTCCCAGCGAGGCGAAGCACTGCTCCACGAACTGCTCGGACACCTCCTCCAGGGTGGACGGGTTCCACTTGGGACTCTGGTCTTTGTCCACCAGCACTGCAAGCAAGCAGGAAAAAAAAAAAAAAAAAAATCATAAAAGCAAAGCAGGAGTGAGATGGCGCGAGTGAGATTATATCGAGAAAAGAAGAAAATTATCGTTCTTTTAAAAACATTTAGGGTCAATATTACGTTGTTTTTCAAAGTACTTTGGTTGTTTATAGCTCTCACTGCGATCCATACAGATTATGCTACGTCACTGAAATTCACATCCACCATATTTCACTTGTGCAGTGACTTACCGGCTCTCACGCCCTCATAGAAGTCGCAGCCCCTCTGCAGAACAGCAGAAACAAAATCGTGAGATGACAGCCTTTCAGTCGTCAAGTAAACCACATTAAAACAGCTGTGGATGCGGATGAATTACTGCAACGATGAACACGTTGATAATTTCTCTGCAGGTTCGAGTACGTCTGTTTTTACCATGCAGGCCTGGCTCAGTCGATACTCCATCACCAACACGTCTGGCAGGCTCAGAGCTGCGCCCGCCTGTTGCTGCTTGAAGGTGATTTTCAGGGAGGTGGGAGACATCCTGGACAGCGCCTGGAAGAGAGGAGACGGAAAGTCTTTCTGGACGAGAGACTCTGACAGGAAGCTGTGACGGATGGCTTGATTTTAAATAAAGTAGATTCTGCACAATATCAAATAAAACCGTTTTGAAATAGAAGCAAAGCAAGATGTTACTAACAACAAAGATGGATGAATGTTTGATGAACAAGGCAGGCCGGCGAGTCAGTGGTGCGGCAGTAACTGAGGAGGTGGGTTTGTATTAAATATTTGATGTCCCTCATCCTTTGGCTCTAATTCGGATTTTCAATAAAGACCCCAGAGGTTGCAACGTGTTTGCAGAACCAGCCGGGCTGGAAGACGTAGCTTTCAAATGTTACAAAGACGGCTTTTTAATCCTGCAGTGGACAGCAGGATGAGGGAGGGGCATAATCTGGGACGTGGGCTCTGTTTCCTAAGATTATACGCCTTCCTTCGCAGTTTTGAATCCAGGAAGAGTCCGTTTTAGAGTCACGAATCTAAATCTGTGGAATGACGCCAGGAAGAGCTCAGAAACCTCACAGGAGGGTTTCCGGTCCGGTCGAAGAGGCACGAGACGAAGACTAACCCCATTAAGTGCTTAAACTGAGGTAACTGCTGATTACTAACATATACTGCTAAAGCCAAAAAATGCCCTGTCTGAGTTCCAGCGCTGCCAGCAGGATTTATTTGATTGTGGGCTAACAAGTGCTGCAGAGAAGGAACGTACGCAGGTCCAGCAGTTTTGTCAGCTCCAGTGCTGCTATATTTCTGTACCATTACTTGGAAAAATAAACAAATTACGTGACAGTGACTGATGAAGCTGCAGCTTCAGAGATCAAACCTCAGCTTGTTTGTCAGCGAACTCGGAGCCGTCGGCCTTCAGGTTGTGCATGATGCCCTCCACGCTGCTGGAGCTGAAGAGCCTGCAGGGTCAGAGAGAGAGAAGGTTACCTCCACTTCCTCTCACTTTGAGTCTGTATTTGAAGGATGCGCCTCATGATGTTACATATGACCTTCTTTTGTCAGCAAAACGTACAAAAATATAAAACAATGAATTCTACAACCAGGCATTTCCTTCATATCCCAAGCCTGAGTTATCTCATTCCTGTGTGCCACAGAGCTCTGCTGCTGTCCAAAAACTAATGAAAGCCTAGACGAGCAGCAAATCCACAGCTAAGATGAATACACGACTTACTGTACTCCTGTTTGTGTAACGCTCGCTAAGGCTACAGAGCAAAGCTGATCGGCTCCAGCAGGTCCGACTGCTCCAATGTTGGTTTTGCTATTTTCAGGGCATTTGTTGACAGTAACAAACTACAGAAAAACAAATCTTTATCCCTTCAGCTGTTTACTGGCTCTCCTGTCAGATTTGGTTTATATTTGGGAACACAGAGATTCAAGGCCTACCTGTCAATATCAGACATGTGCTTTTCCAAGACAAAAGGCTTCTCGGAGTCCAGGCTGCTCTGTGGATGAAGAACACACGTGCACACACACACACACACACACACACACACAGCAGACGTAGACTCTCAGGCCTTTACATGAGAACGGATGTCTGAACTGATCTTATGGTTTACACGTCGTCATTCACACCTGGTTCTGGTAGGATTCCAGCACTCTGGAGACGTCCTCAGCAGAGGGACACTTCAGGTCCACCAGGGCCTTCTCCAGCTCTGAGATCTATTGAAGAAGAAGACATTAAAACTAATGTTGCTAAATGTTCTTGTTTGTCTGCAGTCAACTGTTGACTCTGACTTTTATTATCTGAAGTACAATTATGTTTTATGATGCAGGCAGATCTTCACCTGTGAGCTCTCACTAAGGGAGAACATTTTTGACCAACTGGATGCTCTTGATTGGACGATTTCTTCTTCAGGTTTTAACTAACCAGGCAGTGCACTTTGCATACTGGCTGATGGTTTCTTTCAGTGACAAAATAACACATGGATGCATTTCTGTGTGCTCTGCAGATTTAATTTGATCTTTGATTATCAGACTTTGCCCTCCACCTCCAAATTTTTTCCAGCCTTGTCTTTGTTTCGTTTTGGGTCAAAATCCACTGTAAAGAAATGTAGAAATAAACTAAATGCAGCCCGCTGCTTGTTTGTCCTCAAACCAAGGTTACAGTCTTAAACAAACTGTGCTGCCCACAGTTCTGACCACACGCCAACGGCAAGACAAACACAACCTGCCTCTGGGTGAGCCAGTGTAGGCTTAAACAAGAGCGAGACACAAAGTGACTCAGCATTCGGCTTTCCAGAGGAGCTTCAACGCCCCCCCCCCACTCACACTCACACAGTGCAGATGCTGCTAAGTGGTTTAGATGATGAAGTGAAAGCATATTGGTGTGTTGGAGTGTTTTGTCTGCAGTCCTGCTGTCTGCTTTAAATAATAATTTGATTCCTTGATAAAATTTCATTAGCCCACAGAATTAAAAATCAGCACACGGCCAGAAGACGCCGTACCTTCTTGGACTCTACAAAGTGAGTGGCAACTCCTGATCTCTGCACGTCGCGTCCCTTGAGACGGAAGCCCGTCAAGGCCAGAAACAGTCCCAACTTCCCCCGGAGCCTCGGCAGAAAATAGCCACCTCCCACGTCAGGGAAAAGCCCTGTCAAAACACAATCACAGCAGTCATTCTGCTGCACTTTGAATGCACATCGTGAGGCAGCTGAACCGCTGCTGATCCTGGTCTTGGTATTTGAAGAATACTATAAAGAACAGAACAGTAGATGGTCACTTTTATAACACAAGCACATAAAAGCAAAATTCTTGACACACATTCACTTGAATTTGTTTTTTTTTAATAAACTGATCAAATGTGGCATTTTTGGCTAGTAGAATAATTGAATACTACTGGTTAATTATCTTTCAACAGAGTGCTGGTTTAATCAAACTGACTGCTGCATCTTAATACACATTAGGCAGGACAAAGCAGGACTTTTTTGGTTGATTGTAAAACAAAAATGCCGCACACAGTCTGATTAAGTACAACCACTTACACAACAAAAAGGTAAACATTTGGCTTACGAGTGTTTATGATTATGACAATAATCTGTACAATTCTGTATTATTCTGACAGGAATCGAGATTCCATTGGTCACGGTTGGCCTCCTGACAGTTTTTTTCACTGAGGCGAAGGGGGGCCGGGAGGAGAAGCGAGGTGGATTAGATGAGTTGACCTGATTCACGACTGAAAATGTAATATCATAAATGTATCAGATTATGGCTGCTGTTCAGAATGCTAGCAGGGCTGGGTTTAATCTGTTAATCCCACCACAGAAGGAGTTAACCTTTGCGTGTGTATGTGTGCGGGGGGGGGGGGGGGGGGGGGGGGGGGGCTATGTGTGTGTTATTAGGAGTTATTGTTCACTGTGCGTTTGGAGCCTTGATGTCGTCGCGTGTTATCATGTCTCACGTCCAGTTTGGGTGGCGTTTAGATCGTTCAGCTATCCAACCCTAACATCTCTACAGCTCATATCTCCTGTCTGCAACAATCGAGACAGTTAAACAGCACTACAGGTAAGAGGAAAAATATGCATTTTTGATTTTGGGTTGAACTGTCCCTTTAAGTGATGAGTCATAATTGTGTGCGCCTCCTTACAGGCTCAGAAGAGTGACGGTTGAATTATAACGGCGGTATTATCATACAGGTGGAGGGGAGGCCAGGGTCCACCAAAGGGCAGCCTCGATTACACGATGCAGAGGAAAGAGACGGTCGGAAACCTGCTCTCGTTCAGGGCGCCGAGCAAAGTGCAATGTGGCTTTACGTCATCACTGGCCTTTGAAAGTGGCAACCGAGATCAAAGTTGAAATAAACTGTGAGCCGGGCAGGAATCAGCCGTTAATGTTGTTAGTTACACCTGTGCTGGATGAGTAAAATTACAAAGAACCGCTGTTTCTTTCTTTACTGCTGATTTTTCCTTTCTCTGACTAAAGGCCCATTCCTGATGACCCGTAGTCTTTTCTCCCACAGATCTGCGACACACTGTGGCTACAGCCGCTCCTTTCTGCTTGCTGTCAATTAGCTTCGCTGGGAGGGACTTAATTACACACAACACCAAAGTTTCCCGGCTGTGCTTGCACATCACATCAACCACCAGCAGCAGCAGCTAATGCAGCAACACTCATCTGGCTTCCCCTCCCCAAACAGCCCAAACTACAGAAATACATGCACTGGCATTATCAGCACCGTTATTATGTTGCTGTCTGAAGACACCACACAAGTGGGAACAGCTTTCACATGAAGCTCTGTTCACACTTCTGCAGCATCTGTCATGTAAATGTGGAGGATGTTGTTGTGATGGCTGCTCAGAGTAATCAGGGCACACCTGCACACTTCAAACTTCAGGCTCATGACATCACGTTTTATACAAATCATTACTAATTAATTACGTCCACAAAACTAAATTATGTCACAACTAGTGGACACAAACCTACGGCAGGTTTCACACACACACACACACACACTTATTTTTCTCTAATAGTCTGTAATTTGACACACTCTATACAATCCTGGCGGGAGGTTTAACCACACAAATTATTTTCCACTTTTCCAGCAGTCAGAATCTGTACAATACTGGCATAATTCAGTGGAAAAAGCCCAGTTCCACAACATGCACGCAGTAACAGTGAACCCAGCTCACGAGAGAGGCTCTTGAGAGAATTCAACTCAAAGACCGAGGCTAAAATGAGTATCTGGGGCTCTCCAAGCAGCTGCAATCTTTGTGAAAAAGCTGTGGCCGAATGTAAATGGTGCGAGGTGAAGTTTCTGACTGCAGGGGGGACGTGCAGATCATCGTGGAGCACAGGACTGGAGGCCGAGTGCCTTTAGCAAAAACAATAGTGACAAAGTGAGAAGATGTTTGGTCAAATTTTCCTTCTTACCACAGAGTTTCAGAGACAGCAGGTGTCGTATGAATAAGGAGGCCAAATAAAACATATTTCTATGATCTACGTCACCAGCAAGTACTGGACAGCTCAAGGTGCTGCATGTGGGGGACCGGAGGAAAACAAGCACACAGATACAAGAAGACACACCCTAATAAACACACACTGTGCAGTACATCAGTCTCGTCATATAGCCAGTCCTCAGCCTGTGCAACTCAAATGCTGCCTGACTTCCTCATACTTTTCCTGGTGGCTTCGCCTTTGACAAAATGCCACACAACAGTCAGACCGCATCAACAAGAACCTCAGCTTTTTCTCCACTCGCGTCCTGACAACCTAATCTTCATCCTCATGCTGCTCCAGACGTCGGTGTCAGGTGTCATCACGCTGTACAGCATGAGCTGAAGATTTAACACAGACTCCGAGCACAGAACCCTCCAGAACAAGCTTGATGTGCGTGCGTGAGTGTTTGTGTATAAAACAGAAGACGACCCGAGAGTCCTTGAACGTTTGCAGTTGTGAGGGAGCGAGTGCACACAGTTGCAGCTGAAGGGGAACAAAATTGTAACTTCTGTACAAAATAACACAAAGCGTTTCCTGTTTTTCACTCAATTCCAACCTAAATATAATAAAAACGAACCTCATGATGAATCACCTAAATATTCATTAACCACCTTTATGCAGTGAATCATAGAAATCAGCTGTCTGAACCCAGTGTGATTAATGCTTTGGTAGTTGTCTGCAAACAATTAATGTTGTGTGAATGTAGCTCGATTCACACACAATCACAGAACTCTGACAAACCATCTGGATTTAAGTGGCAGCAAGCTAGTTTATGCTCCACCGTCAGCTGTAATTCGTTAGTTGTAAGAGATTTGTTACTAATCTCCTCAGCGCCTCAGGAGAAGACCATCTGTCTGCAAGAGTCAATTAGCTAAAGAGCAAACTATGGCTTAGGACTCTGGCAAAGGCCATTTACACTGGAGGAACTGGCACAGACAAGAAAACACTAAGATGAGATCTGGATGAAGTATAATAATGTCCTGTATCACTGCAAATTAGGTTTGGCACTGGTCTCTTCCTGAGCCATGATATATTCGAAAGTAACTGTTTGAAAAATATATGTTTAATAATAAAAAGGAATTCTGAATCCTGTCTCTCCTCTCTGGATGATTTGTTTGATTTCTCATGCTCCCAAAAGGCTCAGACAACATAAATATGTGAATACAAACAGGCAGCCTCACATGTCTGCGTGTTTGGTACTCTGGTTTGGTACTGAATTTATGTGCATTTATTTTGCCATCAACAGCCTCTTGCAGGATTTTCAGTAGATCTGAAGCTACATGGTTTGAATCAATATCATGCAAACAATCATCAAGTATATTAATCAACAGGCTTGTAGTACTCGAGTCTAGGACTTGGACTCGAGTCAGACTTGAGCCCTAATTTTAAGGACTTGTGACTTGATTGGACTTCAGCACTGTTGACTCGGACTTGTGCATTAACTGCGTTCGGACACATAAATCGGAGACGAGTCCTCAGATGTTTATTTCATTTTATGCAACATACCATAGTAATTTGGCATAAGATAATATCTACACTAAGTTCAACATTATATAATAATTATACAATAATATATTTGGACTGGGCTTGACTCGGATGAGTAGCAGACTTGACTTGGACTCGACACAGGCTTTTCTCAATGATTTGGACTCGACTCATACTTGAATACTGTGAACTCAAAACTGGACTCGGACTCGAAGTCTGGTGACTCGACTACAACACTGTTAATCCATATCAGAATGTGGAAAATGTGCACTAATTCGTATGTAAAATGCTGCGCTCAAACTTATTTTCGTGCAGTAAACCTTCAATAAGTCACTTTGTTTTTGTTAAGCCTCCACGCTGGTGACTGGAGGGATTAACACAGAATTTTGTCACCAAGCTCAACAAATTTTACAAGCTTTAACTGTGTGTTTCTACAGCGTTAACGTTCAGTGTTTCACGTGTGAATTTTCAGTTAGTGGGCTCCAAACTGCTGGTGTGGTATTAGTTTTCATTTGAACAGATGAAGTGTTGTACTGTCCAATGGCAGAATATAATCAACTTTTTGTTTTTTTGTTAAAACAAATTTTAACTTTACCCCTTAAACTATTCATTCGCCAAAGCTAAACTCTTAACTATCTTACAATCATTTTCCCTTTACGTTTACCATCACAGAGTCTCACACATGGCTGCACTCTCTTGTTTGTGATGTTTCACACTCATTTTTAATCAGTTTATCCATCCTGTCGTGTGCCACGCTGAGCACAACCCATCCATCACTTAGACCTCGTGTCAGTGAACTGGATCCAGCTGGGAGTGCAGCTGAAATCGCCGCTCCTACATAATTAATGGTCTGAGATACCCACTCGCACTCATGTGGACCAACCAGTGTCCCCTCCAGACCCACCCACTCTTCTCTCTAATGGGGAAAACCAGTGCAGCTGGACAGTCTTACCGATGGCCGTCTCCGGCATGGCGAACAGCGTCTTCTCAGTGGCCACTCGAAACCGTCCGTGAACCGACAGACCTACGCCCTGCAGGTGGACGAGAACAAACAAGAAATGAAATCAACGCTATGATGAAGAGAGGAGGCGGAAACAGGGCACGGAGGAAACATGAGTAACTGTCACCTCTAAAGAGAGCTGACATTTCAGATGGAAAAGAACTGACTGAGAATTAAATAAACAAAGAAATAAAGTCTGTGTGTGTGTGTGTGATTTACACTTGTGGCTCCCAGATGTGAGGGAGGTGAAGGCTAATGAGCAGTGCTGGCCAGAGGACATTTCAAACACAGTTAGGACTGTGAGTGTGTGTGTGTGTGTGTGTGTGTGTGTGTGTGTGTGTGCGTGTGAGTAAGAGAGAGAGAGAAACAGAGAGAGAGAGATTATAGGGTTACCATGGAAACACCATCCTCCGCTTATATGCAGAAAACATTGTAGATGCACACACAGGTGCCTCACACCGCCTGACAGGTGAAAGACCCTGTAATTCAGTTATGATGACATACATAATTCTAAAAACTTTATCGATCGTTTCAGGAGTGACAACACCTCATTAATGACAGTCACACAGAGCCACAGCTGTTAATGACTCCTTCTCTGGTACAGCCTAAAGATCATCTCACAAGGTTTTGTCACAACTAAGAAGGACAACAATATTTCTTTCTCAGTGATTCACTACTTTGTTTATTCAACTGTCTTTTATCCAAACGGCAGGAGTGTTCATTTGTACGCTTTAAGCTACCCGATGAGAGAAAACATAGGACATGTCAATCAAAGCAATTGATTAATTTATAAGGTGGGCTATCATCAAAATTAAACACAATAAAACCGTAGTCGTATAGACACATAAGATGGATCCTGTACACGAGCTCAAGATTAAAGAAGACAATAAATTCTGTCCTGTGAGTTATCGCATTACTTCACTGACCCAGGAGTTCCTGGGTACAGCAGGGTCACTTACTGGTCAGGTCAGAGGAAAATCCAATATGCCAGTGACAGACTGGCATGATTAATGACTGTGGAAGGTCATCAGGTAAAACCCCCCGAAGGCTCACATCCACCTGAACTGGAGGCTGCCGATAATTCCTGTGTTTTAATTCACACATCTGTGTTTGTGCCAACAGAGCTTAACTGAGTCAGCTGATTATCACCGAAATGTTTCCTTATTTTAGGCTTTGGGCAAGTTTTACAAATACTGAATCTTCACAGTTTAAAATTCAGAATACAAAAAAGAAATAAGAGACCATTTCAGGTGTCATGTAAACAGTTTTAAAGCTGTATGTTTTATTATGGCAGTGTGAGGACAGCGCTTTAAGAGTATCTTGACATTATTGAGTATGAAGCTAATTAACTCTCTCTTTACGGTCTACTAGGACCATTTCTGAGTTATTGACATATTGACAATACATGTAGAAATCACTTTTATGTGATTTTCTTGACTACACAAAGGAATGACTAATAGTTCGGTTGAACAACCGCGTAACCAGCCCACGAAGCCACGCTAGAATAACAAGAAAAAGTCAACCCCGTTAGCTAAGAGAAACGGAACAAGTGAGAATGACATAAGTGAGACGTCTTTCGAGTGCAGCAAAGCAAAGTGAATTTACATCACGCCACCAACCTTTCTGTCCACAGGGCTGAGAATTTCTGTTTTTGCTGCCCCGCAGTGGCTCAAGCTCTCACCTGGGGGCAGCGATGTTAAAAGAGCACTTGAATGAGAATCTAAAAACAACCCCTGCCCGTTAGCCCTTCGCCCTGCTGCATAACGTGAAGTCACACTTCGAGCTGTGGAGGGCAGCCACATTAATGAAAGGATAGAAATAAACAGCAGCGGGTCGGAGCCGCCGCAGTGCACCACGAACAGGAAGCACTCATGGAAAATTGATATACTGAAACTGGGATGATGGGAGGCATTGCTGGAAAGTAAACACTGAAAGCTAGATGTCACAGCATCTGGTGTTATAAGTAACTGGTGCTGATTAACAGTCTTATCAAGCTTGGAGTGTCAGGTTGAACATATGAAAGTACAAACTGACACCAACATTAGAGCAATCAGCTATTTAAACAATGCAAAATTTCAGCAACCTGATAATCAAGTGTACGGAGTCAGAAATTCACAGAGCCTTCGCTGGTGTTTGTTTTGTTCTGCCCAAGAGTCAAAATGTTGAATAAATAAATCTAACAGAAAACACACAGGAAAAGTAGACATCTGAGAAGTGGAAATCACTGATTACATAACAGATGTGGGTTTACCTGCAGTCAAACCTTCTGTGACAACAGCCTACTGAAAGATGGACTATTTATAAGATAAGAACTTGATTCACAGATGATTCTACAGATAAACACAGCCAAAGATGTCACCTGCCGAGTGCTGAATGCCTGCAGACCAGCTGAGCTGCAGTTTGCCTTCAGGCCGTGTGACAAACGACCACTGAGAACGAAAACTATCTGATCACTGGAGACTAAACAGACGTCTGTCAGGAGTCGCTGCTCTTCACAGAGAACCACATCCCAACACAAAGAACTACAGAAGCAAGCGGACGAGACAGACTGAGACGTCTGCGCACGTGAAGGACGTGAAGGACACGACACATCAGATCAGAGCAAAGGCAGGATTTGTTCTCTCACAAAGCAGACACTGAGAACAGAGCTGAAGGGTTCGTCTTTAATTCCACAACCCGGTGTATGCATTTCATTACATTAATGTCAGACTAGGAGGAATCTGTGCATGTGTCTGACTATTTAGAGAATTCAAAAATGACTATTATACAAGATTAATAATAATAAAAACAATGATAATTGAACATAGACATTGTGAAAAAATCTACTTAATGAAATGTAGTCTCACTATTTTATTGGTTTAACAGATTTTCGTAGTTTTTAAATTTAATTTTAAATTTCTCAATCAAAAATGGATTCATTGCACAATGACATGTTTTCCAGTGACACTTTTATTGCATAATATCTGTCAGCTTATTCACTCTTTCACTTCCCAATGCAGAAACACTAAGCAGATTGTTGTGAGCACTAAATTCTAGCTGGTTATGGTGACAAAAGCAAAAAAATCACAGTTTAATTTTATTTTTTCAGCTGCATCTTACAAATTCCACTTTCCATGTTAATGTCAAATTTCATAACAGCGAAGTGCGTTCTGATAAGATACTGAATGATCTCACAGATGTCCATGTGTGTACGGTGAAGTTTGAGCTAAACATCAGGAGTTCCTCTTGTCTTCATTTGTTACCAGACACTGAACAGCTCACGTAAAATGAACAGCACTTAAAAGACAAGACAAATGAACCTGCTAATTCGGTACTACGGTGGAAAAGCAACACGTTTACAATGACAAAAAGACAAATAAAAAGGGGACTAAGAAAGGAGAAAGGGATAAACAGAAACGATCTTCTTGCAATGATTACTGGATGCATGCGGAGGAATGAGGGGGGCCGCTGAATCTCACATTAACCGAGTTTCACCATAAAAGTAGTGGAACATTGTTAGGTGCTGGTGCGGTACCACCAAGCACCATATAAGAACATGTCTCCTGATCCTGCTGTAAACAATGGAAATGTGCAAAAGCGTGCAGACGAGCATGTTTATAGCTAATGCTCACAAACAGAATAGGCAGCAAAATTTACAGCCTGGCTGGAAGTTTACACTGGCTAAGAAAACCGAGGACTTCATGGAGTCCTCACTCTGATATTTGGTTTACTGGATATAAAACAAACAGTGATAAAACAGAGCAGTGGAGGAACCTCTGCCTGAAAAGCTCTAGATTTGGCATAAATCAGAAACGATCAGCGTTCATGAGTGAGCAAACGGCACATGTGAATGAGAACAGTTACAAACACTTAAAAGAGATCATCTGTTGCTCAAAAGCATTCACTTTCCAAACAAGCACTGCAAAGGCTCTGAAAGATGAGATCCTTCTTGCGGGGATCAACATCTGCCCCGAGGTCTTTTCTGGCTCTCCCTGTTGTCTCCTCATTAGATGATGTGAACATTAGTGAACAAGAGCTCAGCTCCCTGGGGTGGAGGGGCGAAGATTACAGCCATGCAGCTCCGGACAAACATGCCTCAACTGAGCAGCAGCAGCAGCAGCTACTCCACCCACGTTACAAACAAACTTAAAGAAATCAGTGGGTTCCGGATGTGAGGAGCCAACGCTTGAAATCTTACGCGCAAACTCAAACATGCTGAAAAAGAAAGCGAGACAGACGCGGTATCTGCTCGAACGCAAGAAAGCCCGACAGGACAAGCGCGGATTAACAACACGTCAGCGTTCACAGACCTTAATTCTGGGGATTTTAAACTTGGAGAGCAATGAATGATGTGCATGAGAGGAGATCCCACTGATGTAAGAGAAAGGCAAACACACACAGACTGTCTGTGTGTGTGTGCGTGTTTTCTTTGCTCTGCTAATGACATGCCTTTACTCCCTGGTGGTTTGTTATCACTAACACAAGAATACTTGTTGTAACGTGGGAGTTCTGCCCCGAGCTCAGTGCAGAGCCGGGAACAGGGACTCTGGTAGCTCTTGGACTTTTCCATATATAGAACTCGCCTGTTTTCAACCACTACACACACACACACAGTCACCCTGAAGGATTGTTTGCTTCAACATTAGCGTCGCCTCTGTGCTGACGGGACAGATAGGAGAGGTGCCATAAATCCACAGAAAAATGAAAGAACAAAAGCGATTAAGTGAGCGGCACAAATTCGACAAACACAGCAGCTTTTACGGTTTCCCACTGGGATGATGAACGGAAGTGACCTGTACCACAGCACATGGTGCAGTGTGCATCAGAAACAAGCACTCAGCTGTCTGATGCATCCATTACCGCACGTTGCCCTGCATTGTGTTCGTTCTGACAAATAAATTATCGCTTCTGTCTCCCTCGGAGAGACGAACGGTGAGTGGGGGCGTCATTATCATCACGGCTGTCTAAACACTGAAAAAACAAGCAAACAAGATGATTTTTTTTTTTGGCTCACAGCTTCTAGGATTCAACCGCCATGAATTCCCTAATGTGAAACGTAAACTACGAGGACAAGTCTTTTTGAGCTTTCTTTCATGTTTCTGGCAGCATATTTCTTGTCAGTGAACACTTCAACACAGCAGACCCTAAACACTGTAATTATTCTTTATGTAGTGTTTTCTACATTTACGTCTGCAGACTCTCTCTCCAACTCCAAAACAGAAAGACATAAAACAAAATATGTTTTAGAGACAAAAAAATATAATAATAATTTTTTATTATTATATTTGTAAAATTTAGTTGACTAAGAGGACGTTTTCTGTATAAACTGTGTCAATATTGTTAGCATGAATGCACTTGGGCGCTATAATCACTGTTTTCAGTGAAAGAGCTTCGATAATCCCACTGCACTGCATCACCTGTGCAGCACCAAACACCACAAGTTAGAAACATTTGTTTCTCAGGAGTTGGTGGAGACCAAACCGGAGCTAAAAAGAGCATTTCTGGGCCTCCTGACTTGCACAACTCCAACTGAATGCCACTGTCGCTCCCTGTCTGCATGCAGCTGGTTGCAAATCAGCAGAATTTTGCTTCTCTGAATTCTTGACCCACCATATGCAAATTAACTTTTACATGCATATTTTGTGTATTTATCCTCCTCCTACTGGTTTGAACTTTTCCTTTTTTAGCTGTACCTCACTAATACCTGATCCTTCTATGTTCTTCTTCATCCTTGATGTCAACAGGCAAAAAAAAAACAAAAAAACTTGAGAGCACTGAAAAGTCTGTTAGCAAGAAAATCATGAAACAACTATGTTCCTGTTTCAGTCCAATCACATGGACAAGTATCTTGGTCACAGCGCTCAGGTACGAACGCCTTGGCATTTAAACCACTTATGCATGAAGTGCAAAAAGCAGCTGTCAACCAAGAGTGTGAGGTTTAATGTTGTGCAAAAGAGCACGTTAGGTCACCACACATCTCCGCGACACACACACACAGATGATGAGTAATGACCCAGTAGATACTGGAAGCTGTGAGCGACCTTGTTGCACCTCAGGGGTAAAGTCACTGTCAAGGTCATGAAACAGAAAAAGAACAGACTCATCCAAAAGCCAGACCTCCTCTATGACCAGGTGAGAACAGTAACAGATCCCAGACCATTCTGATCAAAGCCACTCCTGTCCTCTGTGTGAACCAAGCCTCATCATGCTCACTGTGGGACAAAGACACTAATTCACATTCCAACCATTTGTGACACCTGGAGGGTAAAAAAAAACTGTAGAAGCAACAATGCTTTGTCACTATATATTTCATCCAATCAGAGGCCACCTTGCCACTGGCAGCAGGTAACAGTGGCAGATGGTTCACTACTGACACCTACAGGAAAATTTGAATATTGCGCATCACAAAAGGAGCAACACTTTTCACCACTGAGGGAACCAAAGCTGTCTCAAACCCCAGACAAACAAATAAGATGATAATCAAGTTTTTTCAAAGCCCATAAGATTTAGATATCCATATATAAACAGTGGA
The DNA here is from genome assembly GCF_020382885.2 of Scatophagus argus. Lineage (NCBI taxonomy): Eukaryota > Metazoa > Chordata > Actinopteri > Scatophagidae > Scatophagus > Scatophagus argus. The sequence goes on along the minus strand of NC_058503.1, from coordinate 20,991,417 downwards.
AGGTTAACCCAACCTTACAAAATGAAATGTAATACATTAAATACATTAAAATGTACTCACTCCTCCCATTGTTATTCCATCAATAAGGGCGACATATGGTTTCCTGCATGATCCTTAAGAAAGAAAATGAACAGTGTAAAAATAAGAGCATGCAAACTTATCAAATAAACAGAAAAGATTAAAGTTATTGTGACTGTAACGCTTACCGATAGCGTTGTTGAGAATGTATTCCTCACGGAAAAAGTCCTCCGCCAGAGAGTCTCCAACCTTCCCTGCTTCTGTGACCGCTGAGAGGCACAAACCAGATCGGAACAGTAATGAAGCAGCATGTTTCAGCTCACATTGTTCATTTATAATATATAACACTTAGAATATAATTTCATAGAGGAGAGGGGATTTTGGAAATACGTTCACAACACCAGTAAGTGTTTTTGAACATCACTGCTGAATTATCTTTAAAGGAACCTTCAAGACTGCTGCTCACCTCTGATGTCTCCACCTGCACAAAAGGCTTTCCCGCCTGCTCCTTTGATAATCACGATGCCGATCTCTTTGTCATTTTCCCATTTCTGCAGGAAATCAACATCCAAAAACAAATGTTAATTTAATGTGTCACTGAATTCAAACAGGTTCCTGCACTAGTTTTGTGAAAGTTTACAACAACGCAACAAAACTCTATAATGAGACATTAAACACAACACCATCACAGCGTACTGTGAGACTATAGACGACCTTCATCACTGGAAGAGGAAGAGGATACCTTAATGCAAATTAAACCAGCAAGTGGCACCTAATGATTGCTGGGATATTTAAAACCACAAGCAGTTGTGTCACCACATGCCAGTGAAAGAGAACAATATCTGTTTGATGGTAGGGATGAGTGTGTTACTAGAAATATGATCATGTGTGTCTCATGCTAATGATTGTTTTTCAAGAAGCTGAAGTAATTGCAGTCCCTAAACTGCAACAATAATGTGTCAGTTTGAAGTAAAACAGCCTGTCAAAGGGTTTTGTTCATAGTACAAATATTGCCTGCAACCATGAACAAGTCAGGTTTGGAAGTAACTCTATTCCACCCTCAATAACAGTGAAACGTCAGCCTAAGTGAGATAGTGGCAGCCATTTACGATCAGTAACAGACTGCTGTAATAAATGACACAGGTGAGGCTTTGACCTTTGCCCCGGTTGAAGTTTGCATTCGGCATTCTTTCCACGCACCTTAAGCTGAGGGCAGATCTGTCGGATCATGGTCAGGTTGAGGGCATTCAGGACTTTGGGTCTGTTTATGGTGATCACACCTGCACAGCCTGCTTTCTCCAGAAGAACCTCTGGTTCCACCTGACTTGACATCTGATTCGAAATACAGACGAGAAAGTTTTGTAAAAGAAAATTAAAAAAAGGTGTGCTGCAAACTTGTAAAAGCCAAAGAAAACTGTATATTGTGCACCCACAATGCTTATTCTTCTTCACTAGAGAACTACAGAAGCTATGACACAAAATACGAGAAAGGGTTTGCTCACCATGTGGCCCTGGATTCGCTGCAGTCTGCAAAGGGGCCTCAGTCTGGACGAACAGCAAAGAAAGAGTAGATCTAGATTTAAAAAACACAACTAAACAAGATGGACTCACTGCTTCTGACAACGTTTCATCTGACAGGCACACAATCAATTAACACACTAATGAATCTGTTGCATTCAGCCAAAAATGAACTGAGAATCCCTTCATCCGTTTACAATTACAACGTTTTAAACAAAGCTAGCATACTACTCCAGCCTGATGTTAGCATGTCTGACATTTTATAACGAGCAACATGATGGCGGTGCAGTCGGGAGTGACGCAGAAATACTTCACATATTCGCTGCACGTACCTGTACGCAGACGTCAAAACCGTTAAAGACATTATTGTACTCGACTTGTAGTTAGGGCTTGCTTTCTCCTCTGTAGTTTGTGCGTTTACTTCCTGTAAGAGGCACCGAGCTGTCTCTGATTGGTCGGTGCGCTGACCTCGCGGTGGGCGTACACACCACCGAGAAAGATTCAATTCGCGCTATATTTTTCTTGCCACAGCGCCACCTAGTGCGGAGAGGAGTCTCTGTTTTTTGTTTTGTGTCCACTGATTTATATTTTTATGTATTATACTTTATTTATTACTTATTAGAGATTATACTAACACTATGCTATATTACATAAATATTTAATATTCATGTTATACTGCTGTGCTGTACCATATATTATGTTTTCTGATGTTACTAAATTTTACTTTATACTATTTCTTATGTCACATAAGATACTGTACTGCACTATTTTATACTATATTATATATTTATGTCTGCATCATTACAATCATTATTACTTATCATTATTACTTTTTAATTTCCCTGCGTATCTGTAATTGTGCTGCTGGAACGACTGGATTTCCCTCTGTATGTAATAAAAGCTTATCTCTTCTTATCTTCCTTTTATGATAGTATAATTGTGATTGGAGGGCTTTCAGTATTTTCATGTGTTGTTATTTTGCTTAAGAAACAGCTCTTATGTTCCACCACTGACTCTTTAAACACAACATCAAGAAAAGGTGGCTCACAAATACGAGTGACCTTGTTAGGCTGGATATCAACATGAGCACAGGTTTGATTAGGCAAGCAATCAAAAACAAGATTAGGAAGGCTGCACAGGCAGTTCCAGTTAGTGGCCAAGGTGTGGCGGAGAAAAAAGGTCACGGTGGACTTTCCCTGAGCAAATAAAGAGCACACCTTTGTTACAGGAGCAAAGAGAGCCTTCAGAATCGTGGACACAAAATGAAATAAAAACAAGACATTGCATTAATTCACTACCAGCTGACATGAGCAGGAACATTTTTATTTTTCTCACAGACACAGTTAGAGTATACAATAATGACTCTTACTGTACACTAACAAATGAAATCCGAAGAAAAACTGGACCACACCATGTAATGAAGTCACGGCACGGAGGATCAAGAGTCATTTTGAAACATCCAGCACAGCCACAAACTGCTTTTTTTTAAGATTATAAGTGAAGAAACATTTAGGCAGTAAAATAATGATCATAATGCATGCTAGGAGGATGAAGGTCTGCTGGCACCAACTTGTCTCGTGGCGTCTTCATCTAGTCAGAGTCGCTGCTGCTGCAGGAGCTGCTGGAAGACTGCAGCAGGGATGAAGACAACACACAGACATCAGCCAATCACCGTCGTTCAGTTCTCGACTTAAGATTTGGAACAAGTTGTTAGAGACCAGTACATCATATTGGAAAAAGTGATTCTTACCCCGTGACTGTCCTTCCCTTTCTTGTGACAATGGCCGTGCTTGTGGCCATGCTTGTGCTTGTGCTTGTGCTTGTGCCCGTGTCCATGTCCATGTCCATGTTCATGTCCGTGTCCGGGTCCATGTCCATGTCCATGTCCATGTCCGTGTCCGTGTCCCTGTCCATGGCATTGCCCTTGTCCCTGGCATTGCCCGTGTCCCTGGCATTGCCCGTGTCCCTGGCCACAGCCGGTTCCATATCCCGGGCCATATCCAGGTCCGTGGGGCTGAGGAGGGCAGTTTGGTGGGACTGTGCCTGGAGGATACTGAGGGTATCCCCCAGGCGCCTGCTGAGGGTGGCCTGGGTAACCCGGAGGGTACGGGTTTCCTACAGATGAGGACAAAAGAGGAATACTTACTTAGTCAATGCTTTATCGTAGAACACGAGCATGTATTTGTATTTGACGGCGGCGGTGTCCTTTACCTTGGTTGTGTCCGTACATTATAAGACTTCAGGTGAAACTACAGAAGCTGAAAGCAGAGAGAAAAGAAAAAAACACTTTAAACAAACCAACACACACGCACACACTGGTTTCCTGTATGAGAAGCTGAGAGGTCTGCACACGATGAGGTGAACTCACTGTGAGCTGGACAGCAGATCCACACACTCAGCCGTCACCTGCTGATCCTTTTTATGTGCAGCCCACTTCTCATCATCAGGCGGCAGAACGTCATGAGCTCCCATCACACTGTGCTTTGCTCCACCTATGGGCGTGGGTGTGTGTGTGTGTGTAATCTTTAACATGCGGTCAATACAGTCCATGGTCTAAGGTAATTATGCACACACCCACACCTCTGAAACTGTGTGCGTTTCTGTTTAAAGATGTGGTTTACAGCTCATGTTTTTGTTTGATTCTGAGCTCATTTGGTCATCTGCAACCTCATGACACCGAAACACCGGAACACATTTTGAGTCTTCTTTCATTGCGTATCTTCAGACATCCCTCCTCCACCCTTAAGAAATTATTTCTGAGTCTTATGAGACAGAACACCATGTTTAAATGTGATTATTTAAATCACTAATGAGGTCAAAAGTAGATCAAAATTAGAAGCTTCGTGAGTTTTTATTTGCTTTGCTGCTGTTCATTTCTGACAATTTTATTTAAATTGTTAACTATGATTTTGTTTGTTTCATATGTCACTTATTTTCTGATCTTTATATTTGGCTCAATTCATCCTCTTCTTTCTCAGGAAGACTGTAGCAACCTGAATAAGGAACAAAGCATTAAACAATACTGTGAAATGCACTTCTGTTTTATCAAGCACAAAACTGATTGGTTCTGGGCCAAAGGTGCAACATGTTTACACTCAGCCTCACCGCCTTGCTGTTGTGCACTGAAAAGAGGAGCTGCTCTGAAGTTTAATAATCATAATACACAAGTCTATGTGTCAGAGATTAAAATGTGTTACTGTGAGACCCGAAAGAGCGTGAATAAAAGATTCATAGCTGAGTAAAACTGGGCTCAGATGAGTGTGTTCTCAGGAGCTGCAGGGTGTGTGACTGGACAGAGCTGAACAAAGGTCTTAATTCAGCGTTCACATGACACACAGTGTAACTATGAGGTCAAATAAAACAGAGAATAAAGAGGCAAAGTTTTGTAGAGATGACCTGCTTTTATGATAAACAGAAGGCAGTTTTATGTTGCAAGAAAATGATACACAGAGTCACAAACCGACGCGTGGAGTTTTTAAAAAGTGTTGGCGTAACAGTTCATACAAGTTATTAAAGTATGTGTGTTCATGACAGCGAAACTTGACTTGTAAATTGCATTTATAAGCAAATATTTGAAGCAAAACAAACAAAGTTCTCAGATGCACACTTTGAATCTTCAAGGTCCAGTGTGAAGGATTCAGAGGGACACGAAGGGAACAAAAGGGAAATTTGTTTTCATCCCATCAAACTATTAGAATTGGTGAAATGTCACCAAATCCTACACGCTGAACCTTTAAAGTGGTCAAATAAACTGATTAGGTTCATAAATGAATGGCAGCAGGATGAAGGTTTCCGGGCGGCAGCTCGTCTTGTGTCTCCTCCCAGCCAGACGTCTTCCTCTAGTCAGAGTCACTGCTGCAGGAGCTGCTGGAGGACTGCAGCAGAGACAAACTCCGTCATAAATTCATTATTTCATGAAATAATCAGTGACACATTAAATAAATGAAATGAGTCATGTGTCTATGAGGAGTGTGACACTGACATATTATCACTTTTTAAATTGACACAGCTAACATGTTCATCTGTTCAGTCGTGTCTGTCCACCCGGTTAATAAGAGATCAATCATCACTAATCACTTTTTAGCACTGGATTTGTTCTCTCAGGACTCCTGGGAATATCTGGCTCTCCAGAAAAGCACTGAATAGCTATAAGAAACTAAAATGCTCAGTGGAGCTGCACAGACTGTGGAACTCCAGTGTGAGTTAAGACTTTACACAATCATCACAGGAGAAAATATTGATTACCGTCACTTTATGATGATCTTGCAGTGTGTTTACCCAAGTAGTGCCTAAATTCTGCAAACTTTCACCACAGAGGTGTTTCACTTTTGTATTAAACTGCATTAGTTTCAGCTATGTGTCGAATTTGAATTTATTTAAGAATATCATTTATGAATAAACAGTTTCTAATTGTATTAAACTAAGTAGTTGTTGTCGATGGACTGTGGTACAGTTTTTACTTCATAAATAACTAAATAAATTCATAGGCTCTTACCCCGTGACATTGCTTTCCTTTCTTGTGGCAATGGCCGTGCATGTGACCATGCCTATGATGATGGTGCCCACATCCATGTCCATGTCCATGTCCATGATGCCCGTGACCATGTCCATGTCCATGTCCATGATGCCCGTGACCATGCTCAGGACCATGTCCATGTCCATGATGCCCGTGCCCATGCTCAGGACCATGTCCATGTCCATGATGCCCATGACCATGTCCATGACCATGCTCAGGACCATGTCCATGTCCATGCCCAGGGCCACAACCTCCATGCCCTCCACACGGTGGGGCTACAGGATTACACACAGGTGGAGCACTGGGCTGGGGAGGACAGGGTTGGGGTGGCACGGGACCTGGTGGACACTGAGGGTATCCTCCTGGCATTGGCTGAGGACGCTGGTATCCTGGTCAAACAAAAGGAGTGGGGCTTATCTTGTTTTTCTTTCAGATTGTTTAGAGTTGGTGTCAATTTTTGCTCCCCCAGATTAAATAAATATAGTTTGGTAAAAGGACGGGGATGCAGTAAAAGTTAAAACTGACTGAGGATGAACAAAAGACAGTTACAACAGGTGAGTTATTTACCTTTGTTATTCCACGACATTTCAGAATTTCAGATCCAAATCCTGAAATGAAAGAAGCCAGTTAATTTGCACACCTTCTTAATGTAAGGAAAGATATAAATACATATATAAGATGTAGATTATGTAGATAGATTAAAGCAGTTGTGAAATGCAATATTGTGAAATATTGGTAATTATGCCCAGATAGCATCTAGTAAACTTACTGAGTGCTGGAGTTCACATCCACAGACACAGCAGTGAACTGACTCGGTTTTTATAGGAGACCACACCTCAGTCGGAGATGATCACTGAAAATGTCTTACTTTGGTGCCATCTAGTGGTCATCTTAATAATGACTCTGTGGCACACGGCAGTGCGCACCAGTATCACACCCAAAACAGATCACACCTTTTCAGATTCAACCAAGATTTTCTCCAGGATGGTTTTAATTTTCTGAAAACAAAATCTCTTTTGGAATAATCAGCTCATCTTCATTCAGTGACTCAAACTCAGAAAGTTATGAAAAACCTCCCAAACCATCTCTGTTTTCATGATTTTTTATTTGATTAGATTATTATTTCATTCAAGGCCATACAATCAGTGAAAACTCAGTTTGTGTTTTACATGCTTTGCACCAAGAATACACATGAAAATAAGGCCCAAAAACTTTTTAAGGTAAACTGTGATCCTTGTGCAGGTAGGCTGATGGGTCTTTTCCCGTCAAGGAGTCTGGTCTTCGTCTAGTCAGAGTCACTGCTGCAGGAGCTGCTGGAGGACTACAGTTGGGATTAACATACAGACAACACACATAAACAAGCAGAACAGCCAGTCAGTGAGAGAATGAGTTCAAGTCTTGTTAATCAAATATCAGTTTTAGAACAGACAACAGACAGCATAGATCTGAACATGCAAGGTAAAAGTTAGCACTTTCCCATCCATGTAGAGACACTAAACCTGCAACTGATCAGACTGTGTTTAAAAAAGGCAACATCCATGTGTGAATGTGTGCAAATACGTGGAAGTGCAGCCTGGTGTTCCTGCACGAGAACATTCGTTCTCCTCCTGGACGAATTACTGTGGGCCGGATTGTGTAAAACTTTCATGCTTCGCGTTTCTGAATTTGGAACAAAGCCCGCTTCCTGTTGTGAATGAATTCCACAATACTCAGTCTTACCCCGTGACAGTCCTTCCCCTTCTTGTGACACTTGTTATGCTTATGGCCACGCTTATGCCTGCGTCTGTGCCGAGGTCCGTGTCCATGTCCAGGACCTCCACAGTGTCCGTGACCACCACCGTGTCCAGGACCACCACAGTGTCCATGGCCACCACCATGTCCATGACCACCACAGTGTCCATGACCACCACATTGTCCATGGCCACCACCATGTCCATGACCACCATGACCACCACAGTGTCCATGACCACCACCGTGTCCATGACCACCGCAGTGTCCATGGCCATGGCCTCCTTGGCCACAGCCTCCACCTGTAATTGGTTATAAATTCATATTCAGCAACTGTGAATGAAACGCATTCAACACATCTGGAAGAACGAGGTGAGGATGAAGCAAAACCGGCTGTGTTTCCTTACCTTGTCTGTTCATTTCAAAACTTCAAACCCTGAAAGTGAAAAAAAATCAATCAAGTCAAATTATTAGAACAAATCCACACAAAACTCCCTCACGCAAACAAAAATCTTTTTAAACAGGAAACAAAAACAAACCCTAAAACCACCTTCACAAAACATTTAAGATTAGAGAAATGCAAGTGTGAAACGGTTTAAGGTGTGACTCAAAATCCTCCCAAACCGACCGTCACCCTGTGCTCAAGTTAGCTACAGACCATCATCATCCTCATCACCATCAGAGTTTTAAAAGTGAACTCACTGTTTGCTGGAGCGTGGGTCCGAAGACGCACCTGTCACCTGCTGCTCCTTTTATGTGCAGCCACACCTGAAGCAGCTCATCGGGGGCAGAGCATCATGAGGCTGGCAGTGCGTACAGTCATGTACATTTCGAAAGATACACAACAGCAGTACTGCAAATGAGTAAGAACAGCATTCACGTTATTTCTAGCGAAAGATGGCGAAATTGCTCGGTCACACACACACACACACACACACACACACACAATGTAACCCCAGGTTCAATGAATATATTTTGTCCTGTGCACTGCATGTTTGACGAGCCTGTTTGTCTGAAACCTTGCACTCATCACGAGCCACTGTGATGTTATCAGGAAGGAAAACCTGTATTTTCTGCTCCGATGGGTGAAAACAGACTCCTCAACAGGCCTGCACACACAAGTCGCTTGTTCACTCAGTGTTAAGGCAGAACTGTGTCTTCTGACTGGCTTTGTGATGCTTACAGGTGTTCACAGATCAATAAAACACAACTATCATTCAGCACGGTGTAGCACACACATCAGTCAACACAAAAACGGGCATAATAACAGGGATAATAAACAAGTAGTTTGATGTTGGCTTTATGTGAGCTCTAATACCAAACATTGGTCTGTAACTGTGATCCCTCACAAGCCATGTGGCACTTGAGACTTGAATGTTTCCTCTTTTACAGGTCAAGTCAGGTCTGGGAGCTGAACAGAGGATCTTTCAGGAGTTTCAAACCAAGTCATCGAGTCACAGGTCATATTTTTAGGGAGCTAGTGCACAAGGGTCCTCAAGGATTCAAGTCTCACATTTATTTGGATCTTTAGATATTTAAGTCTCACATTTAGTCAAGTCTTGAGGGAGTTAAATCCAAGATGAAAGGTCACGTCTGATCTCTGTTCTCAGGTGAAGACTTGTATCTTAGATACAAGATAGGTTTATTTGTCACACACACAATCATACTTGAGACTTGAGACTTGATTCCCTCGAGTCTCAAGTCAAGTTATTGCGGAATAAAGTCTCAAAATTAGTCTTTACGGAGTCAAGTGAGCAAATCAAGTCTCAAGTCCTCATTTGAGCTGAGCTGAGCATAAATCTGAAGTGTACGACCGCAGTAAAGGATAATCATGTTGCTGCAGAAATACTAAAATATCTAACCTAATATTTAACCTTTAAATATGTAACCTAATTTTTACATTTTTTATTTCTCCTTGTTGTGAGGAGGTGTCACCACACAGCTCCACCATCCTGCTGTAGGAAAAGTGTCAGAGGTGAATCAAAACAAGTTTTCTTATCAGATTTCGTAGCAACATGCATAAGACTCTGAACAAATATTAGAAAGCAACGCTGGCTTAACCAGTTTTGTCTCTGAATGCCTTGAACGCCTGCCACGTTCCTGCACAACAGCTACACAAATGAACGCTGTGACTGACAAGAGACTCTCCCATGATGCTCAAAAGCCATTGTATGTACATTACAGACTGAGATATTCACAAACTCATACACTTACTTCATAATCAATGAAGCATCTCAAAACATCATTTACCACCACACCTTTAACTCTTCTTCAGAAGTGTCCGTGACAGCATTAGTGGTCAAAGGGCAAAAAAAAAAAAAACCTGAGTCTTTGGTGACGAATTAAGCTTCCATAGTGTAAATCAGGTTAAGATGAATGGCAGCCTTGTTAGCTAAAAGAAACTACAGGCCTCATTACACCCCAGCCTTTAATGGAACAAACCACAGAGGAGGGATCTGGCTACCAGGACCCACAGACCTGCATCAGATGCCAGGGACGGATCAGGCTGTCTGAGGGGCAGGTGCAACAGTGATAAAATGGGCACCAGCTGTACGCAGTGGGGTGCCAGCATGCAGGGATTCACAAATGTTTTATTATGTGACTCAAATGTTATAAATTCTCCACCTCTGCAATAAAAAACACACAGCGGTCTGTTCACTATTTATTTGCAGGCACATGGAGACCAACTCATGTCAGCATGTAGGGCAGCCTGTACAGCACTGCATCACATTTTGTCCACTAAAAGGACACCCGAGAAGGCACTTTGTCATGTTTTATAAACCAGAAATGCAAACCAAGACGACACTGCATGATTTATATAAACATGGGGGCAATCTCCCCCTTTGCCCCCCTTGTGTCCATCACTGATGTGTTTAAAAACTAAAACGGCATAACAAACTTATTGTATGAATATTAAGGACGACAAAATATAGGCAGAATGTGAACATATAGGCAGAATAGATTCAGGAGGACACCGAGCAAACGGACCTGAGCCACGCAAACTCCTTCTCCACCGTGTTTCTTCCCTCTCTAACTGACTGTACACTCATGCAGTTCTCAGGGTAACAGTAAAACAGTAAACAGCAGTTAACAGTAAAATAGTGTTTCCATTGTACATGCGTTGGGGGGAGGATCAGGGCGTTGCTGAAAAAATGTGTCTTCTCTGCCAACTCTCTCATTCTGATAAAGGTTAACACATCATCGGACTTCCCCGCCCATAAGCTGGGTGTGCTGTGTACTGTGATTGATCAGTGTCAGGTGTTATGAGGGATTATTCTTCTAAATAAAAGAATTGTCTCGTGTTGCTCTGTGCTTGACCGTCTGCTGCGTACAAACCGATGTAACGTAAATTTACTGACGACACATCAAGACACAGAAAAGTTCTTTATTCTAAATGCAAATGGAAGGAAGAAGCAGGGATTTAAAACCAGCGCACATTAAGGGGGCGTCTTGGACAGCAGCAGATTATCACAACAGAGTTTTAAGGAGTAGCTCCGTCTGGAATGTCAACATAAAAAGAAATTCAAAGAATGAAATGTGGTGCGCTGATCTGATGGATCCGACTCAGATGCAGAGCTGAAAGCAGCACACACCAGAACCTGTTTTTATCATCTTAGAAATATTTCCAAAATGCAACCTATTTTATCCTTCAGAGACACAGAGACCTTTTCACATGCCTTCATTCAAAGTCAAAGGCCTGAATTAAATCGATGGCTGTACTGCAAGCTGCTTGAGGAAATCAGGTCAGCAGTGACCTCTTTTGAAATGCTTCTAAAAACAAACTTTAATCTGAGAGCTTTCACTTGAGCTTTTACTCGATTTATACTGACTGACCTTTGCTTTCTGGTTTTATTACTTATTGTTTTATTTGCCTACTGTATTGGTTTTGTACAATCTTTGTACGTGAAGCATTTTGTAGCTTTGATTTAGAAAAGCTCTCTAAAAGTGAAGGTTATGATCATTATAATATGTCCACATTCAGTCACTAAAAGTGCCCCACTTAGAAATGGTGCATAACTTGAAGCCTGAAAGTTCTGAGCCTTGTGGCTGTCGTCGTATTTCGCTTCAGTTGTAGACGGGTTGGCAGATAGTCTGAAGAGGCTGTTAAAGGATTTCACAGCTTCACCTTCCCAGCCAACGGACTGCCGGGGTAAAGACTTGAGAAGCGGCCGAGGGTCCAGACTGGGAAGACGTTTCTGTAGGAGGTGTAGCTGATAGCACAACTCTTGTTGAACACGCCTGCAATATTTTCCTGGGGAGGGAGAAAAATCACACATTAAAGCTCATGTGCTAACTTATCATGTTATTAGCCATATTGTTGGCAGAGTAAGCCAGGTGTGTGTGTGGGTATGTGACATGTAGATAATAAAGAGAGTCACCTGAGGCCAGTCGCCATTGGGCAGCTGCTTGTCAATCAGCAGCTGTACTCCTCTCTCAATGGCCCGTCTGTCAGGGTGCCTGTTCACACCCGCAAGACATTTGATTGAATTTAAATAAGTTATTTTGCTTGGCTTCGGATTAAATCTCACTGTCAACTACCAGAACTCTGGTAAATAATCCCATTCTGACATACAATACATGGGACATAAAATATACCAATGAGACAGATAAATAAATGACTAAAGGCCAAACTCAACACGAGACTTAGTTAAGAACTGCTTTACCTGGCGGCCATGAGGCCTAACAAGGCCCAGCAGGTGTTATGAATCTGAGCTGTGCTGCTCTGAATGTAGCGCCGCTGCTCGCAAGACTCAAAGTTTTCCCCCCAGCCTCCATCTGCCATCTGCTGCTCCAGCAGGAACTGACAAGCTTTCTGCACCTCCACACACACAACCCTGGAAACAGAGGCACAGCAGGGAGATTAAGTACGTCGGCTCGGACCTCATGGGACTCAAGTGCCAAGTGTCAGGTCTCAAGTCTTTCGGAAAGTTTCTGCGCCTCTAACACACAAACACACACTAACAGAGACACAGCAGCATAATTAAGTTTGTGGGCTGGGAGTTAATGGGCTTCCCGCTTGGCTTGGAGGAGCACAAGGTGAACTGTGTGGGTGAAAAAAGATGCTCGTGGTTCAGTGTGAAATGTCAGCGATCGCCGTTTGGAGCTCTTACTTGTCCTTGTAGACGTGACCCATACAAGCAAAGGCTTCGAGGCCAAACCATATTCCATAAGTGAAGCACACGCCCCAGGACCTGAACGTGAGCACAGAAGGAGCATTTCTTTTAATCAAGCACAACCTGTCTATTAGGTAAGATATCAGGCAGTAAAAACAGCAAGTGTAGTCTTACCCTTCCCAGGATCCATCGGGCCTCTGCGCCTTCCTGCAGTACTCCAGTCCTTCCTTTAGAGTGGAGCTGAAGGAAAAAAAATCAACAAAACAGTAAACTGTCACTGTACCGTCACTCACTGTATGTAGAAAAACATACGTGAGTGTGCATGTCGTGTGTGGTGTACCTTATCTCGTCAGCGCGGTGTTGAGGGTAGGCCTTCTGGAAGTGCCTCAGAGCCTGCATTACTGCTGAGGTACACTCCACATAGGTATAATCTATCATGATGTCACCTGTGTGTGTGTGTGTGTGTGTGTGTGTGTGTGTGTGTGTGTGTAAAACAGACAGCCAGAGGTCACACAGTGTTACTAATAAACATCACTACACAACATACACTGAATCCTCTTTTTAACATCCTCTTTCAAACATCATTAAGCTTTTTGCCCTTTTAAAGAAAAGACCTTCAGATTGCAACATTTCCGGAGTGCAGTGGAAAAAGTTTTCCAGCCTTTGAACGTTGGCAGAAATGTCACATTTGGCTCATTGTTTCCCTTTTTCATATGAGCAGATTGAGTAACACTGGGAGTCCTCACGGTGAACTGAGCCCCTTTACAAAACTGCATGTTAAATCAGGCACCAACTCGCACGATGCCGTCATTACGAAATGGACGCTTCTCTAACACCGAGAAATCAATTGAGTGTCTGAGTGATCAAGACTGAACATATCTGGCAGCGTTAAACAGGTATTGACACAAGGTGTTGGCAGCACACCTACCAAACACTTCGGAGGGGTTGAGCAGCTCCAGGAGTTTTCCTCCCCTCTTCGTTTCATATGTGGCAAATCCACCATCAGGGTTTCTCATGCTCAGCAGCTACAAGGAGAAGACGGACACAGGACACGAGACACGAGACGGAGCTGTAACGCTTCAAGACTCTGGCAGAAATCCATCATAAACCCATTAATCAAACAGTCAAACTATTCCTCTACCCCAGCATAACCTCTGTTATGAGAAAAGATGACAGCAGCGGTGTGTTCCTGCGCTTGAACGACCAGAAGAGGCCAAAGCTTACAGGAGAGCCAAGCAACAAATAAACATAAATTCATCTTTCATCCACTGATCCTCTGCAGACTCACCACATTGACAGCATCATAGAGGCGCTCTGAGGTGATGGGCTGGCCGATGGAGGGACAGAGTTCCTGCAGCAGCATCACTGACTTCAGGCCCTCAGCGGTGCAGTCAGCCACGATCCAACCACAGTCACGGGTGCTGAAGGGGAAGCCGCCCTGACGACACGGGATAAAAAGCGTATGCACATGCAGGCTAAGACATGTACTCTTTCAAAGTGTCACTTGTTAAACAATAACTTTTAAAAGTGTTGGGAAGTGGCTCTTGTGTGATACTAAGCTTTACCTTGTTCATTTGTCTGTAGTACTTCTGGTATTCAGGAGGATTCTCAGGTATCTGTTATAGTGGAAAAACTAGTCAGGCATAAGGGATTACAATCAATCAGTCAATCATCATATTACACTGCTTTGATCTTTAGCACACCTGAATCTTAAATAAGCACTGCTAAACACTAAGATATGTATGTAGAATATAAAAGCCTGTAACTGGTGGCACCTGTGTGATTTTGAGAAACTGATGGGCATCTCGGAGGCATTCGGCCAACCTGGGGTTATCCTGAGCTCCAGCCTGAAAGACCCGAACAAACAACTTCTCACAATCTAGTCAACTGATCACAATATGCTATTTGAAAGGCTTGAGAAGTGATTTTCTGTCTTGGCTCATGAGTGAGAAGAACTTTCACATCTCATCTAAAATTAAAACAATCTTCTCTTGGGAGTTTTTACACCTGGGAAAGTTGATATCAAATGTGGTCAGGGGTCATTATTGGGTTTTAACATGTTGGACTCGACACAGTGATGCCTAACCCAGTTTCATGGAGACCTAAACCATGTTATCACTGGCTGAATGCATCACCGACATAAATAACCTCTTCCAACAAAAAACAAGCTTGTAAGCAGCTTGAGAGCATCAGTTAAAGATCTTGTAACCGATGCTAAAACTCACAGGTGAGAAATCTGGTTGTTATCACTGATTCTGGCATTGATTTCTGGGTGTAACTTCGCCAACATAATAAAAATGGCCTTTTATCATCTTGGAAACAAATCCAGTGGGAGTATCTTTTCATCTCAGACTGATGCACAAAAACTCGTACAGACATATACCGACAATATTTCTCGTTATTTGGTCTATTGCAACACCCTCCTTACTGGAATACAAAGACTGACAACGGCCAACAAAAATGCAGCAGACACCTAAGCAGAAAGAACAAATTCGATCATATTACACCTGCTTATAGACTGTTGTAATATGTGCCTGCTTGCTTACTTACATTTACACATTTACACATTGACTTACAAACTTTTACAAAACTATTTTTACCTCAAGGAAAGCCTGCACAGCAAAGCAGGTATCCCAGAGCTGCGATCCGTTGGTCCCCTGTGCACAACAAAAAGGACAAAGTGGTCAAACATTCTGATTAATCTGATACTCTTACTGTAGGACCAAAGTATGGAACCAGCAAGTCAGAAAAGATTTTGTCTCAAGCTCATCCATCAGTTTTAACAACTCGTCTGCACTTTAACCGACTGCTTCCATAGCTTCCACTTCTTCTGGATACCAGAGCTCCAGAACTGCTCCCAAACACGAGCCTGAAGGCTGAGGCATGCTGATGATTTGATGATTTGTCCATCTGTGCATCGTCACTCAACATAGAAAAGGAGCAGAGAACACATTCTCACCTGCATTTTCATTCCATCTAATCCTAACCTGGAACACAGAGAGCTTCCTGTTAGCTGACCAGTCATATACCTTCTTGCACACATTTGGTTATTATTACCACTAGTAGAGGAAGATGTTTGTTCTGTTAATAAGTTGTTAGAGACCGCCTGACTGACCACAGGTAGTCTGGGATCCTGGACACATGCTCCTGAAAGGCCGGAGAGGAGGGACCATCCACATACCAGCGAACCAGCATGTTGATGGTCTTGGAGATCTGAGGAGAAATGCCAGTACTTCGTGATTAAATGTGATGATTTTAAAACCAATTGAAATGAGCTGAATTCAGTCCGTGTTCTCTGTGTCTCATATCTGTGGTTTCTGTGTCTGTGCATACGCTACCGGTCCAATGCTGATACATTTAGTGAAGCTGTCGTCTGCCTGGATGTGTTCATACAGTTCTTTGACGGCCTTCCCTCTCAGCGTTGTGCTGTGGTGGGCTTCGTACACGTTTAACAACACTGTTGGGAAACAGGAACAGAGTCCAGAGGTCAGGGGAGTGAATCACGGGAAACTGAAATCCCCCTCACTTCTTCTTATCATTGTAAAAAACACCCTGTAGGATAATGCTGTCTTTTCACAAATTATGACTCACTTGAGTGTGGAGTTGTAATCACATAAAACATCTGTTGTTATCTGTCAGCTCTTTAGCGGTCAGCTGCCTGCTCTACAGACACTTGCAGCGGCTCACGGTCACGGTGCAGACTTACTGTAGGCGACGGTGAGCAGTGTGCTGTGAGGGGTGTACAGGTCACACGCCGCCACATTGTTCCTCTGAGCAGGCCAGCTAATGGAGCCATAGTCCTGGACATAAAGCTCCTGCAAAACAACGAGCCAACAACACTCAGTTATGCACATGTGCCTCATTTAGCACTCATTAACGCCTTATACTGCAGGACCATTTTCTGCAACTTCCCCACAAGTTTTAACCCAAATTATTCCTCACTGACAGTAAGTAAGTCATTTGCTGGGCATGAATTATGATCTTAACATGCTTTGCTCAGTACTGGCCTTATAATGATATGGTCTGTTCTTATATGACAAACACAAAACTACAAGTTCCCTGTAAAAACTGTGTAAAGTACCCAAAGTAAACTGAAAGATGTTCTTGGGCTGTTTGGAGTATATGCGTGTTTTTTTTATTTCTTCTGACATGTAACACTCGCAGTCAGAGTGGAAAGTCAAAATCAAAAATCATCTCCCACACTGTGACTCAGCCAACCAAACCTGTGCAATCTGATAAGCATTGTGGCCTGAGTCAGTGAGAGTGTGTGAGAGAGAAACAAGAGAAACAACAGGCAGAGAAAAGCTGTGAAGTCAAGCTCCAACATTCAAATGTAGGAACAAGAAGACAAACGGGAGGGGGACTTCAACAAACTGCCTACTGTACTGGAAAACTGTCAAAATAAAAGATAAAGTGCTGCATTGGGCTGCTCCCTCCACATAGTTTCAGGGTGGGTCACAGAACAGGAAAATTCCACCTCCTCCTTCACCAGGGCACAGGGCATAACCAAATGGCCTGATAACTAAGAAATAAAGTGAATAAGAAGTGATGGCCTTCAGAGTCTCAGCTAAACTGAGAGTCCCAAACAGCTCTGGGAGGTCTTAAAGAAGCCAGAACTCTACTATCCAGAGATCAGAGACAAGAATCAGCTCCAATATGGAGCACTGAAGCTGCTCTGTCCAGTGGAAAAAAAACCTCAGCGTTGGAGTGTTATTTCAAAAGAAGTCTTGCGACTGAAGAAAGGTGGTCTTGCACCACAACGCTAAGCATCTGGCTGTAACGTGCTGACTTTGCTGCCCCCTGGTGAGGCCATGTGGTGCCAGCACCTGTCTGAGGCTGCGGACCAGAGCGTCTTCCTCTGCAGCCAGTCGGACAGCGTAACAGTAGCTCATGGGCAGGTAGACCTGACGACAGTGACACCACAGGGTGGAGGGGTGGGCTGGCATCCACGTGGGGAACAGCCTGGAACAGACAAAATGAAGGACATCACCCCTGAACTGAAACATTTTGAGTCTTCATGAAACTGTGGCCAAGATATTCTGCTGCGCTGCTCTGTGTGAGTAATTGTCAGAACATAAACAGCAGTGACTCGGTCGACTCTCACTTCATGAAAGCGTTTACTGTTTTAAACACTTGTTGTGTGGTCTTGGTGTGTGTGTGTGTGTGTGTGTGTGGAGTGAAAAAAAGGGATCACTTAGATTTCCAGCAAGAGCGGACGAAGGAAAAGGAGAGGCTGTTCACTCTACGGATAAAATGCATCATCCCACGGCTAAAATGTGGAATTCAACATAAATAAAAACAATTAATACAAAATGTCATTTTCTTTTCCTCGTCTCTCACTGCTGTATTATATGCACTAAAAAACAGAATTGTAAATTTCAAATATGTTAAAACATCTGCATCACTTATGGAAACAGACTCTGCGTGCATAATAAGCTTTTTAGTGATAATGTGTATTATTGCTTTTTGTACACATGAATGTTTGCCTAACAAAGATCCCGTGGGTCCAAACATGGCATCACTAAACTTTTTAGGAGGTTGCAGCTTTCAGTGTATGCGCAACTTCTACTTTTTCCTTGTTAGCATGGGCGCATGGCTGCATGAAGAAGGACGAGAGCACCACCTAGAGGAAAAGCAAGACATCACACTTTAATGTCACGCATGACTTTAAAAGTAATCCCGTTTCTGTAGTGGAGGCGACCTAGTTGGTGTTTTCTCTAACCTCAGGTGAGATCCTGAAGCTTTTTCTGAGCACTCGAGGCATGAATGATGGCGGATGAGGACATCCAACTTACCACATCTCTGGTAGCAGTGTGTTCATTCCCTCCCAGCTGTAGACATTTAAAATGGAGAGCCAGAATTTACCCCACGAGGGAATCCCCACAGCACCGCCTGCAGGGCATAAAGAACACAGACGGCTCTTAGTGTGAAGCCATTACCCTAAACAACACACACTGTTTGCTATACGCGTGACCTAAAGCTCACATTAAAAGCCTTTATTAAACACAAAGCAGTAACACTTTCTGCGTTATTATAATCAGTATTTAGTGCTGGCTGTAAGTACTTCTGTGTGTTTATTTGTTTATTTAAAGGATCCTCGTTAGGTGATGGCAGATTTATTAATAACTGACGCTTTGTTTTATGGACCAGTTCGACTTATTTCCTCCCACCTTTGCTGTGCAGGTTGTTTCTGGCTCGAACCATATCTGGATCATCAGGACCGACTCCCAGGATCCTCAGTGAGGTGTAACTCAGCGCTGTGCCAAAGACGGTCGACTTGTCTTCAATGTGTCTGAAGAAGAACAAAACATATCCACCATGCTGCTGTAATCAGTCTGATCCTGTATGTTTTTAGATGTTTGGCCTGTGAATATATATATAATATATATATATTAGTCCCATAACTGGGAAATTACAGCGTTACAGCAGCAAACAGGATATAGAGGGTGCAAAGCATGCAGGGATGAGGATGTGCGTTCAAAAAAGAATAAATACACAGGAAACAAGTACCTGCATCTGTACACAGTACAGAAAAGAAAAAGACTATTTACACTAGAGTCCTGTTACAGTGACTTGACTCAGAAGCACAAAAACATGAAATCATGGCACTGTTGACTTACAGACCCCAGCCTCCATCCGGCAGCTGCACGGAGCGCAGGTACCGCACCATCTCTTTCTTCCAGGCCTCAGCTAGCGGGATCTTAGCCACATGGCACGTAATCAGGAGGCCTGCAGCACAGACACGGACACCCATCTGCATGAAATCCTCTGCTGCTAAATGAAACGCCTGATTACAGGGTTTAAATGGAGGAGGAGGAGGAAGAGCTGGCGTTACCTGGGAGCAGGAAGAGAGGCCCACCGTAGTCCCCCGCCCAGTGACCGTCCTCAGCCTGGAGGTGACTGTAGAAGTTCATCCCTTTCAGAGCTGCATCTGCAGCCGTGTGGGCAGCGGGGGAGTCAGACACAAACTTACCCTGTGGGGAAAACTGGTGATTAGATTTCTCGTCTGATAATGTACGGCGACATGTGAAATCATTCTATACGGACTTTATTCTCACTCCGTAAACTGTTCAAACTCCTCCGACAGAATCGCACCATCGACTCAATCAGGACTGAATTTCACTGTTCAAAGCCTACCGTGTCCAAGCCGAGAGAACAGGCTTCCACCATCGTCTGCTCTCTGTCTGGGGTGTCCCGATCGTCCACGTAGCGCCAAGTCTGCCTGCCCTCGACGTTAGTCAGCCTCCAGCGGCTCAGGTCCGTGGCTGGCTCCGTCTTGTACGGCCCCCCTCGCCTCCGCAGGTGCCTGACAGGTAGAGCCACAGTGTGAACATCAGATCAGATTCTATTTCACATGTGGGGTGTTATCAAATCTCACAAAACAGATGGTGTTAATACCAACGCTGTACTCATCACATGATCGTGATCATCTCACATCATCATAACAAAAAAGCTATTAAACTTTAATAAACTTTATTTTAATTGTAAGAATGTTCATAAACAGGTGGAAAAAGATGTCAGATCTTTATTTAAGTGAGCGTACAGCCAAACCACAATGTAAAAAATACAAAACTGTGGTTTAGTTCAGGTGCCATGCTGAAGTGGAGGGACATTTATGTACACTGTGGGTTGTTTTAGCTACAATAACGCATCATATAAGTACACAAACTATATTATATTACTTTGTGTGGTGTTTTTATGTAAAATTTGTATACATTTTAATGCAACTGAGAACTGCAGCTGCAGTTTATTATTTTAATGACAAGACTTCAGTTTGAAATATCGTGAAGAAGGTTCACGTAGTATGTTAATTTGAAGTACTAAAATAAACATAAGCTGAACTGAATACATGCAGCGTATTGTACTGCAGACTGAGAGAAAAACTTTCCCACCTGACAGAATCAATCTAACTTTTACGTCAGTGTTCACACCTTGCCTCTGTGTTGACACAAATGTAACTACCTCACGTCGTCATTATTATTACACAAAACGAGTATTTTCCTGGCAGCACTACTCGTTAAATAAAACAAAATACTCACGTTCCCTCAGTCATATCGATTACTGACAGGCACAAAGTTAAATCCTCCGCTGAAGCACATCAGTTCTTTTCTTTTCAGCTCCTCTTCGGCCTCTGCCCCCCTTCTGCTCTCCTCATGGGATTTGTAGTTCTTTGAGGTCGGCGGGTTCATCGTTCAAGAGCAGTTCACACTCCATTTCCCGGCAGCCTTCGCGGTGCCGTCCGAGTGATTCTCTGCATGGAGAGACATGAGCAGAGACTCGGCTGTCCAATCACAAATCGGTTGGGCGGGGACAGGGGCGGCTCTGTCGTGAGGTCCTCCAATCAGAGCCTTCCTACGACAAACACCACACATGTGCTCACGTATTGATTAAAAGGACAGGTTTCCACAAAAAAGTATTTGTTTATTTTATTTTATGTCTGTATTTGTTGTCAGATATTTTCAAATTAGAAATGCAAAGTCAGTGATCTAAGAATCAGAACAGGAGTCAGGATCTTGGCTGTGCTTTCAGATTCTTTAATTAATTCAAAAACACCTTTGCAAAGCTGCAGAATCATTTGTTAAAAGGTTCTCCTTAGTCAGTTTGATCCATGATGCACTGAGCTCTTTCTTCCTCTCCCTTTTCTTCTTCTTGAATTTCCCTCAGGATCAATGAAGTATCTATCCATCCATCCATCTATCTATCTATCCATCCATCCATCCATCTATCTATCTATCTATCTATCCATCTATCTGCCGCTGCACAGATTTATGTTCCATTAATGCATGTTACCAACTCAACTTTGTCCTGGAGTCCTTGTGCTTTCTCGTCTCGCAGGTTAGGTGAAGATTATGAAACTCAACTTAAACTAACACTTATTTTCATTCATCAGTGAATCTGTCTCTTATGTTTGACTAAATGATTAGCTGTTAAGCTGTCTTTTTATGGAGTCCGAAGTGATGGCTGGAGATTTTTAGTTTCGTCCAACAAGAAGTTAAACACACACATGGAGAAGAGAACAGAGAGACAAAGTTTGGTAGAGATGACTTGCTTTTATTAGACAGAAGGCAGTTTTACGTTGTTTATCAGGAGGAAATGATTCTGATCAGCGTCTGATACATGAAAAGCAAACACAGCGTCACACACTGACTGATGCTGAAGTCGTTTTCACACAAAGCAACGCTGCAGTATTTGAAAAGAAAGTTTTGAAACACACACTTTGAATTTTAAGTGGTCAGATAAAGTGATTATGATGACGATTGGCAGCAGGATGAAGGTTTTCGGGTGGCAGCTCGTCTTGTGTCTCCTCCCATCCAGACGTCTTCCTCTTCATGGATTTAAAAATCACAACATCCCTCCCTCATGGCAAATTGTTTATTAAAATGGACAGCAAAAGTGGCTCCAAGCGGCTTCATGATGCAAGATAACTTCTTCTAAAGAAAAACACTCACTGTGAGGGAACTCTTCAACCAGGCCCGAGTTAAACACCAATAACACCGCAGTCATACACACACAACACGACAGCAGTGAAATCAAATCAAAAAGATGGCAGCCCCTACCAGCTTCCTGTCATCGATCTGTGTCTCATTCAGACAAAATCAGGCTTTGTTCTAAGATCCAGCAGAGTAAACATCTCATAAAGATATGACATTTTACACTGCAAAGCAGCCTGGCCTAAATTCCACCCAGCTTATCTACGCCAGACAAAGTTTCAGCCTCGCCAAGGCGACTTTGTCCTGGTTAACCTTATCAAATGCAAAACATGTTTAATCACTGACAACACTGTTAATGCTGTTGCAAGTTAATAAAATCTAAAAACTATTCACAATGTTGGTTTAAAAAAAGCTGTTGAACTAACTGGCTACATCACACAGCCTGGTGACGAACGGATGCCCACATTCGAGTATCTTTGAGAATTGCCCGACTTCTTGCACATTTGCTCATTAGAGGTTTCTTGTCATTGTTGTTACTATCATTTTTGTTTAAAATCTTCTTTTTTTGATGTCAGTGAAATTCGTCCTTATTTCTCAGCTTGCAGTAAAGAATCTAAAGGATCTAAGAGGCTCCCTGATTCATGAGACTCGCTGTAACATGCAGGATTCTCTGCTTTCTGTTTTTAAAAACACCAGCGAGCAACTGTTGAGTTTCATTCTGAGGTCGTCTGCTACTTTTGTTGAGCTAACGCTAAAACCACCAACATTCAATGTGATGTCTTCAGGACAACAAGCCAACAGCAATATATACCTCAGTAACCAGGACGACAAAAATGAAGTCAGAAGCTCGTTGTCCCGCTCCCGTTTGGCCATACAGGAGCATCAGCTGCTGCTCCACCAGACTACAGAGCAGCAGGAAAAACTGTATTCACTTTCAACATCTGAGCTGGTGGCAGACATTAATATTCACTGCATAAACACAGCCGCTCTTGTTGCTGATGGTCTCTCATGCAGGTCATGTAATGTCATCAGTATTAAAGTGAGACCGATTCAGGACCACTTCAGAGTTCCTTATAGAACATGAAAGTGTTGTTGAATGCAAGAGCTCCACTCTCCCTTGGATTGGAGTAATATTTGAGCAGGAGTACTTATACTTTACTGAAGTAATGGAGTGGTGTCCTTTGTCCTCCACTGGATGTCAGGCTCTGGATTGTTTCTGTCTGAGGTGTGGCCTCTCACAGTATAAAAGCAGTAAGAAAAGCAGTCAGTTCACTGCTGTGTCTGTGGATCTGCACTCCAGCACTCAGTAAGTCCACTGAAATTTACTCACCTTTTAGTCCTTGTGTTATTTTTAAGTAACTTTATGAATCCCAAGCTGAGAAATTACTTCTCTGCATTTAACCCATCACAGATTGAAACACACACACATGCAACATGCAGTGAAACACACAGGAGCAGTGGGCTGCATCAAGCGCCCGGGGAGCATATATTGGGGGTTAAGTGCCTTGCTAAAGGGCTGGCTAATGGAAGGTGAGGACATTATCACCCCACCACACTCAAATTTTACCTGCCCATCCAGTGGGGGAATCAAACCAATGACCTTCTGATCACAAGCCGCTTCGCCAACCTCTAGGCCACGGCTGCACGCAACCAATGTTATCTAATGATACACTGTGATGGTCTTCAGTTGTGTGATGCAAAGTCAGGTCATATACAACAATGGGAGGGCTGGTCTGTGATGTGTCCACCATCACTGGTGGTGACTCTACTACAAAACCAGCAAGTGATTTTCAGAAAACTACCAAACTGCCTGGAAACAACCCGGAAAATGGCCTGGCAGGCTCGCTCCAGTGGTTGTGTTGATAAAATAACATTCTTCCACTGTGTGAGATTAACATCACTGGCCTGTGAGAACCACCTGTCTTGTCATGAGCTCAGAAAAACAGCACAGTTTTCAGCTTTTGATGACATGTTTTTTCAGCTAACCCAAGAAGCTTTTTGGTTTACTGAGCTTAAGAAGTCTGAGAATTTTCTCCAGTGCACAGAGGAACACTCCAAGCTTCAGTTTATCAAAGACATTCAAAATCACCACATTTAGAGATCCCTGAGTCAAGACAACTGTGATATTTAAAAAGTGAATTATCCACCCTGCCCTCCTCCGCCTTCATATGTGTGCTATCCCACACCCCCACGTCCATGGTGAGGACCAGGGCCTGGTGGATGTGGCTGCAGGTCCTTGGCAGTCAGGGTAAGATCCAGTTTATTTAAATGTGAATATAAATGTGATCATCATTGAGTCTAACTGAGTTACGTTTCAGGCATACTAATTTCAATTTCATCAGTCCAATACAACTGAGAGTCACAACCCACATTGTTAAAAAAAATTTTTCATTCGACAAAAATGATCCTGAAAGGAAGAACTTAAATCATTTTGATTTGATCTCTTTTGGTCTTTCAAGTCCAACTGGTTCAGCTGTTCCAAAGACGACACATGTGAACATTTCCTCATGCAGCCTCTGTGGCAGACAGAGACACGACTCCTAATGGACGCTAACGTTGCTCTGCGTCTGCTGGACGCGAGCCGTCAGTCTTAAGTTCACAGATGGTTTTTGCTGCCCTCGAAAAGAAAGAAAGAAATGGAAGAAACAAGAAGGAATTTATTTGAAGTGTTACTGATATTCCATTAAATCATGAATTCACGACCTAAAGAGCTGACTGACTGAGTGAACTGACAGAGTTTGTCTCTGCTGTCGTCCTCCAGCAGCTCCTGCAGCAGCGACTCTGAGGTGAAGACGTCTGGATGGGAGGAGACACAAGACGAGCTGCCGCCTGGAGACCTTCATCCTGCTGCCGAGTCTCATCACGATCAGTTCAGTTCAGCGCTTCACATTCCAATTTCTCTGTTTTAAAGCTTCTGAGTGATGGGACGCCATGTTTGCTGTGTTTGCTTTTCATGTATCAGACTCTGATCAGAATTTCCTCCTGATAAACAACATAAAACTGCCTTGTGTCTAATAAAAGCAAGTCATCTCTACCAAACTTTGTGTTTTCATTTTGTTCATACAGCTCTTGTTTATACTGGAATGTTTATCAATTGAGACTCAGATCAGAGATTTCAGGGCTGAGCACCTGATCTCCACTGATCCTAGAACAGCCCCTGCTGACATTTGAACAACCATGTGAATGAGAGCTTTGCGTTCAGCAGACAGTCTGAGCAGACCAGCGTGTAGTGAAGGCTTGGTGTTGCACCGTCAGGTTTTGGTATTTGTTCAGCTCTTTGTGGTCTTTTCAGTGTGAGGGCATCTAAAGACACAATCAGTAAGAAAAATCCAAGTTAAGTTAATTCACTTCCAGTTAAGTTTGGCCTTTGATTTTTGGTCAACCACACCTTCCACTTTGGAGGAGTAACAGAAGGTCTAATCATAAAATACTCCGACTTCACTGATCCTGGATCTCGTTCTGGACTAAAGGGACCAGCTGGCAGCCCTGATCACCAGCTGCTAATTTGGTCTGATGTTTGGTTGCTGCTCAGAAGCATGTAGGTGTTTATTTCATTGGAACAAAAATAAATAAAAAATTGACAATTGAATGAGTGACTTTTGTGATTTTTGTTTCATCCAACAAAGATGTGTTGTGATGTGGAAAAGAGAACAGAGAGACAAAGTTTGGTAGAGATGACTTGCTTTTATTAGACAGAAGGCAGTTTTACGTTGTTTATCAGGAGGAAATGATTCTGATCAGCGTCTGATACATGAAAAGCAAACACAGCGTCACACACTGACTGATGCTGAAGTCGTTTTCACACAAAGCAACGCTGCAGTATTTGAAAAGAAAGTTTTGAAACACACACTTTGAATTTTAAGTGATCAGATAAACTGATTATGATGACGATTGGCAGCAGGATGAAGGTTTTCGGGTGGCAGCTCGTCTTGTGTCTCCTCCCATCCAGACGTCTTCCTCTAGTCAGAGTCGCTGCTGCAGGAGCTGCTGGAGGACTGCAGCAGAGACAAACAGGAAGCGTCCATCAGTCAGGACAACCTTTTAACGCTCATGAACCTGCAACTCCTGATTGGATGATTGCTCGTTCACCCACAAGCACACTGAACCTTCAAAAATTATTAAAAACATAATCTATAGTCTCTGTTTTTCCCCTGGATAAAAAAATCTTTAAAATATTTTAGTTATAACATGAATGACAAAGTATTTCTGTTATTTCAACAGAAACAAGCCCTTTAAGCTTGTTGTTTCTCTGAACACTGAACCAACCACACTTCCTGTTGTGAATAAAGTGAACACGACTGAATCTTACCCCGTGACACTCCGTCCCCTTCTTGTGACACCTGACGTGCTGGTGGCCACACTTGTGCTTGTGCCTGCATTTCTTGCCATCTTGCTTGCCACGGCCACAGCTGGTACCACAGACACATCCTTGTCCTTGTTTTTGCCCAGGACCATTGCTCCATCCATACCCCCAGCTTGCCCAGCTAGGACCTGGTCCATACCATCCACAAGGTGTAGCCGCAGGGTGGCACACAGGTTGACCACCGGGCTGAGGGGGGCAGGGCTGGGGACCACAGGGCTGAGGAGGACAGGGCTGAGGACCATAGGGCTGAGGAGGACAGGGCTGGGGTGGGGCAGTCCATGGTGGACACTGAGGGTATCCTCCCATTGGCTGAGGATAACAGCCATAAGGATACTGGTTTCCTGGTCAAACAAAGGGGGCGGAGCTCATCATTTTCTGTTTTAGTTTGTCTGAGCAGAACATGCTGAGGAAACTGCTCAACATCCTAAACAAGAATCCTACCGCAGCACCTTCAGTCGTAGACTGAGACCAGCGAGGTGCTCCACAGAACACCACAGGAAGTCCTTCCTCCCTGTGGCTATCAAACTCTTCAGCTCATCCCCTTTCTCCACATAGGACAATAACAATTTATCCTGCACTACAATTAACACTTTAAGATTGTATCCGCACCTTATCCTTTGTTGTTCTGCACCTTATTTGCTGTTATCTATTTTCATGTATATACTCTGTTGTTTTTCATAGTACTCTGTTATTTCTTTTTATATATTTCTCTGTTATTTTTATGTTTTGTGTGAAAAATTACTTGCTACTTTTGTATGCTTCTTCGTATTGTAACCCTGGCACAACAATTTCCTGCAGGATCAATAAAGTTCATATCTTATCTTATCTTATCTTATCTTATCTTATCTTATCTTATCTTATCTTATCTGACGAAGCTGATGTCAATTTTTGCTCTTTCAAGTTCAATAAACAAAGTTTGGTTTGACAAAAAGGACGGCCAGGTGGTGTCGGCAAAAGAGTTACTCACCGTACATTTTGGAGTTTCAGATCAGATCCAAACCCTGAAGTGAAAGAAGACACTGAATTAGACACATCTGACATAACAAATCAATACACACACATATTTTATGGTGATGAAGCTCAGAAAGCTGCTGGTGGACTCACTGAGTGCTGAAGTGCAGATCCACAGACACAGCAGTGAACCGACTCTGCTTTTATACAGTAAGAAGCCCCACCTCAGCTGGAAACAATCCAGAGGCCAACATCAGGGCCAGAGCCTCAACTCCCACCTGCATCACATGTGACAGACTCTGTTTAAATCCGACTCAAAATGCTGGCCATAACATTCAGAATAATCACCACACATCACTCTGCTGCATTACTGTCTGTTACAAATACTTGCTAAAAAGATGTTGGTCACGTTTCAGTGAAGACTCGTGGAGATGTTATATACAGATTGACTGATCATCTGTTGCAGTGAGGCAAACTTTTGTCACACATCAGTCCTCTTCCGGACGAAATTTAAACCAAACTTTATACAATAAACAGAGAAAATTTCACTCAAATCAGTGTTGTGCTGACTTTGCACATATGATTTATGTGCTGTGCTGTGTGATCGTGGACACATGACCAGCATGTTGATAGTTTTGGAGATGTGAGGAGAAAAAGAACAATTCTTCAAGTTCACATCCTCCATTAATTTTACAGTGGAAATAACTTGTAACTGTAGTAACTTGTGGTGTTAAACAGTCACATTTAACTCCCCTTCAGGTCAACAGGAACAGAAGGAGTCAGAAGGTCAGCGGAGTGATTTCACACAGCACATTTTTTAGAGAAATTCTAAAGAAAACCTTCTCACTTCTTCTTACTGTTGCACAATAATCCTCATCCTGTTGAGGATACTCCAGATTTTAGTTTTGTCATTAGTCACGCCTCACTTTGACTCCTGTTGTTGAGTTCACTGCTAACCTGCACTGTCCAGGACACTTCGGTGCTGGCAGACAGGAGGGAGTACTAAAAACCACTGGCTGAAAATCATCCTGGTGATTCAGAGAAAAGAGTTTAAAATTCAAAGAGGTGCAGTTCAGGGTCATATAAAATATTGTCCTCAATTATCCGTCGCCTCATGCGGTTTGTCTCGTGGTGGCGCTTCGTGTTGCTTTCAATAAGCGTCTGGGATGTGAGACTGAGAGCTGGTTTTGAAGCTGGGAGGAACATGTAAGAGTTTGTCCACTCTTGACTGAAAGCTCTGTTTTCACTGTCTAATCTTCTCATTTCAGAGCCCACCATGTAAAATTACTCGCTTATTTCTTTGACTTTTGCTCCTGTGTGTGTAACATTCAGCGAGCTGAGCTGCAGAATGGGTGTAACTGTTCCCTGAGTGGTAGCTGCATGTTAAAGTTATACTGAATAACATATTCCAGTCGGTCGTTTTCATTTTATTAAGAAGAATTAAGAATCTTTTCATTGGCAGTATATATATTTTTACATACACACACTGAATTTGTCTTCTGCATTCAACCCATCCTTAGTTGCACACACATGCAACACCCAGCAAATTACATGCAGTGAAACACACACAGGAGCAGTGGGCTGTAAATTGGCAAATTGGGGGTTAAGTGCCTTGCTCAAGCTGCCGGCTAATGGAGCAGGAGGAACATTTTCCACATTAGTCATTCCACCACACTCAATTGTTTTCATTCAAATTTTTCCTGAGCGTCTGGTGGGGGAATCGAACCAGCGATCTTCCGATCACAAGCCGCTCCTCCAACCTCTAGACCACAGCTGCCCCTGTTCCCCTATGAGCTGTGTTGTAGTCGTGTTGTGTCCAAACCAACCAAATTCGACAATCAGACAAGTTGAACCGCAGTTCAGAGCACACACTTCAGCTGGATAAAACCTCCTGACATGTTTGTTTGGAATCTCAGCTTTTACTCCAAACCAGCTGGTTATTTGAGGTGGTGATCGTTGGTCTCCGAATGGCTTAGAAGCTGTCTCACCACAGCTGATGTTCTGCGTACTGTCCTCATCCCCTGGACTTCCTCTGGGACATAGCACAAGATACACAAGAGGCCAATTTTTTCATGTCAGCCTCCTCATCAGCTCATCTCCAGAGAGAAAGAAGAAGAAGAAGAAGAAGAAGAAGAAGAGCTCATGTTCGATGGTGTGTCTCCCATTCAGAAGTCTTCACGTCTGGTGCATGGATTGTCTCTGTTAATTATGTTGCACACACTGTCCTCGTTTAGAAAAAATGTCTTTTGGAAAACAATTTAAATATTTTTAAAAAAATATGTAAGCAAGCATATGTAAGTAAACACATGTCCAGTATGGACTTGGGCCCCCTGTTTTGTATGTGGGTAGTAAACGGTAGAAACGTATCGAGAAACTTTTCGGGATCTCTCATCGAGGTCTTTTCTCAGTTCTTCCCTGTTCTGCTTCTGTTAATGCTGTCAGCCTGGCTGCAGAGGAAGACTTCCCCGTCCTCGATCTTAGACAGGTGCTGGAACCACATTGACTCACCAGGGGGCGCCACACTCAATGCGTTGAAGCCAAAAGTCAGTGATGTGTGAAACAGAGGGAGGAGAGGCTTTGTGTGTTACATTATGTTCACCATCAGTAACCTGTCACTTTTCTCTGAAATGTCAGAGAAAAAGTAAAAGTGCCAACAAGAGACCTAACACACAAAGATGATTGATTTACAAAGATATTAAACAAGAAGCTGGAAGGAACAAATGTTTGTAATTTTCATCCCTCTGTGTCTGCGAATGACTTGTCAGTCTGTCCGTTTCTCAGAAACTTAGATTAGATTTTGGTGGTCAAAGGTTACTGTGAGCTCACAAATTTACATAGATAGACAGCAATAACTCAGGTATTAAACTCAGTCCCATGTGGTCAACAAGAGGCCTAAAGTCAGATGCATGCGGTCACATACCGAACTAGAGACTCTGACTGAGCAGAGATCTTCTGTTCTGCTGGGTTGGACATGTGTGTAAAGCCTCCGTAGCTTCTCTGCAGCTTTGTAGTCCAGCACAAGCTGGTTGATTTCTGCTGATCCTGAGCTTCAGGTGGTTGTTGCTGCTCTCTGTCAGTCACTCCAGATATTATATGAGTGTATTATATGAGATGACTTGGATGTAAATTGCAACTTGACTGCTGCGTAGAGACAAACAACTGTGAGGCGTAACAATAATTAATTGAATGTTTAATTGACATAAGATTACAGAAGAAGGAGAATGAAGAGGTTGAAGTGCTGGAGAAATGAACTGCTTGAATGAAATGAATGCAATTACGATGAGCGTCTGATACATGAAACAAACACAGCAAACATGACGTCCCATTACACAGAAGCTTTAAAACAGAGAAATTTGAATGTGAAGCGCTGAACTGAACTGATCGTGATGAGAATCGGCAGCAGGATGAAGGTTTCCAGGCGGCAGCTCGTCTTGTGTCTCCTCCCATCCAGACGTCTTCACCTCAGAGTCGCTGCTGCAGGAGCTGCTGGAGGACGACAGCAGAGACAAACTCTGTCAGTTCACTCAGTCAGTCAGCTCTTTAGGTTGTGAATTCATGATTTAACGGAATATCAGTAACACTTCAAATAAATTCCTTCTTGTTTCTTTTGTTGTACGCTTTCATTTCTTTTTCTTTCTTTCTTTCTGTCAGGTCAAAAAGTTCTTCCTTTCAGGATCATTTTTGTCGGGGTGAAAACTGTTTTGTTTTGTTTTGTCTTTTTGGACAATGTGGTTTGTGACTGAATTGCTCTCAGTTGTATTTGACTAACTTTTTGATTAAAAATAAACTGGATCTTACCCTGACTGCCAAGGACCTACAGCCACATCCACCAGGCCCTGGTCCTCACCATGGACAACGTGGGGGTGTGGGATAGCACACATATGAAGGCGGAGGAGGGCAGGGTGGCATTGGCTGAGGACAGTAGCCAGACCCTGAACCGCCAAATCCACCTGCAGGGTAGCACACATATGGGCCACCAAACTGAGGAGGGCAGGGCTGAGGAGGACACATCTGAGGAGGTGCAGGACCTGGAGGACACTGAGGGTATCCTCCTCCTCCCATTGGCTGAGGATAACAGCGGTTTCCTAGTCAAACAGAAGGGGGTGGAGCTCATCATTTTCTCTTTTAGTTTGTACACAGCAGATGTCAAATGACTGGGATGGGTTCAAGTAAAAGTGAGACGGACTGACAACGAAGAAAGTTACAGCAAGTGAGTTACTCACCTGAGTTCATGCCGTACATTTTGCAATTTCAGATCAGATCCAAACCTTGAAATCAAAGAAGGTGTTGTTAAAATGTAAAAGCAGATTCAACCAGTTGTAAAACCTAAAATGGTACATCGCATAGAAATCCAAAAACAAAACTGCAATTCACTGTGTGCTTTATTAAATATCAGAAAACAGTCAGTGCAGGTCAGAAGAAAATTCATCACAAAGCCTTCAGCATGTCTGACTGATGACAGAATGAAACAACACGGCTAACAAAGGAAATACAGGATTAGAAATCTATGGACACACACACACACACACACACAGCTCAGCCACTAGTGGACTTACTGAGTGCTGGAGTGCAGATCCACAGACACAGCAGTGAACTGACTGCTTTTCTTACTGCTTTTATACTGTGAGAGGCCACACCTCAGACAGAAACAATCCAGAGCCTGACATCCAGTGGAGGACAAAGGACACCACTCCATTACTTCAGTAAAGTATAAGTACTCCTGCTCAAATATTACTCCAATCCAAGGGAAAGTGGAGCTCTTGCGTTCAACAACACTTTCATGTTCTATAAGGAACTCTGAAGTGGTCCTGAATCGGTCTCACTTTAATACTGATGACATTACATGACCTGCATGAGAGACCATCAGCAACAAGAGCGGCTGTGTTTATGCAGTGAATATTAATGTCTGCCACCAGCTCAGATGTTGAAAGTGAATACAGTTTTTCCTGCTGCTCTGTAGTCTGGTGGAGCAGCAGCTGATGCTCCTGTATGGCCAAACGGGAGCGGGACAATGAGCTTCTGACTTCATTTTTGTCGTCCTGGTTACTGAGGTATATATTGCTGTTGGCTTGTTGTCCTGAAGACATCACATTGAATGTTGGTGGTTTTAGCGTTAGCTCAACAAAAGTAGCAGACGACCTCAGAATGAAACTCAACAGTTGCTCGCTGGTGTTTTTAAAAACAGAAAGCAGAGAATCCTGCATGTTACAGCGAGTCTCATGAATCAGGGAGCCTCTTAGATCCTTTAGATTCTTTACTGCAAGCTGAGAAGTAAGGTGACAGATTTCACTGACATCAAAAAAAAGAAGATTTTAAACAAAAATGATAGTAACAACAATGACAAGAAACCTCTAATGAACAAATGTGCAAGAAGTCGGGCAATTCTCAAAGATACTCGAATGTGGGCATCCGTTCGTCACCAGGCTGTGTGATGTAGCCAGTTAGTTCAACAGCTTTTTTGAAACCAACATTGTGAATAGTTTGAGATTTTATATGCAGTTAGATTTTATTAACTCGCAACAGCATTAACAGTGTTGTCAGTGATTAAACATGTTTTGCATTTGATAAGGTTAACCAGGACAAAGTCGCCTTGGCGAGGCTGAAACATTGTCTGGCGTAGATAAGCTGGGTGGAATTAAGCCAGGCTGCTTTGCAGTGTAAAATGTCATATCTTTATGAGATGTTTACTCTGCTGGATCTTAGAACAAAGCCTGATTTTGTCTGAATGAGACTTAACACAGATCGATGACAGGAAGCTGGTAGGGGCTGCCATCTTTTTGATTTGATTTCACTGCTGTCGTGTTGTGTGTGTATGACTGCGGTGTTATTGGTGTTTAGCTCGGGCCTGGTTGAAGAGTTCCCTCACAGTGAGTGTTTTTCATTAGAAGAAGTTATCTTGCATCATGAAGCCGCTTGGAGCCACTTTTGCTGTCCATTTTAATAAACAATTTGCCATGAGGGAGGGATGTTGTGGTTTTTAAATCCATGAAGAGGAAGACGTCTGGATGGGAGGAGACACAAGACGAGCTGCCGCACAGAAACCTTCATCCTGCTGCCAATCGTCATCATAATCACTTTATCTGATCACTTAAAATTCAAAGTGTGTGTTTCAAAACTTTCTTTTCAAATACTGCAGCGTTGCTTTGTGTGAAAACGACTTCAGCATCAGTCAGTGTGTGACGCTGTGTTTGCTTTTCATGTATCAGACGCTGATCAGAATCATTTCCTCCTGATAAACAACATAAAACTGCCTTCTGTCTAATAAAAGCAAGTCATCTCTACCAAACTTTGTCTCTCTGTTCTCTTTTCCACATCACAACACATCTTTGTTGGATGAAACAAAAATCTCCCGTCACTCATTCAATTGGCAATTTTTTATTTATTTTTGTTCCAATGAAATAAACACCTACATGCTTCTGAGCAGCAACCAAACATCAGACCAAATTAGCAGCTGGTGATCAGGGCTGCCAGCTGGTCCCTTTAGTCCAGAACGAGATCCAGGATCAGTGAAGTCGGAGTATTTTATGATTAGACCTTCGGTTACTCCACCAGCTGCAGCTCATCACTTCTCAGCCACCAAAGTGGAAGGTGTGGTTGACCAAAAATCAAAGGCCAAACTTTGAGACCAAACATAACTGGAAGTGAATTAACTTAACTTGGATTTTTCTTACTGATTGTGTCTTTAGGTGCCCTCACACTGAAAAGACCACAAAGAGCTGAACAAATACCAAAACCTGACGGTGCAACACCAAGCCTTCGCTACACGCTGGTCTGCTCAGACTGTCTGCTGAACGCAAAGCTCTCATTCACATGGTTGTTTAAATGTCAGCAGGGGCTGTTCTAGGATCAGTGGAGATCAGGTGCTCAGCCCTGAAATCTCTGGTCTGAGTCTCGATCGATAAACATTCCAGTATAAACAAGAGCTGTATGAACAAAATGAAGACACAAAGTTTGGTAGAGATGACTTGCTTTTATTAGACAGAAGGCAGTTTTATGTTGTTTATCAGGAGGAAATGATTCTGATCAGAGTCTGATACATGAAAAGCAAACACAGCAAACATGGCGTCCCATCACATAGAAGCTTTAAAACAGAGAAATTTGAATGTGAAGCGCTGAACTGAACTGATTGTGATGAGAATCGGCAGCAGGATGAAGGTTTCCAGGCGGCAGCTCGTCTTGTGTCTCCTCCCATCCAGACGTCTTCACCTCAGAGTCGCTGCTGCAGGAGCTGCTGGAGGACGACAGCAGAGACAAACTCTGTCAGTTCACTCAGTCAGTCAGCTCTTTAGGTCGTGAATTCATGATTTAACGGAATATCAGTCACACTTCAAATAAATTCCTTCTTGTTTCTTTTGTTGTACGCTTTCATTTCTTTTTCTTTCTTTCTTTCTGTCAGATCAAAAAGTTCTTCCTTTCAGGATCATTTTTGTCGGGGTGAAAACTGTTTTGTTTTGTTTTGTCTTTTTGGACAATGTGGTTTGTTACTGAATTGCTCTCAGTTGTATTGGACTAACATTTTGATTAAAAATAAACTGGATCTTACCCTGACTGCCAAGGACCTGCAGCCACATCCACCAGGCCCTGGTCCTCACCATGGACAACGTGGGGGTGTGGGATAGCACACATATGAAGGCGGAGGAGGGCAGGGTGGCATTGGCTGAGGACAGTAGCCAGACCCTGAACCGCCAAATCCACCTGCAGGGTAGCACACATATGGGCCACCAAACTGAGGAGGGCAGGGCTGAGGAGGACACATCTGAGGAGGTGCAGGACCTGGAGGACACTGAGGGTATCCTCCTCCTCCCATTGGCTGAGGATAACAGCGGTTTCCTAGTCAAACAGAAGGGGGTGGAGCTCATCATTTTCTCTTTTAGTTTGTACACAGCAGATGTCAAATGACTGGGATGGGTTCAAGTAAAAGTGAGACGGACTGACAACGAAGAAAGTTACAGCAAGTGAGTTACTCACCTGAGTTCATGCCGTACATTTTGCAATTTCAGATCAGATCCAAACCTTGAAATCAAAGAAGGTGTTGTTAAAATGTAAAAGCAGATTCAACCAGTTGTAAAACCTAAAATGTTACATCGCATAGAAATTCAAAAACAAAACTGCAGTTCACTGTGTGCTTTATTAAATATCAGAAAACAGTCAGTGCAGGCCAGAAGAAAATTCATCACAAAGCCTTCAGCATGTCTGACTGATGACAGAATGAAACAACACGGCTAACAAAGGAAATACAGGATTAGAAATCTATGGACACACACACACACACACACACAGCTCAGCCACTAGTGGACTTACTGAGTGCTGGAGTGCAGATCCACAGACACAGCAGTGAACTGACTGCTTTTCTTACTGCTTTTATACTGTGAGAGGCCACACCTCAGACAGAAACAATCCAGAGCCTGACATCCAGTGGAGGACAAAGGACACCACTCCATTACTTCAGTAAAGTATAAGTACTCCTGCTCAAATATTACTCCAATCCAAGGGAGAGTGGAGCTCTTGCATTCAACAACACTTTCATGTTCTATAAGGAACTCTGAAGTGGTCCTGAATCGGTCTCACTTTAATACTGATGACATTACATGACCTGCATGAGAGACCATCAGCAACAAGAGCGGCTGTGTTTATGCAGTGAATATTAATGTCTGCCACCAGCTCAGATGTTGAAAGTGAATACAGTTTTTCCTGCTGCTCTGTAGTCTGGTGGAGCAGCAGCTGATGCTCCTGTATGGCCAAACGGGAGCGGGACAATGAGCTTCTGACTTCATTTTTGTCGTCCTGGTTACTGAGGTATATATTGCTGTTGGCTTGTTGTCCTGAAGACATCACATTGAATGTTGGTGGTTTTAGCGTTAGCTCAACAAAAGTAGCAGACGACCTCAGAATGAAACTCAACAGTTGCTCGCTGGTGTTTTTAAAAACAGAAAGCAGAGAATCCTGCATGTTACAGCGAGTCTCATGAATCAGGGAGCCTCTTAGATCCTTTAGATTCTTTACTGCAAGCTGAGAAGTAAGGTGACAGATTTCACTGACATCAAAAAAAAGAAGATTTTAAACAAAAATGATAGTAACAACAATGACAAGAAACCTCTAATGAACAAATGTGCAAGAAGTCGGGCAATTCTCAAAGATACTCGAATGTGGGCATCCGTTCGTCACCAGGCTGTGTGATGTAGCCAGTTAGTTCAACAGCTTTTTTGAAACCAACATTGTGAATAGTTTGAGATTTTATATGCAGTTAGATTTTATTAACTCGCAACAGCATTAACAGTGTTGTCAGTGATTAAACATGTTTTGCATTTGATAAGGTTAACCAGGACAAAGTCGCCTTGGCGAGGCTGAAACATTGTCTGGCGTAGATAAGCTGGGTGGAATTTAGGCCAGGCTGCTTTGCAGTGTAATATGTCATATCTTTATGAGATGTTTACTCTGCTGGATCTTAGAACAAAGCCTGATTTTGTCTGAATGAGACTTAACACAGATCGATGACAGGAAGCTGGTAGGGGCTGCCATCTTTTTGATTTGATTTCACTGCTGTCGTGTTGTGTGTGTATGACTGCGGTGTTATTGGTGTTTAACTCGGGCCTGGTTGAAGAGTTCCCTCACAGTGAGTGTTTTTCATTAGAAGAAGTGATCTTGCATCGTGAAGCCGCTTGGAGCCACTTTTGCTGTCCATTTTAATAAACAATTTGCCATAAGGGAGGGATGTTGTGGTTTTTAAATCCATGACTCAGTCTCAGACTTTTGATTCTAAGGTCACAAATCCATTTCCGATTTAATTTTTTTCAGCACTTAAACTATTGAACCTTGATTTGAAACCTGTTTGCTCTGTCACGACTGCTTCCTGTATGATGTTTTAACAGCTACATGTTTTGTTTTAATTTGGGCAGTCATTGTGAGATTGTGAAAGAGAGTTTGCTATCAGTGACTTGTTCAAATAAAGCTGAAGCTGATGCTGATAATTAAATAAACTTTAATTAAGGTCAAAGATAACAAATTAAGCTGCCACAGCTGCTCAAGAATGTCTTCATGTTTCAGTCCAACAGCAAATAAAACTATAAACACTCCAATGTTTCAGAGAGAACAATCAAGCAGTCACCGCAGCCCATTTTGGTTCTGATAAGGTTGCTCAGAATGTGCTTGTAATCACAAAACCTGGTCAGAGAATGACTCCCTGGAGGCATCGACAAAAACTGCTCAACTCGAGCAAAACACCATCCAAAAGTCCGCAGGACTCATCCTGTCAAAGTGAAGTTCTTAGCCCTCCTTTGGGCCAGATGATCTACTGCTGTGAAGGCTTTACAAATCCAGTCTTAATGTCTTGCAGCAGCTCTCAGTGTCTCATCTCGTCCGTGTTGACTGCGTCTCTCCAACCACTTGAGATCAAGTGAGGTGCTGCATTGATCCCTCTTGCAGGATATTCTTAAATATCCTGTGGTTTGTGAGGCACCTTTATTTTTAAATCTGGTAGCGTGCGCATGGTTGACATCAGACAGAAGATAATCTGTGAAGTCTGAGTTTGGCTTAAAGTAACAAAAGCATAGAGATTCTTAGTTTCAGGTGATTGAACACCAATGAAAATGTAATGATGAATATCAGATTCAGTGTGCACCAGTAAATCCCCCTGAACTCTGCATCGTGGACCTAATCCCCCTGATGGACTTGGAGTAAGTCTGAGGATCTTTCATGAGGCATATCAAGGAAATCGTGCGTTTTTTAAGGAAACTTATCAATACTAGTGATAAAATACCAGCTATAAAAGCACAGTATCAGAATACAAGTTGTTTGTGTTAGTGAAGGGAAATCAGAACACCTGCACGCTGACCCCACCTGAACCCACTTCACTGGCTAAGCCTGTTCCAGGGCTTTGCCAAAAGGCGTTGATAAGTAATCACAACTGCCTCGTCATTTGTGTCACCACGAAGCCTGCAAAGCTGCAAAGGCAGCTGCAAAGCCTTTGCAGATAAGTCTATTTAATATGTGTGGACAATTCTGCACATTGCTGTAGCTTTTAGCGATATCTACTTCCACAAATTGACACAATGCAGTAATTGCATTGCAATCATGATTTTTTGCTCTGAAGTTTGGGGGTTGAACCCAGCTGGGGGTCTTTCTGTGCAGAGTTTTCATGTTCTCCCCGTACAGGTTTTCTCTGGGGGCTCTGCTTTCCTGGCATACAGGTTAGGTTAAGTGGGAACTCTAAACTGCCCGTAGGTGTGGATGTGAGCGTGGGTGGTTGTGTCTTTGATCTGTCCAGGATGTACCAGAGTCTCAGCTGTGACTCCCCAGTGGATAAGCATGTGTAACTATCTATATGTGCTCAGTCACACAAACCTTTCATCGGAATTTCATGCTTTGTCTCCTATGGACAGAAAACCTAACGTCTCCATTGTGTTTATGAACTGCATGACTGCTCTCAGCTTAAGTTGTGTTGTTGTCTATTCCATCAAAGAGACATTTCACCTTTAAACTGAAATATAATAATAAAAGCTGCAGGTGGGAGTTGAGGCTCTGGCCCTGATGTTGGCCTCTGGATTGTTTCCAGCTGAGGTGGGGCTTCTTACTGTATAAAAGCAGAGTCGGTTCACTGCTGCGTCTGTGGATCTGCACTCCAGCACTCAGTGAGTCCACCAGCAGCTTTCTGAGCTTCATCACCATAAAATGTGTGTGTGTGTGTGTCTGAGTTTGTGTGTTGATTGATGTGTACTCATCTTGTATTTCCTTTCTTAACTGTATTGTATTATTCTGTCCTCATGTCAGACATGCTGATGTCTTTATGATGTGTTCATCACTGACTGCACGATGCAGGACTTCTGACTTCCACTGTCTAATGTTTAACAGAACACGCAGTCTTTTCCTCAGTGGACTGCAGTTTCTGTCTTTCTAAACAATATAATATTTTAGGCTTTACAACTGTTTAAATCTGCTTTTCATTAAAATTGTATTTCTCTCCTTATGTTAAATGGGGTTTGTGTTTAAATTATGTGGCTTTTTTAATTTCAGGCTTTGGATCTGACCTGAAGTTCGGCAATGTCGTGGTATAGCGGAGGTAAATACTTCAGCTCTCAGTCTTTTGTTTATTCTCCATTTTTTCACTTTTACTAAAACCCCACTGCTGTCCTTTTTGTCAAACTTGAATCTGAAGGAGCAAAAATTGACATCAAGTGTATCCAAACTTAAGCAGAGAATAATAAGCTCCGCCTCTTTTTTGACTAGGACACCAGTATCCCCATGGCTGCTTTCCTGAGCCAGGAGGATACCATCAGTGTCCACCGTGGACTGCCCCTCCTCAGGTCTGCCCTCATCAGCCCTGTGGTCCTCGGCCCTGTGGTCCTCCTCCCTGCCCTCATCAGCCCTGGGGTCCTCCTCCTCCCTGCCCTCATCAGCCCTGGGGTCCTCCCCCTCCCTGGCCTCATCAGCCCTGTGGTCCTCGGCCCTGTGGTCCTCCTCCCTGCCCTCATCAGCCCTGGGGTCCTCCTCCTCCCTGCCCTCATCAGCCCTGTGGCCCAGCTCTCCAGTGTGGACCAAGGCCTTGTTGGGCAAGTTGGGGCCATGGCCATGGACAAGGATGTGGTCCTGGACAAGGATGTGGCCCTGGACAAGGATGTGGCCCTGGACAAGGATGTGGTCCTGGACAAGGATGTGGCCCTGGACAAGGATGTGGTCCTGGACAAGGATGTGGTCCTGGACAAGGATGTGGCCCCGGCCAGAAACTTGCTGAAAAGTGCAGGCACAAGCACAAGTGTGGCCACCAGCACGTCAGGTGTCACAAGAAGGGGACGGAGTGTCACGGGGTAAGATTCAGTCGTGTTCACTTTATTCACAACAGGAAGTGTGGTTGGTTCAGTGTTCAGAGAAACAACAAGCTTAAAGGGTTTGTTTCTGTTGAAATAACAGAAATACTTTGTCATTCATGTTATAACTAAAATATTTTAAAGATTTTTTTATCCAGGGGAAAAACAGAGACTACAGATTATGTTTTTAATAATCTTTGAAGGTTCAGTGTGCTTGTGGGTGAACGAGCAATCATCCATAATGACAATAATCAGGAGTTGCAGGTTCATGAGCGTTAAAAGGTTGTCCTGACTGATGGACGCTTCCTGTTTGTCTCTGCTGCAGTCCTCCAGCAGCTCCTGCAGCAGCGACTCTGACTAGAGGAAGACGTCTGGATGGGAGGAGACACAAGACGAGCTGCCACCCGAAAACCTTCATCCTGCTGCCAATCGTCATCATAATCACTTTATCTGACCACTTAAAATTCAAAGTGTGTGTTTCAAAACTTTCTTTTCAAATACTGCAGCGTTGCTTTGTGTGAAAACGACTTCAGCATCAGTCAGTGTGTGACGCTGTGTTTGCTTTTCATGTATCAGACGCTGATCAGAATCATTTCCTCCTGATAAACAACGTAAAACTGCCTTCTGTCTAATAAAAGCAAGTCATCTCTACCAAACTTTGTCTCTCTGTTCTCTTTTCCACGTCACAACACATCTTTGTTGGATGAAACAAAAATCTCCCGTCACTCATTCAATTGTCAATTTTTTATTTATTTTTGTTCCAATGAAATAAACACCTACATGCTTCTGAGCAGCAACCAAACATCAGACCAAATTAGCAGCTGGTGATCAGGGCTGCCAGCTGGTCCCTTTAGTCCAGAACGAGATCCAGGATCAGTGAAGTCGGAGTATTTTATGATTAGACCTTCGGTTACTCCACCAGCTGCAGCTCATCACTTCTCAGCCACCAAAGTGGAAGGTGTGGTTGACCAAAAATCAAAGGCCAAACTTTGAGACCAAACTTAACTGGAAGTGAATTAACTTAACTTGGATTTTTCTTACTGATTGTGTCTTTAGGTGCCCTCACACTGAAAAGACCACAAAGAGCTGAACAAATACCAAAACCTGACGGTGCAACACCAAGCCTTCGCTACACGCTGGTCTGCTCAGACTGTCTGCTGAACGCAAAGCTCTCATTCACATGGTTGTTTAAATGTCAGCAGGGGCTGTTCTAGGATCAGTGGAGATCAGGTGCTCAGCCCTGAAATCTCTGATCTGAGTCTCGATCGATAAACATTCCAGTATAAACAAGAGCTGTATGAACAAAATGAAAACACAAAGTTTGGTAGAGATGACTTGCTTTTATTAGACAGAAGGCAGTTTTATGCTGTTTATCAGGAGGAAATGATTCTGATCAGCGTCTGATACATGAAAAGCAAACACAGCAAACATGGCGTCCCATCACTCAGAAGCTTTAAAACAGAGAAATTTGAATGTGAAGCGCTGAACTGAACTGATCGTGATGAGAATCAGCAGCAGGATGAAGGTCTCCAGGCGGCAGCTCGTCTTGTGTCTCCTCCCATCCAGACGTCTTCACCTCAGAGTCGCTGCTGCAGGAGCTGCTGGAGGACGACAGCAGAGACAAACTCTGTCAGCTCACTCAGTCAGTCAGCTCTTCAGGTCGTGAATTCATGATTTAACGGAATATCAGTAACACTTCAAATAAATTCCTTCTTGTTTCTTCCATTTCTTTCTTTCTTTTCGAGGGCAGCAAAAACCATCTGTGAACTTAAGACTGACGGCTCGCGTCCAGCAGACGCAGAGCAACGTTAGCGTCCATTAGGAGTCGTGTCTCTGTCTACCACAGAGGCTGCATGAGGAAATGTTCATATGTGTCATCTTTGGAACAGCTGAACCA
Organism: Scatophagus argus; assembly: GCF_020382885.2. NCBI lineage: Eukaryota > Metazoa > Chordata > Actinopteri > Scatophagidae > Scatophagus > Scatophagus argus. The sequence goes on along the minus strand of NC_058503.1, from coordinate 20,949,081 downwards.
GTTGGACTTGAAAGACCAAAAGAGATCAAATTAAAATGATTTAAATTCTTCCTTTCAGGATCATTTTTGTCGGATGGAAAATTGTTTTTTTTTTCTTGTTTGTTTTTGTGTTTGTTTTTTAATTTTTCTAACAATGTGGGCTGTGACTGAATTGCTCTCGGTTGTATTTAACTAACATTTTGATTGCATAAGTGAAATTAATATGACTTCCATGTAACACTTACACTTTGTCAGTGCTCTGCAGTGCAGCATTTAGAGACTCAGTGATTGACACTTCACAGAGGATCTTACCCTGACTGCCAAGTACCCACAGCACCACGCTCCAGGTCCCGGTCTTCACCACGGACAGCGGCGAGTCGTGGTATAGTAAGCAAATTTACCAGAAGACTGAGGAGGGCACCATTGTGGTCTTTGCTGAGGAAAGCAGCCAGTCCATGAACCGCCCGGGCGACTGTAGACAGTCGACACAAAGGGCGGAGTGCAGGACTGGTGTCGCACAAAGCCTGGACGACACTGAGCGTATCCTCCTGGCTGAGAATAGCATCCATAGGGATACTGGTTTCCTGGTCAAACAACAGGAGTGGAGCTCATCATTTTCTCTTTTAGTTTGCATGCACGACGATCTGTCAGTTTTTGATCTTTCAAGTGTTAAGAAAAAGACAGCGACGGGATTTTAGTGAAGGCAAAAAAGACAGAAGAGAGAAGAACTGGAGTTTTTACCTCTGTTGTTGAACGACATTTCTGTATTTCAGATCGGATCCAAACCCTGAAATTACAAAAGCCACGTAATTTAAACATAAATCTGACTTGTTGTCATGAAAAAGCAGATTTAAGCAGTTGTCAAACCTAAAATGTAAATTTTTTTCTGCAGTCCACTGCATGTTTCATTAGATATTAGAAAACAGTGCAGGTCAGATGTCCTGCATCAAGACAAAGAAGATAAAGACATGATGACGGAATAATACAATACAATTAACAAAGGAACTTACTGAGTGCTGGAGTGCAGATCCACAGACACAGCAGTGAACTGACTGCTTTGCTTACTGCTTTTATACCGTGAGAGGCCACACCTCACCTCGCTGCAGCAGGTGTATCATTAGTTAACTTTACCAAGTTACACATTTTGGTCAATGCCAAGATGAACTTTTGTTTAACATGAGAGCCACATCACGTTCATACTGGGTGTGTCTGCCTTAAATGTCACGTTAATTACCTTGCAGAACATGACAAGAACACAAGGCCAAAAGGTGAGTAAATTTCAGTCCCTTTTGTGGATGACACAATCTTACTTCACTTAACAAAATACCAAAAGGGTGGAGCAGCTTAGCTGAATCAGCTGAGGTTTGATGATAGTTAAGGTGTGACAACAACTCATCAGACCACATTTCTTTTATTCTTTGTTCAAAGTGTTACACCCACAGGGATAATATCAGCCCTTGTAAACAGTTTGTCTCAGCACAGAGCACACTGTCATAACAACACAAAATAAAACTAATGTGTTTGCAGAATGCTACCAACTGAATATGCTCTTCTTATACCCAAACTTTTCCAATCGTGTCCAATGTGGATCACCAACAGGCAGCCTGGACTCATTCGTTAGCTGAGTCGTATCGAGTACTGACTGTCTCCAGGGTTTTCCAGCTAAGCGTCCAGTTATCATTACGGTCCTCCCATGTTTTTAAGAGTCTGGTCCTGGAGATAACATTAATTTTCTAAGTGAAAAATGAAAGTGAAAATGTTTTTAAAAAAGGCTAATTAGGCTAATAATTCAGTAAATCAGATCAAAATATTTGGGCCCTTGGACAAGTGTTGATGACCCCTACGGTGCCTTTCAGGTAACATGAAAACCCAAACACACACATAAAGGCCCTCTGTAGTCTCAGTGTTGGGTGGACTCAGTGAGTCCCCCCCCCCCACTCCCGTTGCAGCTAACGTTAGCTAGCATCGTACTGTTCGCAGGTTAAAGCTGACGGTTGAAATCTCCAACACACTGCGTCTTCTGACCATTTCCCCATCCAGACTTGTTGAACCTTCCTCTTTGTTTGCTCTCACTGCAGAGCATCACTGCCTCCTTTAAAACTCCTGTAGTTTCAGTGCATCTTAATACAGAGATTCACATCCTGGACCCGACACAGTGGACCTGAGCGACCTGATGGACTTGGAGTAGTTTTGAGGAACTTTGGGTAGGCCTGTCATGGAAGTCACGTGTATTGTAAGGAAACGCACTAACACTGGCAGTGATTAAAAACATGTCTGTGAAAGAAATGAAAATGCAGAATTGGAGTTGGGCGTGTTAATGAAAGGAAATCAGGACGCCTGCACACTGATCTCCACTGCACCCAAACTGCACCCACGTCACTGTCTAAACCTGCACCAGGATTTTACTAAAAAGCTTTGATTAGTAAACACAACTGCCTCGTGCAAAAGAGGACACGCTGATATTTCTGCAGGTCACGTGGTTAATTGCAGGTTTGGTATTTGGTTTGGCAGAACACTGTTGTTGTTGTTGTTGTTGCTGCTGTTGTGTGAATCACCACACAGGAAGCACAGCGAAGCACAGCAGGTCAGTGATTTTACGAAGACGCATTGAACAAATGGTCAGTTTAACTGCAGTTCATCATGTGGTTTGTCCAAAGGGGTGTTTCTGTACTTACAGTAGCTCTCTATGAAGGCTCAGACCTTGTAGCCACTCAGACCAGGTAGTGACAGGTAGTGATAGTAGTGACCTGAGCAAACGGGATGTGGGATGAGTATCGAAGTACCAGTACATTCAGAAGGGACAGTGTACTTCTTGTACTGCTTGTGTGTTACAGTCTCCATCCTGTGGTGTTCACTGAAAGAGAGTAATCAGTAGAATAAATGAGACGCTCAGATTATTTTTCATGTCATTTATTTATAATGTCGATGTGTGCGTAGTTCACTGGTAGAATAGTGAACAAACACCCTGTAGACAATCAGTGTCGAGGATTCACCCACATGTTGGTATAGTTTCTAATAGTTTTACAGTCACAGGGACGTATACTTTAAGTACACATGAACTGCTTGCAGAGTTTGGCTTAAGTAACATTTTGGCTGCAGGACTGCTTGTAAACATAGTTGTTTACACAGTGCAGTATTGGTACTTTTACTACGATGTGTACTTCCTCCACCCAGACTGTCTGCCTCAGAAATGGTGCTCCAAGACTGAAAAATTCAGAACTGATGAGCGAGAGGCTCCCCCCCTCCATTAGCCGGCTGATGTGCCCTTGAGCAAGGCACTTAACCCCCCAATATGCTCCCCGGGCGCTTGATGCTGCCCACTGCTCCTGTGTGTGTTTCACTGCATGTGTGTGTTCAACTAAGGATGGGTCAAATGCAGAAGACAAATTCAGTGTGTGTATGTAAAAAAATATATACTGTCAATAAAGCTGATTCTTTCTCTTCTTCTTAAAACTTCAGTCGTCTTCTTCACTTTCACTAAAATCACCGTCCTTTTCGACAGGCTTGAATTTGGAGAACATATCAGCTGTCTTTAGTCTTGGGAATTTAACATACAGCAAAATGAACACGAACCAATGCTGAAAACAAATGCCGTTTGCATCTGTGGTGTGCATTGCCGCCTGCCACAGCGTCATTGTTGACATGACCACCAGATGGCGCCAAACTAAGACATTTTGAAATCAATTTGATTATGTGTGAATGAGATCCAGTATCAGTGTGGTCGAAGTATTTTATGATGAGGCCTTCTGTAACTTTAGCAGCTGCAGGAGTCGGAGTCTTAAACACATAAAGATACTCAGAGTACAGTGATGCCAATGAGGTCAAATGAAAAAGAGATTCAAAGTTTTGTAGAGATGATTTGCTTTTATTAGACAGAAGGCAGCTTTATGTTGTTTATCAGGAGGAAATGATTCTGATACATGAAAAGAAGAGTTTAGATTCTCTCACATTTTATGCAAGGTAGGAAAGTATGTGACTTTTAAATGCATTAATTAGCCCGATAAAACAAAAAACAGAAGAAATTTGAATGTGAAGCGCTGAACTGAACTGATCGTGATGTGAATCGGCAGCAGGATGAAGGTTTCCAGGCGGCAGCTCGTCTTGTGTCTCCTCCCATCCAGACGTCTTCACCTCAGAGTCGCTGCTGCAGGAGCTGCTGGAGGACGACAGCAGAGACAAACTCAGTCAGTTCACTCAGTCAGTCAGCTCTTTAGGTCGTGAATTCATGATTTAACGGAATATCAGTAACACTGTAGATAAATGAAACAGGATAAGAATCAATTTATGAAAGCATTAAAGAGTTTAAACAGTTAACAGTTAAACAGGTTGATTTAAAAAGCACATGACTCTTTTAAGCATTTTACAGCATTTAATTTGGTATGTCAATAAATCAACTTACCCTGGCAGTCCAGGACCTTAGCGACATCCAAATCCCCAAGAAGGCCCACACACATAGGGCTGGGGTGGAGGACCGCAGGGCTGTGGAGGACAGGGTGGAGGACCACAGGGCTGTGGAGGACAGGGCTGGGATGGGAAAGTCCATGGTGGACACTGAGGGTATCCTCCCATTTGCTGAGGATAACAGCCAGGATACTGGTTTCCTGGTCAAACAAAGGGGGCGGAGCTCATTATTTTCACTTTTAGTTTGCACGAAGCTGATGTCAATTTTTGCCCTTTCAAGTTCAATAAACAAAGTTTGGTTTGACAGAAAGGACGGCCAGGTGGTGTCGGCAAAAGAGTTACTCACCGTACATTTTGGAGTTTCAGATCAGATCCAAACCCTGAAGTGAAAGAAGACACTGAATTAGACACATCTGACATAACAAATCAATACACACACACATTTTATGGTGATGAAGCTCAGAAAGCTGCTGGTGGACTCACTGAGTGCTGGAGTGCAGATCCATAGACGCAGCAGTGAACCGACTCTGCTTTTATACAGTAAGAAGCCCCACCTCAGCTGGAAACAATCCAGAGGCCAACATCAGGGCCAGAGCCTCAACTCCCACCTGCAGCTCTAATTTCTTAAGATTTCTTAAGAATTTCTTAAGAACCTTAAGAACACACATCACACAACATTTTAACTATTTCTGACTGTTTTTAAAACAGTATGGCAGCTCATTATTCAGTTCTTGACTGAAGAGTCAGAATGAGTTTGACTCTCGTTAATCAGTTTTTCAGTCTGGGAGCAGAGAAAAGAGAAACTTTGATTCACCAGTTGACTCCTGAGACAAGACAGTCAGTGGGGGGCAAAGTATTCATATCGTTTACTTATGGAAAAGTTCTCAGAAAGTAACAGCATCACTCTGTGAAAATACTCTGTTACATGTGAAAGTCCTGCACTGAAACTTTTGTTTCAGTAAAAGTGTGTCAGTACAGGAGAATGTACTTAAAGTATTAAAAGTAAAAGAACTGCATTAAGGAGGATTTTACTGTTGAAGCTGGTTGAGGTGGAGCGATTTGAAACTCCTTTTGTGTAAAACTGCAACTAGTGATTATCTTCATTATGGGTGGATCTACTGATTATTTTCTCCTTTAATCAGCTAATTAGCTTGTTTTTTAAAAATTCTTAAAATAGTGAAAATTGTCACACAGCAACCTGTTTTATCCAACCAACAGTTAAACATCCAAATTACCAAAAAAAAAAATAATAATAAAAATAATAATTAAAATATTGTAAAGGCAAAACAGTAAATTTGTACATTTCTGCAGCTGAAATAATGAAAACTGAGTTAAAGGATTATTAAAATATGTTTTGATTTTCTGTCAGTTCAATAAAACAAAACTTTCATGCTTCACATTTCTCCAAATTCTGAACAAAATCCACTTTTTGTAGTGAACGAACTGAACACATTCAGTACATGTGAAAGAAAAGAAACGAGGATTAATCACAAGCAGCCGTGTTATTTAGCTCAGTCGTGTCTAAACATTTCAAAACCTCAAACCCTGGGAGCAAATAAAAGTCTTTCCACGCAATAAATAAAAAGACAGAGAAACACCTTTACAAAACATTAATGGATGGATGGATGAACCTGGATTTGAACTTTAATGACATGAAAACAGTTGGCGTCAGCTTTAAATGTGAGGGCACAGAATGGGAGTGCGAATGTGTCGATATCTGTGTTGTAACAGTCTCAAAATGCTGAACCTTTCAAGATCACTTTGTTACACAAGAACTGACATCTGGTCTCATCGATACGATTCAGACGCCTGCTTGATCAGCATCGTCTCCTGTGAGGGATTATTTTGTCTACACGAAAGATTTGCTTTAGGTTCCACATGTGCTGTAAGATATGGAAACATTCACACAGGTACACGTTCACACACCTGGAAGCTGCTCAGTGCAGCCACAGTCTGATCTGCCAATCACTGAGCAGCTCCACTGGAGGTGTTGGAGTTTGAGGGTCAGTGGTCAGACCCACAAGAGATCTGAATGAAGAACAGATTTTGTTTGGATTTTTTCAGAGCAAATAAATAAATAAAATACACATAAATGACTGAAGGCTAAACTTAACAGGAGACCTTCAGTCTGATCTGAAAAAATCAGCTGCTTTAGTTAGTAATTAGTTTTGTTGAGTGTTGTTCGAGTTTCATTAACTGCATTAGACTTCTGTCTCATTCAGTGATTAAAACTAACACAGTTTAAGTGTGTATAAATACATGATATATGCAGTCAATGTAAATGTAAATGCAGTGTTGAGTGCTCAGAGTCTGTATTACTGCTGAGGTACAAACCACATGGGTAAAATCTGTCCTCATGTCGCCTGTCTGTATGTGAGAGACAGACAGATGGACAGAGAGACACTGTGTTAGTATTAAATGTCACATTTCACAACACATACTGCATCCTCCCGCTGACAGGGAAAAACAGGATCCATTTTCTACTGAAGTCACCACAATGTTGCTACATATTCAGGGCGTAAAGGGAAAGTCTCCCACACTTTGAAGTTTGAAAGCAAACAGAAATGTTGTGTTAATATTTGGGTTCTTGTTCCTCTTTCATATTAGCAGGTTGAGTAACACTAGGAAACCTCGCAGTGAACTGAGCTCCTTTACAAGACTGAAGGTTAAGTCAGACAGACAAACTTACACGATGCTGTCATTAAATGTTTTTGATACCCAGAAATTAATTCAGTATGTTTTTCTGTACATTTTAGGCCTGTTTTTAATCATTAGCTATGGACTACTACTTTATGTGCATTAAATCTGCACTGACAGTACAGTGGTGGCAACAGACCTGCCAAAACACCAAGGCTGGTGTGGAAGAACTTGACTGGCCCACACAGAGTCCTGACCTCAACCCCATCCAACACCTTTGGGATGAACTGGAACGGAGATTGTGAGCCAGGCCTTTTGGTCCAACATCAGTGTGTGACCTCACAAATGCTCTACTGCATGAATGGGCACAAATTCCCACAGAAACACTCCAACATGTTGTGGAAAGCCTTCACAGAAGAGTGGAAGCTGTTAGAGCTGCAAAGCTGTCTGTGTGTTTACAATGAGACGTCATTAAAGTCCCTGTTGGTGTGATGGTCACATGTCCCAACACTTTTTGTCTATATAGTGTAGTTAAGAAAAGTTCCTTATCTTGCAGGCTGATCCACCGAGACCCTGTGTCCTCACACATGAGCAGTTTACATAAAAAAACAACACTTTTATTCAGTATTCAGCTGTTGGATGTTTTCATCAGTACAAAAATAAGTTCAAACCACACAGAAGTCAATCCAAATAATTCAACATGTTTAAGACGAGAAAAGTAGCTTTTCTAGAGGCTTTAGCACACTTTGAGAGTCATAAGGTTTGTGCAAAACCCAACACACACAATACACACACACATGAAAGTTAGAAAGGCAAAATCAAAAATTAAACCAAGAATAAAAATCTTGATTTTCTTTTCATATTGTACAAACCCAGACCTTAATTCACACAAAAATAGACACAGATTGTTGCAATCAGTGAAGTCCTAACAGAGTGAACCCAGAATGGTTTCTCAGTGTTCTGCTGTTGTCACACATTTCCAAAGCGCAGTCATCTGTTAAAAGATTTTTCCTTCATCAATCATCCACGATGCTCAGCAGACCACTCAGCTTCAGTCTGCAGGCCAGCTCCTCCTCTTGGCTAGCCAGAATCTCTCGCTCCAGTTCCTTCAGTCGCCATGCCACAGACATGGGCGTGGCTTTAGGTCGGTCCGCTCTGTCTGACGGATCATCAGGCTCCGACTTCTGGACAGTCCAAACAGGGAAAATGTGTGATTACTGCATTTCATAGACTGAAACATTTAGAAAATGTTGTTGCTGATGATGATTAACAAATTAGCTGTTATTAACTACAAACCTGCCACCTTCGCCATTTCTAGCAAAACAGTTTGGCAGTTTGAAAAAGGACATAACTGGTCCCAGGGCACACGTCGTACCTGTATGAGTGCAGGGCCTCGGGCTTTGGCTGTGGGTGTTTGTGTTATTGTTGTGGGCATGGACAACAGAGTGGAGGATGGAATGAAAAGCGGTGTGGACAAGTGGTCCACGGGGTCTCCGTCCAGCCAACGCTGAAGCTGGTCCATGCTCCTGTAAAACACAAACACAACGTGTACATTATATTTTACATAATAACTGTAATGGAGCCTTTCTGTGCGGGGTTGAATTCTATGCCAAAGTCATTGGTACTCAGTCGTTCCACCTTTTGCTTTCAGCCTTCTCCTCCTGTAAGCTCTGCAGGACTTTGTGGGCCAGCAGCTCCTGGGCCGTGGGGGTGTGTGTGATGTCCAGCGGGGCTGCCGGAGCGCCGACGGGCTCCACCAGACTGTGGAACAACCTCTGTCTGAGGGTCTGACTGGTGGGCGTGGCACAAGCAGCTGCACTCGCCCTGAGGGTCGAGGAGGAAGAGTAATTGGAAAAAGGAGAGAACAAAGAGACGACAATGAGATCTTCAGGGTCATGAAATCTTTGTCTTTTTTAAAAGTGAGTGGAAGGGACAGGAAGTCAAGGTTAGTTCATGGATGGAAGGTGCAGCACTGTGCAAGGACTGTGTACATGTGGAGGCCTGCACTGTCCAGTGTTTTACTTTAACATGTGATGCAGTGACAGATGTCAGTTACCTGACAGCAACTAAATCTCACCAAATTGATAAATGCTGCAGCACTAATTTTACCAGCTGGAGGTTAACGAAGAGTTCAATGCCCTGAACTGCCTCAAGGTCACAGGTTGCTGCCAGCTGTTTTAAAGTAAAGATGATGGCGGTGGCGGGTTTTTGGAGTTTCTCACCCTTCCTTCTCTTCTTGCTTCTCCCTGTGAGTTTGTCTGATGGCCTCAGTCCATTCCTCGGGTGGCTGGAAACCCTTCAAAGACTCAGTGGAGAAGTAGACCAGGATCTCCCCGTCCTCAGTCACAGCATCTTACATGACAAAACAAACAAATACACACTGAATGCGAGCCACACCTCATTGGTTCTTCACAGAGGAATAACCTTCTCCATGACTGTCCTCACCTTCGCAGACAGGTGGCCCAGGGATCTGCCAGTCTTTCAGCTTGTGGTCTATGCATATCATCAGAATGTCGTCCCAAGGGATCTGACTGAAGGCCGGACAAACAGTACGATGAAGCTTTAGCCTGACCCTTTCCAGAAGGTTTTCCAGCCGTGACATCAGCAGGGGCTGAGTGCGGCGGGAGACTGGGATCTGAGTGGCGTAGCCAAAGATGGAGGAGCAGAGCTCAGACCACGAGTCTAGTGGAAGAGATAATAACAAAGGTGGTGGAGAGAGGGAAAGATGGTTCATGAATACACATACCTGCTCTGTGTTCCTTTTGTACTCAAGAGGATTTTGTACAGTCAGGGAAGCATAAGAGAAAACCCTGCAGAGATAAATCAAAATGACATCTCAGTCACTGACCTGTGGCAGACAGCTGCTCCCACTGTGGCAGCTGCAGGCTCAGGATGACTTTGCGTAGCCAGGCCAAGTGAGCGACAGAGTTCCAGCCCATATGAGGGACAAAGTCACGGGTATCAGGCTGGCAGAACTCCCCTGGTGGCCACGAGAGTCTGCTGAGCTCCTGCGATGCCACTTTGTCAGCAATGTGAGCCAGGACAGCGTTGTAGAGTCGGATGACGGGCGCAGGGTCCTCAGAAGGCAGACACGCAGCAGCCCGCTCCTGGCGGTGGGCATAAACTCTGGGACTGAACTCACGACTCAAACTGGCCTCTATGAGCTGCACCAGGGTCTGGCAGGAGAGTGGGAAGGGTGGCGGAGCACGAGCCAGCAGCCAATGCAGAGCCTGTCTTAGCTAGACACACAGGACAAGAGCAGAGAAGGTGGTGAAGGCCATAAAGACTGGGAAGACTGGGATCTGAACCTTTTTGGCTTACACTGAAGGAGAGTCTACTTGTAAAACCTTACTGTACATCATATATAAATTGTGGGCAGTAAACTCATGTTTAGAAAAGTGAAGGACATTAAATACAAATGGTGAAACGGTTCAAAGAACTGTCTGTGTGTGGTGGGTCTCTGCATGTGGATGTGCAGTACCTGTTTGGATCCCTGAAGGTCACTTGTGGTCTCTGGTATGAAGAGGAACATGTACTCTGATATCAGGCCTTCCTTGACCAGTGTGTGCAGCATCAGGGCTGAGAGATGAAGCACCGTGACAGGAACATTTCAGTGTTTACACATTTTGTCCAGATTAATTCAGCTACTGCACCAAGAATGAAGCCTGACACAGAATACACCTTCTACAGCCAGCCTAAAATCCCAGTTTTGACTTTAATCGTAGAATATATTAACTAGAAACATATCGAGCTGTTATTAGCTACCTTCTTCCAGTTTCTGCGTATCCCCACCAACAGGCCCTGGCACCAGGATGACCAGAGGCAGCGGGCAGTGCCAGGTGCTGGCCTGTTGGAGCTGTTTGAGCTGAAGCAGGGCTGACAGCAGAGGCACATCCTGCTCCTCGAGTCCCATCAACATGGCGGGGAGCAGCGTGATAAGAGCTCCCGCCCCATGCAGCTCACAGCACTCCTCCATTTTGGACAAGCCGTCTTCGGTCAGAGGGCCCCGGGATGCCTGCAAAAAAATCATGTGATGTTCAGCACGGAGGCACAGAAGTTAATATCTTCATCTACATAAATAACAATTAATCAGCACCAACCTGGGTTGCTAATAAGTCGAGATACACTGTGTTTGACAGCTTTGCTGAACATCACTGACTGTGTTCAGAACATGCTGATCTCTGAGGAACATTATAAGTACGACCGTTTGTTGTCTCATGGTAACGGGTTCCTTCAAAGCTTGCTTCTCGAGATAATGAGATACTCGTGATCTCAATTTAATGACAGAAAAACCACAGATGACATTTCATTTTATCTTTGAATTCTAATCCCTGATATTTCTTCTAATTCTTATCTTCAGCTCAACCTTAAGACTATGCCATGTTGTGTTTCACCGCACATACGGTATGAGCATGTGACATCAGCGTCAGCAGAGACGAGCTCCACTGACTCAGAAACGTTCAGGTCTGTTTGACTGCAGTCACCCTGTAAGCTGCTGTCTGGTCTTACCTTGATGCTGATGTGCACTTTGTGAATGTGCTGTTCTTTTTCCTGGAGTGTGCTGGTGACACGGAGGGTCTGCAGAGTGCCATCAAGCTGCTCCTCACTCGACCCTGACCCCTTGTCACCACCGAGCTTCGCCTCCAGCCAGTCTGACAGGATCCTGCAGGAGAGGACACGCTTGATGAAAGGTTCGGTGAACACCGGGAGCCTCCGATCTTAACAGATAATCAAGGTGACCTGTTGTCATACTTAAGCACTGCTGCTCACCTGTCAGCCAGGCTGGTTACACTCTCGTGGTCGCTTGGTAAGAGGACAACAGCTTTCCAGAAGATTCGGTCGGGTGGGTTGGCGATATTCTCTGTCACCAGGGATGGCAGGTCGAGTGGCGCCCACACTGTTTCACTGAGACAAACGGCAAAAAGAGGTCAAAGTGCCGTTTTGTGATGTCGACCACTGACCAGATGAACATACTGACGACTTACTCGAGCAGCTGCTGATAGTAGTGGTGGACTCTCATTTGGTGAATCACTTCTTGTCTCATTTTCAACAACCTTGACAAAACACAAAACATGTGACTGGAGCAGAAAAGTGACATTTACTTCAAGTCGTATGTAGCGGGAAGGAGCACACAAGTTTGTAAAAAGAGCGGGAAACAATGTTGGCAAATTATGAACCATATTCACCACGTCTTCATCAAACCCTCATGTGCATCCCACAGACACACTGGTGTAACAACAGTGATTTAAAAGGAACAAACCTGGTGCTGGACAGGGCCAGGGTGCCGGCGTTTCCCAGGTTGACCAGACCGCGAGCCAGATCTGACATGGAGGGCTGTGCAGGGGCGCTGGGAGCCAGAGCCTTCAGTTTGAATCGAGGGTCCACACAGCAAGGAGCTGCTGGGAAGCTTCTCATCTGCCTCTTCAGCTGCCGGCGCACTGCGACCACATCACGCCACCTGGTGGTACAGATGAGACAAAACGGGACACAAGACACTTTGGTTTGGGCAGATTTTTAAAAGTTAAAAACATACAAGCATTTGTTTTTCAAGGAGAATATTCAAATTCAAGCATGTTTTTAACTTCTGTTAGGTAAAACTGAGCATTTACTAAACTTCCAAGACTTTGTACAAATACTGTAATAAATAGTAAGCCTTCTACTGGAGTGGTTCACTGATGTGTCAATATAACTGATTGACGGTAGCCCGTTATCAGATATTTATGATCGGCTGAGCAAAGAAATTCTTGGTTTTCATTGAAGAGTTTAGAGTCATGTGATTTCTCTGACTTTCCCACATTTTCGCTGTTTCTTACCTATTGATGTACTTGTGGATGCGTTGCAGCTCAGCCTCAAGGATGTCTTCAACCAGCAGAGTGATGTCTGCATTCAGAGTCTCCTCAACTAGACTGGCACAGACCTGCTCTGTGCATTTGGCCACACGGTCTGCTTTCTCGTTCACTGCCCGCCTGAAAAAGGAGGAAAAACAGGCGCCAGTTTAAATTCACTGAACCTCACTCGTGAAAATATTTGTGCCACTGGAAGACATGAAACTTGATGATAAGCCGTACTGCATCTCTGAGGTGGCGGCCTCCTTGATGGTCTCATCTAAAACTTCATGGATGAGCTCTGTGCAGAGCGAGAAGCTGAACTGGGCCAAGAAGGCCTCGTGCTCCTGCCTCCTCCTGCCACCGACAGACATGGAGAAGAAAATGTGAGTGAGCTGTAGCAAGTCTAATTTGATAATTGCTGTGATTATAATGCCCGACTGCAACTGTTGATCTTGTAGAAAAGGTACAGTAGTTGCTTTGCACTATAAATACTATTTTAATTTATTATATCCAACAATGATGCTGTGAAATGAAATCTGCATCTCTCACGGTGAAGTCCACGAGTGTTTTTGTGGAAAATGACTATGCAGCCCTCCTCCAGATGTCCGGATGCTTTAACAGTTTACAGTATGCTTGTAGAAATGGAAGTGTGTGTGTAACCTCCACACACAGACAGACTTATATCCTGTGTTTTGGGAACTTTCTTAACTGAGCTGAATGATAAAACACATCAGGCCGCCTGCAACTGTCGGTAGACCAACCTGGCTTCTTCAAGCTTGCGTTTCTCTTCAGCCACACGCTGCTGTTCCAGCTTGATCTCAGCGGAGGACATCTCCTGCAGCATCTGTCCCAACACCTCACTCACCAGAGACTCTGCCTGCATGCTGCTCTCGCTGCAGACCCAAAGGCAATGATACAGAAAGTTAAACAACTGGGTTGGGTTTGGACCTCCTCTGCCTCTGCACACCCACTAATTCAACAACATTAATAATAAGTGCAAGGAAAGGAAGTAAAACATGATTTCAACGTATCATGAATGAACAACTCAAACTTACGCAAGAGCTGCCGTGGCGTAGCTACTGGCAGCTTCAGCGACCTCTCGCGCTGTGGCATCGACCACCTCTTCAATCACACTATCCAGTACAGCCGAGACGTCCTGCAGGAGAGCACAAAAACAGCACAGCTACTGTCATGCACAGTAAAAACAAAAAGGACAGCAAGTTCAGCATCGCTTCAGTGATCACTAACCAATAAATCTGATTCTCTCCTTAATTAGTAATATCAAATGTCAGGAAGAAGCTAAAAAAAATCCTAACTTCTGCTAAAGTCCAAGCCATCTTCGATGGGTGCTGAGATAAAGAGCTGAGAGATGGCGCTCACCTCATTGCTGTACACAGGCTGAGGTTTGGGTGGAGGCGATGGCGGTTTGACGGGCTGAGGTTCGGGTATCGGCTGGAACAGCTGCGGGGCGTCTGCTGGGCGGGCCGAGCTGTCCGTAACAGCTGGAGGCAACCTGAACACGGAGGGCACGTCTGGAACCTTGACGGCAGGTGCTGCTTTGAATTCAACCTTCGGAGCAGAAGCTGAGAAGAAACATTGCAGCTTTAGTTAACCTGTTTGTGCAGATAGGGTTAAAACGGACCCGCCGGCGGGTCCAGATCAAATTCGGGGATTTACTGCTCATATACGTCTCCCATTTTCGAAATACAAACAAAATACCCATATATCTATCTTCTGTCATGTCAGAGCTTTGTGCTAAAGGAAAATTGGCTTATGTTATAAATACGTTATTCAGAAATAGTCACATTAGCTTAGCATAGCAATTCCCATTGACGAACACAGGAAGTAACATCCTTCTAAAACATTCATATTTATAAAGTTTTAACATTTCGAGTGAGCGCAAATGAAGGCATAATGTCATTATTTACCTTTTAGTCGTGTGGAAACTGGTCTTCATTGCATGGGAAAGGTCAAAACAATGCTTTATGTCCTTAGTCATTCCATCGTGTAAAATAGTCGTATTTCCCCATAAAAATCCACCGCGGTCTTCTCTAACTCGTTCTGACCAGCAATCGCAAATTTACTCGTAATGTTATACATGAATAGAAACTTGAAGATGTCCTCTACAAAACCAAAAGGTATTTATTTGTAATCCGCTGAGTAATTTCCGAAGCAGACGCTGTGTTTCATGTGTGCGCCGTGCACCCGAGTTGTAAACACAAAAGCATCGTCCAACTTTCTTCCTTGTTGCCGGTGTCAGGCTCATCTGAAGTGATTGACACCTCTTTCAACGAATAGTAAACCGACAAATGAACATTTAGGGGTTAGGGTGTCATGATTGCCCCAATGATGTCTGTGGACAGGAGGCGTGCGTAAAGCCCTGCGCCAATGATGTCTGTGGACAGGAGGTGTGCGTAAAGCCCTGCGCCAATGATGTCTGTGGACAGGAGGCTTGTGTAAAGCCCTGCGCCGCAGCTGAACTCATCGGGAGTCATTGACCGACGTCATTACGCATGTGTAACCTGGCGAATTAGCAAGTGTCACCGTGTTGTTGGCAAACTTTTGTTTGTTTGGTGAAGTTTGCAGTTTGAAGTTTGCAGTTTGCAGTTCCTGCAAGTTTTTACCTCTACACATCATGGCCAGGCCTAAACGGACTGTTTTCACTTATATACTCACAATCACTCCAAAACATATTATTTAGTAGGTACTATATAGGTATTTATAGGTATTTATAGTATTTATAGGTACTGAAGTTCTTGTGAATTTTAGTCTGGAATGCAGTAAAATGTATTTGTACTATTTCAAAATGAAGGAAAAAAAATATTACAATCACCCCCTTTTGTATGGTGCAATTTTTTTTTTGGAGAGCTTGGAGAGGTTTTGGAGAGGTTTTTGGAGAGGTTGGAGACGCCTATTTGTACCCTATGGAAATGGTTGTGTAGCACCTATGTACTTTTATGTATCTACTTCAAATTTTGGATTTTACTTTCCAAGACCATGTAGAATCAGGGCATGTACAGTTTGACAGTTTGATCTTTTCTTATCAGCCTTGAACTCACTGAAAACTAAAAAAAAGTTAGGCGATTTTTACTTTTTTGACATTTTATGCTATGTATGATCTTCTGAAATGGACACTTAATGAGTAAAATAAACAGCTAGACATCAATACATGTCTTGGCCCATGTGTCTTCTTTAATTTAAGCCCCCATTTAGCCATGTGCTACATGTATAGCATGAGATAATGAATGCTGAAGGCTATGTCTACAAAACGTCTCCAAATTTTGCTGAATTCCTATTTGCAGAAAGGGGTTAATGAGGCTGATTCTCTACATTCTCACAGACGTGATGAGGTTACATACGACTTCACGTGAGGCAGATTCAAGGCTTGGGCTCAGTGAAATCGAGTCTGTACCTTTAATCCGGCTTGGACCGGGCTCAGCCAGCAGACCTTCTCCAAGGTACTTGTTCTGGGAGTCAAAGCTGCAGACAGGAGTGTGCTGAGGGGGGTTGGGGAGGGGGCCGCCGTTCACCACCTCACCGGTCAGCACAGTTTTCTTTGCGAGGATGACCTCTGACTTCTTCTGGGACAGCGGCAGGTCTGGCTCCTGATAGGTTATCCGACTCAGCTCCACCACACTGTGAGCAATGTGTTATGAAACTTTAATTGGATATTTGCACAACATACTCTGAAGTCATGATGCTTCTTTCTCAGGGTTTAAAGTAATTTCATTTTGGATCTTGTTTGTCTGATATTAAAAAACAACATTTCACTGAAATGTACAGAACAGCAACATGATGCAGCATTCTATGAAGATAATTACATTTTTGCTCATAGTTACTAAACTCTGACATACACAATTGTTTTTATGTGTGACGGCGGGGCTATCATCAGGAGTTCACAACTTTTTATTATCAAATTAAGCCAAATGTCTATCAGACCACTAACAGACACTCACTCATCATTGACATTGAGGCCGTACTGCTGGATGAAGTCAGTGGCCTCTGCGCTGCTGCAGAACATCAACATCCGAACTATGTCCTCAAGTGGAAACACAGTCGATCGTGGACCCACAGTGTGGGCCAAGTTCAGGGTCTTCAAGGCCTTAGCTCTGACCTGAAGATCGAAACCCAAATCGAAGGGGATGCGAGGGAAAAATACATCAAATCATACCATTGTAAATGAGGTTATGTGAAGTTTGGAAAGAGAAATAAGAGGACATTAAATATGATCTCTAGGATTCTTCTGATTTTGGATGTCTTTGAGATTGATCTCGTCTGTCCATGATGGAAACAGTTTCTAACCTGATTGAAGTATCTGTGCATTAGGCAGCTGGCGAGATAGGAGCCTCCTTTCACCAGCTTGAAGAAACGCACAAAGTTGTTGCTGTTGACTGCTGCGAACGCTTGCACGGCAAACTTAACCTCAGGGGAATTGCGGACTTCATCGCGGAACTGCTGCACCTCACTGCGGACATGAAGTGTGAGGAAGTATTTCATTACAACTCAGTCACAGCAGGAGATGTATAAAGTCATTTTCTTGGGAAAAAAAAGAGCAGGAGTTTTACACATCCATCAATGACATTTCAGCATTTTTAATCAACCATTTTTGTATGTGCGATTTGACAGACTGACCGAAGGATGTCACCGTCGTTGAGTTTCAGCAGCACGCTGTACTGGCGAAACTCTGCCTCCTGGGGGCAGTAGGTTTGACGCATGGCCAAGTCCTGGTACATTTCTTTGAGACTCTGGAGGCACTTTGTCATGTTCTCGTTGTTGATCTTGGCATCGAAAGATGAGATGTGCTCCTCGCAGAGGTGGTGAGCGCAGTGAATATGAAAGCGCGTGCACTTCTCAATCAGAGACACCGTGTGTGGGCAGCACAGGCGCTGCTGGGTGATGTCCTGTTGGTGTGAGAGAGGAAAGGCCGGGCTTCGAAATCAGTCTACAAAACACGTGACATGACTTCACCCAGACAGTTTGTTGAAACAACTGATGGCCAGCATCTACAGTTCAGTCAGCTGTGTGTGAAGAAGAGCTCGTAGCAAATATTGGTATTTGAACTTAAGGGTTTTATGAGCTTCACTCAGATAGCTACAAGTTTCCCTAAAACTGATGTGTCTGAAGTTAGAATTTGGAGATAAACACATAAAATGAGAGAGGAAACCATTCAGTCTTCAGTCTTGCCTGCATCGGTATAAAGTGTTTTTTTTTACTATCCACTTGTGGGAATGCTTGTGAACTGACAAAGTATTTTCAGCACACAATAAACCTAATCCCACACACAGTCTGTACTGCTCAGTGACAGCTGAGATCTGAAGAGGCCAGCTTACCTTGCGGATGCCGCGGGTTCTATTCCAGACAAAGTCATACCAGTCGCGGTAGTTATCGCTGCCCTGGTCCATGATCTGAGTCACCAGATAGTCCATGGTCATGCTGAGCACAGGAAGGGGGCGCAACTCATGGGGCAGGGGCTCCTCCTGGTCGGCTGACGAACGACTGTACTCTTTAATGGCTGCTGTGTGATCCACCTAATCAAGACAGGATACATACACATACGAATATGCAGATGTACCCACATAACTTTTCTGCGCTGCAAAAGCCAAAAAAAGGTGCCAAAGACATGATGAAACACGCGCACAGTACTGTTTGTGAGGTCTGATAAAAACCTGTACAGAATACAAGCTGAAGGCAGAAGACATTTAAGACCTTACCAGCTCAGTATCTGTGATGACCTCGAATAAGCTCAGCTGCTTCCGTGTTTCCCTCATGTACCTCTCTTTCTCTGGACACATGTCAGGACAAGTACCCACAAACACCTGAGACAGGTTCAGGTCTGTCCTCTTAGGCCGACCTGTGCGGATTTTTTAAGCTCAGAGTTAGAGTGTCTCCCATGTTTTTAGACCTTATTAATAGACTGGTGTGGGAGGTGGCTTGACCTTGACGCAGGATCTTGTCTTTCTGCTCCAGGAGGCGGTACTTGTCCTCAGATGTCTCAGCCACTTGGCCAATGAGTTGGAGGAGGGAGGAGGGTATCGGGCGCTCTGAGCTCGGGGGCTCTGTGCTGCTGTCTTTCTGGGGTTCAGTGTCAAACTGCAGACACTTGGCCAACGATGGCCTCTTCACAGGAGACCTGACCCATGAAAAGACACAAGTGAGACAGTCACAGCACTAGAGCAACTTTTCCATTGCCATCTAAAAAATCTGACATAAATCTAACTCTGAAGTGCTGTTATGATGGAAAACACTTTTCACAAAGGTGCAGGCGTTACCTGCTGGTTAAGGACATCACGCTGCTGACTGCAGGGCCTCTGAGTGTCGGTCTTCTGAGAGGGGAGGAAGACGCTGTGTCCTCCTGAGTTTCCCCCTCTGTCTCCTCTGCTCTTGCTGCAGGTCTGCTCTCTTTGTCACCTGGACCTAATCCAGAAAAATAATAAAAATAACCCAGAATCTATGCAACAACTCATTGAAAGGAATTAAAGGCAATAGAAAATAAACTGCTGCTTGCAAGTTCTGATTCGAAATCATTTTTGCTTGTTTGTCTGCAAACAAGCAAAGTGATATCAATACAGCAGATAATTAGCTGTTGAGTACTACCATTTGCTTTTCTGTTATTTGAGTTTTCCTACAAATATTAAATATTTACTCTGCTTCTTCTTCTGCCACAAGAGAAGGAGTTCTTGTCGATGCAGGACTCTGCCTTTCTTCTTTGCTTTAGCTGCTGATGCCTGAAAGAGATAACAGTTTGTGAGAAATCATTTTGTGATTTCACTGAAAACTACACACCAACTCTGGAGTTAAAATGAGCTTAGTTGGGCAGGGAAGTGAGGTCACAGGCTCAAGTTTCAGTTTTGGCAAAGCCAAAAAACTCAAATTGGCCAAAGTATGATGAACTTGCTTTAATATGGATAAGTAGCATAAAGTTAACTCACGTGGTCATCAAAGTGAACGATGGCCAGGTTCTTGGCAGGTCGACAGAAGACCTTGCGAACTTTGCCAAAACGACCAAAGTGCTTTTCGATTACGTCCTTCTTGTTGAGGGCTACAGGCACATTCCTGCACTGGATGGCGGTGCAGTCGGTGGGAGACATGTTTCCCAGGCTCTCCGAGCTCTCCCTGCGCACGCTGCGTTTCACAGGGGTTGTGGTTTCCAGCTTCGGGTCTGGGGCTTTTGCTGAGTCTAGAGAGGGATGATGAGCAGGCGAGTATATTTTAATGATGAAAACCAACATTTTAAGTCATTTAAGATATCCACATGAAATTCAGCAAGATGAAGTTTTTGTACTTCATCAAAACCAAAAATTGTTGTGATTTTCATAAAAGAGGCGAGGGGAACTAAATGTGCATGTTCCGTGCTGCCAGAAATATCACAAATATGGATTAATTCCTACCAATTATCATATTACAAACTAGTCAGCTAATCTGAAAAATCATTTAGGCCACAGTCATATAAATGTCATTTTTATCATCAAAGTTGTGCTTTAATACACCCATGTTGGTGCAAAATGCATATAATACATAGTATGTATGATCTGGATGTCTCACCCGAATCTTCAACTTTTTCCAGCACGTCCTTGGACCCTGCTTGCACTGTGGGTGGTGTAGCAGGTAGGTCATCGCTCTGAGCCTGGACTTCCCTCACTGTTTCCTCTGTGGTTGATACTTGCTGCTGTGTGTCCTGTGGGGCATCTCGCCTCACTGGATTAGGGCCATCCCTACGAAGATCACTCAGTGCCCGACCAAATAAACCTCCCGGTGGGCCACGGGGCCTCATTAGGGGTCTCTTTGAGGGTTGTCTTGGTGAATCTGCTTCTGCTGGAACGTCTTCCTCTGTGGCAGGCTTCTCTGGACCAGTACTGCTGACAGCCGGATCTTCTTTGCGCTTGGTGCCTTTGCTCAATCGCGCAAATATATTTGTATCCCCTAGAGCTTCAGGGTTGCTCCCTTTCTCATCTGTACTAGGTTCTGTTTTAGCTTTGGTGTCTGCAAAGGCAGAAGGCTGACCAAAACTGGTTCCTCCAAACAGGGGTGTTGCCTGGGGCTGGGTGGCTTTGGCTGAGAAGCTGAAAGTTGATGGGGTAGTGGGCTGGGAAGTGGGAGCCTGAGTGCTGGAGCTGGATGGGGCAGCTGGCTGGGAAAAGGTGAACTGCAGAGTGTTGGAGGGACCCCTGCTGTTGTCAGTTGTTAGTGGGTTGTTTTGAGCAGAGACAGAGGGGGCTGCAGCTGGTTGTGAAAAGCTGAAGCCCAGTGGCCCAGAATTAGCCCCTGTCAGTAGGGAAAAGCCAGTGGTGGTGGCACTGCTGCTACTTATCATACTGGTACTCGTCTGGGACCCACTGCTGCCAAAAGGTGAGCTGGACACTGAAGTAGTTTGAGGGTTAGTGGGCTCAGGGCTGGAACTGAAGATAGGTTTGAAAAGCGCCTCGTTGGCTGGCTTGAAACTAAACTCGGATGGTCCAAAGCTTCTGTTTTGGGTCACACTCTGAGCTGTGCCAAATACACTGGTGGTGACACTGGTAGATGAGGGCTGTCCAAACACAGACTGTCCAAAAGCCAGTGGCTGAGGTTGTCCTAAGGAAGTGGTCGAGCCAGAAGTCATCTGGGGGTTTCCAAACCCAGGCGGTTGTTGCCCAAACCCTGGTGGCTGTTTGCCAAATCCTGGTGCCTGTCCAAATGCAGAAGGCTGCCCAAATGCAGGTATCTGCCCAAAGACTGAACTCTGGTTCGGTCCACTGATCTGGCCAAAAGCTGGTGTGGTGCTACTGCCAAAGCCCGAGCTACTCATTCCTAATGACGGCTGTCCAAAAGCAGGAGTTTGACTTACGGTAGGCAGCGAGGGCGGCTGTGTAGAGGTCTGTCCAAAGGCTGGGGTCTGTCCGAAGATGGTACTTCCATGAGGTGAGGGCTGTGCGAACGCTGAGGGTTGGTAAAAACCCATAGTTTGGGACTGATTGTTTGAACTTTGCTGCCCAAATGACTGGAACAAACCAGCCTTTAAAGTATTGCTCGGGGCTTGGAAAGCTCCACCCTGTGGGCTGCCAAACGGATTGGATGGATTCATGGCGCAAATATTAACGGATGTTTAGTATCGCAGGCTTTTGCACTCCGAAATGTTTCTCATCCAGGCATTCAAACAGCACAAATCTGTTGCACTGCTCCCGTCTCTCGGCTTTCTGGTGTAACACCCTACCACGTCAAAAAACAATAGAACATTATGAAGGCAGAAAATAATAAACATGCGCTGATCGGCCGCTAGCATAAGCTAACGCCAAAACACTGTTCAAGTTATCTCCGCAAAGTTTGTTTCGTTGCCCTTAAGGTTGTGTTACTGACACAGTAAAAAAGTCTGGAAACATGGCAAAATCAGACATATCTAACAAGAAAAAGGAAAGAAAATCTCATCTCTCACACCTTATGCCTGCTATGTTGAGTTTTTGCTCCAGTTCAAACACATAGTCCCACATCCGGTTCCGGTCCGACGATGTTTGAGGTCCCCATTCAATGCGGGGTTCCGTGTGGTGTTAGTCAACGTTGCGACCGCCTCGTTGTTCGAATGGATTTTGAACGGGCAAGCGACCGCTTTTCATAGACGATAGGATATGTTTAATTTCTCCTACTTGCATTGTAATATCTAGTACTAAGAGAACGCTTACGTGGTCGGTTTCTGGGAACTAAATGTTGATACTGCCGCTGGGACGTGTCACCTTGAATTCTGTCTGTCCGGACTGGCTAACCATCGCTGACCACGAAAGTAAAGGAGTCCCTTCTCGTAGACGTGCCACCACAGAAATATTGTAACTGCTCGTTGTTGGAGTCACCACAGCAGGTTAGGTTTAACTTCCACTTATGCGTCAAGATTTTTTAGATTGTCCCTTTCTCTTCTTACGCCGAATGTAAAAATGGGAGTAGTACTGCGGAACCTCCAGAAGGTGGTGCCTCTTCGCCGCGCCAGGCTGCGCAGGGATGTTGACATGCTAAGACATATATTGGGCGTTCAGAAATTCGACCTGGGCATCGTTTGCGTGGACAACCGAAAGATTCAGCAAATAAATAGCATATACAGAAAGAAAAATGTGCCTACGGATGTTCTCTCATTTCCTTTCTACGAGGTAACACTTGCTAACACATGGAGTCATCAGACTTGACTAAGAATTCTCCATTAGTTTTTCCAATTTTTCTTTGACTAATCACAATTGCGATGATACCTTTCAACTTTTCAGGACCTGAGACCCGGTAAGCTGCCTTGCCCCCTTCACAGAGATGAGCTGAACCTTGGGGACATTTTCTTGGGAGTGGAATTTGTGATGAAGCAGTGTCAGGAGGAGTCTGTAGATCTGTACGGAGCCCTCACTGTGAGTAGCTGCGCCACTGAACACTATCTTTCAAACACGCGTGTCGACTTCCACCCACGGTCATGTGTTGAGATTTGCAGCGACGTCTTTCAGGGTGCAGAATTCGTTTTGTTAAATAAATCAGTCAATGGAATTGTTCCTCTTTTGCCTCGTGTTTTAGGTTATCACTGCACATGGCATCTGTCACCTGCTGGGCTACAGACATGAGACTGAGGACGAATGGACTGAGGTTTGTACGGCGAGTGTGGCTGAACCCGCACTTTAACTGAAGAAAGGGTGCAAACTGCCTGGAGAAAAGCGTCATTGCTTTTGTTTCTATCTCTCTCTGAAAGGCATTTTCATCTGTTGAGCACAGACGCACCCCATCACAAGTTTAAAAAGCAAACTCTGCTGACACGATTGTTTTAGTTGTGTACGATTTGATGTCTGGTTTGATGCGCCCAGGTTCATCTGGATGTGAATTTTTTAACTCTATGAACTACAACTATTACAGAGGAAATATGTTTCAAATGTGGGGTTTAATTTGTTGTTGTTGTTTTTAAATTTGCTTCCAGATGCTGCAGAAGGAAAAGTACGTTCTGAGTGAGTACAACAGACTCACAGGAAGTCATCTGGAGCCGCTGACCAAGAAATGCACTCAGGACAGGTGACAACGGAGCTCACCTGTTGGCTTTACACTTGCATTTGGTGCACCACGGTGGGAGTTCGCCGTCCGATGATCAGGTGGACTGCTATTTGAATAAAGTAGTTTTATTAATCCCCCCCCCCCTTTTACAAACACACATTGGATGCTGCCTTCTCCACAACCACGGTTATTTGCAGCTACTGTTTTAAAAGGACTTTTATCAACTGGCAGCAGACCTGTTTGGTTGCGGGTGTCCTTTTCAAACACTGGATGTTAGTTAAACATTGAATAAAGAAAAGTCAGTTCATGTTGTAATATTTTATTAAAATCTGCTTTAGGAAGAGTCAGTTGTGTATGAAGGGTAGAAAAAGCTGTTCATTTTTTCTTAAAACAAATACATCGTACCCTCTTTACACTGCATTTGGGACAGGATTTCCAGGAAAGCAAAATGTTTCAGAAATTTAAATCTAAGGCAGACACAAAGAAAAGGAACCAGTTTAAGCAACTTATCTGCAGTCACAAGTGATGCATTCAAGGTGCAACAGAATACTGTACCTCCAGGAGTCAGCTGATAACGCTCACTTCCTAAAAACCACAACTACAAAGGAGAAGGTATCGAGAATACCGTATTCAGTCCATACTGATATTTTATTATATTTTTATGTTTTATAATGCTATGTCATTTAGATTCTCATCTGTAATGCGGGGAGTTGAGGGAATAATCTGATGTGGTCTGAAACTGTCCAGCAGACACAACATTTTAACGCAGCACATTAGCCACAGTGTACTGAAATGTGACTTCATTTTTACAGTGCTAACAAATAAGAGCCATACAACCAGTTTCTCGTACTGAAACCAAGAGAGGAATAACAAAACACTTTCTGCTGCTCCATTCTATAAGCATGCCTGATAGGAACTAGTCAAACAGCATTAGCAGAGCATTAAGGTGATAAGTACTGTATACTGGCCTTAACGGTGGTGAAACAAAAGACATGACATCACAGCTAACTTCCCTGGAGTATTAATGACGTCTCTTTGCCGTGGCATAAACTGCTGGGTTAATTACCGTACGTTAAAATCAACCCTCTGCTGCAATAAATAGAAAATCTTGGCTTCTTAGGAAGGGAAATCTGACTTACACATTGCTGACAAACATATTCAAAAACAAGGTTGTGCAACATTCAAAGTAAAGCTTGTGTACACATTTATAAAAAGATTTCTTGGGAGGCACAAGGTCAAAACCCCAAAAGAATTAAGAGGGATTTACTGAGAAAAGATCAGTAAAAACAGGCTTCTTATTGATGGGCTCATGGATTTTTTTATATGGATTTTTGTCTATAATATGGAGACAACCACACGCACACAAATTAGTTCATAAGTAAAGCACAGAAAGCAACTGGGCAAACATCCACACACACTGTGATAGAAAGCAGATTTGAACTGGCCAGTTTGTGCCAGAACATAAATATTGCACCAAATGTACCCGCTAAATACAACAACCCTCTAACTCTATAATAGCTTATACTCAACATAGAATATATCTTTATTTAGTTTATATAGGAAATAAAGGGTCCGGAAAACATACAATCCATGAAGCACCAGTAGCACCTGGTGTTTGATAGTGAAAGTCTGAATGAATGGCATTAAAGTTTAAAGAAGTGTATCAAGAAACAAACAGAAAAAAAAAACTTTACAAAACAGTTTGATAAAATCAAAGCAAAGAAAAACTTCAGCCCCAAAAACATGGCGGCATTTTGATCCACTGAACATTTTTAACTGCATTTCTGGTATCTAAAGGAGTCTAGACAGTTTAGCGCCTGTGCTGACACTTACAGGTGCTAATTTAGCAGGCCATTTAGTAATTTGTCGAGGAAAAGAAGTGCCTGAAAACGACCAAAAACAGGACGGCAATCAGTAGTACTCAAGGCTGTTCAGAGGAGAACTCCATCTACCAGGGTCCAAGCCGTGGATGTGTGGGTGGCTGTCCAACGAAGCGCCACTCAGAGAGGCTGCAGGACGTTCCTTCCTGCCTCTGAAGTGGCGCTGGCTCCAGATCTCTCCATTTCAGACAGCTGCTCGAACACGTCCCTGAGCACACACAAGAGGAGAACGTGTCAGAAGAAAAAACACAGATGCCTTCCATCAAAAGAAGCTGGACAGGATCCACCAGGTTCATTATGGATACAAATGCTACACTGACACAGGACAGGAGTTATTTCAGATCACTCATCTGGCTACTCACTTGTGCATGTAGAAGAAGATGTAACCGCTGCGGTCGCGGTCTCTCTGGACGGCTGCTTCCTGCGTGCGTGACACGTCCAGGTCATTGTAGGTCAGCCACGACTGCTTCTTCATGTCGTACACGTCACTGATGTAATGGCCTGGGATGGAAAGTGAATAAAGTGGTGAGGTGATTTCACTGGCAAGCTGAATGTTGTGCAACATCAAGAGCTAAGAAACCAGCCTGGACAGCCTCTATCAGCTATTATCAGCTCATCAAACAACATGGAGCGTAAACAATACAATACTTTTGCATCAACACACAAGCACGTAAAAGTTGGCACCATGCTCCTCAGGTTTTATATGCAGATGTTCAGTCTGAAATCTTTTTGGCTTTATTTACAGACAGAGACACACGAGTGTATGCTCACCTGAGGAGGAGCTGCTCCCGATGTGACTGACGACACTGATGAGTCTAAAAGAGTTGGCCAAGTCTCCGCTCTGTGGATTATAGTGTTTATAAGCAGGTTACAATGAATGACACGTGGTTCAGTGTATCCAGTGCAGACTGTTTATCATTAGTGCAGCCGGAACGTTTAGCAGACATGTTGTAGCAGACTACGTATCTTCAGTATGTCTGCAGTGTATAATGTTTGCCTTTCAGTTTATTGTGGAAGTAGAACTCTACTCATGATCCAGATCGCTCTACGTGTTTAAAGATCACAAGGTGGATGGTGTGTCACAGCAGACTGTTGCCTACCTCAGCGTTCCTCTTCAGACTCTCAGCCTCTGCCTCAGTGTACTCCATGTCCAGCACATCCTCGTTGCCAGAATCGTCATCTGAGCACAGCAGCTCAGGCAGAGAGTTGTTAAACTCTGTTGTGTGAACAGGAGACAGTTGTGCTGGTCACGTATAACGGTGTCATTATGTGGAATAATTTAAAACATTAAAAACAGCCGACACTGTAATGTGCTGCTTTGCACTGATGCTGTCAGCCTGGGGTCGTTTGCATGTTTAAGAAGGAAAGGACAACGGGGGAAAAACACGGGAAACTGGACTGAATTTTGGATTCTTTTAACAGTCTCAGTGATGACCTCCACACCACCACTTTTACATACTCAGCCATCACCAACATGCAATAATCAGGCCCATGAGGCAGCGACTCAACATTCAGTCAGTCTTGGTTCTTACCTTGCAAACTGAGCTCAGTGGCCCTCTTCAGATCGTCATCCTCTCTCATCTCTTGGGCCTCCTACATGGGGTGAGGTATTATTACTTCACAGATATAGAGTAAGAAATTTCAACATTGCATGTTCACTCAAGTCATGTCTGCTGGGTGTTACAGGTCTGCTTCCACATCAGCAACATGCTTCAGTGGAGCAATGAGGGATGTATTTAGATGGAGCAGCACTGTTCCAATCCTGCAGATGACATGTAGCCTTTAATCTTACATGCTCCTGCAGACTCTGGGCCAGAGCCTGCTGTAGCTCCTGTTCTTCTCTCTCTTGATCCAGACTGTACTGCTGGACCCAGTCCAGTTCTCCCTGCTGCTGCACACTCTCTGGAGTCTGGTTCTCCTTGTTCTCATCCATGGTCAAGTCCAGCGAATCCAGCACATCTACACAAGATCACACTAGTGAGTTTAATAATGACAATGATGCCTTGCCTACAACTTAAAAATCTTCAGCCAGTCAAGTTAACACATTTTACTATGATGCCTAAAATCCCTCTATTATATATTTATATAAGTCCTTTAATAGAAACCCCATCTACTGAAATGTTATAGCCACATGGCGATGGACAACCTGCAGGCTGTTTGGTGTCAGTTTCCAGCAGATCTGCATGATAGGCCAGGTCATGTGCATCTGTGTCCCCAAAACCTGTGTCGGGGCTGCTGGTTGGCTCATCCTCCAGGGAGGGTGGAGCAGACAGCCCTGCCTCTTGCCGACTCATCTCCAGCACGGCCTCGAGCATTTCGTCATCATTAATACCACTGAAGTCCGCAGAATCTATTGCTGGTCTCTGCAGTAAACACATAAACAGGGTCAAAACACACAGAGACAAATAAAAAATGAGGCGGAATCATAATAGTTGAGGTTAGTTAGCAAATGCTCACCTCTTCGGGTCGGTCGTCGTCTTCAGGCAGACAGCTGCTGAGGCGTCGCTTTCGGCTGGCGCTCACCTTTCTGTTAGGCTCTTCTTCACTGTCAGAGTCCACGAGGACAGAAGTGCAGCTGGCGTTGGCCACCTTTCCTCCAGTCCGCCTACATGCACAATCATAAGATTCAGTGAAGCAAAAAGTAGAAAACCAAGTCTGGGCACACTTCAAGTCCTTCTTACATCATGCAATATGTGACACATATGTAAATCAGGGAGGACGAGCACAGAGGAAGCTGCAGCACATTTGGGAATCCTGTGGTGTTCACTCTGAATGTAACACTTCCTTTATTTGAGATTCTTGAACGAGCAGCACTTACCGAAGAGGTGCTGTGGAGGAGCTGATCAACTGTGACGTTTTGAGCGTTCTGGACCTTTGAGAACAACAAAGAAAACATTTAGAGGCCTAATTACTCGTTCCATCATCTCTCAGCCAATAGGGCCAAATCAACAGAGTCCTTAAACTGAGAATTGGCTTAATGATTTTGGTGATTCAGGTTCCCTTGCCACAAAGTCAAGTCAATTCAAGGTTTTTTGGCTTTTTACTTTTGGTGAATGAATTTATGCTTCAAAAACCATAAAAGTTCAGATTACCATTATAAACAAAACATGTGCCATAAACTTTTATTTGCTTATTTTTGGCAATAATCCACAATTGAGCGGAAAAATTCCACTGGCTTCTTGCTGAGGCAACCTGGCCGAGGCTCTCTCAAAGTCTCGGTAACAGGCCAGATTGCGAAATGTTTGAAGTTATTTTTCATTTATGGAATGTTTAGGATGTCTTACATGGAGGCTTGGGAACTCCAGCTGAGGCTTATCGGGGGTCGTGTGGATTCAGTGCAGTGGGACAGTAAGGTCAGGTATCGTGGAATCACCACCTGCTGGCCCAGCTTGCTGTTCAGAGACAGCTGAGCGTTAAAGCTGTACCGTTTCAGGTGTAGGATGAGCACTCTGAGGGGAGAAAAGAGCCATCAGAACTCATAACTGGCATCTTTGTTTATCTTACAGTAACTACTAGCTGTGGGTGAACAGTGACTAAACGTACAGTGTGTTTGAAATGCAGGAAGCTTCTGCTCAACTCGGAAATATGTTCAACTTCAAGTATTTGACAATGAGTGTGACAACCTCCAATGGTGCACGTGCATTTAGATACCTGGGCAGTTTGCTGAATTTATGCGTAACAGTGGCTGCTTTTCCATTGCACTTTTCACACGAGTACTCAATTTCCTCCATCTACAAAAGGAAAAGGTAACATATCATTATATATCTACATGATGTTCGTCATTTCATGTGAGGATAATTACTTTCAAAAGAAAAAAAGAAGCTTGGAAAGTGCTCAGATATTAACATTTCATAGCATTTATTAGAACTATAACCTGTTTACACAGACTCACTCTGAAAAAGAGATCCAGAGAATCCTGAATAGAGCGCAGCGGAAGGGTTTTTTTCCTGCGCGGTAGGTCGATGGACAAGTCATTGAACTGTTCTCGCTTGGTCACCACCTCACCACAGCTGCAAAACAAAACGAAGGTTACTGCATTATAATGAAACATTTCAAGGATAAAATTCTTATGATCCAGCAGGAAAACAGGCCTTACCCCTTGCAGATGATGGTGTGCTGCACCTCAAACTCCATGTTTACCGCCACAGGGCAGGTGTAGATGCGGGAGGTGTCCACTTCTTCACCGGGCTCTGTCTTGGCTGCTGACGATGTTGCCTCCAGGCCATTTTCACCCACCACCGAGGACGATGAGGATGCCACATGTTCATTTGTCCAGCTCTTATTAATTTTCTCTACATCGTCCTTTAACTGGTCCAAACACTGACTCAGGAACTCATGTGCATCCTGGTTACCAGTGTGAGAAGCACAATGAATAAATTTAATAGGAGGGTGTGTATGTATGTTATGTCTTCAGTTTTCTGATATGAAAAGATAACACTGATTAGAGGTTTGTGAATGAAAGCAGGTGCAGAGCTTCACAAACAACAGTATATATTTGTTTTCTGGTAAGATATATGGCATGATATCCTCTGTAACAACCACACAACACTTGACTGGGGTACTTTTTCATGTACCAGTCCACCACAACTGCTCTGAACTGTTAATTCTACAGGGAGATCTTACATTCTGCATGTTTCCAGAAAAACGCTCCGCTGTGGAGGAGATGGCACTCTTCACTTTTCTCAAAAGGTCTTTCTTTGTTTCCGGACAGCCCACGTCCTTCTTGGCCATAAGGTGAGCAAAACGTCTACAGGTAGTCAAGACAGCACAGAATCATGTAGAACTACTCAACAAGTACCATAAAATTGCTACAAACACCTTCAAGAAAAGAGGTCTGCTCAACAAGCACATGAACAAACTATTTTCTACACAGATTCTTCAACAGGAATCACAGTCCCCCCTTAAATCTGGCCCAGTCTACAGAGTCTGACGCAGTACCTGAGCAATGCATTGATGGGCACCTTCTTCCATGGGATGCTCTGCCTCAGCATGTCATTGGAGAAGGAGGGGAGGCTGAAGAGGGACTGCAGGATGGCGTTCATATAGCAAGTGTTACCCAGATTGGAGAATCTGCAATATATGAATTAAAGAATTCACATATTGGATGAAAAAAAGGAAGAATAATGTAAGACACTATACCCTTTTCCAGGACTTACAGAGGCGTGGTTTTAATGATGTTACAAATGTTTATGTTTGGGATCATAAAAGTAAAACTACCTCTGAGGGACCAATATTTCCCTTTCTCACTAATAGCTAAGATGGGCAGCTCTTTCTGATTTCCCTTGTGTGTCATATGCTGTACAATAACAACACAAATGCAATCCAGTCTCTTTTCACATACACTGATTGCTTCTGCTCACACTCGGAGCTCATTGTGGCTTATTCTTACCCTTGCAATGGCGGCTGAGGCTGGGTGAGAGTGGAAGGCCTCTGCTTGTTCCAGCCACTGTAGTCCAGAGAGGGGCGCACCTTCTTGAAGGGAGTGGAGTGATTGGGCAGCATGAGGCTTCTCTTGACTGTGGTGCTCTGTGCTGTACTGGATGGCCTTCAGTACAAATTATACAGATGTGAGTGACTGACCTGACCATAAGATTGTTCAATTTGACAGTTAAATTTAAATGTGCTTGAAACAACAAATTCCTCCAGTAATCAACAGACAAAACTATATATCCATAAACTAAACATGTGCAATAATGTGACACTGTTCTCTTTATGTTTTACTGCAGCACTCGAAAAACTCACCTGTCCAGGAAAGAGTGACTCTGGCTGTAGTCTTTAGTGACAGATCCTCTGCCGTAGAACGACGTTGGCTGAAGGGGCGTTGAACCCAGTGGAGCTGAGGGTGATGGGATAAAGTGTTAAAAAAATGAACCTTTCTGTTCTGAATATACAGGTTAATGTTCCATTTATTATGTCAAAATTTGCAGATGACATTTACCCAAGTGCTCTAAAATGAATGAATGAATGGGAGTGTAGAAGCACCACAATTCACCAGGGCAAAGGTGACACGTCATAAAAAACTTTTCTTCTTCTTGAGAGAAGACTGACATAGCCACATTAAGTGCATATGAGAACCCTGCAAATCAGTGTGTGTCCCACTCTGAAACATTACTGGGTTATTATTCTGAAATGGATATAGGAAGTGTTGGTCAGTGTAGTGCAGGAACTTTAACAGGGTGTACAAAGCTTTGTACTAAGTATTGTTGCATGTAACACAATATTAAATGAAATAACCCGCACCACCTCGTGACTCATAACAGTTTCCTCTTTTATGGACATCGGACAGTCGTGTAGCAGCACTGTGTGCACATCTCAACTCTAGTTCATCATTCCAAAACTCAGGGCAACAACACCCTGTGGTGTTGAGCTAACTGGTCATCTGAGGGTTCCTGCTAGCTAGCTGCACACTGCTATCTCTCTCTACCTATACCTGACAAATACCAGGTCAGTTAGTTGGCATGGTATCAAACTGGTTTAAGCTTGTACACTGGAATGGAAAAACTGAAAACCTGCCCAACCCGAACAAACGGTTAAATTCAACAAGCAAGGTGCTTTAAAGATAGTGCTGTTGCTGAGTATGGCAGTTTACCTGAGCTCCGGTTCTCCTCTGCTTGCTTCAGTTTATCTTTGCAGCTCAACAGAAACTTCCTGGATGGATCTGAAGTGGCTTTGTTGTTGCTAAAAAAAAAAAAAAAACCAAACCAAAACCAAACCAAAACAAAAAAATATGTAAAACCTGTGTCTGCACAATGATTGTCAGTGTTATGTCCATACACGATGATCAGTGATACAATGTACAATACTGAACACATTAACATTATGGTATCTGTCTAATCACCAGATACGACAAAAATACCACCAAAAAACACCACAACATTCCAGTCTGGGCAGCAAAGTGTGTAGCTTTTACCTTGAGGAGTCATTTTCTTTGGGGTAGTCCTCAGACAGGTCACTTTCAGAGTTAAGGAGTCTCTTTCTCTTCTCGCTCCTGAAAAACAGTGTCACGGAACAATTCATTTAGCAAGCCTGAGGTGACCATTTTTAAATAGGAGAAAGACAAAAACACAACACCTAAAAAAGACGAGTCAAAGCTCTCCTTTAGGAGGACAGTGGCATGCAAAGTGGCAGTGGCAGGAAAACAGGCCCAGGGCATGTTGTTGTGGTCAGGATAAACAAAAAACCATTCCTAAACTTTATGAAAAAATACTGAATGCAGCTATTTTCAATTTTTGGATGATGAGTTTTGCTGTAATAATGTCAAGCATCATCACCCCCAGGTTATGTTTAAAAATGATCAAATTGTTCACATGACATAATTTACAGAGCAACAGCAACATGAATTTCCATCAGACCTATTCTCAGAGAGACCAGTGCGAGTCGGAGTGGAGGCAGCTCTGCTTGGACTGCCCAGAGGCTTCCTGGGTGTTGTGTCCTCCCGGCCTTCTGCACTCTGCCGCCTCGGTGTCGTCTGGAAGATATAAGGACATGTCTGGATATTTAAAATCAAATATAAGTGTATGGTTATCTACGTATTTTCAAGGTAAAAAATGTGTTCTTGCTCACCTGAGACCCTGATGGACTGGTCTCATTTTTCACAGAGCGGTTCCCAAGCACACTGAAGTTTGCACTTCCAAGGGATGATTTTAAAACCGCTGAAAGAATAGAAAAATAAGAACTGAGGACAAAGCCTGTGAATGAAAAGATTCCTTGGACAATTCAGTCTGGAGTTATAGCAGACTATACTGTTCCCCTTCTCACCCACCATAATATTTTACTTCACAGTAGGTGTAAGCGTGTAACAGCACATAAAATTTATGTGTCCACATGTATTTCAGTTTCAAGGTTGCGGTTTGGTACATTTCTTTTCAAGGAAGCAGAGAAAAGAAAAAAAATGTAGACAATAACATTTGTCTCATTTATTTTGACAAAATGTAAACATTCAACAGTGGTTCAGTGGTAACCATGGTATTTAAAAAAAAGAAAAAATCAAATATGTATATCATTCTAGTAATACACAAATGATTATATCGTGTAAATAATCAAGTGGAGTAGTTAGAAGTTGTTTGTTCTTTTGTTTATCAGTTCATCCTGTTGGCTTCTCACTATTCATTCAATGTTATGGTTCTTTAAACTCTCAAAAAAACAAAGCAGTGGTGTAATTACCTGTTTTTGCCTGCTTCAGCTTTTCCAGGTATTCTTTAGTCCTCTGAACCAAAGTTGGTGGCAGCTTATCCAGAGTGATGACACTGTTGTCCTTTAAAGTCAGTTGGATTCGGTTCAAATTCTGATTGATGGTCTTCACGTTCTGGTTCAGCTGATGGCAAGAAAAACAAGAGTGTCATACTAAAATATTTCATTTCAATCCTGACACACACCAACCAGTCCACTCTTTAGTGTGCAAGACATCTGCAGCTCATTCAGATTGTCTGAATTTGTACTGTAATAAATACAACGTACCTTCATGACTGGCTTCTGCTCAAAATTCTTTCACAATTAGTACCTTTATAAACAAAACATAAGACCCAAGCCAACTAGTCATTTAATTTGTAGGAAAGGTAGCCAATAAATGATCTATGACAGATCAGTACTCAAACGGTGCAATGGCAGGAGGTGACAGGCTTTGATATTCTTTTGCTTACCACCGTATGAGTTCTTACACTTTTATTTATTCATTTTTACAGCAGACATTTTACTTGTCTTGGTGGG
Organism: Scatophagus argus; assembly: GCF_020382885.2. Lineage (NCBI taxonomy): Eukaryota > Metazoa > Chordata > Actinopteri > Scatophagidae > Scatophagus > Scatophagus argus. The sequence continues at coordinate 20,914,676 of NC_058503.1, read as the reverse complement.
AAACAGCATTTTACCGCTAACGTTTATGAGCTAGCATGCACAACTGCAGTAAGAGGGATGTACTAAATAGTTCAAACCTTTATTTGTAACAATCAATTTTAAATGCTGCACAATTTTTCCCCATTTCTATCCATTGTGCTTAAATCTGCTAATCCTGCAGATAAAAATTAAACTACAATAATATTACTGGTATTAGAATTAGCACCTGTATTAATTTGGCGGTCCAGCAGCACCACAAATTCATATCACCAAAATAACAAACAATCTTTTTTGCTTTACCTTTAACCTTCCCTGTTCTACTTAGGGAGAGTTTTCCTTTCTTTACTAGTGTTGGGACTAACCCCTTCACACTTCCAGCAGTAGGGAAACAAGACATGAGAATTTCACTTTGGTCAGGAGAAGCTGCAGTCTCAATGTACTGACAAACTGTAACCTGGACTACACATTTAATGCTAAAATGCCAACTCACAGTTCAATCTTTCCACTCTCCTCCTACACAATGCTCACACACACACACACACACTACACTTCAGAATCCAAAGCAATGTATCAGCATGTCCACCCATTATTGAATAAATTCAAATTAAATGATACCTGGAAAATTTTGGAAGCTCCGCCACAGCTGAACCTCAGACAAAGGTTGACTTTGTTGTCCTTTTCCAGAATCTCAAAAGTTCCCTCTCTCCATCTGGTGGTACCCCGGTCCATGCTGGTAAAGCGGATCTTAACAGCGCCACCGCTGGAGAGTTTGGGCACTGTGGTTGCCATGGCTTACTATCCAGTTGGTGCACTTTGGAGGCAGGGACTTGTGATGAGACAAATCCTACACAAGAGGAAAAATTGAAATAATTTTGTCAGTACAACCTCCGCATGTCATTCATAACCCACTCTCTGTGTCTAGACTAACTAACTAACCATACACAGAGCACATTGTATCTTCAACCAGGACGTTAAAGTAGCCTAACGAGCTAAAGCTTAATGATTCGAAACAAATCATCAGCGCTAATATTGCACGGCTTATTACAATCACAGCATAATTGAAATTTGTTTAGTTTACATTAGTTGAGTAAAAAAAACAACAACGCACTTAAACGAGCCCGCTATGACCAACACTTCACAACTGAGCGCCTGTTCAAAGTCACAACAAACTCCAAGTCAACCACAACCAACGTAGCAAAACAGCTACACCCGTTTTAACCGCCGACTTGCAACACAACATATGCTACACTCGTAGCGAATGAGACTGAATGCTCACAGAGTGGGGAAGCACATGCCACTTATACTGACTGCCTAGCGGTTCCATTAAGAGGCAATGAAGCCTGGTTTGCATTAGCCATCCAACTAGCCCCATGGCCAATCGGTATCGCGCAGAAAAGACGGGCGAAGGTGCCCGACACATTACGGTCAGCGTTCGTTATTTCTTAACGTTATTTTGACGAGACCAACAGTCACAAAATGTGCTAAACCAACAAAGTTACGAAAGAGCAAACCACGGTGGTACTACAGCAGAGCTGAATGTTCGGGATGCTGATAATGTCGTCCCATCATCAACAGACGCTGAATGGATGGAGGAGGCCGACATTAGCAAGTCGGCTAGCAGGCTAGCGGGCGCTAGCTAACTGGCTAATTTGCCTGATTGTAATTTGGTGATGAAAACAGTGTCACGGTTTCATTACATCGTCACAGTTCTTTACCTGTCGATGATATGTCCTCGTCTTGAAACTTTTAAATTACAGTATCGTTTATGTAGGTCCTCCGAGGGCAGAAAGTTTGTTTTGCCGGCATTCACCTGCTCTTCGTACGTCTGTTGTTGACAGTGTGGACCCGCACACGACGCCTCGAAGCAACACTACGCGATGATGGCGGGAATGTGAAAATTTACAACGGAAATGAAAACCGAGAGTTCTTCCTCCTCTCGCGATATTTATTTTTTTGTGTTTAGGTTACCTCCATGGCCGAAGAAAAACTCGCTAGCGGATTAACTATGTTATCTGACCTATAGCATTCCGTTTTGAGCTCTTGATGCTGTAATTGCTATAGATAATGCGAATATTGATGTTTTGTTCTCTTATCTCAATGAAGTTATGTTGCTTGTAAAACTGATTTACGCGCGTACTCAATTTCATTTGTCAAGACATTTAGCAGCTAGCTTGGGCTAGCTGCCCATACTTCGTGTTAGCGTTAGTTACGCCAACTTTATTTCATTGCATCCGCTTCATTTTGACATTACACCACTCTTCAGCTGACATAATAGTTCTAAACAACACAGTGGGACCACAAAGAGCCTCAGAGAATGCTTGCGACGGGAGCAGTAAGTATCTAATAGCATTCTGTACGGTACCTACCGTATTATTATACGTTTTCCCTTTGTTTCCCAATAAATTGGTTTAAGGTTGTGAAAGCGTAACGTATGTGTTATCTTCTGAAATTTGGGTATCTCCATCCTCAAATGACTGTAGATTCTCTGATCGGTGGACCACAGAAAAAATTTATCTTCTGGTTTCTGCCGTAACCAGGTGAACGGATAATGACAATAATAAGATCTCAGTAAAATTGGCAGTTCATTAGCATCGAGCCAGAATAAAGCTATTCGCTCCCATACAATCAGATGGAACTGTATGTTTTTGAATACCTTGATATCAATCATATGATGCTATATTGTGTGTATGTGTAGTGGTAACAAACATAAAAAATATATGTTGTATTGTTATGATAAACAAAATCACAGGTATTCTCCTTTCTCATGCTGTCAAATTGACACACAGTACTTATTCGGGATTTAACTGTGTGTTTATTATGGATGTACTCTTTGTCCTTCTTTTTACAGGCTGTTACTAACGTCACAGCCCTGGCCCAGGTAGACCGGGAAAAGATCTACCAATGGATCAATGAGTTGTCCAGTCCAGAGACCAGAGAAAACGCCTTGCTGGAGTTGAGCAAGAAACGCGAGTCTGTGCCGGACCTGGCCCCAATGCTCTGGCACTCCTGTGGCACCATTGCTGCCCTGTTGCAGGTATGTCTATGTGCCAACCTTAAGTATGCTGTTAAGACAAAAAAGAAATCCATATTTCTGACCCTCCCAGTCTTGTCCCTCACTAAATTGGTCTTGAGTCAAATTATTGTAACAAATCAAGGTGTCACCATGGACCAGACTCTGACTCCAGACCAACATGTCAAGCTGTTGATTCTTGTTTTTTGTTTTCTAGCTGAGAAACATTAAAACACTCAGGTCACTGTGTCTCACATGGAGATGAAAATATTAGGTCATATTTTTATATTGTCCAGTTTTGATTATTCTAACCTCCTTTTCACCCACTTTAGCAAATCTTCCCTGAATTATTTTCAAGTGGTTTAAATGCTGCTGCTGAACTGTTAACATGGGTCCTCTGACACAGATCTCTTTTGCTCAGGCCTGTTTTCACACTGACTTTTTGCAAACAAATGAAAAGTAAAAACGAAAAGTAAAACATGAAGTTATATAGGCTGACCAGTAGCTTCTTTTGGCCACTGGCATCCTGTGTGTGGGGAAATCAAACTGTGGTGACTGACAGTAGGTGTGAGAGCACCCTAAGGTCTCCAGATGAGGGTGTCTGTTCATAGAAGAAGAAGAAGAAGAAGAAGAATCAACTTTATTGACAGTATATATATTTTTACATACACATACTGAATTTGACTTCTGCATTTGACCCATCCTTAGTTGAACACACATGCGACACCCGGCAAATTACATGCAGTGAAACACACACAGGAGCAGGAGCAGTGGGCAGCGTCAAGCGCCCGGGGAGCATATTGGGGGGGGGGTTAAATGCCTTGCTCAAGGGCACATCAGCCGTCTAAGGAGGGTGGGGAGCATTTTTCGCAATAATCACTCCACCAGACCCAAAAAATCGTAACTGCTGTTGTGTGGCTTCAGTGTTAACTTTATCTTTTTTTCCCTTGTCTTTTTTCTTTCTCTTTTTAGGAAATAGTGAACATCTATCCATCTATAAACCCACCTACACTTACAGCTCACCAGTCTAACAGAGTGTGCAACGCCCTGGCACTTCTGCAATGTGTCGCCTCACACCCAGAGACACGGTAATGAGGAGTTCAGTTTAAGTTAAAAGAAGCTTCTACTACGTTTTCCTCCAGAAAGCTGTTGCTACTCAGTCTCAGGCTGTGTATTCCATGATGTAATTTGCTCTGAATTTGTTGAAATCTTGTGAAATGGTTCATTTATATTCCAGAACACAGTCAAAAGCCAAAAATCACTAGCAAAAAGTATTTGTGTGACAGTATAGTTCTTTAATGAATGTTGAAGGTAAAGCGCCAGAAGTGACTTCTTTATCAGACATGACACATTGCTCATTTCCTTTTAAAAATATGTCTTTATTGACACAGGAATATGTTTTGCGTCTGAAAACCGGGACTTTGATTCTTGCACTTCATTATTTGTAATGTTAATATAGCTTTTTATTTTTGACTCCATTGACAGTAGAATCTGTAAGGTTGACTTTGGAGTTTACATCTTTACTGTGCATTTAATTCTGTTCAGGTTGATTACATCTTTGTTTCTTTCCAGGTCAGCTTTTCTTGCTGCGCACATTCCTCTTTTCCTTTACCCTTTTCTGCACACTGTGAGCAAAACAAGGCCATTTGAGTACCTGCGACTTACCAGCCTCGGGGTCATAGGTAACCTTTACCCCTGCTTAGGCCTTTTATTTCTTGATTGAGGTGAATTTTACAAAATGTTTTCTTGATCTTTCTCATTAATGCTCTCTGTTTTTTCTGCAGGTGCCTTGGTGAAAACAGATGAACAAGAAGTGATTAACTTCCTCCTCACTACTGAAATCATCCCACTGTGTCTGCGCATCATGGAATCGGGGAGTGAACTCTCCAAGACGGTACTTAACTGTCCAATTTGTTTCCTGTCATTTAAAAACATATAAATACCTAATCTAATACCAGTTGTTTCTCTCAGCCCTCTGTTTATTAACGAGATTATGAGCATGTAACTGTCTTATTTTTCTCTCCTAAGATTGTAAAGAAAGAATATATTAACTGACAGGGTTATGACTTTAATTACCATCTTATCGTTCATCCCTTCATTTGCTTTGGCAGGTTGCCACATTCATCCTGCAGAAGATCCTGTTGGATGACACAGGCCTGGCTTACATATGTCAGACGTATGAACGCTTCTCCCACGTGGCCATGATTCTTGTATGTATCCCTTGAGAAACATCTGAATTTGATTGAATTTACTGCGCTGGTCTCTGCGCACTCCGTGACACTCAGTTATAAGAGAAGATCCTCTGTCATGATATTTTCGTCTTTTTTCTTGCAGGGTAAAATGGTGCTCCAGCTCTCTAAAGAACCATCAGCTCGACTGTTGAAGCATGTTGTTCGCTGCTACCTTCGCCTCTCAGATAATCTCAGGTAGAGCAACGTTGTACAAACACATTACATTGTGTGGTGATCTCTGTAAGCTGAGCTCCCTGGAAGCCTTTAACTTGGTAGAGAACATGAAAAAGCTGATGGCCAGTGCTTGCCACTAGGTGGAGCCACGATATAAACACAGTGTGTGGTGACTGTCAGAACTTAATGTTTACACACTAACTGCAATAATTAGACAATGATCAGAAAATGAATTACTGCTTTGGTGGTTAGTGAAGTGATACTTTTGCCCTTTTGGCTTCTTCCAGAATCTAAGAAAGCAACTTTTCAATGTTGCTTTGAGGTCTGGTAACTTCTAATGAGCTATTGCCATTTTTTAAATGTACATGATTTACATACAACACAACACATACTGTCTGGGTTGTAGCTGCTGTGATAGCAGGTCAGTCGCAAGTCATCTTAAATTGACAGCACTGAAGCAAAACCGAACAAGTTGTTGTTTTTTTTCTAGCTCCTCCAGAAAAGCCTTGTGTGTTTTATTAAAGTTTACCGATATAGTTTATCGACCTCATAGGTAATATGTAGCTCATTATAGCAAGCGTCTGTCCTTTTAAGGAGAATCAATAATTCATATCAGGGAAGCACGTTTCATAATAGAAGTTGTGCTTTTAAAGCTTTTTAATAATTTATTTATTTCATTTATCTGAGGGCTCCCTCTCCTCTGTGCGAGGCAGGGAGAGAAGTACAGACCTTATTTAAAGGTTGATCTCGTCACCATTTGGAGCCGTGAAAGGCGACGTGTTTGATAGCAAGGTGTCACTGACAGAAAAGCACATTGCTTTGTGACATGTGCGATTCCTTCCTCAGAGCCAGAGAAGCCCTGCGTCAGTGTCTGCCCGACCAGCTGAAAGACAGCACCTTCGCCCAGGTGCTGAAAGACGACACCACCACCAAACGCTGGCTGGCACAGCTGGTCAAGAACCTGCAGGAGGGCCAAGTCACCGATGCCAGAGGGATCCCACTGGCTCCGCAGTGACGGGGACAAAGACACAGAGGGACTCTCTCGTCACTGTCTAGATTTTGTATTTTGCCTAAAGTGGTGCTAAGACTGACTGCAACACGAAGGACATAATAAAGGAAGATTTGTTTTTGTTTCTGGGTAGATGGATTGATTTACGCCAGTTTGTCACCTGCACACACAAGGTCGCTATTACAAGCTAAAATGTGTTTCAGGAGTGAGACTGATAGACTGTCAAATCCAATACTGACATTGATATTTGAGAATGATTTAAATCCAGTAATGATATATTGACTGTTATTTGTTAAGATGTAAATGATTCTCCCTCACATTCGGTTTGTAGTGATGAAGACATGTCTGGGTTAGGATATTTCACAATCAAACTATTGACTTCACTATTAAAACAATGACAGTATTTTTTAACAGTAAACTGAAAACAACAGAAGAAGAACATGTTAAATTTCAAAAAAAAGTTCATTAATGGCCTATAAAACATTTTATGCTGCAGTTAACTGCACTGCATTGTTTACCTGGATGCCTGTCAGAATATCAATATTGATCTATCAGTCATCAGTCAGTTTCTGCTGCTAATGTCAGCTCTGATCTTTTGCTGTGTATCACTGACTGTAACACTTCATAGTTGGAGCAGTTATTTCTTTGCTTCTTGCCTTTCAAATAAGACTTTTTAATCTTCTACATGATTGGTTTTGTCTCTTCCTGCCTGAAATCACAGTATGTCCTTCTGTATAGTTTCATGTTTTTACCGCCTTCATATTTGGTGAGCGAGTATTATGTATAGTACTTCTGTCCAGAGCGAAATGTCTCGATCAAGATATTTCATACGTAGTTTTCCACCCAAGAAGAGCTGCTTCCAGTCTCACTCGCCGGAAAGACAGCATTGATTATGAAGGCCATATTTGACTTATTGTCTCATGGAGCCAGGAGCAGGAAGGGCTATTGGAGACACTCTCATTCTCTATGTCCCCCCTCACTGTGTGGTCTGGGAGGCTAGGTGCTATCCCAGCATGCATTGAGACAAAGATGGGGAACACCTTTGGACAAATGAGTCCAAATAGTTGGACTCAATGAATTGATTCAACCTTGTATTTGAGTCTTGGCTCCAAGTACAGCAGCTCAGATGACTCACTGTGTAAATAAAGAAAAACATCCAGTTTTGTGCAAGATGGATTTTTAATTGGTGGACACTTTAGAGTTACTTTAGCTTCACTCTTTGGCTGTCAGATGAGATACTGTCTCACCTGTGCTGTCTGAGTGCTCCATCTAACACGGGCCCCGATGGGCCTTCACTTCCTGTTACTGGAACATTAACAGACTGTTGCCCCTATAGGTTCCATTATCCTAAACGACCGAGATGGACGTCATGCATAGCGGAAACACCTATGATCCATTCCATTTGTGAGCACATCTGATGCCGTGGGAGATGTTTCTAAGTGTGCATTGTGTGTTTTTGTCTGCTTGCCTTTTATAAGAGAATGAGCCACAGTAGCTAAAGTCATTATAGGTCCAGGGAGCCTTTTAAATGAGTACATTAGAGCGACTGGGCTGAGAAAAGGGTTTTTTCCTACATCTGCCAGCCAATAAAATTCTTTCATGATTTCTTTGCATGGTAGAAGAAGTTCACACCACAGTTGCTGCATATTTACATGGATGTCGAACTGCAGTGAAAGACAAATTAAAGTGAACATTATAATGAAAACTGTCTGAAGCCAGTCAGAGCTCTGCAGCACGTGGCATACAGCCAAGCTCTACAGTAGTCCTAAATCAGTTTGTGCTCAGACTGCCATCTTTTGTTAGATATCAGAGATTTTATCAAGTAAAAGAAATTATAGGAGACCCATGCTGACTTGGGATTAATCCTGCAGATGTTGACTTTTTTCAAGCACAATTTCTTATTGTGTTATGATTTGGCTTGTTTCCCCAACACAGGCGGACCTTTTCCCAGCATTGTGTTGCTTGTTATCAGTGCTGATGGAGAGACATGAAAGTCACGCTACATTCTCAATCACCCATGGGATCAAGGAGAAGGGCAGGCAGAGCAAAGCACACCAAGTGGAGTGCCCTTCACCAGATGAACCAGTGAAAAGTCTGTGTATGGCGGAGTGAGGGAGTGGCAGGAAAGGAAGGAAGGCTGGTGGTGGTGGTGGGGTGTAAGGAAGGAGGAAGAGGAGGATGAGGATGGGAATGAGGAGGGGAGGGAGCAGAGCAGAGCGTCACGGCTTGTGGCAGCAGTGACTAAGGAATCAGATTTGTGGAGAGAGGGGAGGGAGCGGGAGGCTGAGCCAGATTTCCTTTCGCATACTCCCAGTCTTTTAAAGCCCTGAGCTCATAACGGTCCCTGGACTCTCCTTGAGTCTGGATCTGAGCGCATATACACCAATCTGAATCTTCTCTTTGGCCAGCCATCCAGGGTCCCACCCCTCCCTGGGAGAGCTGTCTCCTGAAGAGAGGCCACCTCTGGAGGTCTGACTCATAATACTGAACTGTATTTTAGGTAAGTGTAACTCTATTTCTCTGTCAAGGAACAAAGCAAATTGTAGTTTGTCTCTGTCTTTTTTCTTTTGCTGCAGTTGCATACAAACTTTGCTGAGGAGATGTTTTCATGTCTCGTATCACTGCTTCTGGTGCTAATTTGCTGTGCACAGCGATGGTTTAGACTCATATGGGTTTTACTGGATGGGCACTGCCTGATCAGTTGTTTGGTGAATTCTTTGCATAACTGTGTGCAGGACAGAAATCCCACTGTACAGAGGAATGTTCCTATTATGGAAAAAAAAAACAGATTTAAACTAAACTTAGAAGCACGTGAGGCAAAAGAACAAAGCTGATGTTTTTCATGTCTCAGTTTTTTATTCCCTATTTCCATCCAGTCAAATATCCCTATTAGTCATGTGTGTGTGTGTGTGTGTGTGTGTGTGGTCAGTGATCTCTCTGAAGAGGTGGCCTTCTGTGACTCATTTGGGCTAAGCAGAGCGCCTTTCCAAAACAGTTAAGCATGGTCCCAAAAATATAAAAGCTTAATGTGACCTAATTGTAGCTTAAAAGTCTGGAGGTGAAGTATGAAGGAGGGTGTGTGTTTGTCTGTTTCACAAGCAGAGTCTGAAAAAGTCAGATGGAAAATGTCTTTCACGTGGCTCTGCAGGAAAAGTGCAAAATATAAAAGCAAATAGCTGTGGAACAAAATGAGCCTCGCCTTCATGATCAGTCTGGGTTTTTTCCAGTGGGTGGTGATATTAAATTGTGAAGCAACTGTGAATACATTCCTTGCAACATGTCAGTCATAATGTGGTGAGAAGTCAGTCTCATGTTCTCATGAACTTGTGAGGCGTGTGGGGGAGCTGGAACAAGGAGGGAGTGAAACATCAAGAACCCAAGATCTGATCTTGTTGTTTCAGGGGACAATAAGAGGAAAGGGTAGCTGTCAGACAGGAATACAGACACACAGACTCAAGAAAATCTTCCTTTTCGGGAAGTGTTTGATCATATTTATCAGAGGACAGCAGAGACAGTAGGACTGTAAGGACTGTATTAGTTTTCACCATTAAGCAGAGCACCTGCAGCGCATTTGTCTGTTTGGGTCTGTTTTTAATGGGACACATTATGTTGGATGTATGGGATGATGCAGACTGCCCAACTCTCTGAGAGACACTCATGAGTCATAAAAAGTAACTTCTTTCATAAAACAACAGTTTTGCTTAGTAGATACACACTGAGCAGATGATGTACTTCTGTAAGAGCAGCAGTATCACAATGTAAAAATACTTTTAGATGTAAAAAATTTTGACTTATCGATCCAAATATACATAAAGTGAAGAGAGATGTGATTGTTCTATTGCTGTTTTACCTTTTTGTTTGTTTGTTTATATTTATTTTATTTTATATTGCTGTGCCAGCCATAAGGTTTAAGGGTTTGTTTTCAAATGTGTTAAATGTTTAATATGGGTCTTTGTTTTTAGCTGCGCAGCTAAAAGGGTCAGGGGGATCTCCAGAGTCATTAGAGTTCATCATGAGGGAACCATGATTGTTAATACCAAATGTAAGGGAAATCCATCCAATAGTTCTCAAGAGACATCAGTCAAAACCACGTTCTAGTGGTGCCAGAAGAAAAGTCACAGGATCACCAAAGTCACTGCGATGCGACTTCTGGAAACCCTGAATGTCCATATCAAATTTCATAATAATTCGAAATCCATCCAGTACAGGAAAGATTTAAGTCTGGACCAAGTTGGTGAATTGATGGACTGACAGAACAACGCGGCGGTATGTTTTTTGGATTTTCATTTTCCTAACAATTCTAATCTTATAGCGACCGCATTACAATCATGTACATAAATCAATTTTTAAAAAATCGGCTGGCCTTGATTTCTATCTGATCAGGCTGAGGCGGGCGCAGCACAGACTGCTGAGAGTGTAAGATTTTTATGAGTCAGCACACAGACTGCGGCAGCTGCCTTCCATGAGACTGTCAGTCTACTTGCAGCTAATGACTGACTAACGATTAATGTCGGCGTGAGTGGATTAAGATTAAAATGCTGACTGTGAAAATACCTTACTGGTTAGCGCGTGGAGTCCAGCACATCCTTGCAGATTGTGTCTTTCAGTATTTTGCTCAGGGATACTTCAGGGGCTCAGTGACTTACCAACAGGGGCCTGAACCCAGATCCACAGTAAGTCCCCTCACATCCCACTGCGCAACCTTTTCTGCTCCAATGAAACTCTTTCATGTCAAACAAGAGAGAACTAAATATAACTTTGAGGATGATGCTGAAAGTGTGCTCAGCAAGCCTCCTGTGGACAGTTGAAGCTTAGTGTTGTGCTGTAATCATTTGCATTTAGCTAGTTAATGTGTACATACAGCATTTACAAAATGTATTTTGTTTGGAAACAGGGAAAGCACCTGGAAGAAATCATCAGTTTCATCTGCAGCACATTTCCAGTGGCATGGTTCAAGAATGGCTCCTGAAGGCTCCCGTGAGTAAATGTTGTTTGCAGAGACTGAAGATAGAGAGCGTGTGTTCTGATGGTGTAGCAGGCTGTCTGAGGTATGACACAATCAGGACTTTTGACTTTTTGCACTAACTGATCAGGTATCCAAGATGATCCCCATGTCAAGGTGATGCTGGCAGGGTCGACGCTGAGAAAAGTCAAGTCCCGTTCATGGAAGAAGCAGAGGCATTTCCGCCTCCTTGAGGACGGCCTGACCATCTGGTACAAGTCCAGATGGGCAGGTAGAGGCCACTCCACATGTGAGTTTACCAACAGCATTGTACAAACATAGGAACTGTTGTTTTATTTGTATGATTTCATTAGCCAATCTCTGAAACCACTTTACACATGCACATATGCTTGCAGAGAGTTAAGTATGAGGATCAACATCACAGGTTAGCTTAGCTAGCATAAAGACTGAGAGGGAAACAACAATCCTGACTCTGTCCCAAGGTAACAAAAACCACCCATCGGCACCTTTGAGTTAACCCGCAAAAGCCCCAAGTTCACTCCATATCATTTTGTGCAAAGTTATTTACAATAGGGTACCAACGAAATTTTTTGCCTCAGGAGTCCCTAACAGTCCAGCTGTGGTGTAGCTTAATATAATTTGATTAGTTGTAATACAAAAACAGGAAAATAATCCAACAATAATCAGAATAAAAATAGTATAAACACTAACTATTACTTTAACACAACATTTTTCATGTTAAGGACCCTGATTCAATAAGATTTCTGCATTAAATGCTGTTTTTACAGAAACTGAGTGAAATCCTTGACCAAAATAGTCACACATTCTGTCATTGTGTCATATGTAGTAAATAATTACCCTTTTTGCTTGGGACCCCTTGAACCACTTGAGGGATCCCTGGGGGGTCCCCAGACCCCACATTGAGAAGCGCTGTGTTAACCGTACACTGATCATGTCTCAGTCTCAATCAGCGAGGTGGAGGCCGTGAGAGAGGGCCACCAGTCAGAGGTCCTGCTGAGCATTGCTGAGGAGTTCCCCGCTGACCTCTGCTTCACCTTGGTGTTTCACGGTCGCCAAGGCAACCTGGACCTGGTGGCAGAGTCGCCAGAGGAGGCCCAGGCCTGGATCCAGGGAGTGCGCAAGTTGATTCACAAGACTCAAACGATGGACGAGAAAGAGAGGCTGGACCAGTATCCTCTTAAAAAACAAACACATTTGTAGTGACATAAATAGAAATTATGGATGATAAAGAATGATGACTGATTGTTTCTATTAATGTCACAGAACTGATATTTGTGGCCTTGGAAGAACAGTGAACAAGAGTTATCAGGCAGGGTACAGTATGATGAGGAAGGAAATTATGTAACTTATCCAGGAAAAACAACAAAGCAAAATAATTGAGATAAAACCATTAAAAGGGCGGCACGGTGGTGCAGTGGTTAGCACTGTCGCCTCATAGCAAGAGGGTTCCAGGTTCGAATTTCGGTCTGGGCCCTTCTATGTGGAGTCTGCATGTTCTCCCTGTGCCTGCGTGGGTTTTCTCCGGGTACTCCGGCTTCCTCCCACAATACCAAAAACATGCACATCAGGTTAATTGGCTACTCTAAATTGCCCCTAGGTGTGAGTGTGAGAGTGTGTGGTTGTTTGTCTTTGTGTGTTGGCCCTGCGATTGGCTGGCGACCAGTCCAGGGTGTACCCCGCCTCTCGCCCGTAGTCAGCTGGGATAGGCTCCACCTCCCCCGCGACCCTGACGGATAAGCGGTATAGAAAATGGATGGATGGAAAACCATTAAAGTCTGCTCAACCCGTCAGATTGTTTCAGCTGTGGATTTTTCTCCAGCTGTTTGTGAGAGCAGTTCTGAGCTGGTGTTTCCCTCAGCATCTTCTCAGGTGGGTCTGGGACTGGTTTCAGAAAGCTGACAAAAACAAAGATGGAAAGATGAACTTCAAAGAGGTGCGGAAACTTCTGAAGATGATGAACGTAGACATGAATGAGGAACACGCTCTGCACCTCTTCACGGTGAGTGGATACTGTTGCTTCATCAGTGGAGAAAATGTGATTGAGGTAGAGTTGGCTCATTTTGCTTAAACAACTAGTTTTAAGGAGTGTGAACCATGTAGTAAAACCAAACCCATCTCAAGTGATGTATTATTTTATTTCAACAGATGGCTGACAAGTCGGAGAGTGGATCTTTGGAAATTGAGCAGTTTGTCCTCTTCTATAAGATGCTAACTCAGAGGGATGAAGTGTGGAAGGTGTTCCAGGACTACTCCGGAGATGGAGAGAAGTTAATGCTGGAGGAGCTGGAGAACTTCCTGAGGGTGGAGCAGCATGAGGGAGAGCAGAGTGCCCAGCGTGCCGCAGAGCTGATTGACCGCTATGAACCCTCTGAATCAGGTAAAGAGGGCTGACAGCAGTGCATCTTTATAAATAATACGGTACTTCAGTCTTCAGACTTCAAGAGGCCTCAAGACTTTTCTTGGACCTCAAGAGAAGTTAGCCATTGCAACAAAATGCGGTCTCACGTGATCTGTGCAATAGTAGGATTGTGCATAAGCTGTACTAATATTAAATATCATTTTAGATAAAAATCTAATGTTCTCTCAGTATTTTTCTGAGAGCAGTAGCACTTTGTTTTATTAACTTTTATGGTTTACATCCTCTTCATACATCAATATATGTGCACATCTTAATGTGATGTGTGTGTGTGTGTGTGAGAATCCTCTGGCTTTTAAGGTTTAAAATTTCAGTAATATTGCATTACTATGCAAGATGTGTTTGGACTTTCACTTATTGTTAACTTGCTTTCAATGATTAAACAAAGATAGACCAACTCTTTCCTTAGGGTTGAATGTCCAAGATGCCAAATTGTCATTACTTACTGAAATTTGTTACTCCATCTTGATCTTTATGATCTTCTAAATTGATAGATAGAATCGATTTTAGAGTGAATGATTGAACAGAGCAATGAAGTCCAGTCTAGATGGCAAATGAAAATGTTCCTGGGGATGTTAATGAAACTGAAAAACACTTACTTAAATGAAACAGTCTGGAGACGAAGTCTACAGGCGTCTGCACAATGAAATCTGTGCAGTCGTTTCAGTTAGTTTTAGACTGCATTCATAGATTTAGACAAACAAAACTCTATGCAGTTTATAGGATATATAAAGGATAATAAAGGAATCGTGTTCTTTGCTATACTAAGACCAAATGCCAATGATAATATTCCATCATTATCAATATGACAATAAGAACATGCTGATATTTACCAGGTTCACAATTATGATTTAGCATGTTAGTATGCTAATATTTGCTAATTAGCACTAAACAAAATTGCTTACAGCTCAGGCTGGGCTGTAACGTATGTGATTTTAAAGTCAAATAAAAAAAACAATAATAAAGCCTGGTTGTGCATTTGTGCTAACACCATCTCTATCCCGTCCTCTGTGCAGCCAAGAAGCAAGGCGCCATGTCGTTCGATGGCTTCCAGATGTACCTCTGCTCAAAGGAGGGCTCCATATTTAAACCTGAACATCTGGAGCTTCACCAGGACATGAGCCAACCTCTTAGCCACTACTTCATCTCCTCCTCACACAACACCTACCTGTTGGAGGATCAGCTGCGGGGACTCAGCAGCCTGGAGGCATACATCCAGTGAGTTTAGACAATCACATAAAACATACGGAAGTGAGTTTGCTGTGTTCACTGGAAAGCAACTTGACAGAGAGTTGACTTTATTTAAGGTTTAGACAAACATGAGAGCTGAGAATCACTTTGGAATAATTTTATCATGAGGTGAGGGACACAGAGGAAGGCTTCCCATAATTCATAAAAGCCTTCTTTTATAGATTAAAATGTGACACACACTTTCAGCTGAATCAAAACAATGATGTGTGTGTGTGTGTGTGTGTCTGTACGCACTTAGGGCCCTGAAGAGAGGCTGCCGATGTGTAGAGGTGGACTGCTGGGACGGCAGTGATGGTGAACCCATTGTGTATCATGGTCACACTCTTACTTCCAAGATTCTGTTTAGAGACGTAATTTCAACGCTGAAAGAATACGCCTTCAAGGTGAGGAACCCTTTTTCTGAAAAAAGATTTGTTTTGGTCAATTTACACAGAACACAAATTTGATCAGTTTGCCCTTGTGGTTTCCAAACGTGCAGCCCAGTCAAGATCTGATATTATATTTAAAAGTAAAAGTAAAATTTCTTGCTGAAACAGTTCACATGTGTTTCATATAATAACAAGGATGATTCACTAAAAAAAGATGCTGAACCACAAATGAAATTCCATTCACAGAGATGTGGCTACAAGCCACTAAAAGTGCCTGAAGAAAAGCATGGTTCTGGTAGTAAACAAACCCTTGAGAGCAGTTATAAACTGAACTCCCAGGACTGTCTGTGTGCCAGTGAAAAGTGTGAAATCCAGATGGAGAAGTTGGTAACGTTCCCTGCACATGGACTCAGATGTACCCGTGCTGGCTGAGTCACATGGAAAACAACCAGGAACTTCTCTTATGTCTCCACTCTCTTATTTTAACCCAGTCAAACCTTCCTACTCAGCTTTAGCTAAACATAATGAAGAAACAGTTTTGGGAGGATTGTGAAAACTCATGCTTAATGAAAATACTTGTGATGACTTTCATCACTGGGTTTGCTGGAGCAGATATGTCAGCATAAATAGCACAGAAAAGCTTTAAAGTGTCTTCTCCTTCCTGTTTGACAGGCATCGGACTTCCCAGTCATCCTGTCCCTGGAGAATCACTGTGGTGTGGAGCAGCAGACGGTCATGGCCCAACACCTCAGTCAGATCCTGGGTAACACGTTACTGACCACCCTGCTGGATGGGCAGATCCCTCAACAGCTTCCCTCCCCACAGGTGAGAATCCATTTGAGTTTTGTCACAAAACCTTTACAAAACAACGTAAATGCTTCAAATCCAGCAACTTCTTCTGCTTTGACAATTGAAACACTTTGTCCTGGCAGTGAATGACAAAATGAACAAAAAACAGACTATCTGACAATGTAAGGAAAACCGAACTGTTTAATATACAAATCAAAACATTGATTGAAATTTCAACCTCATAGTGAAACTAGATGAGAAGTAGTGGGATTGGCAGAGATTACAAAGGCTGTGAATGTCAGAAGCCTTCATTCAATTACCCTCAATTTGTGTTACAAAACATCATTCCAGATTCAGTGGATCTACATAAAACTCATTCAGACATGCCAGCACCACAGCTGATGGGTCAGTCCAACATGTCGAATTATCTCAACGCCTATTACATGCCATGAAATCTTATAGAGAGTGAATATACTTTAGTGACTTGTCTTTTAGTGTCACCACAGTGTTCCTATTTATGGTTTTGAGTGTTTTGAACTGTATGGGCCACTATTGGATGGGTTGCTATGGAATTTAGGACAGACACTCATGGTCCTCAGAGAATGACATGTAATATAACTTGGTGATCCTCTTAATTTCCATATGGCATCATCATCAGGTCATAATTTCAATTTGTCCAACACTTTGGTTTATAACTTATTCACTATAAGTGGAAAGACCTTGCAGGGGTGAAAAGTAAAGCCATGCGGAAGTGTCTTAAACCTGCATTCTTTCTAATGGCCAGCAGGGGGTACCTCTACTGGTTTCAAAAAGAAGTCTGAGTGTATGTGAGCTTATGAGAAAATGAGATTCTCACTCGGTTTATGACATCAGTAAACGGCTTTGTAATGAGTTTATGCCTTTAGTTGCTAGTTTCATATCTTCTTCAATATGGCATGATGTCCATATTGATAATAATGGTTGACTTCAGAGAAAAATATCTGATAAAGTGGCTACCTTTTTGACTGACAACTCGCTATAATGGCTTTTCCTTGGGTTCTGAAGCAAATCCAATCCAGATAGAGGCATAGCAATGCAAATCTTCCTCAGTGCCTCAGATGAAATGTTTCAAACAATACCCAGGGTAATCAGGGTACTACAGGTATCATTAACAATTCAGAGGCATTTTAAAGATTTATGGTTTGTGTGTGTCTTGTCATTACTCTTCCGATCCTAAAAGCTGTATAACTTCCAAACTCTTTTCCATTAGAGCACTTAGGACAATCAATGCTAACTTTATGATAAGATAAATACTATGAGGAATTCCACTGAGGATTTTGTCAATTAAATAGAGGAACATGGCTGCATTTAGTTAGAAGATAGCAAAGTGCAGGATGATGGACCACCTTCAGGAGTAGTGTGGGTACTGAGGACAGCAAGTGCTCGGACACAGTGACATCTGAGTGTCTTGTCAGTTTCTCTGCTGGGCCATCCTGCAATCCATCAGTCATTTAATCTACTTGTTTGTGCTTTCAAAGTGGAAAACATCTACAGATGAAGTGAAGCGATTATCATGCAGAGTATGAAGCAAACTGCTCACACTATTGTGTTGGTGTTCATTACAGGAACTAAAAGGAAAAATTTTGCTGAAAGCCAAGAAGATTGGCGGCCTGGAAGACTGTCTCGATGAAGCTCTCACATATGAAGTCAGCGATGAGGAGGAGACGGCCGACGGTGATGCTGAAAGTATGTCTACAGAGGACCCGCCTGCTGAGTGCCAGAACCACAGTGCCAAGGTGCATGAACTTGATGGGATTTTGCCACACTTCTTCATTCGAAGCCTTATTGCTTCTTAAGTATATAGATTTTTCTTACAGCAGGAGTGAAGTAAGACAGAAGACAGAGACGTCAGAAGTGATAGTGAATCAAGACAGAAGTGAGCTTGATAGTAAAGAGAGACAGGAAACTGGGTGGGACATATGAGACAGTGAGGCGAGACTGGGGTGAAACAAGGGAGATAGTGAACAGAAACAGGAAACAGGGATATTTAAAAGGAGAAAGATAGTTAAGTGAGAAAGAAATCAGCTTCTCCTTAGCTGTGGGAAAAACAGACCTCTGTGAACGCATGTTTGAAGATGTACGACTCCGCATTTCATATTTAACTTGGCAAGTTAGCCAAGAATGTGTGTTAACTTTGACAGTTATGTTGAGTGAATGAGCTGCCTGGTGAGGCTACAGCATTTCCCTGCTGGGCAGTTAACTGGAAGCATTTGTGGTTTTAATAATTCAATTAGAGCTGTTGAGGCAGAGAGAGGAAATTCAAATCATCCTTCCCAGAGTTCTGCTAAAGCTGATGCTGTAAAGCTTTGATTGATTTTTAACCCTGTAAATTACAAGCCTGTAATTAAATGCACAGTACGTAATTTCTGTCGCCCTCAATCCAAAAACAAAAGACACAAGCAGTGTAGGATCATGGGAGTTGTCTTCACTGTTAAACCAACAACACTGCAGATGAAAATCTAACTGATGAGACTAAGACAGAAATGTGCACAGACAAGGTAAAGCTTTGAAGTTTAATTCATGTTAAGTTTAGTCATGTTTGTCGACTTCCTTCTTCACTGTCTGACTCGCTCCTGGAAGTTTCAGGCGACCAAAGGAAATCAGAAACTCTTTCAGTCTTTCAGTTTTGTTGTCAACAAGTTATTATTTTTTCATTTCTACTCTTTTAACACTAATAAGTTTCTATTAGTGATAAACAAATTACCACACAGTTATTATATAATCAATGTGCTTTAATGTCCTGGGTTGCCTTCAAAATATATGGCCAATATTCACCCTTTGAGGTGACAGGAAAAGGTTTGTTTGTTCACTAATTTTGCATTTTATTCACCCTTTTTTGCAGAAGTCCAAGTCCAAACTGTCCAAAGAGCTGTCAGACTTGGTGGTTTACTGCAAGAGTGTGCACTTCCATGGCTTTGAGCATGCTCGTTTACACGCCAAATGCTATGAGATGTCCTCATTCTCTGAATCCAAAGCTAAAAGGCTCGCTAAGGAAACAGGTATCATGAACATGAAAAGAATGGAAAAGAGTGGGGAAATATTATATTTATATATTGGTGTATGTCACATTCCTCAGTTGAAACAATATGTCTGTTTTATTTTTTAATATATTATATGTAATCAACATAGTGGATCTCCTCAATGATAATTAAGTGTAGACAGTTAATAATTCTCTGTCATAGGCAGAGAAACAGGTGGATTTCTCTCTGTTCATGCTATAGAAATATGTTGTCTTTCTTCTCTTCAGGGACAAATTTTGTGCAGTACAACACAAGGCAGCTGAGCAGGATCTACCCCAGTGGCCTCAGGACAGACTCCTCCAACTACAACCCTCAGGAGATATGGAACATGGGCTGCCAGATAGGTGAGCGAGAAGGTCGCCCTCTGCTGGTTAAACTGAGCTTCTTCTCTGAAATCACTCAAGTTGCTATTGTTGAGGAGAGAATGATGATTGTATGGCATCCAGCTTATATCACGAGCAATTTAAACAAAAATAACAAAAAGTAAAGCACATAAGTATACTGTGTCTTTTCTGACAGTGTATTGAGGAGTAATTCTCTCTGTACATGCCCTCAGCACCAGGCCTGCCTCCCCTGCAGGGATGTTTGAGATCAGGTTCAGATACAGATGCTGACTGTTCTGGAACGACACCTGGACTCGCATGAACTTTGATAACTAGCTAGATGCTCTGGGAAATTACAGCCACTTGAAAAAAAAATCACTCCTAATTGCATTATTTCTTTTCTTCCTCTTTCCCAAGTGGCTTTAAACTTCCAGACAGCTGGTCTAGAAATGGATCTTAACGATGGGCTGTTCAGGCAGAATGGCTGCTGCGGCTACGTCCTCAAGCCGGATTTCATGAGAGATGGGAGCACTCAGTTCAGTCCAGAGAAACCAGAGGAGCGGCAGGGCTACAAACCACTTCGCTTGTCCATACAGGTTCAGAAACACACTGACGAACCATACAAGAAGAGACGAATTGTCTTAAGTTAATACCTACATTCTATATCTAACATGCAAACATGTTTGATTTTCAGGTGATCAGTGGGCAGCAGCTACCAAAGGTGAATCAGAAAGAGGGCTCTATTGTAGACCCCCTGGTCAGAGTGGAGATCTACGGAGCGCCACAGGACCAGACCAAGGAAGAGACAAGTCACATTAACAACAACGGTGAGGGTGTATTTCACATGAAACAGACATTCATTTACTTAGATGGTTTTGATGATATGGGGGCCAAGTTGTGAAAGAAAAGTTAGTACGAGTGCGAAAACATTAAGGTAACTCAATAAAGAAATGTGGGAATAAATGATATCATACTCACTCTTCTACCTTCCTGTTCCTGCAGGTTTTAACCCAGTGTGGAATGAAACTTTAAATTTTGTCATCCACGCCCCTGAGTTGGCGCTGGTTCGCTTTGTGGTCGAGGACTACGACAAGGCGTCCAGGAACGACTTCATTGGACAGTTCACTCTTCCCTTCATGAGCATCCAAGCAGGTGAGGGAAGAGTAAAGTGAGACCGCGAATTGCAGTGCTTATTTTACATGTGGATAAAAGGTCATTTTGTGTCAAATATTAGCAGCAGGGACCTGTCAACAGAAATGACTTGGTCCCAGAAAAGGTCCAGTAGATGGACCCTCTTCAGAGACATCCCTCTCTTTGCTATTATTGTCATTATCCTCATTCTCACAGGTGGCGGCTCCTTGGCTGACATTAACCCCCTCTTGGCTACTAACATTAGCTCTCATGTTTGTGACCTGGCTCGGAGCAGCTTCCTGAGCCGACTCAAAACAGTGGTCATTACATTATTATTTGAGCCTAAGGCTCTTGTCAGCTCCCACTTTTTCCTTCTCCCTCCTTTTCTGGAGTCCTGATTTAGGATTTAGGCTGGGCTCTAACACTCCCCTGCCCTTTTATTGGTGACCCTGCAGCAGCCCCAGGATTCACTCATTTCTGATCCTCTCAATGTCCGTACCTTTCCAGGATATCGTCACATACATCTGCTCTCTAAAGATGGAACAGCCATCCCTCCGTCCTCCCTCTTTGTCAGCGTCAGCATCTCAGAACTCACATGAAGAAGTCCAGGCTGAGGATATGAAGCGAAAGCTGGTCACACAAGTCTCAAAGGATGAGAAGCACCTGATCCATCCCCTTCACCAAATTCACCAGGAAATCAGACAACTACGCAGAAACAGGGACAGTTCATGTAGTTCTAAGAAAGCAAACTGTCTGTTTGTATTTATTTATATTAAATATTCGTGATTTTTAATTCAACTTTTTGTGGAAACATTACGTACAGGCTTTTCAGTGTTTATTGTCTATAAATGAAGGAACATGAAGAATTGCTGCATGTCTAAATATACCCGTTTACCTTTAAATGTACTGTATATCTTGAAGTAACAGATAACTCAGCATGTGTAGGACGTAATACAGGAACAGACATGAACATGCTGTGTATGATGTAAATGTGTGTGTATAGGCCTGTGAATATTCTCATTCATCCAGGTCATGGTTATCTCAAGGAAATTCAATCGAATGCAACTGCACTTAGTTATTTGTCTTTGAAGACGTTTCACCTCTCATCCAAGAAGCTTCATCAGTTCATGCTCGCTTGACTAGGCTGGGACTAGTCCTAAGTCCAGTTGCATTCGATTGAATTTCCTTGAGATATGTGTGTGTGTATACACTATAGGCCTGTAAATACATGCAGTACATTTTCTGAAGGGTTTCAACACCACACAGTAAAATTCAGCCATAAATAAACATTTTGGACTCTTTCACAGTTCAAGTTCATTTATTCACTTAAAGGCAGTTTTTTCACAGGACACACTTTCCTTCAGTCCAGTTTCTCACACTTGACGTTTACTGATTCGCCTTTTACAAGCTAATACAAAATATAAAATCAAGTCGTCAGGTAATACTGATGTGAAAGTTAAATTCCTTAAGGCAGTGACAGCCATCAGCAGGTGACCAGTGCACTGCACAGAAAGATAACCGCGACACTTTTGTTTTTCGCTGCCGTTTTTCAGGAGTTGAAACACAGAAAAAGTCTTTCCTCTTCTACTTCAACTCAAAAACAGGAACCAAAACTATTTCTAATTTTGCACAATTTATTTTTATGCTCTTATGATCGTGCCCTGTCTTCAGCCTCTTTGCACAACCTCTTCAACTACTTCTTCCTCCTCCTTCTCCTCCTCCATCTCTGCTGCTCTCTCATCCAGTGTCCCCCGCAAGGCTTCCTTCAGGGTCAGGCTGACTGCCTCAGAGTCCCTCACTACCCCCTGCTCCACTGACACCTCTGGATGGTGTCTCTGCAAATGTTTGGCCACCTGGAACTTCTGTTTGGCTCTGTAGGAGCAGTGGCGGCAGCAGAAAGGCTGCTGCTTGGTGTGCGAGAGGTAGTGATGTCTGAGACCGGCCGGCCACCGGAAGGCCTTGTGGCACAAGCCGCACGCGTAGGGCCGATCGTCACTGTGTTGACGCTGGTGGGTCTTCAGAATAAAACTGGTCTTGAAGGCTTTGCCGCATTTCTCGCAGATGTAAGGGCGTGCGTCACAGTGCTGCGTGTCCCGGTGGGCCCGGAGAGCATCCGCCCTGTTAGTGCGGTAGTCACATTCGTCGCAGGCGTACGGCTTGTCCCCTGCAGAAGAAGAACACACGATGCTGTTGTCCTTTTTAAACACACTTGTAAACTACATGGACAAAAACAAACTGTTCTCTAAAAAACATCCACGCAGCCAAGATATTATGTATTACTAAACTAAGTTCAGCTGATTTACAAGAATATTCTGGTTCTCATTTATAACATGATACCACAAAGTCTTGGTTCAAGTAGTTCCCTAATCTACCATAAAGTGCCAGAGTAAAATCATCAGTCACATGTGGCCTATACCTGTGTGTTTGGTCATGTGGTACTTCAGCTGAGTTGCCCACTTGCATTTGTAGCCACACTGTGGACAAAGGTACTTCCTCTCGTCTTGGTGAACCCTCATGTGAAGCTAAGAAGTTTTTAAAATACACAAAAATACAAAGGAACATTTCATTATGCTGTCAATGTCATATTTAAGTATGATTATTATACAGATCACTTTCACTTTCAAGGACCAATGCAACATATTGACTGGTATTAATTTTTTACTTAAATAAAGAAATGAACAATTTTGTTAAATACTTGGTTGCTTAAGAAATTTGTCAAAGATATGTAGTGACATTCCTTTAAAAGAAAACAATAAATAAATCTTCACATAAAACAGCACTTTTCATGGACTTTCATTTCAAAAACAACACGCTCACTCTCGAAGCTTACCTTCAACCTGGACGGATCAGTGCAGGTGTAAGTGCACCGCTCACAGCTGTAAGGCTTCTCCCCGGTGTGTATGCGAATGTGCCACGTGATCTTCTGCTTGTTCTGGGTCGAATACTCGCAGACTGTGCATTTGTACAGCCGCTTGCCTCCGTGTGAACGTAGGTGCTGCTCTAACACCAGCTGATGCCGGCAAGCAAACTGACAGGTGCTGCACCTGAGAGGCTTATCCTCGGGAGATCCCTCCTCGTGTTCATTCAGAAGGTGTTGAGCCAACAGCTGCCTTGTTTTGGTAGCAAAGGGGCACAGCTGGCACTGGTGAGCCAGGTGGCTTCTCTGATGAACCGCAAGGATTTCCTTTGTCTTAAAGGACTCCTGACAGGTGGGGCACTTTACCTGAGGGTGCTTGTTCTCTTGGTGGGTCTTCAGCGTGACCTCATTGCTACATGTGTAGTCGCACTGTTTACACGAGAAACGGACCTGGAGCTGGTGCACACGCTTACAGTGGTTTCTCAGGGCAACTTCTGAACTAAACTGAGCATCACAATGAGTGCAAGCATGGTCTAAGTCCCCCGTGTGGCATCTGAGATTGTGCCGTCTTACATCGTCAAGCGTGTAGCCACCAAAGTCACAGAGCGAGCAGGAGTGTGCTGGCTGTTTGTCGTGGATGCGCATCTTGTGCTGGCGCAGTTTGGCTGCAGCCCCGAAGGTCTTATCGCACATATTGCAGCTGTGGCGACCGATTCCTGTGTGAAGAGATTCATGCTCCTCCAAGCGATAGCGTCTTGTGGTGCTAAAAGGACAATACTGACAGCGGTGAGGTCGGGCACCTTTGTGCTTGAGCGCAACATGTTGGGCCATGCATCGTTCTTGTTTACAGGTGAAAGAACACTGCTGGCAATGTAAACGTTTAGGCTTAACAGCAGCAAGCTTTTTTCTGGTATGGGCATGCAGGGTGTGACGGATCAAAGCCGTTTTAGATTTGGCTACATATGAACATGTGTTGCACTGGACTTCACCTGGCTTTAAGCAGCCTTTCATTTCATGACTGTCCAATGCCCTTTTCTGGTTGCATTTAAATGCACAAGTTGGACAAGAGAAGGTCTGAAGTTTGTCGGAAGTTCTTTGATGGTGCTCTTCTATCAAATCCTCTTTTGCTCTGACTGACTCGTTATCACACTCATGACTATCTGTGTTCATTAAAGTGTCCCTGCAGGATGAGAGGTGTCTTTCAATCATTGCAACCCTGACTGACATAAAATTGCACAGCTTGCATTTGAATTTCCCATTATTTTCTATGTAAAGTGACTGCAGTGTAGCATTTTTTTGGTTATTGGAAGACATATGCTTTTTCGCAAGTTTGCCTTTCAAAAGTTTTTTTGTCTGAATTTTGTGTGGCTGGTGTTCTAATTCACTTGCTTCTCTGCGACAAAACTTCTGATCATTTGTGCAAATCCAATTTTGTGGTTGAAGGCCCATCTGACTGGAATGTGTTCTTTCATCCAATTGTTTGGATCCTTCCTGATCTACAATGGAGCTGTCCTCTAAAACCGAGCTTGCATTTGAAATGCCTACAAATACCCTTGTTTTTGGCCGAAGTGTTGGGCACTTCTTTGCACGGTGGCTGTCAAGGCCTCGCTTCTGTTTGAACTGTGCACCACAGTCCTGACACTTGTGTTCCTTCATCCTACTGTGGCACAAAGCCTGGCGGTGGTACTTCAAAGCAGTCTCCTTACTGGTTACATAAGGGCACTTGTCACACTGATAAATGTTTTTAGTTGGCACCACAAGCATCTGCACCCGTCCCTCCAAAACCATGGCCTCTGCTTGGTCCTTGTCGTGCTTCTTCATAGCTTTCAGACGCAGCGCGGATGAAAAACTGGAACTGATTGTTCCACCATCGTTCTCTCCCTCATGAGTTTGAATGTGACACTCCTCAGGATCAAATGGTTGGCTTGCATTAGTCAGAGGCTCATGGATGTGGTCAACATCACAGGGTTCATATTCCGGATCTGTCAAAGCTACATCGTCTTCTCCTGATGAAGACGCAGAGAACTCTGCCTTTTCTTGTGATGTGTCAGACTCATGACGGTTTGATTTGAGTGGGCTGGGAATTTGATTTGCACAGATCTCTTCCTCGTTTTGAAATGAGGGGGTCTGGTAGTCAGTGGTCGACAGTGTTGTTAAAACAAGAGTACAGTATTCCTCAGAACTGTTCACAGATGGAGGACTAACTGAAGGACGTTCATTAACAACCTGCTGAGTAACAACATCAAAAACATCCACAGAATCAACAGTTTGTGAAGCTGTTACACTTTCTTTGCTGGCACTGCGAGTTGCCGAGCCAAAAAGGTCGGACTGTTCTCGTCGAGATGATGGAGGTCCTTCAGAAGTGGACTGTTCAAACTGCTCAAGAGCTGTTGAGGATTTATTGTAAAAGTCCTGCATGAACTCAGTTGAATTCCTCTCGTTTTCCTTTGCAGCGTAGTTCTCAAGCCATGCTTTGTCCCCTGGCACATACCCATGAGCTTTCCTCTTGTGCAGGAAGAGGCTGATGTTACTGAAGGAGGAATACAAGCAGAGGGCACAGCGAAACTCTTTCAGCTTGGTATGTTTGCAGTTCTCATGGTTTTGGAGGGCTTGTCTGTAACTGGTTGTGTATGTGCAGTATTTGCACTTATAGACAGATGGTTGTTTGTCCTTTCCAGAATGTTTCGCCAACATGTGATTACGGAGCTCATATTTACGCTTGCAGGCATAAGCACAGATCTCACACATGAGTGATTTGGCCTGATGTCGCAATTTGTGGCTATTTAACTGATCCATGCGGTGGCTGCGGTAGGGACACTGATCACACTGATACCTAGGAGAGGAGAAGGGAAGTTCAGTCATAACACCAACAGTATATAAAATACTGCACCAGAGAGTTCTGTAGTACACTGTACACTGTAGTACGATTGTTGTTTCATAAAGTATAAACAAATTATGTCCAGTAGCCACAGGACACACAACCACTTAAATGCCTAGATGTTGGAGCGGCTACCTCAGTTACAAAGCGTTTGGGAAACACTGGAGACGATGTTGTGGTCATGTTTCATCCCACTAAAATCAATTACAGTATGACTGTACTTACTAACACTTAAAAGGATCGGGATGCCTCAGTACTACCACCACAGACAGAACCAAAGTAACAGGAGAATCAGAGGAACGTCAGTCACATGGTTTGTGCACAGCACTGTTACTATCAGCAAAACTCTTTGACAATTCTGTCTACTGAGCAGAGTAAATAAGGACACAGCCAATGGCTGTATGAGAAACCACTGAGGTACCTGAGGTCTCCAGCATGTTTCCTCATATGGACATTAAGATAGTGTTTCCATTTAGTCACATATCCACATTCAGTGCACATGAAGTTCTTGTCGTCTGAGTGGGTGAGCATGTGTTTAGAGAGGTAGGACTCATCTCGGCACCTAAAGTCACACAGGCTACACTTGTGTGGCTTCTCACCTATTACAGAAAGAAAAAGACTGAATGAGGAGATGTAGTGCCAAAAGTAGAAACTTTTACAAGAACAATCTAAGCAATAATCTAAAGATCAGAGGAGAAAAAAGGTTAAAACATTAAACATCTATTCCCTCCTCACCGCTGTGCATCAGCATGTGTCGCTTCAAGCCGCGTTTATGCGAGGTCACGTAGATGCACTGAGAGCAGCGATGGATCTTCTCATTGGCGTGCAAATGTCCAATGTGCTGCTCAAACTCCACGGGGTTAAATGTGACAAAGGAGCAAAAGTCACAGCAAAGCTTGTCATTTCCTGGGTGACCACGCCGCTGGTGCAGGAGGAAGACGTTCTTATTGGAGCAAGAGAAATCACACTGTGAACAGTGGTAGGCGAGGTGTGTCCGATAATGAGCCTCCATGTCCGTCTCGCTTTGAAAGATGGCACCACAGGCGTGATGGCGACATTCTAGAGCCGTGACCCCGTGCACTTCGGCGGCATGTCTAAGAAGATCTTTGCGCGAAGAACTCTGGAAAGAGCAATCCTCTTGAAAGCAGGCCAGTGGCTTACTGTCTGAGAGGATGTTGTGCGTCTTCATGTGGGCCTTAAGAGACCTGCTCTGGCAAAAGCTTTGACCACATGTGGGGCAGGGATAGCTCTGAATGTTCATGTCATCTCCTGCCCCTTCAGCGTGCACGCTGATGAGGTGGCGGCGGATTGCGTTCCGCTCCACGGCAGAATATTCACAGAAGGGGCAATGGTGAAGCTTTGCACCTGCCTCGCGGAGTCTATGTACACGCAGCTTGCTCTTGCTGGTGAAGAAACGCTTGCAGGTCGGACACTGGAGACTGGGGTCAGGAAAGTGTAAATGGAGGTGCTCCTGCAGGTGGGAGCGCATCTTGAAGCAGCGTCGGCATTTGGGGCAGGTGTGAGTGCGATAGATGTGCTCTGATCCCTCTGCAAGGTAGTCTGAAGGAAAACAATAGAAGAAATTATTTTTAAAAATAGTGACAAGGTTTGTGACAAAAGTAAGCACATTTTCCAATGACACATAAATGAAATAATTAAAACAACAGTAAAACATTTTGTTCCACTGTTCTCCGTGCTGTCAGATCAATGACGGCTGAATTCCATTTAGCTGCTTCAGTGTCAGGGCCCTGGTATTGTGTCCTCCCCTCGCACCCTTTTTTTGTCAAATGACATGTTCACCAATCACACACAGGTGTATTGTTCATAGGTCTTCATATTTTAAGCTATTCTGGGCAAACAGTAAGTCCATCAGTTAGATGTCCCATTTGAAATGGCTGTTTTACTAACCTTTAGTTAGACATTTAGTTTCTGTTGGGGCAAATCATTCATACATGGCACGTAAAATTCTCGTGCAAATGATCTCTTACTTCTTCAAGCATCTTTGTAAACGACTGTATGAATGATTGTCACATTTGGACTTACTTTATACTTACCAATCCAAACTGTCTCGTGATGTTAATACTTTAAGCAGATGTTTGCGTTTACCTTATTATTTTTGGTGCGTCTTGTTCTATTAGACTACCTGTATGTTTTAATGTCACTCCTCTGTGCTTTATTATTTCATTTAAAATTGACGCCTACTCAGTATGATGTACTAAGCAGATGGGTGTGCATACCTTTGGATGGCAGTGATGCAGTGTCCACTGCTGAAGGTCTGCCTCTTTCCATTGTTTTTCTCTTTCTTTTAATATTTTGCCTTTTTCCATCAGGCTGATCCCCACTTCGATCGACTGGTAAAGATGATACATAACCTGGATTGGATATCGGGTTTTGTTTTGGGCTGCCAGACACCTGAAGCTGGTGGCTTCCTTTAGTAGATACAGGTGTGGCTTCAGTCTCTTCCCCTATGGACAGATGTGCCAAAAACATATACTTATAGTCAGAAACAAAGCAATAGCATTACAGCCAACAAGACAAGATTTCTGCATTGTTTAACATAAAGCCATCTCCTTGCTTTGTCTGTTTACCTTGAGCGTTAGCTGGCTGATGGCTGTGCTCCGAGATGTGGTCTCTCAGGTCTTTTACATTTTGAGTGACAAACTGACACTGAAAGCAGCCAAAAGGCATGTGGTCTGGCAAGTGTCTCTCCATCTCACTTTGCGTGAGGAATGACAGTTTGCAGGACTGGAGGGTGCAAGGAACAAGAGTGAGACCATGTGTGGACATCATGTGGGTTTGATATTCTTGACGCTTGCTGCTGCTGAACTGGCAGCTTTGCTCAGTGCAGGGGAATGGACCTTTAGGGTCAGGTCCACTGTGGGTGCTTTTAAAGTGCCGTTTCAGGACACCTGACTTGGCAAAAGTCTCACTGCACTGAGAGCACTTGTATTTCCTCAATTGCTTTTTACTCACTGGAGCAGTCAGCCTATCTAAGCAGGAGTGAGAGGCAAACAAGTCTCTGTCTGAGAAAGTCTGCCCACATTTTTCACATGGTTGAGCTTCCACTGTGTCCATTGTGTCTGGAAGAACAGAACACGCAGCAGTTAGCCACAATGTAACTTAACAGCATGTTTTGTATCAATTCAATATTATTCTGGGTGGGCATGCACACATAACACTTTTATAGGTGATAGCTTTTAGTTGGCTGCTAGACATTGAACCCATATTAACCAAATGTTTATCTGTTCGGGTTCTGGAAAAAGTAAAAACACAACAGTCATGCGAAGACTGTACATGCATTGTGACCAAATAATAAACACTTGTAGTAATATACACGTACCACAAATGATCGCTTCACCGCATCAACATTCATCGACGTTACGCCACAAACACAATTTCAACCTACTGCCTGAGTTTCCGAGATCCATTCTATCTGAAAAACAGAAAACCAACCATTATTAGTTGAACAGTATCCTGCTCGTATAATTCATCTAGCGTTGTAATGCTACTTACTTACTTAGATGGCTGCCTCAACTTACAGTGGCCGAAATTTAATTTATTTTTTAATAGTAATCTCACCTGGTACCAATATTGTTCCACTCACGTCGCTGTTAAAGCTAGCTGAGCTAACGTTAGCTTCTTGTGATTTTGCTCGCAAACTGCTCAAGTTTTAGTTCCCGTTAGCAGGTAATGTCGCTGTTTCGGTCCGTATATGTCACAGTAAAATGCTCAAACTATATTATCCAATAAAATATTTATCTTAATTACTACTTATGTTGCATTGTCCGCAAAATTATGTAAAACAATAACAGTAATAAGAAAGAGGAACGAATGTTTGTACGCAGGCGAGTGGTCGGGATGATATTTTCCACACACAGGAAGTGCAGTAGAGGTCGCTGTCACTGCATAGCATCCATACATTGCACACATGGGGAGTTTAGTCGGCTGAACAGCGCTGTTTTCAAAGAAACTGTCAGTGCTTATTTGTAGTGGAAACTACGATAGTCTCCAAGATAGCCGTATGAAATGAAAACAGAGAAAGCAAGTCTGTGGGATATCAGCTAATTATATCACATGACTGGATGAATCTTTAGAAACCATCTGTTATTAGATTCACAACAGCACGTTTTTGGATCGACGGACGTCGTATGTTTTTTCAAGTCTATTTTCTGGACTTCGGCGCAGATTAAATGAGTTTACACCTTGTGTGTACCTCCGCGGACCAACAATGTGTTAGAACAGCTGTGTAGCGTAATTCCACTCAGGGCGTGCAGATAAAAGCAACATGCCCCTGTCGGACTTTCTGGACAGCCTGAAGGACAACCCGTACTTTGGGGCCGGGTTTGGACTGGTTGGCGTTGGGACAGCGTTGGCAGTGGCCAGGAAAGGTGCGCAGGTGGGGATGGTCTTCTTCCGCCGGCACTACATGATCACTCTGGAGGTCCCTAGCAGGGATAAGAGCTACCACTGGCTCCTGAGCTGGATCACCAAGCACGCCAGGCACACTCAGCACCTGAGCGTGGAGACCTCCTACCTGGCCCATGAGAGTGGACGTGTTCACACACAGTTTGACTTCCACCCAAGCCCCGGGAATCACATCATCTGGTCAGAAGATCGACTATATATTTCTCGAAATCTAGAGAGATGATGCCTGCATTTATTAATGTGCTTTATAAATGCTATTCTCTTCATCAGTAATACAGCACCTGATAACTGTATTCCATTGTGGTCTGCAGGTATGGGAGGAAGTGGATCAGGGTTGAGCGGACCAGAGAGAAGCAGATGGTGGATCTGCACACTGGAACCCCATGGGAGTCTGTAACCTTCACCGCTTTAGGCAGAGACCGACAGATTTTCTTTAATATCTTACAAGAAGGTAAAGGTTTACATCGGCCTACAGTTTGTGCCTGACACAAATTTACACTTTCAAATCTCACATATTCCTGTATGAGAACTTTGGTACGCTTGAACTGTGTTGTGTCTCTTTTCCACCGGGGCGTCATTTAGTGCAGTTGTTGATCATGTTTTACAGCGAGAGAATTGGCCCTGAAGCAGGAGGAGGGACGTACGGTGATGTACACAGCGATGGGTGCTGAGTGGAGGCCCTTTGGGTTTCCACGGCGACGCAGACCCCTCAGCTCTGTGGTCCTGGAAGCGGGTGTGGGTGAAAGGATTGTGGACGATGTGAAGGAGTTCATTGGAAACCCCAAGTGGTACACAGACAGAGGTAGATTATCCCGTCATTAGCCATGTGCTCACACCTACTCATTCATTGTATATGAATGTTGTCTTTGAGTATGACCTGGTTACGTAGTTCATGTTTTTGTGTCAGGACACTTATTGTTGTGAGGTGTTGTGCTTGTGAGCAGTGTCTGTTATTAAAAGTCTTTCTTGTTGGGGCATAATTGAGTCTTGGGCAAATGCAATTTCCCATATGGACCTGAATGCATCAACTCAGCAGAATTTCTTGTTGTTCTCAGTCAGAACTGCAGTGCCAGGACTTGAGAACAAACCACTGAAATCAACAAAAACAGAGAAATTAAACAGCAGATTTTTATACTCTACTGGCATATAAGGAAAATTCCTGTCTGGAATATGGGAAGTGGTTGCATAATTGGATAATGCTAGTAATGGTAGAAAAGTAGCATATGTACAATTTATAGTTAAACTGAATAATTTTTTCCTCAATTGTCCGCTTTAAGAAGCAGAATGTAGTCAAACTTTAAGTTATTCTGTGATGGTCATCTGTACGATCTTGTTAAATCTCTGTTGTTTGTCTCTGCAGGCATCCCCTACAGAAGAGGGTATCTGCTGTATGGCCCTCCAGGATGTGGAAAAAGCAGCTTTATGTGAGTGTGTGTTGGATTTTAAACCCTTCCTGTTTAGACTGACTGTATGTCAAGTACTTGTATATGAGTTCCTATACATATTTGTGACTCTTATATTTCAGCACGGCACTGGCGGGCGAGCTGGGCTACAGCATCTGTCTAATGAGTCTGAGTGACCGATCCCTTTCGGATGACCGTCTGAACCACCTCCTGAGTGTGGCGCCACAGCAAAGCATCATACTGTTGGAGGATGTGGATGCAGCGTTTGTCAGCCGAGACCTGCTTCCCACAGAGAGTAAGTAGCACGGAAACACCGTTTGATTGGTTTTGAATGGTACATTTCAAATCCCAGCTTACGTTAGCTGATGACATATTTTCATTGATTGGTCACCTTGTATTTTGGGCTTAGAACAGGTAGAACGAACTGCTAAGATGACTGCAGTTGTTCAGACACACCCTGTCTTTGTGTTTCTTTGTGTTTTGGGGATCCCTTTTTAAGCCCCTTTTGTCTTTACCTCCCAGACCCTCTGGCCTACCAGGGAATGGGAAGACTGACTTTTAGTGGCCTGCTCAACTCTCTGGACGGAGTGGCTTCATCTGAGGCCAGAATAGTTTTCATGACCACCAACTTCATTGACAGGTACTGTTGGAAGACAATCTGTGAACACTCTGCTCTCCTGAACCCTGTTTCCAGCCCCAAACAGCAGACAGTTAAGGTTAGCAACTAGCTGGTAAACACAGTCCAGCATTCAGTGGCAGATGGACAGAAGTTTTTCTCAGGAGTCAAAAAAAAATCAGCCGCTTGCGTTATTAATGTTAAAATGGCCGTAAAATCCTGCATGATCCGACCTGAGTGTGTTCTTTGATGTTTCACTGCTGAGTTTTGCACATATTTAGTATTTTCTGTGACCTTAAGCACCAGTCATGCTTGTAATGTCTGCACACAGGTTAGACGCAGCGCTGATCCGACCCGGCCGTGTCGACCTGAAGCAGTACATTGGTTATTGCTCTCACTGGCAGCTCTCACACATGTTCCGGCGGTTCTACCCTGACGAGCCTGCCTCAGAGGGAGAGCGGTTCGCGGAGCGTGCGCTGGCCACACACTCGGAGATCAGCGCTGCTCAGGTCCAAGGACACTTTCTGCTGCACAAGATGGACCCTGCAGGATCTATAGACAATGTTGCCCAAATGAAAGAATGACAGGAGTGGAAGGCGTTTGGAGATTCATTGCTGAATGAAGAGAAACATTTGTCATTTTTACACTTCCTGTTTAAGTTATGGTATGACATGTGCATCGATGCCACAGACTGTATATGCCGTTTATGGTTGATACCAAATAAATCAATTTCTGGTCAGTGCATTCCATCATGTAAAAGGCTTCTTCTGTAGAGCTGATCAATGGGCAGGAGTAAAGGAGGTTCTCAGTCCACAGGCGTAGTTTAAATGCACAGACAAAGGTTTTG
This sequence comes from Scatophagus argus, assembly GCF_020382885.2. Classification (NCBI taxonomy): domain Eukaryota; kingdom Metazoa; phylum Chordata; class Actinopteri; family Scatophagidae; genus Scatophagus; species Scatophagus argus. The sequence continues at coordinate 20,880,926 of NC_058503.1, read as the reverse complement.
CCACCGCGAAATACAGCTCATTAAAATTATAGTTTTCGGCTGAAAAATGTCTCAGTTGAGGTGGTTTCCCTCTTGGCAGCTGTCCCAGCAATGTCTCTGCTGTCCCCTCCTCCTCCGGATGCGTGTACTCAACTAATCCTTTGACTGACAGATCTGAATGCTTATTTGCTTGTACTTTTTTATTCAGTTCTTTCTTTAAGTCTCAGCGGGAAACAAATCTCGGGGAGGATGTTCTGTGTAGCTGCTTCTCTTGTTTTAGCTGATATTTGACCTCATGTATATATCAACATGGATCTGTCCTTTTTATTCTCTACAGTCAACAGTTTTCACTTGTTATTTAGTCGTTTATTTGGATGGTATTTCTGTTTCTGTTCATTACACTTATGTACATGAAAGGATGCTGTTATCATACATTTGAGTGATGTTATGTTAGTCAGAATCACATAATTTCACACTTAACCAGCACACTGAAAATGGCTTTTCAGAATTTTAATTATTCACCACAGATGAATGGCCCTTGGTCCTGGATCCTTGAGAGCTGTGCTGGAAGGGTTAAATGTTTTGTGAGACGTGGCCCCTCCCTGCTCTGCTACTCTCTTGGATATCACCGAAGCCCTGTGCATTTGCTAGTCTGCCCTCGTCATGGCTGCACGGCTGTCTTGGAGTGTGGTGTGGAGGAAACGCCCCGATGCTGTAGCCCGAGTCTGTTCCAGGGGGGTGGGAAGCGTCTCCTCTCCCACGGGGTCCCTCTCTACCTTCCAGGACAAGCCTCGGACAGTAGAGGACCTCCCACGTGTCAGCACCTTGGAGCTTTTATACAGACTGACATTTCAGGGTTTCTACAACCGTATGCATGAGCTACAGGTACGCCATGGTCTCCGGATGACAGATGTGCACATTCAGCAAGCTACAGTGACACGAGTGTTTTAATCTGCATCAGATTTTTATGCTTTTTAGAAATTTGCGATATAACTTTGCTCTGGTTGCTGAGCTGACCTGCTGACAATGTTGGTAATTTATAGGAGGGACTGAGAGACAGAAAATGTCAGGCTGCGTGCTTTAACAACAGCTGCTTACAGCAGCCAGTTTCAGCTGACTCTCACACGAGACGATTGTTCGCCTTCTTTGCAGGACCACTTTATATGAGGTGAACAGCATCTGGTCACTCTCTCGCTCGCTCACTCCTGTCATACTGGCTTTATATAAATACATTGTATTTATGTCTAATTTCATGTATTTGCTTGATGACATTCAAACTTATATGTTTATGTTTGTTCTTCTTACCTGATGAGATTGCTCACCGAAGGTTTTTCTGTTCACTCATCTGCCTTGCCTTCACTTTGTCAGATCTACGAGAAACAGCGATATGGGCCCATATTCAGAGATGGAATGAACGGAGTGTGCGTGAACACTCCGAAGCTGCTGGAGGAGGTCTTGAGAAATGACGACAAATTCCCTGTCCGAGGAGACATGTCCCTGTGGAAAGAGTATCGCGACATGAGAGGATACGGCTATGGGCCGTTCACAGAGTAAGACTGTAGAATGAACAATGTTCTACTTCTTCCAAGGCCTGAGTCCTGTCATGTGAGTGGAGTGGTTTGATTATGACCCGCTAACTGCTCTCACACTGGAAGGTTCATGTTCAGATCCTCAACAATCTTTGCCTATTGGGTTGAGTGAAATAATCAAGCACATTTTTAAGTATTCTGCTCAGTAGGACACCATTCAAACCAGCCATCATTCAAATGAGTCACTGGGACTGAAGTCTTTTTCAAGGTCATCCTGAATAAAATAATAATAATAATTATGTAATACAATACATGCATGTACAATACAACAAACAGTTAAAGACAACGCGTACATTCACAGTTCATTCAGCACATTCCAAGCCAGTCAAAGGGATCTTAATCTGCTCTAAATGGACCAGCCCTTCTAACTTTGCACATTCCTGCCTTTTGTTGAGCTTAATATTTAAGAGCCAGTTTCTCAATCTCAGTCTTACAGTGGTGACTTACAAGGGAAATGTTCAAACTTAATAATAAATATTAATAATAATCATAGTCTAAAAGTTTTATGGGTTTTATGTGCTGGATTGTTTCTCTGTCTGCATTTAGACGCTGAGATCTTCGACTCTAGAAGTTAACGCAGACAGCAAAGAAACAGTCCTTGTAAAATTACAAAAGCTTTCGTGAGTGTCAGTGTTGAATCAACTCTAGCAGCGTTTGAGGCTCCTGTTTGGATCATCCTGGATTGCATAGTGTTTTGATGTGTTGTAGTCGGTATACAGTCATGAAATGAGTGCTGAGTGCGGGCATCCAACAGCTGGGTGGAGCTTTGTTCACAATGCAGGACCTTAGTTCATCCTTCACTGGACACAATCAGTCTCTGGTGTTCATGTTATCATTGTCACCTGCAGCATGGAAAAAGATTTACCTGCTTTGTGACTTGATTTGTGTTCCCAGGAATGGGGAGAAGTGGTACAACTTCAGGGTGCTGCTGAACAAGCGCATGCTGCATCCGAGGGACTCTGCACAGTATAGCGACGTTGTCAATGTCATTGTTACAGACTTCATCAAGAGGATCTACTACCTGCGTCAGTGCAGCCCCACAGGAGATCTGGTGACCGATATGGCCAATGAGCTCTATCGTTTCTCACTAGAGGGTATGTAGAAATGTCTGTTCGAGCTGCAAAATGAGTGCCGAATCAGTTACATTGTGCACATTTGTTTTAATGATTTGCAGATAGGTTCTCGATCATTTCTCTTTCTTATTTTAAATATGAACCTTTTTTTTTTATTATATATTAATTAACCTCACTCAGCTATATCGTCCATACTGCTTGAGACAAGGCTTGGGTGTCTGGAAAAGGAAGTCCCAGAAGGTACGCAAGAGTTCATCAACGCCATATCCAAGATGTTCACCAACAACTTTATTGTGATGATGATGCCCAAATGGAGCCGCCGTCTGCTGCCCTACTGGGGGCGCTACATTGCAGGCTGGGATGGCATCTTCAGCTTTGGTGAGTAGTGAAGGAGAGAAATGCAGCTGAGCGACAGCGGAGATGTTTTAGGTGATTTGTTATGCATCTGCTTCTACTATTAATGCCACTTATTGCTTCAACAGTCTGTTCTGCTGCTCTACATTTATGTGTAATGTTACCATGCGTGTACAGCACTGTATGGATGACCTTTATGTATGTATTTTCTGTTGCTAGAGAATCCCTTAACCAAAACAAAAACAAAAAAAAAGGATGACGTTGTGTTGGATCATGGGGGTTGTGGTTTTCATCATTAAACAACCATCACTGCAGATAAAAATTGGGCTGCAAATGACTTATTTCTCTGGGTTTGAATGTTGTTGGAAATATTTAGGATAATGAAGGTGCACAACCCAACAAAAAAATACAATAGGTCCAATCATTTCACACATTTAAATGAGGAAATAACATGTTATGCCTCTGGAGCAAATGTTAAACAGCTTGGGAAATATGCTTATTTGCTGTCTTGTCTAAAGTTAGATGAGAAAATGGATTTTTACACTTTGGTTTTTGCACGCATTCAACAAACAAGATATAGCAAGTTAATTAGTGAGCTGTAGGATTGTTTGGCTTAAGGTTGTAGCTTACCTCTCAGTGTACAAACATGATGGCGGTGTCAATCTTTGGCGAGAAACTGCTGTTTGCTTTTATTTTGCAAGAGTAGGAGTTAATCTTCACTTCCATTCCTTTACTTATTGTAGCTACAAACTTGATTGATAAGAAGCTGGAGCTCATTCAGCAGCGCTTGGACAACAACCAGGATGTGAAGGGCGAATATCTAACATACCTTCTCACAAACACTCAGATGAGCACTGAAGACGTGTATGGCAACATCTCTGAGCTTTTGTTGGCTGGAGTGGACACGGTAAATCCGATTCTCTATCCGTTCCAACAGAAAAAGTCTCCTCTTGCATTGTAAGCTGTAGAAAAAGAGAAAAATAAAAATGAATCCACATTAAATCCCACCTTTTCCTCTGCAAAAGCATGTGAGGCATGTGTTTGTACAGCTATGCATCTCTCTGCCTGTTTAACTCAATGAAATTGTTTTGTTGTCAAGACCTCCAATACCCTCACATGGACTTTGCACCTGCTGTCCACGTACCCTGAATATCAGGACAAGCTTTATAAAGAAGTGTCCACTGCAGTACCGGCAGACCGGATACCGTCTGCTGAGGAGGTCACACAGATGCCATATTTGAAGGCTGTCATCAAGGAATCTCTGAGGTGAGGCCTGTCAGAGAGGCTACGGTGTTCAGCTTCCACACGGGCCATCACAGTGCAGATGACACGACAGACTTATGTCTTTTGCAGCAGTCAGGAATCAGTCCTAAACCAAAGCACACGAAATGATTCGCTGCTGTTTTGCAGGATGTACCCTGTGGTTCCTCTGAACGGAAGGGTCGTGGCTGACAAGGACCTTGTGGTTGGTGGCTATCAGTTTTCGAAGAACGTGAGTCTACTTTTTTAAGCATTTTCAGTCTTTCTGTACTTGTTTTGCATCTGTTTGTATGATAACTTCATTGCATAAAGGCCTGTGATGTTGAGTAATTTTAAAGTTGTGTTTAATTCTCTAACATTAACTACTGCAAATTACTACAAATATAGAACTATTAAAAGTGTGTGTGTTCTCTTCAAAAACCTGATAAAATGAAGCTGTAAAAACCAACCAAACAAATTCCCCAGAATTTCAATCCATTTTCTCTCCGCTGCTGTTTCTCCAGACCGGTTTCACGTTTTGTAACTACGCCATCAGTCACGATGAGGACACATTCCCGGAGTCGTTCACGTTTAAGCCGGAGAGGTGGCTCCGTGACGGCCATGACAGGCCAAACGCCTTTGGCACCATCCCGTTTGGCTTCGGAGTGAGGAGCTGTGTAGGCCGCCGGGTTGCTGAGCTTGAGATGTATTTGGCTCTGTTTCGGGTGAGTGACGAGTGAGAAAAACCCACAGCTGAAGAGCGACCATGAGCTCCTGATTACACGTGTGAAAGAAACAGACTTTTATTTGCTTATTTATTTTTTGCACAGGATAAGAATATTTATTTCAAAGCCCAGTAACTCGGGAAGCATTGATATCATTCATGGATCTGCAGAGCTGGGTGATGATTGTCTGTGGGTTTGTCAGATGGCTTTTTGTAAGCTTCATGCTAATAAAGCCATTGAATTGAAGACTGATTTGACGTGGCTGCCAGCAACACATAAGCAAGTGAGCCACAAGAGATTCCAGAATAAGATCCAGCAACGAGTTCAACTGTGTAATTAATACAAAAACTGGGAGGCCGTGGCCTCACTCTGCCGGGGGAAAAAATAAACGAACTTCACTAACATATTTTTCTCTTTCCTCCAGCTAATCAGGCAGTTTGAAATCAAGCCAGACGCCACAATGGGGGAGCTGAAATGTCTCAGCCGTACTGTTCTGATACCAGACAAACCAGTAAACCTGCACTTTGTGGACCGGGGAGGCAAAAACGCAGCCTGATCGGCCTTGCAGGTTGATCTGAATGTAAATGTTGCATATGAATGGAAAAACTTTTAAACTGTAGAAACACTTCTAAGAAAGTCAGACACAGTAAGAGAGTGAGAAAATGTCAGCAGGCCTGAAACCTGGACAACAAGGACTTTTGTAAGAACTGAGGAATCACCGAGCATCATGTACGTGTCAGAAAGATGGCGCAGAAGTTCATCAAGATTTTCTAAGAACGGGACGAGCAATGAGGAAACACACAACACTTTTTAGCTCAACAAGGTGGCTGATGATGCGAGCTTCAGACTTCCACTGTTTCCTACCTCCTTGTACTCGACTCCCTTCATTTAAATTCAAAGTTCCGCTCTGCTTTTCATGGTTTAATAATAATAATCATCATTCACAACACCTTTAGAGGGTGGCGGCAAGAATTTTATATGTGTGTGCGTGTGTGAACTGAAAGTTCAACTCCAGCCTCATTTCTGTTCCTTTCATAGCAAACTCAGATGTGAAGCCTTCACTTTGTATGGATAGAAAACTTCATATCTCGTATTCATGGATAAAACTTAAAGTGAATGAATAAAGATCAATAATGTGCAACATCTGTGAGCAGTTTCTGTAAACGCTTTGTAGGCCATTAAAGATAATTCTGAGAAATAGTAGCACTGCAACTTTGGTAAGTTTTGATTATATTTTAAGCAACAGAAACACAAAAAGGATGAAAAGAAAGGTTTTGCAAGCACACAAAGCAGCCCTGGAGAAAATTAATAGCATCCACTCTGTATACCACTTCAGAAAACAGCCAGCAGGGGGCAGCGTGACTACCTGAAACTAACACAGCTCTTGAACTTCACTCCAGGGACTCCTGCACTGTGCGAAAACTGATCTCAGTGCAGGTCGCTGATGAGCCCGGGACGCATGTGGACAACTGAGGTGAAAATCGAGCCAGTGGACACATTTTGCTCTAACTGGAAGGTTTGAAACCTATTAAGGAACCACTCAGCCCTCCTGAGTGACAGCCAATCACAAAATCACGTGAAAGCGCAAACCTAAAATTGTATGTGTGTGTGTGTGTGTGCTTGAGAAACACTTCGCTTGTTGCTCTCTGTGGTCTACCTGTTTGTCCTCCGCAGTAGTCTGTCTCCGGTGGGACGTGTCCTCCCCTCTGCGGGGCAGGCGGGGAGCAGCACTGCCTCCACGCTGCTGTCCGATGCTTGACTGACAGCGCAGTGATGCCAGACTGACTGCGCACATTTGTCGCCTGTTTGAGCTGAATGAAGCCACAGTGACCTCCGGCCGCAGCAGAGGCGTGACAGCAGGGCACCGAGCGGCTCGAGTTTTGAATGGGTTAGGACGACGTGTGCGCGCTGGCGTTTCGCTCGGATGGGATGCACGGTGAGCTTCATCTGCTGTGAAGAGGACTTTCTACAGATGCCTGTTTACCAACATGAGGTCGAAGAGGAGAAGAAGAAGAAAGAGAGTCTGAAAAAGGTAAGAGCCGCTGGCTGGAGAAACGCGCTCAGGGGGCGAGTGGGCGACAAGACGCGAGCTGACACTGAAGTTTGTCCAGACTTGTTTGTTCAGGTTGTTTGTGTGCAGTTGAATGTATGTTTTAGAGTTGACTATCTTTATATCGGACCATTAAAGAGAAGGACTTTCGAGCTTTGCTTCCACTTGAACTATACATAAAATGTGTGGACAAACAACAGCGACAACAAACGCGTTTTAATCAGCTCACAGTGGCACATAAACAGCCCGCGCAGCAGCAGCCACGAATCCAGGTGTGTTGTGTGTCTGCTAACTGCTTTGACATTAGGCATTCAAACGGTGAGGTTATTCACTGCCAAGTGACTGCCAAGGGCGACTCTGACAAGTCCAGGTTCAGTCGTGTTTACCCTCCATGACAAAAGGCGCAGGGATCATGAGACGCGGGTCTACCTGCACTGATGGAAGTGACGTCTCCTCCCTCTGATCCTGCTGCTGGTTAGTTCTGAAGTTAAATTTGAAGAAGTCGTTAAATCTAAGAGTGATTTTTGGCAGGCTGAGGCTCTAATTTTTGGCCTGTGGAATGTGGTGACCTGTGACCCCCACCTCCCCCTCCTCCCCCCTCTGTCTGACCCCAAATCTCACCTCACACAGCAGACCAGTCAGGGTTTTCTGTACATGTGAGTCTTCCAAGCTCCTCCACCTTATCACAGAAAAATCATCACTCTGAAATCTGCGTGATCTTGAACGTGTCACAGTGTCAAATTGTGCCTGTGGTAGGTGAGTTCACTTGGTGACAGCTTTTCCACATCCACAGGGCTCATATTAGGCCGACTGTTTCAACTGAACTGAGATTAAGCCAAAAGGCTGCGTGATTTCGTGAGACGTACGGCAGAATGTTTATGTGATTCGTGATTTATGCTCACTAAGACCACAGTCCCGTGTTGTCCTCCTTTGACGCGCCTTCATGTGCGTTTCCACTGCTTTTTTGCTGTGGTCAGGGTTTCTGTGTGATGGCGCCCCGCAGCCCCGTCAGATGAACTCAGAGTCAGAGTACCCCTTCATCAGCACCACCCGTCCTGTTTCAAATGTGTCCATTTGAACTGATGTCAAAGCAGAAATTGCAAACTAGTTTTCACAAACTTGCAATCTGCGAGGTTTTAAGACTGACTGAGGCTTTTTCGGGGGCGTATTTTGTGCAGCTGGAGTGACGTAGCTGGCAGTTAATTGGCTGTTGTGTCAATAAATGTGCTTTAATTAAAATACATATGGTTTTGTTTTCCATAATTTCTATTTTTCTTGTTTGTGCTTGTCTACCGTTTGTCAAGGTGCCCAACAACCACAGCTCCACCCCTGGTCTGGAATTAGCGGTAGGTGACACCTTGTAGTTGTGTCAGTGGAAAATACTTTTATTGCTGATATGATGCGTGCACTGCATATCCACAATAATTCCTGTGCTGCTGGGAAGTAACACTACACAGCCACTTTTCGACACGTCGTACGACTTTTCCTGGATATGCTGACTCGTCTGGTGGCACAGAGTAGGGCTGTGGGAAACGAACGGCCCGAAGTGATGAAGTGGTGCTAAAGTGTTGAAAATAGTCTCTCAAGTTAAGCAGGCAAGTGTCAGTCATGTTGCGTTTAAACAATCAGCACTGACTTTTCAGGAACATTTTAAGAGAATCTTGGAATATGTGGAGCTGTTTGTGGCTGAGGTTGAGTCCCAGTTTTCGTGTTGTCATCTGAGTCACTCAATCACCAAGTGCTGTAATTGTTCCTGGTTTGTCCTAAAGGCACTGTTGTGCATGTAATGCTGCTCAGCTTTTGTACTGAATGTTTTTCCATATCCTGAGCTTATATTTGCCTTCTTTTCTTCGTGCTTGTGTTTTATATCGTGTGAATTTGCTTCCTGTGGTAATTGCTCCTTGTGTATGTGTGACGATTGTGGTTTGTGTCCCACATGAAGAAGAGAGCTTGGATGCTCCTGTCAGCAGCGCTCAGGGAGGCCCACAGCGCAGAACTTTGAAGAGCGATAACAATCGGCCAAAAAGCAAAACCCTCATGTGAAACCAAAGTACACAACCGAGTCTTTGAAACAGATGAGGGGGTCTTGAAAAAGCTTCCAGAAGACCGTGTCTGCGCTGTGTGTTTTGAATCTGTGGGTTGTTCTTTAAAGGCGGTACACGGGCTGATGTAAGACCAGAACACAACCTGACTGTAAAGACCCCTTCACAAGAAGGTCGTTAAATGAAGACGATGCATCATCAGGGGCAGATTGGAGAAAGCAGTCCTACACAGAAACGTGAATTTTAATAATATTTAGAATCATGAAGACAATAATCATATAAACTATAAATGGCACGTGAAAATACTGTCTGTTTGGCCATTTCCACTGACAGTCAGTTTTCTTTAGGCCCGATCGGTTCGTTGTTCTGGTTCCCTCCTTCTGTATGATGGAATCCCAAAAGCTTGTGCTAAACACCCCAAATAAAACCCTGTGCAGCCCCTCCCAGCACATGGGCCCAGTAGCTGATACTGTACTGTTGATGTGAACGAGCAGCTGGTGAAGAGAGTGAAACGCAGCCGTGTTCAGATTGAATTTTCATCTTGTCTCACGGCATCATCTATTTCAGCCACCTCTGTCTTTCCTTTGATTCTGCGTGTAAGTAGGAAGGTAACACATGAGCCATATGATAAGCTGACAGTACATTGACCCTCCTTTTCTGCATCAGAGGGAGGCGCGTGAGGCATTTTAAGTACATTTCTCTGGTCTTGAGATAAAGTTGCTGTATAAGTCAAGTTCATGGTCGTGATGGCTGTTGCACTGGTGTGTGTGTGTGAGTGAGTGAATCTCACCTTGGGGCTTTGGACAGGAAGCGTTGTGGCGCTCCTGATGAGCTGGTCAGCACTGTGCATGGCAGCCTCTGCCCTCGATGTGAATGGCTGAATGTGGGAAGTGTCGCAAAGTGCTTTGAGGAGTCGACAGATTGGAACAGTGATTCACAACCGGGAGTACTTGTACCCCAGAGGCTACTTGTGGTGTAGCCAGGGAGCTTAATTAATTGGAAAGTCCAGCTTTTCCACTCCGTGTGGTCGTTTTACAGCTGAAAAGCTGACCAAACCCATTCATTCATTTAAGTGAAAATGTTGTCATTATATCCACTTTGATATGGTTAACAGGTTAATAACGTGAAGTTTTAAATTAATTCAATGAACATATTTGGGGCGTAAGTGGTGGTGATGATGAAGACGATCCGACTGGGATGCAGGTTTGCCTCTTACGATTATGGTTGGGATCTCAGGACCAGAAAAGCGCTATGTAAATGGGGACTCCACTTACTGTACGTATGTAGAGCCTGCACTTGGTCAGAGCCGGTCTCGCTGCTGGGCTCTAATCTTCATTTCAGTTTGATGCATGTCAGGTCCAGCTCTCCATCTTCCCCTGCTTCTGAATTCCCACCAAAGTGTCAGACGGCAGGCTGGGGCTTTCCTGGGATTTGAAGATTTTCGATAAAGGCACACGGTGAACTGAAAGTTACCTGCCGGCCCATATTGCATTCCAGTGGATGCTTTAGCTGTGGGGAAACAGTGCGTCCTCTGTGCTGTGTCTCTGGGGAGACCTATCATTTCACTCCTACCTGCCGGTGCTGACCTGCTCATGGGCTGCAGAACAAGACCCTCTCTGTGTGTTCCTCTGTGGAAAGCTGCCCAGTGTGTGCTTGACCCGGGAGACGGGTGTGATGCCTGAGTAAGGTTAACCCCCGTCATTTTCCCTTTAATGCCCATGCACACAGGAATTTAACCTTTATTTCAGAGCAGGAAGCTTCTTATACTGCAGTGCAGCATCAGAATGTCAGACAAAAACAAACGTGCACGTCGTTCATTCAGTTAGGCAGTTCTCATCAAAAATGAGAAAAGAGGTGTCCAAGGTGTCGTACCGGGCCGCCATGTTGTAAACAGACGCGATGAGGACAGAGAGGAACTGACATGCAGGACGCTATCATTCCACTAAATCTTTATAGAAAATAGTTGTTTACTGCTTGTTATTCACATGGCAATCAGTGCAGAATTTGCTGTATTTATTGGCAATATGTAAAGGATTCATATGAGAGAAGATATCAAAGAGAGCCAAGCTTGTGAGGTAAGCTGATATAAGCTGAACACGTAGATCCAGAATTGTGTGGATCCCTGCATCGGGCTGTCTTGATGTGGTATACGTCCCCCCTCCACATGCTGTTGCCAGCAGGTCAATCCAGCACTGACCAGCAAATAATCTGATTTCAGACACTTTTAAATGCTTCTCTGCTGCGCTGTTAGTCTCCTTATCTACTTATCAACTTCAGATGCATTCATTGTCATGCATGTATGAATATATTTCAGTGAGAAAGAGCAGATGTAAAGGAACACAACCATGATAACGAAAACACTTATGACCATTAAGTTTACACTGATATTTCAGTTTACTTTAGTCTCAGTTTTCACATCAGGTCACATCATATGTTTGTTTGACATGAGCTCCAGATAATGAACTCCCAGTCTTTAAGTGTGAAAATATCAAGTTTAGTGCTAATGCTGTATACATCAGTTTATTTGTGTAAACGTGTACTACGTCAGATATTCAAAATGCTGTCCAGGAATGTGTGTGTGTTTGTGTGCGCGCATACATGTGTTGAATTGCACAATCTGCAAGGAAACCCTTCAGCTTGAGCCAACAGCTAGCATGGAATCGTCTAATAACTTGAGCCTTTTTATCCATTCTGGAAGTCAACGCCTTTACTTTCAACGCTTCGCAGTCAAAGGATGTGTGAATCCGATGAGCGGATATTTCTTTTCCAAACAGCCTTTCAAGACATTAATGATTCGGTGATGCGTAACGTTACCCACAAAGCCTGTGGAACAAGGAGATAATGGGATACAAAAGGCGTTCATTGAGCTTCTTAGAGTGTCTTTAATTCACTTGGCAATGCACAGTGGATAGAATGACAGTCAGAACGATAGATTAAGGCACAGGGCGACTGTATTTTCCCTCCAGAGTCACGGTTGTGCGCCCCTTTTCTTGGAATGTAAAGCAGAGGCCTAACTTCCACCTCGGACTCGGACCTTGTGGCTTCAGTGCAGCATTATGTGCTCCGTTTAGCCATACACCACGCAGCCTCTATGGCTTTGTGTGCCTTTGAATGTGCCTCTTTATGCTGCAGTTTTGTTGATATTTCTCTACGTGGGGGGATTTTCTTGTCTTCTCCCTAATACTTGGCAAGGCGATGTGGCATTCGCTCTTGGCAACGTCCAAATCCCACAAAGTCTCACTCCGGGGGCCTTTGTAGCCATTCACAACACTTCCGAGTGATGGACAGGGAGCTCGGCTCTCCCAGGTCGCATCCCTTTTGCCTCAAAATGCGTCTTTTGTTGATATTTGTGGCTCTTCTTTTTTCCCGGGGTGTTTTTCATCAAGGTCGGATGCCACGGGGCTCCAAGGGTAATTACTGTGACAGTGGAGCAGAAGTTAGGCTGGGCTACCCAGGTCGCCCAATCATGTTTTCGTCATCGGGAGAATGTTTTTCTATGGGGACATAATAAATCCCCCCCTTTGACATGCTGCATTTACTCTGAATACACACAGGAAGAAAGACCCCACATTTTTTTTCCTCTTCTCTCTTTCTGTTTTGCACCGATGCTTGTAACAAGCCGAGGCAGATCATTGTTGCTGGTTCGCCCTCACGGCTTTTAAAAGGATAGGTTTGCACACTTAGGCATTCCACTGTGGAGGAATTTCATAGGTATTTGCATTGGAATGTGGTTTCTTACTGGACTGGGAGGGGGAAATATAATGGGATTTTCGAAACGTAACCATGAAGTGTTTAGTAAACATATAGACCGCTCGCTGTCTCAGGTAAGGCTGCTGGATTCACTGGACGTGGCTGACCTTTTGGGCCAAGGCCACGTCAATGGAAATGCATGCATTGTGAACACATTAATGTACTTCTTTATTAATGTTTTTGGAGAAACCCAAGTCTTCTCTTTACATGTGTAATACTGTATCTCCCGTGCCCCGAAGAGAACATGGGGACAGACCAGTTGATTGTTCTCTCTGCTGTGCCGTTATTATTAGTAGAACAGGAGTAGAAACTCAATAGCCCTCCATAAAAAAACAAAAAACAAAAAACGGCACATGTTCCACGTGCCGTCCTGATCCGTGTTAATGAGAGCAGGCGTGTCCCATCCTATGCACTGGGCAACGGAATCTTTAATTAAATCACACTCATGGACCCGATGCCACACATGTGTTGCACACGCCTGAAATCCTACACAAGCATCACCGGCGTGCCGCACATTTATAGCTTACACACAGGCTGAGAGTTTATTTACGGTTTCCCCAAGGCCGTGTTCACTCTGAATCTGGAAATATCCTCATTCTATTTTGTTCTTATGAGTATATAAGGCGATAAACTGATATGTAACATCAGATGCTAATAACTTGTGTCCAGTTTGAGTTCTGCCTTGTTGGGCTGTAAGTCGCAGGGCAGGGCTGCTTTACAAACAGTTTTGGTTTTGTATGGGAAGTTTTAAGCACAGATGAATTGAAAAGTATTTCATTGACATGTGATACCACATTTTTTTTGAAGTACAGAATTACTAGAGTATTATTACTAAATCCTAGTATGTACAATCGAGTTTCATATGTATGTTTGGAAAGCGTTTGATGGTCGTAATCATTCATCCTGTCCACATGAAGACACCCATTCCAAAAGAGGCTTCAAAGTGATGATACACAAAATCCCAACTCTTTGTTCTGAAGCTAATAAGAGGTTTCAGCAAAAATCTCATGCAGTGCGTCCTTGCTGAGCTGCACTGAAGGGACAGTAACGAAAATTAAAGATGGATACCCACTTAATGAGTCTCAAACAATTTGCTGACGCCTTCTGTTTGCTTTGGATGAACATCAGAACGTACAGAACGAGCGTCACGAGTTTAATTCGATCGAAAATCGATTGAAACAAGCTTTCAGTTTCAGTCATCGAAATCAAAAGCAAGTTGTGCAAACCTGGTTGTGCTTTTCTACCCTGTCTTGTTTAATGTTTAATTCCTGAAGTTTTTTTTTGTCTTTCTGAACGGTGGAATATTTTGGGTGAATATTATTTGAACTTGCCTGAACCAAAGCTGTAAAGTCAAGCTGTTGTTGTAAAATACTCCAGTCTTTTTGAAAGTTTAAATGAAAGTTGTCCTAGCAGAAAACCGATGATCTGTTGAGCTTGACAAATCCAGATGCTACAGTCCAACCATAGCATCAACTTTAACTGTGATAGAGCTTAAATTAAAAATTGAATTGAATCCTGACCTTACAGTCGAAGGTTGATTGGAATTGTGGATTTGGAGAATCGTGACGTCCATCATAAATAGTGTTGCGTTTGACCTGAACAATACTGGATTTCTGAGGCAGATGGTGAGACTGATAAAATAGGTCTTAAAGTGCCATGTTTTTACCTCACACATGCTCATTATAAACACTCACCACAGAGAAGCAGCAATTAGGATTAAATAACATCAGCAACAAACTATAGTATAAAGGCCTGTTAGTCTTAACGCATACTGAGTTTCTTATGTAATACATGGACTTTCCCAGACTGCAAGAATAGCATATTGGATTACCTAAATTGAGGGGTTTTACCCTTTAAGCCCATTTCATTTTACATCACATTAGTCACAAAAGTTCTGAGAACATAATCTGCTGCTGCTTTGCCTTCTGCGTGCTTGTCTGCCCTGGCAAGCCTTCACTGCCTGACTCGGAAAATAGTCTGAATACCTCCACATCAGTGCCCTGCGTTGTCAGGGGCTGTTAAACTGTGTACCAAGCTGTTATGTGTGCAGGTTGTGAACGTCTTGACAACGTAGGACAGCTAGATTGATGATACTTCTGTGAGTAGAGATTAAAGTTACATTTCGCCGTGCTATCACTGACGCCAACTTGACCCATATTTCTGTGGCAGTCAAAGGAAAGTGTTTATCACCAGGTGTGTGCTTATTACAAAAGCTGAGGAAGGTTGAGCATATCACATCGTATGTAGTAAAGTCTAATGAGTTATTTCTACACAAGATATGCAGATCTTTTATTTAGATACAGTATTTACATTGATATTATATTATATTTAATCCCAGAACAAAGAATTTGCAGGGGGAAAAAACGCACACTCAATATGTTTCACTGCTGTACTTTATCTTGGGTTGGTTGGGCTCCTCTCGTCAGAGATAACAGTAATGGGTTCAACAGTCTCCAGTCAGATAAAGTGCCTTGACAGCATTAGATGAAACAGGCCAAGCTGTTTTTAATGGCTGCACTATCAGTTAGCAGCTCCCTCCACTGCGACGCTGTTACTTATCACGTCACTGGGGTAACATTCCTGGGACCTCTTTGTCACTTTGTGTGATTGTCTTGTGTCTTATATTACCGCTAAGCTCTGCTGCAGCCAATCCTGTAACACCTGCCATCAGCATTCGTAAGGCTCCTCTCTGAGCTTACTGATAGCAGGATGTCATGCAGCAGGGCCAAGACACTCATCCGCTACCCAAAACAAATTCATGTTTTCGGTGAAAGTCTTGAATGATTGTTAATTGCAGGAAATCTTTGCTGCACTGTAGCACAACAATGCGGTTGAATTTTGTTTATTACTAGAACACTAAGTCATTCATGACTTAGGGGCTCTTTTATAACACTGGCTCAATATGCGTTTTCAGATACTGTTTGAAACTGAAAATTAGATGAAGTTGACACTTTAAGTCTTCATTAATCCAATCTGAAAGGGACCTGAAATCTGTTGAATTAATTAAAAAAGCAGATTTTACCAGCCATACTCAGCATTTGTTGTTAAATTCATGTCTGTTCATGTCTGCAACTCTACAAAAATCAAACCCATCAAGATTACAGAAACTTGTTTGCTTCGTATTATCTCAGACACTGGCCAAACATTTGAATTTCCATGGCTCTTTTATCTGCTGGGGAAAACCATGTGACGTTGTTTGCTTGGCGTCTGGGTGGGTCTCTGCCCTGCTGACTGGGGACAAGCTGACAAGCTGAAAGGAGAAGGAGGAAAACCAGTAAACAGTGAATACATTCCTCCTTTCACACTGCGACTTGTAGCCAAAACAGTGACAGAGTGCAGTACTTTATCCAAAGGCGGTTTTCTAAGATGCTCAGGCGCTTCAAAGTAGAGCTCACGACTTCTCACAGTTGTATGATTTTAATGATACTGTGCTTTTTAACCAGCAGGTGGGGACGTTGCCATTTAATTTTTTTTTTCCTCATTTAAACTGGCAGTTCCCACGCACTGAGCCTGAGACTCATGCAGTTGACTCACATCTCGCACCACATGTGCCTTTTCTCCAGTTAACTTCACCTCTCAGGGGTGTTTTTCAGTGCTGACGAGCTGCTCACTCTTCGCAGATGTCCCTGAACGCATCGCTCATCATCTCATCAAAAGGGTGCAACCACACATCATCGTTATGCACATTGCAACGGAGCAAGTGACTTTCACATAGCGTTAGAAGCTAATATTTACAGAAAGCCGTGCAGACGTCTGTCAGTGGGCTCCTTTTGTGAAGTCAGTGGGACGTCAGAGGAGCGTGTTGATGCTGAGCAGTAAGTTTAATCATATGCAGTGTAATCTGCACAGAGTATATCACGCTTCAGAGTAGTGCTGTAGATGTTGAAGCTGACGCTGTGGCAGCTGTGTGTGTGCATGTGTGGACATGAGTGAGTGTAACGTTTACACACAGATGGTTTACTTCAGTGAAGAAATGAACACACCTGTTTGAATTTAGCAGACAATTAATGAATAAACATCACAGCTTAGCTTGAATGAGGCATCTGACTGAAAGATCAAGCAGCTGAATTTGGTTCCTTATTGGATGTTTTGGGAGGTGGGGGCTCACACCTGATCTATGGCTGAGGCTGAGGGTTAGAGGACAGCAGCCCCCCCCAGGCTGAAGTCAAAAGTTGGCAGCCCTGACTATGACAACATAAACAATGTGCTACATCAGGACTTGCGAGGGTGTGGTTTGACAGATTTATTGGCGCCATCATAAACGGCCCAATGACTGTCATTATATTTTGATTTAAATCCAGCTGAATTCTGACTGGTTCACAGAAATATGCGTTTTGATCGTTTTGTGTTCATGCACTGCAGGACCACATGGCTGGTAGTAAGAAGATGATTGGGAAAATATGTTTCCACGGCCCAACAACAACAACTTTTTCTATGGACTGGGCTTTTTTTGAAGTGACTGCACAAGTAAGTCGGATTAAGACACAACTGTGACATTTTCCATGAGGGGGGGCTGAAACGTGACATGAAATGACAGAAAGGTGACAGGAAGGAGTCTTTTAAATGGAGACTTTTGACTTGCTAACCTGTTATGTTCAGAGGCTGACGAAAGTCTCCTCCTAGCTCCTAAAAAGCAAATGTTACCAAGTTATAAAATTTTCTAAAAGAGAAACCCCTTTTCTTGTAAAGCAGTGAATGATTCCAGTGTAAACACCATTAAAAGCTCCCATGCCGGGGTGATGGCTGTGTGATGTCCCGTCGCTCTCCTGCAACACGGCCTGTTCCTGAGAAGTTAATTCAATTAAAGCAGACAAAAGGCCACTGGCACCAATAAAGTTTGGGTGAAATGTGAAGCCGTGCGATGGACACACACACTGTCTTGTGTCCAGTCAAGCGTGATTTACATTTGCATAATGCTGGGCCACTGGGCAAGCTCACCGTCTCCATGGGTTACTGTCGGTGCCGAGAAGAAATTTAGCACTGCGTCCAGTGGATGTATCTGGTCTGAAGCTGACGGGCAGGGTGTCCTCCCTGTCATTACCACACACAACGACAAATACACACACACACACTTGTATATTACTACTGTAAGTTGTACTTGTAAAGACGGTGTTTGCTTCCTAACACCTGTAAGACTTTACTTCGAGCCTCTCATCAGCAGCCTTTATCTACATTTAAATCTCAGCGTTCCAAGTGCTGAATGACCTTAACTGTTAGACGCAGCACAGCAAGAAGGAGGATTAGAGTTCACAGAAGTGTGACAAGACATACAAGGCACAGACTGTGAAGGGGAACATTGAACTCAAGCTTCACCTGATGTGCAGGATATGACTGACACACATGATAGAGACAGTAATATGACCCACTGCTGTTGAGAATTTAGTTCTTCAGTCACGTTTTGGCTCTGAATTGCTCAGGCACAAAGCTGAAGTCACGCGTGCTAATTTGCATCAGCTGTTATTCATTCAGGCAAGTGTTGTTGGTGTTTATGAAAGGGGAATCGGATTTCCCAAACAGAATTGTGATTGCTGCTCATATTCTTTGAGAGCTGCCTCAAAGAGCGGAGACTTGTCTTTCAAATCCAGCTATCCAACAGTGATTGTTATTCATTTGTTTTATTTTCAAGTTTAATGTGTCAGATCGTTGGCTTGTTTCATCACATTCGCAGCAAGAGATAATTTGCTCCAATTCTGACTCCTTTCACTAATAAAATAGGAAATATTTTGGCCCATGCTAGAGCATTTGAAAGCCCTGCATGACCCCTGAATCTTTCTGCAGTTTGTGTGACTCCACAGTTTGCAGTCAGAGGTGGATCCTTCCATCTGGAAGATGCAGAGGGCCTTTAGATGTCATCTTGCCAGGGTACATTCTGTAGGATGTGCCAGGGGAGATACTTTATTTGCTCATTTATTTGATTTGCTGCCAATTATACTAAAACCTGGATTAGTGGTGAAAAGCAGTTGAGTGCATGGAGCTTTCTGGTCCATCAAAAACGCCAGATTAAAGACCTAATTGTTGATGAACTGAACTTGAAACAGCAGCATTTCATGTGGTTGTTCGCTCATCTTTCATCAAAGGCAGTCTGTCTCAGTTAGTTTTCATTCCAGGACTGTATCCACATAAACCATAAATCTTTGAGGATTACAGTTTTGCCTGTCATCCTTAGTAATCTGCCAGCGTCATCCCAAATGCGTCATTTCTTGCATGTATGGAATGTATAGCCTCTCAAAGGATGCTCTAAGCTGTTAGCAAAGCCACAGTGTTTCTTGGAAATTCTGTAAGAGATGTTTGAACTCGCCCTGTTTGCAGCTAAATAAATGTTTAAGGGATTTTATGTGTATGTTGGTTACTTGCCTGTATGAAGAAGAATATAAAAGATGTACGTAGAGTGCCATGTTTGCTGCCTGGCCAGTGGCTTTAGTGGCCTCTTGACACCGGCACCACTAAGTGTTGTGTGGTTTGGTTGCTCTTCAGATGATTCTGACAGTTGGCGATTGTGGTGAAAAGAGGCCAGCAGGGGGCAGTCAGTGTTGAGATCTGTTGGTGCAGTGAAGCTGCAGCAGTTATTTGTGCTAAAGAGGCGGCCCACTGTAATGTAGTGTTCATGTGGTTTAATCAGAAATGACAAGTGTGAGCTCATGCAACATGCACTTCCAATTTAAACCCATGTCTTTGCCTTTGCACACATGGAAGGCAGGACTACAGATATTTCAGACTCCCCTTTTGGCACCAGGATTGACGGAGGCCTCACTCATGGCTTAGCACTTTGAGGAGCGATAACAATCGTCCAGAAAGTAAACCCCCCTGTGTTAAAACCTAAGCACACAATGCGGTCTTTGATCCATCTGAGGTGGGGTTTGAAGGGCTTTAGGAAGAATGAGCCCTACATGGTTTCGACTCGGAGCTTCACAGTCTTTACGGTGCAGACATAGTTATGATTCATCGGTCTGCATATACATGCATGAAACACATTCTCAGCTTGCTTGTGACAGTTAACAATAGTTAGGTTTGGTCCAACACACTCAGAGATTTTTAATCAGTAGCTAATGAAGAGCGTGTGGTAGGATTGAATTAGGCCTCCTGGATCGGCACACTTTCAGTGTGTGTGTTCTGCTGATGATCCCCCCTCAGAGGCCAGCAGGCTGCCGCTGTGTTTTCATCACCAGCAAAGTAAATATCACCTCTTTCTTCAAAACCCTGTAAAAGTCATGTAGAGTGAAGAGTCAACTGGAAGAATGTTAATGTCCGATGCAGCTCCTGTTCCTTACCCGGCATGCTCTGCTTGCTAAGTCCCTCCACCGTCATGGATGAGTGACACTGAATCCGTCAGTTTCCATTAACTGTCAGTTAAAAAAAGTTACTTGGTCAGGGAACCTCTTCACCTCAACTGCCAGCACCTTCAGTGTGTTCATTCACTTGCCTGGAAGAGTTTTGTACCTTTTTGTAGCAGGAAAAACGCAAAGAGTAGACAGTGTTCTATGCAGGAGTCTATTCATTCTATCTTTATATTGTGAAATGCAGATAAACTGATATTAACAGCAAATTAAATGAACCGTAATCGAATTAACTTGGTCTTAGTAATGACATCGTACAGTGAGTCATTACTTTCCTTCATGCTTTCGGCACTCTTAATACAATCATGAAACTGAATTGGATGATTTTTCAGCAAGATTAAGATTATAAGAGACTTTGGATTTTGTTTGTAAGACAGTGTTGTGTTGTCTCTTACATCCCTTCAGCAGATTTCAAAAAGCTGACGGTGTCGTTTAAAGGTCCCCGATGTAGTAATGCATAATAATTATTTTATGTGTGTCTGGTCTCATCAAAAGGTATGAATTACACACCAACAGAGTTTCTTTAAATTGCTTGATCCAAAACCTGCAAGCATGTGGTGAAATCCGGATTCGACTGCCATAAAAAGCAAGTCCGCTCCGTTGATGGTTTAAACACTGACTTTGGCAAAAGTGCAAGAAACAAAAAAATCTCAGAGAGCAAACAACAGCTCCTGCTCGTCTCACTTTCAGTTAGGATCGCCTGACGCTGGCTTTCCATACTGTGTGATTGTGTATGTGTGTGCGTGTGTGTTTCCTCTCCCCTTGCTAACAATGCAGTAGAGGAAGTATGTCAGGATAAGGGCCAGACTGCGAGGCTCTCTTTGGTCAGTGCACCCAGCTTTGAGGGACAATAACATAGTCTTGCTAATCCCAGAAAAGCTAGCTCAGTGTTCAAGAAAGCCGTGGATCTGTGAGAAGGAATTACTGGCCCAGGTGTCTTCAAAGAGAACTCGGCGATGTCCCTCTGGCTGGTGAGTGCTGTTGCAACATGTCATGTTTAACTGTGGGTGGTCAGCGACTCGCTCCCATCGCCAGGTCAGTCCATCCGCAGCAAGCCAAACGGTGAAGCTGAGTCAAAGGACTTTCCAGGTCTCTTTGCCTGTTTTACTTTATCAACTTGCAGTTTTACTTAATGTCACCAAACTTCATGTTGTCTTTAGCTGTTGTCCAGAGAGACGATTCTGTGTCTTGTTTTCCAGTTTCCAAAACCAAACTAAGGTGTGGATTTTAAGGTTTTATCGAATCTGACTCCAGTACTGAATCTGATTCCTTTCCCAACTCCTTTTGAATCTTGTCTTAAGTTGATCGCTCGATTCAGCCCCATTAACTGCTCCTCGTTCATGAGGAGGTGTGAGATTTTAATTGTGAAATTTGATTATGAGCATATCAAGTGCATAAGACCAGCAGTGGAAACCACACTTTTATAGTCTGGTGTCAGTCAGGCTCAGGTGATCTAAGTTTGTTTTTGATTTGTCCTTTCCTGTGGACAGTGTAGTGTCCTCGTAGTGGAAATGAAATGCTCTTTTAGGCCACTTTGCCTTGTGGTGTTTATTGTGTGCGTTTTGACCTCGGACAGAGACAGTCTGTGCTGAGTCCATTCGTCTGCATGCCATGTCTCTCTGTCTCTGCCTCCTTTGTCCTGTCCTCCGATGTGGAAGTGTCACTCTCTGAGGTGTCCGTGCAGCTAATTAGTTTATGGCGGCGCAGAACGCAGTAACTTTCACACTGATGGCTGTTTCACAAGGCGTCGCCTCTCGTGACGGGAGCGGGGCCCACATGTGTCATTGTCTCTTAGGCAGTGGTCATCCTCAGCTGGTTGTCTCTTTTGTGAAAACAGGACACTCCTGTATTTATTCTTCATTTAAATGAAGGCAAAATGAAGAGATTAATTTAACCTGTAGAAGCTCTTGCTGGGTGACCACATGAGACGGCCACTGACATGAAGAAAGCACATTAAAATGTTTTTAAGCTCTAAGAAATCTTAAAGGGTGTTTCTTCACTAAGTGAAGAAAGACAATCCAGCACTTCACTGGACCTTCGTACCTTTTCATCACCTTGGCCTGCATCCTGTTCATTTCTGCCCCGTTTGGGCTTTTATGAGGCAGCTGATGACGGCTTAGAGGCCTTTGGTGTTTGAGGCCATTTGATAATTGTTGCTGGAAAGGTAAGATGGTTGCTGTGCTTTGTGTTTGGTTTCTGTGGATGATAATTGAATTGCTCACCCAGATTGTTTGTCATTTCAGAGATACTGTGGGGTATTTTTTTATGTTATTTTATTATTTATTCACTTATGATTCATTTGTTCCAGTAGCAGAAATGTAGTTGTATATGTATATATGTAAATGAGAATGTAAAATTCTTAATATTGCAGGATCACATTGATTGTTAATCATTTTAATTGGTGTAGTTTACATTTTGATGCTTTAAAGAGATCTCTCTGTGTACTAAAGTCAGAAGGGTGTTAATCTTCTCGCTGTCACATTGTGATACTCAAACTGAATGGAGGATCGCAGTGAAAGGTCTCACTCTTTTTAAAGTGGAGCAGTGCACTTAATTTCTTTTGTGTCAGTGATCCATTAAAACATTCTGGTTCAGGAAAAATGATGGAAAAACAAATACAGATTTTCACAGTTTACTGCTGCATGGCATCGAATTCTGAATATTCTTTATCAATTCTCCCCAGACAGCATTATCAGAGGTTTGAGCTGCAGTATCACTTGCATGCAGCCGCTGAGATTTGAACTTGTGCCCAGGAAGCTTTGTTATGCTTTGTCCCTTCGTCTGTCCAAAGAGGCTTTGGATTATAGCCTTTCTTAAAAAACAGGATGCATCTAAATGTGCTCCATTTTGTCACCAATCCGGACTTACATTTCCCAGGATTACCGATTCACCAAAACTATTCCCACCTGCCGACTTAAGATAGAGCAAATTCTCTTGGCTGTGTTCAAAGATGAAATGAGATTTCACTTAATTCCTTGTGGCTTCCTGCCACATTCACTGAGCACTCAATCCAAAAAAATGGGCGCCTTGGATCAATAGCGGGAGGGGCGGGAGATAATTGCCGCATTAATCACGGCCACTTTGTTGGGACCAGTAACATGAAATGCAGTATTAAAATGAGTGGGACTCCAATGCAAATGTTATTATTGGCTATTAGTTAATTTCATTTTAAATTAGTACTCCCTTTGCAGCTGTGACAGCCAACAGATTCGGGAATACTCTCTGTATGTCGCCGTGTAATTGACTCTCCCAGCAGCTGTGTGCATACTGGCACTCCGCTGCCGACGGCTGAAATGCATCTGAAATGTGGTGCACAGTTTCATCAGAGTCTGGAGTGAGCTGCAGTTTGGCGCTGGGTCTGAATGTAATAAGGCTGATGAGGAGGCTGCGGCTGACTGGCAGTGAATACTGAATCTTAACTCGGGTTGCTGTTGTATTTTTAAAGTTGACTTGATATTCCACAGAGACCTATAGTTATCTTTTTTTCTTTGGCTGCTTTGCTTGGTGCTTTCAGAATTACACTGCATGATGACAATGGGAAATACAAAAATTAAATTGGTGAGTGCATACCACCAGCTGTGACCAAAACCTCCGTCAGCCCCTCCACCAAAGCCATGAGCGGCCATGACCGGTCACTCCCCCTCTTGTTCTCTCTGCAACAATGACCCTTTACTCCCTAACCTCTCATCTGGCTTCCTCGAATGAACAACAGACCTGATGCTGCCAGATTGAGACTTGAAGCCAGCTCATTGTTTGTACTACAGAGAGGCAGGAAGTGCGCATGATATTGTCCCCACTCTGAAACTTCTCTGTCCCTTAGCCAGTGTTGTGTAATCTTCTTTAACAGGAGCACAGGAGAGTGGTCTTGTGGTGAGACCATGCTGAAACCCCATTGTATTTGAGCAGCAGAATCTGGTTTAACTGCAATTGCCAGCCGAGGCAAAGCAAATTAGCGATGTGATTGTGGGTCATTGACAGATTCCAAACTGTGTTGATGTGACTGACTGCTGAGGCAATGAAAATCTGACAAAGTTGGAAGAGCAGGACTCGGGTACAAATACACATTGCTGCCATTCTGTCAGGTCAGCTAATAAGGTAGCTAGCTTGCTAACATGGTGCATAGAAATTACAGAACATAGTACAGCCTCCTTTTGTTTGATCGATAACGTTTATGTTGGCTGGTAAAATACAAAAGAAATACTTGTATGTCTGTTAAAAATCAGAAAGGCACTTAAAGCAAATGACACAGTGGTACAATGCATTAATATCAGGCAATACGGTAATCTCCAGACATTTTGTAAAAATCAGAAGTGGGCCTTTACAAGGGAGAAAACCCCTGCTGGATGCGATACTGCAGTGGTGCAGCAGCTATAAAGAGTAGGACGAGCAGTTCGCACTTTACACCATAACCGTTTTATTTTCCATCACTTTGCTATGTTTTTTGGATGTGGATCTGGAAAATGCTGATCACAGAAAAGACAAACACAGGAACAATGCACCCATATAGGGCAGTGGTCCTGTCTTACAGTGTTCTCGCCAAACAGTCAGGCTTCCATCTCTCATTTCCCCTGAACGGAAGCAAAGCATGGATGAGCTTCCTGTGTCGCTCCATGATCTGGAACATGTTGTTGTTTGGTAAGGTTGTAATGTGACAGTCGCCAGAACACAGAGCCAAATGTTCTGGTTTGATGCTTTGAATTGTTTTAAAGACAAACTGTCTCAGGATCACAGAGAAGTTAAATTGAAGACTTTATCAGCAGAATTTCACAAACTTCCTTTTAAATAATTTGACTCATTCAGTGTTTTTGGGAGGGAGGTGTCAGGTGTTTTCATTATGGCTCTTCTCAAAAACATTTTTGTGTTCTCCTCTTGAGTTGTTTCCATATTGTTAGAGTTCATTTCATGTGCCATGCAGCTAAAAATGCAGTTCAGATGCTGGTTCAAGTGACTGATGCACTTTATACTAATTAGTCAGATTGCATACAGGCTCAGGGGCATCCTGGGTCATATGTGATTGGTCTGACAGTGACTGTCTTCATTAGGGGCCCCCTGACAATCCCCTGAGTGCAAGTGCCTGCATCATAATTTGTATCTACAGCTCCATTTTAATTACCGAGACTTCACTCTTACTCCTCTCAACAGATCTTTCATTCATTGTTCTTTCACCGCACCAAGAATCCTTCCAAGCCACCCCCCCCTTTCTACAATAAATTGCAGTCCCCCCCCTTCTTTTTTCCATCACTATAAGTGCCTCCTTCTTTACCAGACGGCTCTGCCCGACTCACCCCACCTCCGCCCATTTCTGTCCTCCCCTCTCCTCATGTTTTACCTCCTGATGCTTTCAATGGAGGAGCCTGCAGCATCCAGAGGAAGAGGGGATGTAGCAGGGATGCAGGGAGGCGTTTAGGAATGACTTCAATAACACTTTACAAGCGCTTGTTGTCACTGAAACTCTAGGGAAATGTGCAGTTTCTTGAATTAGATCAACAGCCATCCCAGGATTCTGTCCAGGACTAACTAGTGCTGCTGAAGGACAAGCTGAAGAGGGAGGGGAGACGAAGAGCGGCAGCTATTATACAGTGGAGGACGTGAGGAGATTTTCAGGAGAGAATGGGCGGACTAGGCTGGTGTCTTGCCACAATCTTCAGTTGGGCAAAATTTTTCTTCCACTGCATCTTCCCGTTTTGGAAACATAAGAGCAAAAACAAGGTACGGTTCATGTTCTATATGTCACGTAAATAAGAAGGGGGTTTTGCCGAAGCTTCGGTGTGTTTTTCACAATTTACTCAGTTTAATTTTCATGTTGCACTTGGCGTCATGATTGTGGCAGTTTTTCTTATTTGAAACAGAGAGAAACTGCTTATTGCTTGCAGTAGTGCTGCGTTAACTCTGGGTTAGTTGAGGCCGATATTATTTGCAGCCAAGCTAGCAGTGTGGCTGTAGAAATGGTTATGTTGCTTGGTGAGTTGGTTGGTTTGTCTTGTTGGTTCAGACTGAA
The DNA here is from genome assembly GCF_020382885.2 of Scatophagus argus. Classification (NCBI taxonomy): domain Eukaryota; kingdom Metazoa; phylum Chordata; class Actinopteri; family Scatophagidae; genus Scatophagus; species Scatophagus argus. Next base: position 20,854,793 of record NC_058503.1, on the reverse strand, counting down.
ATATTTATATATATAACTATTGCATGGATTACCAGGAAAGTTTGTATTGCCATTCTTCGTCTCCAGAGGATGAATCCCACTTATTTTTGTTTTTCCTCTGTCTGGTCCTCAGCCCAAGAAGGAAGCTGGAGTGATGATGAAAGATAACATTTGATATTTTGATTAGTTGTAATTTTTTGTGGTTCCAGTTTGATCGTTGATTGTCTATGAAGACGTTTTTATCTTCGGACTAATCCAAAAAAAAAATCTTGAAAAAGCAAATTGTCTCAAATTCGGGCTCCGTGCACTAATTGATGGGGGCCCTTCACAAGAAGAAGTCTGGGAATCCCTGATGTGTCCTGTTGACCTTTCCTCTAGCGCCATCATCTGGTCATACATTTATCCAATACGTTAGTTTGTGCTAATTAGCACGTTAAACTGGTCTACATGGTAAACATTCAACATGCGAAACATCAGTTGGCATTTAGCTCAAAGCACTGCTGTACAGACTCACAGAACGGCTAACATGGCTGGAGATGTGATTCAGTCGAAACGCACATTTTCTGTAATCTTTCATTGCTTTTTTCCACACTAATAATATGCAGAGCCTTCGTTTTAAAAGGAAATGACACCTACTCTTTCACAGACTGGGATGTAATTTCAGTTCGTCTTTGTACCAACTCAAGGTGACATTCAGCGTGACCAAATAAAGTAGTGACCTAAGGAATCATAGTCTCTGACTGTGGATGTATGAAATGTTAGGATCGTGACCGTGCGTGACTCCATCCCCAGAGGTCCCAACATTTCCTTCTGCTGATGCCGACTGACAGTGGAAATCAAATTAATATTTGGATGATGCCCAGCTTGTGATAGGCCTGCTATGAGCACAGAGGATGTGACAGGCTGGAGAGATAAGCGCACACACACACACACACACACACACACACACACACACACCATCAGGATATTGCCAGTTTGACTTGGGCATTTTCCCTGTGGGTCTGTGCTGTCAGACAGAGCCATTAATCCTGCAAATGCAGCCGCTGCTCAGTGTCTTAGTACACGCACCCTGATATGCACGTAGTATTCATCTACACACACCAAACTCAGCCCTGATTAAAGCAGAAGGTGTTTTTAGTAAATGGCTGCCCGTCTGGTCACAGACACATTGATGATGTTTAACATGCGTCTCCCTCTCTGGAGGGTCTGCATCTTCTCTCTGTGCCATGAGGGGGCATTCGGCAGGGGCCAACGGACACTTTACCCGTGGGGGTCCTCAGTTCTGGCCAGTCTACGTTGGCTGTGAGTGACTAAATTGTTAGCAACGGCAGCTTAGCGGGGCAGCGTGGTGGTGCAATGAGGACGGCTGTTGTTTTTGCCACAGAATCAAACTGACACAGTTTTGACTTGCATGCATTTATTGTTAGATGTATTGATTTATTGTATTTATAATCGACGCCCACCACAATTTCATAGACTGCATAGCAGTGTCATCCATGGTTTTGTCCAGATCCCCAGAAATCGCAAAGCGGCGGCAGCTTGTATAAAAATATCAAAACCACAGGGTATTGTACTACATACTAATACATTTGAGTGCATTTCTGTTTATTATTGTTATTTAATCAAATATCTGTCATATTTGGTCTGCGTTCTGACACAAAAGCAGATTGTTTCCTTCTTCCAGCTACTCACTTCTTGTATTTGTGCCAGTTAGCCAGTGTGGTGGTTTACATACGTTGAAAAAGCGGGTCTACAGGATGAATGTATGCAAACTAGGAGCTCCAGGAAAAACATGTCCTGTATTGCTGTACATACTCTTGAAACCACTTGCTACAAAGCTCTCCAAATCGAAATAATATAATGCCCAGACTTGCTGTTGTCAGAGTGAGCCCACAGACCCACAAGGCTTCTGTCCATGTGCTGTTGGAGCTCTGCTGTTGTGTTCATGGGTCAGTGTGTTCTGGTGAAGGGTGGACGCTCCTTCTTCTCCGTGTTACGCAGCACAGAGAACAGAGGAAAACGTGCACACACATGTGAGTGTTGTGCAAAGGGAGGGCCCGGGGTCTGTATTGTTTTCAACAGATGGGAGTCACGGGGGTGAGAAAGGGTGTGTGCATGTGCTTTTTTTGGGGAGGAGGAGGGGGGCTGCTGGAGTGTGTTCTTCCTCTGTCTGTCAACAAATGACCCCCCCCCCCCCCCCCCCCCCCCCCCGCCGCCTTCATGTAACAGCCTCTAGGACGCCAGCCAATATGAGAGAACAGCACACGCCCCCCCCCCGTTTACACATTCACCCTGTCCTTATCTGTTTATCTACTACCTCTCTCTGTCTGTCTGATTATGTGTTACCTCAGAATGCGTTTCTTCTGTTTCTATCATTTTTTTCCTCCTCTGTCTGACAAGCTTCCTCTCTCGCTTTGGTTTTTCTCTGCTGGATCCAAAGTAAAACGGTACACAGCTTTGATCCATCTCTGCTGTTTACCCGTCTTTGCCTGGTTCAAGGACAGTGACCTGACACTGGTTAATCTTCCTAATTGTGTAAGTGCCTCGTTGTCCACTCTCTGCTTTGGTTAACAAAAGACGACATAAATGGTCAAGGTTAAAGAGGTACTGAAACAAATCCCGCAAGTGATCTGATTAGCCTTGGAAATATGCCCACCCTCCTTTTGGCAGACCCCAGCTCACACACACACACACACACACACACACACACACACACACACACACTCCCTCCCTCCCTCCGTTGTCTCTGCAGTCCTATATTTAATAACTCTGAACAAGTGTTTGTGTCTCAGTTATAAATGCGGAGGCAGTTCCATCAGTGGCCACCAGTGGGAGCTGCGGCTGCACTTGGTTGCTGTATTAACTGTGCATGGTGTTAACAGAGTAACTCAGTGGGGTAATACAGTCTGTCACCAGCGCTATGCCAAAAGACTGTTAGTCCTGGATCACTTTGTCCTGGCATAGTCAGGCTGTCAAATCATGACATTTCATTCCCAAAAACTGCAAAAGCTTTCTGTCATTTATTATTATTTTTTATTTCTAACTTCTCCATATTATTGTTATTGTTTTGAGGTTAAACTTTATTTTTCTCATGTGTTTTTTTTTTATATTGGCTTTGCAGTAAATAATGATGTGTTTATGCATAGAAGATATTCTGTTTATCAAACCCGTCACCCCAGACTGCTGACAGGGAACTGGAAGAGAACAACATAGCAGGGCTGTGACCATGAAGTTTTTATTTCGGTACAACTAAGCTCTGCTGGACATCACTGAAGTGCACAGTTGCTGTGTGTCTTCATCATCTAAAATAGCCTCAAGCAGTTGTATACACTTCAATGTGTAAATTAATGGAGTTAGATTAAATTAGAAGAGATTTAAAGCTGTTATGATGAATTATTTTTCGTATTAATAATGGATCAAAGTCTGTGTAATGTGAAAGGTGTCGTTTCTAATGATGAACCCAAACAGAATTCTCAACCAACCAAACCTACACTCCTTAAGAGCCAGATATTTCCCTCAGGAGTTGGTGGAGACCAGAACAAAGTTAACTTGAACTCAAGTGGCCGGAAGCACGACTCCAAACGACTGCTAATGTTTCTCAGAGTTTTTTGAATTGGTAAAAATAAGCAAATGTTTTCCATTTCAACGTGAAAGATTATCAGTTAAAGTTGTATTTGCAGCTGGATTTTACTGATCAGAAAATATCAGTTAAAACCGTTTTAAAGGTACATTCCATGAAATTTTGCATTGTTGCACTGTCAGGTGAGCTGTGAAAGTGTGACAGGTGTGAGCATGTTCTGACGTACTGACGTTATGGGCCATCAGAACAGAAGCTGTGGTTGTGTTGGTAATGATGTGTAGATGAATGGATATGCTTAGATTTGCTGCTTTTCTCCATTTCTGGTGACCGTGAGAACATCTCTTAGCTGACTGGTGACGTGCTAAGGTTCTTTAGGTGAAGCTAAAAGCTGTAAAAGATTCCGATATGCAGTGAAAGGCTGCAACGTTCTTGGATTTTATCAAGATCCATGTGGAGTGAGCGTGTTTGGATGTATGTGCGTTGGTTTCGGGGATTAACTTTAAATGTTTTCTCCTCATTGTCTCCTCTGGTGAATTTGTCTCTGTAGGGGTGGCCTGCAGGAAATACCAGGGGATTAATCCTCTGGGTGCCACTGGGTGAGTGTTAGTGTTCGTGTGTTTGTATGTTTCTGTATGTGGGTGGGTTTGTGTATTTATGCAGTGTATAAGAATGATGTGATGGTGATGATGTGTGTGTTTGTGTGTGAGAGAGGAGGGGGGGTGGGTAGGAGAGATAGGTGGTGGTTATTGCAGAATGTTTATGTATATGCTTACGGAGAGTTTGATAGTTTAAACTATGTGTGTTTATGTTTCCAGGAAGTTGTGGGCCTTTGACTTTGCAAATTTCTGTCATGTCTTGAATCCTTGTGTGTATGTTAGATAAATTATGGGTCCGTGAATGTTTACAGGTGCACGTAGCCCACCGCTGAGTAATGGTTACACTTGTGTGAAGTACTTGTGCGTGTGAAAAAAGAAGTACCCACACAAGGGGATAAAGAGTCACGCATGGGGCCAACACAGCCGCTGACGATCAGTGGGAACTTAATGACGCAGCTTTTACTCCTCAGCCGCTCTGCTTTCGGAGTCTGTGGTTAAGAGTTGAGGTGGAGGAGGGTGGGGTTATGTTTGAAGCGCCTACTACTGCCAACGCATGATAATGTGGGGAGGAAGAGATCGGGGAGCTTGGAAAGGTAAGAGTGTCCGATGTCATCAAATAAGGCTTTTGATTTTATTTTTGTTTCATTGTTAGCAAATACAAGAAAGAGATGAAAACCAACAAGTGCTGTGTGAGCATCCGCAGGCTGATTTATCTTCTGCCCCTTTGCCTCAGAGGCTCATTGAGCTCTGATGCTGTCATAGCAGTGAGACACCCTGTTGACGTGCTCCTTCATTACCGCACACACACACACTGGACTTTATTTTTTTAAGTAATCCTACTGCTGTTAATACACACTAGCATAGCAAATGCATATCAATCCACCGCTGAAAGTAGTCCCCATGTAATGAAGTTTAAAAACTACACCAAAGAGACTAAGCATTTGTGATGAGCCTTTTGTGATTTATGTCTGTAGTATCAAAAAATGGACTTGGAGCCGAATGCCAAAAAGAGTAGGGAAACAACAGATGGATTAACACATGTTTGCTGATTTATTGATGATCAGAAAAATTTAAACATTATCTGTTGAGTGTAATACTGAGGGGACAAGGTGCTTTATTTTAATATTGCATGTACCGGTCTTTGATTTGAATCCCATCCAGAGACACATAACGGTATGTATGACTCATGAATGTACATTTTATTCAGTGCACTGACTGGTCCTGCACTAATTTAAATCTGGTTGGGACAGATACCTTTGTGAGTTTCTCCGACTGGGAATTGTTCAAAGTTGTGCACCAAATAATATCAATGTTGAGGATGACTTTGTGTGGATTTCAGGCACTTTGAACAGTCTGAATAGCAGGTGTCTTTTCTGACATCCAAAATGATTCAGAAGAGCGTTGGGAGAACATGGGTGAATACAATGTGAATACAATGTGACACAGAGTTTATGAAGCCTTAAAGTGGACGCAGTTCAGAAATACAGAGGGGAAACGGTGCTAGATAGAGAGAGAGAGAGAGAGAGAGAGATGCAGGGAGGGGGAGGTGAAGTGCGACGGATGCTGAGGGGGACAAACAGGGGGAGGGGGTGGGATCAAGGAATGAATGAAATTAAAAGTGGTGAGACTTAGAGGGGTAAAGAGGGAGGGAGACATGGGATGAGAGACAGAAAGAGAGAGAGAGAGGAGGGGCAAAAGAGATGTATAATAAGCAGAACACCCCCTCCCCCTTTGCTTTGAGCGGTGGGGGGCAGCCTGACCCCCCCCTCCAAAAAAAAAAAAGAAAAGCTTTGTGAAACTTTCCCCAGCAGAGGGGAAGAGAGCCAGAGTGAGCGCAGAAGAGAGGCAGTCAGGATCCAGCTTGGAGGAGAGACACTAGAGGAGGAGGAGAAAGCAAGTCAGACAGTGAGGAAGACGGTGTTCAGGTCCAGGATAGTCATGGCTGCGCTGCGCTGGGCAACTTTTCCCCTGCCTGGATTACACATTAGGAAGCCCACTGGTCTGTAGCAGCAGCATCCCTCCTGCTCGTCACCATGCCGTCCGTCTCTCTAAGCCTGCCAACAGCTCTGGCTGGACCTGCACGCACCTGGGTCTGCCTGTCCTGCATGTTCTGGGTGAGATCACCTATCCAGTTTCTTCTCTGGGTCATGATTGATTTGTACCTGTCTGCGCCGGGCTTCTGTCACATCTCTGACCAATTTGCAGGGGAAAGGAGACCTCGGCGTGCGAGTCATGCATTGTCTTGCCATGCAGATCTAATGACTTGCAAACTTCAGTGGCGTTATGTCATAGTAGAAACACGAGTGTGGAAGTGTCCCGGTGCAGGAGTGAGTCGAGTGGCGGATAGAATCAGCCACAGTGCTTTTGTTGCGATTCTGTGCCACATGAAAAAAGGTTGCCGGTTTATTCAGTGGGTGATGCTTGCCATTGGGGAAACCCTGATGAAATCAAGCTGGTCAGGGAATCTGTTGGGTGGTCTGCTTGTCGGGGGTTGGGTGGAGGGTTGGGACCTCAGCTGTGGGGGGCCTTGGCACAGTGACACATTTGAATGAGGGAGATATTATGGAGGAGAATGGGAGGGTGTGCGAACGCCAGACAAACTCTGTATTGTTTTCTCCCTTGAGAAACATTCAAAATAAGCTCCATGCTCCAACTAAAAACTAAAAGCTCTGCAACTAGGCTGAATTAAATGAATCTCCTGCTCTCTTCACCCCAGCCTCTCTCTCTCTCTCACCCTTTCCCTCACTATGTGTCCCACTCTGTCTCACTCTCGGTGGTTGGGACACTCGGCTATTTTTGCTTTCTCTTGTATAATTCAATCTGCCGAGCATTCCCGCTCACAGTGAGGGGTTGTTTGTGCACTTGTGTGCCCTCTAAGCTGTGATTTGGTCAGTGAAGAAGTATGTTTATGTGTGTGTGTCTGCACTAAAAGCATTGTGACCGTGGTCTCGACGTTTGTCTTAAAACACTGTGAGTGCTTTTCCTAAATTGTGCTGATATGAAAGAACATTCCTGGCTCAAATATACGACATTGCATGGTGCTCTTCTCTTTTTTCAGCTGAATAGAGGATGAAAGAGGAGAGTAGCTGAATAGACCATTGAGATCCATCCTTCCCCATTCTGCAGTGGTCCTTTGGGACATGACTGCACACCACTGGCAGTGCTGGAGTCCTTGGCGAGGAGACTGGATAATCTTACAGAGCTCTTCATCAGTTAATTACCGTTCTTTCTTTTGAGGAGCGGGAGGCGAGTTGAAAGGGGGGTCGTAAAAGAATCTCAAAGCCCCCCAGCTAAGCTCTGGGTCACTGATTGACTGCATCAGAGCACTGTATGACAAAGTGAACTCACTTAAGGGGGCGGGGTTCAATCTGAGCCCTTGCGTTAATAGCAGATCTTTGTTTGGCCCTAAAACAACCTTAATTTGGGTACACCATATTCCAGTGGATCGGGGTTAGGGTCAGCAGTAATGCTAAGCCTTCTCTGAGAATGCATCCTTTCATTCTAGATGAGAAAATACACTTTGAAAAAATGCTTACATTTTATTAAAATGTTAACTTATTTCTGGCGATAAATTGCTGCGATTGCTTTGAGAATGATCAGGTTTGCACAACATGGATACAGACGCACTCCTTGGACAGCTGGGGAAGTGAGTTCAGCTGCAAAAGCTGTTAAGAAGCAAAGAAGGAGTAGAAGACGGAGATATGAGAGTGAGTGACTACAGATGCAGGAAACGGACCATCTTCAAGAACTAAACAAGATCTATTCTGTAGCCTGGCCTCAAATGGGAGGGTTTCCTCCTGTAAGAGCAGGATGGTCCTGGATAAAGGGAGATATTTCCAGCATAGAACAAGAAAGTGAACTGTCAGGAAAATATAGGAAATGATAGGAACAACTTGAAGGACAAAGGAAATGAACAGAAGATGCTCTGGGCAAGAGCGGAGCCCTTGAAAGAAGACATTTGGAAGAGCGCCTGTCTCTCTCACCAAACACTGTGAATAATTAATGAAGACCAAAAAGGGTTTTGGGGAGAATTTTATCGGGTTTCTCTGCAAGGACTACAAAACCAGCCAAATGCCCTTTACCGACCATATGCTGAGAGAAAGTTTAAAAGCCAAGGAAATGTTGTTGACATTTAAGAATTACAGGCTATGAATGCATACTCTGAATGTGGCTTTTGCACCAAACAGGTCTCAATGAAAGGATGTGTGCAAGGCAGTTGCACACGGTAATTGTCTTTGTAGTGGTGGACAGGTGCCTCTAATCCAACATGGTGCTGTTGTAGCACTGTCCCAGATTGCCTCCTCACAGTTGTGTCAGTGCAGGTATTGACCCTTTGCTAAGCCTTCAGAATTGTCATGGTTCAAAGAACTCCTCGGGATGATCGATATCCTTTACCGTACTCTCAGTCCATCTAGGTTAAGAGTTGGGTCTCAAAAAGATCGCTCTGGGAAATGGTGTCATCTCAGGAATGTCAGGTCATTGGTCTTTAGTTGTCTGGACTTGAAAATAGACAAACAACAAACCTGTTACTCTCTTTACTCCCTGTTAGTAACTTTGATCTATAACTTCTGCTTATGAAAATAGGACAAGAGCATTTGCTTATTCTTGTCTCTTCTCCTCCTGTACTCATCTCCTTTTCCACCCTCCCTTTTCTCTTTTCTGGTCTGTTGCTAGTTTGATTCTCCCCCATCCGAGTTCCTGAAATCACCTCTGATTTCATTTGAAAAATGTTCCACATGTGGGACCCCTTTGAAATACAGCAACATTTGTGTAATTGTAACATCTGGGTTTAAGTCGCCCCAGTGTTTTTCACCATAATGGATTTGCCATGCGGTTGTTTTCCGGGCTTGACAGTCACCCTGTTGTTGCCCTCCTGGGGGACTTTGCAACAGGATTGCTGCCATCTCATCTTAGTATTGCTCTTTGGGTCTTGCTTGAAAAATCTTGAACAACAAAAAGGGAAGTTTAACCCTTGCTCAGTTGATTTATGAGAGTTGTTGGGCTTTGTGTAACCCCTCCCACCCACTCCTCTGGCTCCTGAAGAGACCCCCAACTTTGTGCATGCCTCACTGGGCACATTGGCCTTAAATCTCCCATGCATGGCCTTCTGGCTTTCCCTGGAAGGAGTTTTGAGATTCAGAAATTTGACTGGGTTTTAGTTTCCCAGTTTTCCTCTCACTGATCCATTAATATTAACTAAACCACAGTACAGTCAGTTTATCCTCATTTTTATCTCTGTTATGTTTCCCCAAATGGGCAAATGTATTGTATATTTTATGCAGGTTTTTCTCATGCATTCTCCTCTGCATCTTGTAGATTGTGTAATGTTGCATGCTGATATTGCATGGCTTAAGATAAGCAGATAAAAGCATGTGAAGCGTTACATTACGTGTTCGAGCAGTAATGCACTATAGTTCTCTCATTGTTTTCCTCTGTTCTGACACCTAGTAGTATCATCTTTGTATCGTTTCTGACATTGTGACTCTAACTTTTGTGTCTGATTTATTGCAGTATCGTGTCATGTCTCTAATGGGCTTTAACCAGCTTGACCTCCCTAAAGCTGATAATATTTGTCCTTGTAACCCCTAATTATGTCCAATGAAGCATCCATCACATGCAGACAGTAATGGACCAGAAATATCTCTTACATATTTGCTTTTTTAACTTTGGAAAAGAATGCTACAATCTTGATGGATCCTGGTTGTACCTCCCGTAATCATGAAGTCTGCATGGATGCGGTGGTAGAAATGAACAGATTGCCATCATGAATCCTGTAGGACAGACACTTCTGTTCATTTCTCTTCATTAACTTTTCTCTTGTTACTCTTCAGATCACAGCTCCTACTCTGCTAATATATGGCACCATATTGGGTTGTCACTGTGGTTCTGTATCTTCACTGCGGTACTTAAATCAGTTCTTGTTGGCAGTGAATTATACAGGTGACCAAAGAAACGCCTGTTAGACCCCTGGGAACAAGGAAAGTCAGAGGTCATTGCTGTGAAGTGAAACAGCTCTGGGGACTGGTTGTAGACTTTGCTCTAGAGCCTGTGGAGGTGTTTGGACCTGGTAGTAGTTAAGATTGGACAGCCAACAGGAAACGCAATGTGGGGTCTGGCCCCCTCAGCACTGGAGCCAAGACATTGCAAAACAAATTGCTGGTAATTTTGTCTTGTGATACAGTGATGTTGATGCCACAGGCATAAGTTGTTTTTACTTGGTGATTGTTGAACAGAAAACAAACCTTAACCTAAAAATTTAAGACAAATTGAGATTAGGTCATGGGTTTAGACAGGAACATGAAACCATTTGTGCCACCCAGATGATGTTCTTATGTCGTTTCTACTCAGGAGGCGTTTTGGTCGTGTTGTTCAGTCGTCTGTCTCTTGCATGTCTGATGGAACAGATGCACTTCTGTTTTAATCAATCTGACTGTTCAGGATATGGAGCCGTGAAGCGTACCTTTACTCTTAAAGGCTACTTTCTTACATTTTAGACTTGTAACTGCATTGATTGTGTATTGTGTATTGGAGTGTATTGTGTGATGTCAAAATGCCTATAACTCTGAAGGAACGCATGCTGTGTAGACACACACTGTAGCTGCTGCTGTGTTAAAGTGTGAAGACTCTTTTCACAGAATGACTGTTGTGACTGTATTAACCCTTAACATCCAGCTGAGATTGCTGCTGTGGAGGAGTTAGTAGATGTCATAGGTTTGAATAATCTTAACATGTAAGAGTGTGAAACTTTTGTGAGAAGAAATAGCACAATCTGCCTCTTACAAATGAAAAGTTTAATTTACAAGGAAGAACACACAACTGTGCTCAATTCAAAACACTTGGTGTGGTAAGACCAGCTTATTGGTTTGTAAAATAATGGAGGTAAACACACCAGCAAATGTTACATAGTCTGACTTGTTTATCGACCCCCTGTAAACCACCTTATATGGCTGTGCTCCACATCTCATTTGTGCAGTTATTATAAGCCGAAACATTCCTTACATGTGGACTCAAACTGTGTGCTTCTTCACTGCCAGAGCATAAAGGAGCGGCCAAGTTAAACTTATGTAAAAGATCTTTTAACAAGACACTGCTTTTACACAGAAACAAATTACAAAAGCCCAGTGCGTTTATTTGTGTCAGTAAAAGCTGTGAGGTCATGACAAAAATGAAGAGCTTTCTCCTTTACACCACCATTTATTTCTGGCTTATGCCAGCTGTGCAGTCTGGATTGTTTGAGGAGATTGGGATCTTTTTTGGCATCATTCATCATGCATCAGTCTGTCGGTGAAGGGCCTTTGCTGAAGAGGCCCACAGAACTTGTTAATGCCATGATAACCTCTAACTGTGGATGTGATCTGAGACCTCCTGTTGTTACCTATGCATTCAAGTGTGAGGCCAAATAATGCTCACTGGAAGTGGCACTGACAGCATCCTGCGGCGCGGCCTGCGCATTTATCCAAAAGAGACGGGGGATTTGGACTTGAGGGTTTCACTCATTCGTTTGAGTTGACTTAATTTGCAGTTGTGTCAGTGCCGCACGCGAATTGTTGGACTTATTTGCTTATTTCTTGTATTATAGGAAACAATCAGAATTTTTTTTTATGTAGGCTGTAAGAACAGAAGAGGCACCCTTAAGGAAATTTTGAGATCTAATCATAAGAACAAAATCCTCAAAAGACATGTCATCTCCATCCTTCCCACAGAACATTTTGGTTTATGGTTTTAGTTTCATCGGTCTCGTCCAAATGCCTGAGCCGCTGCCAGCCCAGCGCGATATGGAACACGTGCTGTTTTCTCTTGGCAGTTGGCTCTTATGATGAACTTTTGGCTGTCTTTGATTAAACTTGTTTTATCCCACTGAATTAATGCCATTGGCAAGGACCATCCTTCTCGCTTTTATGTGGGCCTCACAGCCATCTTTGTTCCACATGTATAACTTATTTTCATAGGCTGCTATATCACAACGCTGTGAGAGAAAGTTCAGAGCTTTGTTTTCTTAAAACAGAAAGCTTATCTCTGGGGTTGATTTTGAGCTTTTCGCTGAAAACAAATTAAACAAAACTTTTCTGGGTTGCTTAATATGGATTAGCAGTAAGATTTCAAAACACATAACTGAACGCGGGCCAGGAAATCACAATGTAACTGTGGTACAACAATAATAAAGGATTTATTTTACACTAACTTTGCTTGGCAGATTGCTTGGAGGTACAAAATCAAAACAACGGGCTATAAATAAGAGTCTTGTTCTCTGGAGAAAAGGACATTCAGAGACTAACCCTGAATTGTTGGAAACATCCTCGTACAAACAAATCATAAAATCACTTTGGAATTTTTTAGTGCTTTGTCTTGGCTGTCTACCATTTGCTTCATTTACTCGGAGATGCTTGAGGTGCTTTTACTGATAAAATCACCTCATAAACCTACATGAACAGTCTTTGTTGTTGGTTGTTGTTTGTGTGGTTCAGTTAAGTATTTTAAGATTTAAGGATAGTAAGAAAATATTTAATTCTACTGTACTAAACTACTAAAATTAACATAGCTAACAAAGCTGCTGCAGAACAGCTGTGTGGCTCATCATTTGTCACTGCTCCAACTCTGACCAAACAGATGAGTGCATGCAAAGCCGATATCAATGGTAGACCTTAATATGTAAAGATATAAATGTTGCTAGCATGCTGACATTTGCTAATTTGCATTAAATACAGTGTAGGTGGTGATGAAGAGAAGATCAAGCCAATTATTTTGGCATGAGATGACGCCTCAAGGGACAACTGAACGTGTTACCGCTCATCAGTGGGGCCGTGAATGTGCGTATCAATGGGGAAAGGTTCAGGTTTGAACTTGATCTCATATTCCATAAATTGCCATAGTTTGAAAGTGCAGATTCTCAGTGCAGAATGATGATCGAAAAATGAAACTGAGATATTTAGCAAAAACGATAACAAAAGAAGATGACATTAACAAAATCAAGATTTTTCTCGAGAAACATGGCGTTCCAGAATGCAACACTTTCAAGTAACCTATAAGCTGTACATGCTCAGGAGGGGCTGGAGCCAATCGCAGAGAGGCAGGGTGCACCTTGGACAGGTCGCCAGCCGATCACAGGGCTGTCCCATAGAGAGTGACGGCCATTTAGGACCATTTTTAGGACTATTTTTTACCAGAAAACAGTTTTTGACATGTTTTGACTCAATATGTTTCCTAGTTGGAGAGCTGCTGGTCCCCCACCTCCACAAAAAAAACATCCTCTTTCACCCCTCGTTCCACTTAAATAGCTGAATGACTACTAAATCCTGACAGCCAAGACGAGATGATGACCACTCTGTGTTGCTCTCTCTGCGCTGCAATGGTCTGTGAAATAGAAGGGATTTTTTCCCCCTCTTCACTTCTGGATGACTGACTAATTTCCTCCCTGGGATCCACCTCACTGAGATGAAATGCATGTAGGGAGAGTGGAGTTAGAGAGGGGGGTGCAGGAGGATGCCTGGGGTGCATTTTTCCCCCAAATGAAAAGCAGGTGACTGTTCATTGTAAGACCATTTGGTTAGTGGGAAGTGGAGAGCGGAAGAAAAGGGAGGAAGCAAAGGTTGGAAAAAACAGAAGAGAAACCCCTCTTCTTTCTGGTGCTTAGCTGTGAATTGCTGCCTGTTCTGATTGTCCTGTAGACTGTTTACAATTAGGGGATTCCCGGACGTTTCCTCCTTTGACTGCTGGATGTATTGTAACATGTCATTCAGGAAAAGTTCCTTAATTGGAACCAGACTTTTTCTGTAGTTTAGTCACTTTCTTCTGTCCTCTGGTTGTCCTTTTAAAACCTGATGAAAAAGCAACCGCACGGCTGCCTTATCAGGAAATATTTGCAGCTTGTAGTATTTTTCTATCTGAAGCTGCATGATAATCATAACCAACAGGGAGTAATACAGATGCTGGCAGTGTTAAGGCTTGTGTAGACAGACAGAAAAATGGGATCAGCAGAAAACAGTGCAGGTGTTTCGTTGGGACGACAAAGCCTCCTTCTGCTGTTGAAGCTTGTGCTTCTCACGCTCATAACCTTATCTTACCGCTGTGTGTTGGGGTGGGATGAATAATTCAGTCGCTTCATTGTATAGTAGATGACTCATAGGTTTATACTTCACGTGGATTTCACTCATGGGCGGTGAAGGTAAATGTTTCTTGTGTGGTTTTTGTATTTTGCACCTGTGGTTTGTGTTACTGTTGTGTTGGTGCTTTTCTTTCAGCTGTTTAGTCTGTACGTTCACTCTGGAGCCAGAGTGATTTACTGAAGTGACATTGAATATTACACCGAATGTACACTGTGAAATGTCTGCATGGCAAAACTCACAGGAGTATTTAATAAACACGTGAACATTTCATTTGTCATAAAAAAGGAAATTAAACAGTGAAGCGCAGATACACGAGTCACAGTTTGACTTTGACATCCAGTTTATGTCGTGTCATGATAACTTCATCTCCCATCTGCCCTTCTTATCTGCCCTCCTTAGCTTGTGTGTTATCTTTCACACATGGACTTTATACTTGGTTTGTGATAACAGCTGAAGGTTCCTGTGGGAGCTTCCCAAAGTCTGAAAAGTCTCTGATTGGGTAGAGACGGCGTTCAGTAGGAAAAGGTGTGCAGTTTGACATAAGAGGGCATGTAGGACTCTGATAAAATCCTCTACTGAGTTGCATCATGGGATCTGTTGTTTTTGAGACTTGACCCACTAGTATGTTCTTAAAGTGAGGAGAACAACAAACACCTGATTATCAAACCATAAAAAGTGAAATTCTGGAGTGCAAACATAATGAAAATAAAACTTCCGTTGATTTTCAATACGTCTTCCTCAACCTTATGTGTCATTAATGTAAGAGTTTTTAATGACTGAAAGCACATCAGTGCGGTTTTAAATGAAGACTGCGGCAGATGTAAAGTAAATCCTTGTCTCTGAATGGATTTTCCTGCTCGGATCACTTGAGAGCAACTCTTAAAGGTCTGAAGTACACTCGCCTGTAAGCGGGAGGAAGTTCCTTTATGTTCCTCGTTTTCCACAAAGAACTTCATTCATAAGTTGGCTCTTGAGAAAGTGAAAGTCCCGGGTATCTCAGAGAAGGATGAGAAGACCTAGACGGATAGAATGTATTAAATAGAATTTCTGTTGCATGATTGTGTGTGTTGGGGTGTTTTGACACAAGCCACAGCTAAAACCTCATCAGAGGAGCTGCTCTGATTGATCACAGCAAGGATTTCATTGATTTCCTTTTCGCTCAAAGTGTGAGCCTCCCTGTGTTTCCCCCATGCAGCTTCAGTATGAACCTGCAGAGGAGCTGTTTGGGTTCTTTATAGTCACAGAACCACATGATGGGGGCTATGGGGGGTTGGGAAAAGCTGGATGAGCAGGAGAAGTGGAATACGAGTTGAGGAAAGTCTTGACTAGCCGAGGACACAGTGTGGAGGAACGAGGTCAGGCCGAGGGGAAGTGGAGGAAGGTCAAAGGTCTTGCCTGTCTTGCCTGTTCTGGTTTAGCTGAGAAAGATGAAGAATAGCTGCCCTTGTGAAAAGGGGAACACGCCCAGTGGGACACGGGACAGGACAAGACAGGAGAGGAGAGGAAAATAAACCCCTGGAAACTTGAATGTTCAGAGTTAGTTTTTACTTGCTTACACACTCAGAGTCAGTGAACGTCTCATATAGACACACACAGTCACAGATGGAGACATGCGGTCGTCACCCCAGTGCGTCTTGTTAAAATGTCCATCCAAGCATATGGTGTCCCATATGAGAGACGGCAGTGTGCTAACTCGCTGATTAACCCAGTTGACTGGAGAGGTCTCGTTGGGTCTTCTGGCTCCTCCGCGATGAACAATGGCCTGTGATTGGTGGGGGCGAGGATGTAGCGCTGTCCTGTGTGTATGTGTGTATGCTTTTCATTGACTTCATTCAGACTGTAGGAAATCGCTGTGACACAGAAAGGGAGGCCAGACTGCTCGCTTGTCTGTCTCGTCTGTTGTTAGCGGCTTGTCTGTCGGCCTACCAGTCTGTCTGTCCATCCCCTCGTCTTTTTGTGTCTGACACCACCGCTGTGTGCGTGTCCCAGCTCTGATTTCTTTACCCACACTTAACCTGTTAGAGATCTGGTGTTTCCTGGTGGACATAAGCACCAAGAACTTCCAGGTTTGTGAACATCAGGATCGCGTTGAGTGTTTTGGGCCTGGCTATAGCAATAATCGCACAGTGTGGTGGAGTGGTGTGACGAGCACTGTCTGAGAGCCACTGTTCAAAGTGCCCTGTGCGCTTTTCTTTACCTTTGAGTTGTGTGAACCTTGAGGTCTAACATGTATGCTGTCCTTTAGTGAATGCTAAAGGCCGCTCTGCTCAGAGGTTTTAAAAGTTAGGTGCAAAAGGTTTTAGTTTCTTGAAATGTGTTCCATGTGCAATAAAGTCACTTAAAAATGTACATTGAAATCATCATTATTATCATTATTATTATAATATATTGTTAGGAATATTTTGAGCTAGAGGAATCGGGTTAAAGGTACATCTATTATAGTCTAATTCAAGTAAATCTGTCTTTTCCTCTTGGCCATCGGGTCTCAGATAAAAGTTTCTGCCCACCCGTAAACAGAAGTACATGAGACACACGCCACAATTAAGACTTGAGCGTGAATGTGTCACCTGGACTGTCTGTGCTTCTACTGACTTGCATGTGTGCATGTGTGTGAGTGTGCATTAAACACATGCAAACATGTTTCCGTGTGTACATGAGGTAATGCATGAAGTGCTTAGAGTGAATGCCAGCGTAATCAGAGGTGAAATCAGCGTCTCTGCGTGAGTCACACTTCTGAAGCTGTTGAGGTAATAGCTTTGAGTTCTAAACTTGAGGAGAAAAACAGCCTGTTGGTTACCTTATTCAGCAGGAATGTCTGTCGCAGAGCGGAGTCTGGAAGGGTTTATCTCCCTGCTGTAACATTACCTAACGCGCGCTGAAACTGCTCAGTGTCAACAGTTTGATCCGACAACACTGGGTATTCGTGATGAGATAAACACTGCTATCTGAAATTTGTGACTCAGGGTTTGACAAACACCAGATTTCCAGATGTCTTCAGACTTTGACTTAAATTTAGGTGGATTTTTTTTGTTTGTTTTGCCACACTGTGGGTGTCCTGTAGTATTTTAATGAATCACGTGTTGCAGGAAATCAGGATGGATGACGTGAAATGCTGTCTGTTTTCCTGTCTTCAGAGTGTGTGTCAGTTTGTTTAATGTGCTGGGCAGTTTTTGATCGTACCAGCGGTAGAACAGAGACTCGGTTCAGGATGACCGTCAGTCAGGCCCGTCTGTGCTCATCTTTCTGTTCCTGTCTGCATGTCTCCACGTTTTCCTGCCCGTCTTTACTTTGGCAGAGCATCCTGGTCAGCTGGAATACACGTTGATCAGATTCACTTGCAGCTGATGCGGGCGTTAGATTTCAGTCACTAACAGATAAATAAATAAATATGACCTCATTGTGGTTTGTAGTCTTAAGCTCGCAAACAGCTGTGTGTATCCCACATCTTCTCTGTCCTGTCGCTTCAGCTCACAGAACATTTCATTTTTGTTAACCATTAAAGCTAAAACTGAAGGTCAAATTCCAAAGAAATGTCTGCTAAACGTGGACCAGAAGAGTCTGTGATTGCACAGAGCTTTGTAACTCTTCTGCTTGATGCAGTTTGTGTTTGTTTTTTGTGTCTCTTCTGTTGAACTTTGTTTATTGTTGGAGCAAGAAAAAAAATCTCTAAACTTTGAAGATTTACTCGGCCTTACAGGGCAGACCGATGGAGAGAGCAACGAGCAGGTGAACACAGTGGAGCATTTAGCAGCCAATGGCCAGAAGCACAAGTCCAAATGAGTGACAATGTTGCTCACTGTGTGCTGGATGTCTAAATAAGCAGCTGTTTACTAAGACCTTTCATCATATGTTGTGTTTCATCTTCATGTGGCCAGAAAAAGCCTTTAAAGCAGCTTCAAGTTGTGACTGGGATCACCGAGGCTCGCTGGACTGGACTTTTTGTCGACGTCAGTATAACATGTGAAGTGTTAAGGGCAGGACTGAAGCTAAGGTGGGGGAATTCAGCACCTCCCTTGAGGGTTCCTAGAATTCCTGTGAAATTAAAAATGACAGGGCAAAAATGCTCCTGATGATTAGAAGAAACAGCAGACGGGGTCAATACACACACACACACACACACACACACACACACACACACACACTCTACTGTGTCGTTAAAAAGCAAGCACAAGCAGCATTTTCGCCACAAACGATAAGGAAAACTAAATCGTAGTGGAGGGATGGAAGTTGCTGTTTGGAGCTTCTGTTTGAGGCCTTTCACCAGCGAGCACAACAGCACAAGCAGTGTGGGACATGTGAGAGGTGCCTGGGCATGTGTATGATGTAAAAGTGTGTTCATCTGTGTGTGTGTCTTTGCACATATTCATGCACGATGGTGCCTGTTTTGGCCGTGTGTGCTAATGAGTGTGAGGCAGGAGATTATGCGTGCGTCTCTAAGGGAACCGGACTCTGTTCCCAGGAGCTGCACTGCCTGAGCTGAGGGGGGTATGTGTATACCCTGACCCCAGCTTTCGGGGGGTCCCGGTTGCCTGTCTGAAACCATTTCCTTCCTTTGTGGCCCATTTGAGAGCTCGGAGTGTGACGCGAATGTGAAGGACCGAGGCCATTTGCGTGGTTCTGCAACACGCTGAAACAGAAAATACTCGGCCTGGGCCACATCTCTGAATGTACTGGCAGGGTTGCCTTTAACTCTTTAATTCTCTGCTCCCCTCCCCCATACCTCTCCCCCTCACCCATATCTCCCCCACGCGACTCGTATACTCCAGTCACCCCCCCCCCCCCCAAACAACAAACAAACTCAGAGCACTGAGTGCATTGCTAATGATGGGAAACAATTAAGGGCCCACAAAAGGGAGCGTCGTGCTATATTGCTCTGTTTCGTATTTACATAGTGTTTTGAGGTTAAATGACTGGAGCCTGGATCTCTGCTGAGGGCAAGCGGACTAAAATAGACAGGCGTGCTGAAGAGATCCGTCTTTTGTTCGGCTTTGTAAAGAAGGACGTGTTGGACGACTAACCACTCCAGTGATGGTGGGGAATTAAACCCTTGAAGGTGAAGGAATTTCAGTATGAGCACCCCAGAGCTCGATGCACCCCTCGAACCTTCTGCCCCCAGAAATAAGAGAGTTACAAAACGTGTAAACCGGACAAGTGGCACACCAGTGGATGGCTGGAGCCCCCACCCCACCCCACCCCACCAAGCATCCGTCCTACTGGGTAAACCCTGGTGTGTGAAGGCTGGGAAAGTGTGAGAACGCTCAAGAGGCCACTGAATGGGCCGCTAGATTGAGACATTCTGCCTGTTTAAGTGTATAGGTGTGTGTGTGTGTGTGTGTGTGAGAGGCAGAGAAAGAGGCAGAGTGAAAGCCAAGCCCTTTACTTACATGCAGTACGTTACCCTGCTGCCTTCCTCCGTCTGTCAAAGTGATGGCTTTTTGTCATTCAGACATAAGCGTCTGTTATGTAAACGTTCCTCAAGGCTTAACTCAGACATGACAGAGCTGTTCATGCTGAGAGGCGATATTTCAATATATGAAAAGGATTTTTCCTGTTTTTCACACGCGTCCTTGGCTTGAATGAAAATTGAAAATATAAATCGGGAGTCTGGGATTACTGCTGTGGTTGTAGTGCAGTGTTGTCGGTTCTCACAGGCTGATCACTAAAAAAATATAACAGTATATAAGCTGAAGAAAAATCAGTCTAGTATAGTTTGTTAAAATGATTTTCTGATTTTGTGCAGAAGAGATGAAAATCACTGATCTTAAGAAGGCAGAAATTTACAGAAATTTACACTTATTTAACAAAGAAAGTTCATAAGAGATATAGAATTGGAATTTTAAATTGGCAGTGAGTAAGTTGCCCAGGAACATTGAGGGTGACGCTGAACTGCATCTACAGTGGGAAAACATAGCTTGTTGCTATAGCAACATGGACTGATTAAAGTGTTACACCCCACGTCGCAGAAGCAATTTAATTTGGAATCTGGAAAATGTGTTTTGTGCATAAACCATCAGACAGAAAACACATGCACAGAAACGCATGTGTGCTTCTCAGTCATGTTTTTGATTTTTATTTACAAAATGAACATAAGGCACAGCTAATAGAACAAAAGCACGACGTTTGTTAACGTCCTTTCGCCATAATCTCTGTGGTGATGGCGCAGATTACTGCATTTCAGACGAAAACTTCCGTTCCTGTGGATTTAATGACTGTTTTGGATGATGCGGTGCGAGAGTAGATTGACGAAAGCGGTTTCACGGGGTGTTCCTCTCGCCTGCAGCCGTGTCATATCCTCTCCGCTGACAGGGTTGACTGCTTTTAAGTTGACATTTGATTCCTAAACAGCGTGGAAGTGAAACCAGAGGATTGTTTTGAGTCAAAACACAGCGTGTGTGCTGCCTCATTCCACAGGTATCGATTCCCACAAAGCCTGGTGTCATTTTGACAGAATAGAGAAGTATTTAGAGTCGCAGACACACACACACACACACTCATCCACAATCAAACCCACTTATTGCCCCTTCCCGCATCCCCTCTAATCCATATCAAGGCTCCCAACCCAGCAGGTGCCAGCTGGAGCGCTGGCATGGCGGCGCCTTGGATAACACCATGTGTGGATGCCAGGCAGAGACCTCCAGCCCTCCCCAGAAAAGCCCCCTTGCCAACATGGCGCGGCCTGCACAGCCGTGGTCATTATTTCAGCCTAACTAGATTAAGTTAATCACGTTATGTAGTGGTAAGGCGTAGCCGGGAGATGGAATGAAGAGTCGGCTGTCCTGCTGTTGCCATGTGGCTCTGAAATACAAACACTGAACTGTCACGTAGAGCTTCATAAACACCAGAGGTGACTTCAGTCTGTTTCACTCTGTTTGAGTTTAGTAACCTCAGGATGAGCTCGTGAAAAAAGGACAATTAAGAACCTCTAATTAGTGTACATTATTCAGAGTACGGTTTTATTGCAAAATCTCAATGCTTTTCAAAGTTTACTGTTCATTAAAATAGAAATATTGTCTTTATATTGTCTTTGACAGTCTGTTAAAAATCCAGTCTTACACTTGATAAAGTTGCAGTCCCAGAGACGACATTATACACTTTTCACTGACTGATTTATGTAGAATAGAACAAAACGTGATGTGTAATGAGACGCCTTCTTCCACACGTGCACTGACTGGAAATAACACATCATGGGAAACAGACATTAGCTTTCCTTTCTTTCTGCTAAGTCAGTTCCTTCTGCTAATAACAGGACAGTCAGTGGATTGAGGAGCGAGGAAAGTCCAACAGATACTCTGCTTTATCATTCAAGTGTTAGGACTTTACTGTGATTGCACACCCTAAGCTGCTTTTCCAACACGTTGCCTTTTAGGATTGATGAGTTGGAAAAAAAAGGGGGGTCATTAGTGGTTATAAGGTTACTGTGGTTGGTTAGCTGGGATTTTTTTCAGAAAGGGAACTGCTGTGTATTCTTTGCCGTGCTTTGAGATTCGATGTTCTCCCCATATGAAAATTCCTGTGCCCCAGTATGCCCACCACATGGCCACTTTTAGCCGTGTCCAGCGTGCACACGGACGCTTAATGGAAGCCTCATGTCTGGATGCTGTGCTAAACCGGCTCTTCCTGCCTTGAAAATGCATGCACTTTTTCTCATATGAAAACATGAAAGGCATTTAGCTACATTTAAGACAGAAATGTGTCTTAAATGTGGTGTTTGATTGTTTATTGTGTTATATTGTCTTGAACTGTCACAGTCAAAACAAAAGCAAATATTCTCCAATGGCCAGTAAGATTTCTATTGCTTCCTTTGTCTCGCCAATACTTCGCCTGTCAGTGGATTAATTGCATACGTCATGTTGCGTTATTTGCACTACATTAAATAAAAAGGTTCACAGAGAAAGCAAATCATTTAACATGTTGTCTTATTGGGAATGACTCTGCTGCCTTTGGAGCCAACCTCAAGTGGCCACTCGAGGGACTGCGTTGGCTTCGGTTTTCAGCCCTGGAGGTTGCTGCTTGGTTAATTGTAGGTTACATTAAATGTCATTCCATCTGATGAAATATAAAACTGTTGTGGCTAAGTACTTTTACAACTTAATAACTATGACATAAAAATTTGGTAAGCTTGTCTAGTTTAAAGGGGGATTGATTGGACCACTGTTCCCAGAGGGTTAAACCTCCAAGTAAAAACGGGGACCAGCTGAGCAAATACACCACAGAAATGATGTCACATTTCCCCGCGGTTGGTCATTAGGGGGCAGATGGAAACGCGATGCAGTTTTCTTGTAAAGACACCGCAGGAAACAATCAAACTTCCAAAGCTTCACTTTTCTGTTTGTTCTCGAGCGCTGCTGAGCGCCAAGTTTACAAAGCCAACAGGAAAAGGGCTGGGGAGCTGAGATGGTATACAGTAGAGGAAAAACAGCAGGCTGCAGACCGACCCAGACGGATGTTTAACTGGGTGGGGAGTACTGTCAGAGGTTCTCCAAAGAGTTGCATAACACACCTGCTAGGAGGGAAATGAGCTGACAGGAGGAGGAGGGTGAAAAAAAGAAAACAAATGAGATGATTGTGACAACCTAAGCCCCTGCAACTATACTTTGACTTTACAGGACCTTATGACCACTTTATTATACGCATACATTTCTGAACGTAGACTTGCTCTTCCTGTAATGCTAAGGACAAGAGGGCCACTGCGGTCAATGTGAGAATGGATGTAAGTAAAAATGCGTGTAGTCATGTGTTGATTTTATGGGTTGCAAATCAACTAAGAATTTTTCTTTGCAAAAACACATGAGATGACTCACGTCACCGGGTCACAACATTTTCACACTAACATTCCCACCTCTTTTGTCTTTTGTCGGCGTTTTCTCCGCAGCCAGAGGAGTTGGAAGCTCTTCATTCCCATACTTTCCGGGTGAAGACTTTCAAGAAGGCCAAGCACTGCAGCGTTTGCAAACAGACCATCATCCAAGACGGACTCATCTGCCGAGGTCAGTCACCTGTCCTGAAACATCGTGAACTTAACGTAGTTTTCATGGGGGTCCCAGACGCTGCGAGAAATTTTTTTTCTGAAATGTTGTGACTAAACTTTTCAGCTTACTGTGCTGATGCACAGGTGTACTCCAGGACACAGTGACATCACTGTTGGGTGGGTTTACAGGTGCAATCTCATGAACAGCCAAACAGTGATTTTCAGCCTGTGGTTAAATACATTTACGCATTGAAATGTTTAAAATGACTAGATGTATGTTGAGCTGTATTATCTGAGCATGAGTTCCAACAGCATTCAACCCCAGAAAAATCAGTCATTTTGTTTAAGGTCACCTGTCAGAACGTGAGGAAGGAATTTCGTGAACGTAACCAAATGTAACATGAATAAAAATGTCCCGTTAGGTAGATTTTACATCGGCAGTGATGGCTGCCATGGCTCCCATAATCCCACACTGCTTCATTACATCATCAAACTACGTCTTTTGATTTCACGGTTTTGACTGGGAGACTCAGAAATTACGTTTAAGTTACTGTTTTAGATAAGAATCTAAAGGCCTGACTGTCAGATGCTTTAGTGCAAACGTCCACCTTAGAAACCTTTTAGCTGTTGGCCATTGTTTTGCAGTTAAAAGTCTTTTCACATGTAAGATCTTATCTCGTTCTTCCTGTTTAGTCGAGGGCTATTTCAGTGCTCATTTGAGGTCCAAACTCTAGCCGCTAAATTGGGTTGACATTTAAAATGCAACCTGTCATGAGTTGCGGCTTACAATTGAAACGGGGAACATAAGCTGCAAAACTCAAGTGTTGGAATATTTAAATTTCTACCAACCAGACCCACACCCACTGAGGGAATCTAATAAGTGTTCTAACCTGCTGGGACAACCATGGCACAATATCTGTTACAGCATCCATCAGTGAGGGGTCATCTGAGGTTACCTGAGGTCATCTTAGTGTCAGGATTTAGTCAGTCAGTTGACAGAGGAGGGCAGAAGAAGCCTCAGAAAGGCTAAGGGTTAACAGCTTCTCAGTTTCCTTAATGGTATGTACTGAAGGAGCAACAGACTGGTGATAGAAGGTGATTTGTGTGGTTTGATTGATGCAGTCATCTTTAACAGAATATGGCTCGAAACATGTTTTTTCTTTTTGAAAATTCCCCATTTCAGAGGATCTTTGTTGCTTGAGTTGATGGTGTTGTACAAACACGTCATGCCTGCTTCCTGAACACATTCACTAGGTGCCAGCATCAAGCAGTATTTCATGCTTGCTTTTTGTTGTTTTTCTTAGTCAGTGCAGGTGCCAGTTGAAGTATAATGCGAAACAACAAACAATTGTGGGAAAGAAACTGACATTCACTCATGGACTTTAATGTGGTCACCAGTCTCCGTGAAGTTAACCCTTCCCATCTGGCGCTCCAAGTGGGTTAAAAGGAAATCGAAGAATATATGACCCCCGGTCTGCTCGCCACATCATGTTTAGTGGAAATGTCTGTTTTCAGACAGATAAGATCAATGAAACCCTGCGGAAGCGGCTGGTTGTTTGGTTTGGCGCTCTCGGGGGGGAATAATTCAGCTTACAGTTTCCCAAACCTGACACGGGACGGATAGATGTTTGAAGGGCACGGCTTGGAAAAACAAGAGTATTCTCTGCACGTTGGTATCTTTTGGACCATAAAGGCTGTTTTGACAGAATGACGGTTTGTTCTTGTGCTGTACTGAGTGCAGGTCCAGGCTCATGCTGGAGAAGTGGCCTATTGAACACTGATTAAAAACAGTCAGTCCATCAATTTAACACACTCATTACGATACTGTAAAGTATAAGGTTGGACTGTAATCATGTTGTGATTATTTTGGCTGCTACTGCGATTGTTATACGAGTCAGGGTTTTAGTGGTGATGCTAATTTTAACGTTTCAGAAATACTGAAAATACAAGTTAAGGTCTTGTGAGAGAAAATGTGTTGGTACCGTCCTGAGGAATATACTCTGTGTTATGTGTACATTTGGTCGTTTGGATCAGTCGTAATTGCAGTGTTAATATACTGAAGCAATACAGAGAAAACAGCTCACTGAGGGGTTGAAGTGCCAGAAGCGAACCGGATATCTGTAGGTTGTTGAAGTGAGCACTGAGAGCTTGTTTTCACACAAAGTTTGTGGTTTGAAGCCCTGATGGTTTGGGAAAAGCTGGTTGTGACTGACCAGCACTGCTCTCTCTGCACAGCTCACCACCTGCATTTACTCTGCATTTGACTTTGTGATCTGACTGGCGATTCCAGATGTTGTTGTTGTGCAGTGGGACGTGGCTGTCATTAATCATTTTGCAGATTTGTATGTGGTGTGACTTCATCATTATAAAGAGAGCCCTTGAATATTGTGAACCACTGCTGTTACAAGCAGTGTTCATATCAATCTGATTCTTAATGGATAAATGTGACCTTCTGATCCTGAGTAAATGGGAACTTTTCTAAGAAAGCGATCTCTGCATTACACTGAAGTTACCATTTCTTTGTTTGGAATGATGATGTTTATATTTTGTTGATATCTCCATGACCTGCTCTGGCGCTTCGCATCACTCTGTCCTGGATAAATAATGTTCAGTTGTGTGTGTGCAGACAGTTGCTTAAATGTTCCCATAAAATGGCACAAGCCAACACCTGGGCCCATCATTTGGAAGAGCTGATTTATAGGAGATATAAAGCATCATGACAGGACTGCCTTTCAGTCTGATTTAATTTACCTCAGTGCGATTCTCGCTGCCTGCTCATACCTGGCTTTGGTCACGTGTACGAGCAAATGGTATGTGTGAACAGCAGCTTTCTGCAACAGACGGCACACACACTGTTCTCTGTCTGTCTCTCTGTCTTATGCTTACCTAAATGGCAGTTTTTTTACAAGCATCTAGCAAAATGGAGTGCCAGGGCCAAAGGCCGGAGACACCCGAGTTGTAGTACTGCAGTTGAGTATTTGAGTGCTTCAGTATGATACACATCAGGGTCATCGGTGGTTGTATGAAGTCGTCTTTGGCTCTGGAGGAGCTTCGACATGTCTGGAAAAATAACCCTGTTTATGTCATCGGGTTATTAAGAGTCTGGAGATGTAGATTTATCACAGAAAGTCTTTAGAACAAACTGGGGGCAGGACGCTTAAAAAACTTCCCTCCTTTAGTCCAAAATATGCTGTTAGGTTGCAGACTGCAGCATAGGAAATGTAGTAGCATTTTTCTCTTTAGCTTGACATATTTTTGGACTGAAAGTCAGGACTTCTCAGTTTTAACCGTGTTCCCCATCCCTCAGCAGAAGCCCAATACCAAATTGCAAGTGTTTAAAGGAATCTTTAAAGGAATAGTTTGTCATTTTGGGAAACACAGTAGTTTCCTTTCTTTCTAAGAGCTACACAAGAGACTGATAGTAATCTCATGTCAGTATGTTAAATGTAAAGCTGTAGCCAGCAGCTGGTTAGCTTATCTTTGCACAAAGCCTGGAATAAAGGGGGAACAGCAATCTCTGTTAAATAATTAACCCGTCATATCTCGTTTGTGTGAAGTGTAAAAGGACATGAAGGATTTATGGAGCCATTGCAGGAGATGCCATTTTATTGCCACATGTTTACATCCTTTAGAGATTCCCAACTAACTCTGAACCAGAGAGTGAATGAGCCTGACTCCCAGAATGTTAAAGCGTTGGTTAAGGAATTTGTTAGTCTTATATCCAGACCCCTTCATGGGCTCAAACATGAAATACTACGAGCATTGAACATTACAGTAGAGATAAACTTCTCATGATGTTATTCATGATGAAGCCTTACAGGATCCAGCCGCTCCCTCGGTCACGCCGCACTTCCTTTCTGCCGCTCTTGTTTACTAACATTCTCCAGTCACATGGTCTCGTAATGGCACGAGCTCTCGCACTTCCTCTCTCGTTAGCGGTTGCCAGGATACAAGGTGTTAGTTGCTTTCACAATAGCATGTTGACGCAGGTCAGGACCGCAGTTTTCCAGTTAAAAAAAGGTGGGGGGGGGCTCGGTGGAAGGGTATTTCTGGAGAACTTGGCCTCAGGGCAGGAACTGGCTTTTATATCCATTCACTGTGGAGCAGCTCAGGATAAATAGATGGTTTGTGTGCAGGTCCGGGTCAGTGGAGTGTTAGCGTGACTTTAAAAGGGAAAGTACAACTGAGAATGTGATCATTTGGTACTTGATATAGTTTAAGAGGACACGTTATCTTTTGTTAATAATTGAGTTTGCCTCCTCAGTCTGAAGGAAAACGCGAAAATGTGGCAGCAGTTTTCCTCTTCTCACAGCTGCTGTGTGCAGCTCTTGTAAAGGCATCATACAAAGCCAGTCCAGCTCAAAGAAAAACTTCCAGCCACCTTCAAACAAATGTACAAAAATCGATCGGAGGTGCTTTTATCCAAAGAAAAGGGCGTAGCTGTTGTGCTGCGTCCTTGTTCTGGAGGCGACCACACCGCCGAGATTCATTGTAAACACAGATCTTCAAAGAGCAGCTGGAGACGCACCACAATGGCAGGTGTGTGTGTGTGTGAGAGTGTGTGAGCGAAGGTTATCAAAGCTGTCTTCTTGACTGCTGAGCTCATCCGGTTGGTATGCAGTAAATCTCAATGAGGGTTGAAACACAATCAGACATGCAGAATCGGCTGCCTATGGAGCTCAAGTGTGATGCACTGATGTTACAGAGACATTATCATCATTATCATTGTGAGAACATTTTGTTACTGCACAATGTGAGAATAGCTTAACTGCTTGCCAGCAGGGAGCACTTGCCTCAGTCGGCCATAGTTTACACACACATAATATATACAGTACACAGAGCCATAGCATTCAACTTAATCCCCATTTTCCTTTCCTGTGCCTCGGAGCCTCTCCTTCCTTTGGCAAAGTCATTAGTCTAATAGGAGGAGCAGATGGATGAAGACGAGTGTTTTCTGTCTGTCCCAGTCTGATATCATTATCCTAATCTACTAAACTGAGCAGACAATGACTTTCCATGAACAGGGCACAGAGGCTCAGTGTGCTCCGTCACAGGGAGTGCCTGCATGTCGCTGATGAACTGTACATGTGCTCATCTGAGTCATACAGAATTGCTCGTTGTCCTTTCACTTCGAGCCATTTTGTTTGTGAATTGTTATTTGTGCTGAAAATCACAGAAAGTTTCAACAAATGACTCGGCGTTGGCAGCTTCACAGCAGTTCAGAGTCAGAAGAGTCAGGGAGCCACCTGCTGGGTGAGTTGAAACATTACAACTGAACTGTAGTTGAACCTTTTTAAAGACCAGGGACTCTTGAATTGGATCTACTGTTCAGCTAAACGTGTGTGATGGCAAATTTATCTTTTATTTTATGTATTCATTCACACGTTTTTTTGTAATGCTGTTTTATACTGGCCAGATCAGTAGGGAGGTAGATTTCAAATACTGAATTAATTTTTAAGAAACACATAATTGTGTTTTGAGCCCATAGGTCATGAAACATCTTGAACAATAATAAATGAAAATGGAACATGTAGGGTAAATAAAAAAACGATGAGGAATGGATCCACAGAACTGTATCTTATATAGTAAAATTCAAGCTTCAGTATCTCAGGCCTCCCACCTGTAGTATCTCTTCCAGCCACTGGGGGGCAGCAGAGTCCTTTGTTTTCAGTGGAATACCTTTATTCATTTGTACAGCCATATCTGCTGCTGACATCCAAGGTAAATTTCCAAAGTTTTCAGCACAAACCTCAACCCTGAACTTGTGCACAATGTGTTGTGCCGTTTGTCAGGCTTCTTGTTATATTTACACGCTAATTTGCTGTGTTGTTGGCAGCAGCAGCTTGAATCAAGGGAAACAGCTGTTTCAACCAAAGTCAGACTAATACTCACATATACACAAAAACAGACAGAAAGGTAAACAAACAGAAGCTCTGTTTTGTCAGGTCGAAGCAAACAAATGACACAGATCACACAGAACGGTTCCATGGGAACTCCCAGTCAGGATTTATTCTGCTGTCCTGCGCTGTTTTCTGGAATCTCCCATGTTAGGAAAGCCTTAGCAGCTGGATGAAGGTGGGGCTTTTCCACAGAAACCCAACACTGGCAGGGATTTCGGCTGGGGAAGATGTTTGTGGGATGAATGATGACACCCTGTATGAGTCAAACGATGGATAGTTTTGACTGAGTGTCAATATTTACCAATGTTAATACTACACAGAAACTGCACAGAGTACACAACAGAGGATCAGAGTATTAGCGAGAGTGTGTAGGCGCATGAAACCTAAGCTTTCCGCTGTTTAGAAGAGGAGGTTTAGTCATGTAAGGTCATCAGCTGCTGACGGCCACCTTAGTGGAACAGCTAAGTACTTCTGAAGCCCGTGTCCTTGTGTACCTCCTCGGCTGGTTAGCCCTTGAGCCTGAGGCCAGCCATTCTCTCAGACAGAGCTGACTTGCAGTTTTCACTTACCCCAATCAAAAATACCATAAAAGTTGTTAACTTCCATATTTTTGCATAATCACTCAGAGTTGGATTGCACACGCATGGAAGGAGGCCTGTGTAACCTGTATCTCAGGCCACCCTTCGTATTTGTCTAACCTGACCTGACATGAGCACCATCTGCAGCTCAAAATGTCTGCCTCGCCACACGTTTTCAGAGTTCTTAGAGAGTTGGTATGTGCCTGTACACAGGAGTGACGTACTGTTAATGTCATTGCGCTGTATGTACACGTGTTGGCGCTCACGTGTTTGAAATCGTCCATGAAAAGGAGAGGGATAGTGAGAGTGAGGCGAGAGGAAGAGGAAATTCTCCAGCCCTGCCCTCTGATTGTGTTCAGTGTTGTAAGGGGGTCCAGCCCAGCCCTGTGGGAGTATACGCTCATTCCAAGGGACCAGGGGAAGGAAACCACCCAGCCTTGGTCACACACCCCCTCCCTCCCCTCCTCCCTCCCATGTTGTGTAGCATACCACAGACCAGGAGTCAGATAGCAACTGGTGCTTCACACTCCTCATCATCTCCTCATTTTGACCAACTCCCATCCCAGTCGTACACTCATTTACGTGTGACTGATCCGAGCAGTTGTTTCACCCCCAATCTGTTATTCATCCTTTCCATCCTTCCATTTCTCTCCTCATCTTCCATCCCTCCTCATCCCTGCTCTGCCCCTCCTCCTCCTCCTTTTCTTCTTTCTCTCCACCAGGAACGTTTCTGCTCTGTTTATTCTCCAAGGCTCCAACTTCCTAACAAGGTAAAGCCTAACCCGAGTCCTCTGGCCTCAGCGCTTTCACACCCAATATGGAAGTCCTGCTTCTTCCCATGTGGCCTAGGAGTGTTGTTTACTGGGGACTCACGTGCTGGGAATGGTACTGGACATTGTCCTGATGAAAACGCACATGGCTTTTCTGCTTATCGCGCAATCGGCCTAGTATGTTCGAATTTCACATCTATGAGATCATTCCATGTGACTCGTGTCACATCTAGTATGTCAGAGGTAGTTTGGGTGGACCTCCGTGGAATTTCACTCTTGTGCATTGTACAACAAAAATCAGAAATGTGGTGGAAAATCTCAGGGCTTTGACTGCATGTTAAACGTTTGTAAAGACGGGATAAAGTTCAGCATCAAATCTCCCCGTAAGGGCTTTAAAATGAGAACCAGCGTGAAATACTCCATTGACTCAAATGCTGCCGATATAACCGGTCAATAACCGATCGCTTTTTGGTCAATAACCGGGCGCTTTTGCGAAATATTTTTCTTATTTTGCTCAGTGAGTGTGTAGATTTTGAAAAGCACAGTAGGTCTGCATCTGCCAGTGGGCCACCACAATGAGAGTCGGCCCAACAATATGCTGATTGAGTTACAGGGGAGACTCGATGTTCTCTGCAGATATGTGGAGAAAACAAGTACATGTGTCCGTATTGACAAATGGCCAAAATGAGTCGGAACAGATGTAGTAAAATGTAGTATCCCTACTCCAAACTCCAATTTCATACATTTTTACTTTTTTTTTTTTTAAATAAAATTTCTAAAAGAAACAAAATAAAAACTAAGACGTAAAACAACATTTGCAGCCTGAATGGAAAAGAGATGTGGGCCTCTTTGGACTGAGAAAATGCTTTGACACCTTCGGATAATCAAGAGTTAATCAGAAATGTGAAATTCACTAATTTAGAGCATGTGGTTCAGAAATGTTTCTCAGTTTTCGTCAGCCTCTGGCCTCAGTCTGTACTCTGTGAGAGACT
Source organism: Scatophagus argus (assembly GCF_020382885.2). Classification (NCBI taxonomy): domain Eukaryota; kingdom Metazoa; phylum Chordata; class Actinopteri; family Scatophagidae; genus Scatophagus; species Scatophagus argus. The sequence goes on along the minus strand of NC_058503.1, from coordinate 20,823,327 downwards.
ACACGGGCCGAGCTGTATGGAAGAACTCCATTCGGTTTGACCCTGGGAACTCGAGTACTTTTTGATGTCTTGGAAATGTGTATCCTAGTAGTATTTCTTGGTGCCACCAAGATTTAAAGGTCTGTAATTAAGTAGTCAAACTGACTTTAAAATGTTACCCCCCAAAGTACAAATATATTTCTGTGTGTCTCTAAATAGAAACTAACTGCAGCATGATGTAATTACACATTAGGCTTTAAAAAGGAAGCTTCTGACTTTACCCAGTTTCAGCACAACACACTCTTTGTCTGTTGGTTTATTTAGTTAGAAGTTAATTAAAAAATTTCATCTTATTCACATGTTAAAGTGAACATCATTTTGTTGTACAGCTGATACATGCTGTGGTATCAGGAAATGAAGAGACTTAGCAGTGATGCATCAGTCAAATAAAACATGACTGCAGGTTATCTGAATACAAGTTTCCTTAAAATGAGTGAATGATTCCAGTAAATAAACAGAACGTTAATGTTTGCTTGAAGCTTGAAGCTGTTTGTTGATCCCAAGCTGCTCAGGACACTTAACCTTTAACTCTGAACCAGGATGATGGCGATTTAAGGCTTATAAGGAGCTATAGAGCTGCAGAGAAAGATCTAATCTCATCTGTTGCTTTCAGTACATGATAAGGTTAATATATTAAACTTTAAACTGGTTGTAAAGCATTCTGTTTATGGATTTGTTATGTTAAAATACTCATTCAGTTATCAGCTCTGAGGGAAGTGAGGTATACAGCTGTGCTCAGACAGCAGGCAAAGCACACTTTTGCATCATGCAGTTTGCATGAATTTGACTGCTGGGCTGTTTGTAACGCTTGTAAAGCTGGACAAAATGAGTGAGCCGTCTCTTTATGAAGCGCATTCTTAAAAACCTCAGCATGAATGTGCATTTCTTCGCTGAAACATGTTGAGCTCACGCAGACATGTGTGCCGCCCTGGGTGTGAATTCATCTCACATCTGTCCACCGACTTTATGAGTGATCGCGTCACTTCTCTAAAGTCTGCTCTGGGTTCTGTCTCAGCACAGCGCAGAGCTGAAAGTTCACTGCTTTGAGAGGAAGGATTTATCCATATTACACACTAAAACACATGGTTTCAAGAACAAAGAGTTTAAGGACTTTGTTTGAGAAATATGCTGTGGGATTAAGGGACGTACATCAGAGAGAACAAAGTGTTTAAGAAGCAGACTGTACATCTGAGGCGAGAGGAGTTGCAGCGAGTGTAGGCTTCAGAAAACATACGACTGATGACATAAGGTCTGGCTGCCTCCCAAATTCATATCAATAACCTAACAACTAATCACAACAGATATTACACTTGCTTTGAAAAATGTGGCTCAAGACAGGAAGAATAACTCATTACATAAGGTATAGCGTGTTCCAGTAAAAGCATACAGTCTTCTCCTTTATTTGGAAAGCTTACGCCTCAGCACACTGAGCCGTGTTTTCATTCTCTGTCCTTGTGACGATTTATGAGCCGCTGGTCCAGGTGCTCTCCCCTGTTGACCCTTATTTGTAGAGCCGGTGGGAGTCCGGAGAGGGGGCTCGGGGGCTGAAGGGAAGCTGCCAAAAAATGTGTTGAAATTCAGTGGAACAATGTCTTTTATCTTCTTGTTGATTGTGTGCTAGATTTTTATGAATTTTCCTCTCACCTTTGACTCCCACACCGCAAGACTTTTATTGTTTAATTTCCTCTTCTTTGCAATGACTATAAATGATGTTTTTATATAAATAATGGCACACTAACTATTTGTATATGAATTATCGCTTGACTCTGCAGTTCATGTGTGAAAAAGAAAAAGAAAGTAGCTAGCATAACAACTTAAAATGTACCAATGAGTCACATCATATGACACACATGTGTTTAAAGCTAATTTCTGCTGCCTCCAACTGTCCAAAAAGCCTATAAAGTGCAATATTGGTTGAGTGGTCGGCTACTTTAGTTCAGAATTAAATGTAATATAGATTGCAGCGATTTGATACAAATATTTTACAGGAATCTGCTAGCAGCTTGGCGCAAGCTTTGGTTCATCCGTTTGTGGGTGGTTCTCCTAATTTTTTATGTAGCCCTGCCAGTATGTTTGAGTGAAATGTCCCACCTGCTGTCACCGTGAAATCTGGTTTGTATTGTTGTTGGAAGTTTGACACCTACAGACCCACACTGGGAAATGTTATAACCTTCATCTCTATGATTTGAATAAGCAACGTCGTTCGGTTTACGACCAAATATATGAAAAACCGATGAAAATCCCATCAGCTTCAGCCATAGCTTTGTGCAAAGTGGCAAATGTTAGCATGCTAACAAGCTAAATGATGGACCAAAGACAACAAAGATGGACGATGGTACATGTGTGTAACAGAGAAAGAAGAAATAGGCTCAATTATTTACTGGATTGAAATTTATTTAGTCTGGAAACTGATGTGCTGTTCTGTAACTCAAAGTATTTTCCTTATTATGAGCAGTTGAGTTTTGTCTATTTTATCTCGATAAGCATCTCGGAACAACACGATAAGCATCTCCCTTGAACATCTGTGCAGCTGTTCTGGTATGGTGGATAAAATGAAGCTTGTCACTCATCAGACCACTTTCAGCAGAAGACCAACACTCTGTCATTGATTTTACTATTATTTATTACACTGTATGTTCAACGCAAAGGTGTCCCACTGATAAGAAGATTAAAGTTAAACAGCCACAGGCGGCACATCTTTCAAAATGTCTTTCAGAATAATGAATTAAGACTTTGACAGAGAGCCGGAGTTCAGAGTGCACAGAGCTGACATTACCCTGCTAACAGCAGATGATATTTGACTTTGACCGCAGAAGAAACACTCTGTGGAATCTGAATGAACCTCTTGCTATTTCATACCCCCTTGACAACTACTCAATGCCATGATTCATGCTGGACCACAGTGTTTGGTTTTCTGCACAATGTTTGGGAGATTTTTATGAACTGTGAAGTTGATTTCATTTTCTATTTTTCTGTTTTCTCCAGTGTGCCGAATAGCTTGCCACAAGAAATGTGAAGTCAAGGTAAGAGGATTCTTTTTATTGCAGAAAACAGGAAAAAAAGTCATGTTTGTTTCAGCAGATTTTCTTATGGTTTTATGCATTAGACGTGTGTTGCTTTTCCAAAAGAGAAAAGGCTCAACAATCTGAACTAGTGAGCTTATCAGGAGGAAATATAATGCTTTAGGTGGAGTCAGCATTCCCTCTGTGTGTGTGTGTGTGTGTGTGTGTGTGTGTGAGAGAGAGTGTATATACATGCAGATGTTGGGTAGGTGGAGTTTAGGGAGTTTATGTTGTGCAAAAAAATCTTAAGAATGTCCAAACAAGTCCTCTTTGTACCAGAATGTGTTTATATTGGATAAACTCTTGCGTCTTGGAGATCGCCCCGTGTCTAAAAATAAAAGACCTCTGGATGGAGCCATCGCTTGATTCATCTTGTTTTGGAGAGTCAAAGAGCACGTAGAAGAAAACGGGAGGGAAAACAGATGAAGCTGAAGTCCCTGCAGGGTTGTTAGCGATGGAAGCTTGTGCAGCACTGCCATGAGCCATGCACAGGAGATTTTGCACACATAACCACTTATATACAGTACATATGCACACCTCTGTAAACACACATGCTTCATCTGGTACCCATTATTGAAATGGGTGCTGCTTGCCAGCTTTGCCCGATTTCCTCTTTTAAATGCCAGGCGTGCAGGGCAGGCAGGCCATGCTAGGAACGAGATGGGAGCTTCGGCCAGCCATGCAGGACGGGCCTCCAGTGGAAAGTTATCGAAGAAAACGGCCAAAACCCCGTACCACCCTTCTCATTTGTCTGTGTATTGCAATACTGTAAATTTTACCGTTGAAAGTGCCACTGGATTTGGAAGGTTTAATGAAGTGGTATCCAGGCTTGCTTGAGTTTTATTTTTAATCATTCAGTTGTTTAGATCTCAGACTTCTGCTCCAAAACCCCCAAAATAAAATTTGAATGGTATTTTGTTTTTAGCGTATTTATAGCATTGGAAAAACGACATTTCCACAATGTAAAGTTAGATCTCTTTCCAGAAACTTTGTCATCAACATCTCTCTGAATAATGCACAGAAGAGGATATTACAATCGTTGTATGGACAGTTTTGTTTTTATTTACCACACACAAGTGATTTCAGAGAATTTGTGACTCTCAGAGTTTTCTCTTGGGTTCAAAAGTCCCAAATGTGCAGATAATCTGCCTGTGCGAACTGAACATTTCATGGCGTATTAGGGCACAAACTTTTACTTTGCAGAGGAAAATTCTCACACTTTTAAAGATGTTATTTAGTGTCTTACCTCATGTTAATTTATTTCAGTTTTAATCATCTGTCACAGCACAGTGCTGCTCTGATGACACATCACTGGCAGCTTTACTATCAGCTGTGAAATCCCTTTTACTCTTTGACTTCATTGAGAATTTAACTTGCTCAGTTAGCCTAATGTGGCACTGATTATGCTAATGATGAAATCTCATGAGCTGCTGCCATTCTTTAGGATGAAATGAGCGACATGTGACAACTTTGAGCAGTTCAGAGAGTTTGGGGAGTCCAACTTGGAAAACAAGTTGGAACCAAATAAAAGAGACTCTTAGGATAAGAAAACACGAAGCTCATCGTTTCATTTAAACATATGTATCAAGTTAGCATTCACAAGAGCCCACAGAGTGTATTATACGGCTGCACTGAAGAAGTGCAAGTGTGATGTACGACAGCGTCCACTGCAGACGTGATAACAGTTGAATTTCAGGAAGTCAGGGTTCAGATTTGTGGGAGGAGCCCAGAACAAACTCCCAGTGTCTATATATACAAAAGTGAAACTTTCCATCTCCAAAAATCACAGCAGCATTTCCTTTTCTAAACATTTCAACCAAAAATGTCAAAGCTTTGGCAGGAAGCAATTTGCTAACAAGCCCAAGATGAAAAACAAGGGAGTGACCGTGACAGGGTCAAGCTTGATCACTATCTGCACTCAGAGCAGGCCTGTCGGGTACATTTTTATGGATTATTTATTTTTAAAAAATGAATAAAGCTCTTTTTTTGTGTTCTGTCAGTCATATATAATCTTACATGCAAGGAATCTGAACTCCTGATAACGACTCTAAGCCGGGACAGTTGTCTCAAGGTCTCAAGTACGCACCACAGTTATCAATCTCTGCCTCGAGATAAGACTAATGTGTGGTGCATATTTAACCTGGCAACTGGAAGCAAATGGTCAGATGGGTGTGTGTGTGTGTGTGTGTGTGTGTGTGTGTGTGTGTGTGTGTGTGAGAGAGAGAGAGAGAGTTTGCTCACAGCTGGCTGTGAAAAATGCTCTAAATCTTGTCAGTAAGATTTCACTGCTGGGTGATGACAGGAAGGAGCCAGAGAACCTATCAGTTCACCCTGGAAGATGAGACGAGAGGGACTGCGAGGCCAGTTTTCCCAAACCCTCGTGCAGTTGATCTGATCGCCCTACCTGTCATTTCTCCCTGCCTCCGTCACCCCTTCTTCCTTTTGCTCAGGCTTGACATCTTTATAAAAGTGGCAGGATGTCTGTGACTTCCCGACTGCACTGCTGCGACGGCTTTAAGGCAAAGAAAACATCAGGCTGCTCAAAGAGCCGTCGTTCTGTTTCGCCCACAGACATACAGTGTGAAAGCAGCTGTAGTGGAAGCTCCCAGCAGCCGCCCACCATTCAAAAACACAAATCTACTGCAGCCTCTTCCTGTTTTGTGCAACATTTTCCCTTTATGCTCTAAAGTAATTCAACAGATTTCCTTTTAAGTCTGACACACAGTGTAAACAGCATGTAGAAAATATTGTGCTTTTTAATCTTCACCTTTCTTGCAGCTACAAAAATATTTTTCAAGCCTCCCTAAGTGACTGGAGGAAAATTCATGACCCTAAAAAAATCTTTAAAATCTAAAACTATAGTGTGTAAGTAAAAATACCTCTAGTAAACACAGAAGGTCTGTATTTTAACTTGAACATTCATTCATTTTTTGATATTTACTGTGTATAACCAAGCTTTCTTTATTACTAATTATAAAAACTCTGAATCGTATTAATTTGATCTGAATTTGTTAGTACTTTTCTGTTGTGTCTGTTCAACATTTCACCGTTGCTTTCACAGTGTGTCATACTTATGTCTCAGAAATTAAAACCGACTAAAATATCAGCCCCCCGACCTGACACGGCGGTCAGGCTCTAATGGGTCGCTCGAACTTAAAGTCAGGAATAAATTGAGGTGCTGAGTACAACCGATTGGGTTTCACTGATCCTGCGTTGCCTGTCAAGTGTGTTTTGAAAAGGAAACTACCATGTTCCACTGTTAATGAGGAGGGAGGTCTGAGAAAGCCAAGTGGAAGAACGTGAACACACTCTCGCTCCACTGGTTTTTCATTCTCCGCTCTGAAATGATGAAGCACTTGTTTTCATTTTTCCCAGCTCCTGAAATTCTCAGAATGCATGTTTTTTAAAAGTCTGGAGAAAAATCACGTGTTCCTTTGTGCTGGCTGGCCTCCTCCGTGTGTTTTTCGTTATTTCAGTTTGGTTGTTTGTGACCACTTGAGTTCGTTTCATTAAGCACAATATGCTTCCGCTTGTCGCTTGCAGCTTGCTGATGTCCGCATTTTGATGTTCATGTTTGCCAAGTGAAAAGCTGGAAAATGCTGCTTTGTATTTCTGAATTCGGTAAGAATCTTAAGTTCACTTGGTTCTGAGGACTGAGGAACTTATACAGTAGATCATTTAGAAGGATAATCAATCAAGTCAGTGACTTATGTTCTGTAGTTGTGATCACACATCTACATTTGTGATTGATTACATAAGCTTTGTTCTTACTTTGAAGTCTCTGGGTAGAAGTACGTACCGCTGTGTTTGAACAAACATTCATTTTGGCACCAAGTGGCGCCCACTCCCCAACATTTTTAACATTTCTGAGCGATCATCTGGAGATAAAAAGTCCTCGGTGTGGCTGAAGGTAAGACAGATCATCCATCTCTTATTATATATTAGCTCCAGGTCTTTGACACATGCAGACGCCTGTGCCCACACATGTGAGGAGCGTTTTTGAGAGAGAACATCAGGTTTGCAGCTGGTCCTTCCCTCACTTGTCGAACACAGCTTTGAGATAGATATGTGGAAGGAATACAGTAGCTGTCTGGTCACCAGGAGCCTGGTAGAATCAGTCTTCAAAGAGACCATCCTTCAGCTGTCAGACCAAGTGATAGCAAGCGTACGTTCAGTTGTAGTTTATGAACAAAAAACTGAATCCCCGCTGGCTCCCAGGCTTCTGACTTTGACCTCTGTAGGACAACATCTGATGATTTCTTTCATTTTTGATTCATTTGCTCATTATTTTTGGATTATTTGCTTCACCGTTTACTCCATAGCCCAAGTCATTACAGTCATTGCCTATGACCTAATCTAAACCTTAATATCAGAAAAGTAGTGAAAAATGCCCGTCATAACCTCAGAGTCCATGAGGATCTTTTTGAAATTGCTGGTTTTGTATGACCAAAAAAACTTATAGTTAATCAATTTTGAATGATCAGAAACAGATAACAGCAGCATATCATCACATTTGAGACACTGGAACCACAGAGTGTTTGACATTTTTAGCTGTGCGCTCAACGGCGGGATGGCTGTCAGTCTGTTGGTCCACAGCTTTAATGCAGGCTAAAATATCTGGATGGATTGCGATAAAATTTGCTGGTCCCCAGAGGATGAAACCTTTGGTGATTCTCTGACTTTTCATTACATGGATTGCTGAGAAATTTAGAAGAAACATTCGCATTCCCCTCAGGCAACATGCTCTCCTCCTGCCACTTTGTCACCATCCCTCAGTGTCGAGATACTGAGTTTGTGTGTGACTTGCAAAGTCCTTTTAATATGATATTAACTTGAAAGGGCGCTTTGGTTGGGTTTAGGAACAAAAGCTACTTGGTTATGTTTAGGAAAACGTTGATGGTTTCGTAAAGGATTCAGACTTTGGTCTCCTGGGGGAGACGATTTGTGTTTATTCCTCGCACCTTTGTAAGACTTTGATGCGTACTTGCCTTCAGTGTTGATGACTTGCTTTGCATTTACTGCTTCTTTGTTTGCTGTGCAGTTTTTAGCCATCCTGGGACTTACACTAACATCACAGCACTGCTAATCCACACCAGAGGGTGAGATAAACTAGCCATTAGAGACAACACATTGTTCTTTGACTAAGTGCAGGAAGGGTTACATAACCCCAAGTAAAGTTTCTAAGATGTCAGCATGGTATTGAATCCCAGTAACAGCATTAACAACTTCCTTCCTCCTCCATGTGGCGGCAGCTCGCTTAGGAATGGGAGTTACAGTAGGAAGGGGAGCATTGGGGAGGAGGGGTGAACTCCTCTTAAGAAAACATACAAGAAGCCTGGTCAAAGTGGTGTCGCTGCGGCAGACTGAGGGCAGGACATGAAATGGACGGGGTATGGTGATAATCAGAGTATTCCCTTGGGTCTTTGACATGGCATCTGCATGTGCTGATCAAATGCAGAGTGAACCAAAAGCTCTGCTAATTGAATTAGCAGTCACAGGACGGGACACATGCTGTCTACTCTGCCCGCCTCCTCGTGTCAACAAGCATCTGTGGGGACAACAACACGAGCACATGATAAATCATACGGCCTCTAAATTGAGAACTCGTACTGAATTAGAAATTGTGTTTCCGATTCTGCTTTTGTCAGGATTTTCAGCCAGTTTCGGAGATGTTAAAGTAATGCAGTCTTGGGTTGGGCTCATCTGTTTTTTAGGCCATTTTGGGTGCAGTGAAACAAGTAGTAAACAACACTGACATAACCTCTCATGTTAGCGTGTTAGCGAACGGCTGATCATATAAACCTCCAGCAGACACGGAGCATTTGCGTTGGAGTCCCGTTTCTGGCCACCTGGGGGTTAATGAGAGCAGGGGGACTGAACCAGAACAGTAAAGTTGCAGGCTGTAAAATCAAAACAGGGAGCAGAACAATGCTACAATGTTCATAAGAGTTGACAGGACCTGTAGAGCTCACTTGTTGACACCTGCCACCTTACTCATACCCATTTAATCCATTGTTGACACAGAAATGTTGATATCTGCAGCTTGACCTTCAAAACAAAGGATGCTGTTTTCTACTTAAGCTCAAATATGAGCTTTGAGGTTTTCTGATCTGTAGAGCCTGTCAGCTCTCCTTATTCCACTGCCTGAGTGAATGGATTACACAAGGAGCGGTGGCTTATGGCCATGTATTTAGTAACTGCATGGTAGCGACATGTGCATAGATACAGCGAAGAAAACAAACAGGAACGCCCAGCCTTTGACATGATGGAGTAATCAAGAGCTGCTGGAAAGAATGTCAACCGTGGGCCAAGTGCATGCAGGAGGCAGCGATGGAAGAAATAACTGAGGGGGATGACTTCGTACACCAACCAAATTACATGCGATTTCATTTCACTGACCTACAAAACTTGTTTTCAAAGCTGCAGCCTCGTGTCCGGCATCGCTACGCTCCCCTGACCACTACAGCAGCTGTGGGCGAGGTGCCTCGCTGGAGGACACATCCTCAGCACATACTGAAGAAGCTTTTTTTTTGTTCAGGTTCTCCGCCCACGTAGTTCCAAAGTGCCTTTTGATTTAAAGTGACAACTTTTCTGTCTTATGCCTGCCTCCAGCTGTCTAATCATGACCATCCAGGAGAAAAATCCATGTCAAATCTGGTCTGTAAGCTGCATGGGCGTTGGTGAAATGTTCCACTGGGCGCCGGGGGACGGCGATCTGCTCGGCTCTGCTGTTGCTTGGGAAAGCCTGAGTCAGACTCATGAAACTGGACCTCACCCACACAACTCTCCCTCACTACATCCCTCCCTTTCTTTTTGTCTTATTCCCTGTTTATCTTTCACTTTAACTGTTCCTCCCACTGCTTGTCTTTTCTACTTCTTCTTCTGTGACTGTGTCTCTTCCATTCCCTCGCATCCACCCAACAGCAAAATCTGCATTGATGTCTTGATCCGTTCAGGTTTGCTTATCGCTCAACATTCCTGGAAGGTCCACCAAAGTCCAATTAAAGAACAGCAATAGGTGTGTTTGTCCAGTCCCATACAGGAAAGATTCAGGATGTCACCTGTCCATGATTTTTAGTGATTTAACTTACTCGAAGTTGTGTCTTTCTCAGGTTCCTCCCAATGAACCTTAGCCTTGCTAAGTAAGAAAAGGGATTTATTGTTGTGATGGTTGTCTCTTGTAACGCTGGTGTGACAGCGAGGACACAGGAAGTCGACCAGACTAAAGCAGATAACTTTCCCGTGCTTTTCCATACCTAACATACTGGTATGGGTAATTGCATTGCAGTAAGTGGGGACAAACATACACTGTTAAAAAAACTAAACAAAACGAGGGGAATTCCCACTTCTCTCAGATCAGCCAGCTTCCTACACTAAAGGTGTGCGTCTCACCATTAACAAGCATGTTGTTTTGTTACTGTAAACCACATGTCTCCTCTCTGGCAGTCCTCCCTTCCTTCCTGGCTCCTTGTCATTAATAGTGAATTAAACAACGCTTACTGAGGCCGACATCTGGTGAACACGGCTTCAGCTGAAGGTGTTACTTTTAGAGCTAGCTTCCATGTAATTGCTTCCAAGAAACATCAAAGACAGTGGCCATTCTTTCCAGGTTGCGACATAATACTTAATGTGCCACAAATTTGTACCAAGCATTCCTCTGTAATGTCCCTTTGTCTGCTACTGGATAATAGCTGGTGAGGTTTTAAATGGCACAGTGCTTACTTTAAGACTAGCTGAATATGATCCTGATTCCTGGTGAGATGTTCCTTATTGACAAATTTCTTGATTTGTCATTTCTGGCAGCAGCTTTGAAGCATCACAGAACAGAACAACACCTTCTGTTTTCTGTGCAACCGAATGCTCGAGAGGTCAGCGATGCCTCTGGCGAACCAGCGGACAAATGAAATTACTCTGGTTTTACTGCAGCCGACTTTACCTAATTTAAGATGGAGTCTGAGTGATTAATATGTTATCAGCTGCAGAGTTAGATGACAATCCGCAGCACCTTTTCCTCTCAATGTGCCAGTCACAGCTGATCTCACAGCAGTCTTGTGGCTCTAATGCCTAAGTTCATTTATATGTTGTGTACAGAAACATTTAAAACAGAAAATGGTCAAAACACGTGCCTGGGGTTTTTTAACGACAACACTATGTATCCTGATTGTGTGTGAGTTTGTGTATGCTGCTCTATGATTGGCTGAAAATTAACCAACACAGTAAGTGTTTGGGCTTTGAGGGGTTAAATCCAAATCCAGATTTACATTTAAAGTCACAGAGCTCCTTTCTGATCAGAGCACAGGCCACGTCGTTTGATTTTTTTTATATATTAAGATTGATAAGCTGGCTTGGTGGCCGTAGGGCAGCGCAGGAGAGGAACGTCTACCAGCTGAGATCTGAGATCAGGAAGCAAGTAGGTTTCTGTCAGTTCTGTTCTTAAGGATGGCTCCAGATGTGGTGTAGAAAATCTTCCACAATGTGTTCGTCAACAGAGAGAAAGCTGAATTTAGTTTTTTGCAGGTAAAAATTTAATCAACAAATAAATGTTTTTTTTCTTTTGAAACTGGTTGGAATTAATTCACTGTACAGCAGTCAAATGGTGATTAGTCATCTTCAACTGCCCTGCTGTGTTATATAATGTTGAATCCAAGTTGTAATCCAAAGTTCAGATGGAAATCTCATTATATCACTACACATTAGGACAGAGCTGATTTATTGTCACTGAGTTGAAAGACACACTGAGCTGCTGAGTGATAAGTATGTACCTCCACGCTGCTGACACTGTTTGACTTTGGAGTTGCAGTGCAGTCAATGGATTCATTCATGGTACCTTCTCTCTCGTTACAGCCGCAGAGTGTGTGTGTGTGTGTGTGTGAGTGTGAGTGTGAGACAGAGAGAGAAAGTCGGGCAGAAAGGGGAAAGAGGCAGAAAAGGCGGGTGAGTAGGGGGACGGCGACTCGTATTTAACCTGTAACTTGAGAAGCTGATAACAAGGAGAGAATGGAGAATAAGCTTGTGAGGAAGGAGTGTGTGAAAAAGAGAGACAGACGGTGAGACAGAGAAAGACAAGAGCCCTGCTTTTGTTTCCTCGAGCTCATGTCCTTCCCCCGATCTCCCTGGGAAATTCAGTTCGATATTTTTTCCCCTTTCTTGTTACTCGTGTGTCTCCCCGTTTGGGAGGAGGGTGAAAATGGACTGAACAGGAGGGAGGAGAAAGCGAGGGAAACGACTATAGCTCGTATCCAGACTTTGCCTGCTTATTCAGCTCTGAGTGCTGCACTGCGCCGTTTCCAGCGGTGGGATGTTAAGATTTGCCTTTGGCTGCACTTCTCCCCACTCTCGCTCTCACATAAAGACTCTTTAGACATTTTTATGCTCATTTTCTTGGAGGAGGAGTGAGAGAGCGAGAGACAAGCCAGACCTATTAGCCTGGAGCCTGAAAAACACACACGCCAACTCTCTCTCACACACACACACACACACACTTGTACACTCCTCCAGTTCCGCGCTGCACCAAGGTAACAGTGAGTGGATTTAGCTGTAGCCATCTGGACGGAGTGCAGAGAAAACCCTCTCTGCTGCACAGAGGGGAAAAAGGAAAGGACGATGCAGCACTAAAACACAGCCGGAGAGAGAGAGAGAGAGAGAGAACCAAAGACTGAAACAGAGAAGGACACTCACACACACCCACACCTACACACAAACATACTGAGGCAGGATGGCCACCGCAGTGTTTCAGGTAAGGAGTGTAGTTGTGAGAGGGGAAGAGAGCTGCTGCCTGTCTGTCCCATGTGTTGGCTGTGGCTGAGCTCTGTTTCACAGCAAACCCTCCGCATTGTGGACTCGCTTTATTTGGTCGGGTGGAGCAGAAAGTTGGAGTGCTCTCAGATGCATGTGTTAACCTGGCAGCGGGGGTTCCTGTGGTACATGGCTCATGTTGAATGTGGCAGCACTTCTGATCTGTTCTTGCTTATGTGCTTACACAGCAGATGCACAGTTTGTGTGTGCATTTGTATGGACTACAAACATCCTGCATGTTTGCACAGCAGAATGCTTTGCTGCTTCTCGTATGCCAGCTGGTATGGATGGCAGGAATGTGTGTAAACGAGCATGCAGCGGAGATAAATCGAAACTTCTGATTGTTGTATTAGCGTAGACTTTTTGTGTGTTTATGTATGTGAAGCTCTGCTTGTTTCTGTAATTCCTGTGCTTGTGTGTGGTCTCCTTGGCTTTCCATGTTTTGTGGTTGGTGGCCCCTGGTCATGGCCAGAATGACGATGGTGGTGTATACTTTATGTCTGCTTTTGTTTTTAGTCTTTTTTTTTTCTTTTTAACTGTGTAGGTGTGTGTCTGTTTTTTTTTCCACCATACTGTGCTAAGTAGACCCAGAGGTCGAAGCACATTTTAGAAAAAGAAATTGCCAGGGAATCATTTGTAGAAAGTGATATTTCATCTGTTGAAAACGTTTTGTGTTTTTCATCTGAATCAGAATGTGTGTGTGTGTGTGTGTGTGTGTGTGTGTGTGTGTGTGTGTGTGTGTGTGTTAGCCTTCCTCCACTGATTTCATACTTGGTGTATCTGCAGCCGTGAACTCAGCCGCAGTGTTTCACAACAGGACCTTGCAAAAGTTGTTGCACAGAAAAAAAAAATCACCCCGGGCGTGAGAAAACCCTCTGCACTCTGGGAATTTTTGGCATGTAGCGTGAGTTACAATTGCCTCCAATTTGCTACAAATTGGGGAGAAAAAGAATAAGGGCATAGTGTGAAAACATAGGACATATTCTTAAACAGATTTGTAAGATAGCACCGTACGCTGACAGCTGTGATTATCCCAGTCAGGCCTGTCTGTGTGGGTGTCTGGGTCCTTAATGGCTTTTTTCTTTTTTTTTTTTTTTTTTTAAAAACAGGATGTTGTGTTGCCAGTACTACAGTATACTATCTAAGGGTTAAATTGTGCTTAGTCCTTTCAGTGTGGCTTTAATAAATACAATGATGTGCTGTAGTTAAGTGGAGCTGTAAGAGCACAATGGCAGCCACTGGCAGGTCCCAGAGTATCATCCCATCCCTGTGATGTTCTATTTGTGCAGCCCCCCACCCCCCCCCAGCTCTCTGTGCATTGTGAATACACCCAGGTTCTCATCAAGCACACCGTGCACAGCAGCCTACTTTATACATTAGGCAGTATATTCAAGAAGACCCAGAAGCCAGTCAGTGCTCACACTAAACTAACTGAGGTCTTAAAACTAGGGTTTGGAACAGGGCCTCTCTACACGACGCAACAAAAATGTCATGTTCAACCACAGACACTCACACTCATATGCGTAAAGTACCGCCAGCCCCCAATTAAAACAAAAAAAATAAACTGTGCTGTGACAGGCAACCATGCACCACAGTCCAACATAATCATTAGCCAATGTAATCTTAATCATCACTTACCAAACTGCCATTATTACTACCAGTTCTAGTATTATGGGGGACTGCATTTCAAACATATTAAAAAGTAGAAGACTTGAATGTAACATCAGTGTAGTCAAATGTGAATGATAGTTGTAAGAAAAAGCTGATTTATGCAGTGTTAATGTTAATTCCTACCAGAACGTTGGCTAACCAGCAAACATTCTGTACATTCGCTCACAGGTAGATAAAAATATCAGCCATTTATTTTGCGCTGCTGTTAATACATTGAAAAACACTGATTGTGTTTAAACGTTCCCAGCGTGTAATATTTGACCTCATATTTGCTGTATGATGTATGACCCACACATTCTGTGGAAGCATTCCTTGTCCAACACAAATGTAACACGGCACTGTCCTGTCCGGGCAGCAGCATTACCCATGATGACTCCTGGTTGTGTGGGAATGGCGTACATCCACTGGCAGGGAGCCCGTGCCGGACTGGATTTCAGAGGAGACATTTTTCATCATTACCATCTGCCAGGGAAACAGGGCTCCAGTCAAGCCCCCGTCCCTCCTTTAGGCAACTCATGATAGATGCCTAACCACAGTCTCACACACACAGACACAAGCACACACGCAGCCAGGACGGGAAGGTTTGGGAAGGTGCGTGTTGGGTAACTGTGTGTGTGTGTGTGCATGAACATGCATTTCTGGGATTAGGGGTAAGGCAGTGGTCCATGACCATATACTGTAAAACCACCAGCATGAATTGTCATGCTTCTCTGCTGACGTAATCCTTCCTTGGTGTGTGCGTATCTGTGTTTCAGACACAGATTAACCTCTAGCCTTACTGTGGATTGTAAAATTTTGTTTTTTAGTGCTCCTTTTTTATAAAAGTGGAAGCTCTGTTTCACCACCACCTCTTTTCCCATCTCTCTATTCATTTTGTCCTCTGCTTAAAGAGATAGCCGGTTAAAGTTTGGCAATGGGCCTTTATTCAAGGGCATGAAGGTACATTGAAATGTAAGCACAGTGAACCTGCACTACATTACCGACATAAATAATCTATCTGTGCCAAAGCATCACACCTTACAGTTGGGCTTTTAGTATAATTAATAGCATCCAATGACGGCCCAGTAAAAGCTTAGCATTTTTCAAGGGCGTCATACAGGGCGTTATGGTAGTTACTTAGCAGGTTGTCTGGCACACATGACAAACTGCTGTCATGGGCCCAGAGGAAGGCGTTTAAGGAGTGTGTGAAGGAGCGTATCCGGAGACTAATGCTGCTGTTAAAATGAACAGTGGACCCCTTTAGAATTTACTGCTTTGAGACTATAGCAGCTCAGTACCGTTGAGGCACCACAGAGCCCACCAACTTGGACGAAATCAGGCCCCCCTCATTCACTCAGAACTGATGTAATGTTTCCAGTTTAATTGTTCGGTTTTGTTTTCGGCTGCAAATCAAAGTCACTCTGACTGAAGTTGTGCTCCAGATCAGGTTTGTATTTCAGACTTTTTGGGCACAAAGTTGTGATCGCTCCAAATGAAAGCCACAGTCCATGTTTCTCGTCATTTGTCCTTCGGTCATAACTGGTGCCAGCACGCTCAGACGAAAGCTTTCTGCAGACCCTCACAGTCTAATACTCCTTAAATAGAGGAACTACTTATAATACCCCTAAAAAGAGAAACATTATAGTGAAACATTTAATGACGGCTAATCTTTTAAATGACTCCTTGCAATCAAGCTTAAAGCCTGGTATAATGGCCCTCATAGTCAAGGAACGTATTTAGCAAGCAGGAAAAACGTTACCAGTCTTTGACGTGGCCTTTTAGTTTGACAAGCGGCTTTACATTCTTGATCACTAGTACGCCAACATGGCCGCCCTATCAGTTTCCAAACTACCCACACTAATGACTGCACACTGTCTCTTTGTCATCATATTGGTGGAGATCTTTACAGCCTTATTTGACCCTAACAGGACTCCGTCTCATGAGCACAGACCTTTTTTAGCTTCAAAGCAACGTGACGCTTATTGAATGTGGCTCTTCCAATGAAACTCAGCTGAAATGTCTCAGTGTTTAGGTGAGGAATGTCAGTTTGGGTTAATTTTGCTTTTGATAACCTGACACCAATTAGCAGATAGTGAACCAGTTAGCTTTTAAGGTAAAAAAAAAAAAAAGAAAAAAAAAACACAGAAAAGCGTGACACATAAGTAAAAGTGTAGTTGATTGGCAATAAGATGACACAGAAACTGGCTTTATTGACTTTGAGCTCATCCTTCTTCTGAAAGTGCAGATCAACCTGTAGACTGACATGATCTAAAATATTCCCAGTGAGATCCCTAATTTAGGCCAAACTTTTAGTCAGATGGACATTAATGTTTGCCTTGTTTCCTGTGTGTGGTGCAGAGCGACATGGACACCAATCTGTCAGCCTGGTACCCAACAGTACAGAAGATAAACAGGGTTGGTGGTTTACATTTTCCAGCAATTTACATAGAAACTTAAACATCTGTTTTCAATTTTAATGATTAAACCCTCAGAGGATAATTTTGCCCTGTAAATAGTTTAGAGGATGGTTAGTCTGGATGTTTTACCTCGCGACTCTTCTCGTTTTTCTTCCTACTAACAAAATAATGATTTTTTTGAAGCATTTTAAGCGCGTCATAAAATGTCAAGACAGCCAGGCACAAGCACAGTTTAATTTGCAAGTAGTTTAATTTGAGATTAAGTTTCTGTTGAGAGCACAAACTCAATGTTTTAGGTCTGCAGGATGTTGGAGAGCATCACCGTTTTGTAAACCATTAGACAATCCACAACATGGAAACACTTTGCTAACATGTAATAGGTGAACTGGAAAGAGACAGAAAACTTCAGATGTTGTAGTTTCATGGTTTCCCCTGCACCACAAGCCCAGCTCCAGTTTTCGGCATCTTTCAGTGTGTTTGTTCAGGAGGTTTAAGAAAGACAAGGCTGCATGATGTCATATTTTAGGATTTCACCTCCAACTCCACTAATCAGTTTGTTCCTTAAGTCATTCACTCGAGATTTAGCTGTTGACTTTGACTCTTTGGCACAAATCTAACAGGCTCTGACAAGCTGCCATCACTTGGAACCTCAGTCATATCACGTCGCTGCTTACAGCTCCTTTTAAGATCCATGGCAGAGTTGAAGAAGCAGCTCCTGACTGCTCTGAAGGCCTCGGCTCATGGTAGAAGTTGCAGGAATGAATGGAGTGGGTATTGCTATGTGTTGCTTCCAGTAAATCCAGCCCACAAAACAATCCACCAATTTACTGGAAACTGTATAAACTAATATGCACTTTTTTTTTCTTTTTTACTGGAAATGTGGCAGACATTAAGAGTAGGCTCCAAAGTTTGTATAACAAATTGTAATTTTGTTATCGTAATGTAATTAATCCTTTGTAAGAAGAATTTAAGATTAT
Source organism: Scatophagus argus (assembly GCF_020382885.2). NCBI lineage: Eukaryota > Metazoa > Chordata > Actinopteri > Scatophagidae > Scatophagus > Scatophagus argus. The sequence goes on along the minus strand of NC_058503.1, from coordinate 20,805,387 downwards.
GCTACAATTTGAATGTGTTGGAAAAGTGATGGACAAAGCCTGAAATTCATCAGCACAATTCACTTAAATTAATGTAAAAGAAAAAAAAAAAAATCACGTTTGTTTCCATATGACTGAGCATCCATGTGAACGCTATGCGAAGTATGTGCCCTGTGTGTGTGTGTGTGTGTGTGTGTGTGTGTGTGTGTGAAGGTGGAGAGGTTGTTTTCTTTTTTTTTTCCCTTATCAAGCCGTCATGTCTCTTAGAGGAATGTTTATAGAAAGCAGGCACGTTTCCTTAGTTTTGCCAGAAAGCCTTCATATTGTTGTTTGATTTTCATGGCTGATTGATGAGGAAGGGGGCTTGGTCTCCATCAGAAAGACAGGAAACATCGGTGCCAGGTTCCCGGATCTGTCGGAGCAGCTGAGACGTGAGGATTAGTGTGCTAAAAGATGAGGGGATGTTTGTCTGGGCCTAAACAACGTGTGTAAACAGCATTAATGTGTTTTCTGTTTTCTGTGCATCAAAACAAGACTGTGAAGACTTGATTTAACTGTGGAAATATTGGAAGACAACATTTTTTTTGGCTTGATATTTGCCCAGATTGCTTAAGACCTGCTAATGGCAGTCCTGATTCTGCCTTAATATATCTTGGATATATTTTGATCTCATCTCATTATTATTATTATTATGAGGGGTGGTAGGTTATGCATGATATATGGGATGGAGTCACTGAAAGCAGTTTGAGTCTTTCTTGTCTGTACAAAACAATATGGAGCAGCAAGAGTCCTCACGGCTCATTCTCACTGCTTGAGTAAATCGTGAATCAGTTCTAACATTCGCTGTGTTCGACTTTTGATGCGTGTAAAAAAAAATCAAAAGGGGGAAGCTGAAGGAGAAGTGGATGAAGGAGGACATGAAGAGAAAAACGGGAAGACACTTTAAATCAAATGCGAAACCCAAACGTGCTCATCCATCTGTCGTTGGATACAGCAAAGTGTGTGAGTGTGAGGAGTTAGTGTGGCAGTAAGATCCTCACATGTCTGAGATATAAGTTCACAGTTTTGTGCTAAATGTCAGCGTGGTTAGTGCAGGCTCGCCTCAGCTTGTCCCGTCCGCCTCCTGACATCAAGAGACCGAGGCGCCGCTCGTACAGAGTCGATGCAGCCCAAACAAAAGCCCGGGGTCCATTTAGGGGCCGGTGTGAGCCTTTCAGTCCTTTCACGTGATCTTCATCTGCAGATGGACTTGCTCAGTCGTCATGGAATTGCCAGTCCTCACAGAAATACAAACATTTTGTACATTTCCATGTCTTCTGGGCAAATCCATCTGCTGATGAAGATCATGTGATATGATTAAAAGCTCCAAAGCAGCCACTAAATGGACCCTGTGGTGAGACTGTTTTTGTCAGGAGCACAGCACAGGGATAAAAGCTTATGGTTGAGACTGCGGCAGATCCTGCACTCTTCCACGTTAAATATTAGTGCACACACTTACCACAGTACCAATAACCACACAATGAGAACCACAATATGACATTATGTGGTGATTTTTCTGTGTATTTAAGGGTCCAGTAGAGGGCATTCACCATAATAGTTGATTTTTCATTTATTTTTTGACCTCCTGTGGTTTAAGGGTAGAATAAACTTCATAGTCTGCTCAAAAATATGTTTTGGCTTATTGTTTCTTCGCTTGGATGTTTGCAGATTGGTGTATGACTACAGTGTGACACTAAGAGGCTGTCCGTCAGCTGCAGGAAAAGCTTCTTTGTGCTCACCTTAAGTCTCAGTTTAACACGTACGAGAGGATTTGTGACATTAAGAGTAAATTTGAAGCCAGTTGCCGTCCAAGTGCAACTTATTCAAGTGTGTTGTGAAAAACTTGAAACCTCCATGAATGAAGTGGATGTGGTTTTTATCATTTTTAATGACGTAATTGATCATTTCTTTGTGAAAATACTGTAAGACACTCGTATTGTATATCCCACAGGGGATTTTATTTTTTTTTACAATTTTCTCTCTTACTTGGACTCAGTCAGTCCTGCATCATTTTTCTGTTTATGTCACTCTTGTTCGATGTGTTCAGTCTGCGTGCATGTCTTTGCACTGCTTCCTGCGTGCGAGCAGATGTCCAAATGACAACATGTGGAAAAGTGTTTTCATCCTAACGGTGTCACTGGGGTAGAAAATGTAGAGATGCTGTAGGACCGTTTTCCACAGGGTGCAGTTTTCCCCTTAGCTCAGCTAAGCAAAACACCTCAGAGACGTTTCTCCGTGCTGTACGTACAGGAATGAAATAACTATTGATCTTCACTTATGTCTCTGTGCAAGACTGCAAACAAGCACTTTGCCCAAAATGTCAAAGAGTTGCTTCAGGGCGGAATGACTTCAGATGGGATTTTCTGTGAAAAAACCTTTAATTGCTGTGAAAAAACCTTAAATTGGTTAGCTTCTCATCAAAAATACCACAGCAGAGTGGAAATGCAACCGACTCTTTAAGCAAGGGACTTTAACTATGGATGCCAAAGGGCGTACACCCCTCCCTCAACCCTGAGTCTTCATGGCTGCCGTCTTCACTTGTCCCCCCCCCCGGCTGCTGGTCCTTCACCCCTTGGTCGGGTGCCAGGCAGCGAGAGCCATGCCGAATGTGTAAATTAGCGTGCTGTTAAATACCGGCTCTTAGCTGAAAGAGCCTGGGAAGGGAACGTGACCCCTGCTGTAACTTTGGAACAAAAGAAACAAGCTGTAGCTTCTCCCCACACCGGGCTGTCAGTCCTGTCCAACAAAGACGGGGTGAGAATGAACAGACAGTCCGCTGGGCAGGGAGCCACTTTGAGTCCCAGCTGTGGACAAGAAACATGACGGGGACATCCAGAGACCGTCCATCCCTCTGGGAATCAAATTATTCATACACAAGCAGAATAAAGTCTTGTACTTTATCGTTCCTTATCATCATATTTATGCGTGTTATCTCTGCTTGGTTATTTGCTACTGCAATGACGTCGTTCTTTATCTTTGTAAAGTATACCTACAGACCGGCTCCATGATGCTGTCATAGAGTATGCACACAGATGGTGCACATACACAGGCTGACTTAAAGTAACAATTATTTTATTTTCAATGAATCACTCAATTTAAAAAAAGAAAAAATTAAATTTGTTCACAACACATCCAAAGTGACTTGAGCAACAACCATAAGTGTTCAGTTTACAGTGACTAATAGCAGCAAATCCTCACAATGAAGTAGCTCAAACCTGAGAATGTTTGCTGTATTATTTGTCAAATGACTGAAACGATGATTGAGTTGTGGATAAATTTTTTGTTGATTGACTCATTTGGACTAACTGTTGCTGCTCCCCAGTACAAATATGCATGAAGACATGAAAATCACTAGAAACGGACACAAACACACACACACACACATTTGTTATGCTCTGAAACATAAACCGGTGGCAGCGGGACAAGGAACCATGTTTGGAGACCGCTGTTCAGTTGTGTACATGTTCTCCAGTCCAATCTGCTCAATAAACCTGAGATTTTCCACAACTTTACCTGGAGTGAAACAGACGCCATAACTTTCCCAGAAACAGAACGAAGAGAAGATCTAAAAGAAATTAGATGCAGAGAGGCAGAAAGGCAAGTTAATGAGCACGAAATGAGCGTGGAGATCGAGATTCTAGTAAATGATCATTCGGTATACGTACAGGAGGTGCATCAAAACAGTCGTAAATCAGTGGTTAGAAATGGAGAAGCAGATAAAGCGATAGGGCATGGGCGCTTGGACCAGAGCTCTCCCATCATTCCTTTGTGCTTTGATAATATCCCAACAAGTCCATACGGACCCGCACTCTGGCACACTCCAGCATCACGGCGGCAGAAAAATCCTTCTGTTGCTGGTTACAGCTCACAAATTGAATTTGCACACTGAATAGTTCTGCTGGGATGTGCCAGATGCGAGGAGCTGGATAAACATAAAAGCACTCAGGGCAGCCGTGTGTTTATATGCCAGCTCAGTGGGCCGGGGAAAGTTTTGTTAGCTGCAGCGCACGTCCCCACGCTGGTTTCCACGGTGGAATCAAGCTAACCTGCGTGGCAGTCGCTGCACAGAGTAAAGCTGGAATGAGCTTTTCTCTGCCACGATTTATCACTGCCCTGTCTGATTCTCCTACTTGAAGTGTGAGATTTATAGACATAAGCACAGCAGAGGTTTCACTGCAGGTTGTTTGCCCATATGAGTCAGTTCATCATTTATTTAAGGCTCTACCCCGGTCATGTCATTAGCGAGGGTCATTATTATATTCAGACCTGCGATACTGTCATCAGTTACGTAACAGGACTGTGTCTGGAGTGTGTCAGAGGAAGCTGCATGTGAACGCTGCCCTACAAGATGGAGACGTCTGACATGGACTTTTGTCTGCAGGAAATGGGCCCTTGTTTATTGCTGTTTACACAAGTATGTACGGAATGCGGCAGCACAATTATTCTTTATTATATTACACTCATTTGAATACTCCCGATAGCATCAACACACATTCTTGCCAGACCTCCTCCCCACGCACAGCAGAGCACAGACAAAGGCTTCGTGGAGGTTTTCGTCCAAATGCAAACGTGATGCAGAAGCTTTTGGTTACGCTGCCCTCACTGCATTACTCACCTTTCCCTTTGCACTGATTACATTTATGAGTTGTTTCCATGTTTGATTCAAATGTAAAAATAGATGCTTCATTTTGGTTCATTGGACCTGATCTGTTTCTGCTCCCCTCTTGGCTCACTATTGCAGCGTGTAAATATGTGGGTATTTTCTATGTATTATGTAAATGTAAATAGTTGTGCGTAATCTCATCCCGTTATTGTAGTGTTTTGTGCCATCTGTCATATAATTATCTGGGCTGTTTTTGACTGCCATTGGCTCTTACTGCTGTATAGGTGAGTTCTCACCCAGATTGCTTGTGGTCTGCAGCACTGATGAAGACTTGGTGGTTGAAACGTGTTGTTTAATGATTTGGCTCGTTTAATGATTCAGCCACTCTAATAAAGGCTCATTTAACTCAACCACAAATGTCAACCTTAATGGCAGTGCTGGAGTAAAAAATCAAGTATCGCAAAAGTTGGTAGAACAATTTATCTGATCGTTGAGATATTTCCGTCTAGTCCAAAGTGCTGGACTGACCGCACTGGTAATATGACTTAAAAAAGCGCTTCATTGGATAAGATGATGTTGTGTATGTTTCACCTTTTGGTGAAAATGTTTTCTTGGCTGTAAATGCTTTAACAGACTGCAGTACTGCAAACTCCAGCCACAAGTTAAGCGACAACTGCTTGGCACGTGGAAGACTGTGAGCTATGCTGATGTGGGCAGACTACTCACCCGCTACCCACTCAATCTGACCTTTACATCAGAGGCTTTATTACACTGGGGACATTGGCTAACTTGGCATTAATGTTGTCTCAGTCGTAATTAACTGTTTAGCAAAAATGAAAAGCATGAATCTTATTAGATCTGACATTCAGCTAAATGTCACATACAAAAGTCTGGCCATTGCTCTTTGTGCTTTGTTTTGCCCTCTCGTTTGCTGGAGCAGTGTCCACAGAAAGTCACATTTCATAATTAAATTTCCCTTTAAGTCCTCACAGTGTATCAACACTTAATCTGACAGCTGTGTGGTTGTACTGGTGTGGACATGTTGCTGCAAGGTACAACTATGACGAATTATGAACCAAAACATCCAATCTGAATGCCAATAGTAGCTTGGCTAAATGCTATAAGGTCATGTTTCTCAAAATTCTAACTGTGCTTCTATAGTGCAGACATACTCAGTGGTTTCTGACTGCAGGTGGAGTATCTGTCAGCAGCTTGCAGGGCAGAGGCAGGTGGAAACACTGACCAGGCCCGAGGAGTTGGGGCAGAAGGACGGCACCCGAAGTAGCAGGGCCTCTGAGAAAAGAACGGCATGTCGCTGTGCTCGGAGTGATAAGGACGGCGGAGTAGAAAGAGGGTTATGGAAGGGTTAGAATAACTTGTAATGGAGGTGATGTGAGCCAGACGGAGATACAGTATCCTGTCAACTCCAGACACACTCCACCATGCCAGACAAAGTCTCAAAAACAGAGATGCATTCCACTGAGATGCCATCATTCAGGAGTATGAGGTGTTGGGTAACTGTGACAGAAAGCAGTCACCGAGGAACATTTGGATCCTATGGAAGATGTTGTGATGGTCTTATGGACGTACCAACAGCTAGAGTATCAGAGTATGCGTTGAATTTAGGCACAGCCTCTTTTCATATCAGTGTATCAGCTGCTCCTACTGCTAAAGGAACACGTAATCTGATAAAGCTTATTTCCTGTTTAGAGACAACATTCCTGTATTCCACATTTGGAAACGGCTATAAAAGAGACTATAAGAGACTTTAATGACCCAAGGTGACTCACACATCCTCAACTTTGTGAATCTAATCAGTTATCGTAACATCTCAGTGGCAGTCATCCAGTGGTCTGTTTAGTTTGGTTTTGAAAGCATCCACTGCTGGTGGACAGTCCAGCATGCTACACCTCAGAAGTACATCCGATTGTTTATCCAGTGAAATAAAACCATCCTATAGAAGCTGTTTGGGACGTGAAAATCAATTCATTGAAACTGAATCCTGGTATCAGCGCATGTCATGGTGATGTTTAAAGCATTATCTAAAATCTGTTATCTGAACAAACCTGTGATATGTCCAGTATGTATGTCAGGCCAAAAACAGCAGCGTTGTATTTTATTTGTGCAGGCCTCCCTCAGCAGTAACACAAAGCAGACCCTGACAGAGCAGAAGGCTTGTGTCCATGCAATGACACAATTAGTCTTGGCTAAGGACTAGCATAGATGAAAGCTGCTTTTAGAGGTCAACAGCTGTGATAACCCCAACGCCTAAGCTTTCAAAGCCAACCAGACTCAGTTTTGTGATAGTAATAAAAGAGGGATGAAGGATACAAACAAGTCAAAGCCTACTGGACTCATAGGGCTGTCCTGTGCTGTCATGCTGCTCTACAGAAGAGATGGTGCTGTGCATGGCTAACTGGGGAAAATTAAGTTTGGAGGGATTTTCTTCCGTGTGCAGCCTCAGAAAAATCATGGTGAAACAGGAACAAAGGGACAGAATCCAGACATGCACAGGAAGGAAGCATCAGTGGTGACATCCTGTTTGTCTTGATCCTCATCAAGCTGTCATCTTCGTCTGGAAGCACTTAATTTGAATCTTCTGTTAGAGGTCATTATCATTATATTCTTCCTGTTTATCAGCCTCATGTGGCTGCTCCGAGCCCACAGAATGACCGTGGAAACTGTCCGATGGTAATCGGATTAGCTCGGGGACTTGACAGATCATGGGTTCTGTTGGAGCAATCCCACCACTGACTAACTTCCCTTGGCCATTTTACGGCATCAGATCGGAGTTCTAGTTGGAGAGATAAACAAACATTAAATCAGTTTATTGCACTGCTAACACATCGTTAGTACTGCCATTAGCTTATCCTTAAACTTTCTCTGTCGTTATTATGTTGTGCGAATTGTTAACCAGTGTCAGTTCAGTGTCATTTCTGATGGGAAGGCTGCATAAAGTACATTAAGATCATCGTAAACTGATTTAAAGCTGCACCGATTGATTTTTGGCCACTTGGGGGCAGCACAACATTGTGTTTTATATTAACTTTATGTTTTCAAGATGATATGGCTAGAATGTTTGCAAAGTTAAAATCCGTTTTGCATCCAGCTGATATGTTCACTGGCGAGTTCACTATTTACCGTACTGCAGTTTCTGCACTGAAAATATCTGCTGCCGCTGGAAATAAGAGGGGCGAGAGTGAAACTTAGCAGTAACGTTGTGGGCCTTAACGCCAAAACACTGAGCTGAAAGATCCTAAAACGCTCCGTAGAGTCGAAGGGAACTGCAGAGTTGGGTAATGAAGCCTGTCACTCTATTCTGCTTTGCATCTGCATGCGGTTATGGATTACAAAACTGGTGGCATGTTAAAGCTAATAGGTGCATTTTGAAGATATGAAACCATAAAACCTGATGTTAAATCCAATAAATGCAAGAATTTTGCACTTCAAGTCAGTTGCTGTGTTTTAGCTTTTTATAATAATAAAACTGGAAATAAGCAACCATGTGACTAACCATTTCTGTTTTTATTTTTAGGTGTCTTCATCTTGTGTTCCTGCAACAAACTATGAGCTGGTAAGCAACACATTTTTTAAAGTTTTTGTAACTGCTTCCATGCTGGTTATACTCAGCAGGCATTATTGGGTTCTTCGTGGTGTAGAATAATCGCAAACGGTTGGAAAGTAACAGCCTCTATCAGCCGCACTAACAAGGCAGTTACTATTGCAGATAATGAACCATTATCTGGAGGCCCCTTGAGACGGACGTGTGATTTGAGGCTGTATAAATAAACCAGGCTTTGCTGGAGTTAAGCGTTGTTTGGCAGTTGTTTTCTCTGCTTTGCTAAAATGATTTTAAAAAAGGGATTTCAAAGCATTGGATCTGTTGGTTGATGCGGCATGAAAAAAGTCATCCAGATAAAAAAGGAAAAAGAAAAACTGTGTCCCTCAATCTGTTGTATCGCGCTGACGTCTTTGCGTAGTTAAAATAACACCGAACAAATTGGGACGTAGTCTGAGTATGAAGTGATTTTGCGAGGGCAATAAAAATATTCTTGCTCTGTTGCCTTATTTGGTATTGGGATTAGAAGCCGTGTTAGACTTGGAGATGATTCCCTCACTCTCTTTCTCATATGTTGTGTGTTTAAATGGTTTTGGGTACTTTACAAACCAAAGTAAATATCCCCTGCACTTTCATACACTCGCAGAGAAAATATTTCTCGAAATGTCTTGTTTTTCTTTCATAAAGGCTGCCGTAATCAAGCAGGAACATGTTATTATCCTCTGCAGAGGCTTTTGCACTAAATGCTTTCTACATGAACACATCGGTTTAAGATGTGCAGCTGTGTGGGCTAAACTTTCTGGGCATTGTTAAAGGGCTGCTCTCAAACTGAGCTCGTTGGTTTCTGAAATGAACACCTTTGGACTGTGAGTACAAGACCCCAACACAGACTAACCCTCCCACATTACCTGTTAGCCTCCATGTGACACAAACACTCACTTCACTAACTCGATTTGTAGTGTGTTAATGCTGCTATTTATCAGCTGACAGTTCTGACTTATTGTGCTGGAATCAGTCCGCCTTGAGTTGCCTTGAGTTGCCACAAGCTCTTATGTTTACGTATTCGCAATACTGCACAGGACAGACAGACAGTACACAAGACAGTACACAAGAAAATGTTAGGGCAGTTGTTCAAATGCAGAATTTAATATCAATCCTTTGTTTTAATAGCATGAAAGTAATAGAAGCTGCAGGGCATGTCCCTCCATTTTCCCCCCTTTTTCTTTAGCTTGCCAACAAGAGTCTCCCTGGAGGCTTTTGTGCCTGCCTTATAGGTGCTGATTGCTCTCGTAAATGCTGACGAGCTGAGGTGTAAAAATGTTGTTGATAAAGCTTTATGTGTGCGATACTGGCTTTAAAAGGCCACCAGTGGTCATGCTTTATGGCCGTGGGTGATCATTGGAAAAATGTGAAGCACATGAAGTGGTAGTGCTTTTATATACCTGAAATGTTACACAGTGTTAGGGTGTCACGCTGATGCTGTAACCAGTTTATATTACATGCATGAGTAAATCATTCCACTGGTGCGTACAGTATGTGTCAACCCTCTGGTAGTGAGTTTCAGTGCCAGGAACTGGACGCTGATGTTTGTGTTTGTGTGTGGACGTGATGGAGTGCATTCCTGTAAACGTGCCCAACAGCAGCACTCCAGTCTGAGGTGTGTGCGAGCTCTCCTCAGCCCCTTGTTTGGTGAATTCCTTCGCTCGCTGCCAGAGAGCGTCGTGATTTACTGCCCCACTCAGGTGCAGACTGATTGCAGTATCGACCATATATTAACTAAGTTGGAGGAAGACGTTGGAAAGATGCACAATCCAGACATTCCACTGAGTTGGGATGAGCTACCAAATGTACAGCTTCATTACCAGATGATAATTCTGGTTTAAGAATGAAATGAAAACCTGATATTTTCATGCAGCTGTTAGCCCAGCAGAAGAATAACAAGCTGCCTGACATTTTCCTTTATTTATTATTTTAGCTAAAGAAAAGTGAAATATAATCATGGGAAATATTTATTATATTTATAATCATTATATATTTTGTAAATGTACCTTAAAAGTATGATATTTCCTTATTTGTTACCATCATCATTAAAATGTAACTTTCGTTGGAAGCGACGAGGAGTCTGTCCAACCCAAACAAGGGACTTGTTCCAAATGACAGAAGACAAACCAGCAGTTAAATCCAGTATAGCTTACAAGACTGTGAGTGTGTGTGCGTGTGTGCGTGTGTGTGTGTGTGTGTGTGCGTGTGTGTCGCTGTTGCACTCTCTGGCTCGTCTCCAAGATGTATCAACCATAAACAAAAAGCATCGTTTTGGTTTTGAAACACTGTTGATGAAACAATCTCACCTCAAGGACTTTGGGTCTTGTCTCACAGTGGTGTAGGTGTAGATTGTTCTTTTTTTTTTTGTCCCCAGATTTCCCTTTTTTGGGCCTGTGTAAGGACTTGTTGGCTTAAAGGGGAATTCCACTGATTTTACACTTCAAAGTGTGTTTACAGGTGCACAGGTGCTGGGGAGTATGTGTGAATAAAGCTGAATGAAGCCTTTTGTCGTTCTAGAGGTAGCTGCGTGAAGGGCTGATGCTGACTCAAGTGATGTCACACGAGTCAGCATCAGCTTTGGCCGAAGACTAAAAATTTGAAAGAACTAAAGTTGGAGCTTGCCAGACCTCAGTAGGCTGCTCCTCGTCTCTGCTTGAGACTAGAAGCTCGAGTCTGCATTAGCTTCTCCTAGCATGACACACATCTCGGACAGAAAGGTTGGCAGCGGAGTTTTATTGTGTGTAATATATTAGGAAAGTTAGCCACAGCTTTGGTACCTGACAGAAACAAGATGCTATAATTTCACCTGCACCAGGATGTAGTTTGAAGCTAACAACCTCTCAGAACTTACTGAAACCAACCTGCAGCTGGACGTGCGTGGCGTGCTGTAAAGTCGTGCTGGGAGCCCTCGGGCAGCTGTGCCAGGAATAGGTTTTATTTTGCACAAATGCAAAGCCTGGGTGAGGGGATGGCAGGAGAGGGAGAGAGGGATTCTGGTGAGCACAGGCCCCCCTGAAAAACACACAAAGAGAGAGCATGCACTCACAGGCAAAGATGTGCACACAGACGCAGAAAACCATAAACCGATAACACCTACGTCATCCAGCTTCCTTTTTTTATACGTCTGGTGGGGGAACAGGGCCAGGACATTGCTGAGTAATGACTAACTGCAGGGCAAAGATGGTCTAGATGTGGTCCAATTAGCACTGTGTTTAGAACCACACATATTTCCCCGATGTGTCCTGTATTACGCTACATATACAAGCACCAGTCAGACATCCGGCAACGATATACAGTAAGATCTCAGTTTCCTGGGAATGTGCAGACTAAACTATAAAATACATGTTTAATATTGAACTAAGAGCCACTTGTCATGTCTTCGTGGTTATGTGGTCAGATGTGATAATCCAGCAACATCAAGTGTGTGTATATATGTTTCATAAAACTTAAGGGTGCTCAGATGATGGAGGGAGGATAAAATGAGCTTGTTGAGCATCACATTGAACTGATTTTTCCTGAACATTCGTCTCAAATGAATGATGGTGGGAAAGAGATTTGATGCATTTTTCTGTCTTGTTTGACCTAATTGATGAGCCAAATGCAAGCAAAAGTGTTAGCTTACTACTAAAAGTAAGAGTTAAAGAAGGCATCTCACCAAGTTAGGTTCTGCAGTGAAGAGAGTCAAAGCAATTCCAGTGGTATTCACTGTGACATATTATCATAATGGACTAGTCTGCACACTAAGCTGTAATTTATTCCCTCCAGTTCTCCTACTGGTGTTCGAGAGTACAGTATAAAGAGACATCGACTCAGACTGTGGTCACTCATGTCAGGATTTCCGAACTTGAGCAATCACATGCCAGCGTCCTCCTTCTCATGTGCATCAACCGTTGCATTTTGGTGTGGTTTCCTGTTGTCGGTCCAGTGGTTTCATTTGATAAACAGTTCTGTTCCAAGAAAAAAAAAAAACAAATAAGAATAGACCCGAGACTTTTCACACTTTGGGACGGGCTCTGATTGTTTAGTGCCACTTGAGCTTTATTAATGCCTTTCTGATCTAAAAGAGCTCACACGAACCTTTTGCGGCTCCACGTTATGACTGTTTTCTCTCAGTTGCAAAGGAACAGAAGTTTGACGTTGGTACAGAAACAGCCTCATGATACATGGGACTTCTGGCTGGATGATTGGCTGAAAAAAGGATGAGACTTTGACACAGTGGACCACTATTCACATCTCATTTCCTACAAGCAGTCAGCGTTGGTTTCCTCTAACCATGACTGCCCAAGTCATTTTCATCCAAACAAATGTATAAATGGAAATGTTAGCTGTTAGGTCAGCCACTGAAAATGAAATGTCTCAACAGTTATTTGATGGATTGACATTAAGTTTACTACATACAGCACATTCACAGTGCTCAGATGATGAATCCTAATGACTGTGGTGATCCACTGACTTTTCCTCTAGCACCACCATGAAGATCACGTTTGTTATTTTGGGTGAAATATCTTGACAGCTATTGGATGGATTGCCATGAAATTTGGTAAAGACTTTCATGTCCCCCAAAGGATGAAACTGCAATAGCTTATTAAATATAGCTTATTTTGGCAGGAATACACAGGTCAGTTATTGTTTTGTTGGGCCTTAACAGTCTTCTGAATAATTTTTCTAATGACATTTTGTAAAGCCCTGATTTACAGCCTACTTTATCGACTGCATTACACTCATAATTGTCTATTATTATGACTAATTAATTATTGCATAATGCAGAACATCTCATTTTTCACATGTATGAGCTCAGCCAAGCCAAAGAAATGAGTAGTGATGTGTAGTGCAGCAGTCTAGATAAGACTTGAACAATTGCTTTTGGTGTTTTTCTCTTTTATAATCCTGATTTATTTATTTTTTGGCATTATTACCCTGCTGGCACATATGCAGACACACACACGCACACACTGACACGCCTGCAGAGTGAAAGTGCTTGGCTGATGCCTGTAGAGCCTCCCTCCTCTCTCACATGTTGGGGGAGGCTTCTGGTTACATAACACACAGTGAGCGCTCGGGTTCGTATCAGTGGAAGCAGGGACAGGCGGGGTGAGAAACACACAGAAGTCAGAGGTGGTTTTGGGTCACAGACGGCACAGGGGTTTTTCCCACAATGAGGACTGTCCACTCTCCTCTCCTCTGGTCCTAAGAGATCCCTGGCATTTTGGACCCCCTCCCCCCACCGCAAAGGGATGGGAATGGGAATACGCATACACAACACAAACCCGAACCCTGGATACACACAGCTCCTCCTTCCTCAGCGCTGTGTTTACATTTCTGTGACATGGCTGTGTGAAAGCTGCAGATGAAGGACCATGGAGCATGAGAGAGGAACAGCTGTGTGTGTGTGTGTGTGTGTGTTATTGAGATTGATGAAGTAGTAGGGCTGGGCCGTATGTGAATATTAGCGTATCGTTTTTTTAAAACTTCAGTAGTACCGTGTTGTTATGAATATGACCGTATTGTATTAATGACTTGACCAAATTCCGTTTGTGCCTGTGTAAACCCTGTGCACATGTGTGTATCATACATTTGTTGCATGAGAGAGGATAAAGTGTGGATGCTTGCATGATTTACCCTGAAAACTGTGAACTAATAGTCTTTGCAGGCGACCACAAACATTCCACTTGTCCTCTAATTTCTAAGCATCAGATTTTCAGAATTGGCTCTGGGGTAGCTTCAGCTGCAGTGAAGCAGGATTGCCTTTTTAGGCAGCCACTCGTGGGGGAAAACATTTGTTAAGACTTTTGCCAAACAGCTGTGCTTTTACTTTGAAGGCAAACAAATACAGTCACAGTTTTCACCTATTTCCTAAAAGGAAGACCTCTGATGCTCTGTCGCTGAAGCAATGACCATCATTTAGACTTTATACGTTCTCAGAGTTACAAAATAGCTATAGATGGATATTTACAATGACCGAGCGGATTTTGCTGTAAAAGACAAGGCTTCAGGTAAACTATCATGTCAGCTCATCTCCAGGTCTGCAGTTTGAGTTTTTCCCACTAGAAGGCGCTACTGCACACGTCAGAGTGATGGTGTCACGTCCGTCGCCCTCCGAGACGTGTTGGACACAAATGAGCAAGTCACAAAACCAAGATGTGTGGAAAGTCAGAGGTATTTTGAAGTCCTCACCAGAGACGGAGCTGCTCTGATGCTGTGACTCCCATTGGATCAATCACAATTTATTTGCGAATGTAAATCAGCTGAGTCTCATTCACAGTGAGTCGTAAGTGGCCTCTCCTTTGAACCAGTCACTGTTCGGGTTTTTCCCTCAGACTGCATTGTGCTGGGAATGCAAACATGTATCCCGGTCATGATCAGGTTTTTGATTGGGTTATGTTTTGCGTATGTAAAAGACCTTATCCCGGTTTCAGAAACCTGGATAAGACCTCGTGTCAGTTTTAAAAGAGTGGGAGATATTACCTGGAGTACTCCCACAGAAACCAGAATTCTGGGGCGTGTAAACACCTTTTCCAGGTTTCTGAACCACCTCACAGGGACTGAGATGGTGAGAAATCATGATACACCTGCAGGCAGACAATCATAAACCTGTGAAATCATGAAGGCAGGAATATGAATGAGGTTTAATGATCAAAAACAGGATACAAAGGCACATGTAAAACACTGACAGGCAAGATGTGCACATTTTCTGCTGTTCTGGGAAGTGTTTCATTCGCTGCATTTAGGACCCTTTAACGATAATTTGACGTAACATGCCTATCGAAATTCACGTTTAGCTCTTCATCTTCTCATTTCATTACAGACGAGGAATGCTGCGTAATTTCTCATCAAAGCGAAATGAAAGTTTGCGGATCATCCCAGCAGCTTAGTTGAAACTGAAGCACATCGAGGCTTGTCTGAGACCGCAGAGCTCTCAGTGTGGGCTATTGTCCAACGTGCAGCGTAAACATGCGAGTAGAGCTCCAAAGAAAGCAATTGTCCTAAAAATGAACGAAGCTGCCCGGGGAGAAAGAGGGAGAGGAGGGAGGTGTGGAGGAGAGGAAAGGATGAGTGGCATTCACCGGTGGCCTGACTCACACACACTCATATAGACACAAGGATCTACGCTAGAAGAAACAGCAGAGCTTCCCGTGTGTGCCGAGTGACGACCAACACTCGCTCTGCCCACACGCCCAGCAAACGCAAGATCACACACGCAGAATCATGAATATGAACTATGTGACTATGAATTAAGTGCTACAAGAACAAAATGGAAAGAAGTTTTCTTTCATTCTTGTCAGTTTCACACGTGCACACACACACACACACACACATTCGGTTGTTGCCTGCACAGCTCACATACTGAAGGTAAACACTGAATCACTCAGTCGGCGCAGCCTGTTCCCTCTCACCCAGCAATACTCTGGTCCTCTCCCTGTCTGTCTGTCCTTGACTCACACCCAAAGTGCTGATTTTAACCGCTCTGCTGTCCATGCTGAGCTGGCTGAGCTGGCTGAGCTGAGTGTAATGGGCTGTCTCGAGCTCTAAAGATGCACAGCTGTATATTTAGCCCTGGGTCATTTCCCCAGAGACTCTGCTCTCGGCTACGTTTATCCGTCAGGGGGGAAACTCCCAGCATTGCAAGCTACCTCTGCTTTCCTCAAAGAGTGGGCTGTAATTTGGTAAATTGGTCAAAGGAGCCACTGTGCTCATGTGAAAGAAAGCACATGGCACAGTGCTGGCACAGATGAAGACTCCAGCAGAGCTGTGGGTGAAAGTCTCGCTGATATGCTGTACTTACAGGAGAAAGACACGTGGCTGCGTCCACGGTCGCTCGCCATTCTGTGTGTTTTCGCGTGACAGTTTTTATAAGGACACTTGAACATGTGTAACAAGGCGGAAGGCTCCTGAACTCGGTCCTGTTGCAGATAATTAGTTCCTTTCTGTGAATAAGCTGTGTGTTGCATTCTGGCAGGGATGTACAGCTTAAAATGGTAATAAAGGGAGACTTATTAGACCTCTTTTTATCCAGAAACCTCCTGGACAAGAACTGAATTTGGCTAAACTTTAAGCTCAGCCTTTTCTTTGTAACCTTGTTGTGTTTTTGTCTTTGTAGAGATGTTATACATTCCCTCAAATCTTGTAAAAAAGGTTTTCTAAAGCTAAAAACGTCTGATAAACTTCTGAAAAAGTTCAGATAAACCAGAATAGGCCTAAAATTACCCTGCCTGGTGGACCGTGAGCAGAAGTTTTACAAAATGGATGCCAGTGTCAGTAGATTTTGACACAACACAGCTGTGGTAATGATCCACGACAACTTTCTCCCCTCCCAGATATATTCATTACAAGCTTTGTAGCAGGAAATACTGAACTTCTCTTCCTTCATTTACCCTACTCTTTGTCTATTACTGTGTCTGTCGCTACATTTCTACCACACTGGAGATCAGCAGCCCGTATTTAGCTCCTCTCATGAGAACTTTGTAATATGATGCTCAGATGACTTGGCTGAAGGTGAAGTCATGGCTCAGAGCTAGGGATGTGCTAAGGAGTCAGAAAATCTGAGGATCTACAGTGAAAATGTTTTCTTCCTTTTAAGTTGATAGAACTGCTGTTGGACCGATACACACAGAGTATTGGGCCTGATCAGAGGTGTGTAATTGGAGCTGTAGTGTTGGTGTTGTCACTCTCTGCAGGTGCTGCAGAGCTCTTGGCTGGAGATCTTTCGTAATTGTGTTTAAAGACCATGCAGGATTTTTGTGTACAGCAGTCTGCTCTGTGGTTGCTGGTGTGCCTCAGTACATGCAGGTGCAGTGCAGAAATGCTCAGCTGTTTGACAGAAACTCAGACTTTGTCATTGTAACATCAAGCTGCATGTAATTATGGACAAACACGAGAAACATCATTTTCTCTTTCAGAACTAATAATTAAACTGGTGTGTTTTTTTCCCCTCATGATTCAGGACTCTGCTGTGCATGACTGTCTCCATTGATCCCTCCATTGAGGGGACACTGAAGTCTGACAATTCACGTTAGATACACATTGTGTCAGCCAGTTAGCAAAGGGAGAATAACACAGACGTATGTGTACCGTTAATTTCTGTCTCATAGCTGTCTGTAAATCATTGCTCGTTTTTTGAGGCCTTTGTATGCTGACAGAGGAGGTTAAATAAAATTGGATGCTGCAACGCAGCTTTTTGACTTTCTGGTTTTCCATCCTCCTTAAAGTACTGATGGGACAGCTTGTTCTTGGTCAATAGCAAATACCCACAAGTTCACCAATGTTGAGCTTAACTTGAAAGTTTCATGGATAGATAGATAGATAGATGGATAGATACTTTATTGATCCCTAGGGAAATTCAAGAAAATAAACACACTTTTCAGTGGCCTGCAAAGCCCCCAATGGCGGTGGGGGGGACCTGTCCCGACTGGCGAGAGACGGGGTTACGTCCTGGACTGGTCACCTGACAAAAGACAGACAACCACACATGTGCATACACTCACACCGAGGGCCACAAAAAACAACACAAAAACATGAAAGCCCCTCTCCCAGACCCAGTGTTTGGTTTGTCCATTCTGGGCTTCTGTAGAAACATGACAGGCCTTGTGTAAGCGGACCTGCTGCCTCTGTAGATATAAAAGGCTCATTTTAAGGTAACATCAACACATCGATTCAAAACGCATCAAGATGAAAACATGATGAGAAATATTATATTCCATATTCCCTAAATCCTACACACTGTTGGACCTTCTAAGTGTGTGTTCTCAGGGTTTGATTTACAGCCAGCTTGTAAATGTAGACTTGACTGATGCTGTCTAGTTTTGGACATCACAGCCAGTAGCCTGTTCATCCATTTTGACTCTGAATGCCAGTCTGGGCCCTGAGGATTGACCTCGATTCTCAGCTTCACTGTGACACAGCAGATTCTGACTTGGAGTTTGAACCATTTAATCATTTGAGTCCATGAAACAGACGGTCCATGAAAGCCAAGACCCAGTCCTGGCTTTGAATTTGTACTAAGATGGACATTTATTGTTCATGGCTTGTGAGAACTGCCATGACGAAATGAAAAGTCTTTGATATCATTATGAACCTCAGCGTCACAGTTTCCCTTCAAATGTTTCCTTTGAAGACGTCTAAGAGAAACGTCCAACATTTTGCTGATACACAACTTCCCAGACTTTCTGAGTCACTTGCATGTCCCAACGACAGTTCACACACACACACACACACACACACACACACACACACACACACACACACACTCCGGCCATCTGGCTGCAATTATAGAAAGCGGAAAGACACATGTTAGGATATATCAGTGTGAGAATTGTTTGTGTCTGTTTTCCTTGGTGTGCACACAATAGGGCCTATTTGTGTGAAAATGCTTGCGGCTGCAAAATTTGGCCTTTGAGCAAATCCGCTGTCCACATCCGTCTGGTGTTTCCTTTTTCTTCCATTCACAGAAGTCACCCTGTCCTCCACGTGTCTGATGCACTGCAACACACCTGCCTGGTACAGAAAGCAGATGTCAGTCATGGTCTCACGTTAGGTTAAATCTCTAACTCTGTTGGTTGTCATTCTGTTGGTTATTTAATCACCATTTTCTTGATTTTTTTTTTGGTTTTTTTGGCTGTCTGTAAATGTTGTTATGTTGTAAGTTGGTATGTCACTGGGTAGGCTGGAGTTGAGGTAAAGTTAGGATGATTTTCTGGTCGGTGGTTTGCTCTGGGCGTTTCGACTCTGCACTCTGGGGCCAGCACAGTCAGACTATAATTTGCCCTTTGCATTTACTGTTTATATTCCACTGAAGCTTTCAGAACATCTCCTTGTGGGACTGTCAATGGCAGTTGTTTTCTGCATAAATGTTTTTTTTGTTTTGTTTTGGGTTTTTTTTTCCCAAGTCAGGCACTGGCAAGTTAAAACAGTTGTCTGATTGAATGAGAGCTGATGAAAGAATCTGACCAGGCGCTCACTGCCAACTTTCAATACTTTTTACAGTTTTATG
Organism: Scatophagus argus; assembly: GCF_020382885.2. Taxonomy (NCBI): domain Eukaryota; kingdom Metazoa; phylum Chordata; class Actinopteri; family Scatophagidae; genus Scatophagus; species Scatophagus argus. The sequence goes on along the minus strand of NC_058503.1, from coordinate 20,786,178 downwards.
AGCTGTTTGTGGGCATTCAAAAATCATTGAAGTTTAATACCATCCCCCCTGTCATTATTTCATAATTATTTAGATCTCAGTGAGGACAAAGAAGTCACACAGGTGACAGAAATGCGTTATGAGGTACAGTCAAACAGCTCTGAACTGGTGACAAATGGACAACAATTGCCATTAAACTTTTATTCATTAGATAATTTAATTTTTGAGCCTAATGGTCATTTTTGGGCATCCAACACCACAGTGTACATGCTGTGGTACAAGAAGACAAGACTTGCATTGAAATGTTACTTCAGCTAAAGTATGTGCATGTAGTCAGGAAAATATGCTTAAAGTATTAGAAGTGCTGAGTGCAGATTTCCCTGTGAGTGTCGTATTGCTGTATCTGATCTGTTCAGATGGTTCTGACTCCTGCATTAATTTAATGTTGAAGCAGGATTTTGCTGTTGAAGTTTGTCGAGCTGGAGCTCATTTTAAACTTTTTTGCACAGGACTGCAGCTAATGGTTATTTTATATTTTCATTATTTTGTCCAATAACTGACTGATTGGTTGGTTTTAAAAATGCAGAAAATAGTCACAATCATTCAGAGGAAAAGCAGCAAAACGTCACCTCCGACAAGCTGCAGCCGACATGTTTTCATGTTGAAAACTGCCAAAACATCATCACTATAGTTGACATTTCATTTCAATCGTTATTTCAGCTACACTTCTTCAAACTGCTTAATTTACAACAAAACATTTTATAAACTCATTTTTGTACAAATGTTTTTTTTTTTTGGTTTTTTTTTTCGCAAAGAACTGACCAGTGCAAATTTTAGGAAAAAAAAAAAGTGTTTAGGTGCGCTTAGCTACGGTTGCTAGGCTGCATGTTTCCAGGCTGGTCCTTGTTGTTTCTTTCCTTTTAAGTGGTTGGAATGTGATGACATCAAAGGAGTCAAAGTTCTTTTGATACACGTGAACACTGGATCTACTCCATAAATAGGACGTAGATTCCGTTTAATTTCATATCTGAATTTGCAGAACACGTTAGCAGCACTTTAAATCTAAGATGACGTGCAGGAGCATCGATAAAGTGACTCAAAGTGAAACAGCATCAGATAAGATGGAGGATTCGATTACTCTTGTGGAAGTTTATTCCAAAGAAAGCGTCATCTTTACGGTCACAGAAACTATCAAGAACATCCTGGAGGAACAGGCGAATAGTATAAGCGTCATCAATAAAGACGACTTCTCAGAACAAGAATACGAACAGCTTGTGTCCAGCACCTCCCAGGATACTAACGAGGCAACATCGGCGATTGTAAAAGACATAATGGAAGAGCTTGAGTCAGAGAGAGAGTCTGAACCAGAGGCCGAAACATCCTGCTGGAAGAAGGTGGGAAATAAAGTAAAGGCCCTGTTTGCTCTCCGATATGCCAGAGAGTCGATCATTGGGGTCATGGCCAAACTGAAGAAGAGATATGATTGCTGGACACCTGATGAACAGGCATCCCTGCAGCAGATACTTGATGTGGGGGGAGAGCTGGTCCGAGACATGATGTCGTCCATGGAAGATGACGAGATAAGAAAGGAGACAGCAGACACCTCAAGCAGCCAGAAGGAGATCTGTAATCAGCTGGTTGCTGCACTGTTCTGCCACCTCGGACCAAGGCGATTCTACGCAAATTATCTCATGGTGATCCGAGCCGAAGTGGACACATTTTTCAAGCTGATGTGGAACCGGCTCAACCAGGAGACACAAGAACAAGAGGAAAAGAGGAGGATGACTCTAAGCTTAATCAGGAGAGAGGTGGCAGATCTTTCAGCAAACACAGAAGGCCCGTCAGAAGAGAAAAGAGACGCAACAACAGCCACCACTGCTGTCACTGACGAACCAGCTGTCGGTGATGAAGCAGCTGCTTCTGCTATTGAGGAAGCAGCGGAGAGTGAGGAAATGCCTGCTTCTGTTGAACCAGCTATCTGTGAAGAAGCTGATGAAGAGCGGGAACAACTCTGCGATCTGATGGTGATGGCGCTTGTTAACCGGATTCTCAAAGATGACTGGATTCATGTGTCTGTAGATGAACTCAGGAACATCATCACAACACTCAAACAGATGCTCTTGAGGGAGATCGCAGACTCTGACATTATTGTCAAGCCAAGTGGCCGCCGTATCACAAAGATCACCAAGGCGGTAAAGAGAGACTTGAAAAAGAAGATGGTCGACTCAGGGACAGTCCGACTGAACCTGATAATAAAGAACGAAGATCTCTTCAGAGACATAACTGAGGGACTGAAAAAACATCTTACACCAAAGCAGAGCAGGGTTAAGAAGTTTTTCACAAGGTTTATTGAGAGCGTGGTCCAGCCTTTCACTGACTGCTGCATAACTTGCGCCAGAGGAAGGACCATGGCATTCTCAGGTTGGGCGGTATAGAGAGCTGAGGTCCCCCCTCATGTCCAACTGAACACTCTGTGCTACCAGGCTGGTAGCACAGAGTGTTTAACATGGATATGACACAGGACTTCAGGTTTCAGAGGAGCACAGATGCCTCAGTGTTAAACACTGTGGCCTCACAGCATCAAGGTGACGGTTCAATGCCAGGGCTTCATCTTCTTGCTGTGACGAGCCCACTGTGTTCCTCTGTGGAGTTTACTCCGAGTGCTTCGGTTTTCTCCCACTCTTAAATAATAATAATACTAATAAAAAATGAATATTATATATTATTGAGAGCGTGGTCCAGCCTTTCACCGACTGCTCCCTAACTTGTGCCAGAGGAAGACCATGGCATTCTCAGGTTGGGCGGTGTGAACCTTTTCCACATCAGATTATGTCCAAAAAAATATGTTCAAAAAAAAAACCCCAAACAAACAAAAAAGCTTAAATTGAGCAATATTATATGTATATATATGTATATATGTGTGTGTGTGAAAATTTGTCTTCTGGTTTTCAGCATAGACGTGCATGCAAATCAGATTAAGTTGTGCTGGTTGAAAGATCAGATTATTCTAACTGGGCTCATCATGATGAGTTGTTCTAAATGAACAAAGCAGATGGTGGCCAGTGCCGTACTGACGTGTCTTTGAAAGACAACATAAAATAAAGTTTTAGGCATGAAATGCTCACAGTGTGTTGGCAGTATCTGCAGCAGTTAACTCATGCTGTCCTGAACCTTTCAAAGCCACATGGCAAGATGTAAAAGGGCAGATTGGAGAACTTGGGAATACGGTCATCCCAATGGACTCTGTGCTGTATTTACTTTGTGTGCCACCCCACAATGTGAGGGAAAACAAAGATAAAAACTCCACCGATTGCTTGAAAAACATGATCTCAAGTCCACAGAGTGGAGCATGTTTTATTTTATACGTTACTCACATTCAGCCAAATAAACGAAACAAACTCATGTCAACATGGAGGCTTGGGAAGTCTTATGGACATATTAAATAATTTCTTGATATTTAACAGAGTAAAAAGCATATATACATTGTAGTGAACAGATTAATGGGTAATCGAAGTAATCTTCTGTTGCAGCACTACAGTGAACTATTCACTGAATTTTGACTGTGCTGTGAGCTGGAAAAGATGCTCGATGTTGATGTTGTACTGTGACGGGATCCTCATTTAGTGATCACAAAAGATCCAACTCACATGCACTCTTTGCTGTATCTTTTGTATTGTATTTCAAGTTTCAAGTTCTTTGTTTCATTTAGTCCGTAACATCTGTGCCTGTATGGAGGTCTGCGGAGAGCCGAGCCCACACCAGCTCATGACATCACGGTTTTCACCCTGATGTTTTCTTCTTCTGCTCTCTGCCTGTCTTTACCTTCATCTTTCTCCTTCTGTGCTCCCAAGCCAGCCTGTCCCTCTATTTCTTCTCTTTAATCTTCTTCTTTTCCCTGTCCCCTTTTTCTCTCCAGCCTTCCCTCTCTCTCTGACCATAGCTGTATATGGCGCTGAATAAGAGAGCTCCACGGATGGACTCTCTGGTCTTGGCTAATGGAAGTAGACTTGTCTCTTCGTGTAAATATTTGCACAGAGGGATTATAGATGGTCCCACGCATTCAAGGTGGAGCCCTGCTCTGCTCCAGGCCACATTAGGGCAAAGAATGGCGCTGAGTGTAGCTTCCACATAGCATGAGAGCAGATGATGTGACGTGACACAACATAACATAACATAACGTGGTGATAAAATGTTGCGGGTGTTGACCTCTCTCGTTTTTTCTGTTCCCGTCTGTCTTTTCTGTGCAGGCACCGAGCAGCGACCTCCCTCTCAAACATGTAGACACCATGGTGAGTTTCAACCTGCATGACGTTTTTGTCTTTTCACCTCACTCACTATTCACTCTCAGGTCCAGTCGCCTCTTTGGTTTACGTTACTGAGTCGAAGGAGTCGATTACTCTGACTCTGTGACGCAAGCAGACTGATCATGAGGACGGTGGCTTTTTTAGTTGCCATACACCTAATACACCATAAAACAGCTGATACCTTTATCAGTCAATTGCTTTGAAAAACAACAACAACTTGATACATAACAGTCTGTGAATCATTCATTTGTCCTTTGAAGTGTGCGTTGTTCTCTGTCTGCAGTTTGGACTGGCCTTATCCAGCACAAATCTAATCAACTCGTGGAATTTCCAAAGAAAAATTTCCACATATCGTTCACATAAAAGACACGTTCCAGCTTCCAACATGGTGACTTAAAGTGCTGTGTTGAAACAAGACAATCAGGGATTCCTGTGCTGGGCATCAAACCAGGCTGCTGCCTCCTGTTAGATGCTTCTCCTTGACTGTCTTCAAAGGTACATCCCTCAGTGTGAGCCTGAGGGCGTCACACTGAGGGATGAGCTGCTGATTCATCTGTGGGATGTAACGTGATGCAGAGTTTTCTGCTGGCGTCTCCTGTGGTGCACACACACACGCACACACACACATGTGCTGGAAGGCTAAAGGTGGAGGTCAGCTACAGAGTGCTGAAGTTCGTTAACAAACTGACATGGTTTTAGAAACTCTTAAACTCAAGTCAGATAGACACAAAAAGTGATGCAAATCCTGGACAAAGTACTGGATTGTAGTGCTGTATGTACAAACGTAAATAGTAAATAATAATTCAGTACATTTATATCCACAACTTCAAAGTCATCTGATGTTTGTTTTTTTGTATTGCAAGTGTAAGCGTATATACATTATGATTCACCACACGCAACCTTTTGCAAACTTCAATTTGCGGCCGTACATGCTGTTAGATAATTGACTCGATCTCCATGGGTTTTTGCCCTGGATGTATTGGATGGGAGCCCAGACGTCCCAGGTAGTGATGGGTAATAAGACACCAATTGCACACTAATTGTCCACATGTGGTTGTTTGAGAAAAAGTGATGGAACTTTATTGAAATGGTTAATCCCACTCCTCCATACGTGTGTGTCAGGTCAACATGTCAACATGTGCAGAAATTGCAGTACACATGTTGGCCATCGACTTCAGGCGTCGATGACACAACTTCCTGTGAGTTGTATTTTGTCTGGGAAAGGAAGGATCAAGTAACCGATTTAGAGTTGCCACCCAAAGCTAAGTATCCACTTTCTCCACAAGGACCAAAATAAACACAAACTTACCAGCGTTTGTGTGTGTGTGTGTGTGTGTGTGTGTGCGTGTGTGCGTGTGGGGGGCTGCTTGCGTTGGCATTTCCTATGTTATTCTTCAGTTTTTCCTGACTGCGTATACAGAGGATCACCAGCTTCTCTGCTTCTGTCAGGAAACCATGCAGGAGCTGACTGGGGTTATCAATTTTTGGTCTGCTTACTAACTAATGTGCAGAGTCTGAAACGCACACTGATTATAAGTCTGTATTCTGTCGGTGTGTTGGAGTGTGCATGAGTTTATGTCTGCGTGTGAGTGCAGCTGCTACTGTCTGGTCATGGGCTTTTGCTGTGTGGTTACGCCGTGACGTCTGGGAGATGTTTGGCCCACCTCGGAGCATCGAAGAGGATTTGTCTTATGACTACATGAGCTTCTCTCGCTTCACTGGAGCAGCTTGTAGCTCGGATGGTTGGGTGTTTGTCTGCTTCTTCACTTTGGTAATTCTTGCTATTTACTTTCTGGATGTAGACATTAAAAATGGACTCTGTTATTAAGTCACAAGGTGGCTTTGTGAAGGAGCAACTTTCTGCAGCCTTTAAAAAGTACCGACATGACATGTAGAATGAACTTCGCTCCAATCTTGGTGACTCTTCTTGTATTTGTGATGGAAAGTCTCATAGGAATAAGATTTTACAGTTGAATCCACACACATTTTAAAAAAAAATGACATAACACACAAAGCAATGAAGAGTTACAGTCAGCTGATTTATGTGTGAGTGTGTTTGTGTGTATACAAATGTGCTTCAGACCCCACATGTTCACCAAAAGACACAGAGAGAGAGAGAGAGTTTTCAGTTGCAATTTAGATCAGTACACAGATATGAAGGAGAGGGAGGGAAAAGTTGAATATGAGGGGAGATAACGTGATGGGAGGCTGAGGGGGAGGGTGGCCAGTGCACAGACAGAGAGGGGAGGAAAGAGAGAGCGAGAGAACACAGATCGGGCAGAAGGACGAGACGAGGAGCGCTGTGGAGGAGTCTGGTCTGAGCTGGAGCATGCAGTGGCCCGCTGCAGGCAGCTCCCCAAAATAGAGCCCTTGGTTTTTGTTTTTTTTTTTTTTTTTCCTTCCCTTTCTTCTTCTTCCCCTTCTCGTCCTCCGCTGCTCAGAGAAAAGGGAGAGGTTTCACAGAGGAATCATCACTGCCGGACAGAAAGCAGTGAGAGGCAGAAGGAGCTCCGAGGAGATGAACCGAGGAGGCTCTTTGAGAAGGCGGCTCTCCTCGCTGAGGGGGGCATGGCGATGGAGTACGGGCTACCTTTTCAGGAAGGTAGGGCGCGATGGAGGGGCGCACGGATAGACGGCTGGATGGATTTAGTCAACATGGGTGTTGTGGCTTGTACCTTTCTTGTCCGCTCCTTCATCGCTTGTTTTTTTTCTTTGTTATGGAATAGTTTCTCTCGTCTCCTCCACAGACTTTTACCAGCCCCCAACGTCTTTTGCCCTCCTTCCCTCCCCCCTTTGCTCCCCTGCTCTTTCTCAGATGGTTAATTTGAATGGCCTGCTTGTAAAGTCAACCTCCACAGATGGTTTTCATCTGGAAACAGGCCTGCTGGACCCCCCACTCCAGTTCCCACCTCCTCCCCCTCCTCCTCACCCACTACCTCGTCTCCCCCCTGTTCTTCCCAACACAAGTTCTGAAAGGAGCGAAGCAGGTCTCAGGGAGCAGATTGTGTGATGTTCAGAGCTAATGTTGAGGTTTCGGTCCACTGCAGAGCTGCCACACAGGGATAACGCTTTGGACATAAGAAACAAATGAAAGTATGATTTTTATTGTTGCTTCTTAAAATATTGCAGCTGTGATGTGGAAATGGAGCAACAATGAACTCAAGATTCACTAAACTTTATTGCTACACAATACGCTCTTTTCATAGCATCACAGTAGTTGAACATCATGATGTTTCTCAGTGACGAAAACATCAATGTGACCACAAAGAAAGTTCTTGTCTCGTTGCTGACCGTAGCGTCATTGTGACACTTTGATTTAGCCAGCTGGTTGCACTTTAACTTAAACATTGTGGCTCATAAAATGCTCTGCACACCAATTCAGACTAATTTGAAGCAAAAACTATGAATTAACTGCCATTTTTGCAGCACAATATAAACACGGTCTCCCCAAGACTCTCTCCCAGTCTCTAATTAAGATATTTGTTTGCATGCTGGTTGAACTGGTGGCACCATGTAACTCGTGCTGGCGTTCAGCTACCGACGTTTCTCAGATATGTTTACCTTGCTGAGGATGTTTTGATCACCTCTCAGTGGGCCTTTTAAGAGCGTTTTGGACTCTCTCATGTCTCATAGCTCCACTTTAGCGCTCTTAACCCTCTTCGTGCTCTGCGTCTGCCTCTGAACCCTCTCTGTTAGCCCGTTTCTTGCTCATTCATCTTTGTCCTCCTCTGGCGACTCTGCACTTTATAGCAACTTGCAACATACTGAAACGTTTAGGCCGAAGCACAGACAGAAAGTGGGGGATTTGCTTCGTATAGCCTCAGTCGAGCCACGGTCCCATGTGAATACTTGGGTGGAAGATAGAGCAAAGGCATGAAAGTGGATTTGCTGGGAACACAGCTTTATGTCCATTTTTGTGCAAGTGTATGGATGGATATTCATTCAGTCCACTGAGATAAAAGTAAATCTGTTTTTCCCCGCAGGAAATGGTCAAACTGTAGCCCTGCTGTATGCATGTAGCCTCCTTTTTTTTTATTTCCAGGACAGATTGTGCCAGTGTGGGCTTAGAAAGTTATGTACTCCCATTATCATTTCAGTATATTTCCCTGTAGCTCCACCAAGACTGCAGAATTCAGTTCAGCTGCAGGGGTTCAGTGAGCTGAAGGAGAAACTTTCTATAAAGCAGAGAGAATCTCTCGCATTCGTTCATCAGCGCAGTCTGATGTACTGATGTTCTCTTTTGATGTCAAGTTAAATCTCCTGGCTGGATATGTTTCATTAAGGTGTATTATTTACATTTTAAAGATAAAGTTGCTAAAAGATGTGAGACGTCTTTTCTCGTTTATCTGTGCAGCCTCATTTGAATGAACTTCCTGCCTGCTCGGCACCAGGGCCAATAGACTCACTCCAAGGGGGAAAAAGATCTCAGGGAGACATTTAAAAAAGTGTTTGGTTTGCACCAGCGACTCATCCTCAGAAATTCCCAAACTAGTTTTTGGTGTCACAATTTTTTTTTCTTTACAGCCGACTTGCAGTTTTTACGTGCTACTCTCAGTGTATTGCAAAATGAAAACAAATGTATTATTTATAATATGTAATTATTTTTTATTTATTAGCACATTTTCCCAAAAATCAAAATGTGCTCGCTGACAGACAGTCAGGCGTTAGGAGGGCAGAGCAGGCTGAAACTCATCCAGTGGTGCTCTTGACACTGGTGGTTAGCCAGCCAGTCTGATCTAATGGATGATGATGGATATCCCCCCCATGTGAACAAGTCCACATGACCTCTGACCTCCCCTCCGGCTGGTCTGAGGGGGAGGCGAGGCAGGCGAGGCCTAGTGGAGCCAAACACAGTCCATCACCTTCAGCCACACTTCCTCTGTGAGGGCTTCTCTGTTTTGCCATGTGACATCCCCCTCACATGGTGCTGCACGGGGGAGCCCCATGGCAAGGTGCATGTAGGCACTTCTGAAGAGCAAAAAGTTGAACTTAGGTTTAGTTTTAGAGGGATGAATCCAGTTTCAAACTACATGCAGCTGCCTGTTATGATGTCATACATCACAGCTTTGGAGCAAGTTGGTTCTTACACGTGTTTTACCTCATTCAGGTTCATTTCAGCCATGCTGAGTACTGGTTTGCTGAAGATATCCCGCTCACTGAAATGGAAAGTATCTGCAGAACTTTTGTAGCTCCTAAATTATACTACAAACTCTTCTAAATCTGTCATATTTTATGGACTTTATATATGGAAGTCTTAACACAAAAAATAACAAACAACCTTAACAAAGAACGGTTAGAAATAAAACTGGTGATGCTGAAGTGGTCTCCAACAAACTCTGGTGTTGGACATGTGGTATATTTTCATGTCTTGTCACTGTGAGTATATTTAAAGTACTGTTCGTATGAAAATTATCGGCATGGGCCACTGGTAAAGTTGGTGTGTTTCTCTTTGTGTTTTGCAGGGCTCAACAAAATCCTCCAAGAGTGTGGAGTCACGGCGCAGACCATCAAGGTAGGAGCTTCTCCTCTCTTCTGTTCTCTCAGAAGGAGGTGAAACAGATATTAAGCACAACGCTATGCATCCTCCATCACATCCAGCTTGAAGCTTTTTACATGAAAAGCTTAGATGTAATGTGATACCTGCTGATGTTAGCAGGGGAATTAGTGAAGCAACATGCCCCGCCATTGAACTGGACCTCACGCTGCTTTGTTGGACAAAAAGATATTTGGTGTCAACACCTCTCACCTCGGTCTGTAGGGAGTCGCAGATGTTGTCAGTTGTGCAATTAATGTGTAAAACCTGACACCACAACGGTTTGTGCTGTTGGGTTTGAGTGACAACTTGACTTCTTCTCTGCAAACCAAAGAGCTGACACGCGGTTATCGAGACAGTTCAGCGAGCGAGACATCAGGACATGCAGATCAGTCAAACATGTCCACTCAGGATTCTTTTTATCTGCTTATTGCTTCTGATTGTACGTGAACGCACCGCGTGTCATTCATTTCTGATGTTCCACTGTTGCAGAAATTCTTCATTGTGTAGTGCAGGTTTTTTTTTTCATTCAATTTAATATGCAAATTTGGAAACAGTAAGAGCAGTCAGTGGAAGAGCTGAGATATGACTTGCAGGTTGCAACTTGTCTCATTTCTACAGCTCATCTCCAAACTACACCTTTGAACCAATAAACATTTACCTGAAGACGCAGCTAAGGCTCAGTGAAGCACATGTACAATACGAATTTCAAGTTTGAAGTTCCCGTTTGCATATTAACGGTTTGAAGTTGCTGTCTTGTTCTCGGGAATATTTACTCTGTTGCTCAACAACAACGTGCAGGTAGAGCTCTGATCAAACTGAGCTGCTTTTTCTGTTGGGTGATGGTCGCTTGGGGACAGCTGAACACGTTTTATCACCTTATGAAAGTTTTTATGCTAAGCATTTAAAAAAAAAAAAAAAAAAAAACCTTCTGGACAACCAACAGATGTAAGTGGGATCATTGTCATCACTACTGGTGGTAAAGTCACCAAAGTGAGTTGCTGATTCAGTCCCAAACACCAAAACGTTGAGCTAAAACGGCTGTGAGGGTTCATGGATAGAGAATAAGCGATCTTGTGTTGACAAACTGAGTTCAACCCAGACTGATCACTGACCCCTGAGATCATGAGAAACTGCAGGTATTCAGCATCAGGAAGACTGATGACACAAGCTGGGATCAAGGAGGCCTGTCAGTATTTTAAACAGAAGAGACACAAGTCCCGCTTGTCCCACTTTTATTACTGAGAAGTATCTGGCGAGATTTTTTACGGCCTAAATGTCTCAGGTTTCCTAATAAAACATTCTCGATTCAGTTGGTGTTTTTCCAAACGCACAAATGAGATCACTGCAGCGCTGAAATTGAGCGTGTGGAGATAATGCGTCATTCGTCAAATGCGATCTGCAGGGGAGAAAAAAAAAGGAGCAATCGCTTCATCTCTGCAGCTGATGAGAAGCAGGTCGGAGCTCAGCCGGGCAGCTCATGCTGGTGGATCTGGAACAGCACCAAACCACTGGTCTGCATTGGCCCTGACTGCACCCAGAGGCCTGAGATGTGCAAATGCAGAGACAGAGACAGAGATGCAAACTCAAAAAGGATAAAAACAAAGGAACAGAAGTTGTGCCTAATCAGGAACCTAAAAAGCTTTTCAGGCAAAATCCAAAGTAAGATGTTTGTCGAGACACATGAGGGAGAACATGTGTGACGTATCAGCTGCTCTTCTATCACTAGTGATGAATAATTTCCAGTAAGCAGCTTTTGAGTGGGTCCAGATGTACAGCGCAGAGCAGGTTACAGTATTTGTACAGTGAACCTGAAGAGATCTTTTCTCCCAGACATATGAGCAATTTCCTGTGGGGCTTTTCACAGCTGACAAATATGGGAAATATGCTGCAGTCTGGGCGCTAAGGGCCCAGACACCTCTCCCTCAGCCTCCCCGCCTCACAGCCCACGTCCTCTGTAGAGATTTTAAAAAAGATCAGATCAGCTCGGCCACCTAAAGGAGTTCAGCCCGAAATGAAGAATCTGCCGTGGTCTTTTCAAAGTAGGAAGAAGCTGTTGAAATTAAAGCAGTAGTTCCGCATTTAGAAAATATACCTCAAGTCAGATGAGAAGATTAACTCTCATATTTGTCCAGTAAATACGCAGCAGCAGCCAGCGGCTGGTTAGCCTGGCTTAGTACAAAGACCGCTAACGGCTTGTTTGGCTCTGTCCAAAGCTAACCGAAATGTAAAAGTTAGAGATGGGTTATGTGCAGGACTGGTTCTTGGTGCTGATGGGGACCAGGTAGGAGCCAGGCTAGCTGTTTCCCTTGTTTTCTAGTCTTTATGCTAAGCTTATGCTCAGCTTTATGCTGATTTTTATCACTGGCCAAACTCTAAAGAAAATCTAAAACATTTCTCACAAGTAGTATCATTTGTGGCAAGTCATGACGACAATGAGATGAGTGTGAGACTCAATTACAGATCAATTAAGAATTTCGACTCTGAGGTGGTTGAAGAGTAAGCGACTGAGTTATTTGGACTCTTCCTTTACAGTTACTTCCTCTTTTTTCAACTTCATCTGACTGAAATCACATCTCGGCTAACTTTGTTTTTCCACATCAGCGACGATCACGTTTGGTTTGGTCTGTGATGCACACACGCAGAGTAAACTTTATGCTGCAGTGTTGTCCTAATCTGACGTGTTTGTCTACTTAATCATGTTGTCCTCGCTGAGTTTCCTCTGTCATTGTCAACTCTTGTTTAATGCAGGGGAGAGAGTTTACACTTTGGAGACAAATTTGAACCCCTCCGGGACTAAATGATGCCTCTGTGGACTTAGTATTCATGTGGTGTTTTTCTTTTCCGCATCAGGTTTGTTGTTGTTTGTTGTAGACTGTTGTGTTCAGCTGAATCTGGAATGTAATTTACGTAATTTGCTGCATTAAGGACGCATGACTTTCAGTGTAACAAGCAGCAACGCCACTGTTTTATGCCTTGGCTCCAAATTAGCAACTCTTTGGACTGATTGGGGTTAAAGTACAGAATAACCTGAAATCCCGTCATAATACTGCTGTTGTCTTGTGACATCTCAATGAAAGAAACAAGTGTTTCCATATTAAATCACAGGAATGAATCACGCGGCGCTGACTTCATCTGTATTAAACATTTCCACCAGAGGATTTTTGGAAACGGATATTTTTTTTAGGGGATGATGAACAATTCACATACTTTACTCTTAAAATAACACAAAGGAAAATGTTAATATAAAGAAGAGCTTATTGCCTTACTGAGAGGAGGATCCATCACTTGAGTTTGTTTTTTTTAATAAGATGTATGGTCATGGATAAAACCCCTGTGAAGACATGGTACATAGAAACAGAGAAGGTCTTAGCATAGCCTTGTCCCGGGTGTGCTATGCTTAAAGTGATCACACACTGGCTGACCTGATGTTTATAAATCACATGTGCTGCATTACTTCTGGATATTAAGTTCCATGCTGTCTTTTGCGGTCCAGCAGCCCACCTCGGTCTTGGAGCTGTGGAGCTGCTGATATGCAAAATTGCTCAGAGCAGTTCAAACAAGCCAACGCTGTGGGGTAAAAGCTTCTCTGCCTGTCCGACAGGAGTGCGAGTCTGCTGCAGGCCCTGGAGGAGAACTACGAGCTGGACCTGATCTACATCACAGAGAGGATCATCTCCGTCTCCTTCCCCAGCAGCGTGGAGGAGCAGAGCTACGCCGCCAACCTGCGGGAGGTGGCCTCCATGCTGCGCTCCAAACACGGCCACAACTACCTGGTAGGTTTGATCCTGGCAGGAATTGAACTTTCAGTAACTTGGAGAATGAAAGAGGCAAAGAGCGTTCAGGCAGGGACATGAGAGCTGACCTCAGTCCCAACCGCACATCTGCACACATTCACTCAGCAGAGCGCTTATGTAACATCTGTGTGCGTCCCTTTACGTCTGTGTGTGTTGTTGTTGCAATCTGGTCTTCACTTGCCAGTGGCTGCTGCTACACGTCATGCTGAAACCTCACCACCCAAACTCCCAGCCTTCCACTGTAGTTTATAGATTTAAAGGGACAGTTCACCCCCTAACTGTGTCTTGGCTTGAGCTGTGAGTTTTGGAGATATCGGCTGTAGAGACGCCTACCTTATGAAATTACATCCTGTTTTAATGGCTTTTTTTTTTTATTTTTTTGGTTTTTTCCAAGTAATCTAAAAGTAATCAGTACTCAGATTAGATTCCTGTTATAATCCGAGCACATTACTAATTCCTCAAAGTGCCATGTAATTTGTACTCAGTAACTGACTACAATTCAAAGTAGTGTGACTCAACCCTGATTACTCTTCTGCGTCAGTACGATGTGATGGTAAATATATCTAATTATATTGTTTATTTTTACTTCTGTGTTAGCTCTTCAACCTCAGTGAGAAGCGCTATGACATCAGCCAACTTAATCCAAAGGTAAACCCAACAGCCTCCCCTCCTCCACCCTCCCCTCCTCTCCCCTCGCTTTCTCTCACTGACTGACAGTCTCTCTCTGCTCTCCTTTGTCAGGTGCTGGACTTTGGTTGGCCTGACCACCATGCTCCAGCCCTGGACAAAATCTGCAGTATCTGCAAGGCCATGGACACCTGGCTGAGTGCGGACAGCCACAACGTGGTGGTCATTCACAACAAGGTGAGGCTAAGAGCCGAGCGGATGCCATGAGAGTGGGGCGAGTACGTAGGCAGTAGGTGGTGCTCGCCGGCTGCTCTCAGGACCCTCACTTCCCCTGAGGCTGCAGCTGTTTGCTGTGTGTGTGTGTGTGTGTGTTTCTGTAATGATGTCCTCCCTCCCTGAAACACCGACATTCAGGGCGGTGTGTTTGTGTGACAGAGTTTGCCTCTTTCTGTGCTTGTTTGGGTTCGTTTGCGCTGGACGAGGGTTAGGAAAGCGCAAATTAGGGGGTTAAGTCGCTCCACTCATCATGGCTACTTAAGTTTATTTACCCTTAAACTCCCAACAATACCATAAAAATTGAATCGACCAATGTTTTCCTGCTGTTGCCTAAATTTAGTTGCATCACATTATAGCCTTGAGGCAAACCACACTCATCTGGCTCCCAAGAACGCCGAAACAAACCATAAAAAGTATGTCCAAATACAACTACCAGGCCAAGGTCCCAACTGTAATCCCTAATCATTTTCACGTTGACCCTACAGTGTTTCTGATTGTGTTTTGCAACTTAAGAATTAACCAGTGAATCCTGAAGCTCGGTGCCTCATTCCAACATGTTCCCACGGGGAGGTTACAAACAAGTCGGCTGCCATAACAACTGCTGTTATTTTTCTGCAAGTTGAGTAACGCTGGTGATGAGAGCGAGCGCTTGTGGTGGTCACTAAGGAAGCAGGCCGTGTTGGGTTTCCACATGTCAACAAATCATTTCCACTGGGCTCCACGCTGTTTAAGCGGCTGTGATATTTATAATGTGGAACACACTTATCCTCCACAGCGATCCTTGTTATAAAGATGGATAGGCGTGTAAAGCACTTGCAATCTGAGACTGGTTTGTGGCAGTAGTAACATGTGCTTGGACGCAGTCAGTATTTTTTTTAACCAGATAAATTACAGGTACTGTCACCAATGGAACTTTTTTATGATTTAAATTGATATCACAACTGCGAGTAAATATCTAAAGGGGTACTCCGCAGTCAGCTGTGGTCAACCCTTGAGGTGCAGTGTTTAGCCTGTAAAAACAATTTTAAAATTTCTTCTGTGGTTAAGGAGGCCCTGATGACATCATGTTTGACACTTTAAATGTATAACAGAAAGCCTGAGCTACAAACTGAATGAAAAGATGTGAGCATTTACTGGTCTTAGCCAAAAGATGTTCCCAGGTTGCAACTGCAGGATCCTGCAATTTTAGGTTCTGGCCTCCACCAGGAACTAACACTGCAACATTTCAAGTGGGAGGTCAATAGTTTAGAGTACATTCCAGTGTTTTTCAAAATCTCTTTTAGGGTGATCAGTTTTGTAAATTGTTCTTGGGACCCGATTGTGGCATTGAAGCTCAAATCTGTAGTTGATTTTTGTTTGATGTCTTTTCAGGGCAACCGGGGCAGAACCGGAGTGGTGGTGGCAGCCTACATGCATTACAGCAACATATCCGCCAGGTAGGCATATGAGCCCGTGTGTGGTGTACCTGCACAGGGTCAGTAAAGAAAAACATGGAGGAGGAGGAGGAGGAGGAGGAGGAGAATTTAGAGAAAATAAAAGGTAAACCATCGATGTTCGTCACAAGACTTAAGCCCACATCTGAAGCACAGACACGAGATGTGATGAACAGATGAAGGAGCATTAGGCTGAAGAACAACGGTGTCATTTGGAGAAATCCAGGAAAATGCGTTTGATATAATAATTATGAGCATAAAGCAGTGAGTTACCTTAAAAGTCACAGGATCATGAGACTCACATTAAAAGTGCCACTTTTTTTAAATTGCATTTGTTTTCATATATTCCAAAACAGGGCGTTCTGTTACAGAAGCCCAACAGCAGAAAGCGCATGACTCCCTGTTGTTTCTGAAAGCAACACTGATTGGCCAGAAAAAGATAAAGTTAACACTCTTCCTGTGAAAGTATTAGATTTCTCTATAATCCCATTATCTCACTAGTCAGTTCAAAGCTGCCGTGAAGTCGCTTTGAAACCTTGAATAGCAGCCAGATGCCTGAACATGAAGAGACGTTGCGTAAAACACTGCATTAAGATGTTTTGCTGTGTGTAATGGAGGTCAATGGAGGCAGAAGCTGTCAGGCATAAATACTGA
The DNA here is from genome assembly GCF_020382885.2 of Scatophagus argus. Taxonomy (NCBI): domain Eukaryota; kingdom Metazoa; phylum Chordata; class Actinopteri; family Scatophagidae; genus Scatophagus; species Scatophagus argus. Next base: position 20,769,575 of record NC_058503.1, on the reverse strand, counting down.
GGCCACTTGTGTGCGGTATCACAAGATTATGTGCACGACTAACATTGTCGCAAACACTGCATGACATGATAGGAAACATGATGAATCTCTACACCCACACTAAAGAATGTATCACACCTGTGTGATGATCTAAAGGGAATTTCCTCTTATTATTTTATTATATATCATTGTGCCATCATGTTTCATTCTTCATTCTTAATGATGGAGTGAAGAGTGATGGTGTGCAAACATTTCAGATTTCATTTTACTGTATACACCTGAAAAACCGGATTCAAACATCACATATACCGAAGTGGAAAGGTCCCGTGTGCAGGACTTAGTGGCGTCTAGCGGTCGTCTCACCCTGTCCCGCGGTGGTCACTAACAATGAGACCGTCTCTGCAGCCAGTGCTTAGTTTAGTCCATCTGAGCTCCTGTAGAAACATGGTGGACTCTGTGGAGGAGGACGCACTCCCTCTGTGACTACACACACACTTAGGACACACACGTCCCCAAATATCTACACACCGGACATTTAAAAGTGAAATAACCACACGTGCACTGACCAGACTTCTCCGTTGTGGTGCAGTGCGGATCAGGCACTGGACAGGTTTGCCATGAAGCGCTTCTATGAAGACAAAGTGCTTCCTGTGGGCCAGCCATCTCAGAAAAGGTCAGTGTTGCCTCTTTTGTTCTTTGTAGTATGAGTTTGACCCAGAAGTGAACTGACTCACAAAAAATCAACAACAACTTTACTTTTCTATCAGTTGAAAAGCTGATTTAATTAATTTTAAGTTTCATGCTGATCTTCTCTGGTTTGTTCTCTACCAACGCTTTAGGAAAGGAAAAATATCCACTTAAGTGTTAAATTCGTCACTCTGTTCACCAGCCAGTTGCTAGCTTTTATACTGAAGACGGCTGAATGGTGTAGCTGGAATCTGTGCTCATGGGAAAACTAAAGAGGTTAAAGGGGGACAACAGAGTTTGGTGGAAAGTTTCTTGCCGACTCTCTCACATCACAAACAGCCGTTTAATTCAGTGTTAATATAGATAAAAGGTTCATTAGTTTAGCTTTATTGATTGAGGTGCACGACTGGCTCATTCATGACTGACACGTTGAAAGCATTTGTTGTTAGTAGCAGTTGTAGTGATGAACACAGGATTATGACTTGGAATCCTGATACAAGCTGATAGCAGGACATTCGTGTTTTCCTTTTCTGCACCGCTGCTTTGCTCAGGTATGTGGAGTACTTCAGCGGCTTGCTGTCCGGACACATCAAGATCAACAACAAACCGCTGTTCCTCCACCACGTCATCATGCACGGCATCCCCAACTTCGAGTCCAAAGGAGGTGAGTCTCACTCACACGCAAGTATTTCCACACACGTTCTTTATCTTTTTTAACTTTTTGAAAATTGTTTTCCAGGTTGTCGTCCTTTTCTCAAAATCTACCAGGCCATGCAGCCTGTGTACACATCTGGGATCTAGTAAGTCTTAAAACACACTTACACTCAAATGCTTTTACAAGATTCCAGGGATAGCAAGTTCCTAATGGCTCAATAATAAAACCCCTGATTTTCCTTTATAGCCTTTCCCTCAACTCCCCAGCCCCCCAATATACACATACATCATCCCTCTTGCCAGTTTACTCTCTGTGCTTGCCTCACATTATTGTATTTAGCTAGCCTCCCCAGCTGCAGGCTCTTGTTTCCCTACTTTAGATCCCGCAATCACTTCTTGTATTATTTGTGACTGGAGAGCCAATGAAACAGGCAGTCAGGCATCTGTGTGGACGCCTGCAGGGTTTTTCTGCCAGAGGACCCTGCTGGTTCCCAGGGCCAGACAGGAAATAATGGATTCTGTGCTTTTGTTGTTGTTTTTGGAAGAGAGGAGGTTAGAGGAGAGGACAGGAGAGGTGAATCATGTGAGCAAGTTTGAGTTCAACTTTGCTGATGCTGATTTAGCCACAGTATGCGATGGTTACAGCCCAAATTTGCACATGTGCAAAGCATTGGTTGTAGCTGCTGCTCGTATTTTGTGACAAATTAAAACGTTTGCTCTGATTGGCTACGAGCTAAATCGTACAGATAGTTATTTTCTTCCCCAGTTCGGGCACAAAATGATCAAACGGAAGAATCGACTGGGGAAGCATGAATGCTGCTTTGTGTTTAGGTTGTTTCTTTGTTTTTTTTACTCTGCAGCTTTAAAGTCCCTGATCCTTCTGTCCTGTCCATATTTACTCATTTCCCCATTTTTTCCTTACAGCCTTTATGAAGTTACTACTGTACATAGTGAAGCCCGCTGGTGTTGAACCGTTTCTACTTATACAGCGTCAGTGCACATATGCCTCCAGACTCTCAACCCCTTGCAGACCAAAATCATGTTCCTCCCCACTTCCTCTCACATGATCCCTATTAGCATTCTCCACCCTTTGATCCGACTCTCCCAGTCAGACAATCATGTAGACACTAATACCCAAAATTAGCCCAGTGCCGCACTGCGGTTACGCCCTGCGAAGGCCACTGTTGAAGCAAATAAGGGATTTTCAGTAGACTGTGTGGATCATGTGCATGTGGTTCTACCCAGACAAGCAACTTCAAAAAGAAAACTGATGGCATGGATTGTGCTGTGATCATTTTCACAGCAGTAATTATTAAGGCAGGCTCACTCTCTAACACATTGTGGCTATTTTCTCTCACAGTAATGTTCAGGGTGACAGCCAGACCAGCATCTGCATCACCATTGAACCTGGTCTTCTTCTCAAAGGAGACATCCTGGTAAGAAACTCTGGAAATCTTTCTTTTCTTTTTTCTTTTTCTTTTTTTTGGGGGTTTTTAATCTCAGTGGGTCAAGTGTGAAGGCAACAGGAGCAAAGCTTATTGTTTCACTTTTCTGCCAGGTAACATGTCGGATATTAAATTATGCTGAACACAGAATTCCCATGAAAATAGTTGCAGAAATGTGCAGAGGATGCACAGAAATGCAGATTTTTTTTAAATTATTTATTAGTAATGACACTGAGTGTGTGTACTGTGTGTGTGTGTGCTGTAGCAGTTTATATTGTCCAATCACAGAAGAAGCAGTGCCATTAAAAACCTCGGGGAAGACTGTTGGACTGGGTCCTATAGCTCAGTTTATAGACCCTCATTAGCACACAATATGTTGGCTGGAAACTATGACGTCAAAATACCAACGTACTTCCTTTCCAACAGCGTTTGGGATACACAGGGTTCCATTTTAGGTTGACATATTCATTTAAAAGTAAGTTGTCAGATGGGCACTTTTAATGAGAGATTTTCACAAGATTTTTATAAAATTGTTCTTCTCTGTGAAGTAGCACTTGTGGCTTATTTTGCATTTAGCACACATCAGCAAACTGTCTGCTTCTGCTGTCATTCAGGCCATAATGTTATCCATGAGATGTCCTCAGGGCTCACAGTCTCAGCATGGAGGAATTCAGAGGAGCTGTTGTGTTTTGGCCCCTCCCCTCGGACCCGAGCTCGTGTCTCATGCTTTATTTAAGACGGACTAATGGATTCTGCTGAATGCATCATCTCACTGAGCTGTGCCTGCTGATGCTTGTTATTATTACAGTAATACAGAGGCGCTGTGGCCTTATGGGACAAATGGGACAGATGTTGGCCAGCTTGGAGTGTGCGGTCCTGCGTTTAAAACTGCACTGATGTGTGCTGGTGCGGTGGAACTGAGATGTGGATAACGTGACTGCCAAAAAATTACTAATTACTGACTGGTTAGATGAAAAGAAGATAATCACAGAGGAAAATCTTAATAAACATGATTTGAATTCTTTAGGTTTTGGCTGTTTTCTTCTCTCATTGGCTGGTATTAGTCACTTTGATTCCAAGTTCAGTTTTAAGTAATGAAAAAGCTAAAGACTTTAGAGCCATAGCTCAACGTTTTGGGCAATGTACTCGTTCACGCATTGAGACTGGGTGAAAAGGTCTGTACTGTAAATATGAAGCCTGAGCCACAAGGTTAGCAAGCTAACTGAGGATGGAGCAATATTTCAGGGACTATGCTGGTACGGCCATGTGAATGAAAGCAGTAATATTGCAGGGACAAGCACGTGAACACGGTTACATACCTCACAAACATGTTGAAAGTTAAATTTGCAGTGGACAGGAAAGGCTCCTTGCCCACCATGTTTCTAAAAAATAATAGAAGTAGACGTACATCCGGCCTTGTCCCATCGACTACTTCTTCTGTTGAGTTTTATGGTAGTTGGCGTCCACGTGTTCCATTACTGCCACCTGCTGGACCGTCCTCTGGCCCATCTGTTCCAGCCATTGCTGTGGCGCGTGGAAATGTTACTGAACGTAGCTGCACGTGTGAAAGAGGCTTCAGTCTTCTTATTTATTTATTTATTACAAATTACACAAATGTTAATCGGTCAGCCTTACTGGAGTGCACCAATCTTCTCATCAACGAACCTGAGTTAGGCCGCTCCATAAAATGTTGAGCTATTGCTTTAACATTAATATTTTTTGCAATTTATGCACCCGATGAAGGAAAAGGAAAGGGCTTTGGTTAGTTTCAAGCCTGTGCGTGAAGATTAAAATTTGTTTGGGCTACATTTAAGCTTCCAATGAATGTTTTCCTCCTCGTGTTTTTCTGTTCTGGCTCAGCAGCATTGTTTTGCTCATGAAACAGACCCCTCGGTGGGAGGTTTGCCATAGCCCAGAAAGCTGCACTAAGCCACAGGATATTCTGCTTTGCCTTCCTCTCAGCCTCAGTTCTTTATGTGTTTGTGTGGATTGGGAACCTTATGTGGCTTTGTCTTATTTGGCCACACAAGGAGAAAAAATAAATCAGTTCTACCTTCCTCAAAGTTGTGTTTGAAAAATGAGTTTTTAGCTGCTGCTGATTTCCTGCAATATTTTTCTGTATTATGTCCAAAGAAACCTTTAAAAGCTCATTGTCACAGTAGCAGTGGGGTTTGTCAGTTTATTTATGCTTTTCTGTCTGAGTTTGTGAGCTGTTCAGATTGAGGGTAAATAATCCTGCAGTACCTGTAAGAACCTGACAGGTCCAGGCTGCCCATCACGAAGCGGCAGGAGGGAGGAGATTTTCCTGTGTGGGTTTTTAAAGCTGTTGGTGCTGGGAGAAACTGGTCAGAGAGAGAAAAGGCCCTGAAACAAGATGGCGTGTGTCAGGCTCATGTACACTGCTTTGTTGAAAGCTTCGTCCTGTAACGCTTGTTTTATTTAACATTCAGTGTACCTGTTGAGCTACTGAAGAATCTGTGCACCTGCAGTCAGACCAGGTTAAACTGACCAGTTGAGCTGTGTTGGTCCTGCTTGTTCAAATCCAGTTTGGTTTGAATTTCTCCTGACGGTTTTCGCCCTCCAGCTCAAGTGCTACCACAAGCGCTACCGCAGCCCGTGTCGAGATGTGATATTCCGGGTGCAGTTTCACACCTGCGCTGTTCACGACCTGGGGATCGTCTTTGGGAAAGACGAGCTTGATGAGACATTCAAGGGTAAGAAAAAGTTCTCAACTTTTTGCAGTAGTGAGTACCTAATGAGTCAGATTTACACCTCTTCAAATATTGCACCATTATAATATGCTATCTGTTCACTGTTGTAAAGACTGTTGATGTAAGATTAAACATTTCATCATTCTGCTGAAAACCAAAGACCCAAAGACTCCTTTTTTTTTATTTCCTGTGTGCAGATGAAAGGTTCCCAGAATATGGAAAAGTGGAGTTTATTTTCTCCTTTGGACCCGAGAAAATTCATGGTAAGAGTGCACTGGGGCATTTTTCACACTGTATTTCACCTTCATATGTATGTGCTTTTTCATTGACATGTAGTATGTAGTAGACAGCAGGGGATGTCAGCCAGCGTGATGCCCTGAACCATCATATTTCTGATTTCCTTTTAGTTGCAAAAGTTTGTTAATTCAGTGAACAAAAACACTGATAGCTCTAACTGAAATCAGTCATAAATCAAATAAAGGTAATACGTGTTTTCACTGTAGTAAAGTAAAGGAGAACATTATGGACTCATTCATTTTCACATTTTGAATGTGGTCTTTTTCCTTCTTTTTGACGATTTAAAGACATTCACGATGTCTGCTCTCTCTCTCTGTACTTCTGGTCCAGGTGTGGACCACCTAGAAAACGGGCCGAGCGTCTCGGTCGACTATAACACACAAGATTCTCTGATTCGCTGGGACTCCTACGAAAACTTCAATCAGAATTATGAGGACACCGCAGACGGTAAGTAGAGCTGGACAATAGATTGAAACCCAACAGATTCTGTTCTGCATGCATCACACACACACTCACACGCTCACACACACACTGAGACAGTCCGAACATCATCAAGTGTATACACAAGCAGCAGTTGGTAAAGATTTGACTCGGTATCAACCTCGATGCACAAAAAGCACAATTCAGAATGAATACATGTAGAGACACAAACCCACACGCAGAAGGCAGAACTCACTGTGCTCCCCCTCGTGTGTGTTGTAAAGTTAACGAGGTTGTTAATTACACTGACTCTTTACAGCCGTGGTGCTTATGGCCACTTTAGGGTACGCAGTAAGCTTTCCTACAGCTTGTGTTTCTAACTTCAGCAGACAAATGATCAGACGCATGAACCTGCCTGAGACTCGTTGCTGCTCACTTTTCTCTCATTACTTGAACTTTTCGGTAGGATTTAAATTCTCACAACAGACACAAGCCGTATCTGTTGTTTACGCTGTACGTGTGACTGTGGAAATGCATTTCGGAGCGTCTGAGAGGAAGTTGGGATTTTATTTTAGCTTCTGTAGTCTCTTTCTCACTTTCTCTGTCACACAGAAACAGCATGTAACGAGGCTGACCTCTGGAACAGGACTGTTTTAGTCTTTGTGCGTGACAGAGGAAAGATTCAGCCTGCATCCTAACAGGCTTTGAAGACTTTGTCACACTTTCTTCTCTTTAAAACTCCCACACGACAGGGTCAAACTGAAGGCACATTGAAGTTCAAACCAGCGATTGGGTGTTTTGAAACGCTTGATATCAGTGTTGTATGATCAGAGGTATCATATCATCATGGGAAGAAAGTAAATAAAAAAAAGGAAGTCTGTGGCTCATGCGTGTATCAGAAATCAACATAAATAAGCAGCGCAGAGTTTTCTTGGATGTAAATAGTAAATTGTGTTGTGAAAGAGAGGAGAGGCATCGATACCACTGGAACCATTTGTGGTGAAATTGTGACCGCAGAGCAGCCGAAGGCCCTGTGGGACGCGAGCGCAGTGCGAGACATTCCTGCGTCCAGCCACAGGCATGGACAGAGTCTTCCTGTTGAGGGAGCGGTGGTCACTCTGTGGCCAAAGTGCTGCCTTCTCTGCCACCCAAAAAAAGGAAGCGAAGCTACGCCCTTAGCGATAGCAGCGAGCTGTTGTTCTGCCTCTCAGAGAACCGCGGGTGTCGGGGCGCTCGGCTTGTTTGTTTTTGTTTTTTTTTGTAAAGAACAAAACAAAAAGCTGATATCTTTTGATAATGGCGCAGAGGAATTTGTTATGTCTTGATGGTATTGCATAACCCTGAGGGAAACCGATGTGATCTGGTATGCATATGGTTATGCCACTTTGTAGTGTAAATCATTATTTACAGATGCAGTGATTACATGGTCATTTGCTGCATGAACCCACATCGATTTTGCAGTCCATTACATGAGCTCATGCAGCTCTCGTCCAGCACCTGCTCAGACTCGACTTGTCTGGTGGCAGTTTCACTCCTGCTTGTGCAGGGGATGCAGGACAGTAACTGAGTGTGCAGGACGTCCTTATCGGAACGCAGTGGTGGATGAAGTATTCAAATGCTTTACGTCAGTGAAAGTAGCAGTACTACAATGTAAAATATTCTGTTCAAAGGAAAAAAATCCCACATAATATTATTTCTAACCACTGGTTATCAGTGTTGGGAAAGTTCACTTTCGACATGAACTAGTTCAGTTCACAGATTTTAAAACGAACTGGTTCAGTTCATGGTTCATAATACAAAATTTTGAACTAAGTTCAAGGTTCCAAAAACGAACCAGGTCATAGTTCTTTTTTTCTTCAATACGCTGCTGTGAGCTATTATTTGTCAAAATTATTGCCGCAGCCCATAAAGAACTACAGACAGCAATTATTTTATCAGTTCTAACACTGAAACTGTGTGGTCTGGGTCAGTTGTGCCTTTTGCATAAAATTCTTTCAAATAGTCAAACGCCGTGGAGTCTGAGCGGTCCGAGCTCGCGCTGCCTTCGTCCACGCTCCGTATGTTGATGACGTATTTGTTAGTGCGACAGGTATGACAGCTGTTGCCAGGTTGGGTGGTTTTTCCGCTACACAGTAAGGGCGGTTTACGGTGTGTTTGCCGTGGGTTTTCGCCCGGAAGGCTTCATGGAAATCAGGTGCGCTCTTGAACGAAATTATACTGCGAGAGGGCGCCGAGAACGCGTTCACAATAACGTTCATCAAGCAGAAATACAACGCGTTCAGTTCACGTTCAACCAAAATATGAACGAGTTCGTGAACGATCGTTCATTGAACGCGCTAAGGCACAACACTGCTGATTATAGGACTGAGGTGTTAAATCAATAATAACGCAACATATTTTATAAAGTGATCATGCGATTTGTCTGTAAAGTATGACTTTGCTAACTAACTCTGTATGTTATGTCACCTAAATGTAGTGAAGAACAAATTGCAGTAGTTCCCTTTGAATGTAGTGAGGTGGATGTATGAAGTAAACTCATACAGCGGCTGATAACAAAAGAAACAAGAAAAAAAAAATTGCACAGAAGCATCCACAGTTCAGATATGATGAGTTACGTTTATACCTGCAGTCCAGACTGTATGCTGTTCAGGAAACAAGTGACCATTTACAAACTTACTGCAATTCAGAGATGTCCAGTGTCTGCAAAGTAAAGTAAATGACAAAGTGAGTTTTTTACAAGAGGGATTTAATGTCCTTGATTTCCCTCCCTGAGTGTTTTTATTGGTCTCCCAGATAGCCAAAGGTCAGAGGTGTCTTGGATACCTTCTATCACAGCCCATAAAATATCTACCACACACTCGGCAGCAGCTTGAAATAGGCCTCGCTAAAATAGAATAAGTGTGGGTCTCCTCTCATTCTGTTTCAGTGGAGGTGAGCTTGTGTGTGTGTGTGTGTGTGTGTGTGTGTGTGTGTGTGTGTGTCCAGTCCAGTTCAGTCCCAGTCGCCTGTCTCATCTGATGGTGATACTGTGATCAAGGCAGACATGAGCAGACACGAGCAGAAATGCATGATAAGCGAGCACACAAACACCCGCGCGCACAATCACAAGCTCTTATTGAGCTGCTTCAGACTCGCTGTCCTCGATAAGACTTCAGTCGCGTCCCGTCAGTAGCCTTTTGTGCCGGGACTTTATTTAGTGATACACACTGCATTTTGAATGAGCCTCGCTTGCAAATAGCCTTTCAAGTAACCGTTAACAATGTTTCCCTCTCACAGACACAAAAGGGAAACGGTTTCCAGGAAACTGGAGAGTTTCCACTGTCATTTGGCTTCACACTTGTTAGCACTGAAAAGGCAATTAGGTCCTCTGACTGAGTAGCTTCTAGAGCTGAGAGGGAAAAACAGGAGAGGGTGTATATCTTCACGAGTGCTGGTTCGAAACAAAAGGTATTGTTGTTGTTGGGTTCGCAGTTTGTTAGGATTGCAGCTGCCTTTCAGGAACGCGCTAGGCTACTTACAGCAAGTTTTATGCCCCCGTTGCTTATCAAGGCATTGCAAAAGACTTTAAATTATAGGGCTGATGTTTTGTTGGGATCAACTTTGGGTAAGTGCTGTCTATGTGGTTGTTGGTTTCCAAAGATTGATGTCGACTTTTCATTGTGTTTATTCGGTAAAAACAGCTACAGCTGCTGTGGGCGAGTTTCAGCACAGATTTTTGTCATGCCTGCACCTTGCATACAACACACCAAGAGAGTGTCCAAAACATCACACTCAAACAAGAAGTCACCGTATCCTTTACACAGATGACACAGTTAGAAATGATGTGTGTCGAACTGCCAAAACCTTCGTTGTCAAACAAGTCATTTTGTCTCATGGTCCTGAAGTCCTGTTTGAGGAACATATTCAGTGAGTCTGATCCCTGTCGTCAGCCAGTAAAATACCAGGGATGCAGACTCCCTTGTGTCGAAGCTTTCGGATGGCGTTGCAGCAAACACTGAGCCGTGTCCGACTTTGCTGGATGACCCTGCAGTTTTTTGGCGGAGCCCTCTGTGTTGGAACCCTTGCTGTCCCGAGCCAAACCAGCCGTGTCAGTGAAATGAATGAGGAGGCTGTTTTTCCTGAGTGTTGCTGCTGTCCGAACTCAGACGGTGACCAAAGACCAAAGAGAACGCTGGTCATCGACATGCCAGGCTTACAACATACAGAATGCATGGATTTCTCAAGACAGCACAGTATTAGTTCAGTTTTATTAATGGGCATCAGCTGCTTCATTCATGCTTCACAATATCAGTGGGTTCAATAAACTCACAGCATAACCTTTTGCTATAAATGACAAATTCTCGTGTCCTGATCATGTCAGTCACCTGGCTCATACACCAGTCTAATCAGCCCTGCGACGTGGTTTGTAATTAATAATTGCAAACGTGAAGCAAAATGCAGGAATGTCTGAAAGCCCAAGTTGAGACGAGTGGATCATATTTTTGTGGGTGGATCCCGATCGTCATTTGAATGACAGACTTCTTGTGTTTTTGTTTACCACTCAGTCGTATGATCGACTCGGCTCGACCGACCCGCTTCATCTCTGGCATATTGGAATGAAAGATAAGAGAGAAAAACACTGAGACGTAATGTGGAAGCACAGAGAATCCGATTTCACAAGGCATAACCTCGTGGTATAACCTAACCTATAATCACTTAAACAGCTAAATAGTACATTTTTCAGTGATTTTTATGATTATATAAAGTACATTCATCTAATTTAGCCATAGATGTATTAACGGCATACAGAACCTCTTCGTTAACATGTAACACAAGTACTTAGCTGATCTGAAGTCAGTGTTTTGGCTTTTTCTAAATCTCCATTTCCTTCTAGTCGTGAACAGAGTTTTGTCATTTGTTCAAACCTTTGGCCACGCTGAATCCCAAACGGTCTTAAACTGGCACCGAATGCTGCTCTCGCTCGGCCGGGGAGGCGGAGGAGTTAAAGGCAGACTCCGCCGCTCCACTGTGAAGCTCTTTTGTGCACACATTCACAGGAGGAGGAGGAGGAGGAGTGACGCAGAATGTCAGTGTGGCTCTGCTGCTCAGCACACACTCGCACACACACACTTCCTAAGAGTTGCACAGTGAGATTTCTTTGATTTCCTTTTCTTCGAGCTTTGACAGCTACTGAAGAGCTCATTCGTCAGCGCGCGTCCAGTTTGTCCTCTGCTCGTTCGTAACGCCGGAGAGAAAAGCTGTCACATATTCAGCAGCTGACGTCTTTCACAACATGTGAGTAGCAGCTCAGTACTGTAGATGTGGAGGTGCGATTTGCAGCAAAGGAGAAACTTGATGTGCTTATTTCCTTACTGACATCAGGTTGTCTGTTATCCAAACACTTGACCGCATTGTGTTTCATATGTTAATCTTTTTTCACTGTTTCAACTGCATTCACATGGAAAGTTACCCTTTGAAGCTTAATCTTTTACAAAAGCTTTTATCCAGCACTGATCAAACGCCGAGGCACATTATAGGCACATGAAGGATCATTTAGATTTAGTGCTTCTTATCTCTATTTTTGTAGTTTTTCCCCTTCATTCCTGTCGGGAATACTAGCATTGCACTCACCAAGTTAATTGCCAGGATCTGGGAATACAACAAGTCTAATTTGCCAAACTTATTAGGAAGAAAACAAATGCAAAATGGGAATTTTTTATCCAGACCTTGTACATTGCAAAGTAGAAGTGTTTCCAGATCTGAACAGATTTTTTATGATAGAAATACAAAAATAAGTTTGGATCAAAAAACTGTACATGAAGGGAATTTAAGCTCTGTGAAAGTTTTCAGCCACTGTAGCAAATTCTAGAAATGTGTCATGTGTCCCTGATTTCTCTGTGCAAGCTTATTTTCCAGTGCCATTAAGTTACTGTTTATCCAAGATCCAAAAAGCATTTCCCCGTGTTGAGAAGTGGCAGCCCAGGTGTGTGTGTGTGTGTGTGTGTGTTGTTTTGCACATTCTCTCCTGGAGGTTAATGCTTCTTCTTTGATCCCATACACATTAGTCACAGGGAGATGTCTGTGTCCCAGCCTTAACTTATCCAGCAGACCAGATGAGTTGACCATGCCTGCCCGGTTGGGCACAGACTATTTGTTGCTGCGTTCCTGAAGCAAGAGAGAGAAAGGTTCAGATGAGTCAAGTCTGTATTTATGTTGCCGGCTGAGCTACACATGGGTGGGATGGGGTGCGGGTTTACGTAATCTTGGTGGAGATAGAAGTTGATGCAACAGTATGATATCACTGCTGAGGCTGTTTGGTCCCAACGGATGACTGAGATTCAAATGGTCCGTCAGCCCAAGAGTAGTTCAGGAACCAGGTGAGCTGTAAATTACCGCAGACAGCAGTGACATTTAGTCATTACTAATTCTGAATGATTGTGCTCTTCTTAAACCATACACACCAAAGCCAATACTGAATGACTCCTGTTCATTAAGCATTTGATATTGACTAACTCTGCATCTTCTGGTTCTTCGGGGGGTTTGGCCCAGTGTAAAAATTTTAAAACCAGGGTTGACATTGAGCTTTAGACCACATTGGACCAGTATGCTGGATTTTATCACAAGGTGTGGCACATGTCCACGAATGAGAGGATAGCACCACCACAGTACATCAGGACAACTGTTAAACATCAAAATTAAAAAATAAAATAAGACTTTAGCCTGGTGCAGAAAAGATGGCAGTCAGTTCGATTTCCGCAACACATTCTTACAGATGTTTCACAATAAAAGCCTTCAAAAGAACTGAAGGTTGCATGTCCGCTGAAATGCTAGAGGCTTTTTAATTTGAAACTGATGCAGGAAATGTTGTTTTGTATTAACAGCATATTGCTGCAACTCAAGCCAAATGGGAGCAGATAAAAAAAGACATTGTACTAAAGTGTAGTAGCATGGATCATAACATTAGACACCATAACCTGCCCTTTTATATGGAGTGAGCGTCTCGCCCAGGGGCCCTTCAGTAAGCTAAAATAGGGGAGCATGAACTTCCATCACTCATTTGAAGGTTGGGCTTCAGATCAGTTGTTTCTTCATTAACTGGAGATGAGATCAACTTGTACATTTGTGTGAGAACTGATTTGAGTGTGAACATCAGGCTCTGGACAGCAGCTGTCCACCTCTCGTGATATCTGCTGACCTGAATATTGTGGTGTCTGACACTTCTCGGTTGACTCTGACTACCATCCCCTGGATGATAACTTTCTCCATGAGAACATGACCTCATTGAAACACAGACATTGTCAGGCTGTGGCTCCAAGAAGATGCAGAGGTGAAATGTCTGGTCCTTTGTGTTGGCAACAAGCCTTCATATCAGTCCTTCAGTCTGGTCTGAGGCTTTAGGGAGGATAAGGCTGCTTTCACTCCAAACTTTGCTCAGTTCTCATTGCATAACAGCCAAGACAGGAAAATAAAGGCCTTCTAGGAAGGACTGCATTGGACAAAAAGAGAGAACAAGCGCCTTGTGTTGTGCAGTGTCCCCATTTGGACTCTGGCTGCGGGGGCACAGGAACAGGGGTTTCTGACAGCCACTGACTGTGGGGCAAGTGTTTGTGTGCTACACCAAATATAGCAACTCCTCATATAGAGGTTATCTAACTTTGATATAGGAGAAGCTAAAGGTGACTAACTTCCGCTATATACAAATGCTTAGAGGCTGAATTTCACACGGGAAAATAGATGGTGTGCTTGTGTTTTTGTACAATGATACATGAGTGTTATAAAGTTCTTTGCAGGATATTGCTAATCCTGGGAGACAGAGTGCTGGTTATCAGGCGTCCATAATGTGTGGGAATGAATAAGTGCTCTGTTACCTCCTCACAGATACAGCTTTACCCCAGCTGTTGGCCAGACATTCTCTTTGCCTCTTTCTTTCTCTCCAGCCATCTTTACACAGCTGATCTGGCTAAAAATGCCATGGCAGAGCCAGGGCATAATTAATCATGATCACTTTCCACAAGCTCTTCTCACAAAATCCGCCCTCTATTGATCTTTTATCCACTGATGTCTTTTCACTATAGGTTGAAGAGGGAGAGGATCCTTAGAATCAGAATCAGAATCTCTTTATTCGCCAGATGTACACCATCTCACCATCACCTCATCTTGGTCAGCAGTAAGCCTTTGCTTATGGATGTTATCATATTTAACCAGGACATTTATAAGTCCGCTAAACAAGCCGATCTTTGCTAACTTAACGTTACTCTTTTACATTCACCCTAAGTAGACTGCCAGCTGACAGTTAACAAAAATCATCCAGCTTTCTTGTAAATTATGAACTACTTATTGTGCTTATTTGACATAAGATGGCTTTACATAAGGACTTGTCCAGCAGCTGATCCCCTTGACCCTTTTTGTGTTAAGTGTTTATGCTTTTTAGACTCAAGTAAAAGCAAAGAATGGGAGACAAGTTGGGAGACCAAGAGTTGCATTTTCTTTATTAGGCACCACTGCCTTGTTACGGGTGTGTTATTGGCCTGGGCCTCCTTCTGCATGGGTCACTTAGCTTACTAAATAGACCCCTCCTGAGCCAAGGGGTGGATGGACACAGTAGATGAACTTTACAAGAAAAAGGGGGCTAAGTTTTCAGCATGAACTCAAACACTTTCATTTTAGCTCCATTGGGAACACTGGCCGCTCCTCTTTTGTTATTATCTTTCATTTTAAAGAGAGTTCTTTTCATGCACCGGCCTTTCCTGGTCTCTGGTATAACACTGTTCTTCACTTCACAAGAAGCAGTACTTGAAAAAGTAGAGTTATACTAGATATTATTGCTGATATTGGCACAGGGTCAAACCGCTGCTCCCATTCAGTCCCTGAATGTTCATCAGAGCAACACAAATCCAGGAACAGTGAGAACCTGTGAGGGGTCATAGCCTTGTCATTGTCATACTAATTGTGGCTGTTTAGGGCACCTGCAAGGGTGGCTATGGAAGGAAGTGTCCAATCAAGAGCAAGCAGCTCATCAGACGCTCTCCTCATTTGGCCCTCAAGATTTTCCCTGCACAATCCTGCTGCTAACGACTGCTAAGGACATTTCCTGAGACACAACCTCATCCAGAACGAAACATAATGCTGTGCATGGATGAACTGCTACGCTACGCTTTTGTGTGTGTGTGTGTGTTTTGTTTTTTTTTTTTCAGTAGTATTTTGATAAATATAGTCTGATCAATACTGCTGTCAGGCTACTGGTTAGTTTGCACTGAGAAGTAATATTTTAGAAACTGACTTTGTGTTCAACTTTGAAGCATATTTGTGGAACAAATAGTACTTCTTGTAGCCATGCCATACAGGCAGGGTTGGCCAGATTCAAGGCCAGCAAAGCATCAATATAAATCAATATTCTCCCCTTTTTTAAATCACCCTCCATTACCTTGTCCTTTGTTTCCCCAATCCCAGCAAGCTTGCACTCGCACATTGATCCAGTAATCTTTCATGTATATTTAATGAGCTGCAGGGCAAGTGTTCATTAAGCCAGAACAAGTTCCTGTACTTACATTTCACTAGGCATTTTAGAGCTATGACCAAACTGTATTTAAAGGAACTGTGTATCTTGGTGTGCTTCTGTACCAAGAGTTTTGCAACATTTGCTTACTATTTGGAATTGTAAATTGTGATCCAGTTTGAATACTGCAAAGTGAAGAATTTTGTTCTCTCACAATCAGTAAGCCACTTACAAGACAAGCATTTGTTGCTTTAATTTATCAGGTCAGTTTCATGACCTCCCTGTTGACTCTTTTAATTCATCATTTTCCTCTGATCTTAACAAGTCAAATTAACCCAGCTCATAAGATTTAATAACGTCTTACGTAAATCATTTACGAGGCCACAGTATTATTCTAATAGGTGTCCTTGAGCCCACTCACTCTGTAAAAGCAGGCCTGATCAATAGTTCAGCCATTAACTTTAACCAAAAATGGTTCTAGGCTTGACTTGCATACTGTTAGACTATCATCAACTGACGCTCTTTATTCTCTTGGGCTTCATAAATGTAAATATACTTTATTCTTGTTAGGCTATTAGTGGTTTTAGCAGTTGAGGCCTGAGGGGATGTTCTCAGAAAATGTTTCATCATTGCTGTTTTATTAATGTCACACTTGTGGTCAGTAGACATGGACCCCCAGCTGTTTCGGAATGCCCACACGCACAAACACGGAGTAGCACATGGTGTGTTTGTTCATGTAAGCTAGAGGGGAAACACGCTATTTCCGCTGTAATGGGGGATCTATTGCCACAGGGGTCAGAGCTCAGAGTTTAAAGATCAGCAGGTCACACAGTTGGACCATCTGGCCGACAGAACCTCAAAATATCTGGCAGTGCCTTCCGTCTGTGACACTTTGTTATTCGTAGAGTTCAGTTTTAGATGTGCGGTGTTGTAGATCTGCGTGCTACATCTTACAATCATGAAGCGCTTCTTTTGTTTTAACTTCTGTCTGCTGCTGCTTTCTAAAACATTTTGTGATAAACCTAACTGATTTTTGCCCCTTGCTGATGAAGAGGATGTAGCGACGCAATCAGTCGGTCACTCCAGACTAGTTAAACATGCTTCACTCTCCCCTGCTGTTGTATAATTAGGGCTATGAGGTCAGGATCGCAGGCATTCTCCTCTGACTAATGTGCTTGGGATCACAGAGCAAGTATTTACCTCCTGGGGAGTATGTATAAACAGAAACAGTGTAAGATATCACACATACGTATTTCTTATTACATGAAGGAATAACGTCAAAGGTTATTTGCAGAGGCTTGAAAACAGCAGCAGACATAGCACCTCACACAGAAGCTGTCTGAACATAAATAGTCTGCTTGCCGTAAAAAGTCTCACCAGTGTGAAGTGACGGATAAGATTTCTTGTAGTACAAATGGGGATTCTGTGGATCGCTCATCAGTCACGTTGTCTCCAAAGTGAAGACATGATCTAGTTAAAGAGGCCTGACTAAAATGAGCTTCCAGCTGATGTGAGAGTGGGACCACAGCACAGCTGGCCTCATCGCAGTCGTGGCATTACGAGAGAAAAGAGGAGCTGATAATCTGTGAGTCAAATGAGTGAAAACACAATCCATAATCATGTAACTTCCAATGTATCTACTTGAAATGAGAATGTAGAAAAATGTTTTTGTGGAGGCTGAAGTCACATGATTATTGATATTAGACAGAATGATGAATGTGTGCTGTTGTCAATTGTTCTGGGTTGTGTGACTGTCCTGCATGCTAATGTGTAGAGATGGCAAGGTGATATGAAGCAGACCATGAACTGAAGAGTTTTCAGGCTGTGGGAAAAAGGTTCCCATATGTTGATCCCAGTGAATGTAAATCACCTACGTCTGGCTTTATCTGTCATTTTTTTAGTGAGACAATGAGCTCCTTTTGTATTCAGCCACTCAATGTATTCATCTTTCTATTTTTGACTCACTAGGCTTTTCTGTTTTCTCCATCTGGCTGCAGCAGGGTGGAGCTTTCTCCCTGCTTCCTAGCTTGGAGAGAGCTCGTTAAATGACTGTTGTTGGACGAAGTAACTCTTTCCATTACATGAGTGTTTTCAACACCAGTGGGATAAAGGAGGGGCATCTCCTTGTATGTGTGCATGGAAAGGGCTCATTTCTATGGATATCGTTGGATGCCTTAATATATTTTTTAATGCAGTTATTTCAGCTACAGCATAAACAAGGTTTATATACTGGATTAATTTGCAGGCAAAATTATTGGAATAAAAAGTCTTTTAGTGAAGAAAAAACCCTTTTATTCATGCGATAGGGGCTGGTAAGACTTCTTGAGGGGCTCAAGGAAGTTGGTGTGTGAGATAGAGGAACCTACAGGGAGTGATGTCATTCTATCAAACTCCATGCTGTAGATTTCAATGGTCCCTTACCCCCCCTCCTCCCACATACACTGTCAAACAGGCTGTTGTGATAGACCTCCCACATACGCACACACAGCACGGGCAGCCTTTAGACTATGGCGAGCCACTGAGCAGCAAGCAACAGGGAGTAGCTGTCCTGATCTGGCCAGACAGAAGAGGGAGGAGGAGGAGGAACAGTAGTCAAAACCAACTCCACAGATCCCCTAACTCCTGCTGTAATCCCTCATGTCCCACCCGGGGGCTCCTCTGCAGGGCTTTTCCCAGCTTAGACTGGGACTGTATCGTCATCCGCTGCTCACACAGGTAGGGGAGCTTCTTCCTGTGGAGGTGTTTCTGTTGTTTCCTTTGACAAGGCTTTGACTTTGCAATGACTTGTTTACATGTTGTACTTCAGCCTTTCAGCTGAGCTTTGTGACCATCGTAATTGCATTGAGTCACATTTGGCTATGGGGCAGGTGATTCTAAGGGTACTGAAATGGAGAAAGTTAAGGGAGCTCTTCTTTCATGGGTTATGTCTATGTTTATCAGCAAGACTGAGGCATCAAAAGTGAGTGTAGGCATATGTGGATGGAAATGCGTGCACAGTTCCGAACCTGATACTTAAGCAGTTTCATGAGCTGTATAAAAGTGTAATGACGACTTAATTTTGGAGCCTCCTGTATTAGCATCTAACGTTTCAGGGGAGACTACTGACTTTAGTCGACAGAGCACATTAACAGCCACAAAAATATCAAAACATTTGCATCATAATTGGTCTTTTATTGGCTATGGTCTGTATTTATTGTGCTAATCATGACAGCTACCATGAGTATTGATACACTAAGCTGATTAAACCACGGGGACAAACATCGTCTGTATGGCATGTGATGCTACATAAAGCCATTATCCTTACATGCTAGAGGTTACCATAGCCCAATTTTCCCACATGTGGTCCACCAATGTACCAATCAAAGTAAACTAAAGGATTAGTAGCAGGGAACATAGACTGTGAAGAAGTACCAGATTTGTTTCCAGTGCTACAATGCGACATTGCTTTGGCAAGTTGCCTTGAGCCAGCCAAAGAGACCTTGCGGTACCCAGCTTGTGTACGCCCACTGAGCTCCATTACAGAGCTCTGTATTCACTAAGGCTGAGATGTGAGATATCTATAAGTTACTGAGACACAGACAGCTTCTTTGTACAGCTGTAGAACCTGATTCGATTGCCTCATCATGGGTTATGAGGCTTGTTGAGAACTTAAATTGACATTAAAAGAAGAATTATCTGACATAGTATTGGTTTTGTCTTTGCTCCCCTGAAGTACCACACAACTCGGTGCAGAGGATGTGAGGTAGTTAGTTGTGTTTTTCAGACATTACCCTTTTTGATCACATGACAGCATTGACAAATCTGTCTGCAGTTCACTTTGGAAAAGCTGGAAAAAAGAGCTAACTTGATGTAAGTTTGTGTTTGTGTGTTTAAACCTTTTCAGTGTGGCTCTCAGTATGTTGAGCTTTTGTTTTGCTTTGAGTTTCAGAGGCCAAGAAAAGCCCCCAGGCCTTCCTCACTTAGTGAGGCTGATTTTCCAGTGATGACTAAATTCTTCTGATTGGGGCACCCTGCTTCCTCTTCACTGGATTTGGGTGTGGCCATGTGTGAATGTGTATGTGCACAGGCGTGTGTGTACAGTATGTGTGCATGTGCAGTAATGTTCAGTGTACACAGTCTACCTTACAGCTTTCTGTCCAAGTTAGTAAGTAAACAAATTAATGATTAAAATCCTGTGATGTCCATTCATCCAACTGGTTTTTACATCAGGGTATCCTGAGGAGGATCATAAGCACATAAAATCAACAACTGATCAATCTTCCCTTATGCCAGTATCCCTCAGGTGGCACAGATTAACCCGACTGGCTTGAGAAAGTGCAAGGCAGGCTCCTGTTATTTCATCGTTTTTTCCACAGTGCATGCCACAGACTCTGATCATTTCCTGAAGCTGGTAGAGCAGGTGGACATGAGCCAATGTTTAATTTAACCGCAGCTGTTTTGGCCATGCCCACTCAATCTCCTGATACCCCTGCTTCTTTCAATGATAGCTCCTCACTCTGTGCTTCTTAAGGTCTTGATGAATCTTGTGTGCTTATGATTAGAGGATTGCACCTTTATTTATGTAATTGTCAAAGTACTGTGAGTACTTGAGTGTATGAAAATTAAAGGGTTGTGCAGAGCTGAATGACTTGATTGTCCTGTTTGGCTGAATCTCTAATGAGCCTCTGTCATACTTGTCTGTTTTAGAAGTCATCCATACCCAAGGACCCCTGGACGGCAGCCTGTATGCCAAAGTTCGCAAAAAGGAGTCTGTTGATGGAACCGTCACAGCCAACGGTCTCCCGCCCAGTGCTGTTGAACACGCCCTACCTGCAGTTGACCATGCCTTGTCTGTGAGCAGCGACTCAGGAAACTCTACTGCCTCCATCAAAACTGACCGAACTGATGATGCAACAGCAGCCCCTCAGAATTCCACAGTGAGCCAGACGCATGTTCCTATAGGTGAGGAGCCACCCTCAGTCCACCAGCAGACCCCGCCTACACAACAGTCAATAAGTCCCCAAGAGAAGCAGGAGCTTGAGCAGCTGTTGAGCGGCTTGGAGGGGCCCATGCATCGACAGGACTACCTGTCCACCCCGACCTCTGCTGCTGGAGGTATGCGTCACTTGGTGCCTGCCCAGGTCCATGTCAATGGGCACAGTAGCATTGACCGTGAGACTGACATTTTAGATGATGAACTGCCTACCAGTCAAGAGGGCAACAGTGTGGACAGTTTAGGGACATTCTCCTCCACAGACGGGCGGGCTACACCAGCTGATCTCTACTACCAGTCTGAGTCACTCATCAATGGCCAGGATCATGTGCCGTATCTGGAGCGTAGCCTCCCAGAAAAACCTCTGGAAACCGTCCAGCGACAGGTCGGAGTGTCCAACAAACCTGTCACCTTGACCCAAAGTGAGTCAGCCCAATCCTCGGGTAATGACATGGCTATCCAGAATGGCAGTTTGAGCCGCTCTCAGTCATTTGGTGCAGAGCCAAACACTATGCCACAGGCTCCTGCCCGCACCACCAGTAGTAGGGATGCCGTCCAGCGTGGCCTCAATGTATGGCACCAGTTCGGTGTACCTGAGGAGCCAGTAACTGAAGGCCTCACTTTTAGTCCACCTCCATCTGTAGCAGCAATTCCCAGCCACCACAGCCTCCCGCAGTTCCCTCATCGACACAGCGCCTCCCAGCAAGAAATTGAGCAATCTATTGAAACCCTTAATCTTCTAATGTTGGACCTGGAACCAGGCCGTTCGCTGGTGCCAAAGTCCCAAAGTGCTCCACTGCGCGAAAACAGTGCCGTAGTGACTACCCAGCCGTCCTTCTCCCAGAGCCAAACGAGGCCCTCCTACCAGGCAGATGCTGCCATTCATACCCACTTTTCTGGCCCTATCTCCAGCCTGGCCAGCCACTCCTCACCGGCTCAGATGTCACCAGGGAAACCTAGTACACCAGAACCTGCAACTGTGCAGGGATCTCTGAGTCCTTCCTCACAAAGCTTCCCCACTGTAGCTGGTCAAATTCAGCTCAAGCCTGTTGATGCCTACCCTCCAAGCACACTGCCCCAGCCTGCAGAGGTCTCTGAGCCCCACAGAAGCCCTAGTGGTGCCTCAGTGTCACCACAGCCAAGAGATAGTGAGCCGGATGAAGTCTTCAATGTTGAAGGCCTGGTCGCCCAAAGAGTAGCTGGTAAGACTTTAAATTAAATTATTTCATCCTGATACTTCCATACTTCCATTTGTGTTCTCAGAACTTGTTAATTCTGTTTAAAAATGCGAACTACATGCTATTCGGCAAGAGGCTGCATCTTCATATGTATTTATGTGATTTCTATAGTCTGCCCAGAACGATAAAAAAACAACCCTAAAATACAATATTTTACTCTTCACTATTGCAGCCTGTCATAAACAAGGGTATTGGCACTGACCTACAATACTTCAAACAAACTAAGATGGGAGAGTCTGGTGGAGTATTGGATTTAAACACCCTTTCGTGTTTGAGATCACAAAAGTGCATGTAAAGGGAAACTGGCTACTGGAAAATAAATGAAAACATTTTAGATTTCATTCATAAGGTTTGTGTTAGGAAGATGAAATGACTGCTGAGATGTGGCTAGCTGATACCTAAACCACACCAAGTGCAACCATTTGGTTAATTATTTCCACAGCTTTTATCCAGTAGAGACAACAATATTATCCTGTTGTTTAATGGTGTTTGCTGATTCAAAATTCTAAATTAAATATTATTCATTTCACTGAATTTTATTCATTGTACCACCTGTGTATACTTTGTTTACTGTGATAGCAGAACATTTACTGATCAGTGATGTTAATGCTGTGCACTGTACACATGCTCTTGGAAAACACTGCTCCGTCCGTATCTCATTTCCTGAGCTGCACCTCGTCAGTCCCCAGCACTCAGGCTCAAACAGGAAGTGTTCTCTTCAATCCACCAGGTCGACTGTCTTCAGATAAGCACGGCGGACATCCTGCAGAGCAGCAAGAAATGGAGCAAAGTCAACATAAAGCAGTGTGATAGCTGAGCCCTCAGATAACACATGCCAAAAAGAGGTTTTCTAGAATCAACAGTATGGTTCACTTCACTTTACTGCCATTTAGATGTACAGTCAGTTACGCACTTCTAAATGCTAGTTTCACACCATTAGGGAGATGGAAATATAGAGAATTGTTTGTGTGAAATCCATGCCAGATTGGTTTCTACTTCCTGTATCTTAGAAATCTTCGTTTTTTCATGACTTGTTTGGAGACAGTAAATACAAAACTATTTCACTTAAACTAGCATAGCTTTGACATGTTCCACTTACATAAAAGATGCTTATTCCTGTTACCAGTTAACTGCTTATTCTCTTGTTCTTTCATAGGCGGGTGCTCATCTTCTTGTTTTCTTTTTCCCAGTTTTCATCCTTGTTCTTTCTCTCATCATTCATCTGTTTACCCAGAATACTCGGCTCGTGTCCAAAGTGTCATCCCCAGCATGACCTCCTCTCAGTCTGAGCACCGCCGTTCTCACTCCCTCTCGGGTTGGTTCTCACACCCTGTCTGAAGGGAACGCTTAAGAAAAAAAAAAGGAGGACCTCTCCTTTTTTTTAGTGTTCCTTCAGCCTGGTCTGCTTTGCCTATGAGTGTGGTGGAGTGTGTTTCTTCTTGTTTCACTTCCTCTTTTTCCCTTTCATACATAACAAATTTGTCTTCATCTGGTTTGCAAAGCAGAAGCATCAAACTAACCACTGATTCCTCTCTGCATACATACTCACTCGTCAGTCCTGTTTGTTCTGAGTTGCAGTTTTCTACCTCAAGGTTAGCGACTCACTTCAACTGTGACGCAGAAAAAAAAAAACTCAACTGGGTAATGTTAAAGTTTCACAAGAACGAGACAGGGGACACACAAAGGAGGCTCTGTCCCTTCCCAGGAGAGTGCATGTCACAAGATCCATTTTGCCAAACTCAGGGAACAATACCAAGGCCAGGATACACTAGCCTCATTCAGGGCTGCTTTTTTCACTTGCACTGTTTTGAAGATTTACAAAGCCAAACAAAGGACACCAAATCTAGGAGAGAGACCACAGTCCTAGTTGGAAACATCACTAAAGCTCTGTGCGTCCACTGGGAGACAGTGACCACAATGCAAACAGGATTGTTCTCTTTAGAGCCCCTAGGGTCTCAGGGACCAGTCTGGGCTCTTTACCGCAGACAGCAATATCCTTTTTGGTGATGCAACACGACATCAAATTTAAGTCTCATAGAGTAGATTTTGGATTATTCATGGGAATCGGATTAGTCATTGTGGTGTTTCTATCCTACAAGTAGTAATCACACATTTTTTTGCACCAGATTTTAAAGAAATAATTAAATATAATTGATCTGAACTGTCCTTGCAGGAATGCAATCTCCTCACTCTTACCTTAGGTAACCTCTCTCGGTTGCAGGTGTGCACATATGGAGACAGTAGTTTTCCCTTCCTTGAAAATAGAAAAAAAAAAAAAAAAATCAACCAAAAATCAATCAATCAAGTTTTTGTTTTTGGAATCAGCCCTATGCTTATCCACATGATGACTGGATTTTAAATAGCTGAGAAATGTCAGTCCGAGATCTCCCGCCATCCCAGCTGGAAAAAATTAGGCGTCACTAGGGCAACAGCACAGTGTTTGACAGTAGTCTGCTGTAGAGCAGTGCATCGTGGGTACATCTGGTTCTCAGTTTCCAGGCTCGGTGCGATGGAGGTGTTCACTACATGCTTTTCAAGGTTGATGTTTCTAACCAACACCCTGTCAACATGAAGGTATTTGATACTGGAGATAAATCAAGTATCCTAGCAGATGGCTTGACTGGCATGGCTTATCATTTCTTTGTATTATGTAAAAATGATACATGAAGTTCAGTGATTTATAAACCATAACTAAATGATGGTAATAAAAAACACATTGAAGTTTGGAAGGTAACGTTCTTAATACCTCAGATTTTTTTAATTTTGTGGCAATGGCAGCTAACTTCATTCCTAAGTATTTAACAGTTCAGATTTTCACAGCTGCTATCGCTAATGTTTCTCCTCAGATATTTGGCGAGGATTTTGCTCCCCCACTTCAAAGTGGAACTGAGTGAAATGGATATTAATATTTTCATGATTTCCATAACAGCTAAGCTTGTTGGGTGTGGCTACATGTTTTTCCATGTAAGGAAAGGTCTGTCAGTGTGAAACTGAGAGGAACCTTGACTCACATTTTTCAGGTCACTATCAGCTTGTGTTTGTTTTCAGTTTTTCCATGAGATCATTCCCAATGACCGAGACATTTTCTCATTTAGGTGTGAAAGAGAAGCTCAGAAAAAATAACAAATAGAAGCTTCAGGTCTATCAAACATTTTATTTAGCCAACTGTTGCAATGACAGAACTTGAAGCATCAAGAAGGTAGCATTTCTGTAGTATAAGCTGCCTCAGCACAAAGAACACCACACAGTTGTTTTTCCCAATATATCCACTTGTTTCTTAAACCTATTGTACTTCCCTTCTTTCTTCCGTTAACCTTCATCATGTTCCAGAGTGCAGGGCAGCCAGTGATAATCTTTCACGTTGGCTTTGCTGCTTTGACCAGCATTTCATGCTTTGCCACCTTGTTTAGCCAGTCAATGGCATCACATATTAGCTTAATGCTTAAATCAAATCCTATTTGTTTTATGGCGGTAGCTTTCTCTGTCTCTCTCCGGCCCTCTCAGTTGAAGCCAGATTAACTGAAATGAGCTTACTGACTGCTTTGAACTGCAGCCAGATCTGTCCAAATTGACGCACTAGATAACCAACAGTTTGTACCAGCGAATCTGAAGGTCTTGATTGTTTGTGTGAGAGAACATTTTCCCCCTAGCATTCCAATAAATAGTTACTTGTTATACTGTAGCTCAGACCTGGGCAAACTGTTCCACAAAGGGCCGGTGTGGCTGCAGGTTTTCTTTCCAACCAAGCAGCAGCACACCAGACTTGACTCATTTAATCAACTGATCTCAGTCTTCAGACAGTTGATTGGTCAAACTGTGTGCTCTTGGTTGGTTGGAGCAAAAACCCGCAGCCACACCGGCCCTTTGTGCCCAGGTCATGCTCAAAGGGGCGGACATTGCTTTTGGTAAAGTTTCCAAGGTCACATTTTTATTATCCCTAAACATTGAAACACAGTAGTTTGTATGTCTTGTTTTGTGAAGAATATACTTCATGAAGAGTTTTTTTTATTCAAGTTTTAATGACTGACTTAATGGGATTCAGTCTGACGAGCAGCTAGCTCTTCATTAACCTTGTGTGTGCGCATGTTCAATTCAAAAGATTTAAGAGCCACAGCCTCCTGCAAATCCTTTGTGTTTGTCTGCAAAATGCACACGATGTCCTGTGCAGTGAGCATTCTTAGTGGCTGACAACCATTAACCTCTGACAGTGATGGAATTGCCGGAGGAAAGCAGTGTAATGGTACAGCAATGACCAGCCCTTGCTTAACTTTGACACTTACTTTTATGCCGGCTCAGGTGTACAGGCCCGTACTGTGTCCTTGGAAGAGCCTGCAACTCTGCCCCGCCGTCGCATCACCAGTGAGGGCACTTACCAGAGTGGTCAAGATGACGGTTCCTCTGCAGATGTCCCAGTTCGCTCTCCAGTCCGATGTGTTTCTCCAGAGTTTGTCAATGCCATAGCGATGAACCCCGGTGGACGACCTAAAGAGGTACCAATTGTACATTTTGGAGCATTTTTTTTTTTTTTGCAAGTTGACATGCTTAGGGTTTTTTTTTCATGTAACTGTTCTGCTCTCCAGAGACACATGCACAGCTACCGTGAGGCCTTCGAGGAGATGGACAGTGGCCCCATCAGTCCTACACCCTTAGTTGGTGGTGAGGTGTTTCCCCAAACCCCTGCCTTCCCCATCTCACCGCAAACCCCTTACTTCAACCTGTGTAAGTTCCCCCTCCGGCTGACAAGGCACTGTGGAGCTTAGGCGTAGTTACTGTAGATGTTCAAAATGATAAAGCATTTTATATCAAATCCTGTCTGAAGGTTGTATTTGACAATGGTATTACTCTGGAGGTTAGTCTTTAGATTTGTGTCCTTATGTGGCATGTCAGGTTAAATATCCTCCATGTGTTTCTCATACTGAAAGTCTTTTTTCTTTTTCTTTTGTAGTTTCAAATTTATACATAAATGGCTCAGTTCACAGGTCATTGTATATCATGTCCTTGAGTAATTTAATGAAGATTCACTTTTGAATGGCAATACTTTTTTGAGTGATGCGATTACTTAAGATTCATCAACATCAAGTTGACTCTTGTTTGTCGTTAAGAATACTTTAACTTGACTTACAATAGTTTCTTTCTTTTTGTACTTCAGTTGGTTTCACATGTTCCAAATAGTGACAAAATATCCTCACTGTTAGCTCATCTCATTGTCACTCAGACTGAAAATAGGCTGTCCAGTGTACGAGACGTCCTTGTTTTGGCTCGTGAAAATTCCTCTGCGGCCACATCTTGTCCACAATGAATCCCTCTTTGCTTACAAGAATGTCCGCACTTGTTCAGTAAATATGGAAATGCAGAACAAAAAAAACAAAAGAAAGATGGAAAAAGGCCAAGTCAGTTTGGCGTTAACTGATGTCCAACGTCTGAGCTGCTACTTGATTTTCATCTCCAAGAAAGATGAAAAAGGATAAATAAGTTGATCTTACAGGAAAAAACATATTTGAGTTATTCACTAAGTCTATGAAAAAGAGAATATATAAACAAACCAGTAGGCAGACACCCATCAATCTCCCCCTCTCAGTCTCACATACACTCTATACTAAAACAAAAGGCACCTATTAGGTAACTCATCATTTGCCAACTCTACCAATTACCTCATCCATTCCTCCTGCCTATCTCCCTCAGGGAACACCCATAAAAGTTAGTCATAAAAACATAACATATTTTAACACCTGTTCTGTGGCGTAACATCCCTCCTTCCCTTCCCTCAAACCGAGGGAACGGAACAGTAACCTTTTCTGAAATAAACATCTTGTTTTTTTAATTAATTAATATGGACAAATTTTCATTACAAATGTATTTGTGAAAAAACATGTGAGTTCCATCATTATCTGCATTTTTAATGGACCTTGAAACTAGATTTTTCCCAGCTAAGCACAAAATCTGTCATCAGATAAGATAAGATGGGCCTTTATCAGTCCCACAGAGGGGAAATTCTCATCGTCTCAGTTAACTGAGAATAGTTTTGCAGTTATTTGCAAAACTTGTTAAAGGTGCATGTTTAGCTGATTGATTAATGCATGTGACATTAGATTTACTTCCTGTGATACAGCCATCTTGACTAGTGTGTCTTCAAATCACCCAACTGTTCACTTACCTGCCCCCACACACATACACACACATCAGCCACAATTAGATGTGCGGCTTCTCAGTTGCAAGTACAAAGAATTGATTTGGATTCTTTGGTAAGTGGACGATGCACGTCTCTCTACCGGAGTTCCACTGTCCCAGAGCCTCAGCCAACTGATCTCCCCGTCCCGTCCCTCCCCTCTGTCTGAGTGAGCCTCTACCCGTCACTTATCACAGTTCTGCACCGCTTTGGCACGAGAGCCACACGAGAGCAGCACTGGCAACACATCACATAGAGCAGCAATACACAAACTCACCCCAGACATACCAAACAGTTCACTTTGTTTGACTCAAAAAGTGAAGAAACTGCAGGTTTCTTGTTGATAATATAAACATGTAGTACAGGAAGGCTACAGAATCTGTTGCCATGCTAGTGGCAGCATGTTTACATGCTCACAGTGGCATTGCAGACATTGCAAATACACCAATTTTTATTGGGCAAAATGTTTACTATGTTAATCATCTTAGTTTAGCATGTAGCATTCTAACATGTAGTACTTGGCACAAACACAAAGTACAGCTGAAGTCAAAGTATGTCATGTTAACACTGCAGATATTTGGACATACACCACACTTTCTGACAAATTTGAATTTTAACCTGATGATGACACTAGATGAAAAGTCAGAGCAAGTTATCACAACCCTGTTGGGATGAGTGAAAGCTGACCAGCTGGTGGCACTAAATGAAAGGGCAGGACATCGGCAAGGTCATTAGACTTCATCCCCTGGACACCATCAGTATCTTTACCAAAGTTAATGGCAGCCCATCCTATAGTTATGAAGACATTTCACTAAAAATCAAAACTGTCAAGGTGATGGTGGTGTTAGAGGAAAAGAATCACCAAATTCAATTTGTTTCGTCCTCTACAGACCATGACTGTCTGCACCAAATTTCATGGCAACCCCTCCAGTAGTAGTTGAAGTATTTGGACCAGAGTGGTGAACCAACTGACCAACATCGACATCCCCAAAGACATACTGCTAGCATGGCTAAAAAACAGGGAACAAAAAGCAGAATTACAGACTGACAGTCAGAAATAAACCAGTCTTAACACAGATACACACAAACACATACCTACAGACCCACACATGTAAAGCAGAGTGATCTACACTCATTAGCTTCCACTGTCTCAACAGCTGCTGCTCTCTGTGTTGCTGTTGTCATCTTTGTTTGGGTTCCTGTTGCTGCCTTGTTTCACCGCAACTAGCACCCTGCTTGCCCTCCCCTGACAGTCCTAATAATCATGTCATTTATGTATTGTCTTTTGATAACTGTGCAAGCAGTATGCGCTTATCGCAACAGTTTGTTTTTTTTCTCCACATGATTTGTGTTTACGCTGGAGGGCAATAAAGGAGTAGTTGGCACTGACTGCAGGTCCATGACAGATTGGTGAAGCGCAAAGAGTCCCCTTGGATAAAACACAATCATGGTTAGGATGATTATAGTAATAGATGTCTCAAAATGATAAAGGTTGAAATGGAGGTCCACTCTACTCCTCACCTTTCCCTCCAGTGGTAGTGTAGCAGAGACTGTGTCAAAGTTCTTCTTCTTTCATGGGCGCTGTTAACTTTGTGGATTCAAAGGAACACTGGGATGAACTTTGTTGGAAGATAAAGAATGTAAAACTAAAACTACAGTCTAAAAACTCTTTCTGAGTTCTGTTTGACCCAGCTCTGCTTCGATGTCAACTTGTTTTCAAGACACACTTTATTCTGCTGATGGTAGAGTGAGGTGATGTCCCTGCCAGTTTGCCACATTGTGATTGGTCACGTGCATGTTTTATCCCTCCATCAGAGCATGAGCACACCCCTCTCAACTTGTTGCTCTTGATGATGCGTGTTGCCTTGACAGCTGTTTACCTGCATATTAATATACAAGACTGAACTATAAAACTAGATTATTAAAAAAATACTGTATGCTGTATGGAAATTTAAAGGATATTATGAAATGTTTTGGTCTTTTGTGTAATCTCTAGACTTTAGTAATTTTTCTCACTGTCTTCTGATAAATCATTGTTAGACTGCACCAACTGGTAACAGCTGTCAAGATTGTGTCTACCATGTGTCATTTTGTGTGGTGATAACTGTCCCTTTCTCTTCAGGTCGGTCCCCTCCTGGTCTTGCCAAGACTCCACTGTCAGCCCTGGGTTTGAAGCCCCACAACCCAGCGGAAATCCTCCTCAATCAAACAGGCTCAGGTTGGTTGTAACACTAATTACAGTCAACCTTTGGTGGTCGCTCTGGCAGCTGAGACATGGAGAGGATAATTAGGAAGAAGCTAAATCCAGTCCTGTCCAGAACGAAATACTCTCTTTGTGTGTGGAACTAAAGGCTATATGTGAACACTTATTAACCACTAGTAGTTCCTTTTACATTCCCTATCATACACACACTCCCCACAAACACCAAATTAAATAGACATAGCACAGAAAAAGACAAATCATTCTTTCCAACTCCCTTGCTGTACACCTGTTCCTTTACATTGTTCTGTTTCTCTGGATTATCTCCAATGATGCACCACAGATGATGAGAGCACTGAGGTTGAGGAAGGTAAGCGTGCTGCTATAATGTCACTGATCATCATCAGCTGAAGGTTTCAGTATCTTTCACCTCCTTTTCCTCTACCTTGTTCAGATGAGCTCCACCTACATATCATGTGTGTCATTTGCTCGCTGTCATTTGTTGTCAGGAAAAGTCACAACAACCCCAACAATAGAACAATATGACTAAGTATTAGGTGTATTATATCATATCTTAATCCATTCTGTCAGCAGACATCTGTTTTCACAGTTTTCTTTATTTTTTGCAGTATGTCACAATGCTAGAAAGCAGAAGTGAAGTAAATCTGTGGCTCATAAAGAACATTTTCTCGTTCACACGCAGCACCAAGAAGCTATGTAGAGTCTGTGGCAAGGTCGGCAGTGACAGGTGGAGAGCAGCCTTCGTCACCTCGGAGCCTGAGCCCACCAGGAGAGACTACAGTCCAGCAGAGAAGTCCAAGTCCCTCTTCCCACACACTGAACCCACCTTTGTCCAGCAGCAGCCCCATCCAGAGCTCACAGGGGTGAGTGAAAACATATTCCTCTTTCTCTTTTCGGTTCAAGGTTAGGTGTTTAAACACGATTTCTCTTTCGTAAGTACCATCCTGTCATTCGCTCTTTGTTTGTACTTAGTATTTACATGTTCTAATCTGAGGATTGATGCTTTTCAGTCTGACAAGTCATGCCTCTAAATTAACATGTTGATGTGTATTAAAATGTCTGAGGATACATTTTAAGGAAGTTAATAAACTTTTCCAATTCACTTTCAGTGATCAGCCCTTAATAGAGAGCAGTGTCAGCACCCCGTCCCAACCCACTACTGATTCGGGCTTCCGCTCCCAGGCTACAGAAAGTGCCCACCCCACTCCCACCCCGTCATATCAAGCCCCGAATTCCCCCACTTCCTCCTACCTAGATTCCAGCTCCCCTAACTCTTCCTACATGGGCACAGCTACCCCTACACTGTCCCACCTTGGCCCCAACACCCTACTGGGGAGCTATGTGACCTCAGACCCCAGCCCACCCACATCAGAACCCTCTCAGACAACAATCAGTCACGGAAGTCCTCATGCACAGCACAGGACCAACCTCCTTGGCTACCCCACCCACAACCCCATTATCCAGCAGTGTTCAAGCGCTAATCAAGACAGGCCCATCATGGCCCACCAAATATCAGCGACTAATGGCTTCGAGGTGGGTATGGTAGGTCTAAGTGGCAGTCCCATCCTTGGTCGTCGTCTGTCTCAGGGAGCTCAGAGCAGCCCGGTCCTCAGCAGACAGGCCTCCTTGGGACAGGGATCTCAGCGGAGCCCAGTCCTGAGCAGACAGCCATCCCTGGGCCAGCCCATGCAGAGCAGCCCTGTGCTCAGCCGACAGCCATCTGTCACACATCCCCAAGGAAGTCCAGTTTTGGGCCGCCACCCATCTGTATCGCAGGTGTCCCAAAGAAGTCCCAGTTTGGACCGGCACCCCATGCACAGCGGTTACACCACCCCAGATGAGAGACACGGGAACCTATCACGACAGAGCAGCTCTTCTGGCTACCAGGGACCACCTACACCATCCTTCCCCATCTCGCCTGCAGGCTACCAGGATGGGGGGATGTTGGGGATGGGTGTCGGTTTCCGGCAGGGTAGCCCGGCCCCTGGTTTCCAGCCCCAGCTTCCAGAGAAGAGACGCATGTCAAGCGGTGATAGACCAAATGGAGCACTGTCCTATGGCACAATGAACGGGAGGATAATGTCCCCAGTCAGTGGAGGAAGCACTCCAAGCTACTTCCACACCCTCTCTGACTTTTCAAGGTTCAATTTGCCCGGTAAGGATACACATTATTTGAACAACATTCTGTATTGTCGTACCTTGGCTGATCCATTTCACAGGTATTTCACACTGTCTTGATTATATAGATTGATGTTGGGCACTTGATGTTCTATGATTTATTTTTTTTCCCCTTGCAGATGGAAGCCCTGAGAGCAGGCTGAATGTCAAGTTTGTCCAAGACACGTCCAAGTTCTGGTACAAGCCGGACATTTCCAGGGAGCAAGGTAAAATGCTGAAAGACCTTATCCTGAACTGACCTTTAGACTGCTGTTGTAATGATGTTTGAACTTTTGTGATGTTTGAACTTAATTTTCTTCATTGTTTGTGTTTGCACTGAGATGGGAAAAGAGGCTTTCATGTTCTCTTCCCCTGCAGCTGATACCAGTTAGGGCCGTTAAAAATGTGTTGAACAGTCTGAAAGAAAATTCATTTGGAATTTGAATTGCCAGCTAGTCACAAAGACTGCTTTGCTTTTTCCTTGTCCTACTGGTGCCAGGTACTTGCTGAGGATCAGCTGGGTCAGTGTGTCCCAGTGTAAAAAAATATTTAAACAATTATATTAAGGAATTGTGGTTGGGTTGATTGAACTCTTGTCATTTAGTGTGAGTGGTGTGCAAAACACAAAGTCAACACCAGCTATTAATTTTAATCAATTTAATCATCTTTAATGCTTTTGTTTAATTCAAAGTCATTGCTTTAGTTTGCACACAAACAAGTCCTAATAGAGTCACTTTTGTTAAAAGCATGTACACAAAAATACGTACATACACGCCTCTGTACATACATGTTTGTGCGTTTTGGTTGTGAGGTCAGTGGCTCTTGGCTGTCCCATCTGTACTTGTTCATGGCCCATATTGGATAATATCTTGTTAAATACAAGCACATGCTTAACTGTTATGACATCACACACACACACACACTCGGAGTTTATACTTAGTGACATGCACTCTCAGAAGAAAAGCCACACCATATGTAGAGAATTAAGGAACATCTGCATGTGTTGCTCATCTCATTCATCTTCTTTCCTTAAACTATCACATGTGGACAGACTGAGGCACTGAACTAAATAGTGAAGTAATGAATCTAGTTCTTCTTGAACAACTGCGTGTCTTAAATAAAGTGTCATGTTAGAAGTTGTAGCTTTAATGAAATACAGACTGATGGCACAGAAAGGGTCAAGACGATCTTTTAACTTTTTGCTGCCTTTTCGTTCATTCACCATCACCTTTAATGACTTTCTTTGACCTCCAAAGTCTGTCACGCACTGAAGCCAGTGCAGTATAAAAGGCTTTTCCATTGCCAGTATAACTACTGTTTGCTGATATTTCAAGTATTGTACTGCTGTGCAGGTGTCTTCTGCTGTTTGGAGGGTGTTTATCATGTTCGCCATCTTAGTTTTGGTAGCAACAGTTTCTACTTAGCACTTGTACAGCTGAGGCTGACGGACATGTTTTTAATTCTGCAGGTACTGGACAAATTAAAAGTTTGACTTGATTGCACTAGATGGTACAGTTGTTCTTATAGCAAATTTCATGGCAATCCATTTGGTAATTGAGTCATTTCACTAACAACCAAATAACCTCACCCTCACCGTTAATGGTTTGACTGTGAAATAACTGAATGTCCATTGTGTTACAGCTATCGGCCTGCTGAGAGAGAGGGAGCCTGGAGCCTTTGTTATTCGTGACAGTCACTCGTTCAGGGGGGCTTACGGCTTGGCTATGAAGGTGGCCTCTCCTCCACCCTCAGTGCATCAGAACAAGAAAGGTAAAGAAGAGGACGGTGGTTTACGTATCAAAGTCCTTACTAAGTGCAACAGATATTTATTTGGTTTACTCTGGTGTTTTGCTTAGCTCTTCCTTCTCCCTGTTTTGGTCTTCACTCAGGGTGGAGACAAAATTAAAGTTAATATCTTAATACCAAAGATATGAGGTGATGTCTCCGTGTTATTCAGTTGTGTAATACCTCAGCTCGGTCAACCCTCTCCCGCTCTTTTGTTGCAGGTGACATCAGCAATGAGCTGGTGAGGCACTTCCTGATTGAGAGCAGCCCTAAAGGAGTGAAACTGAAGGGTTGTCCCAACGAGCCTTACTTTGGTTAGTGGAAGTCTGCTGCCCTCACATGTACAAAGACAGCTTAGTGAAGCCAAAGAGAGTTGGGAGGAAAAGTCAAACAAGTGTACTCGATCCCGCCTGTGTTTCTGTCAAAGATACGATCCCGTTTCCAAGTTCTATAACCTGTAATCCTACTGTAATTATAGTATTGAATGAAGTGATCCAAGTCATGTTCTCCCTACTAATTACACTGCATGGCTGGTGTGTGTGTATGTTACGGAGAGAGACAAAGGTCCTCTGCCAAATCCAAAATGGGGCAAGCTGTTAATTTTTGTCTTGCGTTTTTGTTTCTTCCTATTCATTTTTTCTTTCTGTCCTGCCTTCAACTCACACCTTAATTCATCACTCCTTTGAGTATATTTTTCTTGCTATTACAAGTCAAATTAACCCAATACATCCTTACCAAAAAAGATGAATTCTGGGGAGTGACAGCAAGTCAAAAGTGTGACATTTTAAACAGACAGTGAAGTTGGAAAGCAGTGATGTTACCAGACCTCTGTAGCCTACTCCACTGTTTAATGCTGCCTTTGCAGCTGCTAGCATAGCAGACTTGAATCTCCAACAGAAATGAGCTGCATAAACATGAAAAACACTGTCATCACAGGAACATAGCCACAATCTAAAGCAAGGCGTAAAAAGGGCATTATAAGTTTTCTTTTTGATGAACAAGGACACCAGGAGTTCACTCTGAGTGTGAGCTTTCCAAAGACGAGAATGACATGAAACTCAAGGAAAATTTGAAACACATGGTGTTTGATAATTGTTTGCGTCTGACTGTGTGTCTTTGTCTGTTTGACAGGTTGTCTGTCGGCCTTGGTCTACCAACATGCTATCACACCACTGGCCCTACCCTGCAAGCTACTTATTCCCACAACAGGTCTGTGGAATGACAGACGTTCAAAATGATTAGTTGTTGTTTCCAAGTGTATTTTTGATCACATCATGTTAAGAGTTTTACAGACAGAAGCTCTATTCAAGGAATCCAATGTATCGAGGGAGAGAGAATTAAGTATAATTTCAAAAAATATCACAAGCAGCTACAAAGCACAAGGGATTTTAGGTTTTACCCACATGCACTTTCTTCCAGCAATTTCCATACATAATATTTTTCTTGCTGGATATGATTCAGAATTGCTTTAAAATTCTTTTGTTGCAGGTGGATATGAAGTCTCAGTGGTGAGACAGTGCTGACACTTAGTGAAGCAAATGATGATGAACATTGTCTGTGTAGCCACTATAAGAGCCCTTGATGCAACAAAATAAAAATGTAACTTTTTGCCGAAACCAGTAACTTAACCTCTTTCTCATTTTATGCAGATCTCATCGAGGAAGTGCCAGACGCTGCGACAACAAATCCGCTGACTGACAGGCTGAAACAAGGAGCAGGTAAAACATCAACTCGTTGTTAAAAAGAAGTCCCGAGACAGCCAACGCTGCTTTGAGATTGTAGGACATTAATGCCAACATAATGCGTCCTGAATCGTCCTGTTCACTTATTCTGACAACATGACATCCTTGTTATCCCAGTGCAGAGGCCCCCTGCTGATTCCCATGGTAAACCCTGTGCACTTGTATTTGAAAGCCTATGTCTGGAATGTGCATCTTATCTGTTTGTTGTTTGTCTGTGTATGTTGTAACCTGCTCACATGAAGAGAGATTATTAATGGCCCAGTGTAACTGAACTCCTTGACATGTTTTTAGATTATGTCTGTTAACTTTATTGTCCAGCTTCTTGTTCATAACAGACAGAATGTTTTATGTGGAATGACTTGGATGAATTTGTTTCTGAAATGGTTTGAGCCTAGCTTTACTCCAGACAGCATGGAAATCAGTATTTTTGCATGACCAAGTCAAATCAGGAACTAATAACAAAATTTATTTTGCAACAAATAATATTCCAGTTACACTGCACAGCTGAAATTTCTTGATAAAGTATCTTTTGTTATATTTGTTCCCAGCATGCAACGTGCTCTACATCAACTCAGTGGAGATGGAGTCCCTGACGGGCCCTCAGGCTATTGCCAAGGCCATATCTGAGACACTGGCTGCCACTTCTCCACCTAGTGCCACCGTTGTGCACTTCAAGGTGTCTTCACAAGGCATCACGCTGACCGACAACCAGAGGAAGTAAGTCTGCCAGCTAGTTGTTTAAATGTTGCTACACTCCCTAGTCGACACCAGAAACTCTAGTGGGCTATCAAACTAATTATTCAATTAATGTACATGTTGGACACCATGTTGGTCCAGTAGGTGGCAACTTTGTGCTTTAGGTCAACTTTCACTCACAAATAGTTTCCTGAGCACTGTGCTGCGTTAGTGAAATGTTTGGCTGTATGGAGATGTTTGGACAGCGGTTATAGATTCTTGCATGTAACAAGTTACATTAATGGTGAGCAATAAAGATTCCATCAAAGACCAGAAGCAGAAGTCAGACTCTATGGTGAGTGTGGCACTTATTAGCCTGTCTGTGCAGCCCCTCAGTGGCTTTAAGTTTAAGTTTAGCTGCTACAGGACATTATTACATACCAGCATCATTTACACTGACAGGTCATGTCTTCATAGTCAGATGTTGCTTTGTAAAAAACAAGCATCTGTTGATATTCTAACAATGCTGGTTAATTTGGGTCTAAGATGTCAGTGAAGAATGCGAATGACAGTTTCAAATTGCTCTTGTAATGTACACTATATTGTTTGGACAGTGCTTTATGTTACAGATAAAATTGTGCTCAATTTCGACTGTTTTCTGACAGTTTTCTTACATTTAGACTTACTGACTTTAAACCTCCTGTTTAAACATCAGGGAAGTTGGCTGTTCGGAACATCTGCAGTCTGGATACCACCCGTCTGCTCTGTAATGACGTCTTGAAATGTTTGAAAGATGCCTCACAAGATAAACATTGCATGACATCTGGAGATATTGCTGCAGACAGTATTTGATGACTAAACATGTTTTGTTTTTGAAGGGCAAGTGCGAACATGAGCTACGACACACAATCAGAAGCAATAAATAATGGCTAACACATGATTAAAGGATCAAGGTCTTATTTACTACAGCATCTCAAGCAAGAGCCCAGTTTTGTTTTGTGCAAGGTGCCAGAAAGAATAGAACTTTCAATTAAACCATACATCATCTGCAAAACTACAGCGGAACAGTTAAAGGGACAGTTCACACTAAAAATTCCATAGTCTTACCTGTAGTGCTGCTTATCCTTCTTGATTGTTTTGGCAGTACTGATTGAGATGTCTACATTGTGTTGAATATAATGGAACTAGATGGCTCTTCACTTTTTGTACGCAAAGGAAACAAAAAATTCATTTGGGAAAACTCAGTAGGAATGTCTCTCTCCAGAAATCATGACCTGGTTGCTCAAGATAATCCACAGACTTTGTTGTGGGCAGTTTAATGTAGGAACTTTTTTGGGACTGCTTTGGATGTGAAGATTAATGGTGTTCACCTTGACTGAGCTGCAGTGTGCAGCTTAGTTATCACATCTCTTGTCCATGAGTAGATGCACGCTTCCTTTTCAGCAGTGATACGGAAAGAAAATAGTTCCTACATGAAACTGCCCACAACTAGGTCTGTGGATTATCACGAGTGACTGGGTCACGATTCTTGGAAAGAGAGATTCCTGTTGAGTTTTTCCAAATGTGTTTTTTGGCGATTTGAGCACCACAAGTGATATGCCATCTAGTTTCATTAAATTTGAGAGAAGGCAGACATCTCTATGCCAGACATGTTGAAGTTAGTTTGAAGTTCATATTAATCAGCTGGACTGTGATCAATGTGCCAATGGAAACCAGGTGCTGGTCATACTCTAATTATAAACATTTTAAATGATGTGATTAAACTAATTTTAACTTGCACTGACGTATTTTGGTATTTATCTACTCTGTTTTGGTTTTTGTAGACTTTTCTTCCGGCGCCACTATCCAAGCAACACTGTCACGTTCTGCGACACTGACCCTCAGGACAGAAAGTGAGTACGGAGACTCACTAAGCTAAAAATACTTTGAAATTCAAAGTTCTACTTTTGGTACTACTGTTGTGTGAATCCTGTGTTTCTCTCTCAAACCTAAAAATACACAACCAAGTCTGCGGTTCATCAGTATCTGGCTGTGTTAAGATGTTTTCACACACTCTTTCCTCTTATCTTTTCAGGTGGAACAAGCCTGAGGGAGGCACAGCCAAGTAAGTGAACTTCTGTGGATCACAATTCTGCTGTTGAGCTGACATTTTCTACAAGACAAGGGCGGACAGGAAGCACTTCCTTCTTTGGAACATATTTATGACAGATATGTGGTCCTCGGGTGCCAAAAAACCTATTTATATTTGTCCTTATGAACTAAATGGCCGCGTCAAGGTTTCGAACTTGTACATAATTCAAATTTTGCACCTGTGATGGTAAATATCCCACTTTATCTAAACCTAAATATATGTCTATATCTAAAAAAATTATCACTTTGTCAGACAAGGAGTCAGTTTAAAAACATAACATTTGTTATGTTACAAATAAATCTCTAACGTTGTCATTCCAGGCTGTTCGGCTTTGTGGCACGCAAGCAGGGAAGCACAACCGACAACGTCAGCCACCTCTTCGCTGAGATGGACCCTGACCAGCCTGCCAACGCCATCGTCAACTTCGTCTTGAAGATGATAAGCTCACAGAAACGATGAGAGCTCACAGCAAACCCTGGCGCTTTTTGTAATGCCTTTGGTTATTTTCTTTCCTTTTAACCACAGACACTTAACTTTCTGTTTTGGACGATTTAGCCTTTGGTTTTTACGTGTCACCTTATTTTCCCTGCTCTTTTACTCGTGTGTGTGTGTGTGGGTGTGTTTACGGATGTAAGCCAATGAAACAGACCGAGTGGCTGTGGTGTATTTGTGTGTGCTGCTTACATGCATGTGCTTTTCTTCTTGGACGGACTCCAGAACGGATCAGAGGAAGTGCAGGATGGGGCGTGGCTGTGTTTTGGCGATGGGACGGGAGGCGATTCTGTTCTCCCTGGCAGGGTAACACATGAACAGGAAGAGAGAATGACGTTGTGTGTGCAAAATGTTATATTTTTAGCGATTGTTTCTTTTTTTTTTTTTAAAGAAGAAGTCAAGTTGTGTGATGTAAAAGTGGATTGTAAATCTATCAGGCTTTTGACAACCAAAGATTTTAAAAAAGTAGTCAGGGCGTGTATAGTGTGCCACTGTCGGAAGTATTCTTTTGTAAAACAAATATGGCTGCTTAATCAAAAAATACTGAACTGTTTCTCTCTGTATGTACTGATACTGTAGGTCAATTCTGCACCTTGCCATCTTGCAAACAGTGTTTTTAGACATTTTTGCAGCTGGTGAGGTCTGTGTAAATATTCTAGATTGCTTTCTGAGTAGGACTGTTCTAGGTGACATTTGGTGCCTGACTTTCTTTTGTATTGCAGAGCTTTTTAAGAAAAAGAACTAATCTTCCAGTCTGTCTTAAATATGCAAACTTGGAAATAAGGTTATTCTTCAAAATTCCACAGGTCTTTCCATATCCACCGCAGTAGTGTCGCTAAAGATGCAACAGATGTTAATCCTCTGAAGTGCAGCTGGAGTCTGAGGCTATTTTCTTTGGTGCATGTCCATGTGGAGACAGGAAAGCATCAGTTAGACAGCCACTGAATCTTTGCATCCACACTAAGGATTAGTTTCCATTCTGTCAACTTTCTTTGTTCAGTCTGTACAGCACATAGCCGCACTCATTAGCGAAGGGCCTGAAGCCGTCTTGTGAGGACAATCTCTGTAGAGAAGCGTTGTCCTGCCTCACTGCTCTGTGCTGAAAGTTTCCGTCAATGGGAAGAAGCTCTTTGCGTCAGCTGGCCAAAACTGTTAACACTCACACCCTACCCAAAAGTAAGCTATACATATAAATATACATATATAGATATATATTAAAAATCCAAACAGTGACTTAAGATATTTATTTTTTTGCTTTGTTGCTCTATGTTATCTTGTATACATGTATTATAAAGTATACATCAAGATTACTGAAAGCGAGAAGAAAAGATTGCTTTTTATTTTGGCTATCGTCGAGTGCATTGACATATAAGGTGTAAAGTGTGTGCATTTATAAGTGTATCACTGTTGTTTTTGAATGGTTTTTTTTTCCACATCATTACTTCTTTTGTTTTTAACGTTCATGTTGTCTTCTGGAGGCTTTTTTTAAGAGATGGAGAATATTTTCTATGAAAGATTGTTGTTACTAAAGTCCCAATTTGAGCTATTCTAAAGTGATGCCAACAAAATTGTTTTATTAACTTAAAAACCTGCCGAGAAAATACATTGTCCAAGTTGAGCACTTAAACGTTTAAGTATTATCAGTGTGTTTCTACATGTCAAAAGAGAACATTGACCCGTTACTGGTTCCTCAGTCGCGTTCCACACAGCACCTCAGCCGGGAGCCGAGTCTGAGGTCAGTATGTGCTGCCCCCATGTGGTGTCAAAAGATCATTACAAAGGAGCCACTTTAATTCTAATACAGTGTTTTAGCTGTGATTATGGCATGTCAAATGGTAAACTTTGAGTTAAGTCATTTAATCCCTGAGAAAATGAACTTAGTAAACTTTAATTTTAATGTTGATTCATATGCTAGTTTTCTTAGCAAATGAGTTTTTTTTCATATTCGAGAATTGAGCATCACGACTCCCTCATTTATGCCTGATGCTTAAGGATCAGCTGGCAGCATGATATAAAGTAAATTAGGGTTGGTTTGGGATCCTACGTTGACTCCAGTATCCTTCTTCAAAAACAGACAATACAGCACTTACAGGGCCTGTATATCTAACTAGAATGTTCCATTATTTATTAGCAAAAGCCTGCATGCTCAAGTCGAGTTGTTACCTTAAAGCTGCTGACTGTAACCTGTACACAGCATCCTCAAGTCTTACTCAACCCAGCCCTTTCCAGAAAGGCGCCCATAGATAGTTAAACAGGTTTTGATTTTTTGATGATTGTATCTTGACTTGGCTTTTTGCCTACAAAATGCTTGTTGAGATAAGGAGGACGTCCTCAACTCCAAACTGTTGAATGTTAGCCATTTGCCTGCCAAGATGGAAACTCCAGTGGCGTCTGCCCTCTTTGACAGATCAGTCTGGACTGCAGAATGTGTGTGAATGAGCTACTATGCCTGTATACAGCTTTTGTCATTTTTGGTTTGCTACAATGTATGGCTTTTACTATTTCTGATGGAAAGACACATTAAAAAGCAGTACAAATCAAAATATATGAATGTGATTGTTTTTCTTTTGGCCAAACATGCAGTTTTACAAAATGGTTTAGTTGGTAAATTTTTAAGATAATTTTCCACACATCTAAATAATCCATGAAATCTTTCCAGTGTTGTAGTTGTGGTGATAAAAGTTTATGCCTGCACGTTGGATATGTTTAAAGAGTATCTCTTTTCCATCTGATGACATATTTTCGAGTGAAACAGGACTAGCAGACTGGACGTAACACTGGGAGGAGTTTGATTTGAATGTTGTCACACATTTAAACAGCTAGCTAACTAATAAATCTCATCTCTGTGCTGCTAAAATTTGAAGATGGATGGATGGGCTGCATTGATAATATTGGTTGAAATTTGTTGGCTTACGTCATTTCATTTGAGGGTGAAAAAACAAAAACATAATTGAATTTTGATAATAGAACACAAAGAATTTTTTAAGCATATATTGTTAAAGCAGTGTAGTATAAGCAGACATCTTAAAGGGTTAAAAAAGTCTTTTTAAAGATTTCTTTATCTGTGTAAAATTATTCAAGGTGGCGTTAGCCCTTTGCTAACAAGAATCCCCTGAAGTTAACGTCACTGATTTGTTGGTTCAAACACCAAAAAACAGTAACATGAATCATTTTTGTAATGGCTATTGTTCATCTTTTTTCATCCTATTGTTTTCATTTAGTTTGGATGGTTTGAACTCCTGTGTTGAGTAATCAAACGCTCATTGTTAAACTTCTTCATAGATCTCATGTAAAAAGACCAACACGCTATTCACTTACTTGGTTGGGGAAGTTTGGTATCAGACTTCAGGAGGACGAGACACGTCTTCGTCACTGTACTTTGTGATTACACCAAGTAGCAACAAATGGCTCCTCTGCTGAAGTACACAGTCCAGTCCGGCGTCAGCTGCCAGGATCGTTGGTAGTGCAGTCTCATGACATCAGCGCATTAGTCTATAAAAGTTTGAAATTGTTATAGTAAAACTTTATGGGACAGTAATTTTCTGTACCCTTACCAGCTTAATAAAATCATGAAAAAAATGCAGACATTTAAAATGTGCAGGCTGCAGGAATGTGACACTATTAATTTTTCTCTGGACATTGTCATTCATTTTATTCCAGTGATGTAATGAGGTTTTTTCCAGTCCTGAGAACTCCAAACTCATAAAAAGAAAGGCCATAAAAAGCATGACAATGTTAAGGAACAGCTTTGTTTTAAATACATTTTCAAGTCTTTTCATGTTTTGTTTTTCTTTCTTTCCCCAAACTGATAATGTAATGCATTTGATGGATAATGTAATTATTTTCAGTCCAGAGTTCTCCATTAAGAATGTGATATACATCGGATTTGCAATGACAGAACAGAGATGTTACAGGGACGACCACAGATTCAGTTAATTCCTCAGGGGGATGTCAGTTCCAGCTTTCATGCCAATCGATCCCACAGTCGTCTGGGCATTTCACTAAATCAGCCTCAGGGTGGAGCTGCAGGAACAGCCACAGGATAGCCAACGCCACCAGGTATCACACTCTGGAGACCATGAATGTCAAATCATCCAGTAGTTACATGAATAAACAACAGACATTACTCTTCCCTACTGGTGCTGTGACTCTGGGGATGAATATGTGACACACTGAACTAACTCATGCTTATCTTAGCAATCATTTGTCAGTTTGACATTACACGGGAGCACCGTGTCATTGTTGGAATGGGACTAGAAATACTGTCCTGGATAGATCCGAGGCTAGCGGTTATTTCATTATCTGATAATCTGCCAATTATCATCATGTGAAATGCCAAAAAAAAAAAAACAGTGGAAAATCTGCATCATTCCCAGACCCCAAACTGACATCTTCAGATTGCTTCTTATACCCAACCAACAGTCCCAAACAAAAAGAAAAACTCTTAATTCACTGTCATAAATGACAAAAAGCAGCAAATTCTTGATATTTAACAGGCTAAAAATGACAAACTGACAGTTGACATTTTGCTTGAAAACATGGCAAACAACTAACTGATTATCAAAATAATTGGCCACCAATTTTATTTCAGTTGTTGATGCAGCTCTAACACCCACAAACGGCCCACAAATGGCACACTTGTGATGCTGAAAGACAAATGGTTTGTCTTAGACCAATAAACAAGCCTTGTTTGCCAAGTTTGAGCCTGTAAATGATGTGGCGGATGTAATCAAAGCTCTAAATTCCATCAAGACCCACAAAAACC
Organism: Scatophagus argus; assembly: GCF_020382885.2. Taxonomy (NCBI): domain Eukaryota; kingdom Metazoa; phylum Chordata; class Actinopteri; family Scatophagidae; genus Scatophagus; species Scatophagus argus. The sequence continues at coordinate 20,725,563 of NC_058503.1, read as the reverse complement.
ACTAGAATTTTTAAATGCCAAGACTTCAACACATGAACAACAGATGGCAAATCAATGGCAAAAGACACTTCCTGTTTCATCCCTGTCTGACCTTGCATGCCACCTGTCCAAACTTATTCACAGATTTAATCAAAACAGCTGCATCAACTGCATCAACAGCAATGGTTACCACTGGCCCAGACTTTAGTACACACAGATGTGACCTCAACGATTGTGTGATGCTCCATCAAAACTCTGAGGACTCAGTGATGAAGCAGCACTGTGTTTTTGTTTCACATTCCTGAATAAGCTTGTTAAATTGAGCAAATAAACAGGCAGCTTGTGCTTGTTGAGCTTTAAATGTGAAACATAACACTAAAAACATGAGTGTCATCAGTGGCAGACTTTTGGAAATTAAAAAGGCATCTACCAAACATCTCCGGACCTGCACAATGCATAATTTCCATGCTCCTGTCATCATGCGAGTGTGAAGCATTAATTTCTGCACTCTCTGCTGTTAAATACTGAAGCTCAAACAGACTGACTAAACCATGAAGGTCTGATTAAAAGTGTGGAAGAAAGAAATGTTGTCAGGTTGGTGCACAGCTGATCTTTGGACAAATTCTCACTAACGCATATTTGTGGTTTCTGTGAAAAAAACTATACATTTTAGTTACCATATACATTTAAAATATTATATATGTTATATACAAGAGAATGTGTTTTAAAATGCAAAATGGCTGCAAGAAAACAAATGGCAGTAATAATGAAAATGACCAAATATCAAAACTCCCAGAAATTTTAAGGGGCTTGCATGTGGTTGTTTAATTAAATTACAGCTAACCTGTCAAATGATTACACTAACGTTACTTCACTCTTTGAATTCACTGCATGAAAGCAGCTCATTGTAGGAGTGTGCGTCCAGTAGTAGTAATACTGTTTGACCACTAGATGCCAGTGTTTCCTTTTCAAATCGAACAAAGGCCAACAGGCAGTTTGCCGCTAAATCCACTGACGCTTGCCCAAAAAAAGTACAAGCTTCAGTTCATGGGGAAATGCTTTCTATTACTTTAACCAAGTATTATCAGTTGCATAAACTACCAGAACTACATATGAAGCATGAGGGGGTAGCAGATTATCAGACGCTAATATGAGCACCTTAGGAAGGTGCTGACAAATGACCGGGTTTGTTGTAAAGACCAGATTGACTTCTTCTATTGCACTTCCTCCAACAACCTCCTGATATATATATATATATATATATTACTTACTGTATTTATTGCTATTTACTGTTGTAAGGTCAGAGACAGCATGCGACTGGACAAGAGCAGACAGTCAGGAGGACACACCTCTACTACAGCAGGACAGTGTCTCAGTCACCTGCCTCAGTCAGTCTTCGCTTGTGTCAGCTGGCACAAAACAGATTTTAGCTTAGTTCAAGTTCAAGGCTTAAAAAAGTGAATATGAAGGTGATTTTGTCATTGTTGCTCTGTGACTTTAAAACAGCAGCCTTCAATCTGCCAGACACATCATTTCCCTGAGTTATACATCATGTATTGTTTCTACATGTCCTCTTGTCCATCTCTCTTTTTCTTCATATTTTTCTGCAAAGTGCTCTGTAGTATCTGTTTTATTTTTTAATGGAATTAAAGTTTACTGACTAACATGAGTGAAAATCTGAAAATCAATACTTGATTGGCATAATCAGACCAGAGCAACACGTGTCTTGTTTCCTGCTAAATCCTGCTGCGCTTTGTCACGCATGGAAACATGTCACCATTTGGACAGAAAGAGTGTCAGGCCTCCTGCCTCCAATTGGATACACACAGAAGTCAGTTTACACTTTGCCAGATGGAGTGTAAACCTTCAACGCAGAAAGCAAACGCATACACTGTACTGTATTCATCCTCCTCGGCTTTAATGCAATATATTAAAAACACAAATGCTGGCAAATGGTCCACAAGCAGATTCTGGTTTGTCAGTAAATGACAACAGCAATAAGTCAATAGTCCAAGTCACTAGTCCCCCCACCTCAAAAAATAAATAAACGAATAAGATGACAAAAACATCAGAGAGAAAAATGATTGCTCGTGTGCACCGTGTATCTGTAAGGTTGCACTTTTTAAGTTGTGTACTGGACGTTTGTGGCTGCCACAGCTCACTGATGTGTGCAAGAAACAAACAGCGTGTGATTCAAAAACAGTACACAGAATGTTTGTTCACATGCACGCATAAATTGTATATGTGCGTGTTTTCTGCAGTCATGAGTGACTGTCCATCCTGTGACCGGTACCTGTGACTCACTCTTATTCCAAATGTTTCCATCTTGGCGCCTCAAAGGCAAAACCATCAGAGTGCTGTCACCATCTGGACAGTAAGGGCCCTCCTGGGCTGCCCGCCTCATGTCCCTGACTCAAAGACTTTAACTAAAAATATAACCTCCAGGATGTTATTGTAAAAGCACCAATACATGACTGGCCTGGATTTCTCTGTCTCTGGCTCTTGATGTTTCTGTTTCCTTTCCATAAATAACGAAGGCGAAATTGCTCACACACGCATCATACAGTAGTAATAATGTTGTCACGCTGTCTAATAGGCATGCAATGGCTTTGATGAAACACAGTTCCTGAGAATGAAGTCAATTTTGGGGTTTTATGCTGTGGATTTATAAAGCTGCACTAGTCTATGTTTAATATTCAACAAATGGTATTGTGAAAAGAGTCACTTGTAGTGACAAACTCAGAGATTTATCATCAGCTCAGCATTTCCCCTCCGGACCACTGAGTATTTTGTGGTATTTTAGCTCTTTGTTTTGGTTTTACAGTATGTTCTCACCCTTCTTCACACCTAATGGCTAAAGAGAGATTTCCTCAGGAGGTGGTAGAGACCAAAACAGTGATAAAAGAATGAATGATAATGTTGCTCCAAGTCTGCTGGAGGTGTAAACAGGCAGCTGTTAAACTTTAGGCTGGATGAAAACATTGCTGCAATATTAGGTGGCTCAGGAGTTGCCTGTGAGTCAGAGACTTAATACGACAACCAGTGACTGCAAACTACTTATGATGACTTTGCTGTGTTACCTGATAAAGAATCACCTCTGACACTGCAGAGAGTCGGGTTTGGTCACTGATATTGCTAGGGTTTTAACCGTACCACTACTTTTACCAATACCGCTTATCAGTCTGGTGATTTGAAAGTACTCTTTTCAGTTCTTTTTGATATTCTTTAAGAGGGAAAAAGAAACAAATTGAAACAGTTTACTTTAGTTCACCTCACTAAATATGCCCCCGCTCCAAATGATCAGAAACTGATGCTCTGACCATTTCAGACTCAACTTATAAAGGCATCCATAACAATTAGCTGATTAACAGTAACTTTTTATCATCAAGCCACGTTCATATAATTAGTTAACTCTATGTCTGGGCTCCATGCTGCTAGCATACACAACATAGCTAGGCCAATGACAGATGAACTACATGATAGGCTGTCAAAAACATTTCTTCGTCTTTATGTGATGCACTAGATATTTAGACAATACAAGATCTGTGCCAATGAGAATTGACATTGACTGGCTAATGTGACCCCAGCTGAGTATATAATATACTCAATAATACCACAGCTTAACGATACTACGGTGTTTATTCATTGTGGGTGACAGCCTCACCCTGATCTGTCCAAATGAACACAGAAATGGGCAGCAAACATCAACAGGTGGAACCATGTACAACCTTTTAGCAGCAACAAGAGGGGCTTTTAGGAAACAAAGCTGGCTGTTGGTTGATCTTCCATGCGTTCTGTCTAAACTATTTGCACATTTTTCTAGTTTCATTGCTGCAAAGAACCCAACTGCACAGTGGGTTGTTGAATGTTGGAGCTCACGTTGAGCAGACCAAACTTTCCTGTGGCATTTGGGTGCTCATTTTTCATTTGTGTATTTATCAATCTCCTAACATATCCTACTGTAAAAATGTGCGTTGCCATGGTAAATAAAACTCACAGTTGACAGGAGCCAGATTTTTTATACTGGTTTTCTAGGACTGTCATTATTAACTTTAGTGAAGCCAGGTACTCCAGTGGGAGGCTGACTAGGCTGAACTCCTTGAAATAAGTCCCCGAGGTACAGCTCATAAGCACTTTATATGACTTATTTAATCCTACTGAGAGCAGTGCATGTCTAGCCGCATGGGAAAATGTGCACCAAAATTTTCACAGAGCCTCAGTGTGGTAAAATCTACCCATGCAGTAAAATTAGAGCCCTTGAAAACAAGATTGTACAGCTGAAGGCAGCATTATCCCAAAACATAATAAATATAAACAGCAAACAAATGCAGATGTTTTGAGGATAAGATCATTTCATGCAACTTGGGAAACTGATTATTTGTATTTCAGGGAGAGTGGGCAGTCTGCCTCCTCCTCCTCCTCCTGATGGGTTTTCTGGCAGCACTTGTGGCTCCAATGAAGAAAGACAGCAGGCAGAGATTGATGCGACACTGTAACATGAGCCAGTACTCATCCCAAGCTGTTGTGAATGTATGCTGTGGTCTTTTAACAGAATGATCCAGTGCAGTGCTTCCAGATAAATGGACAGGCAGCCATACTAAAGCAGACAGGTGTTAAAAATTACATTTTCTGGAAAACCTTGGCAACGTGTCACTTTGAACTCATCACCAATTCAGGAGCCCCAATTCCAACCCCTGCTCCACCCCTCAGCCCACTCCACACTGGCCAATCAACACATCCCAGAGCACCATAACAGATGGCTGCAGGGGTCAGCAAGGGTTAGCAAGGGGGGTGGAGGGGGTTGGCTAAGGTTAGGCTAGGGCACAGGGTTGTTTGGGATTGTTGTGACATGGCCTGTCTGTCTGTCAGTATGCAGGTGGATGAGTAGCATGTGGCCAGCAATTCCCTCCTCCCGCCCCGTACTCTCCCAAAGTCAGGGCTTTGATTGCGGGTCAAGAAGCCAGGATGGAGGGATTCAGTGGTCATCCCAGACCAATCCCCACGAGTCTACATATTCAGCTTACTCAGCACCGCCTCACACCTGCTCTGGAAAAGTGCAGTGTTAAACTGTGGAGGGGGCAATAGACAAAGCAAACACAGGGCACAAGGAGAAACTAATGAACCTGGCCAATATGGAACCATGTTTAATCCGTGCTTATTAACCCCCAACACCTTTGACCTTTTTGGCGAAGGTTTATAATTTAAAAATGTCCTGTTTTACTGCCGGACAAGTTTGTTTGACTTGAGCATGGCAGAAATTAAGATTTTGCAACCTTGCAGCAATACTTAACTAATCTGTTTAGCAACGCTTGCAGCATGACTCTAAATATAAAAATCTTTTTTTCTGTTGGTTAGTCCACCACTTTGGTCACAGACTGAAGTATGTTGACAGCTATGGGATGAATTGGCATGAAATTTGGTTCAGGCATTCATGTTTTTCAGAGCGTGAATCCGTCTGACTTTGTGATCCCTGACTCTTCCTCCAGTGCCATCAGCATGTTGACATTTTTGGCTTGCAAGGGAAGTCTTCACAAATATTGGATGGATTGCTGTGAAATTTGGTGCAGACATTTCTGATTCTCAGACAATGAATCCTATGTACCATTTCCAATATAACTAGATGAGATCTTTGTGGTATCAATGCCAAAATATCCCACACTCTCCAGGCACAGTAAGCCACGACCAAAATTCCTTGATTACAGTCAGAGGTGAAGAGAAGAAAACACTAAAGGAGGAGAAAAAATGAAGGAACGGGAGATGGGCAGATTGGTTTCATAGGTGAAAAGCAAACACTGAACCTCACTTCTTGCCTACAAAGCGTCTAGACTCTGTTCACCGCCTGCTCCACAACCTGAGTATGAACTCGTGTCCAGCCGTACCTGCTTTGGCATCCTCTGTGGCCCTCACTCCCTCCCGTCTCTCTGTCATGCCTTAAAACATAGCCCCTTTCTTATACCTTCCAAATCCCACGATGCCTATTACAGTTCGCATACTGATCAAAAGTTTTCACTGCCACATTCTTTCCAGTGTCTGGCCATGCCACAAACAGGGCAGGCTGCTGATATTAAGACTAACCTTGGAGAACTTCCTGACTCGACACAAAAGAAGGTGATGTCTGGGTCGTTAGCTGTCCACCTCACAGCACGCAAAGCTACAACACATCAAGCATGCACTCTAGACACTAGACATAAAAACGGATAACGATGTTATGTGTAGTTATTTATGTCTGAACATCCTGAAAACACAGATGCTATAGAGGAAGGGCAGCACAACGGGTCCTCAGGGTTTCCACGGCTCACTGGACCACCGTTTACTCTCTGAAGATAGTCTGCTAAAATAAAGGCAACAGCAGAGGCAAACGAGCAAGAAATGAAAACAATGAAAAGCAGTAGTGACTGACACGACATCAGGGGTTTTTTTTTTTTGTGTGTGTGTGTGTGTATGGCTGTGCGTGCTTCTGAGTGTGTTTGCTCACATATGTACGTCACTGATATCTCTGGGAAAGTGTTCTCTTGCTCAGGCCGGATCTTCACCGGCAGATGCATTTGCCTGGTGGGACTGTGGGGATGTGTGTGTCTGTGTGGAAGGGGTGGGCTGTAATTGTGGCAACTGTAAACAGTCTCTGGTATTGAGTTCTTCCTTCTTCCCCTCTTTCGCAGTCTACTTCCCGCATTAGTTGCGTGCCAGTGCATGTGTCTGTCTATGTCTGTCACCGCCTGTGAGCAATGTCCAGATCTCTCCTCCAACAACACTGCCTGCACGGGGCGCCTGTGACGTGAGATGTGACTGCAGTCTGCTTATATTAGTTTGGATCACATCTGGATGAGGGTCAGTTAAAAATACACCAAGTATTTAAACTTTGGACTAAACCAAGGCCAAAAATTAGGGACCTATCCAATAGCTTCTGAGATTCAGTCAGATCTCAGCACTCAAAAAGGCGGTGCACAGGACAGCGGGCTAACATCTGGTCTCAAAGTGTGAAGGTTAACAGATATCACAGTCTCTGACAAGGCTTGTTGCTCAAATTCAGACAATGACTTCACATAAAAAGAGATGCAGATATTGAGAGGAAATTTCATGGAAAAGGATGAAGTCTGTTACATAATATAAAATAATCCAAAACATGTTGTAATGTCAGGTCCAATCACTGCTTGTGACACCTGTTCTCATGACAATTCCTCTTGTAAGCCAGATGAGGAAGGAGTCTGCCACTCACAGCGGAAAGCTGGCGTCATTGTCACGTTTGCACTTATGCTGTGAAAGAGGAGACCTTGACATGAACCCAAACCACTTGCTGGCTCGGCTTCTGGCTCCCACCACAATAAAACAACAAGTTATCGTCTCAGAGTTTCATTAAGTTAACAAGATCTACGCATTTCTTTTTTTCTGCACTTCAAAATCCAGAGATTTTCCCTAAAAATCCTCAGACTAAACCTCGACATGCAGTCCTGAATGATCCAGGATGTTCTGGCCCAACTACACACCGTCCCACACAATCCACATGACACAAACTGTCAAGTTTCAATTCAACAGTCAGCCTCCAAATAAAAACAAGTAATAAAAACCAATGGTGTCTGTGCAGAGTTTTCTAAGCTGGTATCTTCATAATCTTCCGGACAGAATGAACAATGAGACTCAGATGAGCAGGCGAAACCAACGACAGCAGAAGCGAAATGAGACAAAGTGCAGGGGAAGCAGGCTAAGCAGATGAATCCTCACGTATGTGTCTCTTGTATGCTCTTCTTCTGCGGTGGTTTAAATGGCACCCAACCGGAGAATTAGGGCCACAAATGCTGATCTCAGTGAGCCAGACTCACTGAGTGGAAAGTAAGTGTTCATTTAACCAATAATTGATAATTTTAACTGGGCATCTTGAAGTCTTTTCCAATTGCAAGTTTGTTTACACAGAAAGGATTTTGTCTGCATGGCCTTGTAAAACAGTCTGAATAACTGGAGAGGGTAAAGTCCAGTCGGAGCTGATGAGGGAGGAGCCATCAGAAGACTAATCAAACCCCTGTCGTCCACACAAAGGTCACAACAGAAAGCCCCATCTGCTCGCTGACCTTGACCCCTGCGTCCAATCACACTCAGCTGTGTGTATATGAGTGTGTCGATGTGTACATGTGTGACAGCGGTGCTGCAGGGGTTGAAGGGCAGGTTGGGTGTGTGTGTCGGGGGGTGGGGGGGTGTGGGGGTGGGGTTGAGAGGTGGAAAGGTGGCAACCCTTGACCTCTCTCCATTTCTGTGGACTCAGTGTCACAGCCACAGCTGCAACATCCAGCAGGTGTGGCGACTCATTTTCAGCTCAGAGCTGCAAGTCTGAAGGCTGCAAAGGCGTTGAGTGTTCAGGCAGGCGGAATTTGAGGCTCGATACGCTCCAAAACACCGGAGGGATGCAACAGAATATTCCATATTACATATTAACTACAATTTATGCAGTTAAAACACTAATCAGGGAATTAACTTTTCTGGCCAAATAAACTGTGTTACACAGGGAACAGAGTCTGCTTTAGAGGCCAAATATACACAGAAGATCCATCCTGGCTATGGAGTCTAATCTGACATTTATACTCCACGGCATCTGAGCACAACATGTGGCTCCAATAGAGGTTAGGCCAAATTTGTACAACTAAGTATGCCTATAGACCACTAAATAACACCGGAAAACAAACCAAAGTAAGACACATAAGCATACCATACACCACATATGAAGAAAAAAAATAGATAAAGAAAATATATTTTAACTTCGGTAGGAATTTAAATCATGAACAGATTTGGTTTCAGTCTGTGAGAGTGACCCAATATCTGGAACCATGTCCAGGAAATACAGCATCACCAGCCACACAACACCCATAATTAAAAGAATTGCTCATATTGATGCATGCGTTGAAGCATTCATTCTGAGTGCTCTATTGGCAGCTGGTGGGGGCAGTCCACCCTCCTGGAGGTCTTGTGGGGGCTACACGGACTCCTTTCCAAACAGTGAATGGTGTGTGTGTGTGTGTGTTTATGTGTGTGCATTCTATCAACTCTCCAAGATCTACAGTTTGTGCCAATATACATACTATTTTACATGGACAAGCAGTCCACAGACAGGAGTGTAAATCTGCCTTTGCTTGGCAGCGAGTGCTCATCTTTGGCAGATGGGCACGCTGTGTGCCAGGCCTTGCCAGGGGGCCGTGCCGTACCAGATCTGCAGTTGGGTTTTGGGCGGCAGCCTCGCAGCACAGCAGCCTGGCAGGCAGCACTGGCTCTTGGCTGACCTCTGCCTCCACCAGGCTGCCCTCACTCACTCACCTCATTAGCTTGACAGGAGCAACTAAACAAATTGAGGGCACCATAGAGCTCACAGTACTTCCATGGGAACATTTTTTTTTATAGCCCCCTTCTTTTTTCTTTGTCATTTTGGTGTATGTGTTGTACACAAACACACACCCACACGTAAGCACTGACTTCTACATAAGAGGGTGTCAGAATCTGTGTTTGAACAAACAGACGGACAAGAAGACGCACGCAGGCCAACATGCAGGCATGCGCACGTTTCTCCATGCATATGCAGGGAAGCAGACACATTTAACTGCATCCAGGTTTGCGAAGCAAGGCCAGGTACAGTATGAGATCATGCTACGTTTGACCCCCAACTCGAGAGGCTCCACTACATAAAATCAACACAAGGCCTCATTTTGTTTATGTTAAGCTCAAACTATTGTGCTTAATGTAAACAACAGATTTATAAACAACTTAAATCTGTTGTTTGACTTGACAGATTTATAAACAAGTGAAACAACCCTTAAGGGGATGATGTTGCACTGCGAAGATGAGCTATCATTTCTCATTGTTTAATGTAGCCTTTTGATGACAAATAAAAAACAACTCCCTGCTTGAAGGAGAAAAATACCCTGGAGGTGAAGCTGAAGACATACGTCACTGCATATATGAAATAATGACAGAAAGGGCTCCGACCAGTTCATCCACTGTGTTGGTTCTCGTGTAACTGGGGGATACCAAACAATGGTGTGATTTATTTCATGTAACACCCTTTTGAACCTGCTTTGTGAATTGTGATCCCATTGTGCAATTGTGTGGCTTGCACACACTCAGCTTTGAGATCATAGCGTAATTCAACATGCCCTCATGCATATGGTATGCTGTGCGAGTGGCTTGTCAAACACACATTTGGGCTCTCATTCATGTTGTTTCGTGGTGACTGTGGCTGATTTGATCTGATGAGCGGCACACCTTCTGTTAAACAGAGGTCAGTCTGTGGCGTGGGCTAACGTAAGACACACACGGCCATTTCTTCCACTAAAACCAGTGGCAAAACTTTAATATATTCCACTTTGTTTTACTGAGCCATCTACCATTTGTCTGCAGTGGTTGGACGACGGTCGATTAATCGGCTAACTGCTTAACAGCAGTGCACTATGATGAAATGAGTTGACTGCATCATTACTGAATCCTTTACCCGTTATTCATTAGTGAATCTCTTCACTAATGAAATCCATCGTAACTGCCGATGTGAACCCTACGGGTGCTGAGCCTTTCACATTCAAAAGATGCATCGGAAGACACTTGAACCCGACACAGAAATCAATGCAGGATGAGTCCCACCCTCTCAGAGGTGCACATTGTCCCCCTTCCTTAGTGTTCAGTACTAATGGGATGAAGAGGACCTGACAATTAATTGTCCTCGTCCTGCTGTACTGGAAAGGGGGAGGAAGTTTTGACCCAAACTAGCAGGCCATCAAGCAACAGGCCAAGCAGTGGGCGGTGTTTGAAAAAACTGGGCCAGAGCTGGAGGTGAAATAAGTCACAGGTGGTGTTAAAGAGGTGTTAAAGAGATGGCAGCCAGCAGGGAGACAGAAAGATGGATGTGCTCTGGTACTTCACAGCCAAGTGAAGTGGAGTAGAGCGAAACCCGAGGCCCTTAACAAACTGATTATACTTACATGAAATGCCACCTTCTGTCGTACAAATTACACTGCTTTGCAGCGTCCTTTGATCAAACCCCACATACTTTTGTGCGAATCTACACATAAACCGATAAACAGAACCGTTCCTGTACATAGCTTTTAGCCCAGTGCTTTGGTTGCATAAGCACATGAACTTTGTTTTGGTTGATTCCCACCACTCATCAAAGACAGCTGTCAACCAAAGTTAGTGATTTGTCAGATTGCCAGGACACTTCAAAGCATGACAATGGGTCTTTGTGTCTGGTAGATGTGAGATTAGGCACTTGTTTGTTAAAGGATCAGTCACAGCAATTTGATAAGCCAGTGGTACATCACAAGGTGTTGAGCTTTTTGTTGTTCGGTCTGTCGTGTGTCCATGGCTGTCGGGTGTTGTACAGGGGTGTGCAAAGAGTTAGTGGTTCAAGGACAAAGGTCAAAGAATGTTAATACTTCATACTTCATAAGAGCTGAAAGGGAAAGGGGATGGGTTCTGTTTCAGAGAAAAGAGACCCAATAAAGTTGCATGACTGTGCAGCTTTCTTCCACCAGTGAAGACTGTCCCTGTTTTTAAGTTCCTGTCTTTTCAAATGCAGCCTACGCATGAAAAAAAGGAAAGGAGGAGGAGAAGGGACACGGAGACAAAGAGAGATAAATGAGCGGATCTGGGTAATACAACTGATTAACATGTAGACATCACCTCATATGTTCAGTATTCATGAAGAAGACATCGTAGAGAGACAGAGAAGCCCACCTACAAGTGCATAGACAACAGCAGCTTGCATGTGCATGCAATATCGAGGGGTATAGGAAGCTAATTTTAGCGAAAACAGAGCAAAAATTAAACACAGGCTCACTGTAAACAGTAACCACCATGAACAAATGATCCAAGAGTCATTCATAGCTCATGTAAAGGCTTTTATGAACACAACAACATGCACATCTGTTTTTGAACAGCTTCTTTTACCGTCTTACATTTCAATAGAGGTGGGCGATATGTTCAAAATCCTCTATCACACTATGTAATTCACAGAAACAGTATATATCACAATACAGCAACTCCTCCGTAAATCCAGTTGTAGGAGCCAAATGCAATGTTACGGGGAAGCAGGGTGAATCTGTATTTGTTGTGGGTACCATAGGGGGCGCTGTGGTCATTCAGGTCATAAATGGTATAAAGGTAATGGGAAATCTGGGGTCGCCAGGTGTTGTGTGACCCCGGAAGGGCAAACGGTTTTTGACCGCTAAGACACAGGTGCTGAATGCTGGGAAGATGAATGGACACACATTTTTTGTTGCACGGAGAATAAACCTTGTATGATGGAACAATCAATGGAGACGTGTGGACACATTGCTGATCTAGTAAGGAAATTTGGACAACTTAGCGCGTCAGATAGGTCACTCCGGGGTCAAATAGCTCAATAGCTTGTAAGAGACTAAAGTCCTATATCAGTGAAGAAATGGTTTATAATACTAGTACATACTAGTTCATCATCTTTGACTATTGTGTTTTGTTATTTTGGAATTCCACACAACTGTCTCACGTGAGATGACATTTGGGTTACAAACAAGACTAAAAACACTAAAACTAATGTTCTTTCAAAGCTTTAAAGGTTCCAAATAGGAGCAATAACTTCAAGTACTAACAGGTGGAAATAAACACCAGCCTGTCAGTGACAGCAATGTAAACAAATCACACAAAATTTGTCCTGGGATCCATCCTGGTTTGTGTTTAAAATTTCATTCTCCTCCATGTTTTCTCATCACTCTCTTCTTCTGTGGCAGCTGGCAAACCATCTTAGAATTTTGTTAGGCACCAACGTCAAGTGAGAACCTGGTAAACAGTCCTGCTGCCCGAATTGCAAGGCCAGTGGATTCATGAGCTCAAGCTACTGTCCCATGCATACTTCTATACTAGATGTGCATCTCACGATCAGTGTTAACAGAGACCTATCGTGCTTATACAACACGACCATGTAAATATACACACTGTGTCTTTAGGCCTGCTGATGCTGCTGACGTTGGTACGCACTAAATCATTTCAATGCATGTGAAGGGCGTACTACCGCAGCCTCAATTGTGGCACATAAATGTATTTTTAGCTTGCGGTCTCACTAGCTCCACACAGCCCGTAGTCCTGACCATCTTCTTGATAAAAAGACATGAAATATGATGTGTCCCTAATGCGAACCATACTCTCTGGGCGTGCAGAGAGTACGCTTCTCTCCCAGCCCCTGTGCCTCCTGCACGCTCTATTATTGAAGAATAAAAACATCTTCCATTTCAGAATGAGTGGGCTCATCTGCTGGTGCCTTTACACATGGATCTCCAGTGAACTTCCTTGAGTGAAGCTAGGGTTCAATCGTCAGGCCACAGAGTATTTATTAAGCCACATCTGGGATTGTCATTACAGAGCCGGAGCGCTGGCAAAAGGCAACGGGAAGGGAATGTGACTGAATGGCGCAGAGAGTACACGAGGGAATAGAGAGGAGCAGGGAGACAAAACGCAGGGAAAGATAAATTCAGAGGATCCTGTTTTCCTGTCAGGGCGCAATGTTAGTGTAGGGAGTAAGAATAACTTTAAATGACTCATTCATTCTCATTCCTGCACTAATTTTTGCCTTTGACATGTTCAAACTGTCTCATTTGAAACATCATTCCTAAATGGTTCTTGTCTCTGAACAGAACTGAAACCTCAGGGTGACTTTAGCTACGGTGTGAACACACTGCAAAGACAAAAACATTCTACTTTCTAGACATCTGGCTGTAACATACAACAACAGTGAGCCAGCACAGCACCAAAACAGTCAAGAGGCAACAGTGTTCACAGCTGCAGCGGTCAGAAACTAAAGCCACCAAACACAGAAAATGAAATCTATCCTTGGAATCTGTTTTGAAAGTATGACTATTTGTCTCTTTTTTTTGTTTGTTCCTGTATCTGTCTGTTATTTTGCATGTGTGTGTGTGTGTGTGTGTGTGTGTGTGTCCTGTTCTTTTCCCATTGCTTGGAACCACATGAAAGGTGGACACAAGAAGTTCAGCATCCTTTGCTGGGTGAGGTCCAAGGACCCACTGAGCATATGAAAGGGACTGCAGAGGAAAAGGCTAAGTGAACTACAGAAGTTGAGACACATTAATTCTTAAACAAAGCCAGAGGTTTGGGATGACGCTTCACACCGGAAGATCAGTACAGAAGGGTTTCTGGAAAGTACCCTGAAAAGCATGGCCATCAGTTAATACAGTGAAATTATCTGGACAGCAAAGTGGAAAAAATGCTACTCTGAAGTGGAGATTTGGATCTGCTATGTAGTGGGTTTGTGTTTCTGGTTTTTTAAAACATGTAAGACTGATGATTGAAAAAATACTCACACATGAGTACTTTTTCCAGTCGCTGGTGTTCGCACCGCAGGGCTCTAGCAGGCCCTTTCATCTTTGCATGTGTCCGGCAGCAGTGCTTTTGGGTGCCCCTTGATTGCATTGAAGTGGTTGATGCCAGTCTCTTATGTGAGGTCAACCAGGATATGTTGGAACAGCTTTGGAAGTCTGTAATGGTGGGCTGCATGCATGTGACTAGAACACATTCTTTATGTTGTGTGAGTTTCACGACGGGGGGTAAGTGCATGGCTTTGCCTCGCTAAACCTAAAGAAACTGTTAGAAAGTGAAGCTTGTATGAAATGGAATGAAGAATTAGCACTGGCAGAGGTTTCTTACATGTTCCTCCTAAAACCACTGACCCTAGCTTTGGTCAGGGTGCTCACACAAAAGGTTCAGGCTCATACTGACTGGCCGAGCAACTCCACAAAGCTCCTCTCTGTAGTGAAGTACGGTCAGGTCTGTAAAACAGAACTGTTTAACCTTTCCAAACAAGCAGCAATGTTTGCAAGTGTAGGATTGAAGGGGATCTTTTGTCAGAAATGATTGATGTTTTCATTTGTGTATAATAACCTGAAAATAAGAACTGTTGTTTCCATTTCCTCAGAATGAGCTCTCTGTATCTCGAGAATGAGCGGGGCCTGTTTCACAGAGCCCACCACGTTGCACCAACGTGTTTCTACAGTAGAGTCGAGAGGTATTCAGTTGGTACTTCAACCACCATCCAATTAGGCCAAGGAAACACAAGCCTCAGTTAGCTTTTTAACATTTTAAGGGTTACCAAACTGGTACTTGAACAATACAGATAAACGCTGAGTTGTCTTTTAGCAGAAGGCTGCAGTCTCTGGGTTGACCGTGCACTACTTAGAGCGTGATCTAGTTTTCACAGGTTTGAAAGTAATCTACAGTATTTGAATGACCCACACAAAGAACTGCTGTAGTAAAAAGAGCCATTTGAGTTGTGAATGCAATGCCTATAGGTAGGTCGGTCTATATTAGCCTGGAAAACTCTGACAGGGAACATGCGTGAAGGCATGTGCTTAATATCCAGTAGTAGGCTTTGCACGCGGATCACACCCTTTAGGAATTTGTCCATGTGTCTGGATGAGGAACAGATAATAGTAGCCGTAGTAGCAACAATATAAGCATGAATGTCAGTTTGTGAGAACAAAGAAACTGTTTCCAAAACTCTATTCTAGCCTAAAAAATAAAGCTTCTAAAGACTCACTTCCTTTTTCCAGCAATCATTTTGTTTCTGGCTTCTTTTCAGAATGTGGGAAACTCTTTAATCACAGCAAATATGGTCTTCAGTAATTGAAATGTTCCAATTTCATGTTGAAACAGGATGTTTTCCTGTTTCAACTTACGCTATGTAAACATAAGACAAATTGGAAATGCATTTTCAAATTAGCAGTGTACAAATTTAAAGCAGTTTTTCCAATAATTTGCTGTTATTATTAGAGTGTACCTTTTCCTTTTTGTATTTTTGAAGAGATTTATGCCAAAAAAATATAAATAATAATAATAATAATAAAAATATTGAAACATGAGTGAGGTCGTAAGATAGGATCAGAGCAAAATGCAAATGACCATAATTACATTTGTGCCGTGGATTTTGTTCCAGTGTGGTCATGCAGTGGTCAGACAAACATAACAACGAAGCCAGTTCAAACAACCCCGATAGACTGCTGAGAGGATACAGTATTAACCACTCCTAAAGGGAAATACTACTTATTCTTAAAAAATATTTTTCTGTACTCAAGGAAATAGACATTGATATTTCTGACTGTGACTGACTCTACTTCAAAGCTACAACATAGAAAACCTGGGAAGCTATCGGCAGCTACAATCTAGAGTGACCTTATGCGAAACAGACAGGAAACAACAGGAAACTGAAGGAGAGATTTTCTGGGAATTCAGGTACTTTTTCCACAGATGTAATACCGGAAAATTATGTATGTGGATAAAATCAAAACAAACAAGAACAACATTGAGGTAGACAGGTCACAGGTTCAACAACCAAGTCCCCTGATAATCATTTCAATTTTTGTCTTATGCAGATTTTCACAACATCACGCATACAAGTAATAACTATTGATTCTACTGAAAAATATTTTGATTGGACCTCGCCTGGCTACAATTCATCGCTAGATGCAGTGTGCTAGAACACGACCTGACGTCACTTCTGAAATTCAGCTGTTTTGACATTAGTGCGTATGGAGGGCTGAACATCAGCAAAGCCCAAACACACACCCACTTCATGCTCGTCCAGCCACAGAGTCACACACAGACTAGTGATAGTGTTGCTCTTTTACGCAGCTGGAAACATATCAGAATCCTGTGATGTGATGAGGGAAACTGAGGCCAGAGAGGGCTGTAATTGCCTTGTGAGAGGTTAACATTATGTCACTGTGTCGTTCATGAGTTTACTCTGAGTAGAAAATAACCTCCTCCCATGGCCACAACACTCCACCACGCCACAAAAATGAATTTTTAATAAAAGGGAAAAGACCTTTCTGTCATTTTACCAATATGCAAGTTCAAAAGTCACCTAATGCTTTTGAAAACTCAAGGGATATAAGGATATGGATATAGGGATAGGGATGTTATAAAAATGAACTGAAAAGTAATAGTGAACAATTAAAAACTTGGTTTTAGATTAGAGACCTGCTTCTATCTGTTACCTGTACATCACATCCATCAATGAGACGTAGGCTCAAATTTCTTCACGTTGTTTCTTAATCTCCTCGGTCCTTCTTCTCAAGTCACAGAAAACATCGCTGATAACTTTGTCAACGCTTGTAGTCACCGACAGTGATCATGTTTTATTGAGCAAATAAACGATAACGAAGCCTGCATGTTCCGCCCATCTAGGCCAACATCAGTCATGCTGCAAACGATAATGTTTATTGTGTGTAACCAATCTCTTAAGGCACATAGCATTTAATATTTAATTTTCATTGTGTCTTTAATTGATCACTATTAATTTTCAGTGAGTTTTCATAACATCCACCCATCTTACGAGGGAAGCTGTAAACTAAAACTAACTAATAACTTTCAGTAACCAATGCTGACATCTAAGTGTAAAATCACATCATCAGGGTCCTGAATGCTATCAGTTAGTTTACATAAAACAGGTAGGCTGTCTTTCTATCATTCATCAGCCCGGGTGTTCTCTGGGAATTTGTACTTGGCATATATGACAAGGTCCAACTGTGATCGCTCAAGGCATGGCTGTATGGTAACAAGGTTACTAAGGAGCTTCTGCTCAATGGAATGGATAACGTATATTTACAGACACAGAATATCTGTAAAATCTGGACAGGAACTGAATGATGTACTGAACTTTTTCTTTATCTTTACAAAGACTTGTGCACAAAGTCGTGATGCTTTGATAAGGTGCTTCAAAACTATTTCAGGGATTTTTTTACTTCATCATGTACATGCATGTCTAACATTTCGAGGAAAGAAAAACATTTCATGTGTTCATTTCAACAAGTGTAATACATGTTTTAGCAAGCAGCGAAACTTTGAACAATCATGTCACTGACACAAAACAAAGTCTTTTTAACCATAAAGGCTTCTATAGGGCTTTCATGCTTGCCTTCCGTTCAGCCTTACACCAACACTGAAACTTGCTCGTATGCTGGTACCTTCATTCAACGTGATAATCTAAATATACTCAGGCAGTATTTACACAAGCCTTATCTGCTAGATTTCTTCTTCTTCTAACACTGATTACAGTGCATTTTGGGGCTTTGAGTCTTCTGCACTCATGTTTTCCTTAAGTATACAAAAATGCCTCTATAGAAATGTGGCAGACATTGAACATTGTTCAGCTGTAGCTTTAGTCTTGTACAGCTGGATAAACCTGACACTCTGTGATGGACATGCACACTTTTGCTTACAGACAAGTGCCTTTCTATTAAAAAAAAAAAAAAAAAACTGAGAGGGAGACACGTGGGAACATGCAAAGTATTGTTCCCAGAATTACTGAAGGTCTCAATAAACCCCCGTCCTCTCCAGCAGGTTTTAAGATGAACCCCAGGAACCGCCAAAGACAGGCAGCATAACTTTAGAGCTGCTGACAGAAAGTTGGCCTGACAGGATGTCCCACAGCAGGAGTCATACAGTCCACATCTGAGGATAGCCCAGAGCTCAGCTTAACAAGCTGTGGACAGTAGACCATGTCTGGGTTTGAGGATGAGTTGGTCTCTGAGAGCCCATCTCAAGGTCAAGATCAATGGCATAATCTCAACTTGTATCCAGAATGACTCCAATAAAGTCAGTGCTGGTGTCCAATAAACTCGTCATTCCTGCACATAGACAGAGAAGTAAACACTTCTCAAAGCCATGAGAGCCAATATTTTATTAAGTTTCTTGCACACTGAATGTATTAGAACTATTAGTGAAAAAACATTTTCACCACAAATTCACTCTGAAATTCTGAAAATTCTATTGTAAGCCACTTTATATGCTGCGTGTTTGTACTCTCTGAATAATCTAAAATCTCTAAATTGTGAGTGATTATAAAGTAGTGAATAGCAGAAACACAGACGACAGCTGCTATATCTTAAAATTAAAGTAGACAGCAATCAGTTTTTATTAAGTTGGAGGCAAAAAGTTAACATTAATGGGAGGCAATTGAAATGGGCCCTGCTTAAGCCCCCTTTGGTGGTATTTGGCAGAAAAAGAGTTCATTTGGTTCTTGGCAGAGGCTGTGACAGGGGTGTTAACCTTTTGGCACAGAAATCAAAAATAGAACCACATTATAATGAGAAACTGATTAGGTTACAAAAACTGTTATACTGAAAGCTCTTTGGTAAACTTCTAATAAGTTTTATCACCTCAAGTTTTGTAGTTTTCACACAGATGTTTGCATGGTTGCAGAAAAGTGCCGCTTCAGTGCTTATGCCTGAAATAATTCACTAAATCACTCGTCCATGAAATGAAAGTGTAAAAGGAAAAATCAAACCATTTATTAATCTTACTGTGATCAGCATTGTCACCCTTAAGAACGTGGAAACATCTTGCTGACAGCGTGACGGTAAGTGGTATTATTACCTGGCAAGTGTTCCCTTAAAAAACTCCAAAAGTGAATAAAACTGTGGCATTGAGATAACAGTTTTGATCATGCATACACTGCCAATAAGCTGCTTAGATGCATCTTCACGTATGTTATCTTGTGCTGTTTATCTTGTGTTAACTGGCAGACGGGTTCCCACGCACTGAGTTCAGATCTGTTCTGTTATATTCAATTTAAAAAACAGATTGTTTGTTATCCGTTTTCTTTCCCTTCATTGTTTAACCAATTACATATCTCCCAGACACTTTGACCTCAGTTCAGTCCACAAGGACATGACCATCAGCAATGATTCTGAATTTTCACAAAACTGAACCCCATCACATCGCTGTGCTTTGCGGTAGACCCCACTGATGTCATCCAGTTGTCTTTGGCGTCTTGCATCAGAGCCATATGACGCTCCCATGTTCCTCCACTGATGCGTGTTGGTCTGGTTGTGGCCTGTCTAAATACACCAGTGATTTGTGGTCACGTGGATACTGTTGTAAACATTCCAGCTTTAGTGCAACTGCTGCTTCCCATTTAAAGGCATCTGTCTGTTTGGGTATGTCTACTGGAAGTGCTAGTCTCTTTAAGTGGCTGACTTTGCAGCTTCTTCTAAAACCAAATGTCACAGTTTTGGGGGCATGGGTAAATGGTAACCCTTGGCTTGAAGACAAACCAAACTTAAAGAATCTGAGAGATGCCACCAACATGCACCAGAAATCGACTTGTTGGACTGTGAGAAATGTCCCTTTGAATGAACACCCATCCCTCAAGCTTTGGTAAGGCTGAAGTGCAACTGTTTCACAATTTAGGCTCCATGACAACATGTCCAGGGCCCAACAATAAGGATGGCCCATATATTACAGTACTTTACTTTAATAAAGCTTGGCGGTGATATCAACTAAGGTAGATACAACAGCTCATAAACACATCATTACTATGAGAAAAAGTATTGTGCAAAACATATGTTAATTTCAGTGCAGAACAACATGATGACACATTCAAGAGGAAAAACATACACAACTACACACACACACACACACACACACACACACACACTAACTGTGACACTAAAACAAATGGCTCATTTACACAAAGTACTAAAAGGTATGCTTTCACCATCTCTCATGCAAAGTAGCCATGTGAATTGAAATGGAGTTGGCATGGCTGTTGCCTTCTTACGAGAAAGTCAACAAACCCAAGAGCTCTGGTTTAAATCTCAGGGCTGGCAAGGCACTCAGTCACCTCCTCCTCCTCCTCCTTCCAGACTGCATGTTCACTGCTCGCCTCATGAAGTTTGGACATGGCGCTTGTTTTCTTAGTGCTCCAAACCTCCAATGGTACCAGCACATTAAAAGACTTGTGCTGCTCCTATTCCCTCCCCTCCCTGTCCTCATCTTACTTGATCTGTTTTGCCAGAGGTGTCTTTCTTCATTAAGAGAAAATGCCCTCAAAAACAGTAACACACAGCTGGCCTCTCCCACCTCCTGTGAACCCCTCACTGCACATTAGGATATGGTGCTTGTGTCTGCTCACTGTCCCTCTGCCAATCTACAATGTGGCTGGCTGTGCAGTGGTGAACTGTGCGGCGGACCACGCCTGTGTAGCCTGATTTACACTCTTTTCTCCATGGGCAGCCACTAGACAGCAGCCAGCTCCTGGAGGGACCAACGGCGGCTTCAGCTAAGGGGCCAAGCCCGGGGCCCATTTGGTTTTGGTTTCCTTTCGCCTGCCACTGTGCCACACCTAGCATGAGTTGGGCTAAATGAGACCAGTGTGTAGATTCAAAGATTGGGCTTAAACTGAAACCAATAAAAGGCGAGGCTATACAAACGGCTGTGCAGCCACTCGCAGGTCATATGTCTGTCTGTCTGTCAATTTATTCATGTTCTACCAGACCCACCCTGTCTCTAACTCATTTATGCATAAATTCCTTGTGCACGCTATCACGTTGAAGCATTGAGAGTCAAGGGCCATGGTTCATGGGTGGACGCTAGCATTCATTCCACTCTCCCTCTTTACCTCTGCACTATGGGCAGAAACATGCACATCAAACATTCCTTCCACCGCACCTCCACTCTTTCATTCCTGAGCTCTCAGGGAGTGAAGAACTCTGTCTGTAGACTCTCAGCACAAATGACCCTGCTATTCTAAATTTGTACAGCCACAATTCCAAAAATCATTGCGATCAAATGAACGTTGCTTCCTGTCAATGGTTTTACCAAGTGTTTCAGAGCCCATGCAGTGATAACATTTATACATTCATCTCCTTGCTTGTGACAACAACAACTGAACAACAACTGAACCTTTCATGCATATGGCTGCAACCAACAGTTATTTTTTATTAATGATTACTCTTCGTATTGTTTTCACAATTAATCTGTTAATTGTGAAAATAATAAAATGTCAAAAGATTGCAAAAATATTCAAGATAAGGAAGTTTTTATACATATACCCTGCTTTTTCAGCTTTACATACCTTAACTGCATGTGTATAGCATGGCATAGTCTTACGTGGTTCATCAGATCTGAGTGTAAGTACACAGTTAGAACTGAAATTCAAGATTATACTCTTATGTTACTCGAGCATTATTCATGCCAAATTCAGAGGAAGCAAAAAACTGTCAGATGCAGTCTCTTCAAATCATCGTGTTAGTCAGACAAATGACAGATGTCTCAATAACACAAAGTTTATAAAGATGAATTCTACCTTTATAATTGCAGCTGCTGGAAACAGTACAAGTCATGTTAGAACTGCCTTCTGGCATCGTAGAAAGTAAGAGTTTCAAGAGGGGTGAGTTTCATTTTGTATTCCCAGAGCTGCTTGATGGTTTTTGAGGCCCTGGGGCTGACAATCCTACACGCAATAATAATCCCTTCAATCGCTCTCATTTAGTGTGTTGATTCTTTTTGCTGATTGATGCTACCAACCAGTTCACTGCTGCTGAAATATGGATAATTCTCTGAACATTTTGATAGTTTCACTGCCATACTGATTAAAGTCTGGTAACTTGTCATGTGGGCAGTTCTTCTATGTAAATTGAAAACAGATCGCTTTCATCACACTAAAAATCTAATGGCACCTCAGCTGACACTTATTTAGACCAATCAGACTCTAACTACGACAATGACTCATTTCTTTCAAGTGTGAAAGCCAACCACATATACATACACACACACACAAATACACTTGTAAATACTTGTATGGAGCACAGACACAGATAACTGTCTGACAGATGGCTGAAGCTGCTGAAAACCTCTCCAAGAAGTGCACTCATTTTGGATGAAGATTGTCTAGCAAGAGCGAGTATGCGGACAAATCACTGATACTCTGTATCGAGGACAACATAACACTTTGTTTTCACCATATCTATACTCGTAATGTCTGAACATCCCCGTAAGTTATTACATTTAATTTGCATCTCTTTTTCAGCAATCTATAGTTCCCCCGTCTACAGTGAATGGCCCAAGTGTATTTAGGGTTGTGGTCCCCAGACTTTTTTCCTTGAACCCCCTAAACACCTCTACCCAAATTGTCCCTAACAAAAACTAAGCCCCACACATACAAGACAACAGCGCAGGCGTCGCAACTCCTTCCTCTGGAAAAAACACTATAAAACAAAGTACAGGACTACTGATTTGGATGGTGATTACCAATGGCAGTAGTCAAAATTTTCAGGTTAGCCCTAACTGTTAGCAGCAGAAAACCTAGTCGAAGGTCATTGGCACAGTGGCTTTGAGCTGCCTCAACATAGCAATGCGCCAACAGTGTATGTGACCATACTTCATCGGGCATGAAAATCACAACTGTGTAGTTTGTAAACTAGAAATGACACTTGCACTGTGCTGCATGCTGTGCAGTGTAAGATGGGACCCTTTCAGATGTTTTCAATGGGGTGGTGGTCAGACTCTGGAGTATTGCTGCTTTTCAACAAAAAAGTACAGTTCTGCACACTTAAAAACGGTATTTTCTGACAGCTCTGCATGGCTTTTTGATCATATTTGATTCACGTGAACCACTTCACAGAGTTCAAGATTTAAACAATTGTTTATTTTGAAAGAAAGACAAGGAAAGAAGGAGCGTGGGGAGGGGGAAATTCAGAGAAAGTTTACAGTAATGATTCATAAGCAACACACACAGTAAACCCGGTGTGTGGTTAAATGTGGGTAGGATTGAGACAGAGGGTGTGTTTCATGTATGTTTTCCTGTATCTGGGTGGGTGAAGGTGTACGTCATACCATTTGTGTATGCTGTCTGTTTTCCCAACACTGACCTATATTTCATCATGTGTTTGATCTCAAGCATCTGTGTGTTTTGTGTGTGCACGTGTGTTAAAGCCAGAGCTCAATAATGAATCATCTCAAGCATGAGTACGATAAAACAAAAGTGTCTGATTTGTTCCTGTGTGTAACTTTGTCCGCTGCTGCTTTGTGTGTGTGTGTGTGTGCGCGTGTGAGCTCATCTGTGCACTTCCAGTAAGAGAGTGTAGTGTAGTGACATGACAACTTTCAGTGGACTGTGAGTTAATCTGTAGTCTGACAGATCCTATAATCTTCTAGTTGTCAGAACAATGGCACATCGAACACAAAGAGCTCTGCTGCCCAGGACTGGACTTAAACTTAAAGCTTCACCACTGAAGAGTAGCTTAAAGTGTAGCCTGGTAACATTTTGAACACAAGTTATTTTCCTTTTTCTAGTACATCTGTAATCTAAATTCCCAAATAAATATTCAAAAGAAAACTGAGGCAACATCACATGAAAATACAAAACTACTGTCAGTGTGGTCTTATGGTTATGTAATAATTTCAGTTCCACTACAACTAGTCAGCTAGTAGTTTGCAGTGCCAATTGGTGTTTATGGAAAACAATCAACACATTCAAATGCCATAACACCAGTCTGCCACTCTGCATTTCCTCTGCTGCTTAGTGTTCAAACTAAAATGGGGAGTCAAACTTCTGTTTGAGTCAACATCAATGTTGTTGTCCAACACTGGTCACTGTCAAGTTCAGAGACTAATCAGTTGTCATCACAAAAATGCATCTATAAAGTATCTTAAAGCTAAAAGCTGTGAAGCATTTTTTTGTAGCTGGGAACATTCAGTATAATGTTGATAAGCTTATCAGGGGTCTCTGAGTCTCCTCAAAACAAAGCTTGCACATAATATATATATATATATTAGACTAGTTATGTAATCAAGTGAGCATTTCTTCTTCTTCCTCAAAAAAGATAAAGCATGTAAATAAAATGTATTTTAATCGTCAGTAGTTGCTTGTGTTTGTTGCACCTAACTTAAACTGAGTGCCACCTGGTATGGTGGACAGTGGATTTGATGCTCTGTTTGTTTGAGTCAGCAAAAGGCAGTTCTATAAAAAGCTTTTGCTCAGTGACCCTTTGTGAAGCCAAAGGCTTGGCAGCCTGCCCAATGCACGAAACATAGAAGGGAAAGTACTTGTCTTAAGGAGGAAAGCACAACACAGAAGGTATGTTGTGCTTGAGTACCATGCCACTGGAGCAGAGGTGATTTGATTCTAAAAATACCTGCCTCCCACCACACTCGCACTGGAAGACCTAACAGCTTGATGGCAATTACAGCAAAATTGCTCTTATTTTCTCTAAGTCTTCATAATTTCCAGTCAACTTGTAATTCATCAGTTCATGTGAGTCTGCATCAAGTGAGCCGGAGGAGGAAATGGGTAACGCCCTGCTGCTATTTAAAGCCTGAACTATTCCAGGTAGGTCCTGAAACTTTGCTTACTCGAGCATGCCAAACATTTACCAAAAGTCTCTGCTTGACACCTGTAACCAAGTCATGCGAAAGCAATTAGAGAAAACCAAACACAGACATTTCTTGTGTAATTGAGGCCACCCAAACCCGTTAGTTATACAAGACTAAGCAGTAAAACCATTACAAGACGATTAAAAATCACTCAGAGTAAATGTAGTTGTTGTTTTTTTTACTTAACTTATAGTAGTAGACATCATGCATGCATGTGTTCAGCGTTCACACACCATATGGCTTTAACAGTCACCAACTGTAGCTGAGGCTCTTGTGGATACATGTCAACTTCAACTATGTAACACACTATATTCCATAAATGTCACATCTCACACCATCCTTTTTTCCAAGCACTGAAATATATGCATGTGACAGTGGTTTGACCCCGTCCAGGTGGTTTGCATTTGGAGGACAATCTATTTATGGGCCAGTTAAACACGAGCCAGGTGTTGCCAAAAAGGCAACAGGCAGCTCTGGTCTACTCTCTGGTGTCATGCGCACCATACTTGGTACACATACGAGACATGGACAGCAATGGCAGCTGGGAAAAAAACTTGAAGACTTTAGAAAGCCATTCTGAACTGTAGTCATGCTAACCGAGCTATGCTACCAATCAATCAGTCTGTATATAAATGTGGGTTACATGAGAGCTCCCCAAAAGTGAGGTCAAAACAACTTGATCGCCCGCAGGTGGCTGGCTCCACCATAGGTCATAAATCCTGCCCCTTCCATGTAACAGATGGGACATGGGACAAGCTAAAAACAGTAAGATAGATGCCAATATTGATATCTTTCCCTCAAGTGGCTGATGAATTACAGACACATGCTATCTGTACTGTTGTGAATTCTGTCCTGACAATCTATTCAAAATGACCTACTTGGGACCCATAAATGTATACATACTGTAACAAAAATTGTCTTAATATGTATTTCCTGTGGTTCAAAAATGTCCACATACTGACAAAAAGGCATCCAAGCTGCATCTTAATATGAAAGGTGGATCACAAATCAAAAGCATTATTATTATTACTGCAGGTAAAACTTGCCAACTTGGAGCTTGAGCGATGTACTCTAAACAGACCTGGAAAACCGGCTACCTTTGATCCGAGGAAATAAAGGCAATAGCTTGCTGACTACAGATGCCATCCAGTTGGCTGTCCTCTAGTTTCAATTTTTTTTTTTTACAATTCCTTATGGCTGCCAACCCACAAGGCTCTGCCTACTTCCATTCTCCACTCCATCACTTTAAATCTGATCCTCTGAGTCTTGATTCAAAACACGTATTGGTCAGTAGTCTGGGTTTTGGTCCACCACAGTCAAACACAATCCCTCTCCTGCTGGCGCTTTGCCCCCATGGTAGACAGGAACGGGAAGACAAAATGTCAAAAATGAAATGTGAAAACGATGCATATGTTCAATCCAAGCCACTTTTGTAGACTTGCTCTTCAGTTCCTCAAGAAAAGATCTCAGAGCTGGAAGTTACTAGATAATGCAACATTGTCTTTTGGTGTTTTCTTTTACAAACCATACCACTGATCCCCATCCATGATCAGAAAAAAAAACAAACCATTTGCTTTCACAGCACTGCTACTCTTGTTTTTTAGGTTAGGTACCTACTTAACATTCTCAGAAATACCCCATCCTGATAATCTATGTGAAGATGAGGGAATGAGATTTAGAAAGCAGCAGTACTTTTGGATTTCTGTCTGCACTTGTTGATAGTTCAGAGTTTTCTTTTACAAAAACACACTACACTTCTACAGCTAGACGGTTTGTACCTATCTAAACCGAGTCAAATAGCATACAACTGTGGAAGAACAATGCTGCTAATGCATTGAAAAATATAAAGCATATGGTCACATCAAGTTCTTGTTGACTAAGAATAATAAACATCTGGATGACTTCAAGCACAAGCTGTGCGCACAAATTCATTCAATGAAGCATACAGCAACTTAAATATATCTCAGCACTTGGGAACAGAGGTTACAAAGAGTTTTTGTTCTTAAATACTGTTGTATAATTCATG
Source organism: Scatophagus argus (assembly GCF_020382885.2). Lineage (NCBI taxonomy): Eukaryota > Metazoa > Chordata > Actinopteri > Scatophagidae > Scatophagus > Scatophagus argus. Next base: position 20,698,391 of record NC_058503.1, on the reverse strand, counting down.
ATTCTGAAAAACCATACATGTTGTATTTTGCAAGAGATGTAGCTCTCTTCTGGAATGAAACCATTCATACTGTAACAGCAACCTGGACCTAATACAGAGTAGGAAACTTTAACGTGAATACATTCCATGCTGCCATTTGCAGTTTAATTTGCTGTTGAAATGCGTGCTGTTGTACCTATCAACACAGATATTCATCAGCTCTGTTTATAAATTTTGGGTGGTGCGAGCAGCAGACGAGGAAACAGTATTTTTCACCTCAAAGTGCTCTCTTGTCAGTGCCCCAGTCAGCTCTGATTTCCATGGTTTGGCCGCACCAGGTTCAGCTCCACTGCCTTTAAGGCGTGCTGGTCTTACGTCTGTGGCATCCGTAGAGGAATGTGATGAATGCTGTCTGCACCAATCTGACAGCGCTATACTTGCATGATTTGCACCCAGACGATCTGCTCCACCCTGATGCTTGGGATTGAGGCTGATGTTTATACTTAGATTTTTTAAATGCTTGAAGTACCAGCCGCTGAACATATTACATTTAATTTTATATGTCCAAAAATACTCAACCAGTATATAACAAGCAGAGACGTATTCCACTATAGACTAACTGTATAACTGAACTGGAGTTAAAACCGCAAGGCATATTTGTAGATGAGTGATGTGCACCCCTTTTCACAAGAGAAGTCAACCATGCAGCTGCTATTACAGGTGCACACGCAAGTTTTCCAGCCAAACTACAAATACGTTGACAAGAGCAACAGATATACATCATGATATGAATTCATGCTATCTGATGGAAAAATTTAGCTGTAATTCAAGCCTGCATGAATCTGCAAGGTACAGAAGGAGTTGCATCATCATCATCACCTGTGTCATGAACTGCACTTTTTCACTTAGCCTATTGGCTAAATAAAAAATTAAATGGGAAGTTTAAACCTAGACTAGTCAACTAAAGAAAACATTCTGAAAACAGCCAAAATTGAGCACAATTCAATCTAAAAGTTGTCCAAAAATATTTCAGGTAATAGCCATTCGAAATAATTTATCACATCCTTCAATAACAAATTAGACACAATAGTTAACCAGCATTGTTAACAGGTGCTTATTTTCTATTCTTCACACTGTGGAAGGGTTAAGGGTAATATACTAATCTGACAACACTGCAAGTGTGAAATCGCCTTCAAAGAATATGAACACACAAATCACATGAACAAAAGTTATAAAGTTAAAAAGGCTATTTTCAAATTCCAAAATAAATCAACAAGACTAAAATCCTACAGCCAATGCGAGCAGCTCTGTGAGGTCGCTCTGTGGCTGAGCAGTGATTTGAGCTGAATGGTTCAAAATGACACTGACAGGTACAACATTTACCATCTTCATCGCTCTATTTGCCACATTTGCCAATTAGAATTGGACACAAAGTACAACTGAGGCTCACTTCTATTTATAAAACAAAACAGCAGATAAATTTAAAGTTTTACTTGCTAACAGTCCTAAATAGAAGGTTAACAGCCTTTTAAAGCTAAATGCCATGGTAATACATTAGATGTGTTTTTTCCCTAGGATTCATCCACCTGGGATCAAGAATGTGTGTAATGTCACCAAACCAAGAATGAAAGTTGTTCACAAGCACCCTCAAGAAGTCCCACAATGGAACAAAGAAGTACTTTACTTTGAGCTAATAATGTCACAGTCTTTTGGGCTGATTAGTAACAAGGACAATTAATCATCGAGTATTATGTATTCTAATACTCGTAAGCAGTGCTAGCTATCAGATAGGAATTTCAGCTGCGGTTTCAGTCATCCATCTCACACAAAGCTCAAACTTCTGTTTTAATCAATCCAGCTGTATATACAGGCTCTATGTTACAGTTCATCGTGATGTAAAAGTGATATCGTAAGACGAGCTTGCCAAATCTAAGTAACCACAAATCTCATCCATGCACCCACATCAAGAATATTTTGTTTAATATATCAAGTCTGTTAATTAGGTTTGATGCTGCTTTAATTGCTCATAACTTTAGGCAGAGACAAGCTATCATCAAGCATTTAATGAAAAAGTTTTTGTATAATGTCTTCTCCACAGTTCCAAGACACTAAATTTCCACTGTCGTGTCAGCAACTTTAAGCACACGACCCTGTGTTAAAAGGTCACGACTTAATCCCTCTGAACTGTGCCCTCAAGAGTATTTATGGTTTAGCATTCCAATCTAATAAATTATCCCACACACATTAAAAAAAAAACTATTGTAAAGAAATGAGCTTTGGAGCAAAGCTGAAGTCCGGTCAATGATGAGAAGTCTACTCGTGTTTGTGGACTCTGGTGCATGTTATGCATGACTTCGAGTTGTAATTAAAACGGGCAGGAAGAGAACTGCGTCAAAAAGCAATATAAAGCTGTTATGAGTTTCTGACATGCAAGTATTACACAAACCCTACATGACTGACTGTAGTTAATTAAGAAACCGTGTCACCACCGGTTGTTACTGAATTGTGGATACTGAGTTAGTAAAATGCACTTTAGAGCTGAACCACAGTAAACCTGACTTGGCTGAAATGGACAGCACTTTTCATATAAAGACAAACAGCCATTAATGCCCACTTTAAAGGCTTAGGACAATTCAGAGTCACCAGTCAACATAACCTGTTTGTCTCTGGGGAGGGAAGGCCAACATATAAACTCCAGACAGAAAGGCCCTGGCTGGCTGGCTGGCTGGCTGGCAGGTTCAAACCCAGAAGCTTCTCATACGAATCTATCTCAAAGTACAAAGGGCTTCACAGTATTGCAATATGTGGGTACAGTATTATTCATTCACAGATTCACATGTTGAACGGTCAACAGCTGACAGCACCCTGCAAACAGGCACACTACATTTCGATAGTATGACCTCCACTACTTTAACACACCTCAGCCTGCATGATGAGCACAGGGACAAGCTAGCAGAGCACGGCCACAGACAGACAGAAACACAGACAGACAGACAGGCTGTATCTGATTCACACTGTTTGAGAATGAAGGTTGCTCTCTTTTCCTTCATGGAGGAGGTTGGGTGACGTCCATGTCATAAAATATTCCACTGATTGTTGCTTGGATGGTAAAATCGGAAAATCTCCAACGTCCGTCTCACATAATCACGGTAACTGATATAATTAACTGGAAAATCAGTGAGCTAACTCTCTCAGCTATGAATCTGAATGACATTAAATTAAATTTGCTAATTTACTTTAACTTGTTTGAGACCAGAATACCACGGGTCTCCCTTTTTCTCTCCCAGAGTCCTGATGGTTGATAATCTTGATGTGTGATGACAGTGAACACACTTGTTTATTTATAATCAAATGATGCCAACAGCCCTCCTGCCTCCTCCTCTTCTTCTTCAAAATATTGAGAAATTCTGTTACAGTTAAACAAGTAAAAGCAAAAAAATAAATAAGCACCTACCACTAACATTAACCACTCTGGTTGACAGTTGTTGTTATTGAAGAATGAGCTGAATAGTTTAAAATGGCGCTCACCTGGACAACTTTGAGACTTAACTGTGCTCAAACAAAACATGCAGAAAACCTTTGTACTTTTGAAGCCAGAATGTTTTAATTTACACGATAAGCTACTTAAAGGATTATTAAATTAGTTGTCAATTAAATTCTTGACAATCTGTTATTTCAGCTTGTAGGCAATAAACTGTTGTGCATAACAAAGCGTCATATCGTATAAGCTCTCCATGAGTTTTGTAGGCTATGCAAAAATCTTGTAAACTCACTAAAGAAGCTAAAGCTGTCAGACAATTGCAGCAAAGTAAAAAGTACAACATTCCGTACACTGTCATACTTAGTCCCATCTAATTTTACAGTCCATCATAATACCATCAATATGACACAACGGCTCGAGTATCCATACAGAACCACACTTAAACATTACATCACCTTAATATAGGCTAGTCGAACAGCACTTCCGGAGCATTTAAAATCAATAAGAGTAGGAAACCAAGGTCACGGATACTGTCAAAACTCAAAAAATAAAAGAGGGGATTAATGGGATTAATTAAAGTTTGTCCATCAAAAGCACGTGAACTTAAACAAGTTTGTCCAACAAACTGCGTGTTATCGCCGTTTCATATAAGTCACCAACGAGACGATAACGAAACAAACTATTCATTGATAATCAAAGTGATCGGATTATTTGCGTTTGTTTTTCAGACCATGCAACAATAAAACAATTGAACATGTTGGCCTCCAATGCACCACGTTATTTACAATATAAATTACAGATGATCCGAATTTATTTTTTAATTTTTAGTGTTTTAGTCATTTTACCAATGGTTTAATACTGACGTGATAGAATGACGTATGTAAACACATTAAAAATAAAATGTTTGCACTCACCAACACGGATCTCCACGCAACACGCAAATCCAGTGTAGCTCCAAAAACCAAATCGATCAGTTCCAAGCGACAGGTATTCCCAGCAGTACAATCTGTAGCGTTTCTCAAAAACTGTGAGCGTCATATCGATCACGGTTGCTTGTCTGAAAATGGCGGACGAACCCTTTTTCCTGCTGGGACAGGCTGGTTAGCATAGTGGTTGGCCGACCTCTTCTTCACAAGATCCAGCTTTTCCTGAAAGGTCCGTTTTGAAAATGGCGTGCCAAGTATATCTGCAACCAAATCTACCTCTTCTCCTCCTTCAGCCATCATGGGTCAAGAAATAAATACAGCAATAGCAGCAGTAACGGATCGATCTCTATCGCTAACGTATTTCCCTCTTTCAGGCTCTCACGAGGGCTTACCCAATCACAGGACGCGTACATGTCAAGTTCAGCGTAAGGCCTGCTAGCTGGCCTTGATGTAGCAGACTCGAGATCTGATTGGCTATGAACGGAGACAGTCAGTTGCGATAGCCAACTGCGCTGTAAGTGAACGGCGTTCACGTACGCATGGGACACTGCAGTGTTGATTCTGCAGGCCTCAGGCAGATTTCATAGAACCTGACAACACAAGCTAGCTGAAATATGATTGGATAAAAACACTCTCAGCAGCTCAACCAAGTGGATAAAATGTGGCACGAAGAGAACAGACTATGGAGAATATTTTTTATTTTAATTTTATTTATTTATTTAAATCATATTATTTACATATTTACAACAAAATAAATAAATAAATTTATTTTTTTGAGTATGTTTAGGTCAGCAGAGCAGACCTTGCTGGCCCTGATGGCCCACCACTGGTATATATAGTATGAAGTATCAATAAATGGGAATAACCAAGTACAAATACCTTGAATTTGTGTTTAGTACTTGAGTAAATGCTGTCAAAAAAACAAAGAAACTGATTGATTTGCTTTATTGTAGTGACAATGATTCAAGCTTTCTGGAGAAAATGCAACTGCATTTTATGTGATTGCACAGTGGGGTTAAGGCTTGATGTTGGGCCTTTGCCTTTGAATGAGGCATGAAGGATGAGATGAGTGGAAAGGCATTAAAGGGCACAGAGAGTGTAAGGAAGCATCTTAAGCACCAGGCCAGTGAGACTCCATTTCACATTTAGTAAAAATATAAAAAGCTATTAAACTGAAAGATATTCCTGTACAGTAGGATCCATTTTAAATTTAACCTTTAGAAACAAATATTTGACAAAAAGTGCCTGTTACAGCTGTGCTTTCATGGCGTCCTTCTCTGTTACGTGAAAATATTACTTGAATTTGGTTTATTAGTTTATTAGCTGCTTCTCATGTACTGTGCAAGTCTAAAACAGCTTTACATATTATAACACATCAGTATGTTAGGCAGGCCACACACATTACATTATTTACATGTTGTATAACATACTGTGCAAGTTATATACAACACACGCAAGCAAATATAGAACCTGAAATGTGTGTTTGGCTTTGGGGGGAATTGAGAGCACCTGGCAACAAGAACACGGTGATCCACACTCCATACAGAAATGACTGGGAAACAGGAAACAACACCAGCAATTACAATAGTTTTATTTTTTCTTTTAATGGAGCTCTTATGATGCGTTGCTGCTTCCGTCACCCACACACAGATTCTGACGAGAGCAGTGACCAATATATTTACGATTGTAACTTGTAATATCTAGCTCCCAGTGGAGTGTTTACAAAAGGCAGGAAATTACATGAGTTTGGAACTTGTGTCGGTTCCCACGCCGAGTGGGTGGCAGTGACAACAGGAAAGATGGCCAGTGGGAAGCCTGTAGCTCACAGGTTCATAGGCCTTTATAATCAATGTGTCCATCTTTATCCAAACTTACTTCAGGTAAATACCCACTTTGACGATACTTGCTGAACTTTAAATGTTTCCTGTTCAAGAGAAAACTCCTAGCTCTGTTTTCAGATATTTGAAAACACAAGGAAAACACCAGATTGGGCTAAAAGGCTTTTGTCAGACTTACGTGATTCACTTCTGTATTCATCATTATTATTGTTCTTAAGAGAATTGGAGCAGCACGGCCCTTGGTAACTTTTCTTTATTGAGAAAATCCATCACAATCTCATTTTGGGATCTCTTAAGGCAAACCCATGGTTTAGAATAAAAAGAAGGTTTCCTCTGGACAACATGACAAATTAATGACGTGTCTGCAGTTACTTTCATCTCCATTGGCAGTGCTGTGAATATTTCATCCACTTGGGCAAGCCCTTGGAATACACTGGCTAGGCTAACTTATAGGACACTCTGGCTCTTTTTTCAGTCAGTTCTGGTTGGCATCCACTACAGACAGCTTGGCCAGGGGCTTGAGGAGCCGGTCCAAAAGGCCCCTGCCATGTTTACTGTACTGCACAAGCCCCGGCACGGCACGACATGGGTGGCCCTGCTATGCAGTCGCCTTCAGTCTCAGTGAAAATGCAGCACTATTATGGAAACACCGCACCCGTCTGGCTCAGGTTTTACCCAGCGTATAACAAGTCGCTCCTTCTATCCTGCATATGAGCTATATGGCAGCCCTTCAGTGGAGGTTTGCTCATGTTCCTATACATGGCTGTTGATGAAGCATAATGGGAAAAAAGGCAAGCATTTTTGAAGAATGAGATAGTACAAAAACAGTTGCATGGCTTTGTTTCCAAGTGTGGGCTCCTCACGTGTGATATCATTTAAAGTAAAGCAAAAACCTAAAGTAAAGCTATCTTTACTATAACTAGAAATGAATGAAAATCTGGAAAATCTCAATTAGGACAGATGACACCACAAGCGACAATTGTCTGTCAGTGACTTCAGAGTAGAGAATTGTTATCCGAGACCACATCTCATCAGCTTTATGCTAAAGGTCAGACACCCAAGACGTGCTGATTATTGTGTAACTGCTCCTCAATTAAAGATGCTTGCCCTTTAGTGCCCTAACAGCACCTCAGCTAAACAATGTGTCCTTCAGTCTTTGCTCTATGTTCCTATCACCATGTATTTTGCATGTGTGCCCAAGGAAGTGTTTGCATTATAAATGTGACATGCTACCCTACAGTGACGCACAACTTAGCATATGGTCTGCCTGCAGTCTGCCGCACTCAACATGGACCTCAGACCTCAGTCAGAACATTTCTGTAAATAACTGGTGGTCCCTGTTGAACTTCACAGAGGTCGGACTGTTTTGTTTTTTTTTAAAGTTCACATAACTGACCTGATGTCACTGAAAATCTTTCTTGCGTATTATCAGTCTAGTCAGAGCTTGAGTGGTTTCCAGCTGAACGTCCAGAGCCCAAACGTGATGCCTTTGCAGGTCTCCGGGAAAATGAATCATTTAATTTCACTGGTATTTAATTTCACTAGTACAGCACTTGGCTTAAAATCACAGAAAAACACAAACACACTCAAATATATGCACACACACACGCACACATGCTCACTCACAGGAACAGTTTCGGATGGCCAGTCTTTCTTGAACCATTAACTACCCACGGGCCAGGATGACTCACAGGCGTTTCATTTGTTTTAAGTGTCCACTACAGCAGCGGATCCAAAGTCTTGCAAAATCTGACCAACTGCTGAGCTGCTCCCTCATCCGCTCTGCCCTGTTTTTACAAGGGCTCAAAACTTTCACTGACTTTGCACCCATCCTGTGATGGGTCACGGGTCGGTGTAATTCAGCATGTGCTTTCAGATGGTAGTCGTTCAATTTTCCTCTCCCTTTCATGTGCTTCTCTGAGCGGCACTTGCCGTTACTGCCATTTTCCAAGATAACAACTGTCAAACAAGACTAATTATATTTTTGGGGGGGTGGAGGGGTTGGGGTTGGCATGACTGATTTGATTAATGGAACAGTAATGGAAAAGTAAGTTCCTTCTTCAGCAGCCAAAAATGCTTAATGAATTGGAACTGAACAAGAAAAGGGAAAGTGAGGTGGGAACCCAGAGAGAAAAACTGAGAAAACTAATGAAGAGTGAAAGATGGGTTCTCAGAAGATGAAACAAAGACAAAGTCAGAAAAATAAAAATTAAAATATATGATAAGGTTGTTGCTGGGCAGAAGGAGGCTATAATAACTGAAACTGAAGGTTTTCACAGATTTAACTGAGTCTGAGGTGTTAATGCGGCTCACATCATATTCAGATTACATGCATATGGGCTGATAATCCTATTGGGGGGTGGAGGGGTTGGTGGTGATGTGACACATGAGCAAGTAAGAGGCCACTGTTTGAGACCTCTTCAACCAACCAGCAAACAAACCAGGTCATTTTAGTGACTGCCGGGACATTTTGTAGCCGTCTTTGTGGCACCAAAAGTGAATATTTTGAACAACATACGGGAGATTTTCAAGCTGTGTTTGGGGCGACTAAAGCAAATATTTTGACTGAGACATTGGGAGAGTTTCCAGCAGTGTTTGTGGTTGCAAAACCAGGTATTTTAAGGGAAAACATGAACTTGTACTATGCCAACTGACCAAGTGCTTTTGTGCCTAAACCTAACCAGATGTTAAGCACAGCATAAAACTGAACACTCAGAAATGTGCACAATCCCAACATTGGTCAATGTATATGATTCAACAAATGGTAATTAGTGTATACATACGGGAAAGAGATAAGGTGGCGTTGCCCTTCACAGCCGGCACATCCTTTATTCCTCAAACATTTTCCAAACATCACCCTGCCCTCTTTGCCCTGTTCCTCCTGTTCCTCCCGTTCCTCCACCCAGAACATTTCCTGCTACCCTCCTCTCCTACTCCGCAAACTCCCTAAACTCGCCCCATCCATACGCTCTGTTTTTCCCTCACATTCTACATGTAATTAACAGTGCTATATCTTAAACTCTTTCCTGCACATTCCATTAATCTTTCCTATCTGCATCAGAAGAAACATCCACCGCACAGACACACACATCCACCCAGACGCTCCCAGCACAGCCAGCTGTGATAAGTCAGAGGTGTTGATTGGTTACATCTGCCACGGTGTCTTGCTCTTAAATCCATCATTCAATCAATCCATCCTTGGGTGTGTGCAAACTTTGTTTTAGGAAGTACTGAGTGATAAGAAGCTTAATGCTCTTGGAAAGGATGCTTTTTCTCAGCTAAAGAACTCAGTGTATTGTAGATCATTTGTCAATATGATGGAAAAAGGTCATTGGTTCCTGCATGATTTCAAGGCCTCAAGGACAAGGGAAAATCCCAAGCAAGAATCAGGTCTGTTGCACTCTGCATTGTTGCATTACGCTGAAATTACAGCCATTTTAAAGAATATTGAATAATGTTGACTCTCTGTTATGTGGTCACGTTGAAGGCTAAACAGATGTGAGCAGGGAGCCTGGAAAATTTGGAGAATAGCTCTGCTTACATCAGCAGCACTGGGGAGTGATGTTGGCTAACAAGCTACTCCCATGCACAGTTTGTTTACACAGACGACACCCAGATCAGAGTCTCTTCTTCTCATTACATGAAATATGCAGCGGGGGAAAATGTCATGAGTTGTATTCAATCTGCAGAGTGTGACAAGGCAACAAAGATCAGCATGACAGAGAGTAACGACAATGAACTTCTGTGGATATTACTGACATAAATAGCACTGGAGTGGAATGGACTGATACTACATATGATTGTTCACAATCCCATAATGTGAAAAGAATTTTTAGCCTGTGTTAAGTATTATTATATATTGTTTGTATTGAATTTGACAAATTTTAATGAATAAAGAAATATACAATGAATTAAAACCAGACAGTTAAATAGCTTTGACAGATACATGGTGTATTTAAGCTTGACAGTTTTGTCCATTAAAAACACTGGCTGTTTATCTTCTTGTTGTCAGTAATATAAGCCTACTGAGGAAGCTGAAAAAATGTATGCATTTTGGCTGTCTTGTCATGTGACCCTTACCTTGCAGGTGCTGGCAGTCCCTCAAGAGTATTACAGGTTCCTAACCTTCACCTGAGATCCTCAACATTGATTGAAAAAAATTATGCCTTTGTGTTTTTCACGCTGGGATCTAATCACAATATGGGCAGCATCAAGATAAAACTTATTAATTCCAGGTGTAACTACAGAGACCCGTGTCACTATCCAGGTGACATGTCCAGATACAGATTGCATGTTAATACCACCTGTAAATGTGGTGCAAAGTAATGAATTCCCCATAACACAATATGACACCTCTACATATTTTAGCACAAGAATATTCCTGTCTTAATGTGTAATGATGACATTGATTTATACACGCAAGACACTTTCAATACTCTGCTCACTTCACCTGGTTATTTACTCCCAGAGATTGCAGAACATGACAGCAGCCATATGTCAAGCAATAAATAAAAGACATATTCCTGAAGTCCAGCTCAACAGCACAGACTCATCCACTTGAAAAGACAAGACATTCAAAGCTTAAAATCAGATAAACCTTTGACAAGATGCCAGCTGTACTGTATATCCCTCGCTTAAATCACTCGTCTCTTAATGGCGGTTGATGATGCAGATATTAGAGGAAATCCAGACAGAATAAACGGCTAAAAATTCAACCCTAACAGGACGGAGGTTGACTGAGTAGGAATGTGACGTTTTTATAAGGAGACCATCTATTATTTTTATAGCATCATTAATAAAGTGTCTGGAAAGGGTTTTTAAGAGACAGCCCCTTGACAAGGATTTCACTCAGAGACAGCTGAATATAAAGGCTGTGTGGTTGGACTCCAGTCTGTCAGAATAGAGTAGTCCCAGGAGGGACACACATTAGCTCAATCAACCACCCTATGCTATGAATATAACGTAAAATAAAATATCAAGATGGTAAAAGAACATTAAATATTTGTGTAGAGGCCTATGGTTATATCTGAGCCTCTAATTTCCTAATGCCAATACCAAATGCAATCAAGTCTTAAATCACCAGTGGGTTTAGAGAATACTCCTCCTCTGCAAGCTTATTTCTGTGAGCTCTTGTTGGACAACAACTGCAGCTATTTTCACATAGCCACAACTCTTTAGTCTGTTAGCGCAGATGTAAAGGAGCACTTAGACAATTTGGGAAATAATATACCACTCTGATGCCTGTGTGGTATGTAGGAAGCTGAGGTTGGGTGCAAGTCAGCTTTTGACTAGCTTAGCATAAAGCTGGGAAGCTATGGGAAACCGATTGAACATGTTTTGCATTTTGTTTAGTAAATTGATATAAAAACCAATATGTTATAGCTAAATACATGGTAGCATTTTATTAAAAGAATCCCGTATAAATTCCAACATTGCTGTTTTTCTGACCCTTGTAGTCTCACATGGAGCATTATCTCAGCTACTTGGACGCATGTGAGGAAATCTGACAGATACTTCATTTTTCAAAGCTTGTTGTCAGTCTGGCTTCAAACTGGACAACCTTTTCCAAGTTTGAAAGCAACGAAAACAGTTGACTGTGAGAAACACTCCCCAGGAAAGCATGCCTTTGACATTTTGTCCTGTCATTCAACTGACCAATATTAGAAGGGATTGCTTTTACAAAAAAAGGAAAATAAATAAATAAAGGTAACTTTATGTCATGCAAACCATTATTTTGTATGTAATAAATTCACATTTGGGCACATGTGACTGTTAAAAATGCTGCTCTTGCAACAAATATGAAAAACCTTTGCTTACCCTCTGTATACACAAAATACCTTATTATATACTGTCATTAACCTTAAATTTTTGCAGTATATATACCCTCTGGCACGAATGGCTTTAACTGTAAAAGAAAAGCAGAGACCTTGGATGGGTTTCAAGTCTCAAAGGAGATGACTTTTGTGTTTAAGTGGGGCTTTCTGTCTAGGGAAAACCATCTATTGCTCATGCTATACTGCACAATATATATATGCTCCCTCATTTTCTCCCCCCTCTCTCTCTTCTCTCTATAATCACAGAGTGATGTTTTGACTGGCCAAATCCCTAGAATTTCTCTCGAGGTTAGTGCACAGTCAATCATAAGGGCTTTGGCCGATCTTTTAAAAGAACCTCCAGATTATGTTTCCTCCACCCAATGGGCAGCTCCATTGATCCTGTCGTGCTCTTTGTGGATGTTCACGGAGACTTCACTTCCCATGCCCTCCCTCTCTGTTATGCCACGCTCTCTTTTCAGTGACATATTTAGGTTGGTAATTAAGCCAAGATCAAAGCGCTTCTACTTTTTAGTGGTGTGAGAAGGTAAGGAGTCAACTGCTATTGGAACGGAGACTTAAAAGCGGGCCCTGGCAGCTAAGGTATAACAGAAAAATGTCAAAAGGGGGCTTATGTTTCTGAAGGCAAGATAGTCAAGGAGGTAGGTGCACTAGTGCTTTATTCTATGCTTGAAACACGTAATCATTTGAAAGAGGATAAGGTTGAAGTAAAGACATTACTGGAGCCACACCTTACCAAAACATAGTACCTAATTGTTACACTGGTGCCTAAACAAACTTTTTCCAGATGAAAAGAGAAAGGCCTGTAAAAACAATTCCTCAATGTAGTTGACTTTTGGACTGTATGTCGTTGAAGTAGAACTTTGTATTTGCCTGTCAGGCTGGTGAACACCCATGGATGTACAGTGCAAAAACATTGTTTCCAACAATGTTAGCTATGCAGCTTACTGTTACCTGAGAACTTCAGATGGTTCAAAAATGAGAAAATTGTGTACTTACTTCCATTAACCACAACTGATGTGACTGATTGTAATATGCAAAACAGATAGCATAAACTTTGTAATTGTATGGTTCCACACATTCTACCTTTTGATGAGCATGAAAAAGCTAAATAATAATGACTTTCTATTGGGCACAGTTTTCTTATTGGTACCAGTCTCCTTATGGGGAAAGCGTCTACGTGATCTGGAGATTCCTTACCTTTATAGAAGTTGCGTGGGAGCGGCAGTGACCAGTTCATCCTGGAGATCATCATCAGTGCTGCACCTAAACCAAACACAACATTTTCAAGAAGGACAGAGGAAAAAGACCCAGACTCCAGAGCACGACTGCTGTAAATATTATTAGGAAAATGTTTGCCACGAGTAAGGAATAGATAAGCAATAAAACCACAATGTATCAGAATGGAAATCCGCATGGAGCCTCTTCAACTTTGCATGGACAATAATTTATGACTTTCTACTTGGCGAGATTTGAACTTGGCATCCGTTACCACTCTCAGAGTCTGTCTCTGTCCCCCAGAGCATCTAGCATGCAAGCATACAAACAATCGCCTCTGAATGCTTGGGTAAATCAAACCTGGATTGGGTTTCTGCAGAGCCAGGAGATTGTTGGAGATAAGACAGCAAGAAGAAGGGGTTGAACAAAGTAGAAGACTATGTTTTTTCTGAGTAACAGTATTTAGAGAAGCCTCCCTTTCCAGCTAAAGTTTAAATTCTAAAGAACTTGCTGTCATCAACTAACAGCTTTGTGAATCTTGGCTGTTTTCTATCTGGTTTATATATAATGACACAATTGGAAATCAAACTAGTCTAGTTACATCATGTGTCAGATAAGGTGCAGATGAGGTGCATTTATTTTTATTTGCCTCACATGGCTTGAGAAAAGTCAATCTTCTACCACTTCAGACAGTAAATTGGATGTATTGCTATGAAGTTTGGTACAGATGTCAATATTCCTGAGAGGATGTATCATAATGACTTCGGTGATCCCTTGACTTCTCATCTAGCAACACTTGAAATTTTTCACTTTCTCAGTCAAATATCACCACATCTACAAAATGAATTGGCACAGACAGTACAGACTTGGTACAGACAACCATCCTCCCCAGAGGGGAATGTTGGACTCTGCACTTGTAGAATGGAAGGCCAACAACTGTTTAAAGGATTTCCAAGCAATTTATTCCACACACAGTCTTTATGAACCCCTTACTTTTCATGTGGTGCCATCATTGGTCAAAATTTCAATATAGTCAATGCTGGTTGGTCTATCTCTCAATTTGTATCTGTATTCTGTACAGTGAACCCTATAGCCTCATAGAGACTCTAGCATGGCTGCAGACTACTAAGGGTGCTTTTAGACAGTGAGCAGTTGCTACTAGGATCCTGGCTACCTCCAGTCCTTTCAGTCTCTACAACTAGTATAAAATCTGCTGCAAAATGGAGTAAGATGTAGCTTAAAATGATTACCATAATGGGACAAATGAGAGAGCAATTTTCATCCACTAGTATCATATACGTTGGTTAGTATTGTTATTTGAGAGCAATGCATTATTTGCAAGTAGATCTCTCATAACCTTTGAGAACTACTGTATTTACCCTCATATTGTTTCCTAATAGATGGGAAATCAATACAAGTTGGCTTCTCCTGAGTTAAAATATTCTTGTCTGAGTGCCAGTGTGAGTCCATATGGCTAAACCCACACTGTCAATATGCTGTAAAGGGTGATGATGTGCCTTCTTGTCCCACATTTCTTCTGGAAACTGGAAAACCTCCTAAATTCCCCACCACCAGTCTTCTGTGATTGTACTACACCTTGTGTTTTTTGGCCATTACTGCAAGGCCTTCCAATCGTGCAACTTTGTTAGTGGCTGCAAATGTGTGGTTTGTAATTTTTTTTTGTTTTAAATGCCACCTCACTGAGCAAAATGGCATTTTATTATCCACACAGAAGAACTTTAGACTCTTAGTGTGCTATCCATGGAAAAGAGCCATTTTTAGTTGAATCACCTCTTATAAATCTCCCTTTCAGTTTAATCACTTCGCAGCTGGTTGAAGTCGGCGGTTGTGCCAGTTTTCCTTCCTGTAGTTATGAAGACAGCCTGTCGTCTCTCATTATGAGACGTGTTAAGTCTAGAATGTCCCAGAGCAACCCACGAACCTCAGTCTTTCGAAGTATGGTGTGCTAAAAAACAATGAAAAAAGGGAGAAAACATTTTTGTCCTGAAGTGTGGTGAGTCATAGACAGAATGAGAAAGGGACACAAAGCAAAGACATGCAATTACACACAAATACTACTACAATGCATAGGAAAAAAATTATACATTTACATACTTCACTGAACCATCAAAATCTGTAGCAGAATATCAATCACTTTTTATGTGTATGTGTCTGTTATCAAAAGCACATTATTTTATTCTGCAGCATGGCCAGTTCTCTTCTGTGCCTTTGATCATGCAGATTTTATCTGCTCTGATCATTTTGCCCTTGATAGCCAAGCCAATGATGATAACATGCAATAAAACTGGAATACATGACATGAAACAGACATGAAAACAGAGTTGGGCTGTTTAGGACTGATGGGGGTTTGATATATGTATTTTCATGTTCAAGCTCCTTGAAAAGAAGATGAATTTTAGAGCTTCACTTTTACATTTTCTAATATCCTGAAATTGTACCTAATGCACTAAAATATTTATACTAATCTAAAATCTGATAATGTTCAAGGCCTCAGTGTTCAGCCCGTCTACTCTGTTATTAATCTTTACAGGCTTACTGCCAGTCATGGGATATTCCAGTACTCCATCTAAGCTTCAACATAGATCTGAAGATCAAAAAGAGAGAATTTCCTGATATTTAATTTGCCTGCAGCTTTGAAGTCTTGGGGCTTCAGCCCCTATGAATAATCCATATATGGCCAATTGAAGGCTGCCAAGGCTGTAAAGCTATCATAACAAAGCACAGAGTTATCTCTGATGGGCTCTGTGAGGCGAGACCAGGAGAAGCCAGCTTCTCCACATCCAAAAGTGGGGAGGGACTGAAGAATGACGCATGTGATGGGTTAGAATTCACAATTGGTAACCAGTGCTGCGGCGCCCAAGCAGTGGGCCACAGTGGGAGGTACATGTCTGTTTTCGTAAGCCAGCGTGGCTCAGACAATGGTGCTGCCTCACTGTTTGTCACATCATAGCAACACCCGCCACTTCTGCTCAGAAGGCTGCAGACTGCCAGCAGAAACTGCCAGGCTTGGTCATAGACTTCAGAGGAGAAAAGACCAAGTGAGGTTGTGTGGTGGAGTTGTGGCCGTTGATCTGGTTTGGCAATATGAGCATGTGATCATCAGACTGGCAGTTTTTGCAATAAAAGCCAGGGAACTGAGTCAGACTTCAAAGTCTCACAACAGTTGAAGGCATTAAAAAGGTCAGCAAATACTGACTTAACTAATTAGGTAGCAATATTTGATTTATTTTTCAATTAGTTTTCAACTTCAGCTATGGTCTTGATAAATATAAAACTGTGAGAAATGGTTGCTGTCTGTCCTCAGCTCACTGCATAATAAGACTCTTGTCCTAACTCCAAAAATATGTCGTTTATACACATCCTAGCAAACGTTTGCTAACAGAGGAGGCAGATGGTGCAGCTGCTTCCAATTTTTATGAATGAAGTCTGAGAAAACACAACTGATCAATAGACCATAGTAGGAAAGACACACCCTTACTGTAGACAGTCCATATGCTCTGTCTACATCCGCCGAGGGTGTGGTGGCCAGTCTTTACATTGCCCTCTCCCTTCATCCACTTGTACTCTGCCAAACGTATTCATAAGACGATGTTTTATTGGAGACATGACAGTTTTTTAATGGCATTACACAAATCCAGGACAATCATTGCCTGTGTGCTTGAAATACACGGTATACCTTATAGGTTTAAAGACTTGGAACTTTGTAGAGTAACAGTTCTGCCAACCAAGTCTATCCACACTGCAAGAAATCTCAGCTCGTATGGATATAGTCAATACGTTTAAACATGATCATTTTTTATATAATATAATTTTCAAATCGAAAGTGTGTCTGATCTTTCTCCCTTCTAAAACTACTGCAGCCCAAACAGACTTAACGACTGTGCAGGACTCAAGTCATGGGACAGCCAGAATAATGGCAAAAAAGGTCCTGCAGCTAAGAAACTGTTGTTAAAAACACATTTGTTAAGTACTTCATAACCAAAACACAAACACTCCCTATACAAGACTTATCTAATTCCCCACTGGTTCATGACTTATGTTTTGGAAAGCTAACATCTCCAAACAGACTGGATTTATGACTGGAGGAAATAGTTTTAAACAATTTGCAATCAGATTTTGGCTCGTGGTTATGTTCAAGGCTATACTTCATTGAGAGTGTGATTCCAGAATAGCATAATGACACCTGACTTCACGCAGTTGATAAGGATGCCTGTAGAAATGCTGCACGCTGGTTGTTTAGTGTTAGCAATGCTGTTATGGTGTTTGGTAACTGATGATGGATTGTTGTGTAATTACTTGCTTCATACAGGTTTAGAGAACATTTGTAAAAGCAATAC
Source organism: Scatophagus argus (assembly GCF_020382885.2). Taxonomy (NCBI): domain Eukaryota; kingdom Metazoa; phylum Chordata; class Actinopteri; family Scatophagidae; genus Scatophagus; species Scatophagus argus. Next base: position 20,680,757 of record NC_058503.1, on the reverse strand, counting down.
TCTTGGATGAGCTTGTTAATCCCTATAATAACATTTTTATAATAATATAAAAACAGTTGCTGTGCTGATCCAACTTAGACTCAGTAACCATAAGCTGCTCCCAGCGAGCCATGGGAGACTCTCTGTGGAAGAAAGGAAATAGTGAAGAAGATCATAAAACAACTGGCCTTTCAGCAACACAGAGAAGAACACAGAAAAGCTATTAGTCGACCTGCTCTTCATTTACTCTTTCACAAATTTTAAAACATAAAAACTGATTTACAGCCATCTAAAGTCTTTCTTTCATTTGATACTTCATCTACTATAAATATCCATACAATGACCACATTTGAGCCCTTTCAACATTTTACAAATCACTGAGTTTTCCTAAAGTTCCCGTGTCTGCATAGTTAAAAACTTCCAACAGCACTGTTCAGAATGTTGGACAAATACCAGATGAGCACAGCTCAATACCTCTGTGATTCATGGTCTGTGAGACAACACCATAACAGCTGGCACAGCCAAAAGTGGTCAACCAGCAATAAACATGCTAACACATTAGCTTGTTCTTGGTGGTAGTGGTCAATCAAGTTCTCCCATAAGAAAAGATGTTTTTCTTTTCTTCTGCAAAACCCCCCCAAAACAAAACAAAAAAACAACCAACCAAACAAACAAACCAAAACAAACAAACAAACAAACCAAAACAAACAAAAAAAACAGACAACAAACAAACAAAAACCCCAAAATGCTCATGATGCTGTCTGAGCTTGATAGGTTAAGAAATATGACACTACAGCTTCACTGATCAAAGTAGCATGTTGTTCCCCTGATATGGTTAAAATGCAGTTCAATTCAATGCACTTTTTGAGAACTGACAGACACAATTATTACGGTTGGTGTTGGTGTTTAATACTGAATTCAACTAGCATGTCATATCCTAGTATTAGTCCTTCAACATTCCATCTGCAATATATCTATATCTATATCTATATATAGATATATATATATACATATATATAAACCTTACACATTAGCACAATCTTTCCACAGAGACGAGTGTGGGGTGTGTTCTGTCTAAATTCGTCCAGGCTGAGGGGAGCATTAAACACAACTAAGAGCAAAAAACACTAGAAGGCCAGGAACGGCTGTCACTGTGACCTCTGCACACTTGAGCTTTACTTTGTTACACTTTGCCTCACAGTGCAGGAGTGGACAGGAGTATAGCGTGACAGCAGTCGTGCAACAGGAGTGCAAAACGACCTTGTGAGAAGATCAAGGAGCAGAGAGGTTTTTGAAGTACTTCCTCCTGTGCTTCCCACACTATTTCAAAGCCCCACAGTGACTTACTGACTGAGACAGGACCGTTACCTTTGTCTTGTAGAAGACCCAGCAGCCCAGCAGTTAGGCAGTGAAATGTAATGGTGTTCTAAGACAATGCTACAGAAGGGTTGCACTGTAAGTCACTGGAAGTCATCTTTTACAGAGAAGATTTTTTTTATTTATTTACCCAACAACCAATACCTAAAGCTGCTGTAACCAAGATTTTTATTTGTCATTTGGTGGAACATCAAGTTGCTGATAGTGACGAGTCACTCCGCTGTGCAGTTCTTTGTTTTGTTTCAATCTTGCCACTGTCATTAAAGAAGATAACATTTCTGTTTTAATATGTCTAAAAATGATTAGGCCTTTTTTATATGACAAGTCTTTAAATACACACCAAAAGGTGTCTGGGCTTGTAGCTGCTAAGTTAGCTAGATGCTAACTGCCCATTGTTTGGTGCTTGGCAGTCAGCTCACAGTGGATTTGTTGAAGCTTGTTCGCTGTAAACATCTAGCTGCGGCTGAAACTTGGCTTTCCAAAGCAGTTAGGCTGACAAATGCTGATCATGGTTTCTGTCTGGAACTTTTTACTTGGATCTTGTTTATATAAAAATATGTATTAGTGACCCTAACTTTTGAATAAAGAGGCAATAATTGTGTGCCCAATTCATCCTAATGTTACATACTCCTTATTAATGTCATCATCACAGGGAATCCACTTCATAAGAGTCTTGTCCACAACATGCAATCTGCAATTTTTATGAGACAGCGTTGAAGCCATACTAGGGAACAAAGTGTGTTCCTTGTGATGGAATTTACTGCGTAAGAAAGCCACAGGGGGCCCACCCACAAGCTTCATTATTTGTTCTGGGGCTGTGGACAGATATGAAGCAGTGATGTTGGAAAAATTGTGGAGCCCACCTGTCGGCTGACAGTGGGAGACCAGCCAGGCCTTTTAAGGTCTGCCCAAGATCCTTTGGCTCTATTCAGATCTTGCACGCATGGTCAGGCACACATGCCCATTTGCAAGGGATGCAGACAAAGACATGGACACACACACAACAGTGCACGCCACCAAAGTGATGCTGTGCCTACAGCATGAGGTCACATGTTTAATGGTGGCTGAGCTAAGCTCCATCCCCTCCCTACTCGTCTTTGAAAAGCCTGCTCTGTCCAGGGAGAATTTCAGCACAACATTATTGACGATGATGATACTGGTGCTGATTAAATGAAGGTAGGGTGGAGAGAAGGAAGGGGGAAGTCGGTCATTTTCATCTCTTCCTTCCAAATGGAGTCTTGGCTGTGTGTGCATGTGTTCAGGGTGTGTGGGAGGGGGTTGTGATTGTCACCTTTTCCTTTTGACTAGAGTCCATCTTCCTTCCCACAGCTGGACATGCATAAGCCTTCCCACCATCCAGCAGCTGGGCTTGTCAGCCAATCAGGCACCTGCTTGATTACCAACAGCTGGAAAAGTAAAAAGCAGTGGGCGGAGGGGGTCTGGGGAGGGGCTGCAGAGGCATGGGGTGGTGGTGAGGGAAAGGGGCCAAAGGCATTTGAAAAAGAAAGAAAAAGAGGAAGGGAGGCATGGACCGGAGGTTTGCAATGAAATAACAGGGAGAAAAAAAGGACAAATGAGGAAAACAGTGACATTAAGACCAAGTAAAGTAGGGATTTGTAGCATTTTTTGGAAAATATTTATCCTTTCTTAATCAGTCATTCTGCATATCTTCTCTGAGAACACTTTTTAAATCCTCTGACGGTCCCTTTAGTGGACTGAGTATCCCTTTACATTGTGCTTTACAAAAATCACATGGTATCATTGCAGATGTCCTTTATTGCCTTGTTGTGCGATAATTATGTGAGGTCACACACTTGAAGGGTGAGAACCCTCGATATGAAACACATGCATCGGCCTTTTGGGTGTAATAAGTATTTGCTGGAGTTCATAAATTGGCGACAAAATCTTGGGTTCTGCTCATGGATATTCATACTTTCTGTCCCACTTTGAAACCTTCTGGTTTTTTCTAGCTGCATATGAGTCATATATGCCTTTTATGAGTGTCAGTGGCACAAGGGGTGAACTTCATTTTAAAGGCAGTAATAGAGTTCTTCATTCATTGCATGGGTGAATTGGAAATATAAAGCGCCTGAACTCTGAGTAGCCTGAGGAAGCTAACTGCTTCTTCCATCTTCACATGTTCCTCCTGCCTCAGTGCTTCCCTTGTGACCTCTCCCAAACTGTACACAATAAACATAACATCCTGGCAACGCTTTCAAGTTTTCAACCATAACATAGTGAGTGTTTTTAATGACACCTCTTTCGGTTGTCAGACTAAGGGCAGCACACTCACCTCTCAGTGGCTTTCTGAGCCACCTTGGTTTGATTGTGCTTTCTCTGAAATACACTGCGGTTATGAGGACATTCATCACTCTTGCCTTAGTGGTATTAAAGTTTTCCATGAGGAGGGGGAACATCTACGGTGAAGTGAAAGAACATCACAGGGATTTTTAAAAATCTTTTTGTGAAATAACACATCTTCTTCTGAATTCACTGATGATTCAAAAAGAAAGTGGATGCTCTTTATATAATTTGAAGATTCTCAGGTGAAAGTAAAGCTGGTCTGAAATGTCTATGATAAAAGTTAGTTAATAGTTTTATTATTTTGTTTACATTTTGTCAAATCTGCATCATCAATCTGGCTACTAGTGTTTGCTGTTAGCACTGCACATAAAACAATTACAGAATTACTTCAACACTAAAGAAAAGTAAACCTAACCCTAACTCTAACATCAGAATTTAGAGGACATTAGAGATCCCGCTGCTTTTATAAAGAGTAGGTTCTATTGCAGTTTCATGTCTGTGTGCTTCAATTTGCACCAGTTGTGATAATGAGAATCAGTTATCTAACATATGTGACAAATTGTTTCAATGGACTGCCCAGGAAAAATAATACAGTAAAAAATCCAGAGCTATCAGATCCGCTGATCTGTAATATTAAATAAACCGTAACATCTCTGAGTTGGGACACACTGCAGGTGTTTCAAACAATGAGCCACAGAACACAGACATTAAAACAGTAATGCTTCCTGTCATCGTTTCAGTAAAATGGGGGGGTAAACCTTTCATGCCGAGGTGTTGTTCTCCAGCATGCTGCATAGGGGTGAGATGAAAGCGAGACAGAGGAGGAAGACGCAGTGGCAGGACAGCGCCATGCTTTCCTGTATCAATCTAATCTGGACGTAAACACAGCTGCTGTTCAGGAACTCATGCATGGCCCATATACCATCTGGCTGTGTGAAATGAACTTTGACCCAACAGTGAGCCTACGTCTAGTGAGGAAACCACCACTAGCCTCAGAGGATGAATTCCTCTAGTTGGGTATATATCAGTCCAAGGGGACAGGCTTTTGTCTATGAGGCAATCACTTATGTCAGCTGTGCCTCTTTCTCAACCCATACATAAGCTCACATTCATTTGGGTGCACAAACACGCCTGTATATGCTCCGTCTCTTCCTCTTTCACACATACAAGCCATGGAGTGAAATATTCATATTCTTCAGTCCCTTCAGCATGCCACCTAAATGAGACCATCTGGCCGTGGAGCATATAGCACGCTGCCAGTGAACAAAGCAAGGCCATTACTGTAGGAGAGAAAAGGAGACAGTGAGAGATGGCAGAAAAAGACGGGAATGGGGGGGTGGGGGGTAAGTAGGGCTATGCAATTTTAAAGACGGTCTTAACACTACCCGGCGTTGTCATCATGGAGTCTGCCATGACTCAGAGCCTTGAATCAGGTAACTCTGCAACAGCTTTTGGAGATGACATCATCCCTTAGTAAAGAGAATGACTCACAGGCTGAAAACTCAATCCCATGCCCCCAGTAGAGTGAGGGATCTTCACTCGCTCGCTCCCTCAGCAGTCAGGAGAAAAGCTCAATTATTTATTAGTTCAGCTGAATATCTGGTTTTGTGGCACGGATCATCTAAATTTATCTACTCTACATTGCGACACATTTCCCTAAATTAGTGTGTTTTCATTTCATTGTTTGCTTTCTCACTTGATGACTGACGATGGTGCTAACATGGAAAGGATGTGCAGGGATTTGCTTTGATTTCAAGGCTGAATGAGATGTTTCCTCGAAAAAACTTTCCCTCGTTTGGTGGGTGTGGCAGACGTATCGACCAATCAGTGCTGATGTGCATTAAACTCCTGCCCAGGCAGACGAGACAGTGCACTTAACACAACAGATTACCATTTAAATAAACATTAGGTTTTGTCGAGGCTGAACGTCCCCCAGGTGCTGGCAGTGTAGACTGTGAATTGGATTTAATTCTGGCCTGAAGAGTATGTTCCAGACTTACTGTGCCTCTAAATGTCTCAGTGGAAACACTGATGTTACCAACATAACTAATTGATTTTTATTGTCTGTTTAATTTTACTGCTGCTATTAAAATGGGCCCACGTCCACACAGCATTTTCTGTCTGAGTACCAGCATTTTCTTTCAGTCGTTCCCAATGGGAAGAGAGCGATTGGAGCAGCACTCGGCGTCTTTTTTCAGAGCACTACGTCCTTTCTGCGTGTCTTCTCCAACCGCTTTGAATTGAAAATATCTGAAATTTTCACTGTCGCTCTTTTTCAGACAACCAATAATATATTAGATGAGGCAGGATGCGTTGTCCCTCATCCTTGTATCTAACAAAAAGGAGCAGTTGCTTGTTCTGGATGAAGGCTGAGCTTTATTCTATCACAGCAGACACAGAAAATCTCATTTATGGTCGCAGATTGGCCAGACACTGAATGTCCCTGATGAGTGTTGTTTGTTGTTATTCTGCACAGTCAACCCTCTGTTAACGTAGCACTAAGTTAGTTACCTAACTGTTGTCACGAGAGCTTCATCCCAGCGTTTCTGTTATCGATGCCACTTGTTTACTGTACATTGACGTTAAGAAAAAGTAAACAACAGAGTTCGGAACCGAGTTTCTGTTTCCCTTAACTCATCCTGATCAGCAGTTACATGTATAACAATAAAACACGTAAGAGAGAGATGCTAATAGAAAAGAAAGGAAAGGATGCTCAGTAGATTTTCCCACATTGCTTCAACTTGCAAAACCTGGGAACGGCTGTGTGAAGTTCAAGATGCACGAGGGCAGCTCACAGCGAGATCCGGTATATCAAAACACAGCAAGGACGGCGTAACATCCAAAACAAATCCAACACACAATCCTACTGCAACATTTGAAGAGACAAGGAGAGAAAGAGGGCAGGGGTGAGATAACAGACGACTACTACCAATAAAACCCTCAGAAGTTTATGAATGTTTTCCTTCTTGGATTATTGCGTCTTTTTGGCTGCTGCTCTGTTTGTTCTGTTGTTTCTTATTGTTTGTGAAGAACGATGCTGAGCAAACACCGAGTCTAATCTAAAAACACATATGTTTGACAGGAAATTAAATAATGTGGCCACTCTATGCCTACCTTCCCAGAAATCTGGGTTTATTTTGAACTGAATTCACAAGAACAAATGGTGCTGGTAGATGACACATGATCAGAGGGAATAAATAAATAGCTAATTAGTTTAACTCAGCCAGGGATGGAAAATCCCAAAAACGCTGGAGCACACAGTCTAACTGGAGTCTGACTTTTCCTTTGATTGATTATGGAAAATAATAATTAAAACAATTTCTATGCTTACTAATGGAAAATTCTTTGTAAGTAATGGAAGAGAGACATGACTCCATTCTGACATAAGAGCATCTGTGTGCAAGCAGGCTGCAGCAGGGTGAGAGGCCTGGACGGAAGCACTGTCCTCCAGCTTGATTTGCTCCTGCTTTCACATGGTTTTGGGAGGGACAAAAACTGTCCAAGAATCAGCTCTAAAGATTGATACTTTCATTTGCGATCACCCACAGACCTCAAAGTTTCCATTCAGGCGAGTGTAGCATTTAGTCCTCCAAGGGAGACTTCAGAGGTAAGCGTGTAGGTACTGGGCTGGTGTCAAAGGGAAACAAATGAAAATAAGAAATTGGACAGACGTGGTGCACTTTGTTGGAACATCTGAATGTTTCACTTCAAACTCAATCTCGCCACGTCAGGAAAAATGAATCCGTTTTGGTTTCAGAGGTTTCGAGCTCTTATATTCCCAGACTGATCACCAACCAACTATCTTTTTAAAACCAAAATAATTTAATTAATCATGGTAGTCAATCTTACCTGGGAACTACCTCTTGTCAACAAAGGGGCCGAAGACTGGAGAGAAACCACAAGTGGAAAACAAAATGTTGGATAAACTGAAGTCCAACAAATCTCCACAAGGCCACCAATACAGAAACTGTCCCCAAGTCATTTGTGCTCTAAAAGCTGTGTGAGAAGTGGCCATGTTGTTATTTATCCACCATTTACTTGCCTTATATTTACAAGCCTGCAGAGAGGGAGAGAAATGCAGAAGAACTATTCAGGTTCAAACGAGCTGGAGGCCAAAACGCTGAAACTGACAGGAGCTCTGTGCCTTTGATTTATACAGTTTTAGCTGTGCTGTGCTCAAGAGACACGTCATGAGAAGATAGGATTGCTTTACCAAGAAAGGAAAGCATGGGTGACAAGCAGGCAAGGCAAGGCAAGGCCCACAGGAAAACTGACGAGGGAGAAATTCATACCAGGCCACACAGTTTGACCCAAGGGTGACCTCCCGATTCCTTAGGCCTCACACCAGATGAGCAACACAACTTCAGAACTACGATTACTCATGGTTAGGAAAGAAACCAGTCCCAACACACATTAGACTGGGGTGAAACACAATACGGATAGATCATTTCATTTTCGCAGCTGACAGAAAATAAGGGCAATGAGGGCTTGAATGACTAAGCCTCTCTGGACCTGAGATTAGGCCTCCATCTCTACATCCTCGTCATGGCTGTAAATTACTCTGCTCCCACATGAAGGGGTTTGTGTAATTGTTCATCAGGAGAGGTGGGAATAAACATTCAGTTGGCTAAAAGTAAAGAAAAGGAGAATGTGGCCCTGAGAGCAGGCAGCATGTGGTTTGTGGTAACTCTATGGAGGGAGATTATCTGTTTGTGCCAGCTCCACATTTCTCAACGTAAAGTTTGGGTTTCAGATTACCAGACAAAGTGAGAAGGGGTTTTGTAATTCGGTACCTGTGGACAAACTGCACTTATTTGAAGTAATCTACACTACTCACTTTTAATCCTTCTCAGTTTAAGATTGTAAAAAATAAGCTCTGCTTGCACCACTTTAGTCAATCAAGTTTATTACCTTGAAGGTTCATGAAAAGGCTAATGAACGAGAAATTATGTGGTTTGCAGTAAACGGCTTAGAAACCAAACTTGCACAAGTTTTGTCTGTAAATTTCATAAACTGCAAGCAGAATGCAAAAAAAAGCAGTCAAAGAAAACATTACCAAATACAAGAAAACATTATAAAGAACACTATGTCAAACAACTCTGAATGAACTAGAGCAAAAAATTGTTCGGGCCAACCTGCCCTCCTTTTAGGACTTGTCAGAAGCCAGGAAACGTGCAGGAAACATCATGGGATCCTGGACACAACCTGTTCCAACTTCTCCTCTGTGGTAGGCGCTATAGAGCTCTGCACAGAGCTCTGTTTCTTCCCACAGGCCGTCACTCTGAGGACGGCACAGTAATCACATTAATCCTTTAAGACAAAAACAACAACTTGTGTTAAAATTATTCATTATATATATTGTTTAAAACGTAATTTTTAACATACAAATGCAGCCTGGGAACCAGACCAGTCTGCGAGTTTGTTCAGATTTAATTCAGTCCTTTTTGGTGTTTGATATGAAATCACCATGAAGGCTGAGAGAGGTCAGGAGAGGAAAACAGCATACATAGTCTTTCAGTCTTTATGTTAAACTAAACTGTCAGGCTGCTGGCAAAAATGTCACTTTCAACCCCATGTGAATATCATATTTTGCTTTGATCTGAGCGTGTGTTGAACTCCTAGTATTCAGTTTAAGTTGCTCAGTCTTCAGTGGCTCTTTGTGTTCTATCTCTGCTGGTTGTTGGTAGACCTGGGTTGCCAGGTTGTGGTCTTTCATTTACAGTAATGTCTATCTTTCTCAGGCTCTAGTTGCTCCACATACCCATAATAAGTTTACTGAAGTGAAGTTTACAGAGAATATTGCAGTAGCCAAACAGCATTTGTAAAAAACATCAAAACACAAAGCACACCTGAGTCCCCGCATTGTGTCTAAAGCACACACAGAACAGTCCTGACCACCAGCATCTGCACCAACAGTAAAATTCCACAAAGTTCAAGACTTCAGAAGTGCCTTTTTAAAAATGTGGCAGTTCAAGTGGGTCTGGATGAAATATACAACAGCGCTAATGCCCAAAACCACAATCCATTTCCCAAGTGAAAGCTTGCACTGGAGTATGGGTTATACACTGAAAGTACTTAATTTCTGATTTATTCATCTTGGGAACACTCTGTACACAGGGTTGCAGGAAGAATAAAGCATAATAATCAGATTTTTGCTTGCTGGATATAAAATATGCTTGCTGTGTCTTGCAGGTGAAAAAACAGTTTAGCCTTGCTGAATGATATCGGTGCCAAGCTATGGCTGAATGGTAAAACATGGCACGTGTTCCTGTTCTCTTGCGTCACTCTTCTATTATGATGAGTGGCAACGAAAACATCAGTGACAGCGGTGGTTGATATAGCAATGAAATTTTGAATTTTTAAATGTGCCCTCTGAGGCATTGTGGGTTAACACATGGTTTTAAGTGGACAAGAAATAGTGTTGATGGGCCAAGGGAGAGAGAACGACCCATGTGTAACACAGGAGTAGTAAGAAAATTAGCAGTTAGAATGAAAATGTTCAGTAAAGTCACGCTGAGGAAGAGAGGTGCTTTTTCTGCCCTGAATTTTGTCTGCAGGTATTCCACTTGGACTCAGTCAAGAGGTATGTAACCATGAACTTGGTACTAACTGCTGCTCATTTACCTTGTGTTCTGACCATATACAGTAATGAAGGAAGGCAGTTATATGCATGGCAGCATTTTTATCAGCTTCTGGCTGGACATTAAGAGGCCAGTACTCAGAGAGCAAAATATTCTGGTAAATACACATTCTTTTAGGGTATGGATAGTTCCATAAATCATGTCCTACACTGCACCAATGCCAATGCTTATTGTATATTCTGCAGTCATTTATGAGGAATCCAGAAATGTGGCTTTTGTGGGTCCTGACTCAATCAGTGAGCTACTGTATTTTCTTTCGTCCAGGCTCTGGTTCTGTTTCCTCCTTGCCACCACATTTTTACTCCGACTGTCAGTCCCACTCCCTGTAATGTATGATGTATGTAAAACTGTGCGATGGTGGTATGCTGCGTCTTCCTCTCTGAGTCCTGTTGCATCTTACTAATATTTGAAATTTCTGATTAAACATTTGGTACACAGACCTAGAATCAGAAATAATAAATAAAGTGAGTTTATTACATATAATTGCCATAAACAAAAGCAGGTTGGTTGTCGTTACGCCAAATATAAAGCCCCAGCGTCAGGCTAAACTAGCTTACTGCAATACATACAGCACTGAGCATGTATTAAAAGACACAACTAATGGTAAGGAAATCCAATTTCTTGATTTTAAGCAGCCCATATTATTACACGCCAAGTACTTAAAAATGACCCATTTGTGCTGCATGTTTTCAATTAAGCTGCCAGCTGACCTCCAGACACTGTGGTGGCTTGCTGACATGCTGGTGACCTCAAGGTGGGAGAGGATGTAGATGAGCAAGGGAAGAAGAGGAAACAGAGCCATCGCCCACTCTCAGGACTCCAATAGGGCTGCTTGTCCAGCTCTGCCATTCAGCCTCAGGAAAACTCTAAAGTTGTCTAGTTGTTTAGTTTTCTGGGTTGAAGGTCAAGCTGAGCTCTATGTCTTTTCTGTGCCTCTGTTGAAGAGAGAGCATGTCGGCAGATTCATGTCTCAGGATGATTAAAACAAGATCCTAAAAGAAGACCACAAAACAAAATATATTAGCTTGAAGGTCATGTGATGGAAATCCCTCCCAGCGTTTGTAATATTTTATTCACCAGGCAATGCAGCAATACCACCACACACAGATTTACTGCAGATGACAGTCCAGTTATCTAGACCATATATTTGAAAATGAAAACAAAAGCAAACATACTTAATATCTCAAAGTGCTGAGTAAATTGCTGTCATAAATCACAGAAAGGACAGAAAGAACTGCAAAAATAAGGCTGTAAAAGTGAATTATCAGAGCAATCAGTCCTCTAAATCAGTCTGTTTTTAGGTCATTTTTGGTTGTACTTGTTTTTTTCAGCTTTGGTGTTGCACAAGGCCAGAATAGTAGAAAAAGGTTGTAATGTTACTTATTTAAAACTTTTAATTGTATTCCTTGGATGTTGAAACAAAGGAACCTTGGCCTTGAGAGCCTTTCTGCAAACTTGACACAAGGCCTGTGTGATGTCTACTGTTGTGGATAAAACATTTGCTGCTTGATGGTTTTCCCTCCAAAATACACTTGACCCATCTCCAGGAGATAGTGGGAGACATTTCTCCCCGGACCTTTGATGGAAATTGATCTTGGCACATGTTTGAAAGCCTTGCTTCAGAGGTACATCATTTCCACACATGCTCACTGCGAGTGCCTGTGAGAACACGCTCTCCACTGGCCATGTGAACACTGTGATGGGCTTGGGAACAAATGCGGCATCTGCCTGAGTTGTGGCTGCTCCCAGGCAACTGTGTCAAAGCAAACTGAAACACACCGGCACGCAGTAACCAACTCAGCTTGTGAACTTATTTATTTTTACCTTTAGTTACTTGGCAAAGTTTGCCCTCTCATTATTTGAAATATGCTTACCTGCTATGTCGTCCAAAGTTAGATGAAAAAAGTGATACCACTCTGATGAAAATAACTTTGAAGCTACAGCCATTAGGCGATTAGCTTAGCTTAACATAAAGGCATAAAGACAGAGGAAAACAGCTATCCAGGGCTTTACCCAAAGGTGATAAATTCCAGCACCTCTAAAGATTAACAAGTTGTATCTTGTCTTGGGACTGACTGTAAAAACAAAAAAGCTGCAAGATTCATTTTTCCACGACTCCTTCAGTTACTGTGAGGTTGCCAGGCAACCACTGCAGACTCGAGGAAGCCAAGACTTAATAGTTTCTAATAATACTAAGTTACGTTTACATTCTTGCACAGCTCAAACAAGATATGATACAGTATATTAATTAATGAGCTTAACTTTTAGTTTTTGTCAGAGACATGCTAGCTGTTTCCTGCAAATAAGAAGGAAACTAATCGATTTTCCAAATTGTCAGACTATTTCTTCAAATAGTGTGAAGTTCAACTCAATGCTTAAATTTGAGACATCAAGTGACCGTTGGGCCTTCATCCAAGTCCAAAGAGGGATGTCAACACTGCAATGAATGTCTCTGTAAGAACAAACAAACAAAAAAGGCAATTTCTTAAGATTCTCATTGCTGTTTATTGTTGATCTGTCTACAGGATCTCTCTACTACTCATCAACTTCAAAATCTAAGCATAGAACTGGCATAACAGGTGTGTATTACTGAGTTGTTTTCACTGTTGGAGAGTGAATGAAAAATGTGTCAAAGGTGGAGAACATTTGACGACAAATTCTCCTCTCAGTGTGCTCTCTGAGGGGGAGAATATTACTCATTTTCTTTTCCCACCCAAGTTACCCAAGCTGACTGGGACCAGTGATGGTTTTTGGGACAAAATTTGATCTCAGAGAGAGTTCCTCTATTTTGCCAAGGGCTTAATGGTTTTACTGTTATAGATTAGGTCTATTTGTCGTGTCAGTTTTGACAAATTACACTCGAGATTTTTCCAATGTCAAATATCACCCCACAACCGGCATGTCCAGAATTCTTGATGGGGAACACCCCTCACTTTGTTCCCCACACTGTTACTGTATCGTGTTCAGTAATTTGGCACTTTCTCGAAGGAATCCATGGATTAAGTGTAGGGTCAGAGGTAATACAGCCTGTCGTTGGTTCTTAGTATTACCTCCTCAGCTCAGAGGGGAAGTAGCAGCTTCACACAATCCAGCCAGAAAGTTCAAAGTTGAAGCACACACAGTTCTCCTTTTCCCTGCAGGAACTGTGGCCTCCTCCAGCTGAACTGCTGTGTTTGAGGGCTGGGTGAGCTGCAAGTGCATCCAACAGTGTTACAGACAAAAGAGCACTCCCTTCCAACGTCTCTGGGGGAATGGCGGATGACTTGGCTAGGTGTGTAACCCATCACACACCCTGCTGACAGGCCAGTCGGTTCCAGCTCCACGGCTGTACATCGGACAGATGCTCTGTGTGTCAGGTCTGTGAGGAGACCTTGTTGCTTCAGCAGATCAACACTGTACAACTTTATGATTCACATCCAGGACAAGTTTTGAGCACTCAGTGTTCTACTTACACTCCACTGTAGTTGGCTTCTGATGGGAACAGATTTGGAAAGAAAGGTAAAGATTGATGGTATGCCGTATCCATTTCACCATCATCACCTGCAAAAAGCAGAAAGCTTCCGTTAGATTAGTGACACTCACATTAAATAAAAGTTTGTCCATACTAAGTGCAAAGTATGAGGGCACTCATTCAATGGATTTACAACCAAATGTGAAATGCTACAGTCAACAAGCAACTGTAAGCAACCTTTTGAGGGGATCACAAGCTTCATGTTCTCAGCATTTAAAACCTGTTTTAAAGTCAGCAGTAGGGGCATGTAGACATTGTACAGTAACTGGTCAACTCAGTCCAGTCTCTACCTTTGAGGGAGGGGAAGCATAGGCAGCTTTCCAAGTATTAGGTTTGCAGTGGGACAAATTAAATGAGTAAGAGTTCAGGAAAAAGATACAGTTATTTTTGTTAAAGGTGCATAGCTGAGGAAGACGTACAATGGGGATTGTTATTGTTCAAAGTGAATTATTTTGCATGCAATGTTGTTTTCTTTGTGTTTTATGAAAAGATATAAGTGAACACATGCAAGGCAAGGCCAAAAAAGGTTCATTTTATAACTCTGCATATGTGTGTATGTGTGGGTGAGTGTGCCTGGATGGGTGTACCTTTCTATTCATTTAATTTCCACTGAACAAGTGAGGCCCACTGGGTCACTGATTTCCCTGGTAAGTAAATGACGAGGGAGCTGATTCAGCACAGCAGCAGTGAGGGAAAAACTCCCACAGATGAAAGAAGAGATAACCATTTCACTGTGTTGAATGTGCTCCATTTTGTTGGTTTGATAAATTCCCCTACACCAAGTATGCCTTTCCTGGAAAGTGCCAAACCGCGAGAGCCACAGAAGGTATTCCAATCAAAACTATGCCACAGCTTCTCCTCGTAACTGCACGCCAACTCAGTAATACAGCCAAAGTAAGTATACTTTACATTACCAAGCTTCATTTACAAAAATCATGTTTTACTTTTCGAAGCATCTTATTGCAACAATGCTCGATTTTCCAGAGCAGAAGATGCCAGTAATCGTTTCTGTGTATTGTGTTGTTACATGAATAACTTGAAATGAGCATCATTGTCCTAATGCATATCTTTGGACTCCTAGGCAAATGGCTTATCGTTATGTTGATGACAGGCACATTGATATTCATATGGGAACTGCAGTACTGATGATGAAGGTTTTGAAGGCATTATCAGTACAGTTAGGGTGAGGTAAGTGAAAAACTTCAAGTTAAGAAGAAATAATTTGAGGGGTATTTTGAGCCTATATAACACAGATGGCAGTAGAGAGAACATGGAATAATGTAGTCTGTGGTCAGCACACCAAAGTTAAGGTAAAAGGGCCAACATTAAAGGTGCCATGTGAAGTTATGTTTAAAGTTGCTAAACTAGAGGTCTTTTTTGTTTTTGAATGCTGTTAAACCTGCATTGTTTTCATTCAACTTTATTTACAAGCAGTCATCTTCTTTCTTGCCTTTGTTGGCACATGTTGGCACCAGCAAAGTCGTTTCGTTTTCCTAGGAATGAGTGGAATAATGTTAAACCATCAGCATTAATGTGAAGTCACAGGCCAGACCGTGACAGGAAATGAACTCAGGTCACCTACATCAAAGTCAGACTTACTACATGTCCGTCCCTGACCGCCACACCCTCCACCTCGCTACTTAAAAAACTCTCCTTCCTGCATTGGCGCTGAACTGTGGCACAGGATGTGAACTGCAAGGTGTGGAATTGTCCCGTTCAGTTCTTAGGAAAGCTGGGCTCTTACAATAACAATGTGACAGATTATCTGATTATCCACCATTTAGACATGTGTGGAGGCCAACAAATTTGCTTTCACCTGGGGCATCCTACATGGCACTGCTCACTTTTTCTCCACCAGAAGCACTGCACTGAATGGCTAAAGGTCAATGATAAGGCTCTAAATATAAGAGCAAATGTAAATTTTAAAAAAAGGAAAAAAGAGACATTAAATACTTTTATGATTTGTTAACTAGATGAGAACATTCAAAGATGAAACCACAAAAAAACTCTCAACCCATGAGTTTTCTGTTACAGTTGTTCCCTAAATGTTTCCACAGTTATGAAACAGAAAACAAGACAGGACTTTGTAACACTCAGCACCACCCGACTGTATACACTGTGTTATCATGGCGTGTTCAAATACTCCAAATGGAAACCGGCGCTTGCCCTATTAATTACCAGGAATGCACTCTGCGAGTACCCCTCCAAAACCTGAGTGCTGAAAAGTATGCCATCAAGAAGCCACAAGGCATGCGAGCTGTTTGTTCTCCCTGTCCAGCCAGTGTGCCTACTCTCCAGTTTCAGGGAAAGAGCCAAACTATCTGCGCTCACAAGGAAGGGGATGTGTAAAAACGGCGGGAGAATGGGTGGAGGAAAAACTGTCTTTTCGGGGAAATGGTTTGTTGACTTCAGAGCACTGGTACAATATTAAAATCACACTGCTGTAGTTCATGGCATAAGTGGAATTCGTACAAGCACGTGAATGAACACGAGCGCACACATGCTTACACAAACACAAGTGTTGTTCGATTGTTGTGAGTTTCTTTCCTAAGAGAGGAAAGAAAGCAAAGGCATGACAGTTGTGTTCCCACTTCCTCTTGATTGCATTCTTTAATTGCCACTCCCTGTGCTCTTATTCAAGTCTCAGTTTGCTGACATGAAAAATTTTCTGATAGTTTGTCTCTTGCTTAATGTTTAACACTTCTAAAATGTGAAATAAAGAGAATGAATTCTTGCCAGCTGAGGTATTCACTCGGTATTCATCTACCAATACTCTGCTGACATCAACCGCTCACGGGATACCGTGAGACTCGTTCAAACTCTTGCTAGAGCCAAGGCCAGAAACTTAAGTCTAGGGTTTTTTTTAGCAGATGATTCATGACTTTAAGCTAATTTTTTCCCTTGTAAAATTTAGAGAGACATAAAGACAACTGAACAACATCATGTGCAAGACAAGATCTGCATCAGTTATGTGGCTGTGGCAACTTTCTAGGCCTCATTTAACACAGAGCATACACAACTGCCACAACACATTTAGTACACACATTTAATGTAGTGGGTCATGAGGAGCTTAAAACTACTGTAGAAAACTCAGGCTGTAAAGAACTTCTGGATTTGATTGATGACTTAATCAATAAACATCTTTGTCTTTGACTGTGATAAATACATAAGCATCAGAGGCAAACACTGCCTCAAGCAGAAATACTGAAGCTTACAAACAATGGTACTTTGCGTAGAAGATTCATATTAATTGTATGTTGGCGGACTCCCACCGGCAGGGATGGGACAGGTCTCAGTCAATATTCAGCTGAGTCAGTCTTTAGGGCCATGGAGTCTCGTTTAGGGTCTGGACCAGGTGTGGGCTATTATTCCCCATCTGGACGACATAATCCAGGTTCCCTGGGCCTGGCAGGGGTTGGTGCAGCGCAAACCAGAACACGCAGTGCTCAAATTATCTTTAAGATGTAACATTTTGCATCAAAGAGTTCCTCCCATCTCTTTCCTGTTTTAATGTCTTCACTCTTATTTGCTTGATCTGTGGTGATGTCAAACTGTGCAGTCATTTCAGCTATTTGCAAGGGGAATTTTATGTACGTCATTTCTGAGGTCATCTCATTTACATCTGCTCTGGCGAATGTTTCTAATATTTATTCAGAAAAAGTTAAAAACAATAAAATATGAGCAATGTCTTAAGATTTATGACGATTGTCTGTCTTGTTTCTGTCCAACACAAGCAACTATGTTGAACTACGTTATGAAGTGTAGCAGCAGCCAATTGTTACAATCAGGTCACTCCTGAAATTATTCAGCAACCGTCCAAAGCCTGCTGCCCAGTTCCAACTCCAAATTTTAAAGATGCCACTTCATGGGAACATGTCCTAAATATAGAACCAGACAAATTCCTACAACAATCCTCCCTTTTGTTCCAAGGGTTTTACAAGGAGTGTATGCACTCTCACACCCCACCATTCAAATGGGTTTCATTCTGTTCACCCACACACACACACACACACCTTTTCTTGGTGATTACCTTTGGGTTATTACAGCAGTCTAGACAGAGAAGACGGGGACTCCTGGGAATGCTCATTGTAGAGCAGACTCAGGTGTCAACAGCAGCTTATCCAGAAGCTTGGAGGGTAATCAGGAGCTATGATTTGAATTGCCAAATTACCCGATGTCATTCGAACACACACAAATCTACACATTACAGCGCTTACACAATGTTAGCGGTATTCCAAAATAAAAGAAATGTCAGTGTTACACATTCCTCCAGCACCCTGTGGTATTTCAGCAGACTAATGTGCGGCAGAATGGGAATAGTAAAGTGTTAAAGTGTAAAGTGTTTGTATGTGTATGAAAAGTATTCATCTAAACGAACACCTCAGTGCTTTTTCCTAATGGCCATTTCATCCATTACACAGACTATGTCTTTTGGACTGTGGCCTGAAATTAATGAGCCGTTTGTCTGTGAAACCAAAAGAACTACTGATGTGCCAGGATTGCCAAAAATACTTTCTTCTTTTTTGCTATAACACACATTTTTTTACGGCCTGTTAATCACACAAATGCACATATATAATATATAGTGTTCACTATGTAAATACTGAAAACTTATGCACAACTAATTCGATCACTTCTTGATCATATTTTAGGATACTGAATGAACTCATTTAGTTGTCAGCTTGTAAAAAACTTGCAAGTTATTTCAACTTTTTCCTTTCCAAGTGAAAGCAAGCAGACCTTGGGCCGTTGTAAGCTGATCCACACATTTTTCTTTTCAAGACATTTTTCTAATTAAATCTGCCACAGTGCTGACTTTTAATTAAACTACAGACTTGAGACGAATTTGTTATGCAACATAATGACACTGTCATGGCTTATAAAAACTCTTTGACCGATGCTCTTGAAAAGAAAACAGTTGCTTGTTTAAATCTCTCATTAAAAACATGCCCCTACCACGCAGTGCTGTCTGAAAGCACTGCTGTTTTTCTTAAAGCTCGTCTCGACATTATTCCAAAAAACGACTTTTATCTATGCAACACCTTGTTCAATTCCTCCAGAATCAGAGTCCTTTGAAAACAAGTTGCATTACTCAGCATCTCATTTATCAGAGCAGAACAGTTCGAGCTACGAGCTCAATTAGGATGTGGCCATGTGTTTAATTGACAAGTTCTGAGCCAGAAAACTGACTGACTGACTAACTGAAGCAGTGGGGCCTAAATTTGTAGGCTCTGACCCAGTAAACCCTGAAGAAAGATGCTCCAAAGCACACACACACAGCCTTGGCCAACCCACAATGACTAAAATAATACTGTCACACATACTACACGTTGGGATTGTGGCCTTGGCATGACTGGTGGACAGTATAGATTTAGTGCCTGCTAAACACAAAGAACCATACATGCACGCTTTGACAAAGTTATGGCTGCTCCTGAAGCAGTGAAGACCTAAGTGGGTTGTGTAACATATAAGGTTAAGTAGTGGAAGGAAACACACACTGCCAAAGCTGTCAGACATGTCTCATGTGAGATGTTTGCCCATGTTATTCCTATGGCATTTGTAAGAGAATTAAGGGAAGAAACCTTAAACCTTGTTTGACTGGATATGAACTAAGAGGACGTTTGTAATTACTGCTCCAGCGGGAGGGAGTCATCACAGAGGAAGAGAGGATTACATACACTGACACACACAAATGTGGGAAATATGCAGTGTGACCACAGTGCTGTACTGTTAGTCACTGAGAAGTTGAAGTGCCTTGCTCAGTGGTCGCGCAAAGGCAGCTGTCAGAAGTAGTAAAGTAGAGTACGAGATATCTACTTTTCACATGGAAGTATGTTTTTTTATTAACAAGGTACATTTGTGTAAATAGTTTTATAGTATTCAGTCTAAGCACAGGCACATTATCCAATTTTATATAATGCTCCTCTCTCAGTAAAAAGTGCTCCATAATAAGACATTTTTTCAGACAGGAGTTGATAAAGTTCTCCAGAAACAACTGTTCCCCAGAGTCTTTGTGCTTTCTCGTCTTGGCGTCTCTAGTCTTGGATTGTGGTTGAACCTCATGCTGTGGTCCTGCTCGACACTAACTGCTATTATTAACGTTTAGTCATATTTCCACATTACTACTAGTGTTATTATTGTTATTATTGTTTTTAACATTTCCAGTACCCTGCGATTATTACTGCTGCCACTTATTGCTCTGTGTGCCCCCTCTCTTCCTCTCTCTCTCTCTCTCTTTTCTGCCTCATTCTCTTTCACTTTCACGACCCTACCGGTCAAGGCAGATGGCCACCTACATGGAGCTGGGGTCCGCTCCGAGGTTTCTGCCCTCTAAAAAACAGTTTTTCCTCGCCACTGTCACCAAGTGCCTGCTCAGGAGATAATGTTGGGTCCTGCTGTAGATTAAACTCAAGAGTTTGTTCTGGACCTGCTCTAATTGGAAAGTGTCATGAGATAACTTTTGTTGTGAAAAACTTCAACCTGGCTTCAGAAAAAGTGGTGCCTTAGTGGCATACTTTTTATGCAATGATACATACCCTGGCCTTTCTTAAAAAACTATCACATCCCTCCAGGAAACCACACACTATGCCATACAAGTTTTCTCTGGCAGGTGGTTGCACAGAAAGTTATCTTTAGCCCATGTTGTTGAAATAAAACACAACATGTACTTGAGCACATTCCCCTCAAATCATCTAAACTCCATATTCTGGTTTCTCTTGTTGATGTTATCGGAACATTTTTGAGCGCTTGGTGTGAAGTACGGTACAATATTCCAGTACGGAAGAAGGCAAAGTGTAAACACAAATGTAGGTGCCATGAAATGATTCAGAGGCTATTTTCAGTCTATGAATTGGGGAGATAGGAAGTGAGAAATGCTAAGAGGAATGAAATTGGTTTCACTGGCACTTCAAAGGCAACATGGAACATTGGAGGAAGGAAAATGTCTGTAGAAACAAATTATTACTGCAATTTATTAGAAATACAGCACTGTGGATGTTCTTGGCAGTGTCCAAGGCAGCAGACCATTAGGAAATAGTACTACACCTTTCTAAGAGTGTTTGTATTAATATTTCCTTAAACAGAAAGGGTGAAATAAGATTTATATTCAGTTTTTCATTTGTCCTGAAACTGCATAATGAGTGAATTCAAATGGAATCTGTTTATAATCCCAGATCTTGAGGAAGTGTTTTCTTTTTTGAAACCCCTTTTTGCACCAAGAGTTTAAAAAAGCAAAAACCATAATAAATGGTTGCTCTCATAGTGATCTGAGCTTGCTCATACAGCAATATTTTTTCTTTCCTTGCTGTTAAATGCTGTGTGTGTGGTTGATGTTTAAATCCATTCTTTGGTGTAACCTTCAAATGGCTCAGCAGATCCCAATTTTAAATGACAATATAAATAGGCTGTTTATATTATCTGAGGTAGCTCAACAGCTCTGTGGTTAGCACTGCGATTTCAATCCACTGAGGCCTTTGTGTGTGGAGTTTGCATATTGTCCAATGTCTCCATGGGGTATTCCTCCCTGATGATGCTCCCACAGATGTGCAGATCAGACCAAGACATACCATGAACTGTTGACCATAACATGCTAGCCAACTGGGAACATGTCAGCACTGGAGGTCAGAGCTAAATATCAGGCAGCTTGTCAATTGTCACTGGACCCTAATGAGACAATAACAATTACGTTTTTTGGGGGGTTTTTTTTAAGAAAAGTTGACTCCCACCAACTCCTGGGACAACTCCACCATCATTTCTTTTGCACAAATCTGACTTCTGTAATGTTTATTAGCCCCAAAAGCTAATGATACCAACTGTACAGACTTCAACGAGCAGAGCAACGTCTGTCTTCTCTTTATGAAGACAAATCACAAACCACTGGGACATTTATGCTTTGATTTTATAGATTAATAGAACCATGCCTTGCGTCTGTATGTCCTCACAATTGAAAATCAGATGTTTTACCAGCTGGCCCCTCCACTCCTGTGAACTCAGCATATCTCCATCTCTTTCATATGGCACAGTTTTACTTCTCTCTCTCTCTCTGTCCCTTTCTCTTTCTTCACTGAGTTAAGTGATCTCTGTGCCTCCATGCAGTGGAGATATGCCTTCTGTGTTGTGCACGCATCATTACACACATCAATTTTGTTGGAAACAATCACTGAACTACTGCCACATGTGGGCTAGAATGCATAAAAACTGTAGTGTAATAGGTTTTCCAGCTTGCAGGATTCATAAGGAGACAAGCATCATATGTACATAAAAAGATCTGAATGGTTTTCACAGAGGCCTCTTCTCTGCAGGCGCCTCCGCCACCCAAAGTGATGAACGTAGACTCAAAGTAAGGCTCTTAAACCTTCTTTTTAACTTGGGACCCAAAATTGAATTTCACCATGTTCCAGGGACTCGTGTTCATAGACATTTAAATTAACTACCATTATATTCTACATCAGTGTCCTTTTAATAGAGGTAGAAACACCAAAAATACTTAAATTTGTACAGATGCAGTAAATCATCTCACTTTAAAGCCTTCTGTTTTAGAACTCGTAACTACTAGTTACTGACTCACTGCTTTCTGAGCATTAATATGCTTCTGGAGAAAACAGCACCTGGCTTACCTTTGCTGACACTTACATTGAAGACCATTTATAGGAAGTAGTTAGACAGTTAGATCTGATGAAAAAAGGCTCAGCTTTTTTGAAAGAGCTCCCAGCAAATCCTTGCAGTAACACTCTATTTTTTTGGGAGGATTGATCCCCTGTAATAAGCACGAATTACTTTAAATAGATAAATGAACAGCAGGGATGGAGTTCGCATGAGTGTATCAGCAGACTCATAATGTTGAGTGTCAGGTCATAAAATCTTTAAGGTACACCTGCACAAATATGATTAGACGTTATTAGTCAGCTGGCAGCCAACCAACTGAAGACTGAAGCGTGAATAAAACAGCTGATCGGCTAATGCACACACGACTTCAGTGCTCTGTCACACCCTGCAGGCGCTCGTCATTGTTCATAAGTGCTTTGAAAAAGCCACATAAAACATTTACATTTATGTTTTGACATGACTTTGGTTTTTGGCTTCAAAGTAATGCTTGGGTCTGAATATTACTCAAACTGACAACCATCATCCACTTCAACAGGTCACAGAAAGACCCTGATGAAGATTAATAGGCACACAGTTCAAACAAAGAGAAAAATATGGAAACAGTCCAACACAAAAGTACCAGTGCAAGGAGGAGCCATTCTGGCATTTTGAGCCTCTGCAAAGTAATAAAAAAAACCCCATTATATCAGGATATCATGTCAAGACACACTCGACCTCTTTGGGTCCAAAATAATAGCACAAAACTTGGGAGTAGCTCTGCTCTGTGGACCTGGTCTGGACCTCAGGGAAATATCACTTTCCAAGCGCAGAGTTGAGCCTTATGCCAGGCACCTGTCAACCGAAACCTTCTGTAGGTGTCTGAAGAAAGAGAAGCTTTAAAAATTAGCTTCTGAAAATTGGCGATTGTTTGATGGAAAATAAGGACTGAAATCTGTATCTGTTGTAAAGTCATGAACTGACTTAACTTAGACAGTTCTCTGAAGTCAACAAATGTTAAACAACCCACATGAAACTGATGGCAATCAAAGTGTGTTATTGAACTCGAGTGATCCAATGGATTATATTACAGACTTCAATTTTCCAAACGATTACATGTTGATTAAAATGTAACAGCTGAGCCCTCAAGGTCCTTCCAAATGTTTTAATGGTTTCATTGTCTGCTATTTCACTTTGTTTTGACCTTGTAGTGATGAAACATTAAGTAAATCAAATTGCTACCACATCAGTTTTGTTTAAAATAAAAAAAAAGTTTTGATGAATGATTAATTTGTCCTGAAATCGGTGAGGAATAAACTCTGAGAAAGTAAAACTGTGCACACGTGTACAGCATTCACTCACTCGAAAAGGTCAGTGCAGCTATCGTCATTTGATAATGGAACTTCCAGCCCCAAGTAAAGGCTCCCATCTGTGCTGACCAGAGACAATATTATGATTAATTAATAACGAGATCGATTCAGCCAAATGTTCCCCATGAGGTCAGGTTTTACATCCAGCAAAGAGATCCCAGGGTACCTTTTCCAAGAAAGCACTGTAAAAGATTGGATGACAGATGCTCGTTGAAGAAAATGGCTGTGGCTCAGGCAGCTGTCATGAGGCATCGGTGAATATTATTTTAAATGTTTTCTAAACAGCTGTCACAGACATGCTAAGTAAGTGCATGAGTTCTATGGTGAAGCTCAGCAGAGTCATGGGAGCCTTGGCTGCAGGACAGAGCAGAGGTAAAAAGCTGTCACTTCTTACGCGTTGAACTTCTTGTAACGCTTTTTCAGTGATGTTTTGTCATGAATTTGTGCAGCATCTTGTATTTTTTTATCTAAAGCCAACCATTTTCTTTTTTCTCAAAATCTTTTGGGAGCCCTTTCTCCTGTGGAAGCGTTTTACAGGATGCACCACTGACACCAGGCCCACGTTGCAGGGAGCACAAACTAACCCAAGCTGGCTCCTTTCCCTGCTTGGCTTGGCATGATGAAGAATTGGCTGCAGAAAGGAGTGTGTGTGTGTGTGTGTGAAAGAGACAGAGATCGTGTGTGTATGTGTACACACTTTCAGCATCATTTCTATATGATGGAAATCCTAGTTAAAATAAACTCAAGTGACCTCAATCAGTTTAGGGTCACGCTATGTAGCCATAGCACCATACACCATGTGACGTATTTACATATATACACACCAACTGCCCACTGTACCGATCAGGATAGCATTTTATCTATTTTGTATATATACGTATAAACAAATAAATAAATAAATGAAGGAAACACAGAGAGGAGCTGAACCATTTGTTTGCTGTTGATTCATTCCAGCAATCTTTCTTCAGAGTGTATGACATCAGATTTATGTCACGCAAGCACGATAAAACACGAACGAATAGGATTATTTTGCACATGAAGATATGCTTCTTGCACAATAAGGAGTTCAAGGAGGACGTGGGGGTTTGAAAAGTGACCAACCCTGAGAGGGGCAGTACTTTCCTTTGCTTCAAATCGTCAAGGGTCAGATCAAATTTGGTGACCAGAACTCAACTTAAAGATCAGTGTTTACCTGCGAGAGTGTGTATATGACATTCTTTTCCTCCACCTGTGTGTGCAGCTACCTGCACAACCCTCAGTTGTTATGTTTGTGTAAGAGGCCTTACTTTGTATGAGTGACAGCTAATGTCCGTGTGTGTGTGAAATACATTTTGCCTGTGTTTCATAAAACTCACCAGATAACCAGATATGATATAAATCTCATGCTGTAAGAACTGCTCACCCTATCTTCAAAGCTCCTGAAAGTAAAAAAGTCAAAGCTGAGAATACAAGTGAAACTATATGATAGAGGATCAAACATTCTCGTGTAGCATGAGCTGCATCACCCCTCATAGCATCTATTGATTCTCGCTACCCAAGAGACAGCAGTTAAATTAAATCAAAGAGAAGTACAAACAAAAAACAAGTCTTTTACACATGCATTTTTGTGTGGCATCACAACCCCTTTCTGACCTGATGTTCACATGGCCATAACTAAGCTACTCACCATTGTTTCGTAAAATAACCGGGTTTAGGTTCATGCAAATCAGCAAATCAGCTCACCAGTACTGATCACAGCATTTAAGGGCTTTGTTTTAATGTTCTGCTTGTTTGGTAAGTTGAAAATACATCATTTCAGATATCATTAAGTGCAACTACAATAAATACAGGGTCAGTTTTCATAGAGTACCACATCTTGAAAGTGGGTTTTACTTGGACACAGTAGAGTGAATCTTGGGATCTGGAGGTCTTTCTGCATGTATATGCTTTCATGGACTTTCTTAAGCCAACAGCTAAAGTAATCCTTTGATTTTGCATGATCATGGTTTGTGGCTATCTGGCTAGCAGAGCACTTGAATAAGCAGTATTTTATTTATGTACCAGAGACTTTTAAAGCAAACATTTGATACTCAAATTCCTTTCAGGGCTTCTTTCAAAATATACATGGCTTATAAAAGGAACTGGCGCAATATATTGAAAACAAGCTTATTGTGAGTAAAGAGAAGTGGAGTCATTACTGACAGCACTGAATATTCAACCCAGCGGGTTTCCTGGAGTGCAGAAATTACTCATAGTATAGTCTGATGAAGAAATGACCAGTCATACACAACCCTGTTTCACACACCATAAATTAGTTTCATCTGGGCCGACCTCAAATATTTCACGAGATCCACTCCACAAACCCACCACCACCGCCACCGCCACCACGTAAGACTGATTTGTGCTAAACACATAAATTCCTGATCTAAGGTGGCTTTTAAAGCCATAAGCTCACTTCAGTGCCAATTGCACGACAGGCCAGACATTTAATGTACTTCAGACAAAGTCCAACAGACTCAAGTGCCGTATAAACACAAGCCCTTATAATGTGAAATTCTCCGAGCTTACACAGGCATATTTTTCTGTCTGTCATACTCAGACAGTTACCAACTGGTAGTGTCTTGTATCGAGGCCTGCATTTCCTCACAGAACAAATGAGTTTCACTGTGCCAGTCATCAGCTGGTTGTCTTCTCTGTGTTGATGTTAAAGGACATTTTTATCCTGTACTGTACTCGTATAATATAAAGCACATGCTCCACCACGGCTGGGGGGAAGACGTCCATCCGTTCCACCTCTGCGTCAGTCTGTCCTTTCCATCCTAGATTTATTAAGTCGTAAACACAGGTCAAGTCAACTTTCAGCACATCAAAGTCTTGTACTTCTGCTGCCAAGCTGGGCTGAGGTGGCCCTTCCAACTCTACCAAAAGCCCAAGCTCCTATCCTGAGAGAGGAAGTGGAAATGAATTTGACTCTATAAATGTAATCATGTCCATTGGCTCTCTCCTTGAGATAGTTTGGCATTGCAGGTGGGTTGCGTTGCTGTGGGATGAGATTTCCATTCGTCAGTTTCACCAGAACAGATCTTTTGGGGTCTTCCAGACTGCTGTTTCTCATTCAGGAGTGCATTTTGGTTGATGGTGGTTTTAAAAACACTGTGTGTGTTCATACTGTTTTTCTGGGGGAGGGCTGCTGCCATTGCACAGGCTGTATATTGTTTGGCTCAAAGTAGCACAAGCACCATTTAAGCAATTTCTTAAAAAGTTGACTAACTGGTTATTGGTAATAATTGGTTATTTTATCAGTTGTGACATAATAGTGCTCCAAGACCGTGGCCGAGGGTAGAAGAAGATGAAATGTGCAGCTCTATCATGTACAAGCAGTCCAACTCAATCATGTCTGAAGTTCAGAAGTTTTATAATTATTGAAAGTCTGCATTGTCTTAAAAGGGGACAACAGCTGCGACTGTTTTATATTTAACTGAGTAACCTTTTTAAATACATTGTACTTTTTGGAACAGTTCTAAACCAGCATGCTTTTAATCTTGAGTAGTCATTTTAGAGAAAAATCCCACTATCTATGTTTACTTTAATTCATTTGGATGCATTTATCCCTCTACTTTTATTGACTTATTATTTTATGTATTTGTGCACGTTGTGTTAAGAAGCAGGGATCATGCAGCTGAGCAGCTGATTCATAGGCAAGCAAACAGACAAACAAAGCCAAAATTATGACCTTCTTGGCAGAACTAACATTACAGAGTGTGCCTTCATGGTCTGGTTTTGTCCTTTGATGAAACCCAACATCCCTGCCTGTGAATTTCCTCTTCAACCATTGAGCCACATTGAAGTCGTGTATGATCAACTCAGCTTGACTCCTGGTGAGAGCCAAGTCATAAAGTTTCAAACAACAAAATAAGGAGCCTCGTTGAGGACTCTCTGTGAAGTGAAATGTAGCAACAAAGAATGAAATCCATTTTTAATCAAACTAGTTTAATGGGGGAAATTTGTATGGTTTGAAACACAATTTAACAAATTTAATAAAAGCTGCAGAATTTAATGTGTTTTTATTGTGTGGAACTGATGCTTAATATTTCTTGCATGCATGCACATACAGCACGCACAGATGTGTAAAGGTAGAAGCAGGTCGGACCTGGACTGAAGCTTAAGATATTCTATCTGCAAGTAAAATACAGAAGGAGTGAAAAAAAAAAAAAAGAGATGATAATCTAAAAATAAAGCACTTCAGCACACTTTTTTCATCTTCATGATGCAACATCAGACCAGGAGCGTGGCCTGCAGTTCTCATCCTTAATGGATTGAGATCATGGCTGGACAAATTGTTCCCAGGCACTGTCTTCACTCTGCCCCACTGAGTTCAGGGATCCGGGGAGTAAAATAATCCAATTTTTTCCTTCCTTTATCTCCCAGACTCCAGAGAAAAAGAGAGGGGGCTTTGACATGCCATGTCTACTTGTCACGACCCCTTTTGTGTACCATCCACCCGTCTGTGGACCCGGCTTTAGACGCCATCTCTTTTCCAAGGGCTCACTGTCACGGCCTCAAATAAACCTGCTGCAAGTGCCAGCCCTGTTTTCCATTTTCCTGTCGTTCTTTTTTCCTCGTTCTTTCTTCCCCTGTGTTTATCAGACTCTGGCCTCTCCCAAAATGAGGAGTCTCTCATGGTTAAGTGCTAGAGTTCATGCTGAGGTTGGTGGAAATTCACCAGGTCTCTTACAAACTGTTGTGGTGAGAAAAAGCTTGAGTCTGATCACCAGGATGTGAGCCACGCCAGGCTCCCCTGTGTCAGGAATGAGTATACAATGTGCAATAAGCACTTCTGCTGCGTGCTAAGTTGGTCCGGTCATGACATCCTTAAGCTGAGGGCCGTGCCAGCTCTCCTGTTACAAAGACAAATTGTGCATGCGGAATTTTCTGGAGAAGCTCCGAAAACGCTCCCCCCACGTTTTCTTACAGCCAGGCTCTCTGTGGAGACTTGCACTTGAGAGATTTAGTGCCATAATTTAGTTCTTGCCCTCATCTCAGTTCCTATCAAGCACTACCTAAGACACCACATCAGCTCAGCAACAGGTTTCCATGAGGAACATTCAGGACTAATGTTGGGACAGCTTCAGGGAATGACGGTAATGATAAGATGGAGCCCCACCCTGGCAACCAGGAGACAAAACAGAGTGAGACAAGTTTAAAAGAATTCTGGCCTCGGCTGCTTTCTCTGACTTAACGA
The DNA here is from genome assembly GCF_020382885.2 of Scatophagus argus. NCBI lineage: Eukaryota > Metazoa > Chordata > Actinopteri > Scatophagidae > Scatophagus > Scatophagus argus. Next base: position 20,651,774 of record NC_058503.1, on the reverse strand, counting down.
GCAACAGGTGAATCCTGACTAATCACTTCATGGTGTGCGCACTGCAGCTCAGCTTGTCGGTTGATGTTCCATCGCTGCAGCACGATGGAAATGTCTTTACCTCACACTGGCCTCTGCCAATTTACAAACTAATAGTCTTGTAATACACTTATCCTAATCTGTGCTCAATGACACGCATGTGAAGGCTCACAAAAGTCAAAGATTGATGTGCTGGAAGAAAATCAACAAATATGAAGCTAAAAAGTTGGATTGCCCCCCATTCTGCAAGCCGGTGATGGAGACATATGAACTCATCCACTGTTACTCATTCTTATTTCTGTATTCTCATGACTTATTTGTTAAGGCTTTTGGAGTCCTTAAACTTGCCTATAATATGTTGTGATTTAAATAAAACAGTGAACCCCAGAAAGGGAAGTAATGTGAAATATGCTGTAAAGTTGTTCTTACTTTGACTTATGTGCTATTGGAAAACCTCCCCAGTGCCCATTAGTTCCAAAACATATTTATTTAATGTGTTTTATGAAAATATACAAAAATGTATAATTCAGTGGCAGTAGCCTGTGCCTCCATCTCAGGCACTTTATGGTAATTCACTTTCCCTGTACAGGTTTCTCTCATTAAAAACAAATCAATCTAACAAAGCCTGAAATGGTTACCACTTTTAGTTTCAATGATTTGTCTTTCAAACACGATACACAGGACTTCTGAGGTGGAGAAGAGAACAGTAACCTGAAGTCTGACAGTCCACAGACAAATCCTGGCCAAGTGCCCCAGCAGGGTTTTCCAAAAGAAATTCAACAACATGCAACATGACGCGCACAATGCCTCATTGCTTGAATTGTGATGTATCCCTCTGGTCCCCAGAATGAGCTTACTCATACTGCAGACCCGGTGAGTCACGGGGGAATCAAAGTAAATGACCTGTGGATAAAGTACATCACGTCATCCCCGCAGCCTAAGCCCACCAATCTTAACATTCCAGGGACAGAAATCATTTTTCAGACCTCAACAGATATGATTAAATGGGAGGGATATTTGCCTTTATTTTTAAATTGTGCTTCTGGCACTGTGGATGAGGTTCTGAGTAATGAGCACACGTGAAGTCTAATATGTAACCTGATAGACACACATTGTCTCCAGGAAAGCCTTCAGCTACATGATATGTTTGGCAAATGAACGTGATTCTGAGTCCCTAACACAAGGCGTGTACTGTTCACTGAGATTAATGTACATGTTCAGTCTCCATCCATTTCTGCACCATTCATCCTGAGTGGCCATGGTCCCCTGATCAAACAGTTCAGCTCATATACTTCAGGGCGTGATGGGCTGGCTGCCTCTTCCATGTGGTGGTATGAGCTTATTCCTCCCTCATCTGATACTGTGGGTGGTCCTTATCTCACTGATACGTGACCGAGACCCATTGTAATTTCAAACCTATTGAGAGATGCCTTATTGATGTTGATGCAACCTCACAGGGTTTGTTACTATGTTTGGCACTGTGTAACTAATAGAAAGCGTAGTAATGACTCTGCAGTCTGCTCTCTGAGCTGCATTTCTATATGTGTATAGTTCCTATCATGCTGCCAGGCACAATAAACAGTGGACAGGACCACTGCGACTACACCCGCAAGTTTCTAAAGGTGCTGTATGTGAATTTCAGTGTGGGTGGCTCTGCCTGTCACCATCATGGCAGTAGGTGAGTCCACCTAACTCTCAGTTAATCCAAACATGGGCCAACAGGTGGAGCTGTATTAGCAACAGGGACTATGGGTGTGTATATATGTGTTTGTGTTTGCTTCTTTTTGTTTTCCTCCAGTGCCTTTTCATTTTCCCATTTTCCCATATCCCTTCCATTCAGCAGTCAAACAGAGAATTACAGTGGATTAAGGATTTCACAGCTCACTGCTGCAGAGGTTGAGAAACGAGAGTGTAAATTTTTATCTTGTCTGATATTCACATGAAATGTTCTCGAAAAAGCACTCAAAGACTCAAATTAGCCGAGGTGGAGCCTAACAGACAGGTCATGGTTAGCCGTCACTCAAAAAAGCCACGCTTAACTTTCCATAACTTTAAATATTAATATAAGTCAAAAAAATAATTAGTATGAAAAGCCACTCCCTGCACAGTTGACATGACACAAGTATAGAGACAAAACTGTTTTTGTACGAGGTGTAAACATGTTTATTTGTGCTGTAAATTTGGGCATTTTAATCCTTTTTTAAGCCCTGTAGGCTGCTGCTTGTTACAGACATTAGCACTCAACAAATTTAATGCATTTTGGCTTACCAATATCATACCAGTGCACTCCAAATGATATCCACTGGCCCCGGACCCTCATTTCATAACGTGAAAATCACACTTGAAACTTTAAACCACAAGGACAAAATGTCAGGTTTTAGTGTCTACAATTAAGCTCCCAGGACTTTCTGTTCTGTTTCTTCCTGACATGTGACACCTGTACTGGGATAAATCCCCTGTTGGACAGAAAGATTTCATCACTGACAGTACACACTGTACACTTACCACCGCTGTCTCCACCTGCAGCTTAAGTTAGCTTGATTTTGGAGATTTAGTAGTGAGTGGATATTTTCTTCTTCTCCAAAAACTGAAATAAAACCACACTGATGAATGAAGTGTTGATTGCTTGAAAAGAAATACAAACATACAGCCACTGCTTTCAATAATAGAGAACAAAATGTTCTCCAAATGTCTATAACTAAGTTCTTTTGATGTACAAACCAACAGCTGATTGGTTCATGATGTTATTTTTTTCAGTAAATCGGAGGAATGTAGGAAACTGAGGTAGAGGTAGTTGATGCATGTTGAGTTAAAGAGGGACTACAGACATTATAAACATACTTTAAGATGAATGATTTAAGATTTTTGAGGATATTATCTTTGATATCCACAAATCTGCTTAAAAATCACTGAAAACAAAGCACCTAATAACTCCAGAACTTGCTGGAAACTCACCAAGCTTTTAGATTTTTTTTGTTCACCTTTTTGTTACCTTGCAAACAGGATCTGCTAATGGCTTTGCTTTTAATAGTGACATTTTGGCAAAATGCAAGATACAAAAAAAATTATAGCTAAGCAATTAATTCCATGGCAACATTATATTGGAGTACATCCCACCGCCCCCAAAATTATGTTAACTGTACACAAATGTTTAATATAAATTGTTGGCCACATCAGTCTAACACAAAGAATAAATCGAAGCGGAATATTTCCTTTAAAGGTCTGCAGCCTGACAAATGTCATTGTAGGGCAGGTGGGTGGGGGGTGCAGCTGTACGACGGAGGGCCCACAGTGTCAGGCCTTGAAAAGCCCTGGTACAATAGGTGGAAAGGCAACAGTTTAGACAAAAATACCAATAGTTAGCATTGTTGCGATCTCTCTGTTTGCAGGCGTCTGCTCACATTTACTTTATATCCACTACATTATTTCAGAAACATCAAGAGAACTGAAAACACTAGAAGAAGTGCTGGAAAAAAAACTGCTGGAGTGTCAAAGGACACGTGTGGGACTCGGCGTATCTGGTCTCCTGTTGGTCTCACTCTGAACTAAAGACTTTTACATACGTTAGGGCAGCAGCAGGTCAGGAACCCGATGCTCTTTGGGTATTAAGGCCACGTTCCTGTTTCTCCATCTGATCCACCGAAACACACCCATAGAGCTTTCCATGACCACATCATCTTGGTAGGTGAAGGTGGAGTTTGTGGATTAGATCGAAAGTCTTCATTTTCCCAGAAAAAGACTTTTCATAATCAGCATATATTTTTAGACATGAAACATGCACTTGGGCACAATAGCAGATATACATCCATGTCTCCTGACGTGCCTTCGACACGTGTATGCACTCAAACAGATGAGTCATACTAATGGGTTTCCTGGTGGCAGACCTCACTAAGTGTGACAACTTAGATTTTAATCTCATTTGGCATTTGGCATCTAGCTTCTCAATTACAAAATCTACAGTATGTTCCTTTATTTCTTTCTCTCTGCTACCCTCCAGTTTCCACTTGACACTTAACAGCCTCAGCTCTACTGTTTTCCTAAGCAAACCTCTCCTCTTTTCTTGCTTTGCAGTTTCACATATTGTGCAAGACAGTATCACTGTTTTCATTCGCTGTATTCCTTACTTTCTGTCTTTCCTTGTTTGCCCCTGTTCTTCTATTCCCTTCCTTCTCCTACTTTTTTCTTTTTTCTTTTTGGCAGTATCGCACAGCAAACCCATCATCTCGGGCAGCTCTCGCAAATCATGACCTGCGATTGGAAATGGATATCCAAACAAAGCACAACCTATCATCTTTACATCGTGGCTAATAGGAGTATTGGAGGGGTGTTTCCAATAACACAGGCACAGCTCTGAGTAACCACACAAGTTCACTGGTAGGTCGGAGAGACCGCATAGGGAAGGGAGGGGACGAGCAGGAGAGCAAAGCAGAGAGAGAAACAGAGAAAGAAAGTTTGAAGAGGGGTAGATAAAAGGACAAACTTTGACTAGAGCTGCATCATCAGAACTGGGAGAGCACACTGTAAGAGCTGCGAGAGCCTCATAACCGCAACTTAACACCAAGGAAACACAGTTCGTGGACCCCTGTGTCAATGACCACACTGTTGTAAGTGAAAACCTCCAGAGCAGCAGCAATACTTAATGAGAAAACAAAAAACCAGCTCAGCAGAAACATTCACTGTTTATCATTAATAATCCAAAATTGCTTGTCATAGCGGGAAGTAGACGTAATGAACTCAGAGTGCAAGGAAAGTTTTTCTCTGGTAAGTTCAGCCTAAAAGGTTGTGGACAACCGTGAGATTTTGTGAGATTCAACTCAAAGTCTGAAGCAAAATGACTTAAAGGACAAGTTCTTATTTTCAGTCCATCTTCATCCAATTCTCACACTTCACATGTATGTTTAAAGAGTTATTGGTTGTTGTAATAACTCCCCCTGCCCATTGTGGCCATGAAATAGCACAATGTAAGAAACAGTGGCTAAAATCCACAGCTTTGATTTTGTACAAAAATGCATCTGAACGTTTGGTCACAGTTAATATGAGGCTTCAGCAACCTTATGAGTCAAATCAAATGTGTAACTGTGTCCTGGCTATGGTGTGGTGGTTTATAATGTGTCCCTTCAGCCTCTGGCCAGCGAGGAAGCACTGTCCATGGAAACTCAAAGAGGGAATTTTGTACTATAATGACCATAACTTTGGAAGACACCCTTTGATTTGACTCACTCAGGCTGTTAAATCTCATACTAGCCTCAGATGGAATTTAAAAGACATTTTGTACAAAATAAAAAACTGTAGATCTGTGGTTTGGTCGTGTTTTTTTTAAGTATGGTCACTGTATTTCCCATGTGCTTGTGGTTCATTTCATATCTGTTTTCATTGTTATAAATATCATCACTGATGTTTTTTCTCCAACACATCTCATCTATGAGAAATATATGAACTCTTCATCCCAGTTACAGTACAGCCCACCACACTGTAACTCTGACAGCAGCACAAGTATCACCTTTTACCTAAAAGACACATTTGATGATTCATCATTGTTGATGTGAAAGCGTCAGGTTTGCCCACAGTAAGTGAAATAAAAACCATTACTTCTGGGCACAGCTCACATGGGACAGCAGTAAAGGAGGCTGTACGAGTATCTGGAGCTGAAGCCATCAGAACGATAAACAAAACATGCTGCTCTGTGTTGCTCTGTCTCTCGCTGTTTCCACCACAGTTTGTAAGATTGTAGACAGGATCTGATAAAAGTGAACAGCCTGCCATGCTGCTCTTTATATATGCTGTACAACACGAGTATTGTATTAATATAGACTCCACCAAAATATCAGACTCTGTCCTTTAACAGTACTAACAGGTTGAGATCCAAATGTTAGAAAATTCACATTTGTGCATGAGAGAGATTTTGTGACTTTGTGGTATGTTTTAACCAACTACTGAGGGTTCCTAAGTCACAGGAGAAGCGTGGCATATTACATCACACACTATTAAGTTACCTATGTCTTTTCAATGAAAGACAGATTCTGTCTGTCTGTTGCTGGGATGGAGGGTGCCTGTTTGTTTTTGAGAGTGCGTCGCCCCTATGGCTGTCTTCCTACTCATGCAGGTAGCCCCGAGGGGGAGAGAATGGAGCTCTTTGACAGGGTAAGGAGGGGGAAGCGGTGGGTTACATTGCAACCACCATCTACTCCCTGTTCCTGGGCTCATTCTGTAATGAAATGGCCTGTGTCATGGAGGCCTTATCCAAACAATGGGTCTATTCAAACTGGAGAAGAGTCTCTGTCAGGACTAGGCTGAATACGATACCTCTGAATCAGGGCTGCAGTCCCTCTTTCTTTCGATCTTACCATTTTTTACTCTGTCTACTGTAGCTGCTACCATCCTCCCTTCTTTCTCTTTGTGTCACTTTGTCCGCCTACAGAAAAAATGTGTAAGAGTTACACAAAGAACTCCAAACACACAGTGTTCTCATGTGAGTGTTTTGAAAAGATATCCTCTGTCAGTGTTTACATGTCTAGGTGTACATCATCCGTGTTTCCACTGAAGCCATTTCAGTTTTATCTATTACTGGATTAAATTTCACATTAAGGGTTTTTGGGGGCCTGATTTGTTTTGAGTTGTTTGGGTACTGATTTGTTTTCAGTTGGATCAAACTGCCCACTTTCAAATAAATGATTTAAGTTCAGTCTTGTTTTTTTTTTATTATTATTTTTAAAAGTGCACAGAAGGACTACTACTAGTAGTGAAATCTGTACATGGTATCCTTGAATCAAACTTACATTGCATTTTGAAAGTTGATTACAAAGGCTGGAACATTTAACTGACATTAAAAAGAAGGTCAGACACATGGTAACCCAGGTTCTCTGAGTGGAGAGCCTATCTCCTACAGGGACTGACCCCCCCAATTGATGTGGATTTTCTTTAGACACATCACCTGTGGTGGCTGCCCCTCCTGCCCCACCTCATGTGGCTACATAAGCCCCACGCATGTGTGACCTCTTTGGTTAACCTTGACTGGAACATGTTTCAGAGCGGTCTGGAGCTGAAGAGATAGCCTCTTCACTCAGAGAACCGGGGTTACCATGTAACCTACCATTTTCTATCGTGGTAAATCAGGTCATATCCTGCTGCACCAAGCCCAGCACACATTCACCAAATGAGGTGCTGGCTGCCAAATTCATACAGTAGAACCAGTAGTAGGTCGCCTAACAAATCTCAGGTAATGAGGTGTGCTGCCACAAAGCCCATGAGGCAGCAAGGTTCTGTGTGGAGTGTGCCCGCTCACCTGCAGGGGCCACCCTTCCTGCCATCTTGTATGCCTGTTGGATCACATCCACAAACAAAAATTTATGTAATCTGCTGCCACAGTTTTGCAGTTCTGGCAGGAAATACCGAAGCAAGGTACACAGCTTGTAATTCCAGAAGATTGAAGTGCTGCCCTAACCAGGGCCATGCCACTGCCCAGAGATGCCTTTGCCCTCATGGATGCCTCCCCAGCCTACCTGGTGGCTGGCTGTTCCCACCAACAAAGAGCTATGTGCTGTCTGCATGTCACCAGCACTGTGGCTCACAAGGCAGAGGCAAACTCACCAAGTTACAGAGACCCCCAAGTGAAACTGGGACAAGTAAGACCTGAGGGTGACCTGTCTTTCAGGAGTGACCTGTCTAACCCTTGGTACTGTCAACATTTTGCGCTGAAATGGTCTCAAATATTTGCTGAGCCCCCTGAAATCCAGTATTGGTCTCAGTCTCCCATCCTTCCTGGGGATGAGGAAGTAGAGTGAGTAGAACCCAGCTAACCAATCGCTCCGCTTCACCTCTCTGACAGCCCCCTTTTTCAGGAGGGAGGTGATCTCTGCCACCAAATCTCCTTGTGTAGAAGGTCTGCAGCCACCAACACAGTGGCCGACCTTGTCAGGAGGGGTGGGCACAGACACCGCAAATGATAACCCAGAGTCATGGTAAAAACTATCCAAGGGTTGCTCGGAGACGAGACCATCGTGGCAGTCCTAGAGGGTGGCAAGGCGATATCTGTGAATCGCCAGGGCTGAGGGAAGGTATTGGGGGAGCATGCCCGCCACGTCATCCAACTAGGTCAGATTTCGCAGGGGGTTCGCAGTGTGAGCAGGTGGCCTTGCCATCAACACACTCACACACCACACTTAAGACCAGCCTTTTAGCACCTAGCTGGGGAGCAAGTCTGCGTGCATCCTGCAAATGTACGCGAGACAGTGGCTGCAGGGGCCAGCAAAGCTGATGCTGATGAACACCCTTGCTATTTTTAAAAGTAACTTCCTCTTTCAACACATCCTATAGTTAGGGCTGGCCAAGGCTAGCTATAAGCTTAGGCTACTGGTGAACTTTCCATGATACACTGAGTTTCTCTCTCCTTCTGCACACATTCATGTACCATTAACGCATGTTACTAACTTGGCCTCGTCCCCGCAGTCTTTGTGCTTTCCTCGTCGAGCAGATTCCACAGATCGTGGTTGGAGTTTTTGCTGTGATTTGGTGCTATATAAATAAAAATTACTTAAATGACTTTAATCTTTAGGGAAAGTTATCAGCACCTGTGAAAGATCACTGCTACTTCAGCTGTGACTGTCATCAGCTGCCATTCACCAGCACCGCTGGGAAATCTATGCAGCTGCAGTCTGGTGATGTCACAGTCAAAGTGCTGTTAAAATTATATATGTATATGATGGTATGTTGTGTAAAACCATAGAGTTTTGTTCCAAAAACCACAAAGATTTACATTTATTTTTTTAGTATGCCTAACCTAACAAGATGTCACGCCTTTCCTCTTGAATAGTACTGTACAAGACAGCTGTCCCATGAAATTACTGACCCAAGTCATTACTTTATACCACTTTACCAAAACTGGGCACCTGATTATTCTTGGAACGTACATGACAGTCACAATATTAGAATGAAGGCCATAGGAAGACCTTGACACTTTGGTCAGAGCACACAACAGTTAAATTCATGACTTTCACATTTAAAAGAAAACCTTGGCCTACGCAATGCCCAGGTCAAACAACATTTGAAGACTGAGTTTCTTCCACAAACGTGGTGCAGGAATCTTTGATGAGAAGAACAGAAGCTAAAACAAATGCTCTCAATTGAATCAGCTGGAGGCTCTGTTTCCTCCATTTGATCCTGTAGACTCTAGTAAAATATATGAATATGTGTGTTAACCCAAATATATATAGTCTCTCTCTCTGATCTCTCCCTGTGTGTGTGAGAGAGAGAGAGAGAGAGTGAGAGAGATTTTGTGTGTCTTTGCCAAGTGGGGTTGCATACAAAAAGCCCTCAATTACACAGTCAGGCTGCTGGAGACACTCTGGCTATTTGTTTGGGGAGTTTTATCAGCATGTCAGACGGCCATGAAATGGACTCCTAATTAAATGGCCAGTCTTGACTGTTGCCGCACAGCCCTTTTGTAAACAGTTAAGAATAAACAGCCATAAAGTCCCAACAGACAGACACTGGAAGCTGTTAATGCATGGCTGTAGGAGAACTTTAGTCCATGCATTCTGTAGTTTGGAACTTTAACTTCTAATTTTAGATTTGTGCTGTGTTTTTAAGTAGCTATACTGAAAAAACAAAATCAAAATTAAAATGACAGAACCCTTACTGTATGTTTTCCATTTGTCTATGGTATAAAGATCAAGTCACCTCATCATGGTGAACCACAGTCTTTTTTGCTACATTGCATAGAAAAGACTGCCTTGTGTTGTATGAATAAAATAAGCTTGAGGTAAATTGCTAAAACCACTTCCTAATCTCCGAGTCAAGGATACCATTGTATATCTGCTGCAGTTGGTGTAATGCAAAACCTGGATCGCCATGAACATGATAGAGCTGTTTAACAGGGTTAAATACATAGTGCAAAGATACAGCAAGCTGGAACAGCGCAATCTGATCCCAAATTGTGCAGAGAAAGGTCAACTGTGCACCTGTCATTATGGAGAAGGGTGGTGGCGGTGGAGCTGGTGGTGGTAGGGTGTCCCCCCCAACACACACACACACACACACACACACATTCTCCAAACCCATCTATTAACAGATATTATCTCACATGACAAACCGAGGTAAATGTGCTTGGCAAAAAGTAATGGATTATCTGACAAGTACACAACACCGTGTGTGTTCCTGAAAGGGCAGTGATAGCTTTAAAATACATTTACAGTGAGGCCCTATGGGAATGCATACAGGGAAATTACACTCCCGTCACTTTCATTTACAATCAGCCTCTGGTATCTGTTCCTGGAAGTGTTTTGCACTGCAGCTGCAGTGATGAACCCATTTGCTTTCACATTTTCTCAGAACATCTACATCTGCTTCAGGTACTAAAGAGATGGAAGATGTCCCAAAAAGACTGTCAACAGCCCTTGAAGAAACCAGCACAGATGTGGCCAGATCATACATGCCTGATCAAGAGGGTAGTCATGACAGTAATTGTGAATGTTGTCACAATAATAAAAGCTGTAGCTGATTTTCTCTGTGGTGAATTTCTCCTTGTTTTGATGCTAAAACTGGGTATGGAATTGTGAGTGGTGGCCCCTGCCTTTGGTGTATAAATGATGCATACATCAGAAAGCATGAAAGAAAGAGAGAGGGAAAGAGGAAATGCATTTGTCATAAACTGGTATGTATAAAGGAACATGTGGTGAAAATGTGCGCCTCACACATACCTCAGACCATACGTTCACATGGTTTATCTCGACCCAGCTGCGGTTAATAAGATAAGATGGACACTTAATGTGAGGTCAGAGACTGAATCTAAGGAATAAATACTTATTTGCTAAGTTGTTAAACAATGTCATTGATTATTACCACCCATTTATAAGTTTACTTTGATTTAAGATGAGACAGTATGGTAGATTAATAAAAGGCATCCATGAAAAGACTTTTTATAGAGGTGATTCAGAATGTCAATGAGTCTGGAAGCCTCAGGTCCTCAGGCATTGAGTTCCGGACCCTCACCTAACCTTTGGTCATGATCTGGGACTCTGGAACAGCCAGCAGAGTCCTTGTTGAGGATCTGAGGCTGCACACATGTGCCTAGTTTCACAATGATGAGGACTCAAGAAGCAGAGCCATGTATATTCTTAGGGCTATAAAATATGTGTATGTATAAATGTCTTTGTGCATAAACAGACTTTAAGTCTTGACTTTTGCAGATGACAGTTTAATGTAATATCTCTGGAACTCACTGGGCAATTTCCAGTGTGGCAGTGAAATTAAAAATGGCAGCACTGTAAACCTGTTTTGCACATGTTTTCACACAACTGCAGGCAATGAGCATAAATTTTAGGTATGTATACATTTTGTCTTTCTTTAACCTCACAATTTGTTCAACAGTTTGCATGGCAACAAGTGAAAATGTTCTACAATAAAAGTAATAAATCTTTTAGTGGAACGACTCACATATGACATTCCTTCAGACAAAGTGAGCCTCATTTCTATTTCCCCTCAAACGAATCGTTTACATCTTTGATTTATGATGTTGCTGCTGCTTCTGTTTTGGGTAGGTTGGAAACATTTCAGTTGTTCTGCTTGATGAGAGCACACAAATTAATATGCCATCCCAGAGTCAACTGTGTGATCACGTTGTAGTGCGTCGTGGGAGGCTGAAAGGTAAAAGCCGCCACAAGTCTGCATTACAGTAAAATCTGTGCGACGTGAGCCTTGTGCAGACATGAAACTGTAGCTCCGTATCCTCACCTCTGTTATCTCCCTGCATTCTTTGAGATTTTTGCTCAGGTTTCTGTTTCTGTCTACCAAACCTTTGCAACACAAATTCTTTTGGTTTTGTCTGTAGACAGTTTTGCTTTGGTTACAACACACAACTACATTGAGCAAGAACAAGTTATGCCAGCAGTTATGGCTCGAGGGGGGAAGACAAATTGACACCAGCCCAACAGCTCATTAAGCTTGTCATTTCAATTACAGATGCAAGAATAACAGAGAATGAGAGATCGGGTTTGTACGAGCTAACATATATGATCATTATATTACATAACAGTTTTTAAAAAATCCTGTTTAGTGTTAAAATGACCTTTTCTAAGCACCCACCCGTTTATAAAGACTTACAGCAATGGTGCAATGGATGCTGAGAGGATGATGTTTTCTTTACTGAACAAACTCGATCAGTATATGTTTATGTGGGCCTCTTTCACTTCTGATCTAATTTGTTTCTGAACTGGGTATTTAAAACATGTGAGTATTTATTTTGGATGGCTCTACCAATTGAAGTTTGCGTCGATTGTTTCTTCCCTTGTTTAAAACTGTTTAATCTCAATGAATAGAAAAATGTGTCGAATGCGATATCCTCCTGTCAGGTGGCCTTATATTGGGCAATAAATAACTTTTTATTACTGCACTTTATAGCTGAAGGAACACGTCGTTTCGGCTGAATTTTCACAGCCCTGCATTCCTTGTGGTACTTCTCATCAACATCTCAAGAAAAATGTCTGAAAAACCTTTAGCTCTGTGAAAAGCTAATTTTACCTCGCACATGGCTGCTCCTAATGCGCTACCCACCCAAACTTCTGCTGTCATCACAATACAAAGTTTGACCTCGCAGGCGGTGCCAGCAGGAGCAACAGTACTGCGCATATTCAGTGAGTTGCATACCCAAGAAATAAACTTAGAAGTTAAAAAAAACTTGTCTGGTGTATATATGCCAGGGGAGCAATTCTCATCGGACTGCACGGACACCCTCTTTGAATCTGGTTTCTAGTTCTATCATCAATCTATGGAATGGTCATGGAAGTAAAGCTAAAATAATACTGAACTACTGTATGACATGAGTGTTTCCGACTGAATCTGTTTCCCAGATGTTGTGTTTACAGTCGATAATACCTTACAGGGAAAGAAAGATGTGACCCACACATAACATTCCTCGCAGCTCTATAAACAGCCACTTTCCCTGGGCACCATTAATCATCCAGAGTAGGAATTTTTCAGAGCCAGACAGGTGCAAAAATCTCAGGTAAAACTTCTAACAATAACAGAAACTACAGTTCCTTCATCTGCAGATTCACTTGAATGCAATTTAGTTGTTCAAACTACCGGCCAGTGCTGGAATTCCATATTAAAACTATTCCCGGTGCAGTGGTGAGCCTGACATCACAATGCCTGTGCGTCCCTCGGTGAAGGATTACAGGTGCACTGAGGTTAAGTTACGCTGCAGCTGTCCAGCTGAAAAAACACAAGCTACTACAAATGGCCAGTGAGGGGCTCATCGTTGACTATTGTCTCCCAGCTGACCTTCTGTCAAGCCAGTGTAGCGTATGTAGTGTACTGATGCAGATACTGTGCACACTAAAGCACCTGCATGATCATTCGTGGCTGTTTTGCCATCAGTAAATTAATCAACACGTTTATAACTGATGCTGTATCACATTTAATTTATGGTTTAATTTATTTAATGCAAACAGACCTCTGTGTGAGGAATACAAAGTTAAAATATAATATTGTATTTATGCAATAACAGAAGGTGTCACTGTTTGCTAAATGTGCTGCATCATGTGCAAACACTAACCAACGATACAACCAAAGATACTGTGATATTCCCTTAGGTGGGCTTATCATTCAAATCCTCATCGATGCAGACGTGAATGGAACAAAATGTCATCTTTATAATTATTGCCAAGTTAAGTGTCACAGATTTGTTATGAAGTGTTACGCCTACAAACCCACTGACCCCTGAAACTGCTGATCAAACTCAGTACAGGTTTCACTTGAAAGTCACTGAGCAGTCCTCACTGAGTCATGCATGCATGTGAGCACACACACGTACACCCATGGATGCACACTGACTTAACCAGACATGCACACAAATTCAAACAAGGGAGCTTAGGGGAGATTTGTGATCTTGTAAAAACACATTGAAAGACGAATTGCTCAGACTAGTCGTGCTTGTCAAACAGCACCTGCAGCATGTGCCTTTCAGGTTTGCAAGCAGGGGAGGAAAACATAGAAAGAGAAAAGAGTGGTTTTCAGTAATGGACAGGCATTAAAAAGCAAAGTGGGGTGAACATTACATGATGCCCGAGGGTAGAGCTCATGCGTGTCAAAACATTTGCAAGTAAGGTTTCTGAAAATCAAGAGCTTTCTGTCAGAAATTTGATTTTGTCAAAAATGTATATGAATGTTTACTGTTTTTTACATTTAAATAATCACCTTGCAGTGCATGAGTACACGTTGGTGTACAGTACAACAGGGGTCAAATCTGTTTGTAATCATTGCTGTGAATTCATTAGACACAAGCAAATGTTGGGTTTCATCTACCTTTACATATTTAAACTGTGAAAAATACGAAGAAAAATACTAATACTATAACAATTACTGCAAAGCAGCAGATGACCTGCTGCAGAAAAACACCACTGGTAAATTTTTACCTCCATCGCGCAGTATTTTCACAACACATCACATAAGCTCAGTTTGGCACTGTTATAATCCTGTCTATCCACAGGTGAGACGGAATACACCATCTTAAAGGCACATTTGGGATGGACGCCAAGAAAACATCCATCTTTATATAGGACGCCTGGCTTCTGCCTCTTGGCGTGCACTTTCACTCCGTGACTGGCAGCTCTAACAATATGTATTCAGCCAAGTAACTGCCTGAAGCACACTGGAAAATATGGCTGTGTAGCGATTTGCGCCTTACCCAACATCTATTAACTCTTCCCTTCTCTTTTCCTACCTGTCTGTGACACCTACACACCTACAGCAAACACACTGTGCCTGCTGTGCACGTCTTCACCTCTCTGTCTGTGTATGGGCAAAGACTGCTGTTTAAAGTTCTGGATTTATGAAATATTTCCCATTACCAGGTGATATGGGCTTTCCTAAAGTGTGAATTTACTCTTCTGTCACCTGATCCTGTACAACATAAAGCTGAAGATCAGTTCAGGAAAGGTTTTTACACTTTCAGATTGAATAAAGGACCTACAAGGGAGGAGGACGAATTGCAGGATGTGATGGTGTTGAAAGAAAAACAAGAAGAAAGTAAAGAAAGGATTCAAGAAGGAAGACGTTACAACCGATTCGACATTTAAAGAAAACGTTTAAGAATGAAAGAGAAACACATGCAGCTGTCCAGCTGTCAGGTGAGGGTGTGATCATATTCAAAGCAAGAAAACTGTTAAGGCAGTCACACCTGCATCGAGATGAATTACTGTTCTGGTAAATATTTTTAAAGGCACAGTCTGTTATCCAAATGCAAACAAAACGGCACCGTCGCTAACAAAAGTCAAAGCACGAGACTGAAACCTGCTATGAAAGGACCTGCAGATCTTTTTCCCTCTGACACCACACAACAACGGTCAACAAAAAGGTTGTTGACCTCGTTAACGGCACTGGAATATTAAATCCTTTTTCTTCTGTTTTAAATAGTTCCACCAAGGTTTTATTAAAGGCTTGATTAATTGATTTTATTGTTTTCTTTGTCACTTTGCAGTTTGAGTTTGAGAAATCTCACCGGATTATGTGATGTCTTCATTTTATTTGAGGACTAAGCTTATTCAGTGAAAGGAATCATGGTTGTTGATAATTGTTTTCATTCCAATAAAATACGTGAAGAAATAAAATGTGAGTGGAACGGAACGTTTACGTGAACTGTTTGGAAAAACAATACCGATTATGGAACAAGATGTAAAACCAACTTCCTGTTCAGCAGCTGCTCTGACATCTCTGACATTATCATAGTCTATTACAGAACGTGTTGAGAGAATATACTGTGGAATGTTGTTTTTATTGATTGCCTGAAGTTGTACTTTGTGTTGGGCCATGACAGTGTAAGAAGAACAAAACTAACTTACCACGACCTCATTGAGAAATTGTCCTATTCAGGGCTTAATCGGTACCAGATCCTGCTGGAGCAGTCTGGCACAACCTTTAACACTATCAACATCTGTAAAGAAATTTTGTGACATATTTTTTTGTTATCTGTTCAGTCATTGTGTTACTTTCCCTTGAAGGTAATTGTAAGTTACTCAGTTAGCTTAGCTTCTCTTCGGTTGCCATAGTCAGACAGCAAGTGGAAAAAACAACTTAAACCATCATAAACTGCGAATGCAACAAAATGCTTCGTAAATTCAGAGAGCAGCACCCAGCCTCCCTCTGCAGCTGCTGCTTCTTCTGCCTCATCCATTGTTTGACTCAGGTAACAAGAAATAAATAAAAAAAAACATAGGATGCCGAGCTGAGTCAACCTCAGAGCTGATAGCCAGCTGAGATGGAAGAACAACTGGTGGAAATGTGACCAAAAAGTGCTGAGGCTTGGCTGCCTGTGGGCTTATCATAACCCTACAGAGAGAGGGAGGGACAGCACGCAAAGTTAAGCACCCGCTCGCTCGTTATACGCTCGCCTGAAGTGATTCTGTTCCTCCCACACAAGGACGTCCAAGTTTCTGCTTGGAAGAAGCTTTCATGGTGGATCTTTTCAAACTGTGGCACAAGGCCTGAGGCTTCCACAGGGGAGTGAAAAGAGTGTTTTACTTGGAAAATCCAATCTCATTACTGATAATATATTTAAAAAAGTAATCACATTATTTTGCTAATTATCCAACAGAATGACTAATTGGTTACACTACTTGTAATACTGTCTTCAGCCCAGCTTCAAGAGAGGAACCCTCCATCAACTTCAAGAGCCACAGTCTGCATCTCTGAGGCTATTCTGCGTTAATGTTTGTTCTTTTTAAAATAAAAACAATCTCTGTCCACATCGGCTTTTCAGCACCATGTCAGAAACAGTCTCCGTCCAAACTAACACGCCTGAAAATGCACATCCCATGACCATTCACATACACTGGGGGTGCGTCCGCCTATATAAACAGGAAGAAGATTTCCTGTTGTATTAATAGCAGTAATTCAGCCAGTTAGGCTAATGCTAAATAATGTGCAAAATGGCGGCCCACTCTAGAAACTGTTTCCACTGTGGCGATTAGCTACCAGGCCTGTTCTCAAGAAATACAAACAAACTTTTAAACATTGATGCATCACACAGACTCCAGGGTGTTTGAGTGGCTGTAGCCTGAGTTTTAATAAGCAGCCAATCTTCTAGTTGGAGCGAAACTCTGACCCCCATAAGATCCAATCCTCAGACCTACAAGTTAACTCACAATCCTTCCACCTTTCCCAGCCAACTCGCCTTGCGTGTTAAGGTATAATAAATGTTTCTGAAGTGTCACAACTGCATGTGAGTCTCGTTTGATGGAAAGGAATTTGCTGGGCACGTGGACACAACACAACACAATATTAAGGGGGTCCAAGTGCAATTATGAGGGTGTAATGCTAAAAGTGCAGTTGCTAGAAGTTCCTAGAAGTGAGAACACGATGACAATTTCTAGCAACCATTTCAGTGATTGGGCCCGTGAAACTTTCAGGCCCTGAGGCAGCAGCTGTCATACCAGTGCATAGTCTGTCATTGCCTAACATCAATTTGACATGGCCATGTGTCTACAGATGGAATTTGGATCATCGTAAATTTTCTTCCTTCATTTATGAGGTGACAAAGAGTCTGGGGTTTGCAGCTCTTTCAGGCATTTATGATTGGGAAATTTATGGGAAAATTCAAAAAAAGATATACGTTGAAAACTGGTCATTAAAATTGCTTATAACTTCAATTAAGTAAAATAAAGTCATGTTTGACTCAGATTGGTTTGCCTGGTTAAAGTTAAGGTAAAGTATTTGTTGAGATAGGTGTATCCCAGTCAGAAAACATACAGTTGGATGGTTTGGATGATTTCACTTCAGCAGAGTCAGACAAATCCATGTCTTGTGTCCAGGTGCACCCAGCGCACTGCATTCCCTTAAACCCACTAGAAAACAGACCAAACAATGACTGACATGTCTCCACCGTTCAACGGCTCTCCGCCAACAACGGCTGCATTTGAGGATATTAATAGAAATAGCTGTGGTTGATGAGTGATGTCCAATCCAGCCCTGCTTATTCTTCTCTGTCATGCATTACCTCCTCTGCCTGCCACGGGCACAAAGCTAAACGCATTCCTATAGGACTCTCTCTGCGTCGATACTGTCGGAAAAAAGAATGAGAAATTTTTCAGGTGTGTCATCAAAGTAGCCTTATAACAACACACACACGTGCGCAGACACACACTGCAGCGACTCCACCACTGGCTGCTGTGAAAGATGCAAACATCTTTTTCATGTTTTCAGCGCAGCTGTGGAGGTGACTTACTGACCAGAAAATTGGTGCTCAGCACACGACTGATTTCTCATTATTTTAAGTAATGGCCAAAGTACACATATTTAAAACTTTCATTTCTGTCACCAGCATTTACTTGGGAGTGTTTACATCTCAGTTTAAGTGAGTCACAGAGTAACCAGGCCATTTCATACCATCAGCATGGAGACAGTGTGATCCTGAAAAGGTAATATAATACAAGATTATGTTTAGAAACGAGACACAGAGAAGAGAACTCGATTTCCCCAGTGTATTCTCATTGTGAAATGGTTTGTGCGTGTGTGTCTGGTTAAACGTGACTGAGCATACTTGTGGCAGCCAATACTAATCAAGCTGCCCCACCTTCCTCTATCAGTATAAACAGTATTTTTCATTGTGCATGCTTAACGAAGCATGAAATCTCAGGAAAAATCTATTTATATTTTGGATTTTAATGATTTTGCTTGATGTGATATTGCTAATAATAAAACTAATTATATTGCTAATAATATGTATGCATGTATGTCCGGATGTTATTAGAAGGATTGTTCTGGTAGTTTTTGATCATTTTTTTTTCAGCTCTCCTGAAAACAGTGTCACAGCACCTATACTTAAAGTAATTTTAGGTCAGAAACAGTCAAAAATACGTAATATGAATTATGTAATTACTTAAGTAAGAGAAAAACAGACATACATAATCTGTGTATGTGTGTGTATCAGTCAGCAGGTTCCTTACCATATGATTATCATGTTAGCACTGTTTACACCCACATTCTTGTGTTTCTAAGGCAATGATTTATGACTATTAAGCGCGCCCCCGCTTTGATCTTTTAGCTTAAGCGGTTCTTATCTTTTAAAATGTTATTTTGAGTTTTAACACTTGACACTGTTAAATGTCGTGTCGTGACATAACTTTCAACAAGAGCAAATCTAGATGCTCAGATTAATGTGGCATGAACCTGTGTGTACCCTTTAACAGTGTTAGTGGCTGCTGTAAGTACTTTCTGACAATTAAAATAACTCCAAAAGGTCATAATAATAATAAATGATTCACAGTCATTTCTAATCAATCTGTACATCCTACTCTGTGTCCCTGACAACTCAACTGGCATCATTAGAATGGGGCAGATAATTTGCTATTGCTGGTATTTGATCACAGAAGTTGAGAGAACAATGCAAGAACGGTTGAAGTCAGTCTGGGAGTCAGTATACGCTATACAGACAAAAGTATCCAGACACACCTCTTTATGGGGCTGTTTCTCAGGGTTTGGGCTCGGCCCCTGACTTCCAGTGAAGGGAAATCTTAATGCTTCAGCATACCAAGACATTTTGGACAATGCTATGCTTCCAACTTTGTGGCAACAGTTTGTTGAAGGCCCTTTTCTATTCCAGCATGACTGTGCCCCAGTGCACAAAGCAAAGCTCCATAAAGACATGGTTGGATGAGTTTGGTGTGGAAGAACTTGACTGGCTCACACAGAGTCCTGACCTCAACCCCATCCAACACCTTTGGGATGAACTGGAACGGAGATTGTGAGCCAGGCCTTTTGGTCCAACATCAGTGTGTGACCTCACAAATGCTCTACTGCATGAATGGGCCCAAATTCCCACAGAAACACTCCAACATGTTGTGGAAAGCCTTCACAGAAGAGTGGAAGCTGTTAGAGCTGCAAATGTGGGGACCAACATCATATTAATGTCTGTGTATTTAGGATACAATGTCATTAATGTTCCTGTTGGTGTAATGGGCAGGTGTCCCGATACTTTTGTTACTTACTGTAATTAATTTGTCACTTAGGGAAGATGGTGATTCTTAGCTACATTCAGAATCAAACCATTACAACATCCAACATGTTAAGAACAGTTCCCCACTACATAAAAGCACAACTTGGAGAGTTTTACCTGTCGGCATGTGATGTCACACCTCTCACAGTTATCCAAAGATGACGACACTGTTCAGCTGTGATGTTGAGGCGAGACTATTCTTCTTTCTAAAATGTATGAAAGCAAAAACATAAATGTGACGTCTTAATGACAGATTAGAGATAACAATAAATTGAGCTTACTGAACACACAGAAACTTGGTGCAAATACAACATGATGATGGTGAGTATACACCAGGAGACTGAGAAAGCTAACACAGCAGAGTTTGAGTAAATCAGGCTCTAGTCGAGGCTTTTGCCATTCAAAACGTTTCAAGTCCCATTTAACAGCATTCCAGAGAGAACATTCCACATCATCCACATACCTAATGATAACAAATAGCCTATTATTACAGACATATAAAGACACTAATGATCTGTCACGAAGTAGACAGACATGCAATTAAATATGCTGCCTGGCATTTTACTGCAGGCACAGCAGACGGTGTGGTCGTAGTTGTGGGGATATCCAGTCTCCTCGGGGTGCTGCTGTGTTTCCTCTCACTGAACCATGCCAGTTCTTGGCCTCTAAATGCCACCGCTGCAGTGAGAGCGGTGCAAACCTGATGTTGATATTGTAGCTGGTTGACAAGATCAAAATGAATGAAGGTTTGAGATTGATGGAAGGGAGTCGGTGAGTCAGCAATAAGAGTGGTAGATGGAGGTTGTGAAGAGATGTCTGTCATCTTTTCAGAGTTTTCAAGTTCATTCAAGAGGAAAACAAACTTGTTCGAGCAACAGTCTGATTGTGTGTTATAAAATGGTTCATATTTGCCATACAAAAATGAGACTGGTATCAACCTTTTCATCTAACTCTTGGCAAGAAAGCAAATAAGTGCATTTGAAAATGCTGAACTATTCTTTTATGACTGTAATTGAGAGAGAGAGTGTGACTACACATGTCCAAAATATGGACTGGAACTGAAAACTGGACACTTTTTTGTCAAACCTGACCAAAGATTTAGACAAACAGGAGAGACTGATTACTTACAAACCTCACTGACGGACTACATAGCCATGCAAACAAAGAACAAGAACCAACTAAGGTGCAAGGCGCATGTGCGATTTACTGCAAAAACATGCGCTACTACACTGAAAAACCTTTATTAAAATCACTAAAATGATTGTAAATTTGTCAGTGTCAGTGACTTGCTCAGATCTTTTAGCTTTAGGCCTGACCTACACTTTACTCAATGCAGCATAACCAGACAAGTCGTCAGGTGGCCATTGTTTAGTGACTTCCTCATAAGAGCACCTTCTGTGACACAGAAACTGAATCGCCGCAGTACTTTCTGACAGCACCAGCCTTTGTTAGAGTGAGAAAAGTTTAACATCCCGAAGGATGGAGCCTCTTGGCCACAAAGTCTCCTAGTCTCTGCCTCAGACAGCGGGCCAAAAGGCCAGCGGAGACAGAGACTACTGAGAAAGGCGAGAGCTGGCGTGAGGCAGAGCGATGACAGATTGGGAAATGAGGACACAGAAAAGACGGACTGGAACTGGATTCTTTAACTACGAGCGATTGCATGTAGTCTCTGTGGCATCGGAAAAAAACCCCTCCTTCTCACGAATGTATGCAGGATGGACACACACAGACACACAGACACACAACTGGCATAGTTTCATTTGGCTTTTTTTCATGTTAGACTCCCATGCCAAGAGACCCTGACATGCCCCCAACCTATAAGCACCCACATCTATAATTAGCTTAAGGGCACACCTACTTTACCACCCACGTAACGAGAACAAATGATCCGGCATAATTGCACATTGGACATGTTCAAACAAAGAACTCCAGGTTGAAAGTTCTTCTTTTCTCATGAGGTACAGCTTTCCTGTATTCACATTAAGGCAAATGTTAGGAGAGGCAATGCAGCAGAGCAACTGGACGTACCCCGTAGCACACAGTAGGGGAAGGGAGGACAGGAGGGGAAACAAAAGGGCACTTGTGACACTAGACATAAATATAATGAGGTGAGAAAGACAGAGGGTGGAAATCTGAAAGAATGGAAAGTCCAGAGGTGGAGACAAGTAAAAGCTTGACGAGGGACTGAAAGAGAAGAAGAAAGAAGTTAAACTGAAAAATGAAATCGAAACAGCGTGGCAGGATGAGGTGATACGACTGATTTAGTGATAATGATATAAGAAACAAACATCAATTCTTCTTATTAAAGACCGCAGCCTACACGAGAATTCTCCATTTAAAATCACAGACTAATAGTAACAGAGAGTTTGGAACAAGACCAAACAGATATCATTTTTGCTAAAAAAAAAAACAAGAAACAAAACACATTTGCTTTTCAGCTTTTTCAAAATGCATTTAACCCAATTGCCAAAATAAATATTGCAAACCACAGACATGTTGAAACTTGATGTTTCTTTACCTTTCCATTTTCAATTTTTATGTTGTCACAATGCTGTGCTTAAGGTCTGGTTAGGTTTACAAAAACCACTTGGTTGGGTTAGAAAAACCCAATGTTTTGGCTTAAAATATTTTGTCGCCACAAACACGTATTGAAAATGTCCCCAAGTCTTGTTAAAAATATGTGGTCATGACGCCACAAAGACAGCTGCAATATGTCAGTTGAAGTAGCCTCAAACAGTGGTCTCTTGCTTGGCAGCTGTCTCGTCTCTGTTTCCCACTGTCGCCTCCTCGGCCTGTTCAGAAAGTCATGCACCATCCCAGCTTTGTACTCTCTCTTTCTTGCCTTGTAAACCACATGGCTTTGTGCAGTTGTTCTCATCGCCTGATAGTGACGCACATGTGTTTCCGTTTGAGGTACATTAAAGCCTGGATCTGCACCTGGATGGGACACCAAGAGACGTCCAGAACAGCAACATTTGACACACACGGGCCGAACGAGACTGGACTCGTATGCATGCGATCAGAACGTAGTATGACAGGACGACCACGACTGAAAGTGGGCTGAATGTGCATTAATAGAACAACAAAGTAAAAACAAAATAAAAAACCAAAATGTGACAAACCACATGTCTGCCTGCGATTACTCTATCAGATTTCTGATGATCTGTCCCATCTGACCACTTGCTCCCAGCGCACCTCGGTCGGCATTAAGACCGAGCACATAATCAGCTGCCCACGTAAAGGCTCCTGCCCAACTGTTTTACTTGCCTTTTTGCAACCAAACTTTTGACATTTCAATCCTTTTGTCTTCCTTCTTACAAGTGAAACTGCAGTGATCATGATTTAGGCTGCGAGTGCTGCCCAACGCGCCTGAGCCCATAGCAGCACTGACAGCGGGTGTGTACAGTTCCTTCAAACTAGCAAATAACTTTTTGTATTGTTCTTGACTGTCAACAAATCTAATTAAAAGACCCAATCCAACAATGAATTCACGATGTTGCAATGTGTCCTATGTAACCAAATCCAATTTATCCCTCTATGCCATAAAGCTCCATTGTTTCCCAAAAACTATTAAAAACACATCACTGAGCTGCAGTGTTGCTCTGGGTGACAAGATTTTATATTACAATGAACACACACACACACACACACACACACTGTGTTTTTTTTTGATAGTCACACATACACCATCATGCTGTTGTGAACACACACTAGCACACCAAAATCATATTAACTCATGACTGAAAAAAGTTCTCAGCAAATGCACTATTTACTCCTGTTTGGCTAACATTTGCAAACAACTACAAGATCCAGTTTTTGGAATAAATCATTTACAAAAAAAGAAAAAAAAGGCTGTATATTTGTGACCTGATCCTAAAGATTTATGTCTCAGCTGGAATGAATAGATTTGTGGCTGAGTGCTAAAGACGGAGTTGGAAAGTCAGAAAGAGATCAGCTGTGTTTGTGGAACAAGCAGTTCTGGGGTCTCTGACAGGAACTGCCCTCTGAAGAGCTCCTCCAAGACCTGCACACCTTCTTTCTTTCTTTCTTTTTGCAATTGCACAATCGGATCACTGATGTCAGTCAAGCTGACCTGCAGATCATAAAGCAACGTCACTTCTGCATGACGTACAACAACAACAACATACAACGATCCATGTTTTGTTTCATTACTTAATGCTATCGTTACCAGCTGTGGTTTACTTGCCTAACGTATCACGCAAGTTTTAAAAGACAGCAGCTGATGTTGCCTTGACTCGAATGCCTTGAATGTGCATTTACATCTGGACTAATCACTGTACATTTGTACTGTACTAAGAACTACAAATGGTTCCTAGTTCTTGTGGTGTGGATATAATGAAAATGACGGTTCTGTAAGAGTAAAGATAGTACAACTGAGAAAATGTTCTTCCAGCCTGAAAACACCTACTGTTGGTTTTGGTCTTTGTTTAAAATAACAAAACAAAACCAAAATAAACAACAACAACAACAACAGAACAACACAAACTCCATCCTGTCACTGACAGGCATGGGATTCCTTTTTGTCAAGCCAGTTGCAGTAAACACAGCTTTTATGACACCAGCGGCACACAGTACAGCTGAAGACCTCAGATGCACATAACGGTGATAAAATCTCTTCACCATCCTGAAGTTCAAGACCAATATAAGGTAAACTGCTGTGCACTTATATTGTAAACCTACTGAGACTGAAATGCCACAGAGAGTTAAGATAATGACATTTAAGCCAGAGTCATTATATACAGGAAGTTGTAACACTCTACCTCTGCCCCTGGTCACATCATCAGCCTCTCTGTGACATCTGTTACTAATGCTGAGCAAGCACATGGGAAACTTCGATGAAACTGAAAGATTTGGATTCATTCAAAGTAACACAGCCATCATCTCTAATTGGCTCTTAAGATGGTTAAGTCTCCTGACAGAAATCACGCTGACGTATCGGAAAAATCTGCACGGTGCCACAGCCGACTGTTAGCACATTCCAAGTTCGCATGCTTAACTTGGAAGCAGTTTATATCCATCCTGCTACGATCTGATTGTGCAACCATATTTGTCATCGGGGGGGCTCTTATGTCCAGAGCCAATGACAACACAACTAATGCATTACATACAGGGCCATTGGACAGAAATTCTGCGAGTGTAAATGGCAAAATACAAAAGCCACTCCTGGCAATCACACTCCACTCTTCTGAAAATGGCCCTGTTGACTGTGGATGCTAAGTGGCTATCTCTCATCCTGATCTGCATTTATCAAAAGATGTCTACGTGTGCGACCTGAGTTCACGGGCTGACTGCAGTACAGTACTGCAAAGCTAAACAACACAGAAACAGGCTCTAGAATATGAAAGAGGTCAAGCTGTGGTCCCGCAGTGCCCAGTCTGTTGAAATAACAGCCTAAAATGCAGTAAATATTGACTTTGCTAAGCCAGTGTTTACTTTTGAGTCTTCTTGGAGAAACTACAAGGCAATTCATTTTTGATTCGAGACAATTTCACTGTGTTTTAGAAATGGAGTGTAACATTGTATCACTCACAATATATTTTAGGGTGTTTGCATGAAGTAATCCTCCCAACAAAGCTTTAATTGCACTGTACTCGGGTCATTGTGGACATGCAAAGTCTGCAATCTGCGTGCTAAGGATGTTGAATGCAGGGGAGAGACAGTTTCCATTGTGTCTCTCTCAGAGTGTAAACCCAGACTTACATAGCGGCTGACGCCTGACTCCCCCGCCCCCTTTATATAAACTCAATTCAGAACAGATAGCGGGTGAGCTGCCAGAACGCCAGCTCAGCTTTATTATCCTAATGTCTGCTTGATATTGTGTGTCACACATATACTTCAGTGATAAATTAGATCAGAGCTTCTTTGTTTTTTTAAATTACTCAGCTTTTTATTTGAATGTAAAGGCTAAGAGACTTAAGGACGTCACTCAGTGAATGTCCTTACTCAGAGCACATACCTTTGGTTTGGTAAACACATGAACTAATGCCTTTGCACTCCGGTGACACTGTTTGCTTTAAGACACAAAGTGTTTTTGAAAGTGCATTTAACCTCAGGGACTAAAACAAATATTTTGCTTGGCGTTCTATAAAGGGATGCCTTGGTGATAGAGATGGAGAGAGAGCATGCAGTGAACCTGGGGTTGTTAGTCACCTGTCACTTGGAACAAACGCATACTTGTGCATAGAGACACTTCTGAGAACTGGCTCTTCATGTTCTTTGATTGGTTAATGCTGCTAACACATAAATACAGACGGCTGCAAAGCGGATTTGTTGTCTTTGTTTCTTTCATGGTTGTGCACTGTGTTATACTGATGCAGTATTCAAATTACATTTTTTTACTCTCTGACCTGAGCATATTTACACAATCTACTGTGGATAACTATGTGCTGTATATGAGACAATTAAATTACAAGATAAAAAATTTATTCATATTCAAAGTGTCTTATTTGATCCTCACTTTATGAAAGTTACATTTCAATGGTCCACTCAAGCACAGCACACAATGAAAATGGACAAATTATTTTAGCATGGCTAGCCAGCCTATTTTTCACAGCTGTGATCTATTACGTTTCTTTACTGAACTTAAGTATGTTTCTGTGTTTCTACTGCATGTACTTTGCTTTACTGTACTTCACACACATCAATTTCACAGAGGAGGCTGCAGTTTGCATCCCGTGTGAAACCAAATGTCTTTGATGTTTTCCTAAATCTAGTAGGAGTGTTTGTGCCTGAACTTCACTGAAGTGCTTTTTCATATGAATTATGTGATAGGAAGGCTTTGTGTGATGTTCATAGGGTGACGGTCTGTGATGACCTGGGATGATTGGAGATAGAGGTCTGTGAGCCACTGAGACTTACGCTACTTGATATAAGTCACACACAATGTGAATGGACCAAGCACAATGACATAGACTGAAAAGGGGACTTACTGATAATACGGTGAACAAAATGTAGCATTTGGCTAAGGCTAAAAAGCCACCATTTTCCTCATGAGTTAGATGAATCTAACGCATAAGCATTGCAATACAATCCATAAAAGTCTCATCATGTTTCATTAGAATGATGTACTGAAGGGAGACCTGTGTTTGAATGCCAGAAAGCTACTGCTTTAACAGAACAAAAACTAACCATGTTAAGTATTCCACATCTGAAAAGAGCTCATGAGAGATGGTTATGTAGAAATTCTTTTCCCAGTGGAGGTCATACAGTATGTTTAGAGGTAGAATAACGAATTGCTTCAGTATATCATATTGAAATTCCATTAATATAAAGGAATGATTTGCTTTGTCAAGGAGGCCGTGTCATAGTGTGATAAATGAGCTTAAAGACTTCATAAATACCCTGAGAGAAAGGCAGCAGTGCTGGGACAAACGCCCGGGATCCACTTAGAGACACAGAAAGATTTATGGCCCAGAAAGGAAGAGGAAAACAGAAAAGCCATGGAGAGAGTGTGAGACAGAGGGCAAGAGGCAAGAAAGTGACAATGTCTTCCTTCAAGTAAAATAAAATGTGAAAGGTTCTGTGATACAATACAACCTGGTATGAAATGATAAACACACTCAATGGCTTATAAAGTATTGTTCTGAAGCTTTAAATGGGCAGTTCACCCCAAAACCAAAAACACACATATTCCTCTTACCCGCAGTGCTGTTCATCTGTTTTGTTTCTGAGTGGTGCATGATGCCGAAGCTGAAAACTGTATTGTTTACTCCTGACACTGGAAACAGTAGTTTGACAAAAAATACTAAACAGTAATATCTACTTGGTCCACTTTAACAGGTGCAACAAGCTAACAGGGAAGTGGGTGTGGGGCAGCAGGAGGTGTCAGTCAAGGACAGCGTGTGCACACCCACAAATTAATGAGCAGAGGTCTAATAAGGTAACATAATTAAAATCACCTGTGTGGGGGAGCCAGTGGCGTGCAAGAGCCAAGCCACAGTCATCTATGAAATCATCTCTCGTCTCTTTCTCTCTGTGCACTGGAATAAATGTACTCAGTGAGCAACACAAACACTTGGCAAACTCTCACTTCACTTTAGGCTGATGGAATATGTTTCACAGGACAGCATGAGAAGGAATGCTCTGTGTCAACACACAGCATCAGCAGCAAAACATACGTGCAGACAAAAAAATACCACTCTATAAACGATGATCATGATATGCTGAATGAGCAATGCATCGCAGCTCGACTTTTCAAGGATTAAAACTTAGATGCACAATTCATAGTCCTTCTTGATTTTATCTGGCCGGTCAACAGTTGCAAATGCCTCACCCTGTAGTTCAAGTATCAACGGGTACTAAATGACTTCTTTTGAAGTGTTATTTCACAGATAAAACTGCGAGATTGGCTTGTATGACTGTGCCACTGCTTGCATTTTTGTGCTTCAAGTCGGGTTTTTTACTTACTGTGTCTGTCTGTAGTGACTGATTAATGCCTTCAGTTTCAATATGAGCTTTTTGGTTTGGGAGCTACAATGGGAAGTTAGCTCTTTGTGAGCTGTGCTGCAGACTGAGCAGTTGGTTCTGGTTAAGGAGGCTGAAGTTGGTGTAGATTGAATGCAGTGATGCTTCAGTAGTGCTCATGTCTGGTGTCTGGTGACAATTCCCAGCTGTTATTTTGCTTTTTAGTTTAAGTGAAGCTTGTGTGTGAATGCATGCATGCTGCTTATTGGTGCTGTTTTGTGTCTGGCTTAGATTACTCAGTGCTTATATTTTGTAGAGTTAAGAAGAGAAGGATCCATGGGACTCCCAAAAAACATACATGGTGTAAAAGACTGTAATACTTTCCAAAGCTCGTTTATGTATATGTCACACTTTCTGTTATGTTTCCTGTACAAAGTCAAACGAAACCCCAATGCTCCTGTACACAATAACTGGCTTGAGCGCCGGCCATGCTCAGGGCCTCTTAATGAAACGTTTCATTTTTCTCATGACTCTTTCCTCGTCCCTCTTCTCTTTTGTACAAATCAGCGCAGCATGAAAGGAGGAGTAAAGTGAGACTGGGGAGTGACAGCAATAAAAGACTTTTAGAGTGAAAATGGGTTTCACATTTACATTTCTAAACTGAGTCATAGCTCATTAGACAAATGATATCGAGTGTTTTTTTTTTCTTGGAGGTGAAATGCAGAGCGGTAAAGTAACGCTGAGGTGTCTCATGGCCAAATGCATGTGTGGGTTGGAAGACTTCAACAGGAATCTGATTCTATGATCCAATGTGGGAATGTTGAATACCTTTTATTGCTCTTCTAGAACAATAATTTAGCTGCTTAATAGCTTTTGATGCCTTTGGTGTTCCGTTCCCGGTTTTTCTCTCACTTTTCCCCTTGTCCACAAAACCTTTTGTAACTCTGCTTCACCTCTCCGGGAATGTCAGAGCCCCCACCCGTTCATCCGTCACTGTTCTCTCACCCTCTCTGCTTCATACTGGGAGGGAGACCCACACCTGACCTCACATGGCTTCATTTTAGGCACTTCGGTGTTGTCCTCTCCTTAGCTGCTCCTTAGCTGTAGTTCCCCTCAGCTCTTGGCAAATTAGTCTCTTTTGCCTGCCCAGAAATTGTACAGAGAAATGGAAGTGCTTCACCAGCAGGTTAGAACACATTTAAGAGATAACCCAGCTGATAAGGAGCTCAGATATGAGTAATTTTAGAAGAAAAACGCTCACCTTAACCTCAATTATTATTCAAACCACCATAGTCTAATTATTTCTCACTGTAACATAATTCCATGATATCTTAAAGATCAGATGAGACATAGGGCTGAGAGAAGAAAACAAGAGCACACTTGTAATAGGAGATGAGTAAAAAAAAAATCAAGAGTGAAAGAGAGAAAGCTGTGTTTTGAAACTTTTGAAAGGGTTCAATGAGTTGGCAATTTCTATGTTTTCCCTCAGGCAGAACATAATAATTTTCAGAGAAGTTCCTGATGCCTTCCAACTACATTTCTTTGCGTGTTGCCACCACTATATCATGAAAAAATACTTTGATTTGGCCATCAAAATATCCCACATGTGGCCGTGGGTAATCAAACAAACGTGGCATCTTTTGCATCCACACTGAGTTTAATTTATGAGCATGGGATCAAATCCACTAATTTTCCTCAGGCCTGTTGGACAGATTCCATGCACTTCTATGAATTGTATGGCTTTGGGCTTGATGACTGTTTAAGTAACTCCAGCTCCGCTTGAGTGATAATCCACACACATGCAATGTGTCGTAAGTTGTTACAAGCCACAAATTTTGATTGCATTTTGTGGTTCTGTCAGTTGAAACTGAACCCGACCTGCTTTGTGGCCAGTAAAGCTAACAAACACGCCTGCAGGACCAGCTGGGTGGGTGAAAAGGCCAGTTTGGCGTCTGTGGTGAACATGGACTTTGAGGGATGCAAACATTGTCCCAATGATATTGCTGTGAATGACTCAGCGCGGAGAGTACTTTGGTAAAATGGGTTTCTGACATCTGCGATACGGGATCACCTCCCATTTCTGTGTTTCATGCTCGGGGGAATAGTGCACATGACCTTTTCATGGTGTCCCATTCCAAAGATATCTTATTCTACGGAGTTGTGTTTTAGAAGCAGGTACACGGGGCATGTGCAAAAGCACATACATGAAGGCGGAGTGGCATGCAGTGATGAGAGACACATACTTGCTAGTGGTTTCATCCTGTTCCACTAATTGACAGTTGGCTGGGGTCACAAACCAAGAAACGCTGCAATATGCAAACAAAGGGAGACAAGGAGCGAGCCAATGTAAACAATGCAGGGTTTAAAATGTTGCATAATTGGCTTTGGAAATGTGGAAGGAAACACGTCAGGTAGAACTCAAGGATACACACAATGCATTCTGGAGAGAAACACTAAAGGTAAACATCACTTTGTTTCTAAAGAAACTCCCACGGGACACCTTAGATTTTTTGCTATTACTGGTGTGAATGAAAGATGCTCTTTCCTCTCCTGAGCATATTTAAACTAACTAGATTAAACATGTGAAGTTCTGGCACTCCAGCAAAAAATATGCTGACATATTGGAAGACTAATCAGACTAAATGTGATCACTCTCAAAAAAATATTCATAACCAAGTGGCACTGTATCAAACCCAATGTCCAAAGTTTTCTCAGAACTCTCAGGAAGAAGCATCCTCCTTAGCAAACACCTTACATCACACCTCTCTCTGTGACCAGTTTTCATTTATTTGTATCTGGGAAAGCCCCATCACGATAGAGCAGCAAGGCTTGGAGCCATCTGTCTATGATTACAACTTGGGAACAACACCACAACAATGGCCACTTGGACATGGCAAAGAAACAGGGGAGAGCCCAGCAACAATTGCACACAACAATTACTGGGGAACCAAATCCCCCAAGTCGGCTGTTTCAAGGAGTAAAACCCAGAGATTTTGGCAAGCCGGAGGTTGTGAGGCATCCAACATGCAACTGAAGCCAAGCAGCACACTCCCGATCAGATCAGCGCCACGTGTGGTGTCACGGTGGGCCGTAATTAAAACCATGTATGTACATACAATATACTATATAGATACTGACTACATGCATATATAATATAATTTTTTTGGGACAAAAGGAATGTTAAAATATATCTGACTTACTGTCACTATTGCCTCACTGAACAGGTTCAGAAAAACTGGCAGCACGGCTCTGATGTTAATTTCAGCTGATTAACTGGTCTGTCTTGACAAATAACGGATGGATCGTTGTGAAATTCTGTGCAAACCATCATGGTAATCCTCATGAGTTTGGCAAATGAACAAATTCGTTCCGATTGATTCTAACTTGGTTAATGCAAACCATAAGCCTAGTCAACTATTAGACGTTAAAAAATACAGGAAGAGCAAGTGAATGTTGCACTCAGGTGGCTTCAATTCTATTCATGTTGGTATTTGGTTGTGAATATGTCAATACATTAGAAATACATTAGCCATGTATAGGCCCCATCATTTACTGAGGCTGTTTTTCTGCCCTTTGGCAGAATATTGGTGGTGCCGTCTGCAGGGTGAAGAGAAAGGTGCATGTTTCATGGTGGTGCAATTTGATGTGGTTGCTGACACATCTTGGTCATGCACAGTCATGCACAGGCAAAAGAAGCTGGCACATCAAAATATTCATGTCGATTTAATTCTGCTTTTCTGCATTGTATCACTGTTTACAAAATTCAAGGTCATTGCTTATGAATATTAAGGTAAACGTTGATGAATATTTAAGTAAAGCCAGTGGGAAATCCTGTTCGATTCTCTTCATGTAATAACTTTGAAGCTCTACATCACACAGATGATGACAAGCTTGGTGAGGCATAGGTTTCAGTTTGATTTTAAGAAACACCATTTAATGGGAGTGCCGGAGACTGTGGAAGCCACCCTGGTGGAAGAGACCTTAAGGCATAAAGACATAAAATGCTGCTTACAAGCCTCTCAAGTATCAGAACAAAAACTAATTAATCTTCATTATTTTTATTGAGATTATAGATCAATTTCTGCCAAATTCTGACCAGTTTTTGGGCTGCAGGGCATTGCAAAGACAATACTGTACGTCAAGGTGCAAGCGCGTTTCTATTGTGAAAGTGTTTATCTTTGCGTGCATGCGTGTAATAAGCTGGTGTCCTTTTCAGCATCGATGAACAGAAGCCACTCACTCGGTAACAGATAGCCTAAGATCATCACTGGATACATTCCACTGAAGTCATTAAAACTGACTTGTGTAAGAGTGGCTTGGCATACAATAATGCTTATTTGAATGGGTAGACAGGATTAAATGCCCCGATGCTTTGGTATGTCTGTAAGCAGACACACACCCCAATATAGCCAAAGAGGGACTTCCCCACAAGTCCTGGAAGCACAGCGTTCTCATACTTTAAATAAATGTGTACACATTTTGCTGTCATGGGAAAAGACAGAAGCCCCATCAGCCCAAGCTGAACACTGACATGTGTATGAAGGCCGAAAATAAAAAAGAAAAGGTGGTCCATGTTTAAATCAGAGATAAAATCCATACATATGAATGGTGTAATGGCTTTCCACATTTTAAACGCCAGGATGCAACCAGCTTCTTCTGTGTAATAGCTTACACTACGTGCCAAGTCAACCAAGGCTGGAATTTATTTAATGAGCGCTGCAGGAGACACGACTTAGCCAATATTTTGACACCTGCTTCGATATGTGATTTCACCCTCAGTGGGAAAATTAAGTTATATGACTGATCATCTTCAGATTATAATGACAATATTTATGAGACTCCAGAACACCCCAGTAATAGCATGTGCATCTGTGGCTAATTGTAGATGACCATATGGCTGCTTTTATACTCTGAAAATTGTAGATCACAAGGGGATTTGCTAGTCAGAAAACACTTTGCACTATTGGGCTGTATTCCAGACTGAAAAGTGTATAATTTCTCAAACTTGGCAACAGAAAACATAATGTGAATTAGATTGTCAGCCTGCTAACATATGCTCTAAGTTGTTCAATTCTCTTTAGTTCCCAGAAGGTTTAACTTCAGGGCCACGATCCACATGTTGACCAACAGCCTTCTTACTGTGTCAAAGAGACAGTGTTAACAACTGCGACTCTCAACACAAATTCACAAAATGAAAACTGGAGTATTTGACCCAGTGTTGACCCATGCTGTTGTTTTCATTGTTGGGCAGCATGTTGATTAGTGCCTCACCTGGGCCTGATGTTTCCAGCCAAGCCTACAAAGGTGAGGTCCTGCTATTCGTGCTTAGCTTCTTTTTTCTGCAGGCACACTGCAGGTCGTGTGAGAGCAGCAGCTTCACCTCACATTCTCTCTTGCTGGTTTGTACAGACTTTCTGCAGCTCTGGCAGCTAACACTAATGTTTCCACTGATACTTAAGCACCACACCTTGTCAGTGTTATGTTATGATTTATTTGCTTGTTAACAAATTAATTTGGTTAAACCAGTGAAATGGGGTCTCACTAGGCTGAGACAAATTAGGCTGCTTGCCCACTCCTTTAGAGTATTTAGTTGGTCTGTTTTTGTTGGTTTCTGCCCCTGTCAGTTACACATTGATTAAGTTGATTGGAGGCAGCTGTATGTTTGCTTTAGATTGATCTTTTAGGTGTTTTAGTTTGAAGAGATGCACCATCTGTTGTTCTGGTTCCTTGTGTCCGACTGTTGGGTGCCAGACAGAAAGTCGCTGACGTTGACCTCGTGAGTTATTTGTGCAGTATTGAAGCACTGAACTGTTTCTCAAGGCATTGCTCCACATCACTGAGCTGCTGGGGAAGTCTCTCAGGAGCCGGTCGATGTTGAAAAACAGAAGGTCAACCAAGGAGGAGCAGAAAATTGGGCCAACTTGGGTCAGCTGGGTTAAACAAATGTAGTGGGGCTAAGAGTACATGTCCCTCTGACATACAGTATAGTGCAGTGGGTGTACAAAGTAAAATGCTGTAAATATGCAGGAAAAGTATTTGAGTTACATTAGACAATTTTGAAGAAGTATAACACGTAGATGTAAAGGTTATACCAGGAAGATAATTCACTCTTAGTACCAGATTTGCAGCATTTAGTGTAGACACAGTATCAAATGAACAGGATATGCATGTTCATATACATGCAGGATATATTTCAGTATCAGGTTCTCGTTGAGCACAACTGACTATGCGGATGCCATCTATCTTGTAATCTAAAATGACTTTTTTTTCCCCCTTTGGTTTTTCATCTCGCTGATGGTTGTCTATAGGGATAGTTTTACATTGTTTGACATTTTCCTAATCCTTGTGAAATGCTCCATGTCAGAGAAGCTGTGGGTTCCTACCTGGGTTGGACCCTCACTGACACACACCTTGGCAGTGCAGAACAAGAGTCCATTCTCTTTCACTGCAGACCATGAAGTAAATACATGAGCGGTATAACAGAAACGCTTCAGATGATGAATGGCTGCGAGTTCATTGGTTAGACTCTGACTTCATGTCTGAGTGAGTGACATTTCCTAAGAGCTAAGCTTTTCAACTTGTCCTGGGATTTGCTATAGCCACCCACAAATGCCACTTGAAACCCAAGCCAACAGTTTCTATCAAACAATGAGTCAGGCATACAAAGAACACACAATCCTGGCCCTGCTCATGTGTCCAAACCTTTGGCTATAGATGTTTCCAAATCTTACTGTATTTTAATTCTAATCAATCATAGTCAGGTACCTTGTACTATGAGGTAAATCCTAAAAGAGTTATTAAAACTTCATGACTAACAGCAATGGGAGCTGCAGATGGTTCAGCAGGTGACGAACCAACATAAAATAAAAGTAGCAGCTGAGGAATCAACTAAAGCTACACTCACCAGCATCTACTTTCCAAGTGAATTGCAAACTTTACAGCATGATGGATGCTCCAAATGTTGAATGTTGGAGGTGCAGCTGGACGGCAGATAGCTTTAGATTGTAGACTTGCTGAAACAGGGCAAGAATCTGCTTGTATGAATGTTCTCCAGTCAGTTGCACAGCACATAAGTGAGGTCTGTCCAAAAGCATTAATCAATAATAACAAACCATTCCTAGTTCTGGATTTGTTTTTCTCCTTCTTCTGATGTCACCGTTAGTCCATGATGTTGGGTTGTAATGTTGACAGTTAAAAAAAATATGTTTTGAGGCACTGAGTTGGGCTTTAGAGAAATCTAAAGGATCATTTCTCACATTTGGTACACCAGAAAATTTATACTGACGGTATCATTGGTGTTTACAGGATGCATCTCAAATGGTAGCTGGGGGTGTATTGGGTGGGTTTTTATTTTTAAATGATACACATGCTAAGGGAACATGGTTTGAATTCTGAGCAGTCCTTATTGATGCAGTCTCTGTGATGAGTGTTCATGTCTAAGCATGAACCTCTTTTCAGCAATGAAAACAAGTTTGAAAGAAGAAGCTGGAGACATGGGTGAATGGATATGTGTGTGATGGATGTGAGCGTACTATTAGATTGTTTGGCTCTTGTAGCTGAATGTTAAAATGGACGAAATAAGCAGGCAATTAAACTGCAGAGCAGCGCTTGTGGCCTTGGCTACAAATCTCTGCAGACTCTCACGCAGAACAGCAGTGAAACTCAATCCCAACTTTAATGCAGCCAGGCACATGTTTGTGCATACATGTTCTGTTTTTGTGTGCATGTGTACATGATCAGACAGCTCGAATCCAGAGTACCATAGGTCATGTCAGTAAGGTGGCCAGGTGTTTAGGCCATAAAGGAACACAGTGGCTCATTTTCTCATTGTAAGGAAAGACTGGAGCATCAATGTTTCATACAAAAAAATTTAATATCCACTTTCTTAATTCTAAAAGTTTTTACAATGTGTGTTCATGTGACAATAAATTAATCACAGCATTATATTGTATGATTGTATATTAATTCTATTATTAATTAGAAACTTTTAGTCAATTAAAATTGTATCTGAATGTTTTCAGATGCTCTTGCAGCAGTGCAGCCTGACACTACAGTGGCTGCTTCCACTCTACTTCTCATCCAGTGGACATGAAAGTATTTTGCAGGTCCTCTGAGAGCAGTCTAACTCAGACTGACAGATACTCCATCTCTTAAAGACTATGACTTCATTGCAGAATGAATAATAAATAGGTAAGCTGGAGACGCAGACACAGCAGTGCAGAATATGGTAGTGATGAAGAGTGGCTTACGTTCACATTCCCATTAGCAGGACATATTACTAGTTTATTTACTTTGGTTTTTGTTGCAAATTATTATAATAATATTGCAAATTATATACATTTCATGAGTATGTATCTCTTCTCTGGGAGGCAGTCCAATGTTTAGAAATAGGCACAAAAATCTCGGACGAATTCATGGCACACTGCTCACCCAGCACCAACAGACAGACAAATTTAGCAACTGGCTGGAGAACATTTAGCAGATAAAGACAAAAATAATTTTCTCAGGAGCCGGTGTAGACCACACCAGAGGGTCTGCAGAGACGGAGGGGAAGTCAGATTTTAATTCATCACACGGACAGAAAGGTGACTCCAAACTGAAGCTGTTTCTCTGTGTCCCCTGGGCATCTAAAGAAATCATCATTTGATAAAAGTGTTCAAATGAATTAATACAGATTCAAGTATTTTTTTATGAAGACAAACAGTTTGTAAAACTTGTAGGTCTAACTGACATCAAGTCGTACACTTTGAAAGTCAGCCATTTTCATATAGTTTACCTGCCTTGAAATTAGCATAAAGAAACAGAAACCACTTCCTCCTGGCACTGGATTCACATCTGAGCGTGAGCAGGAGGCCTGGGACAGAATGTGAGGAGCACACAGTCACACTGGGAGCTTCAGCTGCAGTAGCCAACACAAGGCATAGCTTAATTCTTTCAATCTGATGAAGTCACGCTTCATGTCAATCTACAGCTCATTAAAAAGACTTGAA
Organism: Scatophagus argus; assembly: GCF_020382885.2. Lineage (NCBI taxonomy): Eukaryota > Metazoa > Chordata > Actinopteri > Scatophagidae > Scatophagus > Scatophagus argus. The sequence goes on along the minus strand of NC_058503.1, from coordinate 20,614,358 downwards.
CCATTTGCTTCAGACATCATACTCACATACTGTGTAACTTTATTAAATGGAAAGAAAAAAAATGCTGCATTTTAAAATCATCCAAAGATGAATTTCCCCCCTGTTTCAATGCAAAGTCTTATTACATGCAAATGCCACGATCATCTTTCCCCAGCGCGTCCCGGGGTTCAGATCACACAAGCTTGGTTTTGTGTGTCACAACAAAGAGGTTCTGGAAAGGAGAACCAAAGTAAGTATGTGCAAAGAGAAGAATGACGCTATTGTGTGCGGCTGGTTGCAGAGTGCAGAATCTTGTTAACCTTTGGAATCTGGCACAGCATCCAGCTGGCAGGAACACAAGGGCTGGCACCTGCCTTTGATATGCCTGGACAAGGAGGAACGTGGACAACCTTGTGTCTCATGCACTTTTCTGCAGACACACACACACACACACACGGGTTGAAGTTGTAATATGTACTTGCAAATTTGTGTCTGTGATTCCAAAGCGCTGTGAAATTATTTTTTGCTGTCGAGACTGAAAGAAAGAAATGTTTTTAAGATGCATGCTAGCAGCAGTTTTAAGATTTCTAAGATTTCAAATAACCAGTACATGAAAAATACGACATCAATAATTCCGAGCTATTATGCCAATGCTGACGTCAAGCTCAAGCGAGAGCGTGCATCTCTACATTATTTTAAATATTGAGTGTGTCCATAACCATTTTTAGCGGCACTCCAGTATGACCGTCTGTCTGTATCCCGTCACATATATATTTTTCTTGTCTGGAGTAGCATTTCATGGTCTACTGAGTTAAAAGCAGTGCTAGAGCCCCAGGGTGACTGTTTTGTCTGTCAGCCACAAGTGTTGAAGCTTGCTCATTTTATCATTTACTGACCTGAGACAACCCTCCCCTGTTATAATTGGTTACCAGCCTAAAAATGAGACCCATTCTCCACACTATGGTTGCTCCCTTGTACCCCTACCTTTGTTGCTTTCTTCTTGCTATTGTGCCAGTTCCCTCTTACAAAACTTCCTTTGGCTTCATGCCAGTTTTGGTCAAAGTGCCCTCAAATGGCCCCTGGCAGAGTGCAGTACCGGCTCCTCTGAGAGCTGCAGGTGTTCCCACTGGCTGCGGCCCTGACCTCGCCCCCCTAAATGGGCATTTGCCAGTGGATTCACACACCCAGGGGGTCTGCATCAGAACGACTGCACTTGGGCCAGGAACGGGACTCTAAGGAGGAGGCGGGGGGTGCTTTATTTTGAAGCCAAAGGCTCAGCACTGTAGCATTGTGGCCATCATTTGGTAACAATGACACAGCATAACCAATCGACATCAGTTAGAGATTGGACACAGCTGTGGCTGCGTGCCCACAACGACACCGTGGGACATGATGTACTCTCTCAGAGGATTTTCCTAAAGAAGTCACATACAGTATTTACTGCTAGTACTATGTAGATGTATTTGAATTTTTTGTTGTCATTTGCATAATGATGAAGGTTTGGCAAAGAAAGGATGAAAATTATTGTGAAAAAGTACATTTGAAATGCCTGTCATTTCCATGAGTGCTGTGTCAGCTATACAGTACAGTCATAGATTCAACGGGTCCTGCTCAAGGTTTCTTCCTGTTAAAAGGGAGTTTTTTCCTGCCACTGTCTGCTTGCTCGGGGGTTCAGGCTCTGGGTCTCTGTAAAGCATCTAGAGACAATTTAGATTGTATAAGGTGCTATATAAATAAATTGAAATTGAAATACTGGCCAGGAATTACATGGTAATCTGCATAACTTAACAGAAGCTACACAAGATGTAAGCTGGATCCAAAATGCAATCTAATGTTTTCTCTTATAATTTTAATATAAGATTATTGCTGACAATAAACTGACAATACATGCTACATAGGAAGGACTGTAAAAGCTATTTTATGTGCTATTTCCTGCAACACATTTTCCCCCAGACTGCAGCTGCCCATTAGTGAGCTCTCAATCGACAATGTTTCAGACAATCATAGACAAAACAAGATGCCACCTGTACAGTACAATCAGACTGGAAGAGTCTCCAACACCTGAAACTGTCAAAACATTTTGTGGCACATGAGTTTATGGAGCCACGTCATTGTTAACGCTGCTGAGGAGAGATGCTTGACATGCTGCGCTATCTGTCAGCCGTGCTGAATGATGACTTCCAAAACTGACAGAGATTTGAAAACATTAAGGACAAGTGAAAATGAGACTAAAGATGACGAAGGAGACAGTCTTGTGACCATTCAGTCACGATATCAGAGTCCATCTTGTCCAACCCAGATACCCTCCTGTATATGCTGACTATTTACTTTAGGATGTGCAAATGGAACTGCTAATAAAGCAGTCCAGTGCCATTTAGCTGCTTCACTTTCAGGGTTCTTTCAGGGACACTTGTATAGATTAAATAATGGAATTATTCTTGTAGAGAACAGCTCTGCTGGTGCAGCTGGTACTTGAAATCTGCCCTTTTCAGGTACCCTGTGCCCCATCAAACCAAATGTCCCATCCCTTTAAGACATCTGGTGTTCTCATGTCATGCATAGAAATTCGCTTAGGTCATCCACTATGGTGTGGGCAGCTATCTAACGCACATACTGTTGAGTTTCATTATTAAGGATTTCCATAAGACATTTCAGAGCATTTCACAATATTCGGAGAATATTACGTGGAGTAATGGCAGTAAGTTAGTTTGAAAACTGCAACCGGAGAGCTCTGTGTGTGTCTATATGTGTGTGTGAAAACACGTGTACAGTACAAACACGTGCATATTACTGACTGTAACTTTCCACGGCTCGGTCAGCATGCCAGGTGACGGCTGGCAAAGACCTCATTCTGCAGAGTCTGATGTACCAGCTTAATTCAAAATCAAGCTCCACCACTGCCACCACCACCAACACCACCAACACCACCATGCACACACACACACTCGACCCTAAACAAACTCGGTTTTGAGCTGAGTCGGCAGACATATACTGGATCCTGGTGTGTTACCGATCTGATCATCAATTCTCTGTTTTGTATCCAGTTTGTTTTACATCTCCTGTATAGAACAACACACACTAAAGGGGACGCACTGATGGATCAGGGTTGCTACGTTTGACAGAATTACAGCCGTTTAACATGGAGTTCAAAGAGGAAAACTCGGGTTGTGGAATGGCTGTAATAGACAAATGACTGAAGGTATATTCAGTGTTTTTCTTTCATATTATTACATGAGTTGGGACAAGGTTCCAGTGGGACTTCTTGTATGTTCTATACAAGCTAATCAATAAATACAATTAAAACTTAAGTGTATTCTTATCACCTTTTGCTTTGTTCAAGCTACACAATATTTGTGTCTGCTTTGAGGGTTACTGTGTCAGATTAGGTGAATAAAGTGTTACACAGAGAAATGAGACACAAGATAAAATCACCAGTTGCCCATTTTCATTCCAAGATGCCCTCCATCTATTGGGTCTGGCTATAATCAGGCTGAACCTTAACGAATCTGACATTATTCAGAGACATTTGCAAAAACACCTGTGCACTGCACACGTATCACATACAGTATCATAATACAGGAGTGCTGCAACAGTTAAGTAGGATGATCAAGAGTTGAAGCGACACTTTATGTGTCAAACTCTAAAAGCATTAAATCCAGTTCCTATAATGCAACTCGACAGCGATTTTTAATCAAGCCACCCTGCAGTTTTACTCAAATGTGTGACACAGGCTTTTAGTTAAAAATTCCTCAACTGAATCCAAGCCTGAATTCAGGAAACTGTGATGACATGATGAGGGTAGCACTTGTTATGATGAGTGAACTGATATTTGTGCGTAAAACTGATGATTTCACTTGTGATTTTTTTTCCCAAACATCCTGTACTAAAGTTGCAGAAATCTTGACGCAAGCATTGAGAAAGAACCGTGTGTGGAAATTCCCTTTTGCCTGATTCACACTGTAAATTCAAGTGCAGATCTGGACAGCACTGAGTGCACAGAATGACCACAGTTGCTCCCAAGACGGTGATGCAAAAGAGAACTTTGTTACTGTTGCAGAGTTACACCATAGACTGACCTCCCAGTAACACAAACTATGAGCCATCTCGGATGGAAACATGAGTTTGCATTTATTCATCCATCCATCCATCCATTTTCTATACCGCTTATCCATCAGGGTCGCGGGGGAGCTGGAGCCTATCCCAGCTGACTACGGGCGAGAGGCGGGGTACACCCTGGACTGGTCGCCAGTCAATCACAGGGCCTGCATTTATTCATTTAAGTCTTAATCCCAGATATGAATAAGAGCTATTTAAAGATGTCCTGGCAAAGTGCCTATGCCTTCAAGTTAGAAGAGCGAGAGGAGATTAGACTAGTGTTAACACTGTTAACACTGGGACAATGCTGTGGCTGTGTGTCCACCCTTTGTGTGACCGTTTTGTTTCAAATCGCATCTAAACTTGAGAAGGACTGAGCCTGTTGCCTGACTTGTTTTCTTTTCACAGAGCAGAACAGTGTGAACAAGCATTCGGTCAAGTTCAGCCAATGACGCTTCACTGACACAGTTTTGGCTCTACTGCCATCTTCTTGACATGTTGTCAGCTCTTCTTACTTGCAATTCCTCATTTTTATTCTATAAATAACTTGTCTAGGTCACAAGTGAGGAGGCTAAAATAACAGTCAGGTTCTGCTTTGCAGGTGATGACACTTGTGGCTTACAGTATGCCTCAAATTAGATTTCACAAGGGAAAACTGAACAAAAAAAGCCAGTTTATTTAAAATACTAGGCTTGACCACTGCTGTCTGCTCAATGGATGAAAGAGTACCTGAATGGTAGTTTGCAAGTGTTTGAAGTGAAACTCAAACAAAGTCTTCCTCAGTTGTATCATCATTGGAAGGCAGAGATGCAGGAATAAATGGAGAGCTGTAGATGAGACAATTTTTGCGGTTTATCTGCTCATTACATACTGCTAAACGTGTCGCATGCGCTCATGTCGATCTGGAAAAACGTTGACTCACTCTGCCTTATTGTTAATGTACCCTGCTGTGCAGTTGCCTAATATAGAATGATGAGCGTGAAGAATTCTGCATTTCAGGTATGTTTTCCATTTCATGAGCGCATCCACATTTTTCCTATTGAACAAAGACAAAGACCACTTGATTTTCTTCTCTCTTTTTCACACTAATTCACACATATATTCCAAAAACATTACCAGGTCATAGTAAGATACTGCTTCACAACACAATTTTGTGATAAAACAGTAGTTAGAGAGAGACCTCCAATCAAATGTGGATGAATTGTACTGATGAAAAACACAAAAGTCAAAGGGCTGTACTCACAATACCTTCTCAACCAAACAAAATGAGCATTTCTTTCTTTGCAACACAAAATATTTGATCCACAAGCTATCACACGTGGGGTGTGTTGAGGACTTGACTTAGCAAGCCAGAGACGCAGCATGTAAACAGTATGACAGGGTCCTACACTCCCAAATAAAGACTGTTGTTCCATTGTGGACAGGTTCTTGGCTCACTCACGTTGAATGACTGATTGGATTCCAGTCAAAACTCTTTTCTGGCAAAGCTTCCAGGAAAACAGAACAATAATATTGGGCGCTGTCAGTTTGTCGGGGTATTCCATTACGTTACAATGGTGCAGACAAGATGTGAATATGAGCTGAGTCATTTGAGCTCTCCAAACAAATACTGCAGTTTCTTGCAAAAAGTCAAACCTGATGCGAACATCTTAGGGTCAGGGTCACACGTTATGCAGCAGCCAGAGGACTGGTTGGTAAGCTGCAACCTACAATATGTGGAAATATTCAGAAAACTAAAATGCCTGAATGTTGTGACAGAGGATGAATTACTTAGTGATCAAGATGTTTGAATAATTTTAACATTATGCAGTTTGCATATTTACATGTACAGTTCTCACTGGGAGAACAATTCTTTTAAAAAGTATGTTTAATCTAATGGATGTAATCAAAAAGGTTTTGACTGCTTTGAAATTCAACAGCTTTCACTGAAGCACACATGAAGTCAACATTATTGACACTGTAGAGGTGCAGAAGAGAGAAATTTTGAGATTTTTATGCTACATTTTGGCCTCATAAAGATGAATCCACAGTTTACCAGCACCGAAAACTCTGCCAGACCTTCTGCCAACGATGTTGCTAACCTGTCTGACAAAACACTAAAACCATCACAACATCTATTATAAGATTTACTTCTACTGAGTCAGTTACACTCACCCGCTCCACACTTACCATCCCGTCACTCCCCACGTGCACACCCTCTCCAGCCAGTGCTGAACAGTTAAAACTGGTTCTTCGGTTTCTACTTTCCAAACTGAGCTCGGAGATAAACATACCAAGTTTCATGCATTTAATCTCCCAGTGTCAGCGAAGGGTGTAAAACATGAAGGTAATACACAAAAAGCTCAGCAAACTTTGTGGACAAGAGTTTTTGGACATTTACAGGTCAGATGTGAAAAGCTTCTCAAGGAACCTTCAAGTGTTTATGGTCAAGTAAGTACTCAGCTGAAACAAGTATCCAGTACAGATAACATACTTTTTATGAGTAAGAGTATCAGCAGAGCAGAACGTAATAAATACTTGGGAAGAAAATCCTCAATGGGTAGCTGGGAGAAGTTTATTTCCTCAAATTTGTAAAAGCTTGTGAATCTATAACTAGTTCTATCACTGATCAAAAACATTCATCTGAAGCTCAATTCTGAGGCTGTTATGTAAACAGTTTTCCAATAAACAATAAATATCACAACTTCTGATCAATCAATATCAATCAATTTAGTTGCTTGAACAGATACAGATACAAATAACGATGTATGTATGAATGATGATGATGATTAATAAGCGTCCAAAGCTCAGTACTGAGTTAAGTAATGAATGTTTAATGTACTCACAGGAGGAAGGAGGGAAAGAGGGAGTTTGATCACTGAATGATGGTTTTGTAGTTTTTCTTTTCTTTTAGTTTAGTTCTCATGAATATTTCAGCCTTTAGTGAACCAACACTACATTCTATCATTCCAACTAATTTGTCTTTACTGCTACGCATTGCAGCGTAAAGATGTGCCTGTCAACCATCTTGATGGATGGTTTTAATATACAGTATATACACAGCCGAGTCAAGTCAGTTCATTAGTAGCGCAGGATCACTGATTTTAGTACATTTACAAATACTCTTAATCATAATTTTCCAATTTTAAAGGTGATTCTTTTGGTCCTTTTTGGAATGAGACGCTTTTTGGTTACATCATCTTTAATTTTCACCGTTCATCTTTCCACCAAAGGCCATTTTAGATCATTATGTAATATTTTCTTTTTGTTGCTAAGAGATCTTTTCTGTTATGTGAAAATGATGACTAACAATGACAGAATAAACTGTCGCTGCTACAGCACATGGCTCCTGTGTCAGGCGTTCCAGTTCCAGGTGTAATGCACTACCTGGAAAACCAGCTCCAGGGTAAGGTGATAAATTTATCAAAGAGATGACATACACACCGACACTACCGTCGGTGAAGGACAGTTTGTCACAAGTCTGTTTTATTCTCAGTGCCTTTAACTGCTGCATGAATTTCTCTCAGGAGGCAGTTTGAAAGGCAGTTTGAAGCCACTGTGAGCTTTGGCTGTCTTTGACTTTCTCTGACCCTTTCACTTCATTAACCGTTTGTCTCAACACTTGTTTTTAAGTAACTTTAAGCATTGACGTTTATGGTTAGTTTGGCACAAAGTCAACATGTGAAACAGAAATTTGAGTTAATTTCAAAATAAACTGCGTTTCGTTGCATTGTACTTGTACATGTGTAATGACAATAAAGCTGAATCTAATCTAATCTAATCTAAATTAAAACAAGACAACTTTTGTTCTTTCTTCTGCCTTGCTGTCGGAGTTCAGCTGATCTCTCTTTACATACAGTATGAGGTATGACAATGGACAGGTTCATGAGTCAACATTAAATATCTCAGTGTGATAAGAGGGGCTAAAAACGAGAAGCTGTCCCCGTGCATCTGTCCATTTTTCCAGAAGAAAAGAATCATCGTACCTCCATGAACTTCACCTGTCACCCTATTTTTCGTCTACTTAACTTGACGTTTATGGGTCCATCCTGACGTTTATGGCCCATTCCCATTCACGTTGAAAGACTCTGAAAGCACCCATCTGGCCTTGAATTCTCTGCTGCATGGAGCCTTTTGTCTAACCAGTAGACTCTGATCCCACATGCGCTGTGTACGTGGACACATACCATACATTAACACATAGAGCGGATGGGAGAACGTCCTTAAAAAGCTTAGACAAAAATGATGCTCCTAGTAGCAAAATTGTATTGCTCTGTGATGTTGACTTACAGCACAAAAGTCTCCTTACAAAGAATTTATTGAAAGAGAGAGAGCGATGAAGATAAGGAAAATACAGTAAAGTAACATCCCACTCTGTGTACACACAGCAGCCAAGCTATTTTTATTAGTCAGCTCAATCTCTATGGAGACTTGGGGTGGGGATGGGCCTTCCTTTATCGAAACCTGGCAAGTCCTGATCAGAAACCTGTGGGGATTTCTCTTTCTAAAAGAGAGAGCTCCCATAATGACGACAAGCATCTCTGAAACATGAAGTCATCAGTGGAGGGAAAAAGTGTCCCATTGATTTCATTCCTTGCAGAAACGTAATTGTGTGGCAAAGGTCAAAATTTCCTTCTTACATTGTTAAGACTTGTAAAAGTGACCCCATGAGTGGTAGCTGAATGCTCAGTGTTGTACAGGCTCCAGACGTGTATGGATGAGTTAATGTACACTGCTGTGAGGTACCTGAAACCAAAGGCAGGGCCTTCCCACTCAAACCTCAACCCTTAGAAGAACAATTGTACAGCTGAGCAAAGCCAGGGCCGCCTTCCGTCACTGGTGGGTCTGTAACTTCACAACCAGGCATGACAAAGTGTGTAAAAAGAGCAAAACAAACATGTTTCAGACAAAGGGATGGCAACGGCAGGCCGGGAAGATTATGAGTCAAAAGTTTACTTACAGAATATGCGGGAATGATTGATGAGAAAGCTGTCACAAGTGGGGCCCCGGGATCATGGCCCCTCTGCATCGCGCTCAAAAGCTGTCTGACATTTAGCTCAAGCTGTCTCTCAAACTTCACCACACAGGAATTTTGGAGTGCATCGCTTCTATTAAAAGTTATTCCACTGTGGTCCAAATGTGCGGGGAAAATGTGATGCATTTACAGTGCACATAAGGTTAAGCACATAATGTAGGGCAGAGTTGTGAACTTGAAGGACCCTTTTCAGCGCTGTGCATTAAGCTTGTTCTTGTGTGTCTACATACATGTACTAGGACACATTTTTCTGTGATACAACTTACATACACAAATACGGATTTGCCAAAATATGCACATCACAGCCTGAAAGACTCCAAGAGGAAAAAACCCTGGGGCATATCTCCCAACAAACATAGCTGTGTAAGAGCTTTTAATACTCAACAAACTAAATGACTACCAAAAATGCTAAATGGACACAACCTTTTTAATCAGTAAGACTCTTTGCTCTTTGTAAATTCGTCACATGCAGTGGATCCATCTGAGTATGATCAGAATAAAGGCAGCTTAAACATAGATTACACACAATCAAAACAGCTTTGAGCCATTAAGTTGCAATCACACACTTTTTATTCTTGAAGGAATAGTTTGACATTTTGGTTAATACACATAAGCCTATTTGCCTTTTTCATGAGAATTAGATAGGATGATTAAAACCACTCTAAAGTCTGTATGTTAAGCATCAAACTACTGGTTAGTCACCCACTCACCAGCACACCTATAAGAATATTTCTGCACTTTCAGGAAATGATTAAGAAGCCTGAGAACATCTTTTGCATCACAAAAATGTTTAAAAATGACAATTGTCATTTTACAGGCTATACTATTTCTATCCTGGTTCTGAACACTTTCCAGGCACTCAGGTATACTTCAGTAAGTTACTGCTCCCAGCTATTAGTCCAATAGGCTGGTTTTAATACCAGTGGACAGAGCGAGGCCAGCTGTTTGTTTGGACTCTTGCCACACCATCAGGCTCCAGAGCAAACACATTTACTGACAGATACGAGGGTGGTATCATCTCATCTAAGTGTTGGCAAGAATAAGCACATTTTCCAAAAGGTCAAACTGGTTCTTTCACTTAATTCAAATAAATTCCTCCATTGTCTACTCTTCAAGTGGACTGAAGAAGTATCACAATACATCAGTTATCTTTACCACAACAACCTCAGCGAGGCTCCGGAGAAATATATGAAGGCCCATCTCTGACAGCAGCGTGCCTGGAAATAAATGTTTACCAGCTCTGGTTGCAGCTCCACAGGCATTCGCTCGTGTCCTGTTACGTTCCCATGTCAGTAGAATGCTAATATGCTCGTACGGCTTCATCGGACATGTAGGGAATGCCGGGGACACCGGCCTGAGCATGAGCAGGGTCCCCTCGTGGAATGTTTTTCTAGGTGTCATTTTCTCATTCCTTCCAATGCCTTTGAGTGCAGGAGTTTAGGGGAGCTCAAGCACACCGAAATAGTATTACACGGTATACAGTATTGTGCCCTTGGCCCGGTCCAGTTGACCTGCAGCATTAAAACCTTCACTAAGCTTCAGTTATAAATAAACAAAACATAAACAAAGGATTGTTTTGGCTTTGGCTCTTCTTTTTCAGTTCATTTTAATTCAGACTGGTCTATCAGAAAATCTTAATTTAAATTTTAATTTAAAATGTATTCAACAAAAGTCTTCACCATATTGGAAGACAGCGTGCCAACGTTACACCTGACACATCACTGTTGTTCAGCCACGCAAAATACACACCAAGTTTATCAGAACAGCAGAACATGAGAGGCCATACACTGAAGTGTCTCTAATTGGTGGCGCTGGATGAAAGCTGGGTCAATTTAAGCTCAGTTAGTATTAAATAATATATTAAATCATGTATGAAAATGTGTCATATACTTAACCATAATAAAAAAATATCATATTTTCTTTAATAATTGTGAGCACATTGGATTGCTTTCCAGGAGAAAGACACTTCACGCTTTGTCTTCTTATCTGGCGGAGACACACAGCACGGAAAACTTAGTGTGTGTCTTTTTCTACGCTCTCTGGATACAGACAGTGGAGAACACATTTACCACAATTACTTTATTGACAACAGCTGACAAAATTTTCAGGGATGGTTTTAATATCAGCCAGGGAAACTGAGGATCACCCTGTAAAAATGAAAAGCCTAATGTTTATTATTCCCTGCATTTTCATTCCTTATACAGTTGTATTCCCATGACCAAGACCATTTGAGTCCCGTATCTGCTGCTACCTTTGGTGGTCTCGAGTATTCTGATGCTCGACTGGAAGACACAAAGGCTTGGTTTGCACAAGAACATATTAACATAATAACTCTTACAGGAGTTCAAATTATAAAAACACTGTCCCTTAAGTCGTATTCAAACTTCATGCCAAAATAAGTTTTATTCTGATTTAGGTTTATTCTGGGGTTCACATCCAACCAGAACATCATCATTCATGAGCTCTGCAACAAAAAGGCTGTTTATCACAAAGACGTGCAGTAGACTCTGCAGGTGGCCAAGAGTCATGCACACAAACATGCCACAGATGGGGGAAATGGAGTTTTCTGTGCATACTGTTTAAGTTAAACTATGTTTAAATGGTAATGCGGAATAATTTTATAGAACTTCTCCTCCCTCCAAGTGCTCTTCACGTATCAGTGCCAAACACGGTTTATGTCTTGGAAGCGACTGAACTCCACTATTGTCTCACAGAAACTGCTGACTGAACTGGTCAACATTACTCAGCATGACGGTGAACACAGACATTGTTCTTTATCCTGAAACAACATAATTAAAACAAAGTAACTTTTTCAATCTTCTCAGAGTGGGTCCACTTTAGATCAATTTAAGAGTAAACTATCAAAGTGCATGCTTGGGGATTTCCAAACTGTTCCCTTCAGTTGCCCCCCACTCCTATTTATATCTTGTTGATTTTCGAACCAAAATCTTTATCCCTTCCCCCAATGTCCTGCCACGAAAGTCCAGGAAAATGTTCAAAGTCACCTTTAGTTATTACTGTGTGCTCAAACTATAGACTACATTCTCATTAATGAGCAAATTTGCAAATTCATAATTTTAAAAAGCTGACTTTGCACAACTGAATGGTCACATTAAACAGAAGATGAAGTTAAACTTTAAAAGTCCAAGACTGATCATGAAACAAAAAGTGTTGCATATTATCTGTAATTGAATGTAATTTAATAATTTCTTGGAGATTACGAGTAGTTTTTACACACATGAAAAGTGTCTGTTATCAGAACTCACTTGATATGAGAGAGAGAAGGAGCATGGAAGAACTTGAGCACCAGCTAATCCTCAACTGAACCTGCTTTAATTTTACCTTCGTATTGCTGCTTCTACCTTCCTTCCACTGTGAATTTCCCTCCCACCTTCTTACTTCCCTTCCTTCCTCCCAATTAGACGTATTTACTTCCCAAATCCTAATCTCTAAAACATCGGCAGAGGCTTGAGCCCTGGCTCCCTCGAGGCAGATCTGCTCCTCCCAGCCCCTGTCTATCTCCTCTGCTTCACTCTGTCTTTTGTTCAGCCTGATGAGGTCATGTTCGAACCATTCCTCTTTGGGACTTCGTGTGATACAAGCCCAAACAGAGGGGAGCCAAACCTCTTTTCACACATGAGATCAAGATAGTCGGGGGCATGTTTCCACACATTGCCCCTGGGACTACGTCTGTGTAGGTGTGTCTGCATGTATGAAAGACAGAGGTGCACTCACGAGACCTGATCATTAGCTTGTTATTATAATGATGATAATGATAATGGAAATGTAATAACTCTTTCATTAGATACTCTTTTGAAAACTCAATTGTGTCACGAGAAAGGAATCCTAAACATACCGTTGAGGCCCTAATTAAAGAAATACAGCACAATATGGCAGAACACCACATGCTGCATCTGCATAATTGCTGTTTGTTAATTTGTTTCTGATGATTGTTTAATTTTCTTGCAAAGTGACAATGTTGTGAGATGTTGCAAATTCCTCGTCGTTGCTCCAGAGGTTTGCTAAGTGGGAGGAGCTGCTTCAGACATGAAATTCTCAGTGCAAAAGATTAGCAAAACTCCTTATTTTTTAACCACAATGATAACCAAATCTTGACTACTTTTATCTTACGTTTAGTTTATCTTTTGCAGGGAGGCTGGAGCCGATCTGAGAGCCGATCTGGTAAACCCCACAGCAATGTGACCTTGAGCACCATCAGTTCTGGAGGGAGCAGAAGATGATCGCACACTGAAGTCACACTGTCACCTTCTGCTGTTCGCTATCAGTTCCTCACATATAGACAGATACATGTAAACTTTGTTAACGTTTTAGCCTTTATTTATTTGTGACAGTTTCACTGAGAGCAATGTTTTCTTTTGCAGGAACACCCTGATCACATTCATGTTCCCCCTCTGAGGTTTACCCCCCAGTCCCAGTGACCAAGCTAAGCTAACAATCACTCCTGCAAGTGACTCCAGTCCCGCCGAATTTGTGTGGACGAGTAAATGTCGCTTTTGCTGTGACTGTTGGAGACTGAATCAACACCAGAGATAACCTGAGAACGTATCAGCTTCACTGACGATGTCTGCAAAGTAATGATGTTTAGTTCTGTATTTGCAGGTAGAAAAGTATTTAGTGAATCTTTGTTTGATGCCTTAACAGTAATGACTGGTCTGGCTTATTAATGCAGCCAGTTTCAGCGCGACACACTGGCCAGTCTTTGACTCGTAACTTGCCCGTCTATCCCAGCACACACCTATTAAAACAGACTGCTCTTGACTGCTTTTGTTGTGTCCTTGTCCTCCACTCCCACGTCCCGCAAGGCCACTCACTGGGACTCATAAACACTTGGTAACACATGTAGTTCTTGAATGAAGTGCTTAGTCACTGCATCTGAGTAATAGGTGTTTTTTCTCTCTCTCTCTTTGTGGCTGCCTATAACATTTCGTCAAGTCTTTACTGTGGTTTATTTGCTGTGACCTTTTTCTCCCACCAGAAGGAATTAGGAGAAAGGGTTTGTCATCTTTACGTTACGCCTTTCTCTGAGACGCCTGCATCTGTTGCTCAGATTGTATAACATTAGTAGCAAAATTGCTCTGTTGACATTTCTACCAAGTCGTAGCTTGTGATGAAGCTGTAGAATAACGTGTGGGCGTATTGATTTTTTAATGCATTCATTCATCCATTTTTGAGCTGCTTATACTGGCATATGGTTACGGCAGCAACAGGGCAACAGTAAATATTTAGGTATATGCTGGTCAAAGAGCCATGTCAGCAGCACCAACTTGATTTGATTTATATTATTTTACATGTGTAACTGTGGAAACTGCAGTTTCGTGTATCAGCCTCAACACGTGTTGCTGGTTTTGTTTTGGTTTCCACTCCGGGCAAACGAAACAACTCAACAGCTGAAGGCGTCTGCTGCACAAAGAATGAAGTGACGTTTAGCAGAAATGAGAAACCAGAATCCATCCGACCTCCACAAACCTTGAGCTGAAGATTTTGACAGATTAAAAAAAATAAAACAAAAACAAAAAAACAGGCTCTGTGCTGTCTGCACACTGACACCATCTCCTATTTAAGCTAGAGGCTTTGTCATGTGGCCCCTGCTTGTTCTGGTTTATTTTTCTGGAACTGACATTGGAGTCTTGGAAGCTGCTAAGATCCAATGTGCATGTCCCCACCTGTCTCGTGTAAGAGCAAACGCATGTTAGCAGTGCAACTTCATTCCACTTTAGGCGATCACCATTTTCATATCACTGACACTTAACACATTAATGAGATGTTGGAAGCAATTGAGAGATGTGGATGACTGCATGGGTGTTACGCCTCCCCCTAAATCCCTGATGTGGTGCTTGGCGGAGGGTTGAGACAGCGCCTGTCACGTCATTTTGAAAGTCTCCATGTTAGCGGGTGGTCCACAGAGTGTGTATGGGTCAACAAAGATCTGGACTGTCATCTCTCTGCTCACGCTGACATTAACTCTCAAAGACTCAGCTGGACTTTGCTGAGTTTTTTATTTTTTTACACTGAAAAGCCTGAATGCCCAGACTTAAAATGAGCTAACTGTGAAATGACATCTCTGTCGTCCAAATGTAAGCGAGTTCAATATTCACGAGATATTTTTTTTATTTTACTTACTCGTGAAGCATGAAGATCAAGAAGCCACTTTATTTACAGTAGAAAGAGACATTAAAAGACAGACAGACAAAGTGACATAATCACTTAATGAGTCCTGGACGGACTGAATAACTTTCTGACTCCTGAGATCCGAACCAGCACTGAAAGACTGGTGTTCTGGCCAGATGTTGCAAAGGTGTAAATGTATCTGTCTATCCACATGCAATAGTTACTGCTTCCAACTGTAACTACGTCAGTAAGAAGTCTGTGACACTCACAGGGTCTTTCCCTTGTGATATTTACGGTTAAAGTTGCAGAATAGTCCCACAAATGTGAGTCATTGTTTTCCCTGCCTTGTTAAAGCAGCTCCAGCGATTTCAACACTTCTGATCGTACAGAAGCAGATGTAGCGTTTATCTGAACCCAGATCAGTGCAGCCACTGAATGATTGCCTGGGGTGAGAAAGCACTGACTTGTTTGCCTGAGGGAATGGTGTGAATAAGAGCTTCGGAAGACAATAAAACCTTTGTCTCACTTGTAGTTTATAAATATGCTTCATGTACTTGTTAACATAATTGTTATGCATGTAACTGAAGTGCATAAGCTGTTAGTGTGCATATACAGTATGTTGTTAAGTGTTGAGAAATGAAAATGTCTTAACTCTCATTTGCATTTGATATGAGACACTTGAAATGATAAAGTGGCCTGAGAGACGAGACTGGAAATGTGTGGGTGAAGGATTGCTTCACAATATTACGTTAAAAGGCTCAATAAAAAGTACTTCTGGACATGAAGGCTGAGCTTTTCATTAAAAGAGCTGAGAAAGAAACTTCAGCTTGGTATCCTAAAGCGGGAGAGGGTTGCTGTTATCTGTCAGGTTGGCACTCCAGCGCAGACAGCACATATCTCCATATCAGCTGTGGCAGCGTTTGTTTTGGATAGTCTCCGTATTAAATAGGCATGTCCAGCAGCCAACTTCTCTCGACAATTAGTGACATGTAAGAATTTTCTTTGGCACCACGTCAGCTGCTTTGTTTTTGTAGACTCGGAAGAGAAAGCAGACAGATTTTTTTTTTTTTCAGTCCACCCCCGAAAAAGATAGGATGGTGTGATAACAGTGTATGAAGCAGAACAAAGTTTTACCCATTGTGTGAGCTAATCCTTACACCAGCACAGTTGCTCTGTCTCACTGCTACATCAGTCGTAACTCAACACACCCAATAAAAAAACGGCTCTGCTAATGTTTAAAGGCGCTGTCTGGAGACAATGGTAATATAATACCAGCAGTAACATGGATGCTGGCATTGCTGGCAGTGGTGCCAGTGCGGATAAACTGTCTCATAACCACTGGGAAGAGTCATTCAACTCAAGGACTGGCAAAAGGATGTTGCTTTTGACCATAGGGCGGAGGGTGGAAACCATGCAGGAATTTAAGTCAGTAAACTGGCAAGCTGTACAGTGGTATACTATTTAATGGCAGTACCCCTGAGGAATCCAAGGGTGATGGTCAAGTAAAGAATGCAGAGGTTGTGCCAAGGAGCCTCGGTGGCGGCGAGGTTTCCACGCCGCAAAGCTCGCCAGGCATGTACACAGATATGCCTCTTGGGGGTGAGCGTGACCTCTTATCCTTTTGCTTCATCATATATTAAATGGACATCTGAAGTCCATGTCCATCACAAGGTTCTGTTAACATGATTATTATGATAACACCAGCAGGGCAACACAATCACAACGTGCATCTAAGACTTTCACATAATATTACATGCACACACAGCCGCCGTGCAAATGTTTTCATGTTTTCTTTTTGTTGTTTTTTTTGTGTTTGTTTTTTTTCCCCAGTGTGATGGAAATGACTAGGTTACCCTGAAATGACACAGTTTTATTCCAACAGGGGACTTTCCCCTTAAAGCAGCAATAACCAACATTTTTCAATAAAAATCTATGAGATGAGTGAACACAAACATGTGGATAGGGTCACGTGTGTCGAACCTACAGAGAATTCTCATCTGAATCTGCAGCTTCATGGAGCTTTTTAGTGTTTTCAGCTTATTTTTTCACTCTGACGTCACTGTTTTAGTTCACTGTCATCGCTGTGAGCAGCTGCTTTCAGTGAAAAGGCTCTGAAAACTTGCTCAGCACCAAACAGCAGACAGGCAGTTAGCAACTAGCTGGTTAACAAAGAGGACCATTTAGGTGCTAAAGAGCCAGACGTGTCTATCAGAAGTTGGTAGGGACCAAAACCAGAGCTAAAAGAGAGCAAATATCAGACTTGTGTTCAGCAGGTGACCAAAAACTGAACTCCAAATGAAAAGTAATGTTTTCTATAACTGTTGGTGATAAGTTTGTGAAGTTGATGTTGCTGTATCTCCAGTTTTAATGCACTTTGGTGGGGATCATTGGATTATTTCCTGAGGTTCTGTGGTGTGATTGTAAAAAAAACGATATGAAACAACAAAGGTACTCTGAATTTCTGCCTCTTGTTCTGTTCTTGTTCTGATCTGAGATTTTTGCTCTGTGCTTTAGTTGCTACGGAAATTCAGCCGCACACAGCTCTGTCAGCTGATTTCAGAGTCTTGTTCTTGGGTGTTCAGTTGTAACGTGAGGGTGATGTGATGAACTCAGTACTACACCTGTTGCATCCTGCATTGATTTAGCAGTGATGTAAAGCAGTGATGAAAGTATTCAGATACACTCCTACTGTAAATATTTTGCCACATAGCTGCACTGTAAGATGCCATTCCAAAATGAAAAATAACTGAAAGAAGATACAAAAATTTTATACAATTACATTGCGCTAATGTTTAGCATTACAAGGTTAGACTTGCTTTTGGTGAAAGTCTTGTACAAGAGGAGGAATGCTAAAAGTCTAAGTTTCCCACAGATGAAATTTTGGTGAAAATTCCCAGGAAAAATTGGGAATTTCCCATTTCCCAGTAGCTGTGTCATGCCAAATTCTTCTTTCCAATATGCATAGGCTGCTGAGATCACAATAAACCTAAATCTCTACAGTAAGCAGACTTTAAAAGATATTCGAAGAGAGTGCGGGTGGTCTGTTGGTCCTGTCATCCTTTATTTTCTGATTTTGATCTCACTTGGACTTGAGTCATACAGAACAGAAATAATATGGAGTCATACAGAACAGGAATAATATGGCTTTTCTGTCATCCTGTCTCCACAGAGACCTATTGAAAAAATACGTCACAGGATGGGCTGAGCGAGTGTATCCAAACACACCTCCGCCAACACAGGACATCCCTGGGTGAGTCTTATCAAAATAAAGTCAAATGATGAGTTGTTCTGTCACATGTTTAAATGCTGAATGATATCATTGTTTCTTAAAGCCACAGTATTGATAGGAACGTTTTGGGATCCTGCTGGTTTCACTTTTTAACCCTGCGATGGCCAAATGATAGGAATTAATACAAAAGTGTTTGCTCACTTTCTGCGTATAGAAATTAAAGCATACTGTAGCTAATGCGCATATTCTTCCATTTTTCAAAATAGGAGAAAACGTTTTATAAACATGTTTGTGACACCAGTGCACAACACAAACTCTACACAACCTTAGCAAAGCAGCAACAGCAACAAGCTACGAGCCTCATGCTGGGAGATGCAGGGTCAGCTTCTGTTGTCAGCCCGGTTTTACCCATCGGACTTTTTTGTAGTCAAAAGTAATGTCAAAGTATTTTCAGAGAAGTGATTTACAGAGTAGATCTGTATACTATAAAACCAAAGCAGGGCTGTTTAGTTTCAGTGGAAGCTCACTGACACTGATTCCTACTACACACACTCGACAGCTCCTGTTTTATGTTTGTCCTGCACTACAGAAACGGTCGAGCGAGTGTTGATTGTGAATGTCTTTCTGTCATGGATTCAGATGTAGTTATAAACGACCAGAACTCTCTGTCCTCATGTGATATGAGTTAGGACACAGGGAAGCGCACACACATAGAAACCAAATGAGTAGAGAAGTCAAATAAAACCCCATGGATACATGTGGGATTGAATTTCTGTTTGATTTCATCCCTTGTGGCAAGACACAATCTGCTCTTTACTGCTTGTAATATAACAGCAGAAATGCTTATAGCAGAGATGCAGATCATATCTTGAAGTTACCATTTTGTTTTGGCACTCATCTCGCTCCCTCTAACACTGTGGCCTTAACTCACAGTTGCAAAATGCCATATTGCATTACTAAACATCCCCAAAAGGCATAATTACAAGATAATTATATTGCATTACATCAAGACCAACCCTGTGTGTAATTGAAGTCGCACCAGAAAACGAACAGCTAAACAAGCTTTCCAATCCTTATCACAACAATAATCCTCTAATTAGATTTACTGAAACCCAATTCGCTGAGGTATTTTCTTTTCATCTGTTACAGTGGTGCACAACCTTTATGTGCCCCTCACCCTTCCAACCCCTGCTAACACACACACACACACATAGACACACGCCTATCGTGCACATGTGGGCGACTCCTGCACCTCAGTCCTCAAGGTTAGAGTAACAAACTTTTGGTAATGAAAACATCCCGTCCGCACAATCACTTCCTGCTCCTGTCCTATGACTAAATTAACTGGAGATTTGCCTTTGTGATTTCAGCAGTTTCCCAGTGTGGGTGGCAAAAGGACACCCCTATCAACATTATGCTCAGTTTCCTTCACTAAAGAAAACTCTTAAATCTTCTGTGGGCCAAATGTGCAGTTTCTGGTTTTACTTTTTAAATATAAAAATGAAGCAGAACAAGAAAGTAACTGAATCTCAGCTTAACTAGGATTTCTACTGTGGGCTACTTGTGAGAAACTGAGCATGAAAATACACGATGAAACCCAATCCCCTTTAGATACAGATGGTGTGACTAACCACAGGAATCAGACCACTAGATTCTCATCCAAACAGAATGTTTTTGATTTTTAGTGTAGGGAAAAATCTCAGATATATTATGTTCTCTTGTTAACTGAGGCTAACCCACTGTAAAAGAGAGCCTTTTGTACTTGGAAATTAGTATCTCTCTTCCAGGATGAACCAATATAAGATAGATGTCATATGTACAAAGTAGATAGGAGTAACAATAGCAAAATTACATTAATGAGAAAAAGAATGACAATATTAATTTAATTTTAGCTCAAAGTGGCAGTGCTTGGTGTGCTGGGAATAAGACTGGGCTCTTTTATCTTGTGATGCTTGAGTGAAAGACGCAAGTAGCCTGATCTTTGATGGTAAGCAAGGCAATAAGAAGAGAGAGCAGTATCAACCTCATCTAATAATATAATTGTTAAAGATTTGTTGTATTTGTATTCCCACTTTGCAATATTGATGCTGGTGATGTATTTTTGCAATGTTTAAAGCCCTGGAATAGCATATGAGGGCTTTTTATTTTGCAAGAGTTATCTTCATTTCACTTTGTTGCAAGACCAGAGGTGACTGTGAGAGCTGGAAACAAACTGCTGTTACTGACAGACAAGAGGTGAGGAGTGTGGGAGGGTGGAAGAGTGGAAGAGTTTGACTTGTGGGAGGAACAACAACTCAAACAGAGGAAGACACTATTGGAGAGGCCGAGACAGTTAAGGGAAATGATGGGTGAATGGGGATGGTAGAAGAAGAAAGGGTTTGGACTGGGAACACCAGCTTCCCTTCGGATCCCGAGTTTGGCCGCTTCTCTTGAGATGACTTCACATAACGCACCTGAATACACAGATTTACACACAAGCCTGGCTGGAGCTTCTGAGCCGGAATATTCCAAACTGCCTACTGACATCACAACAGCTGGTGTGAATTTAGCAGAACTCAGCCTCAGGCCGCCTCTTAGTAAACCCCCCCCCCCCCCCCCAGCCGCCCCCTTACATTCACACACACACACACACACACACACACACACACACCAACTCCCAGTATGGGTTCCACCTCTCTCTCACACTCTTTTTCACTTTTTTTTGACCCTCGAAAGTTGAGCCGATTAGAACGGCTTCCAGCAGCTTAGTGTAGAGGCTGATCTACTGTCATCTACTTGATGTGAGAAAAGATGTGATTTCATCCCAGTAGTGTCAGCCACACTCTCCACTGTCTAAAGGCAAAAGGTTGTGTATTAAATCTACAACTTTTTGCTGCTCTCATGCAGCTGAAACAAAATGGGCTCTAATTTGTCAACTAATAATGGAGCTGAATTCCACATTTTGTGTCTCCTATGACGTTTCCTTGATTTTTTAAGTGCTTGCACTCATCACAACTAAAAATTCAAAGCCTTTTCTGTTTTCCTAGTGTGTTATACAGCATCCTTCACTTATCACTACTTGGGCATATAAAATACTGAAATCATTCACTAAAAAATATTGGCTGGGCACATGAGCCTCGTTTATAAACAAACTTTATTTTCCCTCCCTCTGTCAGACATTTTCCACTGCAGGGATGGATGGTTATAATGAGAGTTCCAGCGTCCAGCTATTTTTAAGGTTGGAGACAGGCTGTTATTGCGCTGGAGGTAGCAAGGCCTTTGGGGTGGTGGATTATTCCACAGACCTGCACTCCAGACTTTATGGGTCTGAAAATAACTGTCCTACCTAGCCCTCTCAATGCTCCCATGGGTAATCACAAAGTGCAGCCATCCATAAATGAATGTGGTATCTGCTTAAACTGTCATCTCACCAATTTAGGTGAACCCAAGTTCAAGTATCTACGTCAAGAACTGGGAAAACAGATCAGATGTCTAAAAGCCTCATCATTCTCTAAGAATCTCCGAACTGGATTTGTTCATTCATGTCTCACTAATATGTGCTTACAACAGAAACAAGATGTCAAGCATCAGTTTTCCAAGTGTGCCCCATGTGGCTCTTGACCCAAGTTCACCAGGAATCTTCTTCCATGTTCTTCTTCTATCAGGTAGTGCACATATTCACAGCAGGGTAGAAGTTTTTCTTACTTCCCAGCTGTTCATGCAGAGAGGGCCTGAGGGGGATGAGAGAGATGCAAAAGTCCTGTCTACAAGATGTGCCTGCCTCTGAGTACCTGCCATCATGTAGGCTGAATGCAAACATCCACCCTCTGGACTTGCAATCTGAGACCTTGCAGAATTCGTAAATTGATGTGTTCATCACCATCATGTCTGCCATCAAGCCTGCAATGCTGCAAAATTAACTGACTATATATGCTGCTGATGGACAGGCCTAAAGTAGTTGTTTTACACATTCATAATAAGTTCATTTGAGTTTTCTTTCTTTCTTTCTTTTTTTTTTTTTTGGGTGGACAATTAGTGGGTAGTTATCCCAAGCTGACCAAGCTTACCCCAAGCTGACTCTCTGGAAGTCTGCAGAAGGTCTGCCCCTTGGATGGGATGAAATATGTATTTAGGCAGCACTCAAGTAGTCACAGACTGCATGGGTTGGGTTGTGCAGATATTTGGGTTCAGTCAAATTATGCATACTTTCACTACTTTACAAATAAAGGGCTCTACAAGACAAGTGCTTTAAGTAGGATGGAGATAAAACCTTGGTGCATGCATGGGCAGCACCACTCGACCTGTTGTATAATGTTTTATGTGATTCAGGATTAAGTCTTCAGGGTTTTATCTGCTTGGGCTTGAAGAGACAGCCTGTGTTTAAACCTGGAGATGTTTAAATTAAAAGATGTGATGTATCAAAAAGATGGCATTGAGTTGCATTAGTGGAGCATGAACACGACTCCTGGCAGAGATACAGCGTAGGTTTTGCTTTTGAGGTAAGTGTCAAATTTCATTCATTGATAGTACTGATAACGTTGAAATTTATCATACATGACATGGCTGTACTGTGCTTCATATTCCCCGTTTACATTCTTTCATTCACTTTATGATACCAGCAAGTGGAGACGTCTTTGCTAGTTCATCCATTTTGTTCTGCTTATCTGTGGTCGGGTCACGATGTCAGCAGGCAGGGTATTCCAGACATTACTCCCCCTGAAATGTTTCCAGCTGCTTTTAGGGGATCCCAAGGCATTCCCAGGCCAGATGAGATATGTAATTCCTCTAGTGGGTTCTGCATCTACCTTGGGGTCTCCTCCCTGTTGGACGTCCATGGAAAACCTACAAAATGAGGCTGCCAGGAGGTATCATAATCAGAGGCATGAACCACCTCAGCTGGCTCCTTTCAAGCTCCTTCTTTGAGCTCCCTCCAGATGGCCGAGCTCCTCACTCTATTTCTAAAGCTGAGCCCAGCCACCCTACGGATCACATGTATCCATAGTCTTATTCTTTTGGTCACCATCCAGAACTCAGTACCATAGGTGATTGTTGGAACTTAGACTGGCTGGTAGATCAAAGCTTCGCCTTGAGGCTCAGCTTCCTCTTTATCACAAAGATCTCATCCAACACCTGCGTTACTGCTGATGGTGCACTAAATGCACAGTGCATCAGTCAAATGGAAGGAATGGTTTACAAGAGGGCAAAAATAACAGTTAATAGTTAAGTGCATCTGAGTAAGGTAAGCTACGTGAAACACTTGAAAAGGCATTTTATTAAGTACTAAAACCATCTGCCTAATGTGCATTGCTCTCAACTGAGGTGTCAGCTAAAAACTGAAAGTTTGATATAAAGTACATAAATCAGAATGAGCGCTTCAGTAAGGCTGCTAAAGTTTACGACCTCAACAGTCTCTAACAGGCATTGTCAGAACATTCAAAAAGGATGATGGGAGAACATGAAACCAGCAAGGCTGATACAGTCCCTTTGAAATCTGCCCAGCTGCCTTGTTGTGCCGATGGCCATCAGACAGAGTGCAGCCCAGGTCTTGCTTCTGTGTTCCCTTGCAGGAAATAACACCTGCTGTTTCTCATTTTAGATGTCATTCACTTGCAAGATTGAGAGCGAAAGCCACCCCATTATTTCAGCTCATTTTGGGATTGCCTTGGGAGTTTGACCCCAAGTCGCTTAGGTTTAGATTGTTTGGGCCTTTTGTTCGACTGCAGAAAAAGCTTGTCTGGATGCTACTGCAATTTATCTATGACTTAATTTAAACAACTGAGAATATCAGTCAGAGTAATACAATGCTACAGAAGGTTAAAGGTCATGACCTCTGTTTAAAGTTATTTAAGAGGCTTAGAAAGATTTTTAATTTTTTTTCTTTTTTGCATAATCAAAAAACAAAATAAGGACAAAATGTTAAAAGTGAAAGTAGTAGCAGACTGAAAAAAAAATCTCTTCATCCTATGGTTCTTAAGTTTGTTTAAAATCATCATATAAACAACAAAATGGTACATTTACATGTCCTGCTTATTACCTTGAAATGTAATCAACAGCCTGCATTTTCTGTCAGCCATGATGGGAAAGAGATTCCCCCAGTTTGTATACGGAAATGGAAATTTAAACAAACAGTAATTGACTAAAGGCCCATTGGATGTGTTTAACAAAGTTACTTTCAGTGATATTTTCCACCTGCAATCAGCACTGAGTTAGGTGTACAGTACAGTGCTGTACGTACTAGACTTCCATAATAGAGATTCAATTTTATACCTTTTTTGCATGCCGTTTGTTGATTTCAAAAGAGTTAGCATGACACATTTTATCAAAACTTTCCATAAAATTACAAAGGCTGTGGTATGTTAATTTTCTGCTTGCATTTGAAACAGTGCGTGGTACAAATGATGTGGTTTCCAAATGTAGTGTAGGCAGTCTATAATGTTTGACATTTTAAAATAAACAATCAGTCATTAACCAAAAAGAATTTCCTTGCTAATTGTCAAGTTGACATGAGTTACATGCAAACATATGTGCAACAGATCTGCTCTTGTCCCACTTGGGCAGGAAGCTGGAGGAAATTTGATGAGCAGAGGAGAGGGAGGTGCTTACATCACTGGAAAATGAGCTGTGCGAAGCCGTTTAACACTTTCATAATTTCATAAACAGACAAGATAATCCTTTACAGCACAAGGTAATCAGGTCACAAACCAAGCGCACAGTGCATCGTTGAGCAAAAGGAATGTCAGACAAACACAGGTGGTTTCCATTCCAACTTTCCAGCTGAGGAGAATTATTTCTGTCCTTTTAGCAGTGAAACAGATGAAGACACAAATGAATCTGAGATCATAACATACAATTCAATTGAAGAGTTGAGACAATTTCATGTGTAGTTTTTGGATATGTGATGGCATTTGCAGTCACCTGCTATGGTTTGAAGTTTTCATATGAAAGTATGATTCAGTGTTCTAATTAGCAATGCAGAAGGGTTTTTTACAATCTGCCTGGCATTGGAAGTGTTTAAAATATATTGAGCAGGACACACAAGGTCTCTCGATTAAAATGGGAAACAAAACAATGGAGCTCTGAAACAGGAGATAGCTTTGCTTACTGGTTGCTATGGAAGCAGAGGAAGTAGCCTGAGCTAAGCCGAACGCCCCGGTGGCACGAACACAAGTGAAGGAGCCATTGGCCGTTTGTGTTGATAATTGGTTAGCTAATCACAACAAGCTATCAATCTGGCACTGCAATATGTATTTCCTTTTCCACAGTGCATTTTCAAGGGTCGCTGCGTGCCGCGTGCGTAGCCCGTGAATTGCTTTTGCAGAAGCTGAAATATCCTGACAACAACCTGGCTCCTTCCTCTTAAAACATAAAATGAACAAATCTCCAAAGAGTCACATAGCAATTGGTTTGACTTTTCTCTGGCAGATGAACACATCGGAATGAGGAGGTGGAACACTGGTTGATTAAAGCCATATCCAGCGCTTTAGAAGTGATGAAGCCAACAGCTGGGCGATAATATATTGGAAATGAGTCCTTGTGATGAACCTGACTTCAAAGTATATATACTATTTCCTTAAATATCCATCTGATGAAAATTTTAAAGACACTACACATAAAACCACGAGTGTGGATCTAACTAAATTGTTCCCAGTGTGCTCCTTCACAAAGTACTGACATGAAATTTAAATTGCAAAGCGAAGGATTTTTTTTTTGTAACTTTATTTTGACTCCCACACTTTAAACTGCATTTCTGTGGAACAGTCACATACTTTCTGTCTTTTTCTTCTTCTCTTTCTTCCTGTTTGGCTTTAGGATTGTTTGTTCGCTTTTATTTTTCGAGCTCTGATATCTCTTATTGTTCATTATTAATTTTTTAAAATTTATTTCATTTTATTTATTCATTCATTTTTTTCTCAGTTTATGTTATACCCGTCCCCAAACTTGTAGCACAAGCTTCTAATGGAAGAGTAGTATACACTAGAAGAATGTAAGAACCAAATGCTCATAAACTGCTCAAAAATCAGAATCATAAAAACACTTTGTTTAGTGGGGAAAGTTGATGGAAAATGCACCGAAATGCACAATTAATACACCAAACATGACACTTAAATGCCTACTGAAGTTTTGGCTTCACTGAGGAGATTAAAACCTGCCAGCAACATTTTAAATTCAGTATGTAATCAGCAGTCAGTGTCAGTCTACTGCTTTCAACAGTACATTAGTCCAGAGTTGTAACAGACACACGAGATAATCACTTGTCTTGTTTTGAAATTCAGAGGCCTTGGTCAATTTGCCGTGCCCCTCGTAAATATACTTATCAAGGGCCCTCATAGCCACCAGGAAATGGAACATATAAATCAGCTTCGTCTTTAGAGAAGTTTTGCTTCATGGCCAGAATGGATAAGAGCTTTGATTACAATCATTAACTCTTTCAGTGACCATATGGCCCTTTGAATATTCTGATAGGACAGGCTTTTACAAAGGAAAACCTATATATGCAATAAAGGCACATGCCAGTTCATTAAAATGTTGTTTACTTATCAGTCTTTGTAAGCAAACAAACAAACGAATAAATAAAGAGTGAGACAAGCACAAGTTGGGACTTAACTTAATTTAATGAGAATGAAAATAAATATCAGTTTCATAAATAGACCTAATTAGGAGCATCTCTTGCTAAATCAGTAAAATCTCTTGTAATACTCCCCAGCTAGATTACTGCAGCTGGCAGCGTCTCATGGCATTTTAGTTACACAAACCTCTGTTCCTGCTTCAACTTAATTAGAGGGAGTCAGAATTTTCTGATTAAAACAAAGCCTTAGCCAGGATTGTCTGTCTTACATCATGAAAGTAATACTCAGCAGAGCGGTCTTTGGAGGGATTTGTGTGGATTTAAAAGTATGAAATCTAAACTCAGTTTCACATCTTTGGCAAGACATGGATAATTAGTATGAGTTTCTTTATCTTACGTTACGTCTACAGTGAATACACTGACCTGTTCCCATTCTAATCAAGTGGCGTCAACCATAAGCTGTGCTATTAAGAGGCTAGGGGCAACTTAGCTTACCAAAATTATCACTAAAAAAAGTCGCTGTTATGGCACAATGAAGTGAAATACTTGGTAGGATAGTTAGGAAAATGGACAGCAACAGAACAAGGACCACAGAGGACCACAGAGGTTGAGCTACCTGTGCAGGTGAGCACTCAAGCAGATAAATAACATGGGTTGTCCTTCTGCCATGGGGACGAGGATAATGTTGATGGTCCTGTTCTTGCTGGAGTATCTTAAATGTGCTTTCAGTTAACAGACGCATGTGCTTATAGTGGAACGAAGGTTAAGCACAATGGCTGTAATATGCAGCGAGTATGGTTAAGCACAGAAGAAGAAGAACCAAAAGCAAACGGACATTGTTGATGACTTGGTGGTTCACAGGATGATGGTCACTCCTGTGACCTAATATTGCTTGTCGCACCAACCACAACTTCCTGTCCATAGTTTCCTTTATTCTTGGTCATTTGCTTAACGATCTGAATTTTGTCCTCTTCTGTTTTATTGTAGTGAAGCTGTACAAAGGAAGACGTTTCATTCAAAACACAATGTCGACGCTACTATACAACTACTGGAAATGACTCGGATTTAGGTTCATGCACTGAAATAATTTCTGTTGAATGTATGAGCTGGGAACATTTGCTTTCATTTCTACTACCTCTTACACACACACACACACACACAACACAAACTACATTTAATTTGCATGCCATAATGGTTGCATTGCAGCTGGTACCACATTAGCATTTTACCATCATGCGAAAACACAGACATCCTTTCAGCCACACTGACAGCAAGAAATACCTCAAACTGAATGCAGCCAAGTGAGACTAATACAGGAACACAATAGCGCACCATCAACAGTAACAACTTTATAAACGGCAGAGTTGTGATTGGCTGCACTAAACAGTAAACTGTGTTCCCCTATTTCATCATCAGAAATCCCCCGCTGAGCATGGCAACAACATGTTCCATTAAGAAAAACAAAACAAGTCAAAATAAAAGAAGACAAAAAACAAACCCACAAAAACAGTCATTTTTTGGATGGGTTCCCAAAAACTGTTATCAGGCTCCCAGTTTTCACACACTTAAGCCCCAGCCAGCCAGGCCCCGTCACTCGCCATCTTGTCCTGAGTGCTGAGAGGCCCGTGCTTCTGGTTTCCAAAATAAGTCATCAACAGGAGCCTCTCTGTGGGACGAGACAAAAGGAGGCTGATAGGAGCCCAGAGCTCTCACATTATGGCTCCAAAACAGCTGAAGACAACCGAAACAGGCTGAAACTCTGCTGGACTATAGCATTTGAATAGGGATATTGGACTCTTAAAGCGCTTCGAACCATGAAAAAGCCTTTAAATGCTCAGCATCAGGCCAAAACAAGTACAGTACATTTTGTTCCCAAAAATTCACCCATCCCCCCCCAACAACATGCATGCACATCCTCCTGCTACTCATGTCACTGGATGTGAGGTAAACTGGTATTACTGGTACACCCAATCTGAGGTCATTCGTTTATCCATTTATTGTCTGCTTTGTGTGGCTTTCTTTTCCCCAAACACCTGATTTTATAAGTAAAGCTTGTAGCAGCAAATAGTTTAGCGTGCTTTTTGACCTGCAACATATGTAACTTATTTATACCATCAATAGTTCAAAAAGGTCACAGTGTTCAGTTATATGTTGCAATCCCCACTCATCTTACAGTGTTCATCACTGTGATAAACCGTACAACGTGACTACATGACTCATCTGATATCTGATATTCACTGAAGATGAGTAGGTGATGTGCTTAATCTTCTACTTTTAGCTTTCCTGTCACCGGGGGGGTGCAGGAACACATTAGGTTTGAAATTCTTCTCATCATGTGGGGTATCAAACTACACAAAATGGACCAACATGGTCAACACTGAAATTTCAGATACCGGGACAAACCAATTCATGGTTGTAACACATCCACTATTTCAGCGTTTTTAGAGGATCATGGTCATCATCATCATCATCATCACTGATCTTTCTTAATTCCAGCTCATATGGAATCCTTGGTCCAATCCCTTTCATATTGTTTGAAAGAGAACATAGATCAGCCATGGTGAAGATGAATATTTTTGTTCTTACATCAAAAGCATTAACTGATTCTGGGGCATAAGGGCACCATGACTTCTGGTGACAGACAAAATGCAGCTTCGTTATACCAGGCTGCATTAACAATGATTTTACTGTAGCACTACTGTCATTTGTGAAGGCATAGTTTGAGAGCTCCAGCCCTCAATTCTGTGAATAATATACACAAGATCTGAGGCAAGCATGACCAGATGGTTCCCATAGAAAAGCTCAGGGAAGGCATACATTTGCCAAACCATCCAGAAAGCATCACTGACATCTTTTCTCGTTTACCCTTTTGCAGCTTGTTGTCACTCATGTTTCTCATTGTTGCCCCTTTACCCACTGGAAGTGTGATTCTTTCCCCCCCCCCGGCCTCAAGGGGAGGAGATGAGCTCCTTGTGGCTTGGTGTACCACAATGAAGCAAAGAACACAGCAACTACAACTACAGAACTTGCTTGACAAGTAACATAAAGGTGAGATTTGTGCTTTACAGTAAGCGTTTTCAAACAATACTTTTCAGTTTTACAACAGAAAAGACTTTGAGGATGAAGACTAATTGGTAGGTTTGGTAAATATACATCAGACTAGCTTCCTCACCTTAAATAAAGACAAGCTCTATGTTCAAATAGTCTTTTTTGCTTTGCATGGTTCCTAACTGAGTGAGTGAACCTGAAACATCTAAGTGGCTGCCATGATAACAGCTGGTTGAATTTGCTAAATGCTAAGGAAAGGTACTTCAGTGCTTCCTTTATGTCCCTTAACCTAGGACCTGGGTTAGGAAACAGTACATTAGGAAACAGCAAAGGATGTAATTTTTCTATGGGGAACTGTAACTGACTGTTTCTCACGCAGAGGATGAGACTGTTATAGAGTTATTGTAACTGGTGCATTAGATTGTAGAGCAATAAATTCAGCAGCTGATAAGTGAAACTGAAAAGCCTGTAATGACATTTAAACCTCAGACCAGAAATGGCTTGATGAGCCCTTTTGGGAGAATAATTACATTACTTCCACTGTCAGTGCATTTAGTTTGGCAGCTGAAAGCAACAACGCTTGGAAACAAGCAAAGAGAAAGGTCACGATTAGCAGAGTAGAGGCACCTGAAAGAAGAAGAAGAAGGGAGATGCATTCAGATAGAAATGGATGAATGGGATAGTGTGTAGAGTGTGGAAAGAGATGAGGAGGAATGACAAAAACTGAAGAAATCTCAGCACGTCTTCTTGAAGAGAAAGAGCAGCCTCTCTCACCGAGCGCCTATTTGCTCTTGTACAAATCACTGCTAGGCCCGGCAGGCCCAGAGGGGAAAGCACTTTTCTTCACCTCATCTTGAGGCCTTGGAATCCCATTCCACTTTTCCAGATGGCCTCAGCAGCAGCAGCAGTCTGAGCTGGTCCTGCTTCCGTTGACCCGCCCCGTTATCCCATCTGTCCAACCCAAGCAACCCAGTCACAACTGGCTGCAACTGTTTAGGACTGGGAACTTAATCCCAGTCCCTCGCTGGAGACCAATTTGTAAGGTGGTTTGATGGAAATCCCTACCCCCATCTCGGGCCCTGGTTCTCTTGTACCCACCAAATAGCCTAATTGATTTATGGTTAACCACAAAGGGTTGGGGGGGGGGGTGTCATTTTCTCACATCTCTGTCAGTCTGAATGTTGATATAAAGTACATACATTGTAACATAGCCATACCTCTGGCACACGTATTCATGACAGGCAGATATGGCACTCACAATTGAGCACAATGCACAATTCACAGGAAAAACAATCGCATGCAAAGTCATCTTAACAGCATGCACAGGCTCTTTGTACACACAGTTTTATGTTCCAGACAAAGTTGAGATACTTAATTCTGTACAGTCAGTCCATTTGCTGTCTGTGGCAAATAAACATGGCCTCCGTATAGTTTCTCTAAAATTTAATTTCCATCTGAGAAAGCCTGTACTGCTCTCGGTTGGCTGATTTCTGGGCCCATTTGCTACTTTTTGATTTGGTCACATGCGTTAGGGGAAAAATCAATTCTTATACCTGTTATTAGGCATCGGATTTTATCTTCAGGAGTATTTTCATGATCTCACAGATGTCTGCTTTGATAAAATGGTTGCCTGGGGTGAAATCAAAGTTGAACATTTCCACAGACTGTGCCACAACGCTCTGCTATTCTTAGCTGGAACTTAGGTTAAGTCTGCTGTTCGAGTCATGGCAACGGTCGGTGTAGCCTGTGGAAATACTGGATTTAAACAGTGATTTTGCAAACCTCTTTTATCTTTCCAGACAGATGGGAGACACCTTTGAGATCACAAAGCCCTATCAACTGTTTGACTTTTCACCCAAGTTTTGTTTAGGAAACTCTGCGTCACAGATTTAAGACACTGATTCCAGACTTTACTGAAGACCAAACTTAACCCAAACTCCAGGGTTACTGTTTTTTTGTGTGTTTTTGGTGATATGCACCATAGCTAATTTAAAAATGACCTTCATTTTAAGACCAATGCTTTTCTTTGAGATGCCAGGTCTCGACAAATGTGATAATTACCTAAATGACACAGTACACAAGGCGAGTAGTGTGTCACAAATGCTTAATTGAGACATCCCCACTCTGTATGCAGGGATATTTGAGACTATTTATTGAGGCCTTTGGGGCTCTAGAAGCCCTCTCAGTTTCCACCAGCTGAAAAGGACTTTCCAGCGAGATAGGAGCAGGCTGGAAAGCACAGCCAAGTAAGAGCCAGGTTTTGGACTCCAGGCCAAAAATTTCCCCAGCTGCTTCCACCAAGCGATATGCAGACCCAGGTGTTCAGATGAGATTTGAAACCCAAGCCCAGCAATTTAACTGTTCCACAGGCCCCAGTCCCATATCTTCCCTCAGTTTACCCCTGCACAATGCTCCTTACCCCATATCTTTTTTCCTCTGGCTTACCCAGATAAAGCTGTGATTTAATGGCATACAATAGTTACTTATGTCAATACAGTGTGCACTTTCTTTATTTCTTCACATTCATGCACATACATTGTTATCGTGTATGATATAGTATATAGGGGCTATATCAGGCTTTATCATATAATTGGCTTAATGTTACACTACTTATCTCTTCCATTGGTCCTTCCTGTTTAAACAAAGGAAACAGTGATGAAGGTCATGATGATGATGAGGTGTAAATTGTCGAATTAATGAAGTCCATTTCGCTGCCTCAGTTTCAGGGTCCCAGTGTCGTGCATGTTGGCTCACTGTCACAGCTTACTAGGATACTTGAGTGGAATGGAGCCAATAGTAATGTTACGAGTAACACCTGTATTTTTCCTGTCATGTCAAGTGAGAATGTCTTCTGTCAAGAAGTTCTGCTGACTCAAGAGAATCTGGAGAAAATTTCAATGGGCCATTATCCTGTAATTGCCACCTTTCAAATCAGTTATATACAATATAATAATATATTATATACAAAGAACATATTGTGTTCCATGACAGCCAATCATTCATAAAAAATTGTTACCCCAGTGTGAATGCCCAAAGCTCTTGTGGTATTGTATTAAGGGATACATCTGAGTGTGTGTGTGAAGCTCCACACATGTTCTTGGTGCTACAGTTGTCTCTGTGTGGCAAAAGAAGTCTTAAGAAAGCCAGAGAGCAGAACGTCAGAGGACCACGCTGACACCCGGCTGAGAGACCACAGATGTCTGGTGTTCATCGCCATCACGAGTTTGACACCATACACAACGTTTTAACCCTACAACTTTTTTTTTTGCAATGAGTAAAGCTATACCCTGTGGTAAAATACCCAGCCATATAACAATGTCAAATGTCAAAGTCTACTCATGTAACTCCCTCCAAAATCAAAGCAAAAGTAAGTATTGTGCTGAAACAACATTAAATGTAGCCCTTATCACATTCACTACTTTGTCAATGAGACAAGATGTACATGTGACCACTTAATTAAATTCAATAGGAAATTAATTAATTAACTTTGGGACATCTCAAAATTAAAATACAGCTGCTAGCCAACAGTTAACACTGTGTCTAACTGATTCATTCAAAGGAAAACATTAATTAATTTATATTGACAAATTAATATAATACGCTTCACCTAGAATTAGTTGCATGTCATGTGTCATGGGGAGATTTAGGTTAATGAGAAAAGTTCACACAAAGTCCAGCCTCCCTGATTCCATCTTCAGCTTATAACACAAAGACAGGCAGAGTCCACATGCAGTTGCAGGGAAGAAAGACGAGGTGACAGGTTCAAAAGTTCAGGCACTGCTTTGGACTCACTTTGCATGCCACTACCATTCGGCACACTCTGATACTTTGGAAATGTCAGGGGGAACCTCGTTTACTGTTCTGTATTAAGCTCTGGGTGGCGAGAATCTCCACAGGGGAATACCAAAATAAGAGGAGAGGAGGGGCAGTTGGGGGGTGGCCTGTTGTGGAAAAAAAAGGCCTGTCCTCTCCACATCCTCCTTGATGAATTTGTAAAACAGATCCATGATGTCTCACTGAAGACAAGCTGTGGCATGGCCCCCTTTTCAGAGGTGCTAATCTCTGAATGGTTGTTATCGTCACATGAGATACCATGAAATCAATTCCTTCACCTGTGACCTCTGAATGCTATGGGATATTTAAGTGTTGCAACAGGAAGATAAATAAAACGTGAAATTCTCAGAGCAGAGAGGATCCCTCTTCACAATGCTGTGTACTAAAAATAGTTTTAATGTTCACCTTTGTCTGACAAATGTCAAAGAATCTCACAGAAAATCCTCGATAAAGTCGTGCAGTTCACTGATATTTCTGAATCAGGTTAGTAAACAGACCTGCTTTGGAAGAATCTGCTATGTTTCCTTCTGTTCAGTGGGACTTTTGACACTGCTTTTATCTAAAATGCACTTGAGCAATTTAGTATGGCACTAGTGTAAATGTGATGTGCCTTTTTCACAAAATCATATATAAAATCAGTACAGCAGAGGCTAAGATGTCCTTACTTTTTAATCCATGTTGTGTAAGAAGACAGGATCTTATGTTTCAGTTTGCAAACATTTGCAGTCCTAACAGACATTACACAACTGTTTTCGCTGGCTTCATAGCACCATCTGACTTTGACATGTGCATTAAATGCAAATGCAATGCATGTCCAGTGACATGCACGTAAAATGCAGAACCTTTCAACACTTTGTCCTTCCTCAGTATCCAGACTGCATGTCTCAAGTCAATGCAGTCACACATGAGGGAAGATGTGTGATTTAATCCAGGTGTGGACGTGTGAGAACATCTGCATTTGTCTTAGTGTAGCTTTGTGTAAGTCTCTGTGTGGTAGAGAGTTAAGAGAAAACAGCGTGAGGAAGACAAGGTAAGAGACCGGCCTGAGGTTTCCATTTCTGTGTACCTCTTAGCACGGCCAGGCCTTGCCACGTCATGGAGCCGTTGCCGTGTGGACAGTCAGGATCCTTGGCCGGTCTCTGGCCTCCTGACAGTCTGTCTCCATGCCTGCAGTGGCTCCCTGCCCACCAGTTCACTTTTAATTATCTCTAAAGTCAAATCCACTACGAGGAAGTCCAGGAGCACAGTATCAAAACCTTCTGGAGGGTTTTATCCCTTAACCCTCTTCTTCTTCACCTTGAATGAGTCTCACAAAGCTGTCTTCACAACATCCTGCTTTGCTAAAAGTTCAGGATTATGGGACTGTTTTGTATCACATTTTATAAGGTGTGCCTTTCCATCAAGTTTCCATTTTTCAGGCTGCAGAAGAAGACTGTCTCAGCTCCCTCAGGTTGGACGGTTATGTGGCTTTTAAAATAAGAATGTTGGAGTAAAACTTATTTAGATTTATGATGTGATATGTAATTTGACATTTTTACCACAGCGCTACTGTCAGGGAGCCACGGTCATTAGGCAACAAATTCAGTTCAGTCAGTCAGGCTTGTGACACTCCTTAATATCTGTCTACTATCAAACTACGTCAAACAGAAAACTCCATCTGTTGTGTTTTATGTACTCGTGCAAGTTCCAACTTTGTAGAATCTGTAGGTGATTAAAAACATGTCAAGCAAACGAGTCCGACTTGGAGTAAAGTTACGCAGACGCAGCCACACAGGAGAACTGATCTTTACGTGTTTTTGTTTGCCTGTGGCTTCAATTTAGGTGACAGGATACATTTTTAGTAAGGGATTAATTCAACGAAGAAGACATGTCTCTTATGCCGTTTTGATGTAGGGGGACAGGCACAATGTTTTGCTAGTTCTGTTGAAACACTCACGGAACGCAAATAAAGGAAATTAATTGGAGTAAATCCAAAAGACCTCCATTAACGCCTGTTGAGTCATTGATTCTTTGCTGAGCCATTAAGAAATATTTATTTCCACTCACGCCTAGACACACAAGCATGCACAAAAGCACACACACACACACACACACACACACACACACACACACACACACACACACACACACACACACACACACACACACACATTAGCCCAATGATAAAACTAAAAGCAAGCCTTAACATGCAGCAGGGAAAAACAATTTGAAAACCAACAACAGGAGACAAAGAAGCAAAACATTAATAGCCTCCAGAGCAGGTTCTTTTTTTATTGTTAGTACACGCCTACCATTTGAGAGGGAAACACATTATTAATAACTCCTCATATTGTTTTGTTGACAGCAAAGTGCCCTGAGAAACGAATACTATTTTAAGTGCTTTGGTGTGCGGTCAGAGGGCCAATAGGACTGCATGTGTCATATGCTGAAATCAAGCAGCTGCAAAATTACAGTAGCTTGCCCTCACCGCAACCAACTGGAGCTGTGCAATTAATCAGAGGTTAACCCCACAACCCCACAAAACTTGTGCATAATCTCTAATTTACGTACCTTCTCTCTCTACATGCACAAACAGACACACAAAAACAGATTGAGACACGGAGACTTGCAGTACTTCCAAAAACAGAATGTGGGTAAACATGTCCTATAAGTAGAAGTCGTATGTTCTATAAGTGGATGTACGTGCATCAGGAGCAACTGATAAAAACATTTTGGAGTATGTCATGCAGAAAAGAATAACTTTAGGGAAGGGAGAAGTTGTTTTCATACAAGCTTACATTAGATGTTTACTAAAGAATACTTGGGAAAGAGCTCCCAGTCCAGCAATACCTTTTCAAGTGAGGTGCAGAATTATAAAGCATCTTCTCCCTGTTTTGAGTTTGTGCATGTAGGTTTCCTCCTCAGACTCCCCACACTCACATCACACCATTAATCATTCCCAAAAGCTTTATCTTGGTCTCACCTTCCTGTATTCTTAGCCCTCTCACTCTAAGGCAGGAAACTGAAGGACAATACCCCATCACTGCATGCAATGCCTCTTAAATATTAACGTGTCAAAGGTGCTGGGTGGACAGGGTTAAGCAACTGTGATTGCTGAGGGCCAGGGTCGAAAGGTGAACTGGCTGTTCATAAGATAAGGTGATTTAATGGTCCACATGGGGACTGTTACACACATCCAGCATTTGGTACAACGTGCAGAGGTAGCATGTCTTTCATGTAGCAAGCCAGAAAGTGAAGTGTAGAGGTTGGCGTGGTGAATGGGCATTCTGCACGTCCAACTAACATGCAGAAACTCATGGCAGAACTGTTATTTAAAAGTTTCTTTTTCCTGACTCGGTCTGAGCCACTTTTGTTTATTGTTGAGTTTCATTTCAGCGCCTTGGGAATAAAACTCAACAATAAACTTTCTCCAGAATTGCGCACCCCACCTTTAGCCAATGCACACTGGAAGATCTGTGCGAACTTTCACTACACGTTGGGTCAGTTTAGCATACTAAGGCTGAGGCTGATGAGAATAGATTTATTATTTAGATTTTCAGGCATTTGGTCATGAAAAGCACAAAAGTTGTACGTGATGATGGTATTAATAAGAAGTGAAGTGAGAGGTGAAAAGGCCGAGAAAGAGAACTCAAGTGAAGTTGTTGTAGTATCAGTTATTAGCACAGTTACAAATGGTGTGGGGATTTTAAAAGAGGTTTTTTGGAACAGAGCCTGGAAGTTGAGGTTTCACTTTCTCTCTATTAACGTCCATGAATGTTCAAATCCTTTTTATGCATCCAGCAACTGTAGAGAGATTCAGTCTGCATGAAAGATGTGCTCCAACTGATTAATTGATATTGCCATATGTGGAGCCACACTGTCGGGTGTACAGGACCCACCTTTCTATTTAAATTAAACTATCAGACATGTCTGTCCCTGATCTTGGTCTTTTCACAATGATGTAGTGCATTGCTTATGGAAGATAAGATGAATGCACTGTGACCTATATTGTTAAAACAAACTGTGAGTGAGGTGGCTCTGTGGTATGGCTCTGTTTGTATGCATGGAATGCAGTCTTTACTTGTCCTTGGACATACCCTTGTTTGAGTCAGGGATTCCTAAAGCAGTTCATTTCAGTTCATCCTGTGGGGAAGAAAATCTTAATCTCCCTTTTTTTCAAGTTGGT
The DNA here is from genome assembly GCF_020382885.2 of Scatophagus argus. NCBI lineage: Eukaryota > Metazoa > Chordata > Actinopteri > Scatophagidae > Scatophagus > Scatophagus argus. Next base: position 20,576,320 of record NC_058503.1, on the reverse strand, counting down.
TTCGGTGATGGCCCTTGTTGGTTTCATTCTATTGCAAAGGAAGGAAGAGGGGAAGATCCTTCAACATCCTGGTCATGGATTAGGTTCTTAGGGGATGACATCATTTTCTGGGGCTTTGCCCTGCTATGTAGCATTGTGCTGTCCTTGGAGAAGGGGAAGTTCTGGCAAAGATGCACGCTGTCCACAGACAATATCAGTCTGGAACAGAGAATGCCAACTCTCACATTTTCCTTTAGGCCCACAGCACAGGGGAACTGGCCAGCAGGTTGCAGAAGCAAATTAATTCACTTACCCCAGATGACTTTTTCTCTGAAACTAAAGGAATTTCCTCATGCTTTAATAATGAAGATCATCATTCATGGTGGTGACAACTTGGATGTACCTGGATTTCTGATTTTCTAGAGGATTAGTTTTAACAAGAGACTTGCATTCAAAGACTTTTGAGATGATACTCAAAGTTGAACTGAAGGATAGTTGGGACAAGCCCAAACTAAAACAGGTATTCATGCTTTTGTGACATATGCAAGCCCAAAAAATGAGTCAGACTATGTGGAATTTGGTCATTGATATCATCCCATAAAATTCAGTGTCCTACTTTACATTCACACAAATGCATAATTTTGCTGTTGGCCACTTAACAGCCAAGAGACACAGAGACTTCTGGGAGCTCATGGATATTACCAGAGGAAGAGCAAAAACAGGCAATTGCAGGATTAGTCTTAAGCCGTCACTGAAATCCAGTTGTGCAAAGCTTTGTGTTTCACTGCTAGTGTAGCAAGAAGTAGCTAATGAGATAACGCTCCCTTGTGAAATGAACTTTCAACCTGCAGATGGTACTGAGTCAAGAGTATCTCAGAGAGTTTGAGATGACATCATTTCAGACTTTCATCACACTGTGTGCTGCCACCAAGCTATGGGTGTACAAAGGAATTTTGTCTTGAAATATTTGCTTTATTAAAGAGAAATGAAGAAATGTGTTTAATCTGCTACCTTAAAATTTGAGGCATTTGATATTCAAGTCTTTTTCACTTACTGATGCAAATGCAGTATGTAATCTAGTCACAAAGTAAGTGCTAAATAGAGGAATGAGCAGCCATAAATCATAATTCTTTATCTCCATTGTAAAATTATTCTTGTTCACATGATACAGATGCAAGCAGTGTCTTTTGACCTAAACACGAAGGTAAAATGTATGTTTTACATGAACAGACAGTACGGGAAGATGACATCAGTACCCAGGCCTGCACCTCAGACGGCTTCAAAAATACATCAAATGAGGTTTCTTATCAGGTTTCACAGTTCTAATCAAATCATTTGGTGTTTTGTGGGCGTTTTGCACTACAGGGAACAGTAGCATGCTTGCACAGCTGATGTAATTGTTGACACTGTGGTCACTGCAGATAATCTTAGGATTCATGAAGATTATCAGTAATTCACCATAAAAATCTTATTTAGCTAAGGGAAAAAAGAACAAATCTTAGTCTGAGTGTTGATCACATTTGAGTTGACTGTTGTTGCATGCAGGTAAATAATCCTTGTGGTGAGTAAAAAAGGCAGATCTCTTTAGCCAAAATGCACTCTCTGAGCCCCTCGGTTGTTGTCTGATGATGATTTAGCTTTTTTTTTTCGTGTTTTTTAACATTTATCCGCATTCATATGCAAATATCTGTTTAAAGAGATTCGTCATCTCTCAACTCCAAGTCCATCTGTTCTTGCATCTGAGTTTGATAATCAGACTGTAAATAACGATTGGTCCACGGAAGAGGAAGCCTTGGCCCGGATATCCTTTATCCGGATATCCACTGGCTGCACCAGAAGTCTTGAAACATTGGCTGCTGTCTCTGGAAGTTAAACATCATCAAATGATCACTGATGAGTTCAAGGAAGAGCTTGTAGATCAACATTTGGAGTTCAGAGTTTTATTATTATTCTTTCACAGTCATAAATAAGAAACTCTGCAGTGAGCTGCAAGACGAGACAGGGATGTAGAAAAATGTTGAAAGAAAGAGCATACTGAACAAGGTGATAAAATGGGGTTGGTCACCTGTTGTGTATGCATTTCTCATCAACAGGACTTGAAGGCACAGGTGAAGTCTGAGGTGAACTGCTGTGCCTTCAGCCTTGTTCGCTTGTTGCATTGTTTCGCTGTCGTAATCAGTCTGTTTCTGTTGCTATGTGCAGGCTGCTCTGTTGCTGCTTGAGCTGTGTTGTGGCTCCTTGAACATCCAAGACTTGACGTTTGGCTCATAAACTGCAGCCATGACCTAAATTCACATGAATCTTAATTATATTTCTTTGCTATTTGTTGCTTATTTGATTGGATGTCAGCTTAATGTCCAAAACCTGATAATTCTATTCAGTATTATGCAGATCTCAGTGAAAAGGCGGCACAATTCCTAACAGTAATTGTAACTATTCTTGAATACCGCAAATGTTAAAAGAATGAGGATGTAAAGCACTGTTAATTAAAAATCGATTTGCTATCAAAATTCAAAAGTTGGATGTAGGATATCTAATTAAAGTGGAACTTGCATGCTGAGAAGTGCAATAGGGCAAAATTCAGTGGAGGCAAGTCAGAACTCAATACTTGTGGTTGAAACATCTGCATTTGTTTGCATACGGCTGCTATTTATAACCATTTATTTGATATGCTCCAGTATATTTAAGGATTTATATTTGGTCAATCCTGGATTAATCTCTGTTGTGGAAAACACATTGTGGCTCTGAACCTGATCCAAACAAGGGAGGGGAATTCTGGAATTGTAATTGCATGTACGCTGTGCCTGACCAAACACATAAGAACTCACATAAATTCAAAATTGAAGTCTAACACATGGCAGATGATGAACTTCGCTTCCAAATCTAACTTCATTAACAAATGATCATAATGTTTAATTCCAGGCAGGAACAGGACGACTTGACTTCCTGACTGTTGCTGGAAAGCGGCTCTTGGGCTGGAAAGCAGCCCTCGAGACTCATACGTAACAGGTTCAAGTTGAGACCGCAGAGTGGTAGGGCGGGGGAAGGGAAGACCAAGATTTGAGGTTGAGGAGAGAAGTGTGCATGTGCATCTATGTTTGGTTTACGAGTGTGAGACTCAGAAAAGAGATGTGTGTCTGCATGTGTGCGCATGTTGGTGTGTGTGTGTGTGAGAGAGAGATGGAGATAGAGGCAGCAGACAGCATTCACTGAGGCACAAGAGGTCACAGATGTGAGCAGAGAAAGTGCACATTCAGCTTTTCCCATGGAGGGGGACGAGTGGTTAGACAGTTGGAGAGTTAGGAGATGCAGGTGGTGCAGCTGAACGTGCTGGTAAGCAGCAAACCTGACAAGTCTAATCAGGTCTTATCTGGCGCTGCTACAATTTCATGGCTGTTTGAACCAAGTGGGCCATGTTCCTCAGATCTTTGGTGGAGGATTTTATCAGGCATCTTGAAGCTATGTGGAGAAAAAAGTGTTCTTTGGGATGATGGTAGTGTGTGTGTGTGTGTGTGTGTGTGTGTGTGTGTGAGAGAGAGAGAGAGAGAGAGAGAAAGATATCATTTCTACAATGATGATTCAAGCCCTTTTGAGTGCAGAGCAGTACTTTAAATGAAGCCTAAACATCAGGAACAAAGCTGACAATCTGGTGACACTGTGTGATAAAGTGGCCATAATAAGACATAACATGTAAAGCATGTGATGTGAAATGACATAGAGCACATATTTTTTAAAATTTACTGGTTATTCTATGAGTTAGTTTGAAAATTAAAAAAAAAAAGTAAGCATAAAATCACGATGATTACTCTGACCAACTTACAGGGCCACCAGAAAACACTAGATGATGCATCAGAGGGTAAGGAAGGAAGCTGTCCCTCCTGCATTTCATAGCTACAGCTGTTACTTTTAGTCTAGATCATGTGTTTAACTTCGTCAGGCATGTCTAAATTTTACTTTGCTCTTCATTTGTAAAATACGCTGCTCTGCTGCCAGTAGACTTTTCCCTGCAAACACAGCCTCTTTTATGTGAACGCGTGTCATTGCTTCATTGGGAAAACCTGGGTTAACTTACCGAGTTGATAACCGCCTTCGTATGACCGCTCTGCAAGCTCAGTGAAGTCAGATAAACGATAAACGTATCCTGCTTATGTTGAACTTGCTTTGTAGTACACCTAACAAGTGAACTCCAACTCTGTAACACCAGTAGGAAACCCCTTAAAGACCACCGATGAAGTAACAATCTGACCTGTCTCAACCTTTTCCAAGAAGGACGAAGGACGTGCACGTAGCCCAGTATGTAATTCTGTTATATTTGTTTTTTCAAACCAATTTTAACATCCAAATGACGATTTCTTGGAACAACTTATGTCTGCCCACAGGCAAGGTCTGATTTCTGGTGTAGTACAGTCACCAAGGGGTCATAGCAAAACCCAAGCAACCATCTGCATTGTGTGTTTAAGTAGTACTCGAAAGACGTGAACGATGTGTTCTGCATGTTGGCTTTTTTTTTTTTAAACTTGATTTGACCACTCTGGATTATTGTTGAGGTTTGCATGGTCATTTCTCAAGCAGAGCGTCCACATAAACTGACCCAAACAACATGAACTGGTTGACTTCAACTGTTCAAGGGCCTTTTGTTTTGTCAGACAAACCACATTCATATCTGGAGGTCAGCTCAATAAATATTACACACATTGATATACTCCCTGAACTTCAACAAACCAGACAGGGAATTAATTGTCTGCTTGTGCAACACCAGTCTGGCAATAAAGTATTGTGCGTCTCTGCTGAGTGCGTAAGTGAGTGCATAAGTCCTGTCCTCATGTGTTTGCACTAAAATTTCATGACCTTGCATTCCCCGTGTAATTTTCTGACAACCTTCTGACATCCTCGATAAAAAGTTCATGCAGGAATGCATGTGACCTCCTAGGCCTATTTTCATTGCTGCCTGCTCCAAGTGGGACCCATAACCACACCCAAATCTATACTGCTGTAAATACTACGTTCCTGAAAACCAAGTGGAACAGAAGTAGAAATAAAAGGTTTGTCTCTTGCACAGCACTGGACTCCTTCTTTGGAAAATATGTGAGCAATCTAGCAATATTTCATGACATGTAGAGTAATGATGTGCACAGGACGTAGCTGAGAGCTCACAAGAGGATCATAGAGAAGGTGTGCTGTGTTCTTGGCAAAATTCACATTTGAAAAACAAATGCCTCTCTCCCGGTGCATATTCTGCCAAAGAAAGGTAACATCACAAATCAGGCTTTGAAGAAGAACACTCACTCACTCAACATCACAAAAATCTCGGTTCAAGTATGCAAACTCATAATGCAAAGCGGATTTTTTTGGTCATGAAAAATAAAACATGTGCACAAGTGATATAACAAAGACAGAAATAATTGAACTTTTGTACAGCTTGAATATTTCATATCTGTGGGTATTGAGCATTTCAACATGCTGTGTGGCTACAGATACTGATCCCCCAGGAGCGGTGCCCGGCTGTGGAGCAGTCAGATTATGTGGCGCCATCTTTTAACAGAGTGTCCACACATAAGTGCAACCATGGGTGTTGTACTCATTGGCATTGAGAGCGTCTTCTGCCTACATACATAACTACCCATGTGCAAACACAAAGCTTGTCGGTGTTGCTTTTATTTTACTTTCTTTCAGTGGCTGTTCATTTTTCCTATCCACCTACCTCTGAACTTTGAGCAATTTGATGATATATTTAAAGAGAGAGCTCCATTTCCTTACTGAGCTCATGACTCTTAACTAATTAGCCAACAAAAATATCTGTTATGGGAGAGAAACATGATATAATGCACTGTGTTGGAGGTCTCCCTTCAAGAAAAGCTTGTGTGATCTTTACTTTTTCAAACTTCCAACAACCAGCACTGTTTATGATGGTGACATCATTAAAAAACAAGCTAACGGAAGTAACTTATTAATCCCAGCAAAACCTCATGATATTCCAAAAAGGATAGGACAGAGTTTATGAGGCAACGAAGGAAGGGCTGAAAAGCCTGTTAAAATGGGACTCTTCCAGATAAGTAATTGCTGCTGATTTTGCCAAAGACATAACATCATAAAAACAGCATCCATTTAAAACTGGCTTGGCACACACGCACTACCTCTCTAATGTGAACAATATGAGAAAGTCAAATCTGTGTTTTCCAGCACTTTAATACGTACACCAGGTGGTCTCTGGAGTAAGAATAATAAATAGAAGGGGGCAGTGTGTTTGACACACAAAGGTTGTGAAATCACACTCAGTGCAAGAGCAGACTTGCTCTTCTTCATCATTCAGCATAAATCAAAATATAGCAGTGTCTGAAGACCAATCATGCATTGACTAATTTTATTATGAAAATATTACACATATCAGGATGATGAAGGTTTTTGTTGAGGTTTGATTAGGCATTGTGTCGGTCATATGACTAGACGGCGCAGGTCCAGGATTCAGCACATTTGACAATACTGACAATACTGGCACAAGCAGAGTGCATACAACAGAGTTTCAAATCTCTGATTACAACCTGCATGGAAAAAAGTCAACATATGACTTCTTTTCCATACTTTTTAACAGATGAGTTGGACAAGTAAATCGAAATCACTCTCTGTACACAAGTGTGTAATTACTAAAAAAATTTACACTGTAGATTTAAACACATGTTACAGTTTTTTCACACCAGAATTTTTCGAGCTGTTGTGGACACTCCTACTCCCACAGCTCCAGACCTCTTGGGTCACACTAAGTTTCAGTTTCATAGTGAAAAAATTAGTTTATAGTCACTGGATTAATTGTAACTTCTTTGGGAGTGTGTCCTACAGCATACAGTACAGCATCAGCTGACATGATAGCAACCTTCAGGTGTTGGTTTCATGAGGTGATCTTGTACCAAAATCTAGTTTTAGAGTCAATATTATTTCACTTGATATTGTGTGTAATGTAGGGATATTTGGAGCTCTTTACCGCCCTGTGGAGCATAGCAGGTTAATACGGCCTTACTTAAATAGTCACAATTTGTACAATACAATACAAACAAACAAATCTCACTTCCCAATCTGACAAATTATACTACTCACACATTTTTATTTTCTTTTGCTCCTGCCAGTCTTAGTAGCTGGAGATTGAATACCAGTTCTTGCCTTTGGACAACATTGTAACATAGCATTTAGAGTCAATACAAATAGATGCATTAAGTCATTTGGATCATTCTGAACCTCAAACTGTGGGATGAAAAGTGTCATATGCTTGGCCTGAAGAACAGATTATATTATTTGTCTCTATCTCAATCTTTGGAATCCAGTCTGTTTGCTGCACTTAACAAGATGGATAAAATTGGGTTTTAGGAGTTTAAATTAGTACTGTGACTGTGAGCAGACATCTCCTTACAATAATAATTATTCTTGCAGCTGGTCACAGAGGCATCACAGTAATGACGCTGCTAAGACGTTTCTGCACCAAACGTCTGCTGGAACACAGACACAGTTGTGCCTCCAGCAGAAAGATGATATGCTTAATGAGGCAATACATTACTGCTATAGTTCATACGAAGAGGAATCTTTATTTGGTTTCAGGGAGATTGGAAGAGATTAACTGATTTATTTTGATTTACTCATTTTTCATGGGACATAGTTTTTACTGCTGCCAATATTCTGTCAGTTGCTTTCTTCGTGTTCTGTCACATTCAGTGGTCCTTCCTGAAGGATCCAATGATGGATGGGAGCGACCAGCAGAAACGGATGAAATGCCTCATGTTGCAGTCTGTTTCTAGTAAAAGTTTTATGAGCGTGTCCTCTCCCTCATTGATGTCATGTCAGCTGACTCAACACACAACAAAACGGCAATCCATCATGTGACACCTATGGAAGGAAGTGGCCTGGTGTCCGAACTTGACAAGTCAACACATAAGCAAAAATGGGGAAAAATCACCGTGGCAGTTGTTGCTACGCAGATTAAATTTTACGACTGGTGTGGGAGTTGTTGTTTGGGTTCTTTAATTTTAGGAAAAACAAGCAAAGCATAGAAAGAAACACAATAAACTGAGTCACGTCTGTATTCTGCTACATGAACATTTCAGCGAAAAAGAAAATCTAAGATGAAAGTTGATGATGAAAATAAAATGCTTGTCGCAGTTAAAAAAAAAAACATTTTGAAAATGATCTACATTTGTGAGGGACCACTCCTTTAATACAAGGTCGTTGAATAAAGGGCCACCTTTGATCCGTGTTCAGCTTTTGTTAGTGGCGATTATAAAGTAGTGGTGGCTTTTCCCTGGTTGGTTTGTGCCAGACAAGAATGCCTCATTGGAGGGATTCAAGGAACGTTTCCTGCTTTTCTCAAGCTGGCAAAGTTCAAAAGCTTCTCATGTGTGTCTAAGTCTCATTCCAAATGAGTGGGAAGCTTTATATTAACACAGACGGGTGGATCAGAAGGCCTACGCAGCCATGCTCTCACTACACAGCAATTCAGACTTGTGTAAGAAGACATCAGTGTTTGACTGAAGTCTAAGGGGCGAAAAGCCTTAAGTGTCCAGTGAGTCTTAACTTGGTCCCAAGTTACCAGCGGTCAATGACATGCAGAATATTTGATTTTGTTGCTCCCCTGCTGCCCCTGAGCTTTTTGTCCTCCAGCTCCTCCCTTGCTGAGAGCTTGTTAATTCTCGCAGACTGGTTCCACATTGCCACACCATCAGTTTAACACAAAAACAGTAAGGCATTGTTCGGTCTTAGGGACATTTTGGATGTCTGTGTGTGGGCTAGTTAGCTAACTCAGGCTGGTACACTCTCTTTTTAACAACATTTACAAATTATCAGCAACTATTTACAACCAGGCTTCACTGTGTTCATTAGTCTTTTGTACTTTCTAAAGAAAAGCAATGCGATGACGTGGCTTTAATGGCCAAACTGTAGCCATGGCGTTTGCCAGGTGCTTGGTCGGGCTTTGTTGCCACATTGTGGTTGACATAAGTGTCAAACAATAGCTCTTTTTGAGTCACATCCCCAGAACTGTAAACCTATGAATCACTGTGGCTTCTTTTTTTTTTTTTTTTTTTGGTTCCTCAAGGCGTTGTTTGGGTTCAAAGAATTCGGGCCTTGGCAGCTCATTTTTTTAACAAAAGCTGATGCTTTGGATAAGGTCTGCATTACCATTTGTCCTCATCACAATGCTACCTCCCAGCGTACACACGAACCCTCGTCATTTCTTGACAATGGGAATCTTGTCTCCACCTGTTTATCTTTGCTCCATCACTTGATTTGCTCTCAGTCTGGTATGCACAATGTGTCGTTGTGCATACAGCAAGCCAGGCAATCAAGACGCAGTTTCTTGTGGATGCCAAGACTAATTCACATTCAAAGGTGTCAGCTGTAAATCTTATTTGCTGCTTGTTATTTTAATGACACATGGCTGTGCCTTTTTGGCTTCTTTTCAGGGACTTGCAGCATATGTAAGCAGCCTACTATTAAATGATGCATTGTTCAAGCTTCTTTATAGCCTACATATAAATTATCCAAACTGAAGGCATTTCAAATTGCTATATCCACTGTATAGACAAAAATACTGGGACACATCTCTATACTATTGAACTCAGGAGTGCCAGGAGTGCCATGGGCTGTTCAGGGGTTGGACATTTTGGACAATGCTATGCTTCCAACTTTGTGGCAACGGTTTGGGGAAGGCGCTTTTCTATTCCTGCATGACTGTGCCCCAGTGTCCAGTGCTAAAGACATCAGTGTCTGACCTCACAATTGCTCAATAATTCCCACAGAAACACTCCAACATGTTGTAGAAAGCCCAGAAGAGTGGAAGCTGTTAGAGCTGCAAAGCTGTCTGTATTTAGAATGTATTGTCATTAAAGTCCCAAAAACAAACGTCCCATTGGTGTAATAATGAGGTGTCTCAATACTTTTGCCTGTAGTGTATGTTTTGTGCGTTTTTGCTCAACTGGAGTTGCATCTTCCACTCTTGACACCATCACAGACTTCAGAGAAACCAACAGGACATCATGCAAGTCTTGCATGTGTATCCAAACCATGATATAACTTATTTTCTGTACCACAGAGCTCCATTATTGTTGAAACATCCAAAATGCAATTGCATATTTGTGATCTGGGTTACAGTAATTTACTTGAGGCTGAATGCAACAAAGTGGGTCACACCATTACAGATGACTACACAGGAGCTGCACTGCAGGCTGAGTGGGATAGCGGTAAACCTAAAAGTCTACAAAACTGGCTTGTGATCAAATGTTTGCCGCAGAGAACACCCAAAGCCGTGATCAAAGTGAACTGGAGCAGGGCTGCAGCAGGATGCTGTGGCAGAAAAGTTGGCACTTGAGACCCATGATGTGGTCTGGAATCACAATAAGCAAAATGTAGGAAGCTGTTTATATATTTCTCAAGTACCAAACACACAGTGATTCTCCTCCAGTCCTCTCATAAATTTTCATATTTATGCTTGGACGCACTGGGCTCTGCACAAGGTCAACGGCAGACCTAAGCAGACAATGTAACTATTTCAAGTGCCTGCAAGCATTTGAAAAGTAATAGCTAAGATTAAATGCTTTGACTAGTCCTTTTCAATTTATTGCCAAGATTTATTCATCTAATAGTTGATTTTTTATGATCGCCGCACTGTGAACTAAAACACATTTGATAAATTCCAAAAGCAAAACGATGGGACTTGGCCATATTTCTATCCCCAAGGGGGAAGATGTGAGAATGTCCATCTTGACTTCAGGGAGACACAACATGGTTTCTCGCCTGCTTCATTGGGATGTAGGTGCATGCTCTCCGAAAACAATACCGAGGAGCAGTCAATTTCATTTAGCATGCTGAAGGGGAATTTTCTTCTGAGCTCTGGTGAGTATGTTTCAGAGAATGTTGTAGTATATCCACTCACTGTTTCCATTACTAGTTCAGATGACTAACGTTGGCTTAAGGGTGTCGGTGTCGTCATCTGCTTGGCAGCTACAAAGACAGGGCCTTATCTCCACGCTACTTTGCATCCATGCCGTCCAAATAGCCATTCCTGTCTGTCAACATCTTTCTGTTTTTCACTCTTTCACGATGTTTTCATGTTTGTCTCCCTTTCCCCATCTTCTATAATGTCTGTGCTCGTCATCGTACCCACAGGGAGTATCAGGCTTCTAACCTCATTGAGGTGTAACTTCTCCGCCAGTAGGAAACAAAAGTGTCAGACTCGTAAACAAAAGAGCCATTAGCAGAGCTGTTGTTGTAAAGTTAGCAAGCTCTCAGTCGACGACGCTGTTTTCTCTGCATTCCCACAACTTGCAGTCCAAAAATTGTCACCATCCTCAGAAGTTTTAACTTTGATTTAGAAATCATTCACCTGTCTCTTACATGTTATTGTTAAAGCAAATGTGAACATAATGGTCTGCAACCCCAACTTTTGCAGACCTTCAGATAGCATTGAGCTTGTTTAAACAAATATCTTAAATAAATCTGCTGCATTTTTATTCCCCAACAAATTGAGTATTTGATGCTATTTTGTCCCTAAAAACTACCATGCCTGACTGAGCCTTAAAAAAACATAAAACAATACATTTCACCTTTTAAACCTGCTTTTAGGTCTTTGTGCAAACCAGTTCAATGCTCAAGGACGAGCTTCTCAGACAGGGAAGTTGCAAAATAATTCAAGTGGTTTTAGCTTTGAGTTATCTACACAAGGTTTGGTCTTTCTGTGGGATTTGTTGACAATAACATAAATCGAGAATAGCACCAGTCTTACCGCTTAAGGTTAGCGTAGCAGCACGGCGATGGCCCATGATGTATGTGTGGTGTGTCTGTGTCAGCACAATGTGTCCCTGAACAGCTGGTTTTCAAAGGTTAAACAAAACAAAAAACTATTTAGGGAACTAAGGGTACTTTAGAATTCTCCCCTCTGGACTCCCATTGGTTGTGTGCGTCCCATGTTTCTTAGGCCTTTTCCCCTTCCTGTTTGTGAGAACGACTTGACCACTAATTTGTTAATTAGACTAAAAATAATCAGTTGTTTCAGTAAAAAAATTATCTCTTTGACCCTGAATGCGAAACTAAAAGACTTATGGAAGTGACTTACTGTTTATTTTCCTATATGGAAAATTTATTTTAACTTACTTTTAATAACTTTAAATGCATGGCTGCTTTGATCAAAAACAAGAATAAAAATATTCAACACAGGCTCAGGATACTGAAATATATCCATGCCTGGATGACCGTTTTCTTACCTATTTGAATTATCCATACATTTGGTAATTAATTTTAAAATTAAAAGAAAATGTTAATGAATCTGCCCATGTGTCTGTCAGTCATTATATGAAAACAAAATTGTAATGAGGAAAAGAAACAGAAAATCTTTGCAGCGTTGAGTTCCCCTTGTCTGAATACAGTGTGTATCATGTTCTCTCCTTTTGTGGCATGATTGTGACATTTAGCTCCATACAATGAAAGATGGGTTTGCACAGACACATTTGCTCTCAAGATGCAGAAACACAATACTGGAATGTCTGACCTGCTGAAAGGAACAAGAGACAGAAAATGTACCAAGGTATTGGATTTAGCTGTGCACCCACTGGCTTGTCTGGTTCAACAAATGAAACGTGTCAGTAAAAGTGATCCTCCGTTTGGGGTGTGTTTGTTCATGTATAACAGCAGCTGGCATCTCGGTGAAACTACAGTGTGATGGAGAGCAATGAAACCCTGATATGGAAAAAGGGAGAGGGTCTGTGACATCATGCTTTACCTTTTCATGCTAAAACTACATGAGCATTATCAGATTGAGATTGCCATCCACCCCCAGCTGCTCCCTTTCACACTGGCCTCCACATCCCCTTTACTATCAACTTCACTGCCATCAACCATCCCATTCCTTCCCTTAACTGAGAAGCAAAGAAGCGGAAAGGGCCAATGTTTTCAGCGACGTGTTGGCTTATCGTCATGGCTCTATCACTTCATCCCAACAACAAGCCGAAAAGACTGTATCCAGAGCATGTTTTAGCCTGTTCTTCACATTTTACTCGAAATGAGAGAATTCATGTCAACTGTCGTTCAACTGTCTGACCAGTCGTGGAAAAGTATGACTCCTCGTTGTTATTTGTTTTCATTTGTCCAAAGCCCCTATTATTTACAGCTGAGCCCCCATTACCAAGCACAGACAACACAAAAAGTTGTGTTTTCCAGCCATTTTCTCCTTAAATAACCTCTTTGTATATTATATAGTTTGCCATTTCACACTGAATTGCAGCTCGTTGAGTGTGCAGGATCAGGCAGTTTTCCAGGTGACTAAAGCAGGTGGGATTAAATTTGGCACTTCCACTTCTGAGGCTACGGTCCTTACTTGATTAGGAACAGACTCCTGCTCAAACTGAGGGAGTTCTCTGGGTCTGTGTGGACCCTGTACTGGACTGTCGTAATGCGGAGAGAACCAAGCATGAAGGCAAAGCGTTTGATTGCCTGTTTGATATACAGTACAGTCCAACCCTCATCTATGGTTGTGAGCTTTGGTAGTGAATGAAAGAATGAGATTACAGCTAGTGGTGCAAGCAGGTGAAATGTGCATCCTTTGCAGGATGTTACCCACAGTGAGAGGAGGAAGAGGAGCTTGAATTTAGAGAAGGGTCGTGTAGCAGAACTGTCGCTCCTTTGCACTGAACACAGCCAGTTGAGTTGGTTCATATTTCTAATTAAGAGGCCACTGTGATGCTTCTCTGTGGAAATATTTCAGGCATGTTCAACTATAAGGAGACCCTGGGGTAGGCCCTGAACATGCTAGAGGGATTGTCCATCTGGTCTAGGAACACCTTGGGCTCCTTGGGAGTAGAGGCTGTAGGAAGTAGCTGCAGCGAGGAGAGCTGATGCTGCTTTTTTCAGCTTACTACCATTGCAGCTCAAGAGCAGATGAGCAGCAGAAAATAGACTGATTTATGGATGGAACAATAGATGGTACAACAAGATTACAGGACAGCAAGTTGATAAATGACAGCACAGTATGTAGATTCTGCTGCCAGGGGTCTCTCCACAAAAGATAAACAAAAGACGTAAGTAGTGTGGGATCATGGGAGTTGTTGAAGTTTTGAACAAGATGGCTTGAATCATTATTTCATCCAGTTTTTAACATTCTGTCAACCACTGCTAAAGAAAGAAAAAGCTTAAAGGAAAACATTGCTGAGCTAAGTGAGATCATTAGTGTCTGCTTGGAATTCACAGTTTAGGACAATCAAAGACTGATTAAGGTGATGAGAAGATCATTAATAATTCTCTCCCAGCAATAAATGTTTATTGCATATTGGCTTTTTGGAGTATGACTTGCTGTTGATCTTGAATAAGATGCAGATATTTCAGATCACATCAGATGTGCTGAAAGTTGTTGGGGACTCAAGCCACATGTGCAGAAATAAGGGAACAACAGAGGAATTTTGTAAAAGGGGAGGACCTCATGAGGATAATAGCAGTGAGGTAAATGGATAACACACGCCCCTCTTTAATAACCTCTGGTGAGGTCTGTTAAAAGGCCTTTAACCTCCAGATGCAGCATTGCAACTGCTCAGTGTTAAGAGTTTGTGCACTGCAGTTTTACTGCAAGACTCCCAGGTGTGAATGCATGTAATTGTATCAATGTGAATAAAGCAGGATGTTGCTGGAAAGCACAGCAGTTCATTATTAAAAAAAAAAAAAAAACAACAACAAATTTAATCAGTAGAATTTGGATCAGTCTCATAAAACTTTTCCTGCACGCATCACATCATCCAAAAATGATGCAGTAAGAATGTGGTCTGCATCCAGACAACCATGAAGGTTTTGGTTACTGTGAAAAGGGAAAGAGAAATAAACTACACACTCCTCCCTCCATGTGCAATTATTGCTGATCGAATTCAACCCTAGCGAGATGGAAAACCGATCAAATTATTCATAAGGGAATCTCTGCGTCATCACAGCTTGACTCCCCTCCTCGCAGTTCTATCAGTATGGTTAATCAGACTAGCGTCATTGTGTCACAACCTGTGAGTACCTGTGCATCGTTTTACTCTGCGAAACTCCTGACACATGGAACATCCTATAGACACCCATAAGAAAAACAGTTCAACATGCTTAGCAGGCAAGCAGTACTGATATTAGCTCACATTACGAATCGACAGTCTCACACATGCAAACAAATTTTAACTGCTCCCTTTCATTGTTTTTTCAACATAGCTGTTTCTAGCAGAAAAAAGGTTCTTTATGAAATGAACTTTGTCTGAACTGTTTATTTATAATAAGTCTGAGTTGTTTAACTTGTTGGTCCAGTATTACATTGTTCAATGTTTCTTTCACTGAACTGTTAAAAAAAGACTTAATGAAAGTGATGGAAACACCAAGCAGTAGGATGGTTATGAAGTTTGACAAGAAACTCACTCTCTTAAAATCATTCGTGACATTTCATTAGGCTCCATGTAGCTTGATTTGCCATGGTCTCGAATGCATGGAACGAGAAAGTAAAACTGGTTGAAGATTTTCTTGTTATTCATATCATAACTGCTGAGAAGAAATACATATATTCTTATTTTTCATGCCCTTTGAATCAGCGAGCCGGCCAAGTCCCCATCCATCACTGGATCAATTTAAAAAGAAGGAATCTTCCCTAAAGAAGCCAGCAGCCACAAAAATATGACTGTTTGAGGAATACTAAAAACACAACAAAGTAACTTTGCAGAAAAGGGCTGTTTTATCTTGACTGACGAAGGCGGAGAGAAGTCAGCGTGTCAGCACTTTTTGTTAGAGTGGCTCATCACATCTTGTTGTGGCTTGCCAACACTGCAGCGCCTGAGGTGCTCTGAGCCTGTCACGAGAGGAGCAGATAGTGGCTCACATGTGTAACTGGATCTGCATGGCACAGAGTCTGCAAGCGCTGCTGCTGCTGCTGCTGCTGGGTGAAAACATGCATCTGCAACAGCATGCTTGTCAAGAAAAGTTTAAACAGGTTCAGCAGATCAGCTGGAAGCACAACACACCATGAAAACGACCCTTACCTGATTGTGATAAATGTGTAATTAATTTTAGCATTAACAAGTGTATACATGGTGACAGCAAGTGTGAATGGAATAATGTGATAAGTCTCTGTATTTATGTAAGCATAGTGTGTACTGTCGAAACATCTGGTTCATGTCAAAGAAAAAACAGTAAAGCTTGATTTGTTCACTTTCAGAATTGGTTTACAGATTGCACTGAATGTCATTTCTTGAAATGAAACCCTCACTCTTCTCAAAAAACAAATGTAGAAACTTTATGCCACTTTGCTGCTGTGTATCTTCCGGCCCTCCGTTTCCCAAAGCAGCGGTTTAACGGTGTGTTCCAGCGGTCCTCACTGACTCATAAAGTTAGGAAAACATCGTATGACAAAGTTTAGCACGTGTTCGCGACGAGGTGGTCATCGGTCACTGGTAAATACATCACATTACCCAGACTGGTGAAAATACCACTGCAGGAGATTAATAAGGTATGACAGACCGGTAGCAGGGGTCTGGATATGCTATTAAACAAATAAATGCTACAGACATTAACCTGAAACATTGACAGTTGTCTGTCAAACTCTGGTACCACAGAACTTGTCTTAGGTTTCCACTGATATTTAAAGTCAAGATGGAATAAAAATATGTGTTTTTAACCCTTTTAGATCGCATCCCCAGTTATATTGTGCAACCTTTTATTAATACATGGCAACAAAATACAAAAAATCCGTTTTAGGACTGACAAGTTTCAACCAATAATATCTTGACATCCACCCATGAATCTTCAGCTTTTACCAGCGCAGAGCTGAAGTTCCTTAGTTAGCTAGCTAACAACAGCACAGTACGTCATCATGTCCTCGGGTGTCACCTCAAAGCTTGTTCATGTTCCTTCATCATCCTCCAACCCCTGCAGTTCGGGGGATTAGGACGTAATGAAGGTACTGCAGGAGACGAGTATTCCTCTACGACTGAATGGAGGCTAGCATCCAACTCTGAATCAGTGTAATCCATGTTTCGGTCAGAAATGTCACAATACAGAAACCAGATGCTCAAGCTGCAGTCACACTTATTTAGTTTACAAGAGCCTCCTGAATCCATCATCAGGCTCTGTCTTCCTGGCTCAGGATGATAAACGTGTCTCATCAGAGGTGTCCTGTGGAATTTTCTTGCAAACACACAACGTATATTTTCACATTCAATATTATTCACCATTTTTAAATCATTCTGCAGTCACAAAAAAGGACAATTCATGCCAATGTACACAAATCCTATCAACTAAATTAGGATCAATGTACATTTGTTTCTTCAGTGAGAATTTACCACATCGGGACTGTGTGTGTAAATCACAATAAACCGCAGTGTGTGTGTGTGTGTGTGTGTTCTTTTTGGATACTTTGGAGACCCGCACAATACTGTGTAGTCAGATCAATTCCTTGTTGGTTTTGGTTTCCTCGTGAGGTTCATTGACAATAAAAGTGTCAACAGTCTTACAGTTCAGTTCTCACAGTTCTTCATGTAAATGTGCTCCATGAGCAAAGCTCGTCTTGCTTTCCTTTCAATACAATATCAGTTGGTATTCTACATGAAAAGGGAAAATAGATTCCATATTTTCAGTAAATGACAACAGCCATCATGTGATATATTGTGCTAAGACGAAATTAAAGCCTTTACTTCTCAGTCAGAATCATGAACAGATGGAAAAGTACAAGAAACGTCAATAGTTGAACAAAACTGATTAGCTGGCAACCCAACCACACACACAGAGACACTTAGCTTTCTGTAGTTAGTCAGCAGGTTAAAGCCTTCACAGTTCTCACAAACTTTATGGAAAACAAATAAAATACTGTGTAGAATTCTTAAAATATAAAAATGATGTTGACCTCCATGTGGCTGTGCACAAGCGCTAATGAGCTCAAACATCTTTGTTTATCTGTCTTGTACTGGATCTTTTTCAAATCATAAAAGCACATAAAATGTGTTGTTATAGCAACATCAGTTAGTATTACAAAATAGTGAGAAATTTGATAGAATCTTTCACTTTCAAAGTGGTTTTCAAAGTTGGATTTTGAAAAAATAGCATTTAAACAGATTTCTGAACATCTTGCTCCTTGAAATCTTCTGGCTTTTTGTCAGCTCTCTAAAGCAAACGCTAAAAGTTTCTGATACAGCAGCACCTACACTCGACTCCTTGCCTCGCTGCTGATCTATGGTCTGCTCCAGACCACAGAAACAGATGTTCTACAGGTTGCCCCGCTCTGAATGGGACCTATTGTTGGGGATTAAAACGGAGCAAGTGTCCACACCAGGTCGAGGGTTGGGTTAGGCAAAAGGCACCAGCTTCCACAAGTCTTGACCTTTTAAATGAGTGCAATGTGATACAATGCATGGGTCAGCAGTCACATGCTGAAAGCAGGCCCACATGTTGACAAAGACCCCCTGACCCCAACCGCCCCTACACAGCCCCTGGCCCAGCCATGACGTGTGGCGACTGTGACTCTGCTGCGATAACAGCCCCCTGAGGCTTCTGGGTAATTAGGGGACCCGATCATACAAGCTCGAGGCCTGACCTAAGATGAGGATTGTAAGGAGTCTAATTTAGGCTACTTGTCTGTCTTTGATTTTGATTTACAACGAACATAAGCATGCTTTAGTTTTACTTTAAGTAATGAGGGAGACTAAATACTTTACCAGCTTTAAGCACCGGTCGATATCTCATTTCATTGCTGTAATTTGACAACCAATGAGTGCAAGGAGCGACTTAGCTCTATAACTGCTGTTTTGCAAACAAAGAAACATGTGGATTTGTGCATCATTTCAAACAGGACCTGGTCTGGTTTCACAGCATACCTAATAATTTTTCACAAAAGACATCTATTTGGCTTCCACCATACTGAACTTGCTGTAATGTTTGAATTATGAATTACTCATTATTTGAGAACTGGCCAGTCGCAGTATGGTTGTGTGGTTGGGAGTACAAAACCTCCATTTTCATGTGCATCTATTAAAGTGGAATGATATTTACCACTAATTGAGGACTCCAGGATGACATTCGATAAATGTTTGGTGTCTTGTGACAAATCTATTGCGTTTGTCTTAAGCTGAAGAAGAGCAGATGTACTGCGGAGAGTCCAAAATAGCCCCACCACACTGGAGGCTTTTCTGACTTAATAATGTCAACACCAGAGCCCTCACAAAACCAGATGGAGCCACTTTATTTGTTGGACTGATTGCACCTACTCAAGTTTATCTCCAGCCGCTCACATGGCGGAGAGAGCAGGGAAGGGAGAGATGTCTGGTCCAGTCAAACTCTGGAATTTATGAAGTGCCTTTAAAGCCGTGGCAACCCCGGTTCTGTGTAACAAAGCACATAAGAGCACGATAACAACATCAGAGAACACAGCATAAATTAGAACAAATGAGGCCACTTTCACTCGCTTTTTCTCTGCGGAGTGGAAACACGTGGAAGAATGACCGAAAGGAATATCAGGGAGGGGCTGGCATGTTTCACCATGAGTGCAATTTGTGCCGTACATTTCATATTGTAAAACTGTGTTATCATAAATTACACCTTGTTTCTCTGAAGCAGTGGTGAAAAGTGAACATTTGAGGTATTTAGTTTTGGATGTTTCCCATTTCGTGCTTCTTTACACTTATTCTCCTCGACAGTTACTTTTCACATTAATATCGCACTTTTAAAAAAACATAGAAGCTTAAAAACTCCTTGCAAAAGAGCACTGTCTACTTACAGCCTCATTGTGTCTCAAACGTCTATGAGTTGGTAGTACTTCCACGAGGGAGACATTTTTCTTTTTTCCTCTTCTCATCAATCATCTCACAAACCCTCAGCTTTATCTGCTGACCCATTCAAAGGGCCGTCCCCTCAACTGGTCTAAACTAGGGGACCGTATACAAAGTAAACGAGCTCAGTCTTTACATTGTAGTAGTTTGGGAGAATTTTCCTCCCAGGAGACCAGAGTTTGAGTACCATGTGTGACCAAATGTCAAAACTGACTTGTCTTTAACTTGCATAACATTAATTAAGGATGGGACTGAACATTTTGTCTCTTCTTATTTTAACCCAAAGCAATATCTCAAAATCTAAACAAGTAGTTTGGGGCCTAAACCAAACCAAACCAAACTGCAATAGTTTCACAACGTTAACACTGCATATTTATTATTGATAACTTGCATAGATGCTAACCTGATGCTAGAGGGGTCAGTACAGCGTGACAGTATGAAACTAAGGCTGATGGCGCAAGCTGCTGTATTTGATGAGTTGGGAGTGAGGATATATTGGGTTTTTTTGCTGAAGTAAAGGTTTGGAGTATTTCCTCCACCTCTGCTCAGAATCAGAAACAAGTGTGTATCTCTCACACATTTTGACAGATCTGAGAAATGTGGCCCTCTGAGAGCAACTAACAACTTTTTTTTTCTTTTTTTTATCAGCACTGTTTTCTGTCAAAAGTAAAGATCAATCCAAGCTGACCCAGGTAAAGACCATGGATATACTCAAAACAGCTGTAAAGTGAGACAGGGATATTGTAGGCAGATTGGGACTCATGACAGAAAAGACAGCACTGGATGTAGGACGGTCCGGAGAAGGACTTTGGTTGCTACTGGTAGGGCCAACCTGTCATTTAGCAAACTAGAGGAGCTGTATGCACCAATAATTTTATTTATTTATTATCATGTCAAATACTGTATGTGTTTTATATTGTTTTTTGGGTTTTTTTTTTAACTTAGAGAAAAAAATGGGCAGATATGATTGAGCCACAAACAACCAAACAGCAAAGTCCTGATTGACACAGCTCCAAACCAACAAAACCATATCCAATTAACAACTGAAAATAAACTAAAAAACAGATGCTGAAAAATTACTTGTTATGGGACTCTGAAGTCACACTGTCTGTAGCCCCGAGACAATCATGACAAACAGAAACTCTGCCATGTAACCATGAGTTATTGCTGTAATCATCATCACATGGTCTCCCCAACATTTTTTGCACTCCCCTTTACATTTCAAGGTAATCTGTGCTGCTGCCGCAAAAAGTTTGTATTTGAAAACTGACAGTCGTGACAGTTAGGCTAAGTCTTGCCAAACTGGCAGGAGTCAAGGTTTGGGGAAAGAACATTGTCTTGGTTTAATTCAGTAGAAAACAACTAATTCAAACCACAGACAGGAGTCTGGCTGCGAATCCTGGTCTCTGGTGTCAAAGTTTGATGCTTTGTACAATCGCCGTCACAACATATTTGGGAAAAACAATTTAGTAAAACAAAAAGGTAATTTTGTTGGTGTGTGGAACGCTGTTGGACTTGACCAGGACACCGTCACTCTGCACTTCAGGCCAAGGCAAAATAGAACATATTTACTGAGGGGCCACTCATTTACTCCTCTGCGGTAAACCTGTTAAAGAATATGAGTGTCTGCTTGTATGAGATGGAACAGTACCGGCTCAGTGGGATCCCAACCTCCTGATTATCAGTCCACGTCCAAAACCAAAGAAATACTGCGCCTCACTCTTGGGTATGGTAAACCTAAACTATTATCATTCCACTTGGCCTCAGCATCACCATCAATAATGACAAAGAAAGGCCCGTGAGCCAAAGAAAATTCAGTTTGAATATTAGGAAAGACATGTATTGTCAGTCAAAATCAGTAAGCTTTTTTCCATGGAACAACCGTATTGGGTGTATCCTATGCAAACACCATCTGCTTTATCTGTATCATTTATCTGTGCTTTATTTTATGTCAGATGTTTTGTTAATAAAGAAAAGCAACATAGGGCAGAAAGAAAAACTGAACGGAGCAGAAGAGGCCATCTCAAAAGTCAGCAATCAGAAGTATAACCACAGACCCCGAACTCTCCAATGTGATATCACTGAAGTTTATTTTGCTGGCTTTCAACAACATCTTTAAATGTGTCATATTACCGCAGTGTGGCTTCAAACTCAGCAACTTCATCATGCCTTTATTACTGCGTGAGGAAGAGGATGTTTGCTCATGCAGATGAACTCCGTGCAATTTGAAAAACATGACCATAATTTAAGTTTAAATCATTCAAAAATGAACTAAAGTTGCCATGAGAATTTGAAGAAACAACCGACTGACTTTATTTCAAAGGCGTCTCTGTAAGGTGTTGCAGGGATATCTACTGCAGTTAAAGCATGTTAACCAGCTAACTGTCTTTTCTCGTAATTCCATTTTGTACCACTAGAGGTGATGTACCACGAGTGCGATGGAGCCACTGTTAATCTCTGTCCTGTGCCTTGTACCGTATCCCTGGCCTCTGCTGGTCTCTTAGGCTGCGTCCAGTCCCAGTCTAGTGTCAAGCTGTATTCACTGGGAGACTGTCAATAAGCTGTGCTCTGGTGACTCCACTGTAACCCAAGGTTGTCGTCCAGGCACAATCCAATCAACTGAGCTAACCGTAAAGAGCTAACAGCCAAAGATTGCTACAGCAAACAGTATAGTGAGTCACAGCTGGCAGTTGATGAGGTGATATGCTACCCCCTATATTTTTGCAGCTGACTTAAAATTCTGTTCATATTTTACAAGTTGCTCCTTTAAGAAGCAGGATTCAGTGGATTGTTTTTGCCTGTACAAGCACAGTGGTTGGATCTGCTTACAAAGAATCAAAATCACAGCCAATCCCATCACACTAACATAATATATCTCCCTCTTCCTCTTTCTCGCTTTCTGTCATCACTGGCTTTCTGCTGTCACTTTTATAGCACGCATCTGGCTATTTTGCACCCTCATTTTGACTCCCAAAGCCAAAAGAAGGCTCACTGTTCCCTCCTGGAATTATGTGTTTACGTCGTATTTATTGACAATATCTTACTGAGACCGAGAGAAAAAACAAGAAATGCAAAATTTCATTCTTCCTTACACAAATAATAAACCACTTCCAGGTATTTGGTTCCAACACACGTCGAAAGTCTCCCCCTTTTTTCTTTTCTTTTTTTTTTTTAAACAGTGTCGCTCTATGCTGCCAGAGGCTTCCTTGTAAGCTGGTTTTGAAAATGAATGCCTTTATGTTTTGGTTTGGACCCACTGAATAATTTACTATGTAATTACATACTCTGCAAAAGCCTCTGTGTCCACTCGGGCCCATTTGGGATTCTCTGTAGCATTGCAGTCACAACCAGAGCCTTGACCAAATCAAAACTCAAACCCACTCTCTAATCAAAAAACTGGAAGACTCACATCCAGAGGCAAAGTTTTATGTCTGCAGTTTGCTAAATACCCTCACACCAACAATTGGGTTGTAATTTCAGATTTGCAGCTTAGCCAACCTTTTTTTTTATTTATTTATTTGAGCCACTGCAAAACAGCACTCGGCTGAGACACTGCAGTCTGCGCAGCGCTTTTGCAAAACATGCCCGTCATTACGGTTGGCAGGGATTTGCTGGGAAAATGACAATAAGCTGCAGTAGCGTTATCACTGTGGGTGATGGGGAACACCAGCCAGTTTAGAAGAAACAGGAAAAAACTTCCCTCAACAAGATCTTTCAGATGGATGTGTCTTTGTGTTGTGTTCAAGTATGGCACAAGCTTAAGGTTGTCGAGTCGTCAGTGGTCAACAATGAAACCAAAGTTTCATGCACTCTGTACCCTCTACGTGCCATCTGCACAGATCAGTGGTGAAACACAGCTTGTTTGAATCATACCACCACTGATGCACAAACACGGCAGAAAACTGCTGCTGATTAACACATGTGGTCTGGTGTTTTCTTTTTAATTATAACAGCCTGTTAGATTATCTGAGGTCCACTCACTGAATCACTTGCCTTTAGAAAATTTGCATCTGCAGGTGATTTGCCTGCCTGCTGACTGAGTTATCCACTGTGGATGGCCTGGTGGATCAGTCATGTGATCAAGTAATTAACAGAGAAAAAAAGTTCTGACATTTGGAAAATCATTCAAATGTTCACATGAAACATATGAAATTGATAATAATTATTATGAATGTAATAAAAATAAGATTTTGCCACTGAATGAAGATTTTAATGTGACACATTTTACTGTTGCCTTCATGTCAGGCAGACAAGACAGTCAACATTCAGTAGTAATTGACCCAACCCTCCTGAGCAAAGCTCTGAGCTGCTGTACTGTATGTGCATCCAGCCTGCAGCTCTGTTAAGGTCTGAGCCAAGAACAGTGAATGCTAAAACTCTTAACCAAACTCTTGAATGTTGCACAGCTATTCACTGAAGCTGCTTTGACTGACTATTTGACACTTTGCATGGTTGTGAGCACCCAGAGTTACAGAGGACACAGGACATGACAGCGAAACATTCAGCCCAGTTTTCACCTGCAGAGTTTAGGCATTTGTGACTTCTTACACCTCACTGAGCTGCCGCTGGGTCAATCATTGGGTCAAGTTTGTGTTGCGTAGCCAAACTTTGTTTAAACTCATAGAACATCATTTTCACTTCTTAAGATATCACCTACAGGTACTGTTTAGTGTGGTAAAGTGCAAAACTGTGAGTAAAACAAATGTGCATCTGCTTAAGTTGGTGGACCTGACAACAAAGAACGAGCAGTCTGTGGACATTTGCATGTGGGCAGGAATTAGGCCACATTTACACGCACCTGTTGGCTCTGATTTTTCTGTTGAATCCGTTTGTACAGTCAATCACACAACAGCTCCCATTTCCCATTTTAAATGTGTTCAGGTTGAATGCTAACTTTGCCTTGCTTGGGAATATTTTCTTTTACCCTGTACCATTGACTGTGACTAACATGTTTATATATGTGCATAAATGCAATTTGCTGTTAGCTGTTCTATTAAAATCACTCTGCTACTCAATAGAGTGAACCAGAAGTCACGTCAGGACAGTTTTCATATTTCTTTGTTTAGCTCTGTACTTCTGAAACAATATTTATGAGAATTTTTTGTTTTACTGTGAACATAGCTCCTTTTTTTATTTACTCTATGCTGTCTTGAAAAGTTGCCAGTCGAGAAATTTAGTTTAATTTATAGCTGAGGAATTTTAATGTTGATCTTAGTGTAAGACATTATGGATAAGAGCATGAGCTAAATACCTAACCTGACAAATTGAAGACATTGTTTGGAAGTGTTTAAAGAATACTTGAGGAGTACTTGATGTAAAAATTCAAATATTTGTAAGTATGATTAGTCACTGTGTTATTAGACCCTGTGTGCCGCCTCCAGGCACACACACACACATGCACACATATTCCCATATACACACACATTAAGAAAAAGAAACGTCCTTTGTTGGGTTGATTATATAAAGTGGCCTGTCGCTGACAAGGTGAGGTGCAGTGGTGCCTGGAGAGCTGAGTAATACTCTTAATGTGTGCTTCTTTCACACACACACACACACACACACACACACACACACACGCACACACGTTTTTAAGTGGCCTTACTATATTTCATCCTTGATGTTTATTGTCAAACAGACAATTTAATCTACAATGAGCAGCAGAGTGTCAATGGAAGAAGTGCTGAGATTCTTAAAAGTCATGATACCACACTGTCACCGGTAAAGTCTGCATTAAAAATTCTTCTTAAGTGAAAGTGTGTACGTATTATCAGCAAATTGTTCTTAAAGCATCACAAGTAAAGTAAAGCGCATCTCAATATCACAATATTTGGAGCCACACTTAGTTTATGTCCTATGCTGGAGAAGGTACCACGACAGAAAAGTGTCCTGCGACGCACCACTAAAAGGTGAGAATCAGACGGGATTCAGAAGTGGGTATAAGCGATGTGACGACGTATACCCGCTGTGTGCACTGCACCACTGATTACAAGCCAGAGGAATAAGATATATGGGAAACATGCACAATCAAAACGCAGCATTGGCCATTTCAGTCTAGAGTTTTGGCCAGGCACCAGACCACAAAGTAAAACCATCCCATGGTGCTCGCACATCCCTCGTCTCAGTCTCTCTTTGGCTTTGTGTACCTTTCTGAATGGGCTTTGTTTTGGAAATGCTTTAGGCCAACCATACATTAATAGACTATAAAAAGACTACCACTTGTGTAAGGTTTTACACTTAACAGCCAGCTTATCTTGATCTGCAGAGTTTCCATCACAGCTCTCAGATAAGCCTTCGCACAGTCTCACGTTACAGAATCATGCAGGTCTTGTCATGGTCACATCGCAGCGACTCCATATTAATGGAAACCCGCAGGACACTCATGACCAAGGTTCACCATGCTGTTGACAATGCCTCTATAGCAACACTGTAAACTATAGTGAGCTGCAATCCAAGTGGCAGCACGCTGAATATTTCTCACTATTCAGTGAATTAAAAGCTTTGTGCACGCTTCCAACTGACCAGGAGCGATATGCTGTTTTATAAAAATAAACACATTTGTGAGATGTTTTTGTCCTTTCGGAGGTGAGTTGGGAACGGCTTTCGTTAAGCCAGTGCGCATATGCAGCACAAACCACAACTTTTCTTCCTAGTCATTTACAAAATGAGGTTTTGTCTAGTGATGTGGATTTCAAAACCTTCAAGGCTGATACTGATATGAATGTTTTCATATTGGAGCTGTCATTAGCTCATATTTTGCAAAGATATTCAATACAGTTCATTAAAATTTGACCATAGTAGTGCCCTCAGAAAGTCAATATTTTTATTCTTGACAGCAAATAGACTCTGAAACAGTGTTTATACCATAATTAGATATAACGGTCCAGTGACCTCATACAAATGAAATAATTTTAGGTTCTGTAGCTCCTTGCAGGAGAGAGATCCACTGCTTTCACAACGACTAAAACCAACCTTGTTGGTTATTTCTGGAAATCAAAGCTCTTTGTGAGGTCAGAGTATTGGTCAGATCTCTTTCTTCTTCTTTCCTTTCTCGCTGTCTATCCTGCAAAATTACATTTGCAGATCTTTATGTCTTTCCCACACTTTCGTGCACATTATTGACTTTACAGCGGACTGTTTAATTCCACAGTTTAAATGACAGATTGCAGACTACTAACAGGTTCGTTCCTGGAGCCGTGCTGTCTGGTCTCAACAGATATACACAACAACACCTTTTTGTATGTCCTTGGAAATGGGACTGTTTGTGTGCCCACGAGTGTTTGTGTATCATGCACTCCTCTTGTGTATATGTGGAGTGACGACTTGACAAAGTGGAATGAGAAATATTACAAGCTACACTCTCTAGTGCTTGTTGTTTTCCATCTATGGGAAGAGCAAAGACATAAAACACAAATACACCTGCCCACACACACATATAAATTCAAATGAAAGCTAATTTGAACAAGTAATCTCAATAGTAAACCTATTAGTTTGTCGACATCCTGTTTTTTGGAGCCAGAAATGACCATATTTGGGCAAGAGGGTGGAGCTGGGAGGATATCCTGATAGGAGCTGACTGGGAACCCAAGGTCAATCACAAGGTAGCCGGACCATAGAGAACACCTTGCTTTATCATCTGTTTTACTTTAAATCAGACCATAATAATATGAGCATTGCATTGTGTTGAAGAAGACTTGAAACTAGTGCCTGAAACCATAAACTGATGAGGGAGCTGTTTACTGAGGTCATAAATCAAAGGAGAAGTAGACTCATTTTCTCATAAGCTTAAATACAGTCAGACTTCTTTTTGAAACCAGTCGAGTTGCCCCCTGCTGGCCATTAGAAAGAATGCAGGTTTAAGTCACTTTTGCATCAACCACACTTTTCAGACCCCAAAGTCCTGTCCATATTTCACTCAGCCAGTGAGTACAACTTCTGTGGTGTGAAAACATCCAACACTAGATGGCAGCAAATACATGATTGTCCTTATCATTCAAATGAATCTTGACCTTTACTGACCTCCACTAGCTTCCAGATTTAACGGCAACAGCAGTGCAGAATACCCAACAGAAAGCTTACCATTTTAGAATGAGAGCAGAGCTTTAAGCCTCTGTTTACTGAGATAGTGTGCACTCTTAGACTACAGTTACGCTGTAGAACATGCCGGTTTTTGATTGGAAGAAGTCTGGGAGATTGCCGTGCCAGGTGATGAGCCTTCTGGCATTTAGAAGTAGCTGTCTGTGTTTTAGCACCACCCACAGAAACCATTCAGTCACTAAGAAGGTGCACTTTGGTGCAGTAAAACTATTGTTCCTTTGGGTGGGACAGAGGGAGGAGTGGATGGATTGATGCATGAACTGATCTTTGGGGAACTGAGATTTGCATTGAGCAAAGAACGAGAAGAGAGAAAGGGGAACAAGAACATTGTGTCCCTACTGTGATTATAACATGCATACTTTTGTACATCCTCGACAGGAGCTTGTAGTGGGAACATATTTTCCTTGTAATTTGTCATCATCTCTCTTCATCCATCATCCCATGCCAGGCTGAGATTTGGTGGAAGCATCATTAATCCACCCTGCTTCACTGTCTTAATCCTGTTCATTATCGCTGTTCGGGTTTGGCCAGAGGAACTCAGATTTATGTCTTAGTTTGCTCTTGCTGGGTTCTGCCGCTCCTGTTGGTTTTGGAGGGAACACTGACTCACCACAGTCCCTCGCTGGCTGGTGAGAAATTTAACCATCACAATTCACTCAGAGGCTTTGGGGCTGCTGGATTAATTTCTGACCACCCACTTTTTTTTTTTAGCAGGATTCAGGATTTTCTGTTAAAAGATCTCTGTTCCTTCCGGGTGTTTACTGTTGAATGCAAAAGATGGGAAGTGACAGCATGGATGGATGCATGTAAAAGAAACCAGAGGAAAAACCATGAAAAAAAAAACAAAACAAAAAAAAAACAAAAGTCCAGATATGTAAACAGTGGTTATGGAATACTTCAACATCCTCTGTAAACCACGTTTTATAGAATCATGGCTGAGTTGAAGTAAAGGAAAGACTAAACATGAGCCATATTAATATTATAGCCATATTATATTGTGGTGAAAACAAATCCCATTTATGAGTTTATTCCAAAGAAACTTAGAAATGCTCATGTGAATTCAATTTCACATGAGTGAGATTATGTAATTATCCAGTGAGAACATTTTTAGTCTAACACAAAACTTCAGAAGCTATTTTTTTTTTATTCATAGCAACACTGACTTCAGTACTGTGCTGTGATGTTGCTATAATGTCATATTTATCTATTAGTTAATGTGCTCGTTTCTCTGATCTCTTTAGTATCTGTACAGTGAGCTCCTCTACAGAGCTTATCATTGTTAACAGTGCCTTCTAGTGGTCAACTGGTAAACTAACGTCAGTAAATCTCTGTGGGTCATCAGCCTGCAAATGCAGGGTTAGGTAAAAGAGCCACATTTGGGATATGACTGTGGCCGTTTATCAAGCAGTGAGTGGATGTGGGAAGGACAACCGATACAGCTTCCTGACACTACGGCATTACTTAAGGAAGAAAGATCAGCCCCGAAAGCTGCAGAGATGGAAATAACAGCCCCGGCTGGGCTGATTTAGAGTGCATATGTGGTGCAAACAGAGCACACATTAAACCAACCAGGGATTAGTTTGCATGCAGGTTATAAAATGATAGAGCCCAGTTGCACTTTACTTGGCAGGTCATTGCCTCAAATCTCAGAGTTCATGACATCCATCCCTCCATTTCTCTGTTTCTGTCTTCTCTTCTCTGTGTGTGTGTGTGTGTGTGCATGAGAGAGAGGGACAGAAACACACAAAGATGGTGCATGCTGGTGGATTTTACATTTGTAAGGCAAATGGTGTCCAATGGAAGCAACAGGTGCAGGCTTTAAAGGTGACTTACAGGCTGGAGCAGGCATCCCTGACAGGGCTGTCTTTAAAAAGTTCGGCTGAGAGTACAGAAGCTGTAAAGTGGGGGAAAAAATATTTGGAATCCGTCTTCCTGTTCCGACCTTCATATGATTCAGTGATGAACACGCATGTGGCGGAGAGGACAAACTTTTTTCTGCTCCAAACATGAATGCGCAGCGGCTCCCACACGGTCCTACTTTTCCTGACTAAGGATATTCCATTCAGCTCGTGACAATGAGGCACTTATGACTCAAGTAGGGTGGGGGGGTTACCAATGATTTATTTTTATGGCCACGGAAGAATCATGATGTAAGGAAATGATTTTTCCTTGCGACTTGAATCAAACTTTGAGATGTTTTCAAATCCATGAATCTGACATTCGCACATTATTTTCTCTTCAACAGCTAACTTCGCGCAGTGATCCAGTGAGCTGACACGATTTCAAGACCCCTCTTGAATGAAGTGCTATTTGTGAAGAGCCACAGTGTGTTTCTGTGAATATGCAGGGGAATTATCGCCGCTTAAATAAGCTGGTTTGACAAGTGATGCTGCTGAATATGAGTGTGTGTGTGTGTGTGTGTGTGACATGCGGAAAGCGACACGATCTGAAGCTGCAGATCTACAGGAATGAAACTCTGCTGAAATGTTTTGATGGCGGCTGCGTTGCTCTCTGCCGTTGCCTCTTGCACCTCGGCATCAGTTCAGCCGAAAGAGCGATCCTCCTGCTGCTGAAAAAAAAGAGTGTTTGGCCGCCTGCCAAGCCGTGGAACAAGTGCGCCTCCCTTCCCTGCTGTTTAGCGTATTCATAGTTAGGGGTTTGGGCTCGGCTGTTTTTAAAAAGGCAAGGCAGCTCTCAAGTTGATCAGTCTGCTGAGAAAACTTGTGGTGGAGAAAGTACTGGAGTCCAAACTGAAGGGGAGAGAAGTTAAGATTCTGTGCAAGGAATTGCCTTGCGCTCCTGCAGAGGACAATATCTCGGGAGAAATAGCACATATATTTGAAATTGTTCATTTGAGCTCTTTTGCGCGGTGCACGGCGCAAAGCCTGTAATGAATGTTTTTTAATAGATAGCAACACTCTTGGATAAAGACTGTTGGCTTTAGCTTTAAAAATCGGATTATCTGACTGAGGCATTGTGCTCATTAGACCAGACTACTTTTTCCCCTCATCTTCGCATTTGAGGTTTATGCTATAACTGAAGAGAGCACCAACAATGTTTCTGAGTTTTTGCCTCTTGGTGACATTTATCTTGGGGCTGTCCGGGTGCTTGGGCTCATACGTGCCGTGCGAGCCTTGTGACCAGAAGGCGCTGTCCATGTGCCCTCCGGTCCCGGTCGGCTGCCAGCTGGTCAAGGAGCCGGGCTGCGGCTGCTGCCTAACATGCGCCCTGTCTGAGGGACAGGCGTGCGGCGTTTACACCGGGACGTGCACCCAGGGCCTCCGCTGCCTGCCGAGGAACGGGGAGGAGAAACCCCTGCATGCCCTTCTCCACGGCAGGGGAGTATGCACCAACGAGAAAGGATACAAACCTGCTCACCCACCCATAGGTAAGACGCACATAGGCTGGCTGACTTTATGCATGCTTGGGACCAGGCGATGACTTGAAAATGTGGCTGCAGTTATGAACGCATCCGTGCAAAAGGGACAGCAGGGGCTCCACTCTCCTCTGTGGGTCCGTGTGTGATGGTCCCATGTGGGGATCCACTGTGTGCTGAGGTGATATTGTAATGTCGAGCGGGAACAAACAGAAGACAAACTCTTCCTATCTTTTATGATAAATGGGAGGCCTAAAATAAATCGTATTATTAACCATTTTCCACCTTACTGCCTCCTCGTCCAGGGACCCTGTTGTCCTCACTGAAACACCCGCTTTTACAGTTAAAGCGCAGGAGTAGCCGGCCCCGGTGCGCTCTGACAGACTGTTTGTTTGACAGATGGTTTGAGGTGCCATCTGATTAACTTTTATCCACTGCCTTGATTAAACTGGCTGCAGGAGCTTATTCCTCCTCTCCTCCCAGGTCGCGCTGTGGATTGTCTCCGCATCCGACTGGAATGACAGTGTTGTTTCGCAGTATGAAATCTTCACAGTAGCTGATAACGCGTGTGCGCGGTGCTGGTTCATCTGTTGATCTGGCGGCTCGTCACGCACATGCTGACGATGTGTCCCCGGCTGATTTGATCTCCCGGTGCGGGACAGCGGCTGTCAAGCTGCGGTCCAGCAAGACGGAGGGGTAGCTGACAAAGATCCAGGCAGTCCGCGTTAAGTCAGCGCGATGAGAAGCGTTTCTCCTCAGAATGAAAAACTTGAGGCAACGCGCTCTGTGCACTCGTCTATTTATGTAAGGGATATTAAGAGGGAAATTGTGGGAACCCCTAAAGTGGAGCTTATTTTGCAAATTGCCGCCTGTAGTACCCACCACTGTAACAAGTGTCAGCCAAATCCAGCTATTTCCATCATCATTTCAGGGTTTCAGGTCATTTTTCTCTGTTTTGCGCCTTCCCAATATCATTCTCACCCAGCATGCTGGGTATGAGGAAAAGACACAGTGTGGGCCTATGGATTATATGGGTGAGGTGCCACTCCACAGTTTTCTGATAGATTTAGGTCTGCAGGCTTCCCCTTAGCGTGGTGTTTACAGTTGGATTACCACTAAACCTGCAGTGTGCGTGATAGAGACACGGAGAAAAGAGAGACGGACGTGAACGGCCTTGAACGATTTAAGACATTTCTCGGTGTGGCTGAGAGGTTCACTGTAGCTCAGAGTTTTAGCAGCTTGTCAACAACTAGTTAAGTAGGTGGTAACCACAAAGGTTTTGGCTACAGCCTTCATTCTATAAAATGGGCTACCACTGGGCTCATTTCGGCTGTTGACAGAGTCATTGGGCTGTTTGCACCCAGCCGGCAGCACTCACCTCTCCTCTTAATGATGTTGTTTAAGTGTGGTTTGTCCATGAATGTCATTGTTCCAAAATCTTATGTTGTGCAAAGCATTGATTGCTAACTGAAAAACAAAGTAAACACTGTGTGTGTGTGTGTGTGGTGTGTGTGTGTGTTTGGGCGGGGCTGTGTGGGTGTCTGGGTGTGCATTGTGTGTGATTGTTGTGAGTGATGGCACCTCAGGCAGTTTTGTCTCACTCTGGGTTTAAACACACACACACACACACACACACACTCACTCACTCACACACACACAACCTGTCTTCTTTGTTGGCCCACTGAGGTAATCAGAGCATCTTTTCCAGCCTCTGGCGGTGCATTCATTGCACGAGCACTCAGTCACAAGGCAGTGATTCAGCAGAATGCCTCTGGCTCTCTCTTTCCTCTGAAGCGCCTTCTGTCAAACAGATCTGTGGATGGACACTGGTGAGGTGAGCTTCTGGTTTCCTGTGGTGTGGGGTTGCAGCTGTCTGTGTGCTGCACCAGCTGAGCCAGGCAAACACAAGGAGGAGGAGCTCAAGTGTCCGCGACACTCTGGAGGCCATGAGAGCTGCAGCCTACTAAATATTGACTGGGGCAACCAAACAATGGGAGAGAGGAATCTTTGCTATCCTACAGTCCCCACTCCCCCGCCCCCCTTTTACTGCTCATGTAGGAAAAAGAATCCTGGCCATCACTCTGCGTCAGGGTTCATGTCCCAGCGGTGCATTAATTCACATTTTGCTTCTGCACCATGGTCCCAGGAGTTGTTTGGATTGTAAGGCACAGGAGGTGGTATGTGCTTTGGGGGCACTCAGACTTTGTTAGCCCCCGTACGAGTGAATCAGACCCTGGAAAGCTTGCCAACAGATATGACTTCATAGCAGCAGGCGCCTCGTCCTTCAAGCTTCTGAAAGGACCTTATGTTTTAACAGATTGCTCTTTGCCAAGAAACAAAAGATGATTAGGGAGTGGTTCCAAATCCAGAATACTCACACACACACACACACACACACACACACACACAGAAATACGATTCCTCTTATTAGCATAGCAATAGGAAACCTGGTGCCTTTACTGACAACTTTAATACGTTACATTTGTCTTGGCTCTTTGCATGTGTGTAGATGGCAACGTTATTTCAGCCACAGACATTTTGAATAGTTAGTGGTTTTTCACATGTCACATGTCCTTGTCACTGATATTTACGATCATGGGCAAGTCAAGCGACTGCAGACTTCTGATGCTTAATGTTTGCCAGAGAACTTCACATATGTATGGTCACACTGTAGCCTCCACATTTCTAAGCGCTGTGCAGAGTCACTTGTCATCACATCCTTTTAGAAAGCTACACAGCTTTGAAAAATGACATCTGCTTTTTCCATGTCCACAGCGTCACTGATGCGGCTGGTCATCGGGTCGTAGCAGAGGAAAACTAAAGCAAGCGGTAAAACGTTGATTCTCAGTTGGACTAATGACAACCAGCCACCACACACTGTCTGCAGCGAACGTTGCGTGCTCGTACACACATATCAGGTTAGATATAGCTCGGGTGGTCACGTGTGTTCCCAGCTGCCCGACGGCTTCATGATGGGCTCATGTGAAAGGAAAGACAGCATTTGGCCTTACATCCGTCCCACCTTGAACATCTGAGACAGTGCAGTGAAAGCTTAGCATGCTGCAACTAATCTGTTGCAGGTGCCAGAGAGAATTATTTGAAAGGTCATTTTGCTAAGATATTACATGATGACTTCAAGAAAAAGCATGCGATTCACAGAAAATATGATGCCAAGAACCTGTTTTATTTTTTTAAGATATGAGATTGATATCATTCTGTAGAATTGCTTTTGTCATAGCATTCAGTAGCACAGTGTGATCATGGACAGTCTACAGCACTGGAGCTGTTTCTGGCAAGCACATAACCTCTTTGGCACACTCGCTTGATTTCTCCCTATAAATGTTTACAGTGGTATTTGTACAGCTTATTGGTCACTGACACCTAGCCTGCTGGTGGCAACAGCTGTGAAACAAATCAGCACTCACTGTGGACTTTCCACACCAGCAGCTTGAGACTGAAAAAAAGGCAGGGATGGCCTCATGCTGGCTTTTAAAATGATGTTTACTTCTGACCCGCGTACCGTAATCTCACAGCCAACACCTCGTCACATGCTGATGTGGTGCGAGAAAGGACCAAATTCATCTCATTGTGCACACAGAGGAGTTTGTTTAAATTCACAAGCAGGGCAAAAAGTTGGACTCGTAGCTTTTCTTATAAAACAATAGAAGGTCCAGCGACTTAGCTGCAATGTTGGTGTTGCACAGAACCTTTTATTGTTTCCGGTTTATTGTTCCCTGTCCCGCTAAGGTAACTTGGCCTTAAATGGTGCTTCCTCATAAATATTTCATAATTAATGAAATTGTGTCATTGTTGATTCTTAGTTTTCGATGCAAAAGGAAAAAAAAATCAATATTAACCATTCTTCTGTGTGTATCATGTTACATAAAGGGGCAGTTTGCTCATTCTTAAGTGTTATGCTGCAAACACCGCAAAGAAAAGTGGTGACAAAATTAATGTTGAAGTTAGTTCTTCGCCCGCTGTGATGTTTCTTTTTATGCTGCTTGGGGATCTGCTTTGTACAGTACATCTAGGAGAGCTTCTCTCTCGCCAAAATAGCTCCCTCTGCCACTGGGGAGTTAGAACATCGTCACACCCAGCAATTGTGTTGTGGTGATGGTGACCCAGAAAGAGGTTGCGTCCGTCCATGTGGCTTGTTGAAAACCCAAACCCAGATGTAGGATGAGACCTCAGACCAAAATTAGGAATGTACAGTAGAAGAGACATGCGCCATACTCTGATAATGCACTTCTCACAGGACTTGCTGCAACAGGGATTGGGCATTTATTTGCTGTAAAGTTGCTGTGAAGGAAGCTGTAAACAGGCCACAAAGTTTGCTTACTTACAGTAGCATTTCCCTCTTGGAAATATTTTGCATCCTCTCATAAGTCCTGTTATTGCGATTTATAATCCTTGAATTGTTCTTGTTGCTATTTATACCATGCATTCAGAAAAGCAGGAAACTTTTTGATTGCAATGAACATATTCTGTGTGCACAATACCATGGGAAGAGTTATTTCCTGCATTTTCAGAAGCTGAGAGCCTGAACAGGGTCAAACAACAGAAATTCCATCGAAACAACAGGACATAAGAGTCAAAACATAATTTCTTTACTCTTGGAGGTGGTCAAATAAAATTAAGTCTGTGTTTTCTTCCTGACTAACTGCTTTGAAATGGAACCTTTTCCAGTCATCCGTCTCTCAGTCTTATCATGTAACCGGGCTTTGTGCACTGTTGTCAAGTCATGTGCGAAGGATGCATCCCATTGGATTGGAGTGGATCAGAACTTTCTGAGAATCCAACTGGCTATCCATGCCGTTATGTTTTCTACCAGTGAAACTGACCTTTTCATTTTATCTGCAAATTCTTTTGCACTCTAGCAGTGGTCACTTTGCTACAAGCGTGAAAAGCCTCTGTGACCAACATTCATTTGGTCTCCGGGACCCAACTTTTGTGCTGCTGCACACACATCCTCAGTGAGTTGCACAACTTACTGGTTTGTTCACACCTCCTTTTCTGCTCTAGAAACTGCAGGGTTATCAGGCCGTGGCCTTGCTTTCAAATATTAAGTAGCAGAGGCAGTCTGAGGCTGAAGGATGGTTTACTAACCAGGTGCTTTATATGACACAGGCCCTCAGGCTCATTTATCCCTACATTATCTTGTCCTACCCCCTGTTGAGATTAAACAGCACCTTTATTCACTTCTCGCTTACATCTTGTAAAGATGTAATTTCAGATGCAGTACAGTGACTGACTTAATCAAAGGCAGGACATAACAAATGAGGTTGAATGCTGAGAAATTCAATGAAAGGTGAGAGAATCTATTGTCCGGGCTTCTTTGCTACCTAAATGGTATTTTTATAGTCTTAAAGATCCAGTGGAGAGAAAAATCCAAAGAAAGGGCAGCTTATCTTTCATGCTTGGACTGTTGCCCTCAAGAAACTTGGGATATTCATGAAGCATAATTGTGTGCAGATGTTAATTTTTAAACAGAGAAGTATCAGGTGCACCTCCTTTGGCCACTCTGCTCCTCTCGTCCTAATGAAATCTTTAGCTCGAGCAGAAAGAGAGAGAGAGATAGCAGCACAGCTTTGGGCTCAGCTGAATGGAAGAGCTGCACATGACTTGGCTCAATTGGCTCCCATCCAGCTTCTTGGCAGAGTTTCAGGAGTTAAACACAGACCCTCTAAGCCTCCTTTACAAGCTGGGTACCCTAAGCATGGAAAAACTGAGTTTTTGTGGCTGCCCTGAAGAGCCCACTTCAGAAAAGACGAATTTGGTGATTTTGTGAGTGGAGGGGAAAATAAGCCAGACCCCATTGTCCATACAAAAGATACATCATTTTCAAAATGCAAATAAAAAGCCCTTTCTATCCTGTGTTTCTAGAGAGACATTTTCTCAAAGTGACTGACTTGTAAAGTGAAGATAACTGATGTGCCATGACCCTCCTTAGTCTGGACATTTATGTGGCTCCAATGAGATTACACATGAAACAAGAATGCATGTTGAAAAAAACAGTCCTTATTTTCTACAGCATATTTCTGTGCCAAATATGTGGCATTTTAATCAAACCGCCTGAGAAATGATTGAACTTTACAGCATAAATAAAGAGTTTTTCCAAAGTGTTCACATGCATGGTGTACAGGAATGCTTGTTTGACATATTTATTTATAGCAAGTAATAGCCCCGTAGTCTGAGCAGGGAGACACAAGGACATATCTAAACACAAACCAAGGCCTGCCAAGTCACGAGTTGTGAGATTAATTTCAAAGAGACGGCAGTGCAGCGCAGAAGCCAAAGACCCAATTCTGGTAATCACCCTGCCCCCCCTGCCTCCCCTCCTCTTCCAGAGACTCCAGACACTCATGCTGTGTCAGGCTCTTTGAACATCAGTCTCTAGAAGCTCATGTCCTTGTTACGTCTCAGTGGCTTTCGCTGCAGTGGCTGTGTACTTACACGCCCGTCAGCAAAGTTATGGTGACTTGTTAAATCATGTTTTCCAATGTATTCTCAAGTATGGAAGTTGATTTGCCTTTCAGCAGCAGTTGGGCCGTAGTCGGCGGGCAGCATTCTTTTCTGGTTCAGTGCGTCTGGCCCTCTGCACCATGGCGGGTTTCCTTGTCAGATAAATATAACCAGGGTCATCCACTGGCACCGTCGCTTCGGCCAGTTGGGGCATGGCAAAGTCCCCACAATAACTCTGTACTTATGGTACAGCTAAGCCAAGGGGAGGGCGGGGGGCTGATGGCTTCTTTCTGTGGCCTCAAAGAACCTCTGACTGGGGGTCCAGGCTTAAGAGGCTGAGCCCCAAAGATAGGCGGATGTGGGGGGTTGGGTGATGGCTGGTAGGGGGGTTAGGTAAAGGATAAAGGACCTCAACCTGTGAACATGCCATCAAGAGGGACTTCAAGATCTCCGAGACTACAGTGCCACCTTGGGGAGCTGAACTGGGTCAAAGACAAAGTGCATAAAATGTGACAGAAATGTGCAAGTATTTATACGAGTCCACAGAGCAACTGGATTTTCCTTAGCTTGACATTTGAATCAGTTTTAATGTTGGACTTGTCGCACCAAAGTTACGACACTCAGAGGCCTTAGTCTCTGTCGAAGTTTAGCAGCCCAGATAACGCTTTAGCAAATTTTCCAGGCACAGTGTAGGCAGCCACGCAACATGTGATGCAGTTTCCCCAACTTGTAGAGGTTCACAGGTATGTGCTGCCTGGTAGCTGTGTATCTGTATTTATGTGTAACTTTAAGATCAACTTATGTCACTGGTATGTTAATGACATTAAAAGACAGTGGAGGAGTTTTTGCTTGTAGAATGGATACTTTTCTATAACTGTTATGAGTGGGGAAGACAGGTTGGAGCGTGGGGTTGGAGCGTGGGGTTGGGTGGGAAAAGTTCAAACTGGTGTTTGGTTGTAGGAGTTCATCAGCTGTTGATCAGAGCTCCAGCCACCCCTCCTTTATAAACAAATGGGAAGCAACAGTTGGCGGCACAAACTCTGGGAAAGCACCTGGTATTGTACTTATGTGGGAAAGACTAACAAGCCACAGATCATGTATGTTTTATGCGCATCGCAAATAAAGACACCTGATACTGAATTGTTACCTTTTTATTTTTAGGGTTTATAAAATATTGCAAACATACATCATATCTCTACATTTCAATGACTTGTCACATGATTACAGCTCTATGACTTTTCAGAGACATTTTACATTTTTCAGGAGTTTGAATAATAACATATTGCAGGGCGTAAGTTTTGTCTCCCCTTCCAGCAGGGAGAGTTATTACACAAAGTCTGTTAATGCATGCTAAAAATGTATGCCATTAATGTGTTTTGAGCAGGAGTTGGTGGAGACTAAAACAGAGCTAAAATGACAGCGAATATTTGACTCGCACTGGCTGCAAAGACAGAAACGTGACTCCAAACACAAACATCTTTTAGTTTCCAGCAGATGGCAGGCACAACTTGTCAGCCAGCATGAAAACCTCACATTATCTTTTTTTCTATAATGAATAATCTGCCACACATCGGCAATATCAGTGCACTAATGTGAAACTGCGACTTGGTTTAGAAAAGTGACATTAATTGACCATGTTTTATTTGCTCTGGTTCAGATCGTGAATCTCATGAGGATGCCATAACCACAGAGATTACAGAGGAGCTGCAGCCAGCTAAAGTGCCACTGCTTCCCAAAGACATTGTGAACACTAAAAAAGTCCACGCAATACGCAAGGAGCAGAAGAGGAAGCTCGGCAAGCAGCGCTCCATAGGCTCCCCCATGGACTACTCCCCTCTGCCCATTGACAAGCATGAGCCTGAATTTGTAAGTATTCATTGCTGGCTTAATCCTACATTATTTTTAGATATGTTTGGAATTTAAACATTTCTGACTTTGGTGACTCACGATGCCTGCATCTAAAAGACAGCAACGCAATGACCTAAGTTCTCAATTAAGTCAGGTTGTGACTCAGTTCTTCTGCATGGCCTTCGAACAGCCTCTCAACACAGGATGACCTGTGCTTTATTTGCTCAAAGGGTCCATGCAGGAGAAAACTGGATGGGATCATTCAGGGAATGAAAGACACATCTCGTGTAATGGCTTTGTCTTTGTACCTTCCCAACTGTGACAGAAAAGGATTCTTCAAGCGCAAGCAGGTGAGTTTTTAGGAGACACTTTACACTTTGCATTAACGAAGCCCTTCTGACTTTGCATTGATGTCTTATATTCAGACTTGTTTTCTCTTTTTCACACCATGCCAAGTTTACTGTTGGTCACATCATAATTTGAAAAGGCCACACTTTGGTGGATTCACAATCTGCAAGACTCTTTTGTGTTGAGTTCACCTTTGACATCATTTTTATTTAACTTAAACTTATTTAACCTAAAAATGGCTCCACAAGAAGGAAGAGTAGTTTGCTGATAACCATGAGATGGAGTAGATGATACAAATACGCCTTTTGAATAAACTTAATAAACTCTTTTCTGTCCCGCAGTGCAAGCCATCTCGTGGACGCAAACGGGGCATCTGCTGGTGTGTGGACAAGTATGGAGTTCAGCTTCCTGGCACGGACTACAGCGGAGGGGACATTCAATGCAAAGACCTGGAAAGCAGCAACAACAATGAGTGATAAAGGGGCGGATCACCCTCGACCCCGCACCCCCCACCCCCTAACCACCACGTGACCCAGGGCCCACGCCTCCTCTCTGAATCACACCTGTATGCTCTGCTCTCCGTTCACTTCAAGAGTTTTGTTTTTTCAAATTGAAAACAAAAAACAACAGGCTGATAAAAAAGACACCTGTATATTTTTTTTCTTTTCTGTTGTTGACCAAGCACTCACCTCCGAATGAGGGGAAAACTCCCAGAAGATTTACTCGATCCCTTGACTGTTGCTCATGGGACCCCTTCTATGAGGCAGGTCCACTGGCTGCAGATCCATGAAAATATGTGCACTCAATGGATATATTTTTATAGAAGCTGGGGGTTTCAATGCAACACCTTGTATGATGTAAAATTAACACAAAATCATTGTGAAGAAAAAAAAAGTATCAGGCACATTGATTGAAAACAGATCAGTTTTAGACTGTGGCACATGACACCACTGTGGAACTGATGATTGGCAGTAATTTGGTTTTTTTGTCTGTTTTCCAAAAGAAAAAAAAAAGAAACAATAGATAGGGATATGCTGTAACAGTTGACTCTATCTGGGTATGTGGTTCTGTCAGAGCACTTATGAATAGGGGAACCTGCTAAGATATGTGTAACTTCACAAAATGATGCGTGCATGAATGCGTGTATGTGTACAGTGCAAGCGTGTGGTATGTATCAGAGTGCTTTGGTGTATGATGGAGTGAGCCAATAGCAAAAACAGAATGTCCTTTTTTTCTTCCTCTTTTGTTTGATTTTGTCACATTAAGTTTTGCTAGCGCTTGAAGTGGTCTTGAGACTGGCCTTCTCTATAACTGATGTAATGTCTCGAGACAGCGTCTAGCGTCTGGAAACAAAAGAGTAAGCAGATCGTCACAGATGAACCTATATAAGTGGCTCTTCGACAATGAAGCTAGCCTGATATGCCAACTGTGCCTACTTTAAACAGACACTGCCATGCAGGGCGACACAGAGCTTAGAGAGCGCTGACTCTACCGACGAAATAAAGTGTTTTCAGCTTAAGCGATGGGACTCAAGTTTGACTTTGATCTTTGGAGTTGAGTGCGTAATCAAACTTGCCAGTCAGGCCAGTTGCTCCTCTGATTCAGTTGTGTGAAGTGTAGTTTTGTATGGTTTTGTTTGTGCTGTTTTCTTTGCCTTCAGTGAAGTAAAGACCGCCCACTTTTGAGCCATGTTCTTTTATCAAGTGGTTTCCCCTCAGTACTGCTACTACAGTGTAACCATGGTGTATTACATTACTTTTAAATATAGTTATTGAATGTTGTTTTTTTTTCCTGTAGAAACATAGTATGACAACAATGTAATTGTGCTTGGGAAAAAAAAAAATTTAGCCTGTAAAGAATTTGAATAGGTCCTCGTAGCCTGTCAGGAGAGTGACCCAGAGTCAACTGACGACAGGGCAGTCAAAGAAGCTAAACCTCTGAAACCCTACTGCTCACTTGCCTCCATACAAAGATCATCTATCGACATCTAAAGGGAGCATGATCAAAACAAAAATCTTACAAGGTTATAACAGGGTTGCTTAGTTCTCTCTCTCTCTCTCTCTCTCTCTCTCTTGGTGTGCAAGTCACAGTGCCTTCCTACATGCAAATACATTTAAAAAGTGACATGAAAGTGACACGGGGCTATTTCCTATTGCAAACAGCCCCCTCAGCTGGGCCTGACAATTCATACAATGATCAAGAGGTCTCGGTTTAGTTATTTTTAAGAGAAGAACGGTGAATGGTATGCTCGGTAAATGGCATCAGAAATCCATTTTTAATCTCCGCCTGTACCTCGGGGCAATTCTGGACAAGAATGATGAGTGAGGAGCTGCTGCGTAACTGCAGTTAGTTACAGCTCCCTCCTCTTGTTCTTTGACAACCAATAAGCTACGATTCTTGCTTTTCATGTGAATGCCAATGTATATGATTGCCAGAGAGGGGAAGCCAAAGGATGTTTGGAGGTAAATCAACTATTTCCTTCACTGCAGCAAAAGAGAAACGATATGTGCATCCTAAATGGCTTCCAGTTGTGAATATATTATCAAGGCTCCTTGCCCCACTTCCAACACCAATCCCCCACTACCACTTTTGAAAAAAAGCAGCTTGCACTTATTTCATTTACTTACTATTGATATTGACACACAACGACGTCCTAAGATGTGGTATCATGAAGTTAGTGGAACAAAAAAACAAAAAAACAAAAACAAAACAAAAAACAAACAAAAAAAATAAACAGCCACAAAAGCTAAATGTTGTGTTATCTTGTGCTTACCTTTTAAAGGTGGTGCTTTGAGGTAATATATGTCGACAGGGGCTGTGCAGCCCATGCCTGGGACCTCCAATACAGCAACATCTTTTAGGGAAAGTAGATTGCAAACAGTACGCAGCTAGAGATGTTCTCATGGCCAATAGATGGAGATGAGAGTTGAGATAGAAAGGGGGGAAAAAGAGACGAAGGAGAAAGGAAAGACGAAGAGCGAGCGCCATGGACAGTGGTCACATTAAGGGCCCAGCCACTTCCCCGATATGGGGTCACCAATTGCATGACATTAGATACAGTTAGCAAGACAGTTACCAGGAGACATGGAAATCTGGGGAATGCAATACTGGAACCAGGAGTGTGGAGATGATTTTATACTCATAAGTCAAAAAAAAAACAACAGTATTTTTGACATCTGGGATCATTCACCATCTGGATCAATCAAGTGTGTGAATACTTAAGTGTTCCAAGTTGCAGGACTGCAGGCTTTCTGCTAGTGTGAGCGATGTCCTGTTCCCACACTTGTTTGCGAGTAGTAACTTCCTCAGGTTTCACATCCCCTACTTGGTTTAAACTCATATTCACATTTCATACTTCAGTAGTACAGTAACTACAGTACAGCTTGTTTTCTGAGTACATAACACTTTCTGGATGTAATGAGACAACACAATTGGTTTTCATAATTTGGTGTTCACTAGCTTGTGAAAATAGACCCATCGGTGGCAGGAGGATAGTGGGAAATAAAATGGTCAGTATTTGGAACAACATAAGACGAATTTAAAAAAAAGACAAAAAATCTCAAATTATTAAAGTGAATATCACTGTGTAATATTTATTCAACTTGTAATTTATGTACTCTTTTAACCTTTGTCTTTTTTTTTTGTTATGACAAAGCATTTATTTAAATAAAGTTATGTATTCATTTAAGCACTCTGGTGAGGTTTTCATTTCGCATAAGTAGCCGCTAATTTGGCTCGAAAACTACAGTTTGAAGTGGAATCATCCTGATAAGTAAGCACTGACTAATCTCTGAGGCACGAGCGGATAAACCTCTTAGACATAAGTCTGAGACACTCAGGCTAGCCCACAAGGATCTCAGGCAGC
The DNA here is from genome assembly GCF_020382885.2 of Scatophagus argus. Classification (NCBI taxonomy): domain Eukaryota; kingdom Metazoa; phylum Chordata; class Actinopteri; family Scatophagidae; genus Scatophagus; species Scatophagus argus. Next base: position 20,532,558 of record NC_058503.1, on the reverse strand, counting down.
ATGCAGGATGTGACTTTATAAAGCCTCGCCCAAGGGCAAGTCACCTGGTTTTCAACACCATAGTCAAAAGAGATTGCACAGGAACAAGGAAGTCATTTAACATGAGTTTGAACTTCAAGGGGGGGATAACATCAAGTGGGACCAGCTTACTATACAAATGACTGGGAAGAAGGGATTTGTAGCCTGGAGGAGCCTTCATGATGTTATGGGAAACCTACCTTTATTACGATTTGAAGGCAGAATGGACTCCCTGGAGACTTGCCAATCCACAAAGATACACACATGCGGCTCAACATAAGTGCATATAAAGACACCAGGTGTGGACAGAAGGTGCAAGGCTAATTCTAATGTGAAGCCGTTCTGAAGTTCACACTCACACAGCCACACATTTGTCCCAGTGCTCCTTATGAGAAACATTATGAAGCGGGATCTGTTGGTCAGGCAAAGATTTAATGCACAAATCAAGGGCAATGATATTAGCAGTTTCTGTGGCATGCACAGACACTCTGATAAGATTAAAATATTAAAACGATCTAAGGATCTGCACACCTCCTCAGAGGGGTGTCTGGTCATTTTTATTTCCTCATGGACTCCAGGACGTGACAGAATGGGATGAAGATTTTTGGGGACCACCAAAATCTTTCCCTGGGGACCTCAAGACTTTGACCAACTCCAGATGTGGGTGACTTGAAGCAGGGCATGAGAGGGTGGAGGGCCCAGCAGTTCCTGTACAGCAAGCAGATCAAGGCAGCCGTGAAGGTTGTTGTGGTGTGTGTGTGTGTGTGTGTGTGTGTGTGTGTGTGTGTGTGTGTGTGCGTGTGCGCGCGTGTGCATGTGCGTGCGTGCATGCATGCATGCATGCATGTAGCGGGGAGGGCACAGACTTTGACTTCAGGGAGGAGGAAACATGTGTAGAAGATTTGATTTGTGAGGCAGTGAACATGACAATTACTATTTGCCTTCAAAGAAACTGACAACTGCACTTAGGACTTCAAAGCGTTTATGCCCCTTTTATTACATAATTAGGCCAACAACATTGGATGGCTACATCTAACATCAACGCACGCACCTCACTCCATTCGAAACCCAGTCGAACTGCTGTGCCAAGCACTTCTGTGCCTCTCAGACCTCTAAGTGCTGCACAAAGGCATTCCTGTGCGTGCATTAATGTGATTAAACAGATGATCAGTGCTATGAAATCACATGCAATCACCCTGGAGATGCTTTCACTTGCTTGGGCTCATATCATTAAATGTGACTTTCAGAAACAATGATGTGGCATTTAAAGACATAAGTGTACAAATGGCATGCAGATGTTTACACTGCATAATTGGGATCTTGGCAAATCACTGCTTGTGCTCTTGTATAATGCTATCTCTTAAAGAGGTAATGGTGGTTCTTTTCATCACCAGGATGGAGATGAAAGGAGATTTGAAAGAATGTACAGCGGTTGGAAGTAAATCACATGACTTAGCGGTGGAATCCTCCAATGCCGGTGGTAGACGACAGCAGACAAGTGTCTGCTAGTTTTCATCCAAGCCCTTTCATCAAAGATGGACTTAGACCCGGAATCCCAAATGGAGGGTTCTTCAGCGTGGATCGGATGTGACTGTGAGAACCACAACTGCATGTTAAGTAAACCAACTTTAAGATTAAGATTTGACATCCTACCAACCATAAAAGGAGCATTTTAAGGCACAGTTATAATGTGACTGCTCCGGCTATGATACGTTTTAGTCTCTCATGCAAGGGAACAGACTGTAGTTCTGTATTTCACCAATGGGCTAGTAAAAAATAACTTAATAACTAAAATAGCTCTGACTGGGCCAGAGACACAAGTGGACAGAGAGGCTGAAAACAAACCCCCAGGTTAAAGCTATTATTTGGAAGAGAATCCAAAGGCAAATGGTAAAATTACAAACCAAATTGTCGTAAGCATCCACCACAGATTACAGACTGACTTCCTGATTCAACTTTGAGCAACCTTTTTTGCCATACTTGTGATGGTTTTTGGCCCATCTGTATTTTTTTATTTTTTTAGTGAGTGCAGTGCGCTCAGAGATCTCCAGCAATCTATCTGGTGAATAAAATGCTATGTAAACTGAGAGAACCGATGGCCAGAGCTGCTACCCAAGCAATAATAAAGTTTTCCCTCTCCGAGATTGAGGTTTTTAGCTTTGAATCTATTTTGAAAATGCCACGGACGTAGGCTGGAAACACATACTGGCTCAAGGATATCAGCTTGTTCAGTATATTCTTCTTTTTGTGCCCTGCTGCATAGTGCAAATATACAAGTATGTCACATCTGTGTAGATTCCCAGCTATGTTGCTCTCTGACAATAAGAGAGCTGAAGTCTTCATCTACCTCTGGGTTTGCTTGTGCTCCACAGGCCTACTTTACACAATAGATTAGCGCCCACGTTTTTTTTTTTCTTTTAAAATCAGTCTTTCGAAAGCTAAAAGATAATACATCCATATTCGAAGATAAATATCTCTACTGTTGCACTTCCTGCTAACATTGGAACACCTTGTCATTTTAACGAAGATAAAACAACAATTATTTTGTTAACATTCAACAAGTACAGCTTCCGTGGATCTTAGACGCAGACCCACCATCAACATATCAAGGGAAGTTGCTGAATGCTAACAAAAGAAATAGTAGCCTGAAAGTAGGGCAGATCTTCGGCTCTCTAGGCCAATACACGCACATGTACTTTTGCACATACACACACAGAGACAATCACGCAAGCACACACATAACCCCCCACCACACACACACACACTCTTATTCCCACTGCTAAACTGCCGTCCTCAGCCCATTGTGCCTGATCTATCAAACTCAAAACAAAAGACACTTGTTTTGATTTGTTTTCAGAAAAGGCCAGCTTCAAACTACCATTTGAAGTGTTGAAGAACCCGAGGACGCCCGGGATCCATGTGTGACACCAAGCCAAGCTGTCAAATTTTGTAAAGCAAGTTCCCTGCCAAATCCCAGCATTAATAAGGCAAAATAAAAAGAAATCAGAAGGACAAAAAACCGAACAAAGCTGTAAAGCTGTAGCTGAAAGAGTGCTTTGGGACAAGCGCTCAGCTAACTGGCACACTGGCACATGTATAAGGTTACAAGGCCAAAGCCAGTCAGGAGTGGTCTCATATGATACACATTTGGCCAGAACTTCAAAGACGTGTTTCTTTACACCCAAGTCTGGAATCATTTTGACCACTAATCAATGGTGACTTTTGTTTGGGGGCTTTTTCAAGTGTTTGCAATATCAGCCATACATAAAATGTACTTAGGGTGTGCAACATATTGAAAGCTTTACATATGTCGTAACTGTTGCATCATTCTAATCAGCCCTCCCTTCTGAATGGGTGAAGTGATCCCCTCCTGGTGCAACTATACAATAAAAGACGGGAAACAAACTCCACAGTCCTTCTGTGCAGCTCAAACTTAAAGGCTTCTTTTTGATAGCCAAACCAAGTGTGTATCTTTGTTCTGTCAGTGTGTCTGCTAAGGTCGCTGCTGTTGTTTCCTTGCAACAAACCTGCATGTGACTACAAAGAAATACTGTCCATGGAAAGACAGAGGGAATCTGGAACTAAGAAGACTTTACATTTGAAACAAATCCACTTGATTTGAGTGACTGCTGAAGTCTTTATGTGTTTTTCTTCACACAACTAAACAGCGTAGTGTTGCTTGGAAGCTCACTGGGATTTATGAGTATGAATGTCAGCATCGCTTTAACTTAACAAGGACCTGTTGACCTGCCAGAAGGTTATGAAACTACTGCTCTCAGTCACAGGCAGCCATTCCAGACACTGTAGCAGCAACAAAAATATGTAACACAACTTTCTGATTATGCTGCTTCTGCTGAATAATCAGTTTACTCTGTGTTTTTACTTAAGTTGGATGGATTACACATACATTTTTGAGAATGTCATCCATCACTCCAAATGATGAGCTCAGCAGTCCAAGGACAGTGACGGGGGATTGCTCATAGCTCATCACATACAGCCTGTAAAAGCGAGACAATACTGTGCAAAGTGAGACTCATTTCCAGAATGGTCCCGTTTTGTCAAGGGCATTCACTGTCATTAATGGCATCCCTTCATCCCTCTGTTAAGGCCTCTCGTCGGTCACCTCTCTTTAGACACAGCAGTCTAAAGACAGCAGCACAAATATGTGTGTGCGTGAATGTGTGTGTGTCCCTGTGTGCACTTGCGTTCTTGGGTCGGTTTATTCATAGACACCTTTACCCACTTAGTATCCCATTTGTCAATGTCAGTCCCCCGTCCTAATCCCTCCTCATGTCAACACTTCATTAGTAACCCCAGCAACACACACACACACACACACACACACACATGCAGAGCTATAGGAATATTGATGCCACACAGCAGCAAAGTGCATTTTTTCTTAGTGACACTTTTTGGAGTTGAAAAGTGTTCATAGGAAAACTGCTGACAAACGACAACAGTTCAAACTGATGGGTGTGGATTCAAAGAAACACTTGGATGGTGCGAGGTTTTCACTTTTAGAGCTGACATGACACTTAATGCCAAGTGTCATAAACAGAACAAACATCAGACTCTTTTTCAGTCACCGTCAGAGCAAAACAGAATTTAATTAATTTACAGCTAACAATGTAGGAAGCAAACTTGGTGCATCTACAGGGAATTTGTACAAGATATAATCGATAATTAGCAGTAAGATGGTGATAAAAATGTTGATTTTGAAGTATTAATTCAGGAAAAGAAGTTGGCACTGAAATGGGTTATAGACTGTGCATACATGTGTTTGATATGTAAAATGATTTCAAGAAGCACCTCAACTCAAATAAAGTTTAAGTATAGAACAGTGGCAGTCCAGCCCCATCATTAGCATAGCATCACATATCATAAAATTACAGAAAATTTTATCTGAAATTGATGCCAGTTTATTTACACGTGATGTGGTATTACAAATTACATTAACAGTTTTTATCTGTTGGTTTATGTAACAGTGGCAGCTCATCGCTCTCATCAGCTTTGCTTCCAGCAGCGGCAGGCAGCTGGTCCAACTGAACAGCTCTGGCACAGCAACTGTATGCTCGCTGCACAGCACCAAACAGCAGACTGGCAGAGTTCAATGAACAAAGCAGGGCATTTAGAACTGAAGAGCCAGATGATTTCTCTCAGGACTTGGTGACGATCTAAAGAGAGCAAATACTGGACTTGTTTTCATCGGAGGGTCAAAAAGACAACTCCAAATGAATGCTAATGTTGCTCCATGCCTGCTGGACTGAGCAGGCGTTGGCTGACGAAGTGGCCACAAGAGGCTTCTCAATTTGTGCCTGCTTGTCCTCCGTCCTCCTTCCTCCTGCCTGTGACAGAAATGCCAGCGTGAAGGATGTCTCAGTTCCTGAAACGCTTCTCGAGGAGCTATGAGCGAGGACGCACAGGTGTGTCGTTAGCTGAAGTCTTTTCAGCACCCATGAGGGGTGACACAACTGAAATACACAAAACATGGCTGGAGTAGAACTTTACAAATATTCCTATTGTATTCACAAGTTATATTGATTATTTAAGATAATCAAATGTGTGATTGAACATTTCACTTTGATGCTACTTATACTACATTATGCCACAATGTGAATTAAATTAAAAGTGAAATAAGAGCTGTCCCAAACACTGACAGACATTCAAAATACAGCAGAAGGCTGTAACAAAACAATGGACAGATGATGCAGCTGTGCCACACGTCGCTTTAAAACGACGGCTTTGAAGCATGGAGGTCTCATTTTGTTAAATCTTTTCTTGACCCCTCTCTCCATGTGTCCACACCATCTCAGGTGGGAGGGACTAAGACGAGGAGCAGAGGCGAGAGGAGGAACCGTGGATGTACAAAGTGGGAAATGAGGGAAATGTGATTCGAACTTCTGCTGCCTCTGAGTGGCCAAACCAATCAGTCACTGCAACTTTAAAGGAGGCTGCCAATATCATATAAAATATATATTTAATTGTAAATTTATAAAATGAAGACAAAGCCTTCAAATACAGACACTTGCTTGCGTGTAGATTGAAAACCTTCATAATGGAAAAATTTTGAATTTTTAGGAAAACTCTGCCCTGCCATAAGGTGTGCTGGGCTGTGCTAGCGAGTCGCTGCTGCAGTGGGCATCACTCTGAGCTCCTCCTGGAACTGGTTACAGTTTGGATCCCCTCTGACTTTAGGAGTCGCTGGAATCTGGACCCCCGTTAAGGGGTTAACGCACCAGCACTCGCCCCGCTGGCCGTGGGTGGACATGTTGCACTGGAGAGAGGGAAGAAAAACACAAACTAGACAAGTTGGAAAACACTGGAAAAGAGAGGGAGGGGTAAAGATGCACAGTGGGAAGTACGGGGTGCGTTAATGAAGCATGGTGTACGGTGGCTTGAGATGTGTGTGTGTGTGTGTGTGTGTGTGTGTGTGTGTGTGTGTGTGTGTGTGTGTGTGTGTGTGCACGCATGTGTACTTGTGGATCAGTGGATTTGGCCATTGGACGAGACTGAGGGCTATGGTCCGGGTGGGACAACACTTACCCAATAACAACCCATCCTCAGGTCATGCCCCCCACTCGCAACTCACAGCTCATCCACAGCTACACGCACACACACACACACAGGCAGCCCCCTGCCCCCCCCCCCCTCCCAACAGCAGAGCCCCCCCCCCCCAACTCAGCTCAGAAATGAGGTCATAATTGAAGTGGACACAGTTTACGCCGAGCACGCGGGGCGGCCGTGGAGGGGACAGCGAAAAGAATGAAGAGCAGGGGGGAAAGAAAAGACTTTCCATTTTCTTCCTCCGATGAGAAAGAACAAAAAAAGTGACAGTTACAGTAATTACCCCGCGACAAGGAGGGACAACTCCAAAAGGGAGCCAAGTGTAGAGGAGGTACAGTGTTCCTCCCTGGGAACCAAGGACTCCAGTCCGAAACAATGCTGTTGTTTGTGACCAGTGATGAAAATTGGCTGAGTGGTTGAGAGCCCTGCTTTAGGAAACTGTGGCACCTATTCAAATCTTCTTTTCTGCTCTACTATTCTCGTACGAAAACACTGGATATGTGACCTTGTTTGTCCTCCTCTGTCTGATTTCTATGGAAGAGCATAATTCAAATTCAAGCCCCCAGTCGGAAGCACAGTTTGACAGTTTAACAAAAGTCTTCCCATGAAGTACGCCAAACAGTTTTATTGCCTTGTAACCTTGAGCTCAGAAGCTGTTGCCTCATTCATGATGACAACATCTCCACGCGCATGTGTGTGTGTGTGTGTGTGTATGTGTTTGTTTGTTTCTGTGTGTGTGTGTAAGAGCAGCATGTTAAGAAGAGGAGGGTGTGTGTGAGGAGAAGATTGTGTGCGTGTGTGTGAGCTTGTAGAACAGACAGGAAATTCAAGGGGGAACTAAAACTGATGTGCATGAGTGTGTGTTAGAGAAGCAGAATAATTTTCAGAATATAAAAGAGGGGAAAAGCATCAAAGAAAAACAGATCAGTTTGCACCAAACTACATGTGACACGTGTTGGCAAAATGATCTTCACTGATCCTATTACTGGACCAGACATCAATATCATGTCAACATTATGATACAAGACAAGCTATTAGCTAGTAAATCTAATTGTGTCAATATATTGATATTTTTATTAATACTGATGACCGCAGAGGCTGCCTGACATGCTGTACCTGGTTTCCATGGAAACTGTGGGATTTTGATTTGCATTTAAAAAAAATACATGTTTGAATGACGCATGATCAACACCGTGCATCTGTAGTCAGGGCAGATGAAGTATAAGCAAGGATTGGCAAAAACAACAGCGCTTTGTTGTTTCTTTGGTGTATTTACGCTAGTCAAGTCAGTTTTATTTATCCGGTGTCAAATAAACAAAAAAATTCCACAAGCCCTAAGAAAAAAAAAATCACGTTTGATTTTTGTTCTCTATTTTAGTACCTGACCCAGTCTGGGAAGTGATATACACAGGACACTGCATGCACACCGTAGCACTTTTTACACAGACTGGATAGCAGATAGCAGAGGATATGAGCGCTCTTTAATTGTAAAAGATAAATGAACAGGCGACATTTTGACCCAAATGGACGTGGCCGATTAGCCATCCAGAAGGCCCTGGGGTTAAACTAAGCTTCTGGAACCCTATTAGTCCCCGTTCTTGCCTTAAAACTAGATTTAAACACAGGGACCTTCTTCAATACAAATACCTCAAGATGTGGTAATAAAGAGTGGAGCTTTTGGCACCCCTGCGGAGTTTGGGATCCTGGAGAAGTTGCCTGGTTTGTGTGCAGGTTTTCATCAGACAAATGACTGAAGGCAAAGCATTTCGGCACAAAACTGTTGACATTTTGTGGACCATGACAGTCCTGTAGCTGCTCATTATGAAAATGCTTGGCATAATGTAAGCGCACTAAACGCTGGTACTGAGGAGGCAGTGGGGATAAATTATGTGAGGTCTGCTCAAACCGGCTTCTGGTCTGGGTTTGTTTCCTGAAGACCACCTTGGTCTCCTGATATTCCCAGTATGGGTTATGATATAAAGTCATTCTTGTAAACCCTTCTTCTTTCAACTCATGTTCCTACGAGACATAAATTGTTTGCTGTTTGCAATATTTTGGATGTTTTTATTTGTTGAAATATTTTCCAGTCTGGTCTGGCTGCACTGCTTACATTTCCTGGATTTTGGGTGATTTTTTTCTTCTTTTATGATCTTGTCTTCCAGTGTGCTTTGTCTGCTGATTCTTACAGCTGCATCTTGTTTGATATTTAAAACATATTTAAATATTTGTTTTAATCATGACATCTACAACAATTTATTCTGAAAGGTTTTACCTAAAATGTGTTGCTGGATTTACTGGAAATTATTTGGTATGTTATGCACCTTTGCCATGTTTAAAATGTGTTCCTGATGAAGCTGTCATGTTCAGTCTAATAAAGGTTGTTCACATGGAGATTAATTAGCGTATGTGTGTCACAGATGGGGTCACTATGAATTCAACCAGCCACAATGTTCTCACTCGGTGAACACAGTGTATGTTAAAGGTAAAACGGTGAGACGTGATGCGACGTTGTGATGCGATGCGTCGCGCCCGTGGCTCACCTGTTTCAGGTTGTACAGTCCATGTCTGTCACAGTTTGGAAATTTGAGCCCGTACAGGTTCTCCAACGGGCCTCTGTTGTCGTCGGAGGTCATTTTTGAGATCTCCTCCAAGACCTTGTCCAGTTCCTGCTGACAGGGGCTCTGAGAGGACAAAGAGGGAGATCATCATTAAGCACCAGTAATAATGATGACAATAACTCTGTGGCACTTATCAAAGCACACATGCAAATACATTTGCAGAAAAAAAAACTAGAAAAAATGATCAGAAGACAAGTTTGGTGCACAGAAATGTGTTCTGTTCAGGAAAATAATGGAGAAATGAAATACCTCTGTTTGTCTTGTAAAAATGTCAGAAACGCACACATTTATGGCTAACATGTTTATGAGGTGCAGTTAGGCAAGCAGAAAGTTCAGCCAATATTATTGATGTGACTCTGGTGGAGTGGAACATGAGTGGCTAGACTGTTTAAGTCAGCAGGTGGCCATGGCCACACACACAGACACACACACACACACACACACACACACACACACACTCACTTTAACATGACACACACACAGTGAGTGTATCGGGCTGCCAGAGGGATCAAAGGGGTCCAGTCTTATGATTAGTTGGCTGAAGATGAGAGGGAAGGGCAGGCGGAGGCACAGTCTGCCACAAACCTTATCAGACATCTGAACATATGGATGAAAAGTACTCTTTTTTCGCTCTCTGGCTCTCGCTTTTGCACTTGCTCTTTCAGTCTTTGACCTCTCTCTCGCTCTTTCTCATGATGAAGACACACATAACCCACACCTGAGGGCCTGTAGATGACCCTCATACCACCGATATGCTGTAGGAGATTTAAGACAGATGAAGAGCAGAACAGAGAAATCCAGATTATAATGAAGTGTGCCCTTTCAGCGCCGCAGGCTTTACCTTGGATTTATCATTTCCAAAAAATTCATAAAATTAATCTTTAAGGTTAAGGTTGTGGGATTGAAGGCCCCCAGGTACAGAAAATGGATGGATGTATGGATGGGTTGATGGGTCAGGGATTCGGGTGTTGTGTTATTAGTGGCTAACTTAGCATCGAGCTGCTAGCCTCAATCAGAGATAAGAAACGCGCAACAAGTCCGCTAAGATCACTTTTTTTCTAACTCCACCCTTTAATTTCTTTTCATTTTTCACGTTTTATTAACTTACACTTTATTAATATGAAAATATTTTCTCTACAATTTGCTTCCCATGCAACTGAAAATGTTTCCGTTTGTCACGTCTTTAAATTTATCAACAAATTTACTATCAAAAAGTTTCTAATGACGCCAAACATGGAGAAAAAAAAAAAACATAAGGGAACATCAAGACAACTGGATTCACCTGAAAACAATAATATGAATGTGACACAAAAGGGACTTTAACTGAGTATATATCAGTGGCATAAAGGTAACAAATCTGACAGCGAAGGATTGATTATGAATTATTTGACCTCATATGACCACCCACAACGAAGTGCGTCCATGCTTGACACCAGCTGTCTGAAGTGCCCCCACTCCTCCCAGCTGCACAACTTCTTTTACGGCATTCTCTCTTTTGTTCCTCCTAATGATCTTGACAGTTGTGTTGTACCCTCCCGCTTATAATTTTTTGTTTTATTTTGTTTTTCGACAGGCCAGTGCGTTAAGTGAGGGAGAAAATGAGCAAATAATCGTTTGGTGAGACACACATGTGCCTCCACATGCGTAGCCCAGGGCCCAAGCTCATTTGCATGAAACAGAAAGAATATCTGTGTTTGTACGCCACCCCATTAAGGGTTTTCCAGGAACCGTCTTTATTCGCGGAGCTGCATCTGAGACTGTGAAACGTTGAGTGAGTGTTAAAGAATAGTGGGCGGTGAGGGATTGTAATCTATAGACTGCTTTAAACTGCCAACACGCATTCCACTGTGCAGAGCAAAACAATATCACTTTTCATTGTGAAGATGCTCATTATGAGCAATTATTGAAGCTGAGACAACTCTGTCTGAATGAAGCTTATGTTGCTTCTAGAATGTTATGCATAATTGGAAATGCATCAGTAAATCCACAGACGTGGTGCTAAAAATCTTCTCAAAGTAGAAAGATAGTTAGTCTAAGACAGTTTAAAAAATTTCAAACATAAGGCTCTGCAGATATGCAAAATGTATCTGTGAGCTGACCATCACAGCACATAAATGTATATTTGCATCGATCATGTTTAGCAGTCAAAAATCTCTTCGTACACGTCACGTTACAAAGACCCCTGCATGTTCCTGCATGGGGTCAAAATATGAAATCTGGTTTTGTGTTGAAGGTTTACGTCACGGTAAGAGTTGAGATTAGGCATATGGCAGTTATGATCAAGTCCACGTGATGTCAGTGACAAGAAGTGTGAGTCTGCACGTGATGTGTGTGTGTGTGTGTACACACGTGCGTGTGTCAGAGTGTAAGAGTGCCCAGAGGAGGGCACTACTGTACCACAGCACACAGCAGCCTGCTGACCTTTAGTCACTGCTTGCTTTTGATAGGCAGACATTTGACTGCCAAAATAAGCTGGGATGCCGCAGTGTGCAGAAATAAACCCCTTTTACTGCAGCTTTTAATTCCAGTTAGGGTTAGGGTCAGGGTGTCAGTTATGGCACAACACAAACAAATACTGGTGTTGTAAATGTATTTATTTTTACGGGAGCAGACCAGTTAATTCCAGGACCCGTAGATCAATGTTGTAAGATACTGCATTTTTAAATAAATGAATTTACCTCCACGTCCGTTGTGGCCTTTTAAATGCTTTGAAAAAAGGCCAACGTGACTGTGAAAAGAACTTTTGATCAAAGAAGTGGAATCCCGCACATTTTAAAACTTTGCTCCACAGCAATTAATACGTTGATTCTTAATACGTTGTAAGGAAATGAGTCCTTGAATTGTCGCTCAACAATAGTAGGGGGTTTAGCTCAGACCTGAGGGGCTCTCTGGGTTCGAGGGTCCTCTAGCTGATTCGTCTTCATCTTGGTTTTGCGTTCGTTCAGGTGATGCTTAATGGCCGACTCCTGCCAAAACCAAGCATCAATGGCAGGTCTTTTGGTGAGTGGATTCTCAGTCCCGTGCACCTCTGGAATCAGACAAGGACAAAAAACCTACTTAGAAATATGCTTAATCTGCAGAATCTGATTCTGGGCCTCCAGAGTCAGAACAAGCTCTGTTGGCCAAGTGTGTGCTCACATACGAGGAATCTGACTTCATTATTTTCATTGCTCTCAATGTACTTAACACAGGAATGAACAAAACAGTTAAGAACAGGGACAACAAAACTGAATATAATATAACACACATATGCACACACACACACACAATCACAAAACTGCCTCACCAGCTCTGCTGCTCACACTTATTCATCTGTCTAATCTTTAATCACAAGCTGCTATTAAAAGCAAATGTTTTTCTAATAACAGACCCTTTTACAAGTCATCTTAATCCTGGAATTAGAAGACAAAGTCATTCTGTGTCCTCCAGGCATCCTGTGTCCCTCATACCTCATGTCACTAATTCTATGCTGGACAGTCAGGCCTTGCTATGGCTGTAATTACTCCGGCGACAGTGTAACAGACCTGCTAAGATCTGTTCTGTAAAATAGCAAAGTGCAACATCCAGTCCACTGATGTTTACAAAGCGGGGATTATGACGCACTTTACACAGGTCTCCTCTGAGCTGCGGGGTCACTGTTAGCGTGTTTCCTGCTGCTTGATATACCACACGAGGTTCGCCATTTGTTCAAGACAGGAAAGACAAAAACACAAACAACAAGCTAATAAGTTAATTCAGAACAGACATTGTATGAACGGCATTCCTTAAAATGAGACCTACTCTGTGCTGCTAATAACTGTGACTGTAAAACACAAATGTTTTGGTTTACCTTGATAAAACACAGTCGTAGTCATCACAGACATAATGACCTGAGACACATTTCAACAGGAAAAATGAGACAAAAGTGGGGACTGAATTAAAGAGCCGAGCTCGACTGCTAGTCACTGGTGGTGAGTCCAGACTCGTGAGAAAGCACCTCTGATGAAGGCTTTTTATGCTGAGTAAGGATTTTTTTTCCCCCTTTTTTTTTTTTGGATACCTAACGTACCTGCCAGAGGCTGTGTGTGTGTGTGTGTGTGTGTGTCTATAATTAGTGCTGTAAAAAGAGAAGTAGGAGTCTGAGGTTGTAAATCACACCTGAGAGGGAAATGCCCCCCCCTCCCCACCTCCCCACCTCCCGTGAATCCTCAGTAGCTCCTACCACATGCTGTGGCACTGCCTGAAATGTTTGTGTGCGTGTTCATGTGTGTCTGTGGCTGTGAATTTCAGTGCATACTCTCTGGCCTTGGATAAAGCACCAAGGGACGTGCCAAAAGGGCGGTATTTGACGCCCTGGGAATGAGAGGGTTCTGTTATCTTGCTCTGGACCGGAGTGATTGATTGTGCTGACGTTGCCATCCCCACAGCTCAAACTCAAGTTCAGAGCAGATTTTAACATCCTTGTATCTTTATGAAGTTCCTAATCCTCCAGCTAGAAAGGCAACATAAGCACATGAGCTTAGAAGTTTGGTCTGAGTTGTGTTAAGATATTCACAGACAGTGGAAAAATATCTCACGTGTAGGGAGAGCTTCTGCAGAACGCATTAAACACGTTCAAGAGAGACTTGCGTTGGCCTCGGCGTTGACCATTTCATTTCAAACGGTGACACTCGGTGGGGCAGGATTGTTAAAAAGCCAACTAAAGGGCGACTATAGGCAGGTAAAAGTATCAAAATCCCAGTTCATATCTGTAGTTGTGTTCAAGAGCTGGTTTTCTGTAGACATGTAGTGTATGGGAATTTATGACAGCACGTTCCAGGGAGGAAAAGAAAACAGCAGGTCTTTAGCCAGCAGCTGTCATCTAAATACTGTGTTGTTGATTCTGTATTCAGTGCCATAGAAACTACCTGTCTCGAACTGTTGGGAGCGTTGGCTTCATATATTGCCTTTAAGCAATGCTTTCACAATTCTCTCATAGCACAGAATGAGTAATGTCTTTCCAGAGTTGCTTAGCGTTAATGTATTTGCTCTGTTATTGTATACCAGTGAAGCTGTGCCTCAAAAACTTCACTGTGCCTCCGCTGCCAAGAAAGTGGCCTTACAGTACTTCAAACCATTGTCAGTGTAAATGGTTCCTCTCAAGGCTCGGCCACTTCAAACACTTTACAGCTGGAAAACGGACAAGAAGAAATTGAATAATGAAGAAGGTTTGCCTGGCCAGAAGTCCTTTTCAAACCTTTTAGGGTTAGCATGTTCTTTCAACTCTGGATGTTGCTGTGCTTCCATGTGGCCATGTGTGTCATCCTAACCAAATCAACTTGCCTTTGTAGTTTAAAGGGAAAACTTTGGTCAATTGGTGCCCCTGCAGACTTTGTCACTTGAAAGACAATAAGTGCGGTCGAAGGTCAAGACGATTTTCACTTTCAAAATGTATGCTTTTCCCATCAACATATTTGCTCAAGGTTGGACAATATGACAAGTCTGTGGCATAGTTAGTATGCTTTGTGGAGAAATGTCTTTTGATGTTGTGTCCCTTGAACACCACAATACGACTGCCTTTGAACAGAAACTAATGACACAATATTTAGATATTCATTCTTGGTTAAAAACCATCAAAACCGCTCTTTTTTTTAAAGCATTCGTACTTTTCACGTCTGTGTCTTCACAACTGCTAACGAAACTTGTCACTGGAGATGACTGAGTGATCGTCAACTCGAGGCCTTTTGTCCAATCTAAATGCAGACAGCGCCCTCTGTTGGAACCAAGTGAAAAATAGTAATAAAGACACGATGTAGTCATTCACCTCGAGATTCATTAACATACTCCCGCCTTTTATTGAATGTTGGCTGCGACTGTTTGATTTCTTTTTGAGGATGTCGAGGCTGGATTGAGATGGTCCATGGTGTGGTTCCAGCTGAGGCGGCCATACTTTGTCCATGTGGGCTACATGCTGAAACAAATTCCCATTGGCTAGCCAGTGAACAAATGTCCATATGCAGTACATTATTCTATGTTTTGTTGCATGTGTTTCCTCATGGATTTTTTTTTTTATTTGGAGTCAGTGATAAATTATTGCTCAAAATGATAACAAACTTGCAACCAATACATATAAATCCTTTTGCACAGCAGTATCTTCTCCTTAAAAATACCCCACAAAGTTCATTGTTCATGCCTTTTGTCAGTGGTGCAAAAAATAATCACATATTTCACTTTAATCTGCACAAATGAATGTATCTAACAACTTTTTAACTTTGAAAGAAATCCCTGTTTTATGTTAAGGACGCCATAATGTAGAAACAGATCCACAG
The DNA here is from genome assembly GCF_020382885.2 of Scatophagus argus. Classification (NCBI taxonomy): domain Eukaryota; kingdom Metazoa; phylum Chordata; class Actinopteri; family Scatophagidae; genus Scatophagus; species Scatophagus argus. The sequence continues at coordinate 20,517,071 of NC_058503.1, read as the reverse complement.
AGAATTATCACCCAGCTCTGCAGCTAATTGTTTTGGTTTTATGGCCCTCAAATTTACTGTTCTGGTTCACTCTCTCCACTCTCATTAACCCTGTTTCCAGGCAGCTGTTTTCAGTGAAACTCTGATAAACCCACATTATGCTATGTGCCCAGGAGAAATAAGCTGGCAGACAACAGTCAAAAGCTGAACGAGGAGACACATATTTTGCATGGATTGGTAGAGAAGAAGAAAAAAAAGCTAACAGGACAGCAAATAAACTGAATAATATTTGGGCTGGTGGCCAGAAGTACATGTCCAAACAAACGCTTTTATTGCTGTGTGCGTGTTGGGATGTGATAATACATTAATACCATAATACAGTACAGCTGTGATCATAAATTCTTGCTCATTAATGTTGTAATCATATTAAGCAACATCAAACTTATCAGCATGAGCTTTTTTTAAGATCAGCACGGGGGTGGGGGGGCTTTCTAGTTATCCCTCAGGGGGGAGTTTTCGAAAAAACTGCAGGCACCAACATGCAGCTCCCACCCCAGGTGATGTCTTATGGCTTCACCTTCTCCTGTGGCTCACACACCTTGTGCAGCACACATCTACATAGAGTAATTAAAGAGCTGAGAGGGCGAGTGAAGGGGAAGGAGCATGTCTCAGCAGCAGCTCACCTGCAGGGCAACAAGGGCAGCCTTGGACCACCGACAACACGAGAAAAGAAAGGAGGAAGACAAAGAAATAGAAAGTGTAGAAAGTACTACACAGGACAGTGGTTTCCTATTGGCTGAAGAAGGGGGTTTGCCTGTGGGTGATTGGTGGCTTGCGTAGTTTAAACAGTAAGAAATACACACATGCCCTTATTATCATATAGTAGTGTGCTGGACTTCTTGGAAGTTAGTCAAGTTCAGGTTAGTCCAATATATTTGTAATTCCTAGATATACTGGGCAGAGTTGTAGATAAGATATGAGAAAAGAGAGAAATACATTCACATAAAGTGCCGCAGTGGTTTTGGAGTGTGCACTTTGCACATTAACACAGCTGCTGTTTCTTTATTCCACAGTGACAGTACATGATCAACATAAATGAAAAATCAAATGAGTAAAGCAAAACTTAGTGAGTGTGTTAGAAAGGTATTTTCAATGTAAATCTGCCTCCCTTCCACAGCAGCAGACATGTCGACATGTCACAGTAGGAAATCACAGGTAATTCATAATGACAAATGAATTCCATTTAGCTGTTTCACTGCCATGGTCCTGGTCTTGTGCATGCTGGCTCAAAAAAGGATAATAAACCCTGAAAAAAGGGTTTATTATTATTATTAAGTTTTGTTATAGGAAGGTCATGTAGGCCTGGCTGGTGGGGATTGCTACTGATATAATGAAAAGACAAAGGCTACGTACTGAACAGACCCTCCCTGCATATATACAACACATGTTGAAATGTTGCTGTTGTAATGCATCCATGTCACTGACAGCTGCTCCACTCCTGCCATGAACTTCATTACCTCGTAAGAGACCACAAATGAATTTCCTTTGTCCCGGATTCAAACGAAGACACTTGTTTTTGATTCGTCTGGAGACTGAAGCTCAAACACACATTCATCACCAGGCTGAATCCTTGGTGGACTGTGACTCGGAGAACATTTCAGAGTCAACTCCCACTGCAAAAACAGTTCAAGTGGAAACACTGAAGATGTTATGCCTTTTCTAATATTACACACTTTTCAGATGCAAAGAATTAAATCCATGGATTTAAAATATTAGTGTTTTGTTTTTCCTTCAACTTTGCAACATGGAAATTTGCAAAAGTCCTTTTGCTGCAAATTGTGGAGGAGTAGGAGGAGCAGAGTGATGCCACGTTAATGACAGTTGCAGAAAAGTAATCGGAGATCAAATGTTCTCACTTCAGGCAAAACTGGAGTGCTTTATTTGAATTCTGGACCATTTATGCAGGCTGTTATGCTGTTTACTTTGATTTACTTAAAGTGAGTGCAAGTGATAAGAATTCCATTTTAACTCAGGATCACACCAAATGACCACAAATAAATGCCTCAAGTCTCTGTTCTCTTTCAAGTGAACAGCAGTGTGGTTATTTAGGATGGAGAATCTCAACCAGCTACAGGAAATAACCTCAAAATGTGTATTTTAGCGGGTGCAAAGGAGACAGATGTTGACATCTGATAGCATGCAGTCTGCATCTCATGCCTGAAAAGCCAAGCATAACACAGTGAACCGCAGTCTGATCTGATGCTCATTTTCAGCTCTGCCTTTGTGTGTTCTAACTGGTTTGAGCACTGATGGTAAATCACAGCGGAGAGAGTGCAGACAAGTCCATCACGCTGAGCTAAAGTTACAGGGTCTGGATATGGGTTTGTTTTTACTACCCTCTCCCAACCAAACCTTAAAGAGTCTTCAAGAATCTTGGACAAAAATGAAAAAAGAAATGACCTCTGCTGAGATTTCTTGTGAGATTGTCTGAAAATAACTCAGTCCAAGAACTTATCAAAGGCATCACTCAGAATGAGTTCACATGTATTTATACTAAAGCTTGGTTGAGAAATCGGGTTGCACCTGTCCCCTACACCACCCTGAAGGGCATCTGCAGTGTGTTTCACTTATGTTTACAGCATGTTAAAGGTCCACAATTCCATCTTCCTCTATTTTCTTTTTCATTTTTAAATGTGTATCGAATCGATTCCCTCAAGTGCTACAAACAGAAGTCTGCATCAAAATAAGACACTCGCAATAGGAGAGCTTTGAAGATATGTGGGTTACAGACATGTTACGGGTTCACTGGAGGGATAGCGCTTGTTTGTGCTCACAGATGTTGGCCTGCCACTGCCTGCTAAACGCATTGCATATGTCAAAATTCATTTTCAGGAATCAAAAGTGACCCTTTGTCCCTAATAACTGCAGTGTTGGGGAGAAAAAGCTTGAGATTTCTCTGTCCCCGCAGGATTTCTGAGTTATTTATTTTGGGTCATTATTGTGACCAAATACGTTTGATGTAGATGTGGTTTTTTAACACAGAAAGAGTCCCGCAGTGAGAATCTTGCTTTGATTCAACTTCTCCATAAAACTCCTTTACTTGAAGCTAGTTATTTTAATATCATCCCCAGGTATGATGACAGGTCAGCACTAGCTGGCTGGGCGATGCTGTCAGAGTATTAATATATTAAACTCCCCTATGAATACTGGAATGGTTTGTATTACATTTCAGTATGCAGAGGATCAGTACTGCAATCCACAAGAATGGTTTACACAGACTCTTTACATGTCACTTCAAGCTGCTATAGACTACCATGATGTATCATGATAGTCTATAAAGAAAGCTCCAGATAGTTTAAGTTTAAACATTAACCAGCAAAAAAAGGGATAAATTCACAAGGATGTATGTAATTTTTACACTGACAGAAAATGTTGTATAGTTAGCTTTTGGAGTAGGCATTTGGTTTACATCATTAACAAGTGCACTGAAAGCAGTAACAATGTCTCATATGGTCAATAAATTGTTTTGTGTCCTACCGAATCTGCTACTTCCTCATCTACTTCTGTAAGACCTCCATTTTGTCTTAATGTTCAGTTAACTGTACGTAACTTCCCATTAAGACAAAGATACTTTCACACAGTGATGTGACTCTGACAGTAAAAGAAGAATTTGGTCTTGGGACAATGGGGAAACACTAAAATTTAACAATGGTTGCCTTTGTTCAAATAAATATGGAAAGAGTGAAAGCAGTCTGTATTCTGTTATTCTGACTAATATAAGAAACTATAATGATACAATTAAAAACGGTTTAATGTAAATAGCATCCATTGAGAGTGAGCCTTTGGTGTGCCTGATTTCAACATTTAATTCACATTACTCAAGATAAATCTTAGGTAATGAAGAACAGCTCTTTTTCATCTGTTTTGCTGCTAAAAATCCATATATTACCCAGCTGAGCTTATCAGCGAGTAGTGATATGTGACACTGCTGATATTCTTTCCAATGTGATGTTAAAACCCCTGGCTGGCATTGCACATACCAATGCAATACCCGTACTTTGTACAAAAGCTCAATAAACTAGTTAGGACACCAGGGAACATGCACACAGACTGAAGCGTACACAGATGATAGATGATGAAACACTGATGATAAACATTGCTAATAGCTACACACTGTCTCTCTGTTGTTGGATAATTCCTGCCAGTGCCAGAGGACTCGCTGACTGAAGCCTCTATAGCAGCACCTTTCTTCTCTTTTTCTTCAGACTGCAACTCCTAACCTCATCATATTCTGAATTGTGATTAAACCTCAATGCTCAAGTGAACTACAGAAAAAGTTCTACAAATGACTGCCATGACCAAAGTTAACTCCCTGTCAGTGGGATCTTATACACTGCTGTAGTTCATATATGACAGTGACAGGTCGAAGGAGAAATAGTTCCTATCAACCGGGAATTATTTAGGCCCTTAGTGGAGACTACTGGGACGCTGCTGAACATAAAATGCACATTTACTGCAAAGAGTTTTGACCCACATTGCTGCTAGTTGTTGCTGCAAACAATGTTGATGAGAGCAGTAAGAGTGACCCAGCAGTAAAGCTGTGGGCTGTGAAACCTAAACAATAAGCAGAAGGGGGCTAAAATGTCAGTAGAGCTGTGGGGGCTGTGGAGTCTCATAAAACTCACACTGAGTGACTCTTTTTGCCTGGTTTTATCCATTGTTAGAATAAACATGCTGCAGCGTTTACTTACCATTTGTAGCCTGGTTGTCCAGGCTTGTGACATCCAGTTCCACTTTTTGTCCACATCGTCCCAAACCCTGGATGAGCTGCTGCAAAGGCAACTCAGCCTCTGTGCTCGGGTAGCACCTCAGGCCACTGGAGCACCTCGGCGTGTAGACCCCACAAAGCTCCCCTTCCTGCCTTGCACACACTGGACAGCAGCCGCAGCCCAGCTCCCTCACTATTTCTGGACATGCTGTGACTTTGGGACACGCAGCTAGACGATCCGCAGTACAACTTGGACATCGGAAAGCCAAATCTCCCAGTAAGATTCCAGGCAAAGCTAAGTATGCAACCAGCAGCCCGTAGGTAAAATATATGACCATTCTTAAGGTTTCCTAGGTTTATTAGTGACTACTAAAAGTCAGAATGACCCTTGGACGATAGCAACATGAACCCAAGGATCCTGAAAGTCAGCTGTGTGTGGGTAAACATTGTGATGCCACTGACAGGGTCCTATCTGCTCTCATATTACCGCCTGACTGTGTGTCAGAAGCAACAGAGAGTACACAAACTGACTGAACATATGGAACTTTAAACAGTGCATAAATAATAAGTTGAAATCCCAAAAGGCCCACAAAGGGTTTAGTACACCCAAATATGCTTCCATCTCCGTCATTGCTGGGCCATCCCAAACTCTCAAAATACCTGACAAACACGAGGATAACATGCCCGGACCAGGAGTCCAGCACAAGGTGACCTTGCTCATTACTGAGCCACCGAGTTTGTCATTTCTGCAACTGTGAACAAGGTCCTTAGCAATTCAGTTTAATAAGGTGTGAGTTGAAACAGTTCTGTTTGTACTTATTGCACAGGGGCAACAACTTAACTATCTTTTGGTACAATTAAATGTGCCTCCATTATTACTCTCACTTACATTCATTATTTGTAATTTACCTTTTTGAAAAGAAACTTTCACACTGTAAATTTTCACTGTTCCTCATTTGCATTTGCACTATTCCTCATTTGCACAATTCTGCAATACTGCTGTAAATATTGTAGCCATCTGGTCCCTGTTCACTGGTTATATCTTTTAATCTGGTTGTTTTTATATTTATATAGTGTTGTTTTTATATTTATAGCATTAGTATTGATGTTATTGGGCTTATACCAGGACCAGGGAAACTAATTTCGTTCCACCTCATGTTTCTACTTGTGTGAAATGACAATAAAGCTCCTTGAATCCTTGAAATGCAAACAATGTCCTCACTTAAGATGAAATTGTGCATTTAACTTAATTCATACTAGTTTTTTAAGTTTACTTTATCTCTGATATGACACAAGTTACAGAGCTGTGCACCCTAGTGCGCATGTCCATTTCCGGTTAGCGAGCATCTACCGATACCGCCAAACTCATTCAAACGCAAGAGGTCAAAGTCGTGCGCCTGGCCCCAGTCCTCTCTCCGAAGGCCGACTCCAACATTGATTTCGGTAAATTTAAAGCTTTTGTTTGTAATCTTGTCAATATAATTTAATGTTTGGAATGAGAGTTGTTCGAAGAAAGCCGACATCTCTGACTTTCCGACTTTCCGTTGGCATGTTAGCTTGTGTGTGTCTGTGCGGGTTCACAGAGCTAACGTTAGCAGCAGTTCAACATGAGCGAATCCGATTAAAAGTGCTCTGACTCTGTCTGGACCGAGCCCCAGTGTAGTGTTCATATTTATCATGTCTCCACCGGTTCCTGTCTGTTAGCTGCTGGACTACGACGAGCTGCTAATTTAGCTGTATGAGTTAGCTTAACAGGCTATGGGCTCCGTGCTTCAGTTCCAGGCAGCAGAACTTATACGTGTGTCAGGGTGCAGTCCTGCTCGTGCTGGGACGTAAACATTAGCTAAGGTCAGTTAAGGTTTGTCGGTCGCAGTTTATAGACACAACATTCAAACTGAGCGCTTCTTCTCGGGCTCAGTACACGTCCGCTGCTCCAGACAGCGGTCATAACTGACCCAGTAGAGAAAGGGAAATGCAGGCCGAGTGAAGCGCTGGAGCAGCGGGCCGATCCACGGCCGTCGCCGGCAACTGGAGCCGCGATGAGCACGGAAGTCGAGCGCTGCCGTCATACTTTTCTACAATATCATGTTATCATAGCAATCACAACCGTACATCACACTCAATAATTTTTACACTTATTTATAACTACAGTATTTTGATGCTGGCGCCTGGCACAGACTAGTGACTTTACCCAGTTTGGTTTATTTCATGCAGGTGGTATGAGACCATAAATAATAAAACCAACAAACCAACACAGAAGAAAGGAGACAAGGTGGGTACTGCTTTCATTTAGACTTCAAAAAATGCAGGTCAGATTAATTAGTGATGCTTATCCTTAAGTAATACATTTTGTCTGAGTAAGGAGGTTTTCATAGGCACTGCTGTCTGTTTTAATACGCTAATCTGGAAACATTGAAACAGTATTGACCAGGTCATCATTTCATCTTGCTTAGATATGAAGGACATGATAATGTGGTAACACGTGACTGTTAAAATTGTACTGATTTAATACTTTTTTTGTTTTGATTTTTTTCTCCATATAGCCTACCTTAGGTGGTGTCTGTGACAGTGAAGTTGGCGGCAGTTGGAAAAGAGGTACACTCGGTCACCAAGACTGTATTGACCACCAGGGCACCAGATAACGGTCTTACCCAGCCAGACCAACTCAGCAGCAGCGGCAGCTTTTCGTCCCACTGCACCTCCTCCATCAGTGCTGCTGGATAAGAAGCTTTCTCAGTAGACCGGACCAAAATCCGACGGTATTGTCACTCTGAGTAATTTTTATTTCATGTTTATTTTTGGGTCTTAGTTTGATTCACCATTGCAAATTTATTACATTAAAAACCTTTGAAAAAAAATGATGATAAATGTGACAAATTTTGGTTTTGTCTTATTGAATATAGACAACTGTTTGGTGCCAGTCGCTCGATCGCCCTCTCACAAGTACATGTTGTTTCAGATTCTTCATCATTCCCACCTTATGGTAGTGTGCTTGCAAACCTCAGCTAGGCCTACAACTGCTACTACAGTAATTAGTAAGTAATTCTTTAGAATTCAACTTTGTAACTTGAGCACACATATCCACTGATTTTTTTTTTTCAAATAAGTTTGCTTTCATATAGTCTTCTGCTTATTCTTTTTTGTCATCTTTTCCATGAGGCCAATGACATCACCACAGCACGCACTGGTGTCCTGCAATGTCTGCTCCTGTACCTTGGAGATAATTCCAGCGAATTCTTCCTCAGCTGCTCAGTAAGTACATTTATGATGACAATGACTGACCATCACACAGTGCACATTTTGGGACATCATCAGACCTCAGGTTTAGCCAATAGTACAGTTCCCAAAAACTGAGGTCAAGTTAGTAATTATAGCCTGTATTCACACTTTGCAAACCAAACATATTTAAGTGAGGTTGTCACAACATTAAACAAGTGACATATTTTTAATCAGTTGGGAGTTACAAATTTGATGCCTCACATGTGATGCTGAAGGAAAGTAATTTTCCATTTAGTCTATGGTGAAAATGTTTCATTTCAATTTCTGCCCGATATAGAATTGCGTTTAGAAGGTTATATCACTAGATTGCAACAACACGTCTATGTTTTACATGATTTTCAATACATTCCTAGTTTGAGCCAAATCTGAGCTTCCCAGATGAAGCTGTGTAGCCTTTTTTATTTTTTTTATTCTTTTTGTTAAGACTTGGTGCTGAAATGCAGCCATTTCTGCCTGCTCATAATCTAAAGAGCTCTCTAAGACAGTATTCCAGAGTGCTTGTTTCTTCTATGTGATGTTGTGCATCATAAGAGTGAACACGCTATAACAACCTTAATTTATTTGTGTTCTTTTATTTTTAATGCAGGATTCAGACTCTGCATGTGACTTCACACAGGTGCGTGTTGATGTTCTTACAATCATGACTGAGGAGACGCCACCTTTGATTAACAGCACTGCAATCATCCTTGAAGGCAACATTGTCACGGATGAGATTCCCACAACCTCTTAAGCACTTTGTCTTCTGTTCGGCTTAATGTGTGCACACCATCTGGATTACCCCAAAGGTATGAAGAACACATTTGACTTCATCCAGAAGATGTTGTTGAACCTCAGACGACATTATATGATGTTTAGTATTAGAGTGTAGTGTGCTTCTGCAACAAATGTTGAATATATCAAAGTTGTTAAAGAGCTGACTTACATTTTGCTGCTTTGAAGGTGTATGTACAAGTACAGTTGTATGTAATAATCCAGTTTTAATTATCAGGTTTAATTCAGATTTTACATTTTTACAGACTAAATGTTGCCAAGTCTGTTTGTTGCTGTGAGACATTCAGAAAAGTGTCCATTGTGAATCCTGGGCCTTGTGTTAGCTTCTACCCAGACCAGTCGACACACCTCATGCTCATTATCACTTTTAAGTCTCACTCATACATCACTTACTGATTTTCACTCATACTCACTGACATACACTTTCTGTCACTCATATGCACGCTCATACACTCAGTCTCTCTCACAAACACATAATATTGAGGGAATAATTTAGAAGGCATAATTTAGCAGGAATCTGAAGCAATCGGCAAGTTACAAGGAAGGATTTGCCTCTAATTGGCGTTAGCATCATTTATTCCTCCTGTTTTCTCTCCTCTGGTCACTGACTGGCCTGGTTCTCTGCTAACAGAAGGGTTTGGGCTGAACAATTAATAGCAACATTAGCAAAAATCGCCATATGGCCAAGTACTATTATTCAAATTACAGTATATGTATTATTATTATTATTATTTTTTGATAGAGGTCAAATTTGGTAAACTCCATTAAAAACTGAGTGTATGTGGTGCTAAAGAGATATTCTGACCTTTTATTCATCTATCTCCCCAACTGTTGAGCCAAACTCGACCTTTGATGATCCAGACAAGTTTACAAATGAACAGCGTGTTGATTATTATTGTTGTTTACAGATACTGGAATAATAAAACATGTTTGTAATGCCGTTTTGTGAATTCTTATTTATAAGTTAGCTAAACTAAGGTATGTTAAGTGCCTTTATTTAAAATTAAGTACTGCTCACTCACTTTGGCACAGTTTATTAAGTTACTGTGACTTATCTTTATTGAGTTTCTGTCAACTTTATTGAAGTGGATTACAATAAGATACCTCAAGTGAAGTATATTACACATTTCAAGTGATGTCCGCTTGTTTTGGCAGAATATATTAAATAAAATAAAGTTAAAGTGACACACTATTTGAGTTGTAACAACTTGATGTGAATTTAACGGTACTGAGATACAGTAAGTTCTTACAACTTTAAAAACAAGTAAAGCTTGCTTAAATATAATAATTTCACACTCAGCTTCCTAAATTTCTTTAAGTAAACTCAACTTGTTAGAATTTACATTGCATAAAAAATGTACTATATAACATGACAAAAAAGAAGAAAAATAAACTGGCCTGTACACATGTGTTCTGTCATATTCCTCTCAGCAAAACACTTAGGCACATGTCCAAGTCGTAGCGTGATGATACTCAAACGTAACTGATTGTAGAAATTATGCATTTTAATTTGATGTTTGTTATTTATGTGAAAAAACAATAGTAATCTAACCCTTTGTCAGTACCGCTGCCTCCACAGCCCCCTCAGCCACAGCCCAGAAGATGCTCCGAGGTCTGTCGGTGGGCCTGGTTGGTTAGGTTTAGGCATGAGGAGTGATGAATGGTTGGGGTTAGGGTGACAATGTCCGAGTAGGCCCATCAGAGGCAGAGCAGGCAGGTCATTCATTCATCATTAAAAAGAAATGTCGAGTGCCTGGGCCAGACTGGGAGCCCGGGGAGAGCTGGGGTTTATACAGCTAGAAGGTGAGCTTTGGACTGGTTCAGGAGGAGGTTTTCAGGTCCAGACAGTAGGAATGTGTGCAGGGAGCAGAAAGGAAACAGAACAGGGCTCACTGAACATCATGTGAGATGGGTCAGCCTTCCATATTGCATTAATTGAACTGCTCCTAGCAACTTCAGAACCTCCTACAAACAAATAGTCCCGTAAAAGCTACTACCCTGTTTTTGTATTTAAAATATTAAAAGTTAGAATTTGACTGTTGGTGCCGATCAGGAGCTTAAGAACATTAATAAAGATTATGTAGTTGTGTATGATGTAATGATGGACTAACACACAGCCATATGATGTGTGTGTGTTGAACTTCCTGGACATTGTGCACTAACAGGAAGTTTCTCGCCCATTACGTGAGGAAGATATTTCCTCATCTTTGACTGACCTCAGGATGCAGGCGAAGGTTTTCGGCTCTGCAGTGCAGCTAAAGTGTGATGTCAGCGTAGCTCACGGTTTAACACGCTTCAGCTTAGCTGGTCTGGGTATGAAGTAATGTCTGTCAGGTCCATCTATCCTCACTTTGCCTGATTCTGCCACTTCATAAGGTTTCTGGACTGGGGGAAAAAAGCTTTTCTACAGAACCAGTGGGTGGATGAAAGTCTCTGAAGGCTACGTTTCATTGCTTTTCAGCTGAATGAGCTGTACACAAGACTAAATTCTAATCTTCATATTCAAGAGAGAAGTTACTGAAAAATAATCACTGTTCAACTAAAATCATTGTTGGCATAAAGGTAGGGCACATTATGAGTTAGATGTTTGGTTATTCAGGGATTCAGTGTATAAAAGAAAAGTTTTGGTCAAAAGCACTGTGTGAGCATGTAAAATTGAAAGATTTCTTACTTTGGTGCCCCCTAGTGGTCGTGTAAAAATAGCTGTGGCAGACAGTAACTTTGTGTTTCCATCTTTCTAGCTCAAACTCCAATAAATTCCAACCCATTGACATTTCAAGGCACTTACAGTTTCCTTCCCACCCACATGGTGTATGCAGCTGCGTGATGATGGAACACTTATTCCACCGAACAATTGGCATGTTGCAAGACACATTTCATTCTCAGACCTCTCAAAGCGGGTAAGGCATTTTGATTCTTACACACATTTATGGATCACCATTTAAATGAACCTGTTTACTTTTTAATGTTGTGAAAATGTTACCTTAATATTATCAATTACAGGTCACCATGCCTGCAAGTGAAGAGAAGGGCATGGGAGGGTGAGTAAATCCGATCCCAGCATCCCAGTTACAGCATTCCTAAGAAATACAGCTTGTTGTTTGGTATTTTTCTTTATTCTAAGGGAATGAAGCATATTTCCAAAAATATTTTTTTATCTGCTGATCCTGCTGATACATCCTGTCCTCCTGCCAACAGCCAAACTTCACCATAAACTCCCTCGGCCCTTCAAAAATCTTTTCTCATCTTTTCTACAAAATGACACTGAGCTGTTTGAAGCCCTCTGTGTCTGAGTGCTGTTTTATGTCCAGAACAACAGAGACTGTCTTTAAGGCTGCATTTTACAGTGTATTCATCCTTCTGTTCCTCCAGCCATACTTCCTAATAATCTTTAGTTAAGTCTCCTCTCGTGCAACTTTCTGAGTAACACAAATGCCAGGTGATTACAGAACCTTACAGTTCTATACAAGACTGGTGGTTATGCACATAGTAAATGTGTGGAAAAAGCGTTAAGTAGTTTTTGTAGCCTCTTGTTCCCACCTGAGAAAATATTTTCCATTACTCTAAACAAGAGACGCTGTCCAAACAGCACGTGCATGCGGCGGGCCGTGTCTATCTGCTGTGGACTCTGTTTGCTCTGTCGCTTGCAGCGTTATGCCTTCAATTTAGGGAAATGGAAATGTTTTTTTTTTTTTTGTTTTTATGACCATTCCACAGCATTTCTCCACTCACAAATCCATTAAGGTTGTATTATGTGTACCTGCTGCTTAGCAACTCCAAATGAATGGGCAATAGCTGAACGATGTCGGAACGTTTAATTTTACACCTACAGCAGAACAACCTGATAGTGCAGCGCTGAGAGATATTTTAACTGGCCTCCTGAAAGATCCATCTTTCAAAGAGTCATTTAGTCGAGACAAATGGAATACCACAGAGAGGTGGTCACATTTTCCACAGTTAGTCATTTTCCTCAGTCATGGGTATAATTCAAAGGAGAGGAGTGAAAAGGAGGCCTTTATTTGGGAGCATTCTGATACCCAGCTCTAAACAAGAGACTGATGAGGTCGTGATAAAGAAAAAAAAAGTCTTGGAATGAATTTTAATAGAATGGCTTAAGGTCAAATTGTTTTCAGGCGTGTGTGTGAGGGAGAGAATGCAAGACAGTGGGAGGGAGAGGAAACATACAGTAGATGGTGTGTTGAATCTCACACTTGTAGACCACACAATTAAATAGTTTGCCTTCACGCGAGTGAAGATCTCACTGTTAACACGACTGTAAGATGTTTTTTCAGCAGAAAAATACTTAACAAAAGCAGTAGTATTTAATATTCAACACAAGAAATGTTTCTTTCTAATATGACAAGTTTAAAAATGTCACCACACTGTGTTTTGGCTGCAGGCTCAGCAGAAGATCTGTGGAAGCAGATTATTGTGTAATCACTCCGTCCAGCCTCATTTTTATCCAACAGTGGCTGTACATGAAGAGCTACTGAATTTGATCAAGTATCCAGGAGTTAACCTTAACCAATAAGAGGTTTGACACCTCAGTCGTCTCTGACTTTGTGCACTCAGATAACAGAATTATTGTTCTGCTCTTTTAAAGCAGAATTTCTGTCTTCTGCTGTAACTTGTATGGTCTGAAACGCAACTTAGAGCCACAGCAAAAATCAGGTGTGTAAATACAGAGATATTTTTTTAAAGCTTCACCAGTCAGTATTTTTATGCCCCTGGCAAGTGAAAAGAGGATTTTCACCTGAATCTACAATTCACAAGACCTACAGACCTGACGTTTCCACTCGCAGCAGGCTGCTGCTTTGATTGTAAAAGTTTTAAAAACCAACTGTGTGCTACCAGCCCAGCACCTAACAGCAGTCACACAAAGTTGGCAACTAACTGCTGAACTTAGCAGAACATTTAGCCACAAACCCCCCCAAAAAAACACATATTCCCCTCAGGAGTTGCCTGAGACCAAAACAGAACCAAGAATTGTTGTGTTGATCCTCATGTCAGATTTGGTACCTCCCAATATTCACAAATTTTTCTTAATTTTTTTTTTACCCCAAGTAAAACAAAGTTTGTGTGTGTGTGTGTGTGTGTCAGGTGTCTCAGGTAAACTGGAAACTGCAAAGGTTTGCCAAATATTTGACTTTCTGTTTGCGTGTCTGCCAGCCTGGCAACCTGTTCAAGGTGTTTCTCCACCTTTTGCTCCGTGGATCAGCAGCATACTGCACAGTCCGCCCTCCGATCGCTAACCCCCAGCTCTACGACCCTGAACAGGAATAAGAATTAACACGAGATGTAAACAGTGACCTTAAATATGTCTGTGAGCCATACGGGCTTGCTGACACTGAGGTCCCACGGCCTCGGGGGGCTGTGTCTGTGGAACATGTCTTTGGGAAGCATGGGAACGTTCTGGCTCAGTCTGGGAAAGGAAGCAGGCTGTCCTTTGCTGTTGCACAATCCAATTAGCTTTGAGTTGCACCGATAAGAAACTGGACCAGATCACACAGAGGCTTTTTGTGGCAAGTTGTGCATCTGTTAGTTGGCTGGTATCTTCAGCACAGGTTTGAATTGAGGCTTTTTTTTCCTGGAGATCCAAGAGGAGAAAAGCTCTGCTTTAAAAGAAGTAAGAGTATGTGCTTATACTGCATTTTCTGTCTGCGGATCAGTTTGTGCTTTTAAGATTTTAAACCTGCTTTATTTAATTGGCACAGAGTTACAGAGTACAATGCTTTGTTGTTTTTTTAATCATACAAAGGAGTTGAAATCTATTTATTTCAAACACTTTCATCAATCTTAATTTTAGATCCACCTGTGCCAGTTTGAGAATTCACAGTATTTAAAGTGTATTTGTTTCATAGAAGTACAGACGTTAGATGTGTGCATATTAAAAACAACTGTTCCTACATTCCCGGGTAACATCTGCTCACAGTGTCCGCCTCCCACGAGATGAATTCATTCATTTGTGGGAACGTCCAGGAAGCAGATGTCAATCCCTTCTGTTTCATACACATCTTAACATTTTTGTCTTTGCAGAGTGTGTAGCTGGACTTGAGTTGAATGGCAGTCAAAAGTAACAGAGCTTCCTACAAGGTAAGGGAAGATTTGAATTTTCAGCAGCGCCAGTGAATATTTTAAAAAGGATATTTTTTTTTCTCTGACTCTCTAATTTTCATAAAATCATGCATCACCTCTGTAGGAAGAAGAGGAAGTCATGACTGACTGTTTGATTTGGTTAACAATAATTGAACATATAATTACAATAATTAAAACACGGTCTGCACATTATCACTGGTGTGTGGGGGAGGAAGTGGAGGAAATTGATTTCCCAGCTGGAGAAAACGCGTCTGCGCACCTCGACATGACAGAAACCACAAACCGAGACAGCGAAAATGTTCAAAAATGAGTTTGCTCTTTGTCTATCATCTATATTATGTTTGCTTGTAAAATCGTTCACTTTCTGCATCAAGAATCCTGTGATGGTGTAACTTGAGTAGTAGTAATTTTTTTTGGTTTATTTAGATGGTGTTGACTGCATTCTTGCTGGTACTCATGTTCATCTGGACTGGTAAGCCACAGTTTAAATACAGAGAGGTACTCACACCAAAAGTGAGATATTAACAAGTGGATTAGAAGATTAAACGATCATCATCATAATGATATAATGGTTAAACAATAGATACAAATATGTAACACACCATTCAAAAAATGTTGTTTACTGGCAACAAATCAGATAGACAGTAAACAACAATGTCTGCCTCATGAGGTTAACTGTTTTCATTGAGCTGTGTGGAGGATTTGAACTTCTATGTGTCTGCCTTCTGCAGGAATGGCTGCAAGATTTGTCGTTCCACCATGTGACCAGGACACGTTTGATAGAAATGTTGACAAATGCCTGTCGGACTTCAACAGCAGCTTGGAGACAAGTGGCTATCAGTACAGGTGCCCGTGGCCAGCTGCGAAAAGGTAAAAGTTAGTAGTTTAATTACTTTACAGTTTCCATTTTGACATTATTGGGCAAATGTAGGGTTCAGTTCAAAACTGGAAACACTCCTGTTGTTGTTGTCTGTCTCAGCAGTGTGTTTCTGTAATGCATTATTTTTGTCATGAAAATGCTGTGTTCTTTATTTGCATTGTTGTTTTTGTATGTATTTTCTTAAGCTGCAGTACATTTAGCTTCCTTGGCCACAATGGTAAAAAAGATTTTTGCAACATATTTACATTTTTTTTTAATCAGGAAATTGATAGTGAGGATAAAATTGAGTGGATGGAAATCCATATAATGAATTAGTATCAGGCACAAAGTACTAATCTGCAATACATAAAGTCAATTAATGCACCAAACCAGTTAATTTCAGGGTTGATGTGGACATACTTTAAAGGACTGGTTTTGGCTAAATTAAAGCAGATCAAATTCAGATCATTTTCTTAAAAATTAAACTTCACTGTATTTTCAGATTAGGTAGGTTACTGCGGTTACTGCAGTGTGTCTGATACATATTCCATCAACAACAACAGGGCTCACGCTGTACCGTCAGTCCGTGAAAACACAGGAGGGTTAGATAAAGTGGCACATTACACACTTTTATGGCCTTTTCAGTAAGGATATATGACCTTTAGTCATGGGAAAGTCAGATAATTTCCTGTTTCCTGGCTACATTTGGCGCTGGTCAGAGTTTCAGCTAATGACTCAACTTTTGATGAAAAAATGTTAAACTGTTGCTCCTAAGCTCATATTTCCAGACAGCAGTTGTTTGTGGAGACTTTCACTCTACCTCTACCCTACCAACAGTAGACTTTACTTATGGCTGCAATAATCCATATTTTACTGTTAATATGGTTTGGGGCTAAGCTCTCATAGTGCTCAAATGGTGTTAGGGCGGTGTGTCCATCATCACAAGAGGCCTAACTTGTTGATCAGGCTTCCAGCTGTCAGGCTCAGTTCAGTCTCTGGAGATGTTTTCCACTCTAAAGCCTCGCAGTGACAACTGTTTGCATGATTTGTGCTGGTGTAGTGAGGCTATGGCCGCCTCTCCACCCGAAGGATGTGACATAACAGACTTAATAGTGCAATGTGAGCTACCTCCTAAACATCAGTGGTTGGTTTCTCCATTTATAAAAAGCTTGGGGATGGATGTTTTTGGCTAACCTCAAAATGAGTTTAAATATCAAATTTGCTTTAGTGAGCCATGCCAGCCCCTTTTTTTAGCCAGTTAACTTTAAATCACATTAGTACATTGAAGTTCCAAGCTTTTTTTAAAAAAAAAAAAAAACCAGGGCACCCCTTCATAGAGGTTCTTCTCCCTAATTCATTTGCTCTGACATGCCGTTTCAGACTGCTGGGCACCTGGAAAACCCTCATGTCGAAAAGAGTGTGAAACGTGTGTTGCTTTTTGTAGATGTGACATGTCTTAGCTGTGGCACATTTAACAGGGTTTTTAACATGGAGGTTTGATGAAATTGTCTAAATTATTTTGATTTAAATGGTTTTCTACCTGTAGATAATTGCCTTTCATTCATTTCCATAAGTCAATATGCAGAGACTTTAAACACGTTTTTGGTAAAACAAGACAATGAACACGCATTTACTGGATTTATTTACTGTGTCCTCTGCTTTGCTCTTTTCTTCTGCAGCATCTACAACAAACTGAAGCATTGTGTGGATGACTGGGCGAACATGTCTTGGTGCAGGGGGCACAGATTTCTGCTAGACGAGGTCTTCTTGAAGGTCCACAACACGTACTTTTCAGTCTGTGGACAGGTCCACGACCCCCCCCTCGGCACCCTCATTATGTTAATAGCACCTGTTGTCGTAAGCACACTGCTCCTGCCAATACTCTGTGTCAGTCTCACCACATGGAACTCAGAGAAGCCCAGCAGTTTGGGGCTCTGATGTGCTGAGCTGACAAAATGCTGAGCATTTTGGAATGTCAGTCCTGCAAATAAGTAGCTGGTTTAGTTAGCTGGCAAGTTAGATCCCTTGGGAACAATAGATAATCCAGGGAGCTAATTTCCGTGTTTACCTTTGGTCAGACATCCTTTGAATCGATTTATGTAAAACTACAAAGTGTCCTAAATAGTCTTTAAACAATCAAATATACTTTTTTACCTGCTGTGGATATATTTTTAACATGAAGCTGTTTCAGTTCAAACATGTTAGTATGTGGGATTTATCTTGCCAAATGGCGGCACTGCGTCAGTGTCACTGCCTCAGTCCAAGACAAAAGACCACACTCACTCCAGCCTCTCATTTCAGACATGTCTGGTGATATTATATGTTTATTTTTCAGTTAAAAAATATAAAATGAAGGGGCCATGTGACGTCCAAAAACATGGTTTGTTGCCCGAGGGCAAAACCACACCACATAGGGTTAGATTGCATGATATCAAAGGGCTGATGTCTCTGCCAAAGCAAATGTCAAGACACTTATTGTTGTAGTCATTTTTTTCTCCGCAAATGTCAGATGTTCTACATATCTCAATAGCTGGGAAGAGGTTCTGTAAATGGGCATGCATGAAGCATATTACACGTTGTGTACAAAGATATTCATGCTTGACTGTTTGAATTCTTTGCTGTGAATTTCTCAGCTTTCTGGAACTCATTATTTTGTCATATACAGTGAACCCTGCCCAGCTGGCACCAGTCGTAAGCAGAGGAAGACAAAACGTTAACAATACTTGACTGCACTGTTTCCCACCAACTTCATTCAAGAGGGCTTTGTGGAAAATCTGCATTGTACTGTCTAACTTCATAAGACACAAAAAGGAATGATTCTGTTTGTATTTGAAACACATAATAAATATTTATTTCAGACAAAAAAATAATGTTTTACAGTTGTTTGAAAACCTCTTTACAGCAATACACATGACCTAAGAGTCAGTCTGTGTTACGAATGCAAACAAACTGCACTTCATCATTTCTCTTCAGATTAGTATACATCAAAGAATTGTGTGGACCTCGTGAAGACCATCTGTGTGTCATCAGAACAATGTATAGCTCCATTTATCAATGTTTCCATTTATCAAGTTTGAATATAATTACCACCTATAATGTGAAACTGATGCTAGAACTGCCAATCTCAGTGAGACTCAACACCCAAATCCAAATTGCTGTGCTGCGCTGAGTGATAGATAAATTGTACAGTACTGAAATGAAGGGTATACCCATCGCCAGCAAGGCAGTTTCATTGCTAATACATTAACCCTTGAGGAAATAACTTTTTAATGCAATCGCGGCTTTAAACTTGGAGTGGTATGGTTGTAGAAATCGTAGTTCCTGAATGAACATTCCTGTTACAACACTAAAATAAAACCATTTATGATAAAAATAGCATTCTGTCAAATTAAAAAAAAAAAGACTATCCACAAAGAATTAGCATATAATTTACAACATAGGAGATCGACAAAATTGGGAAACTAATCCTGCTAATCTAATCCTGTGGTATGCAGTGCAATTAAAGAAAAATGAATTGTGCTCCTGTAGTATCCAAAAGATACTATCCACTTCAGTCTGTGGCTCTTGAGGGAATATCAGCGTGACCAGCCTACCTTAATAGCTGATCTAGTTTCATACAAGTCAGATTTTATAGTTATATAATGATCAAACCTAATACACTATTCCATATGCTGGAATTCCAAGATCCCCAGAAGTCTTTCCTCAAAGCAATGATGTTGAATTAAAAGAGGTTCAAAAATAACAGCCAAGTCTCAGATTTGGGTGGGTGGTCTGCCCTGCTACCATGGTGGTAGAAGGCGACGAATTGTGGTGAACTCAGAACATCGGCATGGTGGAACTTTTCGAGGGTCTCAAAAAAAAAACAATTTTTGTTTCATCTTGCATGTTTCAACATATAACGCCCAGACAGGACATAGGGGCAGCGCCACACCTTTTATTATCTTAAATAATACCCACAATTCCACTTCTTCTCTTGTGTAAACACTGAAAAGGGTCTTTTGCCAAGGATAAGGCTTGCCGGCGGCCAGACACACCAGTTCTTGTCATAACAAGAACACGTGGACTTGTTGAAAAGTCTCACAGACTTGTATTCTCAGACAACAAAGGACATCGACCCTTTTTATTCTTTTACCACTTTGGGTCAACCAGCACAGCAAACACATACTTC
The DNA here is from genome assembly GCF_020382885.2 of Scatophagus argus. NCBI lineage: Eukaryota > Metazoa > Chordata > Actinopteri > Scatophagidae > Scatophagus > Scatophagus argus. The sequence continues at coordinate 20,497,151 of NC_058503.1, read as the reverse complement.
CACTGGATTCAGAGGGCAGATGCCAACTACTTGGGCTGATGTAAACACGCCCATTAGGTATTAGTTAAAAAAATACAACCTGCACAATGATTCTAATCTCACTTTCAACAGATGCTCTGTCCCCAACTTGATCTTCATCACGTGAAAATGTTTTTGACCTGAAGATCACATTCAGCGTCAGTCTAATCTTTGTTTCTAACAGCATTGCACTTGCACATTTAGGTGTTGTGCATATAATCAACTGAATATTGTGCTTATGCATGAAAGCGAATTGCTTACATTTTTTTGTGAAGCACAAAACAAATTCATGCTTTAACGGAGCCGACAGTTGAGAAGTCCAAGGTCTTGAGAATGTCAAACTGTTTGCCAACTATTTTTGTCCTCAACAAGAAGCCAGCACGTCCAGCTATGAAGGTCACAATTAAAATCTTCTAACTGGATGACAGTCCATGTCACTTCCAATGGACTCTTCCAATTTAAGTTGGACTTTACATGAAAGAAAATGTCAGAACACGGCACATGTGATTTTAAAGACCGAGAGCAGAGGAGACCTTACTCCTCCTTACTGCTGTGGCTACTCTACAGCTCATCTCCTCTGCATTTTTGTTGTGAGAATTTATGCACTTACTTTTCAAATTTTAAAGTGTCATTTTAGAGGCTCAAACCAATATTTCTTTAGACTTTGGGTTCTTTTAAATTTGATTAATTTTATGCCAAAGGAAAATTGACTAAACATGTCACAGTAAGGATAATCTGTGACATGTAATTGTTTTAAATTAAAAAAACAAAAGAATTAAACTTCCAGATACAACATTTTACAACTTGTTTTTCCTGTTCTTTTTAAAATTATCTCCCATCAAACACATCCTACTTGTGCGCTCAAAGCATCTTTAACCCTCAACCCCAACACTCAATAGATTAGTCGTCAATTAACCTCCATAAACCGGAATCAGCTTTGCTAAAATCATGTGCCTGAAAACACATGCAGCCAAACATTTACATTCAATAATGTCATGAAAACAGCGGGGCCAAGCAGGTTAGAGAAATCGTATCATATCGTTGCCCTCAGTTTGCCATTCCAGTCCCTGAAACACAAGCATGTGGTTGCAAAAAGGTCCATTAAAAGCGCAGCCCATCTCAAATGAAACTGCTATGGCGTACAAATGTAAAGCACATTCAGTGACTCATTAACTGCAGATTGCAGCAGATGTGTGCTTCACATCAAGCTGGAGCTTCAGATGTAAAGAGAACAATGGAGAGGGGAAAACGACTGATTTACAGTTAAAATTCCATGTCACTTCACTGCAGCAAACACATTATTCTCTTCGCTTGACCGCCTTTTCTACATTGTATAACACAAAAGCCTGGACTGTAAGCCATATATTTTTACATTGCAAGTGTTGGATTGCCTTGACCGCTTTATGTACACAAAAGAGACAACAAACTAAACGCTGGGCAGCAATATTTACAGATCGAAGGTCAGTTTCCCCTGAGACAGAATTCTTGCATGGCTCGTAATGTGGGTCATGGTTATATGAAATTCTCCTTTGTGTGGTTACCATACAAAAACTATATACTACACTGCTGACACTTAAGTTATTTTATGTACTTTTATACTGTCATAATATGTGCTTCATTTTTTAGCACATTTATTAAGTGAATACAAGAAAACTTTTTCCTAGTTTGTCATATTTAATAGCTATTTACATAACTCCCCTCAACTGCCACACAGTGTGTCTTTACTGATTCCACATTAAATTTCTTTATCTGTCGCAGCAGATACAGTGCAGAGGTTAAAAAAGGAAAGACGTACGGATAGAACGTGGAAGGTTTCTGCATACTCTGGTGCGTCCTTTGCATCTAGCACCTTTCAGCCTGCCGTCACTGAATATGATCTGTGAGCTCAGACACTGTCAGAGGAACAGCGGACTGTTTCATCTTTCAAGTCACAGCACAAAACCATAACGTTTGAGAAAACTGACAAGAACATCCTAGAATCGTCGGACTAAAATCTGATGCCCACACCATATGTGAAGAATGCTCCAAAGCCACGTCTTTTGAGTGGATTATTTCTCACTGGCCTTCCTCGTTTTTCTTAAATAAGAGTGTCACACAAATCTGTGCACAACTTGTTAGTGAATAATTAAGTCTCTTGGTGTCAACAACTGGTGGTTCTGCGTGACAGAAGAAAGGTTTCTGAAAAGTGTCGTGACTGAACGGTAATTAAAAGTCTATAGTGGGCTCAAAATATAGGAGGTGTAAACTAAATCTCTGGGTAACGACTCTGAACACAGATGGTACATTATAATTCCAAGTTCTTACTGTACAATGCATCATTCATACATTCTGCCAACACTCAACTGCTCCCCAGCGTTTTCAGTACTTGTGTGTTTGCTTAGTGTCTATGCTTTTCCAGTCAAGTGTGTTATTATATTATTCACGACATGTGTGAAAAATGTACCAACACTATGGAAATATTGCAGAGAAGATGAAAGATGACTTCTTTTCTTGTTCTGAACGTGACAACCTACACAATGTTCTTTTGATTCTATACCATGATAGCAGTTTAAGCTAGTTGGAATCAAAACGTCACTGGGAATCTGGCATTGCATTAAATCCAAAGGTCACAAAATGAATAGTTACAATAAAGTAGAAAAATAAGGTTGAGATCACGTGAGCTATTTATTGGTACATCCAAGGTCATAATAATGGGGTCAGTGGACTGGTATGTTGGGCATTAAACACCTAACAAAGTACAGTAACACCTCTTCAAGAGGCTTGCTCAGTCTCTGTAGAGATTTTGGCTTCAAGGGGAGACCACATTAACAAGGAGATTGTGCCAGTGAGCTTGGTTGGCAGCGACAAAAGCTTTTGCCCAGTCAAAGTGCTCATTACTAAAAGTCTGTACAGAAAGGTAAAGTCCTTCTCAACTCCTTGTTTGCATCGTAGCAACCTATAGGCAAAGGCAGTAGTATAAAGGAAAAGGGCAGCTAAACTAGACAGGCAGTGGAATTCAGGGCTTTGAGACTGAGGGTCAATTCACCTCAACAAATATGACTCTTGATGAAGATGAAATGAGACGACAGCAAATTGACCCTCTTTCCCGCTTTCAAGACAAAATTAAGTCATCAGCCCGCTGCATTCCCAGAGGTCACCATCATCATTGCACTTATGCCCAGAACCTGCAGAGTAATTAAAGGGATACATAGGACAAAAAGGCTTTTTTTTGCTAGATTTGCATCCTCCTTCGGGTAGGGTGCTTAGAGCTATTTTCAGGCCTCTGGCACAATAACATCTTCTGGGAGTTTAACACAGCACAACCACCACAGAGATCTAACATTATGTGTGCTCTTTTAAAAAACTGGAATTGACAAAGGTAAGAAGTGATTATGCGGCTAGAGTTTTGGAATATTTTACAAACACCATTAAGGTAGCGCCACTCCCTTTGTCACTGCTACCCAGAGACACTGAGGCTTGCTCTGATTGGACAGAGCTGGAGCGTGAATGAAGTCATATTGGCTGAGTAAAATTTGGGTTTATACAAGCATGTGGATCTCGTTGTACTCATCTCGTCCATCTTCATCAAAGTTGGGAGAATCCTCGTCGGAATCCAGCTGTGGAAAGACAAATTATATTTAATAATTTTCATTCAGGGTTTGCTCAAAGGTCAAAATAAGGTAACTTGGGACATTTTCACACTTAACACTGTTCAAACAAACTCTCTCTGATCCACTTTTTCACACGGTATCAGTCCACTTGATTTTAGCACTACTTCAACAGCCATAGTACTTTGTTAGGTTTTTGAAAAATACACCTATTCCCTCTGATGCAGAGAGTTAGATGAGAAAATTGATATTAATCAGACGTTATGTGCGTCTGATTAATATCTATATATATAAAACTACAGTTAGTCCCACTGTGTCAAAATGTTTACTAGCACCACTTAGGGTCACTAAACAAGCTAACAGCTTAATTTACATTTAACACATATTGCACTTCATGCTTACAGCTCTTGGTTCATTTGTAAAAGAACACTGTTAACATGAAGTGGACCAGAACTAAAAACCCCTTGGTGCGTGGTCCAGACGAACTGAAGAACCTGTAGGTACTAAATATTTCTGATCGATAAAAAGATAGATTAGAAATGCTTAGTGCCCATACAGATCATACAGAGTATAATCGAGTACATTTCAGGGTGAAAGTTCGAGGGCTGAGGGACTTCACATCATAGAAGCCCTAATAGAGTAACTTTAAAGTTTTAACTTCATTGCAAGGTCAAGGAAATTCTACAGTGCCTTGGGTTCATAAGACCTTTGGATGAACACAACATGAATGGTGGTCAACTTAAGAACAAAGCCGTTGTTTCTAGCTTCCGAAAACGTGGACATTCTGGAGATGGAAGGATTTTTTCTGACAGTGATGACATGTATGGGTTTGGGGGATCTAACCATGAAAACATGAAGCCCTGCTTCAGGATGGACTGTGAATCTTTTACTGGTCAGAACGCAGAGCAAAAATATTTGGATGAGAAAGCTGTCCAAGAAGAGAAAATCATTCATAGCTCATTTCAGCTCTCTTTATGAGATGTTAGTGTTAGACAGATAGAAAAACATGCCAACATCCATCTAACGTTAAATTTGCTGTAAAGTAAGTATCTCAAGGCTATGTGGGATCAGATTATTGTGGCAAACATTCCTGGAATATCTCTGCTGCCCAACCTACCGCCTGGAGCTCACGTTCCTCGAAAATCCTGGAGAGGATGAGGCGGCGCAGCGGCACCGTCATGATGAGGACGAAGGGGAACGCCAGAGAGGCCACGGTGGACTTCACCACCCACAGAGCCACAATGCACGCCAGCTGCGTCAAAGTGAACATGTTCATGCGCCATGTCTTCACCTGAAACAACACGCGCGTGGTTGTTCATGTGTAGAAAATCGGTCAATCATGGACCACAGCATAGACACATAAAGACACATTAAACATACTGAATCGTAAACTGTCTAACAAACTCATACATGTTTTTGGCTCCATCTAGTGGAAAATCCTACATCTAATGATTTGAGTTAAATGTGCGAGAGAGAGTGAAAAGTGAAAGGATCTCATGTCCTTTGCCTGCGTTTTTATGAACCGCAATATTTGCAAATTGCTTTCTTAAAACCCAAAACCATGTAATAGCAGTACAAAAACAACCAGTTCTGATACAGACACCGTTAATGTCCAGTTACACAACCACATGGGGGACAGGCATGTGTCATGATTTGCTAGATGAAAGCGTCAGAGGGAAAACGCCTTTTTTCAGTTTCTGATCATTCTTTACAACAAAATAAATAAATAAATGACAAACAATTCAAGCCTGACCCCAGTAATGCCAAGGATACATTCCAACATCACAAATGATCAGATGGAGAAGCTAAATCCAGCAGTGACCCGTTGGCTAGAAACCAAACTTTATCCTCAGCTCCATTTGGGGTCGAATATCCAGCAACATTTTCCTTTGCATCTGAAATCCCTACTGTGCTTGCAACTCGCTCATGATAATGAAATGACACTTTTCTGGATATGGAGGAGTCCAAAATTTGCACGACTGTAAAATCCTGAATAATGGTAATGTATCCTGTATGCATGGATCTGAACAATCTGGTTACTCGATTAAACCGAGCTAAAAACCCAAAGAGCAGAAAAACAGCTGCCTGGACTCGGCTGCAGTTACCACTCTGCTGGGTTTGGCTTGTCCATCTTACCACTAATAATACAAGACGAGGGCATGTAAACATTGTTTTTGTGTGTGTTACCTTGGTGACGTAGATGTGGTCGGGGTGATGCTTGGCGGGCGTCACCATGAGAGTGATTCGTTCATACAGTTGGATGCCTGTCAGAGAAGTGACCCCCATGTACAGGAAGATGCCAAAGAGCACAGCCAGAGGGATGAGGCGGAGCACGTCTGTCATCACTATGGACATACCTGATGGGCAAAAGTCAGAGGCCATGTTTTCAAATCATCACACCGCACACATGTACAAGAACTGTGGAGAGAATTATTTGTTCAACAACCTCCATGGGAAACACCCTGTCACTTGTTGTCATTTATTTGAAACATACTCTCTGTTAAGCTGCCTTGGTTGAAACACTATTTGGGTTAATCCAAAAAGTCTTATTCGCAAGACTTTTTGGCATCCAATTAAACAAAAACTCAACAATCACGATGAGTCACTATGGTTGTGTAGCCAAGCTATACTTAAGACTACTTTGGGAACTCCACCTTAATTGAAACAAGATATTCTGCTGGCAAAATAGTACTAGTGACTGAATAAAAACAATGTTGCACACGTTGCATTTTATGTTGCGCATTTTTCAACTGGAAATATGAGCATCTCAGTTAATTCTGAAGACAATTTGCTAAAAATATAAAATCATTTAAGCCTATTGCAAAGGCTGATTCATACTTCATGAACGTCTAGACCTGCAGGAGCTGTGCCACACTCTACCTTTGAGCTCAGGTCTTCTTTCAAGACAAATAATTGGCTGGAAATTCCAGCACTGTAATAATGCTGTAGAAAAATAACCCCCCTAGCCAGATAATAAAATAAAAATAATTGGTCTGGAATTTGGTTGGTGGTTCAGATTCCTCTTTTTCTCCAGCTCATTCCAGAAACACTGGAACTGTTATGCGCATAGATGTGATTTATTTATTATGAAGGGAATTTAAAGTTAAACAGAGCTAAACAAAGACACCACCCATCAGAGTTTTTGAGATTGTGAGTATCACTCTTATTACAGCTCCATACACCCCTTTTCCAGCATATGTAGAAATCCAAAAGGCCCAACTACAGCTGCTATGTTATGACTGGACAACGGCAGCTTGGGTTGGGTTTTAGTGAACGTTTAGCTGACACCCCACGCTCCCATCCTTCCTTTGTCTCTTACCAACAAGAACAGCCACAAGAAGCCCAGTCAGCCTCTGTTCTTTCACCTCCTGGATCATGGGCTTTTCACCGGGCGCCGTGGCTTTGCTCATGACGGTGAGGGCGTTGACATGAGTGACGGAGCGCACAGTGGCTGCGGTGAGCCACGGCAGTCCGAAGAGGGGGCAGATGGCGCCCAGAATGACGATGAGCAGGAGATCCAGGTGGAAGCCTGAGCCTTTAACCAAGCGACGCTCCTTCTTACTGACTATCAATCTGACGGATTAGACAAAAAATGAGAAATCATTTAAAACGTTGAAATTTATGTTGAAAACTGTCATACACACAATTTCTCCATCCAGACTTTTACCACTGTGGATAATCATACTGTACGTACGAAGTGATCTGAGTTTCCATGAAAATGAGGATGAAGACAAGAAGGGCAGGAACAATGGATGCTCCCATCATCCATGTGGGAAAGGGCTGCTTGTCACCAAAGGGGTTGATGAACCAACCTCTCTTGTCAGGGGAAGTGACTGAGAAGCCCGACGGCACATTGAGTTTCTAAAAGTAAATAAAAGCACGTTGCATGTACAATAAATCATATAATATATAATCCATCTTCACCAGTTACTGTGACTAAAGACATTGGAGTTACCTGAGTGTAAGTGTCAGTAATACTGTAATCCACCCATACTGAAACTAAAATTGAGATTGGGATGCCAAAGTCACCAATGATTCTTCTGGCCTGGGGATATTGAGAAGCCAAAAAAGCCAAATTAACATTCAGTTGGAAGAAAAAGAAAATATCGAATTATTGTAAGAATACTACAAGTATGTACAACATCACATTAAAGTTTATATAAAGTTCCCTTTACAAAAAGCTAAAGAATATGTCAAACTGAGTCTGTCTAGTAATGCTGGATGCATTACTATTTTGGATTTAAGCACAATCTTCAAGTTCTTTTAAGATAAAGTGTGAATTACATTATCGACGTGCCCACGTTCCCTCAAACTACCATCCAAAGCAGGTTGTTAACCTTGACAATACACACAATAGTGTTTGTGTCAGGTACACACAATGTCAACACGAAAAGCTTCACATGTTGAGAAGCCTGGTGCCCACTGTATGAAGTGAACACTTTTAAGAGATTCACTAAAGTCGGGTACCTTGCCACCTAAAAAACGACTGTTTCTTAATTTCCTGAGGAAGAAAGCAAGAAAGAATGTGCCCATCATGAGAACGAGGGACAGAAGAGCAGTGTTGGGCTGGTTTAAGACTTGGTCATCCTCTTGAAGCTGAGTAGCTGGGGTGGAGTCACTGGGGTACATCGCCATGAGTGGATGCTCCCGAAACACCTGGAAACAAGAGGAGAGTCTCACTTTATCCTCTGTTGATTTGATTGTAGTGTTTTTTAACTCTTTGCGTTTTTTTTTTCCAGGTACGGCAAAGGAATGATTAAATGTGATTACTGGATGCTACCAACTTCACTAATGAGAAAAGTACGCTAATAATAATAACAAACGAATAATTTAGAAAATATTCTGTTATCCTGGTATAAAAAGGTGTCTGTAGCTGTCCAGAATCTTATCAAGTTCAGTGTGCTGAGTAATATCTGAAGGGATTACCTTGATGAGCTTAGAAAAAGTCTCATAGATGAAGATAAGGGAGATGAGGAAAGCAAAAATCTCCTGGGTAAAGGGTGAGATGTAACGAACAAGGAAGCTCCCCTCTGCTGCCACAATCACCAGCACGATGAAGATGAGCCAGAAACCAATCCATACTCGACCAGTCAGGTACTCATAGTCGTGGGCCTGGCAGAACTGAGCGACACAGACATGTTAGCTAACAAAATGACACCCACATGACACAAAAACTGGAGTATGTGACATAGTTTGTCGTAGTTACTGTGTGAACTCAGATGATTTCTATGTTTTCAGATGAAGTACCTTGTAGTAGGCTTCTTCAAACACCAGTAAGGGTCCCGAGAAGCCTATGATGAGGAGGGGCTGACCAGCCAGCAGAGAGAATATGACTCCAAGAGTTGCAGTTGACACAATAAGCTCAGTCACTCCCATCATGCCCTCAGTTTTTTCACCTGTATGTGAGAACAGGCAAAACACATCTTCAGAGCACGTGCGTCAAAATGACATGGAATCTAAATATCTTGGTTCTTGTAGTTTACCCAGCAGGCCTCCAAAGGTAATAGTGGGCGACAGTGCAGCAAAATAGATGAAGATGACGGCGGCGATGCACTGCGTGTCCAGGGCGTCTTTTAAGTCACTGACATAGTGTGGGTAGCGGCGGCGAATGTCGTGGATCAGGCCTCCGAAAGGGATCCCTGAGCGCTTCAGTGGGTCCACCTCCTGGTCCCCCTCCTCCTCCTCCTCTGGACTTGCATCTAGAGGGGTTTGTTAAATACAACTTAGTAAATTACCCACAAGTCAACAATAGACATTAAAGGCACAACCTGTAATGCAAAGATAAACACGACCACCAAAATGTAAATCTAAAACTCACTGGACACTGGAAACACTACCAACTACCAATCACCGGTCTGTCCATCTGGGGTCAAATGTTCCTTCATTACCATTAACTAGGGCTTTGCAATCAATCAGGGATACACATGTATGAATCCACAGCTGAAAATATTCCTCGGCAAACACGCCATTTACTCCTGTTTTGAGTAATGCTTCCTACAAACTACAGCACTCAGCTGTTAGGAAATTACTGAGTACTTTTAAAAAACATACAAATACATTTGCGACTGGCTTTTAGTGTGACACATTAGGGAATCAGGAAAGCACTGAAAGACGGACTAATGAATTGTTTGGTTTGTTCTTTTTATGAGACTGTTGACAATAAGGAAAATATAAAATAATGTCATCTTTTTCTCCATAAGCCACTTTGTGCAGTATTTGAACATGTCTTTGGTGCCCTCCGGTGGTAGTATTAAAAAAAGACTACGGCAACCCAAGTCTTGAGGAACACAAAATGTGAACTGCAGGGAATATTCTGCACAAGATTTCTAAGCAGTACGACTTACGAGTTTGAACTGTTTTTTGCATTGCTGACTAACCTTGATTCTTCTGAATCAGATGTGCCACCTTCAAACCTGCTCCCTGAGGATTTTGCTTGGAAAAGAGGCCTGTTAGAGACTTGACAGGATACCTTTGTTGTTCTGCTCCATGCCAGCTATGGAGTGGTGCCTCTTGAGCTCTCTTTCCTTCCTCTTGCGCAGCATCTGCTTCTGGAAGTCTGCCACTGTCTTCAGGAGGTCTTTACCCTCCACATCTGAGGGTGGAATGACGATGCTGCAGTCTAAGAATTCATTGATACCATTCAGGAGGTCCTGTCGGTCGTCAGCAAAGTAAGCCACCTCATGGAAACTCTACAACAAAAAGCACAACTGAATGTAATCCCAAGAATGCAAAACAAAGGCTGTTCAAGCTCAAAGGGTTACTCATCTTATTATTGATTAAACAATAAGCAATTCAAGTTCTCAGATGTCTTTGAAGGCTGACACAGCAGACAACCATAAAGTCACTAAGATTTGGCCCTGGAAAATAAATAATTGTTTCATGCGACACAAACATGTTAAAAGGGCAAAATCATTTTAAGGTCTTTCTGGTTTATTGAAAATAGATTAAAAAGTAAAAAGCTTCTGCATCCACTACATCACTGAATTACAGCACATACAGTCCTGTTGCTGGGACCAACATAATCACTTTCTTAAGGCTACTTATGTCAAAACCACAAAATAACATAATTTTATTCATTTTAAATCTAATTCTAAATTCTTAGCAATTCTATCTACTTCTAAATCTAATGTTCAAGTTCAAAGTGAATAAATGGTATCATTGATCTGTTTTCTTTCTTCTTTTTGTGACTCAGTCCTTTAATAATAATAACTAAATAACTAAAATGTGATTTAACATCTTCTCAGATTCATACCTACCTTGTCAGACATGAGAGTGGAGAAGGAGCGTCCAATCTCATGATAGTCCACGTTGGACTGACTGGGACCAAGCAGGACAAAAAGAAAGCGAACAGGGACAGGGACCTCGAGCACCGACTCCAGAAGGACGGCCTCACTCAACCTGACAAAGGCCATGGCTGGCTGCTCCAGGAATTCAACACAACCTGGTAGGAGAAAGCAACAAAACACAACAAATTTAGACCTCTGAGATTTTTCACATCCTGGCATGAGGGACAGCATTTGTGGTGAGTCAATCTGTGATTGCATTTCGGCTATTAACTCCCTCACCACCTGTTTAGTGAAAAGTATCTCACAGAAATTGATGTGAAAAATGAATCTTCTCCTCACAGACATCTGTAGTAGTTTTAGCGCCAGTCTGCGTTTGCTTTTCAGGATATTCCGTAGCTTAACAGTAAAACTTTCCTCAGGAGGCAGAACAAAACAGCTGCACTGTTATTAACACTATAAACTTAAAACATGATATTACCCCCACAGCCAAAGTCAAGATAAACAGAGATTTTACTGATCACATAAAACCAGACAGATCGACTCAGGTTTGCCTTCTTACACCACCCATTTTTGCGCTTTACATAGAACCTGTTGCACAAACAATAAGAGAAGATGGTAACAAACAGGCCTGGGCCTGTACTGTGATAATATGTAACTGTAATACTGTAATAATTAAAAGTATTCTCTGGTCTCTAATAGGAACACAAAATGGCATTGTACCCTGATGTTTCTCTGTATATATCTGTATACATCCTTTTAGATTTCCTTGATATGTCTGGGAAATATTCAGGCTAAAAGTCCAATAAACAAAAGCATACAAGCAAATTTCACCATTTATTTGGAATGGAAGGAAACAAAAGAAAAGGGTCAAATACAGAACATTTGGTAAAGAGAGAGGGGGTACGTCTCTCCCTAATCTCAGGGATTATTACCATTCTACCCCATTACAAACTATAAATCTATGGTGTGACAGTAAATACATGGCACAATGGAAGGAGGTGGAGAGCCAATGCAAAGGTATGCCAGTGTAAACAGGTGAGTAATGTTAGCCACATCATGACCACCTGGACCCCCCAGCCACATTCTAAATTAAGGAGAGATGAGAGAAAGAATCAGATGATAAAATAATCAAATAATCAAGAATGTGAAACTGTTGTGTTCTTGTTAGTGGCGAACATGACATGACTATGCTGTCATTTGTCCTGATGCAAGTTAATTCCTTGATTTTTGTATTTGAGTCCTAATGGAGAATTTACAACAAGCAAATTCATCTTTTAGCAGTTTGTAAAAACAGAAGAAAAGACATAGCTGCAGTAAATAATCTACTCTGTCAAAACTCCCAGAGCTTACCGACTAAAACAATGACAGCTTCAGCATCCTTGGGAATCTTGGCGAGGAGTTTCATCGATCTGGCTGCAGCTGGATGGCTCTCAGGAGGCAGCGGGTGGAGAGATTTCTTGGAGGAGCAACAGAACAAAAAATATCCTCAGTGTTGTTCCAACCAACGTGATGTGACACCATAACATCGCATGGGACCAATAACGCGAATATATTGTGGGAATTGCAATGTATATGAACAATAATCAAATATCCCTGTGCAGCTCATTTTAAACCTCACAACTGGAAGACTGGTCCTTTAAGTTTTAACAGAATCATTTTAATAGGCTGTTTCAAATTTGCCAACATTTGAAGCCATGGGGAACATTCAGTTTTCACAGTTAATGCATCAAGAGGCTTTAACTAGAAGCACCTGTAAGCTGACTAAGAGCATAATTCAACACATGTGCAGCAGGGAGGCTTGCTTTCTCCAACTTCAAGAACTACCTACACGACTTCTGACCTCTGAAGGGTTGTGTTTCAAAGAACAATGCGAGAGCAACGAGAAGTTAGCGTAATCATGCTTAAATCTATGCTTACTGCTGATCTTTAGAGCTTAATGCAAACCGTAAACTAGAACAAGACAGCCCAATGTCCCTTTCATCTCTCTTTTAGATAGCTGAGTTCAATTATTCTTGTGGAGTCTTGTCAAAACTAGTTAATCACTTACTTTGGCTTTGGAAAATCATATTTACCATGTTGCTGGCCTGCACTGTTTCAACTATGTCACAGTCTATCTTCACTCAGATCTCATATCTCGCAGATCTGGCGTCAGCCTCTCACACTGATGCAAAGAGTAAAGAAAGTGCAAAGAATCTGCATTGCCGTAGAGTTAGGGACAAACAAAAGTCAAATAAAAACAAGAAACTTTAAAAGGAAACTTACAAACAGGCTGACAAACACGTCTTGTTTTGGATCATAGACCGGCCCTTTGTTGTCGTGGTTCTCGTCGCGCTCTTCAACCACCAGGGGCAGGCTGGTGTCCTGGACGTGGTTGTGATTGAATGGGCCATGAAGACTGCCGGATGATTGGTGGCGGTGAAAGCGATGTTTCAGATCGCTCGGATGGCTGTGGACAAACAAAAAATCAAACTGTATGTAGACACAGGTTCGCTCACAGTGGCACTGTTAACAAGCTGATATTTAGCCAGTAATGTTTACCAGGGTTGCAATCTTAGCTTACTGCCATCAATATTTACCTGCCAGCACTAAGCACAAAGTACAGCTGAGGCTGATGGGAATGGCAGTAATTTTAAAGCTCCTGCACCAAAGTAAGATTAGTACAAGTTAAAATGTTAATCTAAAGATTCCATTAGATGAAATCTCAGTAATCAACAAATTATTACAATTCATCCTGTGGAGGGCACAAATAACACTTTTCCTGGACATCCATCTATTAGCTTTTGAAACAAGCAACAAACAACAAAGCTGAAAAATGGATTTATTCACTGTGACACACTGTGTCACAAATGCCTGTTGCAAATTTCTTGGCAAAATTATGAAAACTTGCTAAGATATTTAATTGTGAACAATTTATAAAGCCCCACTGCTGGTCTGGCTAAAAAGCAGTTTGGGAAAGACTGCTCTATATTATTCTCTATTAACACCTTGATCTCATAGAGATTGCTCACTGCAGATTTGGTCATTTCAAGCCAAACACAACTCATCCTATCTGCATGGTCTCAGCCTAACAGGAGCTTCAGCATCAGATAGACAAGGGGCAGTGCTATAATGCCAAAATTTATTTTCTTTCACAGATACATTAGTCTGCTCCTCCTACTTATTATCTCTTCAGCCCGAGGGCGAATTAAACTGTCATTATAAGATGACAATAGCACAGTTTTCATTTGTAAGCCAAGGTCATTTGGATTCTCGCACAGCTTATCTATCTTCTGTTCATTTGAAATTTTATCTTACAATCTTGCACTTTCCATTGAAACTAATTAGAAAACTCTAATGACAAAGTCACATTTTTTAAAATGTGATATTTGCTTTAGAACATCCATAAAACAGCCAACCTGTGCAGACTTATTAGCTATGCCCTTGTGCATGTAAAGTATTTGTATGTCACACCAGCCATTTGCACACCAGCCTCATTACATCACCGGCCAGTGCAATGGTGACATCACCTCACTCATTAGGCCCACAAGGCCCAATAAGACGACGCCAGAAATTGGACACGACGGCGGCGTGAGACAAAAGAACGAGGTGTGACACTGAGATGAACTGTGCTCAAGTAGTTTCCAGAGGATCTTTAACGTGTTCCGAGTAGGCAATGAGCTAAATTTTAGCAGCACCTCAATGTGCTTTTTCTCCACGTCGTAAATCTGATATCTCAGACCGGTGATGACTCTAATGACATGAGTGTTTCTCTCCCTGTGGACGCAGCCAGTGACATGCTGGGAATTTATGTGGAAAGGCGGTAAAAGATGGAATGAATGCATGCTGGCCTGTTGCTAAGAATGTGTGCTGGCCAGCCTATTTTGTGCTCATATGTTGTGTCACTTTGTGTGTGCAAAATCCATCCTCTCCAACACGTGACAAGTGGGCACTGACAGTATGCATGACAGCTCATGTTAACAACATCGAAAGTCTACAGCCTTGCAGCAGGTATGTTGTTTACCTTATTAACACAGTTTAACAGTTTGTAACTGCACTAAATGCAAGGTACAGATGGGAACTGATAGGAATATTATTAGTTTTGAAGATATTTGGTCATAAAAAATGTATTGGATAATCTAATCTCATGATGGCACAAGAAGAAAAGCCAGAGGATCACTAATCATCACAATTAATCCTGACATTTATGTTCCCTATAAACCAAATTTAATGGCAATGCACGCAATCTCAAACTGTGGTTGGCGCTCATGGAAAAGGAAGAAGATCACCATAATCATCAGAATTCACTTTCTGTTCATCATGGATTTAAATGTACTGATTTACTCCCTCTCATGGTAATCCATACTTGCAGAGGCTTGAAAACAGGCAAAATAGCATTTTAAGTGACACAAAATACAAAAGCAGCAGCTTAATGGCAACACCCACATTTGACAGGCATGGCTTATTTTTCCTTTGATTAATTCTATCTGACAGCTGACATTTAGTAAACTTTGTTACGTAACAGTGAAGAATCCATAATTCACTATGTGCAGTGCACTCTTCCATTGACCATGTGTGTCAGGTCACTTTAGCTGGCATGTCAGTACAAGTGCCAATCAATGAGCGGGGACCATTTGAGAGAGCTAGAGACAGCGCTGAGATGACATGTCACATGCATTACATCCACATGTCCTGCAGCGTGCAGGAACTGACATAACTCTACCCTCTGGTGTTCTGTAAACACAAAGCTGAGACAATCTGTGTCCTTGAGGTTTTTCTGCAAGGCGAGTTCTGGTTGAGCTCTTAACACCTGAAAGCAAGTTGTGGTCTCCCATTACAAGCCTATTCCCTCTCAAAGTCTCCTCACCTACACTTCCACCAGTTTAACAACATCACACCCAATAATTTCCATCAATACCATCGAACTTGAAACCACCAGTGTCTGACTGCAGCTGACTAGCTCGAAAAATCCTGTCAAAACAAAAACTACAAAGCACCAAAAAACTCAAAAATGTGTTCTCACCCAAAGTACCCCGAGCATTTAGTCCCAGGAACTACTGTTCAAAGAACTAAAAGTTTTCTTCAGCCTGTTGATGAGCCCTCCCACCACAGCCTAAAGACCTATGAAAAGCAATGGCTGTTTTACATGTCATTTTTACAACAATAATCACCAGTCCATCCTTCACACGTTTTCTTTTGTTAATAAATGCTGAAATGTCAAACCTAAAAACAACACACAGATTTTTAACTAGAATGGCAGTTTACATCCTTGTCTGTCCAGACTCATATAATATCTGTGGTGACTGATACAGAGCTTTGTCATACGGGGACAATCAACTGCGGGTCAATTTCAACAAAACCAACGAGCTTTTAGAGGACTACAATGCCTCAAAGACGGATGTTGCTACAGATTCTGAAACGTGGGTGCTTCACACACATGTTCAATCCAGCTGGACAGAAAAAGTCATCACTTCATCAATTTATCTTATTAGACCTTTGTGCGAAATTTTGCCAAAGTTAGAGTGTGAATTCTTGAGTTATGGCTTAAACTGTGTGTTGTGAAGTCACAGTGACCCTTGACCACCAAAATCTAATCAGTTCATCCAAGTGGATGTTTGTGCCAAGTCTGAAAAATTCCCTAAAGGCGTTCCTGAGATATTGCAATCATGAGAATGGGGCAGACAGAACACAATATAATGAGCCTGGATTTATGAAAAGTAACAAAATAGCTGGAAAGGTTGGTTTCAAGATAAAAAGTTTATGTGTTTCAAAAAAGCCCAGAACATTTTTCTGTGGGTAATTATAAGCCTCAGCCTGAAACACTCACTGTTCACTTTAGAAGAGAGAAGTAAGTCTGACACAGGATAGGACTGACATAAGGACTGAAAAGGCAAAAATCTTCACAAAAACAGAGATCAAACGGCATCACGGCTCACACAATGAAGAATCAAACTTTTAATCTGACTGTCGAGGCCATGAGACAATCTTGACATTTGAAACTTAGTCAATCCTGGTGAAATACAGCAGATGATGAGTGTGAAACTCAAACTGAAGTGAAAACAAAGCAACACCCACACTGACAGGTCTGTCAATACATGAATAAAGAAACAGCTGAAGTGGATAGGATAACACTGTTTTGGTCTCCGGTTACCTAACTTACATTAGACTGGATTAGAATTGGTGACTGACCTATGTTTGAGAAGCAGGGCCCGGAGAACACTGGGTCTGTCTTCAGCTCTGATCTGATCAGAGATGATCATTGTCTCCACCACCAGATGGGCGATGCCAGGTAGCGAGTTCTGTTCGAGGTCCAGGAGGATGGCACCTGTGGAACAAACAGGGAGTCACAATGGTTGCTAATCTCAGATGGTTTGAGAGGTTTCCATAACCAGTTTGGCCAAACGCTAACAAAGAGAAAATGTCTACATATTGCTATTTTGACAAAACAGATTTTCTGCTCATTTCAGCTGCACGTGCAAACAGATAAACCTTGAGACTGGTGCTGGGAGCATCTACTTTGCCCTTTACCGTGTGTGATGGTGCGGCGAAGCTCCAGCAAGCTGCGGAAGGAGAGCGAAGCCACATGAGGTTTGCCCCAGCGATCCGTTTCCTCGTCCACATCCTCTTCAAACTTGATCCAGCGAGCTCGCTCCTTCCAGCGCATTTCATGGTCCCTCTCCACAATCAGCTCGTTCAGCTCCACAAACAGCTGAAGATGAAGTACAGCAGACAAACATGAAAAGGGTAACTGTCAAAAATCACTCTTGGAATATGTTTAAGAGTATCACTAAAATAAGAAAAACTATCAAGACTCAGTGGTTAATACTATAAGATGCTGCACACATACCACAATATACTGAAATCAAGGAGCTTTTATTGTCATACCAGCTCACATTTACATGCTTATGGTACGAAATTAGGACTCAGGTCCCGGGAGTAATAGGTAGGGTATAAAAAAAATACGAAATTAAAAGTTGAATAAAAACATAGAAATATAAACTAAGTAAAAATAGAATGTAAAGGCTGAGGACAAATACAAGATAAAAAAAATTAGTCTCACTTCTGAGAAAAAGAAATAAATAAGATGAACTAATGGTTTGGTCATTTTGTCAAATTTCAACATAGAATTCCTTCTTGGCCAAGTGTTCTCAAAACAACACAAAATAATATTCGTATGATTTATGTTTCTGTCACACTTCTGATTTAAAACATCAGGAGCAATTTTGTGCTCGAGTCTCATCAGGTTGATGTGTTTAAACCAAGAAAAGCTTGGATTTAAGGGGGGGGAATTAAAAAAAATGAACCGCAAACCTCATGAGTTTTCTTATCTGCTGCTCTCTTCTTCTTCTTCAGGCTGCTCAGTGGTGTGGAACTGTTGCTGGCCCGGGTCATCTGACATCGTGACGACTTCTTCACTAGGTGGCGCCTCACCCCGGGGTTGTCTTCAAATCGGTGACCTGAGCAGCCACAAGTATAGCAAGCACAAGTAAGTCAAAATGCAAAAGTTAACAAGCCTTTTTGGGATTATGAACAAACAAAACATCCTGTCTAAGTCACAAAATGTCCTCTATGCTGGAAATCAAATTTGTATGTCTGTTTAAGTTTCCACTGACAGAGCACCATCCAATAACAGGGAAAAGGCACCACGGGTGAGTAAGAATCCGTGTATGCCATGGGAAACTGTTACAAAAGAGGTGGTCTTTCCTCCAGTTCAAAACTAATTTTATTTTCGATTTCTTGAAACCACAAATCATTTTTATTGAATTTAGCATAATGACCGGCTCTTTTCATTACAGTGAGAATCTGGCCATCATTTCCTAAAGAGTGGGGAGCTTGGGAAGTCACTTAATTTGGATAAAGGAAATGAGCAATGAAAAGAAAAAGGTTAACCACCAGAATGAATATGTGTTGAGAGAGTAGTAAAGGATGTTTACACAATTTGAAGTAACGATTATAATTTGGCAAAATCATGCCTAATGTATTACTTTCAGCCACAGTACGTGTTTTTCAGAAGTGGTCAAATGTAGGTACATTTTATATGTTTAAAGAAAAATGTTTTCCATGTTTTTTTCAGTCTGGAACTGCTGTTGACCAGCCAGACTGAACAACAGCTGAATATTATTTTTTACTAAATAAACAGCCAGAGGCAACTAAAGCAGAGGTGAGAGAGACTGCATGCGGGTGTGTGTGTGTATGTGTGTGCACTCACTCACTCACTCACACACACACACACACACACACACACACATAAACAACAGTGAGGGTTCCATTCTGCTGAGTCACGCCTTCCTTGGGGAAACAGATGGAAACGGAACTCAACATGAAGTTAGGTTGTGTTTCATTTTGAAGAGTCTCCCAAAGGACAGGCTCTAAATGCTGCCCTTGTATGAACTGCTCCACCTGACCTAGATGAAGTGATATTTCCCACCTAAAGTAGGGCATGAACAAAGCAAATAACCTGGGAGTGAGGAGTCAGTTTTGCTCGTCTTCCTGCTCTTGAACTAGCATCTGACCTGGTCTGAGGTCTTTCATCTTCCTGATTCCTGAATACTGAATCCTCCTGATTCCATGCTTAAAATAAAACACTTGACCCATCTGCAAGCAAGCATGAGTGTTATTATTTTTACTGTTTTAATCCAACAATACCACAAATAATTTTTGAATCTCTGGGGAGTTTCCTATCCTATCAACAGCTCTGAACATTTTCGATCAGCCTTAAGTAACTTGCATGACAATTTCCACGCCTCCGTGTCTAACGTGCAATTGATACAAAATCCACACCTAAATAAATGCCAATACAAATACACCATACAAACTTTGTAAAGGGGAAACTCATGGACTGTTGATTATTTTTTCTTTTGAGCTAATAGACAAAGGCTTTTGCTTTTCTGTGACAGGGTTTCGCAGGAGCAGCCTCATAGCTGCTCTTGACTGTTCACACACATTTTAGATTATATCAACTCTGAGGAAAACAACTCAGCTAAACTATCCTTCACTGGAGGAAAAAAAAAGGAAAAGGAAAACATAAGGTAAACTTTTTGTTGTACAAATCATATTTGTGAAAATAACCTAAAATATAGTTTCATTTTAGTCCAAACCAAAAGGGACCCAACCTCGTTTATATCCAAGTGTAGAGTGGAATTTCCCTTTACTGCTGTTACTGTAATCTGTAAGGCCCTAAGCAGACATTATTGTTCAATGAAATTCATTTTTTGAGATCTGGCTAGCATAACACAGATGTGTTATAGTGGTAGTTATGTACAGCCTGACAATCCACAGAGCTCTGGCAGTGGAGTTAACTCCACGAGGAGTTAAAAAGATACATATTTTTTTCTAATTTTCAAACTTGCAGTCTTCAGCCACAAAAAGCTATACTTATGCAAAGCAGTGCTTGGAGCTAAATGCTAACATGCTCATAAGCCAATGTTAACATGTTGATCTTAGTTTAGCATGCTAGGTTGCTGATGTTTGCTTACAAGCACAAATACAAACTGCAGCCAATGCTGATGATATTCAGTTTTTAAAGGGAGGCTATTTCTTCGTTATGCAAAGTGTGACAAAAACAAAATCAGAATCAGAATTCCTTTATTTATCCC
This sequence comes from Scatophagus argus, assembly GCF_020382885.2. Lineage (NCBI taxonomy): Eukaryota > Metazoa > Chordata > Actinopteri > Scatophagidae > Scatophagus > Scatophagus argus. The sequence goes on along the minus strand of NC_058503.1, from coordinate 20,476,688 downwards.
CAAATGGAAATTCTACGCCAGCATAAAATAGAAACGGTGAGAGGAAAAGTCACATATAACTAAAGCCATCAGGAGTCATTAATTTTACAGGACTTCTAGGATGTGCCATGATTCTAAGTGTGAAAAGTGATAAAAATAGCAGAACAACACATTGGTGGTCAATGAAATGTCTTTCCGCTCTAGCTGTGGCTGACCCCCAAAACAAATGGGTGCCACTGGATCGATGGGAAAGCAGGAAACAGCAGCAGTGGAGAACTGTGTCAATTCGCTCAATACCGTGGACAACTTTGTTCCATCTGTGGCATGAGTGAGTCTTACGTTACCATTAATTACACAAGCAGCAAACTACATAATCAATGGAAACAAGTGCACTCCCACCCATTGATCATGCACGTAAAAACAGGACAACATACTCGTCCATTATGAAATTCCCATTGTGTTATGATCTCATCAGAACTTCCCTTATCAGAACCTTTCAATACCATCAGAGCTTGTACTGAAAGGAGAGAAATGCAATGCTACCCAACAACAACAACACAAGCGAATCTCTACAGAAAGACAACTTCATACAACTTACGGACAGGCTCGAGTGGTGACCCCAGTTGAGTGTGGATTGACTCAAGCAAGTCATAGTCGTCAAAATCCAAAACAAACTCTTCAAAGTCCTCAAACCCCTCCACGTTGGCCGTTGAGCCATGACGCTCAAGTAGGTGCTGCTTTGAGGTACTGAAGCCTCTTTGGACACTGCATCGGCGTTCAGGACCGTGGTGCTCAGTGCAAAGCTTCTTATCAGAGCTCCCTTGCCCCTGATTCTCCTGTCCCTCAATGTCTGTCATCTCCACGGATGGTACCTCCTGCTATCCTCCTCTGTCCAAGGGGATGCACTGCTCATCCAGGGCTTCCAATTCTCGAACGCCGTTGCTCACCGTGGATCACTGTTCTGATGAGACAGGGTCTTTGCAGGGACCACTAGCCGACCTCTGTTATATTACTCCAGCTGCGCAAAACAACCAGCTTGTTGACTTTGGAAATCAGCTTCAAAATCAGGCGCTTCTAAAAGAGTTTCACCTCAGGCAACCAAGAAAAAAATAGCTTGTGTTCAGAGAGTCCAGCTTCGGAAAAAGAAGTTATATGAAGCAAGAGACAGGAAAAAGAAAATTTCTTTGAAGAATGTGTCAGAATGTGTCAATAATCACCTCTCAGCACAAAAATACAAACTGCACGTATAGACACAATGTCTATACTTAAATGTCTTCAATGTCAGGAAACATTGCATTAAATCCAAATAAAATGCAAAGTTGGACCTATACCTTCAGGCAGAAGTCCCCCCTGCTAGATCCACAATCAGCAAGATGCATGAATGGTAGCAACTTTCACATTAGCTGCAACTCCAAAAGGAAGTATTGATAAGGAATGGTCTGCTTTGTAGTGCCGCCCTTTTTTAATGATGTATCCCGCCCATTGATCTTTGCGGCTGGTGGAAAACCAACATAAAGCGGATCGGAGCAGAAGCGGCGATGCCTATCGTTTCCATAGAGCCACTGTCACTTCCAGGCATGTGATGTGTAGGAGGGTAAAGGTCAAGTTCCAAATGTTTGCGTCTCTACATATATTACACTAAACTAAAAAAAACAAAACACACGCTCAGCGCTCTAAGTACAAAAACTATACGGGTAGAATATCAGAATAACACCTCTAAAGGACCAGCTCCAGCGCTCTGTTTAGTGAGATATCATGGTGCTAATTATCAGAGCGAGCTGCACCACTCCTGTCCCTGTGTCTCCATGGAAACCATGCGTCCCCTGAAGTGTCGTGGTCTGACTCGTCTACAACAGGTGCACCAGTGTGAGCTCAGCAGGACCATCTCTGAAATGTGCTCAGCATGCTTGAGTTGTGTGTCTGCATTTGCATGTGAGTCTACATGAGTCTGATTAGCCTTAACACTTTAAATTATGTGATGCCGTCCTGCTTTCGAAGATCTTTTACCCATGAGAATCACCACTCTACAGGCTTAGCTAAAAGCCAAATCACACACTCAAACCTATCTTTGACTGAGACAGATTAAAACATCAACCGTTATGATTTCTGCAGGAGAGAAAGTTGGTCAAGAGCTGAAAGTCTTCTTTTACTTTTTGTCTTGAAATTTTACCTCATGTGAGTTTGATGAGCTTGGAATGAATCATCCAAAATTCATAATAACACTTAAAACAACCAGATCACAGATTACCATATGGGAACAGAGGGGCATGCAGTGGTGATATACATGGCTTGCCAATGTCAAGCACCACTCTCTACAAATCCGATGAGTGACTCTGGGTGCCCTGTTCTCTGTTTCCAGATGGTTCCTAAACAGTCAATGATTACTCCGCTCTGTTAAAGCAGGAAAGGCCAGAGGCAGGGTTTCTGCTGAAGGGGAATCGACTGCAGCCTGTTAATTAATGCCCCTGTTTGCTGTGCGAGTTTTTTTCTGGAAACACGACCTCTTGACTCGCCATACCTTTCTCCTCTACTCTTCTTTAATCATTTTTTTCTTGCAATCTTCAGCTGTTTGTTTGGGAACGTATTTTCAGCTCAGCTATATTCTTGAATAAATTCTGCGTAAATGCACTTGTGGATGTGCAGAAAACACAGAAACGGAATATACTGTAAGTCAAAGTACATTGTTTTATACAAACACACAGCCATGTAACTTCTGCCTGTAGGGGCCTCTCAATCAAAACAATTAAAACAAAAGATTTGGTGATGATGTAGTGATGCAGCAAGGGGTGATGGGAGTTGTTGTCTTCATTGTTCAACAACCGCCATCGTCAACGAAATGTATCTGATATGACTCAGACAGAAACGTTCACAGACAAGGTAATATTTTTAAATTATACTGAGGTTACGTTTAATCATGTTCACCAAATTCCCTTCCTCCTAACTAACGCAGATATAAATATTAAATATAAATATCTTTGGAACCTTTGTGAAGGGGGTCTTATTATATTATTATTTATTATTTTTTTATTATATTATTTATACTTATTTTGATGGGGCCAGTTACGTTCTGTGACTCCTCTGAAGTTTGAAGAGTGAAAGCAAGCAGTCATGTCAGGTTATTAGGTAGGCAGAAACCAGATATATGATATGCTTTTAACTGTTTCCTTTCTGTTCCTCTGGCAGATACTTTGGACAGCCATTTGGTAGGATAAAGCTTGGAAAATTATATAGAGAGCAGATGAGTATGTGAGCTGTTATTTTCTACCCTAATTGCTAATTTCCTCATTAACATTCTTGACTGTAGTGTGCTGACTGCAGGACTGAAATGTGTGGCATTGAGTTGTTTCGATGCATGTGAGTAGTTCCTATCATCTTTCTGTCCTCCATCCTTTGTGTGAAGTAACTGGAAGCTTATCTTAACAGTGTATGTGGGGGCTAGAAACTGTGAGGGTTGGTTTCACAAGACAGAATGTGTGGGAGGCCCATAAGGGAGCCAAATCATTGGCAGCCAAGGCAGTTAAGAAAACTTGTCAATGGTCAGTGGCCATAAGGGTGACCAATACTCTATATTCCAAATAAAGTATGATTTATAGGGAATTGGACAAGACAGAGTAAAGGATTTGCTCTGTCAAATGTAACAGATAACAAACAGTATTCATGTAAATACAAGCCACACTTAAAGGTCAATACAAATGTTTAAGATTTGCAGTCAATACAAATGTTTAAGATTTGTAAGTTATTTCCTTCTGTTAGAGGAAACGTCAATCTTTTTTTCAGGTCATCTGGTTGCCTTTTCACTATTGATTAAGAGTAACTCTTCTTTTTATACAGTTATGGACTGGTATTTAAAAAGTTAAAATGCTCAAAAGAAGTCATGATTTGTTAATGTATTCATGTGATTTACAGGCAGATTTTGCAGTAATATTTTTTACTGCCAGTAGAGGGTGCTGCAATTACTAATCCAGCTTTAAATTCAAAATTCAGGTCTAAGTAAAGTCTGATATCTAAAAATATATTATTTTTGAACTTATATTGCTGCTTAAAGCTGATATTCTGACCTTGTCATTGACATGTCACTACAGTAAAACTGGCCTTTAACGACACATTTACACTGTAATCAAAGCAGCAGGGAGAGTATGTCTCCACACAACAGAATGGTGTCAAGCTCTCCGTCGGCTAGAATAGGTGCTAACAATGTGTTTCCGTTATTATCTGCTGGTCTCAGCGGGAAGGTGCTCCGAGCCAAGAGTCTGAAGTCATGTCCAAGATTGGAGTGCTGATCTGCTTTCCTTATTGTAATTTAAGAATTTCATCAAATACCTTTAATGTTACAAACATTTGGCATATGATCAAAGCAGGATTACATTACTGGTGGGTAATAAACTGAAACCTTTGAAATTTGGGAAGATTAGTCACCAGCCTGAACAACATGAAAACATGTTTCATGCATGACTACATCAACTGCTGCTGCTTATAGACATACAAAGTGCTATAGTTATGTCCCAAATATCCTAGCAACCACACTGTGCGCTATCATGGAGGTCTGATGGAGAAATGGAGGAGAACAGTCATTGGCTGATACATAACAACACTAGAAAAAGAAACCTCATAAAGAAGCCCCCACCATGTTGTTGTGGTGTGGGTGAAAAGTAAAGCTGATTCATCTCAGAAGATACATTTAGCAACATCCTCCTGCTCCAAGGCTTTCATTTCTCAGTGCATACTGTATGTAAAGCATCCAAGCAAGGTCGTTTTTCACTCTGTTGATAATTATAAAGTGGGCCAGCTATGTCATCACTGTCTGGGACAAAACATGCCAGAAAATAGCAGCTGATCCTTATTTAAACCACTATTACTTTTGCAGATAGGAAAAAAACTACTACAAATAATTTAAAATAACATCTTTGTTTTACACTAAACCAATTTTTCCACAATTCTTTCCACACCTAATTTCTAATGACTTGAAAAGTGTCTGTCTGTCAGAAGCCCTCCCTTACTTTTCATGTCATCTAGGTCAGCACTGGCCAACATCTGAGCCTCAGCCTCGTCAGTGGGCACCTGCTGGTAGACGGCCGTCTCCAGAGCCGTCATGCTGCCGATGCAGATCCGTTCCTTCAGGTCATAGTTGCTCCGTTGGGCGCCCGCCAGACGATGGTGGACGGGCTTCCTGCGGAACCAGCCGCGGGTCGTGGTTGAACTTGAGGGATCTGAACCTGAGGGAACACTGACAAAAAGGAATTTAAAGCTCCACATCATAGGAAATTAGAAAATAATGACACATAATGTGTTAAAAGTTCGATGTTAAAAATGTTAAATGTCACAATACAGATAAGAGATTTAAACGAGATTCAAATGCTGCTGCTGAGTTAAAACTCTGTGCTGTGCCTCTTGGTTGCACTGCTATCTCTTCACCACTAGAGGGCTTCACAACACAGCAACAGACCAGGATCTCCTCAGCAACCCTCTGAGTCATCCTCGGCTATGTTTAAACACAGCTGCACAATAATGCATAACGCAGGCATGACAGTGTTTCTGTGATTTTACTCAACGGTTAGCATCAGCAGTATGCTTGAATCACCAGTGGGTCCCTGACCTCCCAGTAGGAGGTTATACATACAACCACTTCTAATCCTAAAAAAAGAAGAAACAGCTTAACTATATTCTGATGCTCATGCATGTTTGCTAGCCAGATGGGTTCAGCTGGAGAACCTGAGGAACTGTAAGTCTAAGGTTGTTAGTCATGATTTGTATGACATTCACATTCCTGCTGAAACACTGAAGCCTAAAATGCACGTTTGTGTCCCTGCATGCAATTAAAGCAGGCACGACTCAGTGCTCTTGCCTGCTCTGTTTGCACCTGCCTTGTTCAAACTATTCAATGGATAAAATCTGATGCAGGGCGTCAGTTCCAAATTTAGAAAGCAGAATAAAGCTCTGAATATGAATCAAATTGTCTTTAATTCAGCTTTGTAATTCCTCTCTTATACCATCGGCCAACAAAAAACTCAATTCAGACCAGCTGGCAGGAGGTGAAAACAATACACCACAAACATTGTTCCTGTGTGGAGCACAAAGTGGATGAGGACAGTACAATACAGCCACACGTGTAGGCTACAGAAATAGCTCTCTCAAGACATTTGCCCTGCTATAGCATCAAAAGCACCAATGTTCCTGATAAAATGCTTTTTGTCTTTTTTCTGCCCACATTTGGGCAGCATAACAAGCTACTCATCCAGCTCACATGTTGAAAGCTTGACTCACGTTGTGAGCGGCCTGAAAAGTTAAGTCCAATAATTTTTCTCCGGATCTTAAGGGAAATCTATTTGTCTCTTAGCTGCTGAATACTAAAGAGCTAAATGTTTCACTCTGGTTGTTATTGCTCACTGTGCGCTGTGATGAGCATGTGGTGTGCGGATGGCCCGGAAATCAAGGAGATGAAAGATGCTTGAAATGGATGGACGGCTCAGTAGGGTTCATCACCACAAACCACGTTTCACTTTACACATAGGAATTTTATTGCTTTATCATTGTCACAGATTATAAAACCAATGCAACTAACTTCAGTACATGCAGATCAATTGGTCATGTGGTAATTGCCTACCTTCTGCAAGCAGGTTCCTCTCCATCCACCCCCTCCTCATCCACCTCCTCCTGCTGTCCGTGAGTGGTAAGTCCCCCATCATGAGTCTCCCCCTTTATCAGCGTGGGTGCATCTCTCCTCGACAATGGATGTTCTTCGTTTTCCGTGTGGAAGGTAGCGAGCTGGGGAGCTTCCTCCAAGTCCTCCTGGCTCCCCAAACTAAACTGAGAAGAAGAGGAAGGTCAGTGAGAGAGGAGGAATGTGTTAAACCTAGCAGCTTGTCAAAACCGGACAGCGAATCTGCAGTGCAGTAATGGCGTTCACGCCTTGGCCATCTCAACAGCAGGCCTGCTTCAATCGCATGAATTTACCTTAACACTGTAAAGGCCCCACGGTTCTTCTGTCTTATTTTACCTGTGGTTGGATGTCAGGTAGCTCTGTGGGTGTGGCGGCCGTCCCCTGTCCATCTGTCTCAGACTCGGCCTCTTCCTCGTCTACCTCGTGGATGGTTGGTGTGACGTCAGAGGGGGGCAGGGAGGTCTTTTTTTTCTTCCGTTTCTTCTTGCGCCTCCTGTCCGTGCTGTGCACCCTCTTGCGTAGACGCTGGGGCAGGGGCAGGTGGGTGGATAACGGGTGGTGCGTATGATGAAACGTGTGCCTGTGGTCTGTGTTTAACAAACACAAGAATTAAAACTGACTGCGTAGACAGCGTCATGCAGTGTCATGCTTTGTCCCTTTGTCTCGGGGCTGGCGGCACAACATAGGAGGGAAGTCTCATGGTGAAATTTCTGTGAGGAGAAACCGTCGTTCTTTTGATACACAACTAAAGTGACGCTGCAAATGGTCAAAGGTCAGCTCTCCTCAGGGTGACAGCAGCATCACAAGGGGAGGTTATCATTCTGAGACAGTTTATGTCCTTCAGCTCGCCTGAAATGCTCCTGAAGCTCTTACTGATTTATCCCCAAACTGTGCAAAGAACTGCTCCATCCTGGGATTTAATCTTTGTCCTGTAACACAGAAGCTTTCACGTCACTATGGGCATTAAAGCCAAGACAAACAGTAGCAATGAGTTTTCAATATGCTCTGCTTTACAGAAACACACACTCTTCTTAGCTGCAGGCTTTTGAAATCATTAAATAAAATATGCAGAGAAAAAAATGATGCTATTATCAGAGGAGATGCTTCCTCTCCCCATAATTCTCTATTAAACACTTGAAAGACACAACACAAACAAAAGCTTTAGATTTTAATTAACAGGCAATAATGGAGAAATGCACTGTCGAATAAACATCAAAATAAAGTAGCTCTGGCTCATCTTAGTCACTTTTATCTTCTGCCAGACCACGCAGTATTCATGTGCTAATCTGTAATACCGATCCACCAAAATACTTACATACATGGAGTCTGGGGCCCTGTTCTAAATCTAATCTATAAAGATAACACAGTTAACTCAAACTACGATAGACAAGGTCAGGGTCAGATTTTATACATGCTTATTTATACACACATAAGCACATTTATTATCGTTAAATGGATTATAACATTACAAAATGCTACAAACACACAAAATAAATGTTTATGGAACAAGACTGATTTGCTTGTTTACAGTAATACTAACATGCAGATGCTTTACAGTAGCCATGTTCATCATGTCGTATTGTGCACAGCTGAGGTCTCCACTGTGAATGCCACTAGTTTCATAATTGTATTTATTTGCAAGCTCTGCTTACATTCAAAGTCTTTCTCAGTGTAGTTCCGGCCCATTCTGTCTCCACTGGTGGAAGCAGAGTCGCCGATGATGTCTCCAAAGCGCTCCACAGACAGCGCTTTCTCCCAGTTCCCCTCCTCCTCTTCTTCCTCCTGTTCCTCTGCTGAGCCTTCCACATCTTCCTCCTCCACCTTCACCTGGAGCAGGAGACAAAGAAGAACGAACACTCACTTGAAAACACTGGAAAAGAAGCACAGGGAGAAAAGAGTCAACAAGGTGAAGGCAAGAGGGAAGAGGAGAGGAGAGAGCATCAGTGGACAGATAAAAAAAATGTTTTTCTCTTCATATATGGGCAGTCCTGTCACCGTCATTACAGTTCAGCATGAATCATGTTCCCTGTGATGAATAAGGGCATCTGTGCATGCAGAAAGCAGGTACCGTTGCTGATTGCATGATGACACAAATTGTGCTACTCTGATTACTATATTATATAGCCAGGAGGGTAATGCAGTCAGACATTTTTTTAGCCTAACACAGTTTGGCTGTGACAATATGCACACACAGACACACAGGGACCAGATTTGTGCTAAATGAAAGTAAAAACCAAATCCGTGGTGAACATAGAGCAACAAATGTCACCAGTTTTATATTGTTGTGTCTCAAGTAAGTAATTAACAAAACAACACTACAGCTGGCAATAAACCTTCTATTTTTCCTTTGTATTTTCTGTATGAGAAACCTCCCGTTAGTCTGTTTCAGTACAACGGCTGTGCCTGTACATCCTCTGCTTCATGTGTAGAGGACATCAAATCGATACAACAAAGTGCTAAGCAGTGAAGTGCTAATGCACTAGACAGCCCCTGGAGACAGTGGAGGCTGAAGGGAGTGTCCTGCCAGAGCCATTTAGTGCCTCTGATAGGTCATATCACTGGGACAGGCCGCTTCCTGTGCCTCAGATTGGTGCTGGCACAGTGAGCTCACTGGCTACTGTTGTGTGGTCTCAGATTTCTCTGTGCCAAGGATCCATTACGTCCTAATTACCAGTGGGATGAAGGGACAGGGCACGTTTAAACAGAGCTACCTACCTACACAAGGCCGAGGCAGATGAAGCCAGGCTGAATATAAAAGGAGAATTTTAAACTGAGTGAGGAGTAAAACCTGCGTTGACACTGGATGGACGACTCAATTTTGTGCCTTACTTCAGGTGCTCTATATTCCTGCAAACCAGATCTAGTTTAATTTAAGCCTCTGCTCCATCACTCTCCCCTCTTTTCCTTGCTCTGGGAAGCACTGTTAATCAGTGGAAGAGCCTGAATAAGGGACTAACACTCTCAGCTGAGCCAGTTATTACAGCAAAGGCACTTTTTCTAAATCTGCTCTCGGTTTGCTCAAGCTCCATTGGTGCAAATGACTCAAACTCTTTCATGTCAGCTTTGAAGTCAGTTGGGGTGGAGGGACATAGGAGGAGGGCAACCCCAGCCCAGGTGGTGGAGGGTGGAGGTCCTGTGTGAACAGGATTTGGATGACAAACAGTGGAGCACACTGATTTCAAATGCTGCACATTTTATGAAGAGCCCCAGTGGCAAACACAGATATTATGTTAAGAACAGACCCCCTATAATTAAAGTGCGCTCATCCGGGCAGACAGGTGGAGCATTTATTTTGTCTGATGAGATATTCTGGTGTGAGACAGAAAAATCTGATGGATGCAACAGCACAAAAACAACATAATCAGAGCGAAAGAGAAGTTCGAGCTCCTTCGGCTGCTGTAGCTCTGAGTAAAAAGCAATATGTGAGTGCAGTTATTTACAAGAGGACCAAATTTAAGTCTGATTTGAGTGGTTCACTTTCCTCTCTTGCTCTGTCAGATCAAGAGGAGGAGGTTATGAAAGGAGTAAAGACATGAGCACATAATGAAACTCTTTCAGAAACGAAGGGTTTGCCATTCAGACACACACCTCTTATCATGATACTGCCATGCTAGTGACCCTTCAGCAGGCAGTCAAGAGCAATTTTACAACGTGGGCGGGGTTATCTAGTGTGTCCACCCCAGAAGAGATGAGTCATCAGAAGCATTTTAACTGTTTCCAGGAAGAGAGAACACAGAGAGACACATTTTGCTTTTAAAATACACAACATGTGCATCAGGTAACCTGCATTTGTCAAAAACGAATTGGATCCCACTGAAATACGAGTATAAACTGTCAGCTGAACCAGCTGAACGCCTGTCAGTTTTAGACTATTGGCTGGATAAAAAAGGCATTGGATGCCTCCTGGTGATGGACATTCTTCATCATTTTGTGACTTTACTGTTTACAGTTAATTGAGCTGCTATGTGAACCCACTGGAGAACAAAAGATTTATATAATCCATTTTCAGTCAGCTGTGCTGCCAACATGGAGATGGAAATCTGCTAATACTAATAATATTGTTCTAATGAATGCTGGATAAGAGCTTTCATGTCATCTCAGCCTGTTGGCAGTGAGTGCTAACACTCAAACGCAATAGTGTTTCATGCATGAAAATTCAAACACTTCGTGGCTGATTTGACCGCGTCCATTCAACTATGAGGAGAAGGGCTTTCCATTAATCATCGAGACGAGCCACTGTTCAGTCAAAAAGATGAGGCCTAACCTTTTATCGTGAACCGCCCAACTTCTACTGCAACATGAATATTTCATATTTAATGGAATGCCGAGCCAGAGAGATGCATTAAAATATTTATCAGCTGCTGAGTAATATGGAGGACGAGGTGTGCGTCTGTGTTATGTGTTTGTCAGGATCAAATGCTCAGGAAAACCCTCTGGAGTGAGGGCATACACAAAGTTAAAGGTGAATTAGGATTGTTGTGATTAGGACTACCATCAAGGTTCGGGATTGCTGGGTTCGGGTCAATTAAAGTCATCTGGTGATGGCGGTGAAATTTTAGCAAGAAAAATGCTTACCGACTGAAACGGAGAAATTCACCAATAATTTATCCACCAGTTGACTATGGAACCTGAACAGCTGAACACAGTTGAGAACAAGCCCATAAACCTGCAGAACATTTGACATTTGACTCCTCCATCATTAAGAAACACAACAGACACAGAACTTCATGTCTTACGCCGTAGAAAAACAGCCTGCATGTTCAGTGTTCTGGTTCACTTTCTCATATAACATTTGTTTTCCTCTCAGCAAGAAAAGCTTTCCAAAGCCAAAGCCAAAGGAGTGTGAACATATGATTCATCTGGTGGCCAGAGACACAACTACAACTCCGGCATGCGTAACAGGCAGCTGCCTCTTAACGTGTTAGCCATGTCGGCTTTAAAGATAATTTATCAGATATATTAGGAGCTGCTTTGCACTGCCAACAAGAGTCCATAAAAATCAGTAAACACAGGTTAAACATGTGACACGCGTACAGGGGAAACGGCTCAAGGATGAATTGTGTAGGACATTAAACACAAATATATGTCACTGTATGTTATTTTTCAGACAGATGCTGTGGACTTTACAATCGGTCTCACAGTTGGGTCCACGGTGCCAGGCAGTCAATTTCAAAAGCAAAACACATTCTTTCCTGAGTCTCTCACTTATTAATATTCAGGCTGATAAAAATATGCAGTCGGTTTGTTTTCCTCTGCGGATCACTCTGCTTTCCGTTGCTTGCTGCTCGTTTTCATTTAGCAGTGTTTAAAACCGCTTCCCACTGCCTTCATCCCTTCATCTCGGCCTCTTTGATTGAAGGAGCTGGCACGCTTCCCAGAGAAACAAATCACAACTAACATAAATATGAGCATCAGTGTTTTGCTTTTCTTTTCACTGAGCAGCTGATGTTTATGAGCAATCGTTTAAAAATCACTGAATGTAATTGCTGAAATTTTTTTTCAAATCAAAGATAAGTTTTGCTTAAACACGGTCCAATCATTTACATCCACTGAAATGTCTCCCAAACACAGTTATTTCTGTTAAATCCTACATTCCCATTCTGCCAATATCAAGCAGCAGCAGCAATAATGATCAGTGAGACTCTGCCGAACCCTGAAGATAGAAACATTTAACGTAATCTATTCTAAACCAAGGCAAGTAAACTCCCAAAGACGTACAGTTTATTCTATTCTCTGCCACTTGAGCCACTGTAACTGCATTTACCAAATGAAAAGACAGTAAAAAATACATTTCTTAAGACAGTAAGAAAGTGCTACTCACAGAGGGACAATATTTAACAAACCATCTAGCAAAACCAGGAGAAAATAACCGTCATTTTCTCATAGTAAACCCACTAATGTACAGTTTTACTAACTTGTCGCCCACTAGCTTTAATGTTACTGAAACCTAAATCCAGTTTGTCTGACTGCACTGTATGTTCATTCATGTTTTGTGATGCCCACACTCAACATGTGAACATGGTTTTTATGGCTGTAAGACTCAATCATCCCCAACATAACACATGGGTTTGAACAGTGTTTATCTGACCAACAGGAGTTTGCAACAACTGGCCCACTACAGGATTCATGAGGGTTTACTCCAGTGGTCTTTGGTGCTTAAAGAAACACAGGTTGTGGAAAAAAAGGAAAACAAACTGATTGCATATTTTTATCAACCTGAATTATTATTTGATAATCGACTTGGTAGGCAGCATTTGGAAATACATGCATTACCACCACCCAAGATCTGCAGAACAGAATGAACCCACTGACAGCGACTGCTCACTCATGTGCCTGTGCGTCATCATGTAAGTGATCCATGACGCGACTAGTGGTCAAAAGCTCCACAGCGTACCTCCGCAGTGCACTGAGCACTGTAGTTTATGGTCAAAGCCTTGCATCATGGAACATCTTCATCGAAAGACACACATGAGATGACTAAAACCACTGGCGCCCATAGGAGGATCTCTTCAAAAACTGCATCTGTCGTAAGCTGGCAGCAGCTGGTGATGTTTCTGTGGCAACCAAGAATCAGCTGGGCCAAAGGAGGTTGCATTCACATCCTCCACACACCACATGCCCTCACACAAAACCAACCAGAACCAAAAACAACAACAACAACAAAAAAACCAATATGTTGATCATAGTTCAGAGCAGCATCAATCAGCTGTAGGAGTTAATGGCACATCTCTATGGATGCTGTCTGTGTATGTATGTATGCATGTATGTGTGTGTGTGTCTTATGTACAGAGTGTACAAGCAATTGAGGGTAGGAAATTGAAGGGTCTGCTTATGTAGCCAAGCATTCAGCCTATTATTTCCTTCAAATCAGTGTCACAATATGCTACGCACACTGTGGATGACATGGTCCCCACTGCGCACAGTAACACATCACCTACGTCGTTGGCAGAGATGTTTCTTTCCTGAGAACACAGGCTAATCTCTTACACTTGAATAACAGCTAGAAAACATTCTGCTATGAAGGACATGAGTGTTTTCCAAAGAGCCGCCTGTGACTCATCTCTGTGTTAAGGCGCTGGAGGGAACAATTCTGTCTCAAAGATGAGTTCAGTGCTCCTTTCATTACATTATGCTGCTGTGAGAGGATTCCAGGGTACCTGGTCATAGTGACATTTAAAACAGTAACATAGCAACATTTTTTTGTAAAATAAATACATGTTAATGTAATCTCTGTAATAAAAGAATTGCTTGTGGGGAAATCTTTTAGGCTGCATTTAACTTCAAGATATATTAAAAAAGTATTTCACCTTAAAAGAAAGAAAAAAGAAGAAAAAATATACTTTTGATGGTACACTGATTCAGTGCCTCTATATATGTTGCACTATATGTTGCTTGGCTGAGCGGATATAATCTGTCATTAGAAGCATACAATTCTTCATGGAAGTAAGTCACACGCCACCATGTTGGTGAAACTGGATAATATTTTACAGAGAAAATGTCTTCTGTTTTTCCCCCTCATATCCTGGCTGCTCTGGGACTCTGTGATTTACTGAGTTCCGTAATGGAGGCACACCTTTACTTGTTGCTAAAGTAACAGCTAACTGCTCTTCATTGTAGCTGCCATTAGTTAGTTAGCTTAGTTAGCTGTGGAGCTAGCTGACTCTGCCATGACCAGACCAGGAGCTCAGGGCACTGGGAAATTGTCCATTATTTATGCTGCTAAATTCATGAAGATCGTCAAAAACAAAAGTTATTGTAAAACTAATTCTGGCCTCTTCATGAAAAATGATATTCATTTCTTTGCCAAAAATGGCAAAATTGTGGCCATTGACCAATTGTGACATTAGCCATTTATGAAACTGTTAAGCAATACCTGGAAATTCTGAATTTCTTATTCTCAACAAATGCCAAACCGTTGTTACCCGAGTTCACCTCTCAACTCAACTGTCTTTTGTACTGCAAGAATTAAAAGAAATGAAACTCTCTGAAAACAAGCTGTTTCCTAAGGACAGTGAGGGCCTGAGGCTTTTAGTTAAGGCAAAATGCTTCTTTTTGAAGTACCACATCCAGCTGAGGAAATATACCGAAATGGAAAACACCAGATGCAGTAAATATTTTGTGCTTCAGCATATATATTTTACCTGATCTAATAAACAAGCTATTTGGCAACTGAGTGGTGTGAAAATGTAAAATGGGTGTTTGAGACTGTGCAGTTACGAAATTATTAACACAGACACAAAGCATTTTTCTGTCAGACAATCTTATCAGGTATTTTATCTCACCTCTAAAGCTGACTAACTGGTATGTTGTTGCACTGCAGTGTAAAAAGAACAGCAGTTGCTGTCTCTGTTTCTTGACAAACAGCTCCACTGTTTATTAAGAAACAGCTGCAGCACATAGCTGAAGCACAGTATGTCTGTGCTGTATGGCTGTATGTCTCAACAACAAATGAGACATACAGTGTTAATTTGTAATGTTTGGAACGGTTGGCTGGTATTTTTGTTTCCAGTCTTTATTTTAAACAAAGCTAATGGCCTCCTGGGTTTAAATCTATAATTAACACACACACGGCATGAATCGTCTCATATAACTCTCAGCAAGAAAGCAAATAAACACATAACAATAAAAGAGTTCTTTTTAAAATGTGCAAATCTTCATGAATTTTATGAATTTATGAGAAATGGGCAACTAAACAAGGAATATACTCCCATTTAGTGTACTCCTCAAAACAGCCTTTACACTACATATCACCACACACCAAAGTAACGTCTGGTTTTATTTTGAGATTTTTCCAAAGCTGTGTTTTCATGTTTATGTATCTTCCTTATAATTCTTACCTGTTGTAGGTTGATCAACACATCTATCTCTGGGGCATGACCTCCTGTAGCCATGGGGGCTGGACGAGCAGCCAGCGGGTGAGGAAGAGCTCTATGATGAGGACAAGGGCCAGCACAAAGGATGGCTCGTGTGGCTGGAACAAAACTAAACACAGCGGCTGGGTATGGATGGAGTTGCTGTGGAGAAGGATTTGCGGGGGAAAGACGTGACCAGATGAACCCAGAGGTAACGGACGACAGGGATGGCAAGGTCAGGTGTGGGGTTTGTGCAGCTGGGAGAGGAGAAAAAACTGGAATGGGAATGAGGGTAAGATGGGGTGCAGAGCAGCAGGAACCTGGGGGAGGACTGGGATCAGCCTTTCTCTTTCACGGTTGGGGACCCAGGAAGCCGTTGGGGTGGCATAACCTGCAGGAGAGTGGACAGGAGGAGCCAAGTTACTGGTCTGATCTGAGGAAAATACATCAGGCAGCTGCTGGACAGCATCCAAGCACATCTGATGTACTGCAAACACTAATCATGATCACTGCATGCTGGTGAACACACACACCAGACACACACAATTTGAGTAAATTCAGCTTCAAAGGGAATCATTTTATTTTTTAAAAAAATTATTCTTCATTAAAAAAAAATTTTCAAAATTTCAAATTTGTGACATTTTGACAAAACATTAAATCAGTGCGGCACCATTGTGCTAATAATCGTGTGCCTAAACCTGAACAAAATCGCGGCACCTCACTGCTGCTTCCCATCCAAATGATTGTATTTGTAAATTTTAAATTTAATTCCCCTCTTACGATCCACGTGTTCCCTGTGGCGTCTCTGAGACATGGTGACTAACCTCCCGTTCAGAGTCGGACTGTTGTGGTCACACCCGTGTCACCCCTGCTCTTTTTATATCTTCTTGTAACTAAGTGGAGTTGAGGGGAGCACTGAGCACTCTGCACTGATTAAATGTCACATTATCATTATTAATTGGACACATTATACTCCCAACAGTATTACTCTAAGAATATGTGACATGTCCCTTTATGCAAACCTTTGCCTCTGACATTACACCCAAATGCTGTTGATAAGTACAGTTTTAAACTGGATGTTTGACTCCCGTGAAGAATTTTAGTCTGTCAAATAGCAATTAGCATCTCTTTCTCTTACAAAATTCCATGTTTTTCAGTCCTGCGACACATGTGACTAAAATATCCTTAATTCTCACTTATCAGTCTAACTTGAACACCAGTGTGGAACACACGCACATAAGCAAACAAGAAAAGGCACCTTCAGACCCAGTGATGCCAAAATAGCCACCACTGGTTATTTTGGCCTCAACGTGGAAGGAAACAGGTGCCTCTCATCCATGTAAACATACCACGATTGCTGGTCTGTAAGTATTCTGGGCAATGTGAGTCAGGGTAAGCCAGACAATTACTGTTCAAAGGAGCCATTTACTCCAGTAAAAATCTAAGTCAGAGTTAGCCTCCAGAATTTTAGCCATGTTTCCACTCTGCTGTGTCTCATCAACAGAACAGGACATGTGAGAATGTGCTGCTGCTGTCATCCCTTTCTGAAGAGCAGGCATTACTTTATCTGTGCACCATTCATAGTGTTGTACTGTTCCTTTATTTCTATCACTTTGGTTAAGTAAACAGTTAAAACAGTGCATGCAATGAGGTGACAAAAGGAAAAACTGTTGGACTGAATTAAGCATACATTATGTGAATATTTTAAGATTTGGGAATGTAGGGAATACAGCTGATGAATCTGAAAAGCCTGTTTGGAGCTGCTGTCACAGTAACAGGCTGTACATCTGCCTCAGTTTTATTCAGCTGACTCACTCGCTCCCTCTGAGACATTTACAGCTGGCTCATAGCTCACATTATGCACAAGGCACTGCACAAATAAAAGAACAGTTGATATGTGATGTGTGAACTGAATAAACAGTCTGTCTTTGTACCTCACCCCGCATGGCTACAGATAAATCCATCCCATCCAACTCCCACCACCTCACACCTTTCCGGTACCTACAGTAGTATTTGTGCTGTTAAAATGTGAAGTGTAAAATTATACCTTCCCCCACACAGGTTGCTTCCTACCTTCCATTGTGTCTGAGGGGCCCGTGTGTCATCCTGACTGGCCACCAGTGGTGTGTGTGTGTGTGTGTGTGTGTGTGTGTGTGTGTGTGTGTGTGTGCGTGTGCGTGCGTGGTCACCTTGACCAAAGCTGACCCAGCTCCTGCCCAGCCCACCACCACTTAACTCACTGCTACAGTAATATCAAATGTCCCACCCCCTTCATACCAGCCGTGTAATCAGAGAGCTCTGAATGGCTCACTCTTTGAATGTGTGAAGGGGACAGTGACATACATAAGTGACCGAGGCTAACAGGGTTGTGGTTGGGTGGTGGGAGCAGGAATGCCAACAGGCGTCGAAAATAAAAAAGGAAAAACAAACCTTCTGGTGAATCATGGGGCTACAGTGACTCAGGACAGACCTCCCTAAAATATTGGACCACATGTTTCATTACACACAAAAAAACACATATCACCATAAAGGCAAAGTTACACCAGAAAAATATAAATAACAACCAAAACTGAACTTGTACTTGAGTGAGCATTAACATAAAGCAATAACTATTACACATGACGACATAGTGATTACATAACTATAAGACATAAAAATGCATTTATGGTCAGACTTTGATTTAATTAGTGGGTGAACTGCATGAAAAAAGCAGCTGTTTTCATAAGCACCCTCGTTCATGGTTTTTCCTGCATGTCGAATTTAAAGGCGACTGCCTTGTTCACGTCACATGCTGTCTTCACACTGTCAGCAAGGGTTTAACAGGTGAAGAGGAAACACGCACCTGTGCATTAGTGCAATTAGTGCGGAAACATTGAGCCACTTAGCAGGGAATTATTTTTACATAACATTTTGTCATAGTTTTGCTACCAGCCTTTTAGCTTATTTTCACTAATTTTACTGCTTTACTCAAACACTATCAATGGTTTGGTCGACACAATATTGGACAAAATGAAAGACTATTATAATTTCTCAAACTTCATGGTAATCTGACCATCAGTCATCAGTCAGTCAATGTTATTCAGCTTATTATCAAATAAGACAACAGCAGCAACTTCTATCAGTGGAAAAAAGTTACATCTTGACCTCCTCAGTGAAATTATGTTTCTGCAGTCATGGTTTTGTTGTGTCACATTCTATCAGAGGCCAAAATGCATTAACAGTTAAATGGACATTTTGGCGAGACACGTTGAAAAGAGAGTCAAGAGCCCTGAGAGAGACAGAAAGAAAGAAAGAAAGAAGTGTAAACGAGAGAAAGAAGGGTGAACCTTTAATTGGCACAAACCAAGACAGCACACAGTTAAAACTCAGCAGTTTTAATGTGCACACATGCACAGATGAGTGTGTGGTTACTTTTCAGCAGTCTGGTGTTGGTTGCACATCATTTAATCAAGGTAACCACAGTGGATGATTGAGTCTAATGGAGCTGTGATGCAGCACTTCACAAATTGGCCTACAGATGCCAAACTCATATCTGCCCTGTGGCCTGCAGAAGCCTGAAGGGATTCAATCAGCTGAGGGGGATTTCCAAACAGTTTAAAAGTACTGTATTTTCCGCACTATAAGGCGCACCGGATTATAAGGCGCACCTTCAATGAATGGCCTATTTTAAAACTGTTTTCATATATAAGGCGCACCGCATTATAAGGCGCATAGGATAGAAGCTACAGCAGTGGATCGGGTTCCGTTTTGCGTCCACTAGATGGAGCTGCGCTACAGGGAATGTCAACACAACAGTCAGATAAGTCAGTCAAACTTTATGAATAGAATACAAACCAGCGTTCTGACAACTCCGTTCACTCCCAAAATGAATAAACAGCTGTGTTATTATTTTTCCCGAGGTAATGTCAGCGACGCAGTATTTTCGCAACACAGTTTATCTTTTAACAACAGCAAGGTATAACAGGTAGTGCAACATTTTTAACACGTAGTGGATGGGAACTTTTCCTCGATTCAATAAACACGTAAAAGAAACAGTCCGATACCGTTACGGTAACTCAAACGTAAGTGCAATAACAATATAGTAACTCTCGATATAGTGCAAAGTAATAACAATATAACAACCCCGTACACTGCATTAATGGGTAATAGAAATAATCTTCCGTTGCAGCACTACAGTGAGCTATTGTCACTGAAAAATAAACACATTTGAAGGCTGGAAATAATGCTTGATGTTTTTAGATGCTTGCCTTCACATGCAACTCTCACGATATTAATTATCATGAAAACATACAAACTGAGAACTGAAAACACAACTGGCACTGAACTGTTTTATCTGGTTGCTGCACAGCTCGCTCCACTGTTGCGAGAATGTCACTCGGTCGCCCAGCTTTCTTCTGAGCACACAGGCGACAGAAACGCATCGAATCGCATACAGTTATACAGAGTTCTGAGCTGTGACAAGTGGCCAACAACTGCCATTAAACTCTGTTTAATTTGTATGAGATAATTTCATTTTTGAGCCTAATGGACATTTTTGGGCATCCAACACCACACTGTACATGCTGTGGTTCAAGAGGACAAGACCTGCATTGAAATGTTACTTCAGTTAAAGCATGTGTGTAGTCAGGAAAATATACTTCGCTGTGCAGATGATTCTGACTCCTACATTAATGTAATGTCAAAGCAGGAATTTGCTGTTGAAGTTTGTCGAGCTGGAGCTCATTTTTAACTTTTTTGTACAGGACTGCAGTTAATGTTTATTTTTATTCAGGAATTGCCTGCTGATTATTCTCCAATAACTGACTGATTGGTTGGTTTTAAAAATGCAGAAAACTGTCACAATTACCCTGAGCCCAAAGTGACACCAATTAACAGTCCAAACTTCAGTATTTTTACGAATAGATTCTGCTGATTCAAATCATTCAGAGGAAAAGCAGCAAAACGTCACCTCCGAGAAGCTGCAGCCGACATGTTTTCATGTTGAAAACTGCCAAAACATCATCACTATAGTTGACATTTCATTTCAATCGTTATTTCAGCTACACAAAACATTTTATAAACTCATTTTTGTACAAATGTTTTTTTTGGTTTTTTTTTTCGCAAAGAACTGACCAGTGCAAATTTTAGGAAAAAAAAAAAAAGTGTTTAGGTGCGCTTAGCTACGGTTGCTAGGCTGCTTGTTTCCAGGCTGGTCCTTTGTTGTTTCTTTCCTTTTAAGTGGTTGGAATGTGATGACATCAAAGGAGTCAAAGTTCTTTTGATACACGTGAACACTGGATCTACTCCATAAATAGGACGTAGATTCCGTTTAATTTCATATCTGAATTTGCAGAACACGTTAGCAGCACTTTAAATCTAAGATGACGTGCAGGAGCATCGATAAAGTGACTCAAAGTGAAACAGCATCAGATAAGATGGAGGATTCGATTACTCTTGTGGAAGTTTATTCCAAAGAAAGCGTCATCTCTACGGTCACAGAAACTATCAAGAACATCCTGGAGGAACAGGCGAATAGTATAAGCGTCATCAATAAAGACGACTTCTCAGAACAAGAATACGAACAGCTTGTGTCCAGCACCTCCCAGGATACTAACGAGGCAACATCGGCGATTGTAAAAGACATAATGGAAGAGCTTGAGTCAGAGAGAGAGTCTGAACCAGAGGCCGAAACATCCTGCTGGAAGAAGGTGGGAAATAAAGTAAAGGCCCTGTTTGCTCTCCGATATGCCAGAGAGTCGATCATTGGGGTCATGGCCAAACTGAAGAAGAGATATGATTGCTGGACACCCGATGAACAGGCATCCCTGCAGCAGATACTTGATGTGGGGGGAGAGCTGGTCCGAGACATGATGTCGTCCACGGAAGATGACGAGATAAGAAAGGAGACAGCAGACACCTCAAGCAGCCAGAAGGAGATCTGTAATCAGCTGGTTGCTGCACTGTTCTGCCACCTCGGACCAAGGCGATTCTACGCAAATTATCTCATGGTGATCCGAGCCGAAGTGGACACATTTTTCAAGCTGATGTGGAACCGGCTCAACCAGGAGACACAAGAACAAGAGGAAAAGAGGAGGATGACTCTAAGCTTAATCAGGAGAGAGGTGGCAGATCTTTCAGCAAACACAGAAGGCCCGTCAGAAGAGAAAAGAGACGCAACAACAGCCACCACTGCTGTCACTGACGAACCAGCTGTCGGTGATGAAGCAGCTGCTTCTGCTATTGAGGAAGCAGCGGAGAGTGAGGAAATGCCTGCTTCTGTTGAACCAGCTATCTGTGAAGAAGCTGATGAAGAGCGGGAACAACTCTGCGATCTGATGGTGATGGCGCTTGTTAACCGGATTCTCAAAGATGACTGGATTCATGTGTCTGTAGATGAACTCAGGAACATCATCACAACACTCAAACAGATGCTCTTGAGGGAGATCGCAGACTCTGACATTATTGTCAAGCCAAGTGGCCGCCGTATCACAAAGATCACCAAGGCGGTAAAGAGAGACTTGAAAAAGAAGATGGTCGACTCAGGGACAGTCCGACTGAACCTGATAATAAAGAACGAAGATCTCTTCAGAGACATAACTGAGGGACTGAAAAAACATCTTACACCAAAGCAGAGCAGGGTTAAGAAGTTTTTCACAAGGTTTATTGAGAGCGTGGTCCAGCCTTTCACTGACTGCTGCATAACTTGCGCCAGAGGAAGGACCATGGCATTCTCAGGTTGGGCGGTATAGAGAGCTGAGGTCCCCCCTCATGTCCAACTGAACACTCTGTGCTACCAGGCTGGTAGCACAGTGTTAAACATGGATATGACACAGGACTTCAGGTTTCAGAGGAGCACAGATGCCTCAGTGTTAAACACTGTGGCCTCACAGCATCAAGGTGACGGTTCAATGCCAGGGCTTCATCTTCTTGCTGTGACGAGCCCACTGTGTTCCTCTGTGGAGTTTACTCCGAGTGCTTCGGTTTTCTCCCACTCTTAAATAATAATAATACTAATAAAAAATGAATATTATATATTATTGAGAGCGTGGTCCAGCCTTTCACCGACTGCTCCCTAACTTGTGCCAGAGGAAGACCATGGCATTCTCAGGTTGGGCGGTGTGAACCTTTTCCACATCAGATTATGTCCAAAAAAATATGTTCAAAAAAAAAAAACCCCAAACAAACAAAAAAGCTTAAATTGAGCAATATTATATGTATATATATGTATATATGTGTGTGTGTGAAAATTTGTCTTCTGGTTTTCAGCATAGACGTGCATGCAAATCAGATTAAGTTGTGCTGGTTGAAAGATCAGATTATTCTAACTGGGCTCATCATGATGAGTTGTTCTAAATGAACAAAGCAGATGGTGGCCAGTGCCGTACTGACGTGTCTTTGAAAGACAACATAAAATAAAGTTTTAGGCATGAAATGCTCACAGTGTGTTGGCAGTATCTGCAGCAGTTAACTCATGCTGTCCTGAACCTTTCAAAGCCACATGGCAAGATGTAAAAGGGCAGATTGGAGAACTTGGGAATACGGTCATCCCAATGGACTCTGTGCTGTATTTACTTTGTGTGCCACCCCACAATGTGAGGGAAAACATAAAGATAAAAACTCCACCGATTGCTTGAAAAACACTATCTCAAGTCTGCAGCATGTTTTATTTTGTACGTTACTCACATTCAGTCAACTTCAATAAAAAAATGCAGAGGACAGCACTTGCGGTCCGTTTGCGGTACTCCCTGGCCCACAGACCAGAGGAGAAATGAAAACATCACGAATGGGAAAAATATTGGGTGAGTGAAGAGCCCACATAGAGTTGCTTGGGGTGATGAATGGGTCAAATGAAGAGAGGACTTTCTCCCAGGACTTATTAAACTTTTTCTTTTTTTAAAAATCTAAATCTGACCAAAGTGTGACATGGATGAGGGTCCCCTGCCCTTTCCTGCATGTCTGAAATGCATAAAACGAAGATGCGTTAAATGATAAATGAAAAGTTTAAACGAGAGAAATAATGCAAGAAGTCTCCTTTAAGATGGTGTGTTACAATACACCTCTCAACCACCCACATCTGTATGGGATTTCACTCTTTTTAATTGGATGACTAAATCTTCCAGAAATTGTTATGGCATGGAAGAATCCAGAAAACGATTAGCTTAGCTCAAAACTGAACAAACGTGAGTCTTGGCATCAGAGCAGAGACATCTTGCAGAGTTTCACAGTTCATACTGACCGTCATGGACACGACTTCACATGCAGTGCAGTGGGAGAGTAAGATCACAGAGCCACTGCAAACCACAGATAACCTGCTAAACCACATGTATCATGTATGCAATAATATTACTACCTTCATGTATTTGTACTGCTTTAACAAACTAACAGGCAGCATTGCCAAAACATAATTTCTACAGGATCCTTTACAAACACAATGCAGTCAAAGTATTCTGTTCTCCTGCTGGCCAGAAAGTCTGAATGTTGGGCACCAGCAGAGTCATCACACACACACACACACACACACTCCAGACTCCATCTATATGTGGTCAGCAAACTCAGAAGCAGAGCAGCACAAAGTTCTACAAAGGCACTTAAACGCTATGATTTCACTCAGTATTGGTTTTGCACCCCTTTGGATTTTTATTCTAGTATTGCTTTTAATTCTCTCCATATTCTATATTTCAGTACTTGATACTTTAAATACTTTATTGCCTTTTCACTGTTGCCATTGGATACTGAACTTCCCTCAGGATCAATAAAGTATCTATCCGATTTTGCCAGGCCTCACAGCCAAAGTACACAGACGACCAGCATCTCATGGCTGTAAACTCGTCTTCTTGCTTTAAATGACAAATTTGAATGCTGTAACATAAACATAAACTCAAAATTTGAACAATTAAAAATTACTGTTTGATGAGAGACAGCCAGAGGTGTGAGAAAATCTGTTTTTAATGTACTATGCATTGTGTGTTATGAGGCTGACATCTTTAATCACTCTGGGTCAGTCATTTAGCCTCTGAGGTGCTGTGAGCGCAGGACTTATAGACAGACCGAGTAAACGTTCTCACTTTTGCATATGGGAAGATACAGCTAACACAAGATCCTCTAAAAAAAAACAAACAAAAAAAAAAAAAAAACCCCAAAAAAAAACAAAATTTAAAAAAAGGCACCTCTGGATGCTTCACTGGCTATTGCTCAGGGTCCACTTTGTGACACCTGAAATTCCTCATTATCCACAAGGATCCGCATTTTATAATAGACAGACAGATAGATATACTTTATTGATCCCAGGCTGGGAAATTGCAGTGCAGCAGCAGCAATACACACAACAAGCTAAACAGAATGTTAAAAATAGCTAAATAAAAAGTGGCATATATAAAATATATATACAAAGCAATATAAAAAGTATCTATACAACAGTACACATCAAAATCTGCATGTACCAGAAATACTGTTAGCATAATTTGTATGTTGTGCTGCTTCAGTTGGTCTTTCCTGTACACACTACATCTATTACTTGCCCTCGCAGAGGGACCCCCCCCCCCCTCTCAAGTGTCTTCCATTTCTATTTTCCTGGGAGTTTCCCAAATCAAGAGTGAAAGCACAAAAGCTCACATGTAGTGCAGACCTGACTTGGCCTGAATGGAACATTTTGTGAGAGCGGTATGTATGTAAAATGTGAAACAAACATGGGCTCAAATCTCTTCAAAGGTGCTATAGCCTCAGCATTTCATTTTACCCTTCATTGTGTTGGAATGGTAACCCAGCCGGAGGACACGCTGTTAGTTCACAGCCTCTGAGATTCCACTCTGCCTCCTCTTCTTCAGACCCAAGTGCTGGGCAGCATCAATCAATACTTGCTCTCAATTCTGAAATTCCTTATTTGTACAACACTGAAACCGAGAAGCGTCAGGTTACCTCAGCCATCTGGTTTCCAAATGAACTCAGCAGCAAGATGCTTCATCCCTTCAGTTTTAGGTAAACCCCGTGAAGCCCCATCAGCTCACGCTCCTCCGCAGACGATTGTTGCTGAGTCATTACTATGTGACCTTATCCACCTCCAGCTTCTGCTCGAGCTTGAATCTCAGACTGTTTCACGCGGATCACAGATGACATATGCAGGTCGTGAATGTATTTTTTGTGTTTTAAATGCTCTTCCTGTCGTACAGGCGAAGCACACCAAACACTCAACATAGTAGAATGAGTGAGGCACCGCCTGCGGAGCGCTGCTGCTCCACCTGCACACAATGAAGACGTCTGTGCCTCACGGTGCAGCCCGACACCGAAACGCTACACCTGCAATGCCGGACTCTGTAGCAGCGATTTACAGGATTGCACATGTGAATCTGAACAAAAGCCTCAGTGCTGCAGTTCCTTTGCTCGGGCACATGCACGTCTTTGTTGCATAGCAAGTACCCAAACGGCGACTCGGCATCGTTTTGATGCCAGTGCGCAACTGCCCACTGAAAGCCGAGGCTTCATTTCACATTTCAGTGTGTAATCGCCGTGTTCGACGTCTTACCTGTGATTTCGGGGGACAATCCAGCGGTGGAAGAACTAGAAGCAAGAGATGCTGCGACTACACACGGCGGCGGCAGCAGGACTGGTCCACAACCCAGTGAAGACACGCCACGCAGCCTGCTGGATCTGCGAAGGATGCTCAGAGCAGCTCAGACGACCACGTGACTCCTGAGGACAACCTGCCTCAAGTCACTGATGGACAACAACAACAACAACAACAATCTGTGGGCACGGTGTGTGTTCTGTCTGAAGGAGGAAGGCAGGCTTCAGTGTTCGCCTTATTATTATTATTGTATGTTGGCTTTTGTCAGTAACAGCAGTAGTAATGGAAGAAAACACGAGTACGTGACAGTATCATGTGCAACAACAGAAACAACGGGTTGCCGCGTGAGCTGCACGTTTATTCAACAGGAAAAGTAGCTGGTTGAACCTCCAGTGTGAACACATTAAACACATGTGCACAGACCGCATACATTAAATTTTAAAGAGAAAAATTAGTTCATCTCACAGTAGTATAACTTTATTATTGAAGCTTGACTGCCACTGTGTGGTGCTAAGGCTTCAAATTCAGACCACAGCAGACATGAAAGACCAGATTACCAACCAGGCAAAGAAAGAAACTGCCTTGAGGCCACAGACCCCCCAGGACCCCCTAAAGTCCCAAGTTCTCCAGCTGTCACATTTTTTTACGTGCAATTTAAACGTTTGGATTGTGGGTCACCTTCATTATTAACTATTTGTGTGTCAAACCCGGATTTAAAAAGCTGGGACGTGCTCTCATGACCAACATGTCAGTCATCTCTGTCCACCTTTTAACAAAGAAAACGACTCCATTCATACTGTTCTTCCACAATACTCATTCTGAGATAAATGAGTGACTAATGAAATCCCACATGGAAAGAAAATATATGAACGCATGTTTTTTTTTTTTTATCTATGCCACATATATTTTCCAACATATGTGCACATATTTGAAATTGGCCCTTACATATATGTCTTTCAACTATATGTACATATATGCTGTTGCATCATGTGCATCTATCCATCCAGCCTGATAAGCTGGAAAACTAAGTCTTCATTTTCAGGGGACTGAATAAGATAGAGACATTATGTTGTTTGATTATTTAATCTTATTCCACTTCCTGTTACACGTATGAGATGTAGTTGAAAGCTCCAAAAAAGTAGTAATTGTACCTTTAAATCTGTTATGTTATGCATAGTGCAAACATCAATCTGCATTGAATCACAATAAGAACAATCAAATACATTTTGTTTGTTATATGCACATTACATCATTTCAAATAAAGTGATAGAGGCATTATGTATAAAATATATGCACCTGACTGTGGCATATATGTGGATATATACAAGTCATATATGACACATTTGCTATATATCCACATACATGCACATATATGACCTTAAATATGGCATACATGCAACATATTCTGCATGTATTTGGATATATGTTCATATATTTCCTTTCCGTGTGGGATTACTCTGTGAACCTGGGGTGGACAGGAGTGGTTGGCTGCTGGGGGTCCAAGGCCATTTTTGAAAGGATCAAACATTGCAGTGAAAACCTCAGTTAGGCCTACTTGTTTTTATTTCTCTCTCTTGAGCTGTCACACAGAGTTGCAAAACAGAGGAGCAACAGCACTGATGTGGGGGAGAAAGCTGATCAAAAGAAACTTTAATTGATAAACTTACTTAAAAAAGGAACAGAAGCAAACAAAAGGCAGCCGGGAATCCAGGTAAAAAGAGTCCAAACAAGAATAATCCACAGACCACAAGAAAGGCAGCAAACAGACAAACGGAAAACACACACAAGCAGAGCGCAGGTATATATAGGCACAGGTGAAGCCAATCAGGGCGGGGCAAGCAATCAAAAAAGGAGGGAAAACAGACAAAGACAGGAAATGAAAAGCTAAACAGGACATAAGGGGAGACAAAATACAAAATAAAACAGGAAACTACAGAAACTTCAAACCATGACATGAACCAGACACTGGGACATCACACAATCTGACCCCTTTGGCTCTCCATCACATGGAGACTCAGACTGCTGTACATGTAAATACTGCACATTTTCACATTTTTAATTTTATTATTTTTATAAGGTTTCTATTTTACAATATTTAATTTTACTTACCTATTTTTTGGTAGCAGGGACAAAAAGAATTTCACTGCACATTGCACCGTGTATGATTGTCCATCCATCCATCCATTTTCTATACCGCTTATCTGTCAGGGTCGCGGGGGGAGCTGGAGCCTATCCCAGCTGACTACGGGTGAGAGGCGGGGTACACCCTGGACTGGTCGCCAGTCAATCACAGGGCCAACACACAAAGACAGACAACCACACACTCTCACACTCACACCTAGGAGCAATTTAGAGTAGCCAATTAACCTAATGTGCATGTTTTTGGTATTGTGGGAGGAAGCCGGAGAACCCGGAGAAAACCCACGCAGGCACAGGGAGAACATGCAAACTCCACATAGAAGGGCCCAGACCGGGATTCGAA
Organism: Scatophagus argus; assembly: GCF_020382885.2. NCBI lineage: Eukaryota > Metazoa > Chordata > Actinopteri > Scatophagidae > Scatophagus > Scatophagus argus. The sequence goes on along the minus strand of NC_058503.1, from coordinate 20,448,177 downwards.
CCTGGAACCCTCTTGCTATGAGGCGACAGTGCTAACCACTGCACCACCGTGCCGCACCGTGTATGATTGTGTGTGTGACAAATAAAACTATCTTGTATCTTGTATCTTATCGGACTGTGCCCTGCCTCCCGTGTCTCTGAGACTGTTGCTAGCACAAACTGTACCATTAAAGTTCCAGTGTGCATGATTTAGTGCCATTATAGCTGTGTGGTTGCCTGTCACAACCGACTGAACACCCCTCATCTCACCCTTTCCTCTGGTGGCTGCCAAAACCACTAGAGTCTACTACATTTACTGCTACTTTTAATGAAGCACAACACCTGAGTAATTCTTCAATGGTTGGTTATCAAAGTTCTCCCCAAACTGTGTGAATTACGATACATTGGGAGTAAATATTCTGTGAAATAGATAGTGGTTCACTGAATGTCTGCTTGCTAAAACTTAAGCTGATCTTTAGATCTCCTCCCTCCTTGTATAAATACAAGTCATATTCCATATTACAGTGAAACATGTTCAACTTTGTTTTCTTTCATGTCATGTCTGGCTGAATTTTGCGAGTTCTCTCTCTCAGGACATGGCCGACACAATCACATTGTGCCAGCTGACATACACAGCTGCCCACAGTCGTTATCCTCAAGTCCCAATGCATTTTGATTGTAATCAGGTGGCATAAACTTACCTCATCTCTGTTATTTCTCAGAGGAGATGCATTGCTTGTGAAACTTATACAACGGAAACCCACAACAGCTGTTCAGTTATAATAAACTGTGTAAGTTATACAAATACAGCTGGCAGCGGAGAGAACCCTGGAGAACTATGGAGAACATCCTGGCAGATCATCAATAATGTGTCAGTTTAGTGTCAGCATGAACTGCAAAGTTTAAGAAGAGGAACATAAATACAAACAGCCTCCAACAGGTTTAAAGCGATGTTTCAATCTCTGATCAGTCTTTTTCCTTTCTGCAATTCCTGATTGTCACATTTACCATCCTAATGCATCAAGGATACAATTTTTCATTAAAGATTGTGAGGCATAGTTAACTAAGTTAAAGTTAACCCAGAGGGAAGACAATCTGTTTGCTGTGCACGCAACGACAGATGTGTCAATATGCAGTATGGGTTTGCTCCACTAGAGGGAGTCCTAGCTTCAAATATCAAAAAGACAATATACATATTGTAAGTCACTTGTGTATGATGCACAGTATCTCAGCATAATTAGTAAAAAGTTGCTTAAAAGCTTATGATGGTATAGAAATAAATGAAGGGGTCAGAGGGATCTCCTTTGGAACAGGAAGATTTCATGATAACCTCACATTTTTTTTGCATTATTTTTCTGATCAGTTAATGGAAGGCGGCTTCCACACAATATCCAGTCAAAACAGGAAGACGGATCATATGGCAGACTTTAAAATGGTCCCAGGAGACCCCGTTAATGTTTAAAGATGTTTAAGACAGACGCGTCACAGCTGGAGGATCATCCAAATGGAACATTTTCCACTGTCATTAAAGATCACTTATTGTGATCGGACTTCCTGCTGTGAATTCCTTTCAGTTTAATGATGATTATTTCACCCTCGCCCTGCTGCAACAAAAAAGATGAAAGCCTTCTGAATATTGTCACACACAAACACAGAAGCAAAGGCAAGATTTAAAGCCAAAGAAGGAAAAGAGTCAAAAGCGGAGATCAGTTGTTGGTCAGGAGTCAGCTGGGCAAAAATCTGAACACGTATAGCAGGAACAGAGAAACTTCCCACAGCAGGTTTGATGAGCTTACAGGGTATGTGCTCACCTGCCTCGAGCTTGTTCCTTAATGTGACCTCAGACTGACCTCCTCAGGTGCTCTTGCAGGATGTTTGCCTCTGCGGGTACCTGAGGCTCCGATCTCGAGGCCCATCAGCAAGGCTGTTTGTCAAGTGATTACAGGAGAAATAACATCACTGCAAAACCAGAAAACGTGTGGGAAGCTGGTGCTTTGTTCAAGCACCTTTCTTCTTCTGATCAATTCAGTGACAACTCAGTTCTCATGTTGTACTCTGACATTTTCAGTGGAGTGGAAATGCTGAAAATTTGCCCCTTTAATTTTCTCGTCTTGCTTTGCTGGGGCGGCACGGTGGTGCAGTGGTTAGCACTGTCGCCTCATAGCAAGAGGGTTCCAGGTTCGAATCCCAGTCTGGGTCCTTCTATGTGGAGTTTGCATGTTCTCCCTGTGCCTGCGTGGGTTTTCTCCAGGTACTCCGGCTTCCTCCCACAATACCAAAAACATGCACATCAGGTTAGTTGGCTACTCTGCATTTCCCCTAGGTGTGAGTGTGAGAGTGTGTGGTTGCTGCGATTGACTGACGGCCATTCCAGGGTGAACCCGTAGTCTGCTGGGATAATCTCCAGCTCCTCGCGACCCTGACAGATAAGTGGTATAGAAAATGAATGAATGAATCTTGCTTTGCCTTCTTCTTCTTCTTCTTCTCCTTCAGTGGTTTAGTGATGCTGAAGAATTAGTGCCAGCCAGCTGTTTATTTCAAAGAACCTGTGGATGAAAATGTGTAGTAATTTACTTCATTAACTAAAGTGACAAAGCAGTAAATAATGAAGTCAACTCCCCACAGCTTTGCAGCCATCTTCAGATGGTTGTTTTGGTTTTGTGGCCCACAGTTTGGCTCTGATCAGCTTTGTTTCCAGATGTATTTGGCAGGTTTCCAGTGAAAAATCTCAATAATCAGTCCACTGTATGCAGTCACATTCCCCCTCTGAGAAATGCAACATGTACTTATTGAGAATAAACTGGAAAAAATTATACTCTTTGGCAGATAAAAACAACAGAATCAAAGTGCTGCGCGTGTCAATGTGTCATGAGAGGGGAATCGTCAAAAAACAAGTCTGTCAGTGAAAAAAAGATCTTTAGATAGCAATGTAATTAAACATTAAACATTAATTAAACATTATCTCCTATAAAATCAGTTAGTTGCTCCCTGTCATACTTCCCTGCTTCTATTGGAATTTGATGGAGTCTTTTAATTTATTTTGGGTACAGATTTCCTGTCTGACGAGCAAGTCACAGCTCGCTCCTTCAGTCCTCTCTGGATCAGCTCCCAAAATGCGTGTTGTTGCATCTCATCTGGTGTTTTGGGCAGAGAAACCAGAACTGCTGTGTGTTACCAAGCAAATGTGTTCAATCAGCAGGGAAATTGTTCATTAGCACGGTTAGCAAGCTAAATATTGCCAGATCAGAAGGTATAAAAATATTGAGTTTTTTTGAGGTTTTAAGGTAGCTCTCTACTGTTATGATGAGTTGATGAGTTCGGTTTGAGGTTTGTTTTACTGCTAACACTAATTAAAACATATTGCTGTCCTCTTGTAAATTATGCCATTAACATGTTTCAGGTCGTTAGTTAAAATTCAGACTGGAATCATTCTCAGTGTAATTCTTAATTAACTAAAAATAAACCATAGCATATCAGAGCACAGCACTCTCTGCCATTTAAATGAGTTATGAGTGATGGTTTGTTGAGAGTAATGCCAGTGCATGCCTGTGCGAGAAAGTGGTGAAGCCAAAGCAGACATTTTGAAAGGAAGTTGGCAGGATCGGGCCTGTAAATGTGCAGATGATGAAAAGCATACCCCTTGGGAGTCTGCTTCAACAGAACTGAACATCTTAAAGGAACAGTCCAGCAGTGAAGATGAATTGTGATCTGGAGAATCATGACAGAAAGGAAGACTTCAGGTCGTCAATTCGAAAGAACAACGGTCTAAGTGAGCAAAAATAAATATCATTAAGCAAACCAAAGCAATGAAAAAAAGCGAAGAAGAAGCTCAGTGATGATGAGCCAAAACAGGACGAGCTCCCCGTGAGAAGTTAAAGAGTGGCGAGCCACACAATGCAGGGGTGAAGAACAGCGAAAGAGCTGTAATAAGACTTACGACTTAGCAAACAACATCTGTGTTGCCTCAGCTTCCTCGAAAACACAAAGGGATTGATGAGTCTAACAAGAGAACAACTGAGTGCTTTGTTGAGTCGTGTACCAACGTTATTAGCAAAACTAGACGGAGATCACGTGACCCCGCAGAGGGTTGCCCCAAAGTCATAAAACAAAGCATATAGGCTGGTCTGTTGCAACAGAAACATTCTCCCACGCCGAGCTGCAGAGCGAAAGAACAAACTGTTTTAGGAATACGCCTTGTTAGTGCAAAGAGGGGCCCAGATCACCAACACAAATAGCTGAAGTCCCCTGTGCAACTGAACGCTTCATTTGACACCACCACTACTGAACGCACTCAACACAGGACAGGGGAACATGACTTTAGCATGTGTTATGAAGTTATAATGTGAAATACTGTGAAAATAAAAATAATAGTTGTTAAAAATGAATCGGCCCGTCTGACCCAATCACAAGCAGCACTCAGCTGTCAATCATTCACTTTTATAACAAATAACAATCCAAACTTATCAGTAAGATGAGCAAATATCAGCTTGATAAAAGCTGCTTAAAAGAGAGTAAAATAAATGAATTTCAGCTGATTTTTGATTACATTTTTACACAGTGTTGTTATTAAATTTCAGAAAATGAATTACACCCAAAGTGTATATACTCCCCTAAAGCACTCATTGTATCCTTAAAGTATCCACTTATGTCGCTTATGCCAGGCTTAACAAGAAACATTTGTTGACCTCAGTGTATTTTATGAGTGAACCCAAATTGTTGACAAACGCTGAATGCTGCTTTTAAACTGCAACTTTTCCCCCCACATGTGAGCCATACATCAAGGCATCTGCTGAATTTTGACAGTTATTGGGACGGCAGTAAAAAGGCCCAACTCCTGCGTAAACACAAACCCCAGACACATCTTCATGGACGAAAACATGGCCCGCTGCCAGAGAGGAGCCGTGTAAACAGTGTCAAGCTAACCCACATCCAAATGATGTTGTGCACAGTGTGGCGCAGCCTCCTCTATCAGCTCTGACTAAACAAGGCTAAACAAGGAGTTGAATTACCAGCCTGTCTTAGAACGACCCGTGTTGTTATGTCAATGTTAGGAAGTGCTAGTTGTGGAAAAGAATAATAAATGTAACATATGAAGCTGCTTATGGGTTACATTCAAACCAAGTAAGTGCTGCTATGCCCCTAAAATGGACGTTATACAACATCCTTCACACGCAGCCCACGCCAACCTCAAACACTCCAGCGGCACATGGTGTAGTATTACTGCTACATTTTTGCCCACATTTTCTTTGTACTATCACCCACTTCAGGGAATGTGACTCAGCAGTTAAACTCTACTTTATAGGGGGTAAACTGATTCAGCCTTCAGCGGACTGAGGGAGTCCCAGTCCTGTGATCCTGCACCTCCAGGAAACAGGGATCATTAGCTCAGCCCCTCCAGTCTAATGTGGTGAACAGATCAGAGGTCATTCATCTTGAGAGGGCTTCCTTATTCGCTTTTCTCTCTCGGTCCCTGCACATGAGGATTCTCAGTATCGTTTCAAAGGTTTTCACTGCGCAAACTCAAAGCACATTAAAAAAAACAGAAGTTGAAATATGATCTGCATTCACTGTCATAGGATAACGCAATCCAGCTCCTGTACTGTAAAGGGAGAGGCACAGAAAAACACGTCAGGGTGTTTAAAAGCGGACGACATGTCCAGGGGATAAAAGAAAAAAAAATGTGGAAAAAACTGTAAGCGTACTTTTTGAAAGCATGGAAATATGTATTACTTTCAGGGCCAGGCCCAAAAGTGGCACATTATGGCGACAGTGGACATGCAAAAGTAAGGACGAGGTGTGTGTATCAAACAAATCTGAAGAAGCAAGAAGGATTTTTCCAGTGCGATAGCCAATGGACCAGTTGTTGGCCTCGTAAAACACAAGTGATTCCTTCTTCTTCTGAAACCAGAATCCAAAGTAACACTGAGTGTTCAAGCTGTGCTGTTCTGTTTCATGCAAACTTATTGCCATAAACAGCATCCAGAACAGAGAAAGCTGCAAATATTAATCACAAGTTTGTCCTGATTTGTGCAAATTAAAGTCTGCAGGAGAAAAGTCTTCTGCGTGCAATCTGATTATTAGATTAGACTGATTAGATATTTTGTCTCTAACCTCCCGTTCACCTAACATGCTCATGTTTTTGGCGAATGATGAGCTGAAAGTCGCCGCTGCAGACAAACTTAGGAAAGTGAACTTTGCAGTGAACATCATCCTTCGTACTTTATATTTTTATATTTTATATTTTTATATTTTACAGTCCACTTATTGCTCCCGGGACCTGAGTCGAGTCCTAATTTCGTACCATAAACATGTGAATGTGAGCTGGTATGACAATAAAGTTCCTTGAATCCTTGAATCCTTGAATCCTTCTCCTGCACTGCTTTCTGGCACCTGGCTTTACAGGGTAAAGTTTAGCAACAACAGCAACTCTTTTCCTTTCTTTTCTTTTCAGCACGGAAATAACAGTCAAAACAAGTCACCAACACTGAATGCTAACGCAACCAAACATAACAGTTTGCTCTCACAGGTCGTCACTCTGATGAAGAGTTAAATCAGTCACACAGTGTGTTATTGTGTACCTTTGGTGAATCCAAGCTAATCATTGAAAACACAACAATACACAAACAGTTAGAGAAACAAACTGGTCTCTGAGGTAACATTAGTGTCAATGGAGTGTGGTGGATTTAAAGAGTGCTAGTTGGATATAATGACTGTCTGAAGGTTATGTAAAACAGAAAACATTCTAAATATAACTTACACTTAAAATGACGATGATTATTATTGTTATTATTTTAGGTGAGCCCTTTTTAGGTTGCTGAAACATGTCGAGCTTCCCACCGCGGTTCTTCTGCTGCATCTCCAAACGGGGAGCATGTTGACTGCCTTCTGCTCTGAGCAACACACTGACTGTGGATAAGTATCTCACACCACCTCACTTCACTTAGCTATTAATTTAATTTATCGGCATACAAGGTAAAACAACTTGCTGAGCTTCTCTGTCTGTGCAGGTCAGCACAAGACGAAGAAAGAGTACTTCATGAATTATTAGTAAGAAAAAAAACCTAACACAGAGACAGGGCAGGCAAACGCTCTTTACCTGCACCAACTACAACCTGACATGGTTGAATAAATAACTTTTTGAAGAGCTGTCATTACTCACCTACCAGCTATTTGTAACACTACCTGCCTGAGGTTAGCTCTTCCCTCTCCATCACTCAGCTCAATAGCAGAAGCAGACTCCTGCATACATTAAAGGATGTCTGCACAGGCATGCAGCAGGCATGTTACAAAGAATATTCTTGGCAAACAGATACTGTTGTCGTAGGAGTCAAGGGAGGCTGAGGTGATACCTTTCGTACTGCTGCTCCGCTGAGCAGTTTGCTATGTTTTGTGCAGCCATGGTTTACTAGCAGGCTGAGACTCAGAGGTTTCAAGTTCCCATTTTATTGTTTTCTGTTGATAGCAAATATGTCAGCTAGGTTTCCTCCTTGCACTGATGGTATTTTTGGTGTACAAAAGTGACTGTGTGAGGTTTTCATTGTAAAATGCCTCACACATATGTCTTCCTAAACCGTGGCTCTTTTTTTCCAAGGGGAATTATACATCTTTCCTCTTGACTCATAGACCTCTGAGTGATAAATTACTCTGTTGCATTCCAGTTTGGGGCTGAAGGAGACCCCCACTCACCAGTCACACAGGGGTGGTTTACCCATCTGTAGAAGCAACTGGAATATGTGGGCCATTAATTTTTTTTCCCCCTCGGCTGTGGAAAGAAAAGGCTCACATCCCAATAAAAGTGTGACATCATCAGAGTGCATGCATTTGTTTTATACCTAGTGATTATCCCTGTGCTGCCAACTATAACTTTCTTATAAGAAAAAAGGCTCCAGTTTCTTTCCTTTCCTTTCACTTCATTTTCTTTCTTTCAGTTAAAAAATCACAGATCACTGCCATGATTGGGAGACTGTCTAATTTTTATCAGAGCTGCATATATTTTGATAAAAACTGCAGGATTAATAAAGGACTCTCCTACACTCCTATACAGCAACATATCTCATAGCTCATACAGCCAATAAAGTGATGAAGGAAGGGTTGTAGTCATTTACAAAGTTGGAGCCCAAGCTTCAAGAGTATTTCCCATATTCACATTCCCGGAGACTATGGAGTTGGTTTGACCCCATCCTCAGTGCATTGTAAGAAGAGAAGGCTTTATTACCGAGCTCCACGAGGCCTGGACATTTTCTGCCTCCGTGTGCAGAATTACCCCGCAGCTTGTGGTCACAGGGGCTTGGATGAAACCTACTTCTGCTATTACACCAAATACTCTAAACTAATTGGACCAGAGCTCTGCATAAAGGACTGTTTAAAATGGAAGTAAAATGTTCAAAAGGCTCATATTGCTGAGATGAAATGGAATGTATTGTCATGTAAAACCAATTCTGGCGGTTTAGAGGGTGGGTCCTCCTGTTTAATTTGAGTCGGTTGGTCTCATACAGTGTGTGGGTGGATTAAGTTTGTCTTTTCTTCTTTTTATTACCTGATTATAAACTTTTCTGGCTATATTCTGTCAGATGCAAGAGTCACCAAAGGGGGCTTATCTCCAGGATTCAAGAGTCTTACATATGGCACCAAAGTGAATTACCAGCGTGGTCTCGGAAAAGGTTAAAACTATCAAAGCACAAAAGTGAGCAGGAATATGGAGAACAAAGATGCAGAGTATCAGATCTATGGAAAAGAGACAACAAACTGGCTTGCAGTTAAAGGGTTAAAATTCACTGGATACTCGTGCTGATTAGCTTATTTTAGAGGCTTGAGGACACATGAAATCATGCGATGAACACTGCTTAAATACCAAAGTAACTATCTTAGGATAATATGAGTGCCGTTACCGTGATTTGAAGAAGTGCTTTGTTGTGACATGAGGTCACAGACTTTTCTGGTGCTGGTACATTGACATCAGTCATTGTTTGTGGCAGTCGTGGATCAGCGGTTAGGGTGTCGGACCCGTAACCGGTGGATCGCTGGTTCGATTCCCCGTACTGGTGTCCATGGCTGAGGTACCCTTGAGCAAGGTACCTAACCCTCACTGCTCCCCGGGCGCTGCACGCGGTCGCCCACTGCCCCGGGTTTGCTGTGTGTGTGTGCACGTCACTTGGGTGGGTTAAATGCAGAGAACAAATTTCGTTGGAGTGAGTTCCCTCCAATGACAAAATACGTCACTTTCATTAACTCTTCATGCATGGCTAAAGCCGCTATAATTGTAGGACAGTCTGTGTCAGATTAAGCTGAAAAGTATGAACTCAAGTATTTCTTCATCTCTTCAAATCAAGTCTGAGCCCCCATCAAACCTGAGCACACAATACAGCAAGTTGCCTGCCAGTTTCCAATCAGTTTGACAGCCGTGCTGCAGGCCCGAGGACATGCAAAGTGCTTTAAGCCTATATAAAGCCTCCGCTGCACTCACAAACATGCAAGTTCTGTCCTGCTCCATGTGAAAGCCTTCCAGTATGATACTTTGGCTGGAAACGTTAAGGCGAAGTTAGCTTTTCATATTTCTTAAGCTCAAGTGGAATTTTTGCAAAAGGAATTACTTTGAGATAATGAAAATGCTCATCCAACTTTGTAGAAATCACAAGGATCAAAGAAAATTGAAGTCAATGAGAGTCTATTCGAGTGTTGGGTCTGTTGGTCTTCCATCTGTTGGTGCCCTTACAAGTACTGAGTCTGATACCCAACCCTAATCTTCAGAGAGTGAAGCATCACCTACAGTCCGACAGTAAAAAGAATCCACACTGGAACAAAGACAGGGAAGGCTTTGGTGGAGCTGAGGAGGGTCACATAAGCAGCAACACCAAGAGATGATGCTGATGGGCTGAGACACAAATCACAATCCTCCTGAAAAGTCAGGCCCACTACTCTTTGGACAGTTTTAATGAATGGCCAGAAAAGTGCACATTTGCCATTTGCTGAGATGCATGTGAAGTTGTCTGATGGCTGTGAGCAATCATCACATCTCACTTAAGAGTTGGATGAACTCCTGAGAGGTCATCATAATCCCCCAGTCTGTTGCATCTTGTTTCTCTCTTTCAGACCCCCCATGATCTCGTGGGAACTACGTCTATCAAGGCAAACCACAAAAAAGAAAGGAAGAATGACCACTGAGACCTGCCCATGTCATAACTTTTTTATAAATTAAAATACATGAGAAGTCATTTTAATACAATATCCTTCTTCTTTTGTTTCATAAAAATGTTTTATTTTACATTTATTTGTATCATTTAATATTATTTATTTGGGAAACACCTGCGTGTTGTAATCGCTGTGCTAAAAACTCTAACTGTCCCAGATGTTGAGGTGGGGCCAGTCAGAGCAGACAATTATCAAGATCTGTTGTTGTACTCCGATTTAAAGCCACAACAGTTGAAAGGAATTTCAATGCAGAGTGCAGTGTGCAAACTCAGCTTTGTGAGAGTCCAGCGTGGTTGCTTCAAGGCTTGGTGTGCTAACGCTCTTCATACGAAAACAATGTCTTGAGTCAGTGCAAAGCTATCCTGCCAGTGATCGCGTACACACAGCCAATAGACGTTGGCTTCTTTTCACACAGTGTGCAAATTTAAAAGAAATTCTTAAAGGAAACCTCCAAACATCATTTCAGTAACCATTTTAATAGTGAGAATATTCAATCAGAACCGTTGCTTCAAATGCTGAAATGTGTTAAGTCACATGTCTGCCCACCATTTTCCCCTCTTTGTGCCTCTCAGCTCTTCTGTCTGGAAAGTAAACAAATGTCTGAGTCCGGCACTCAAAGGCAGGACTTCCATCCCCCTCAAAGATAGCTAGCCAATGACTCATGCTCACTGGCCTCAGCTCTCCTCACATTTTCCACAAGGTGCAAATCATTTCCCCACAACCATGTAAACCCAAATGTACATGTGGTTAAGCATTAGGCCTCTCTAAAAACCTTTATACTGCTTATTTGCTCTGGTTGTTCCAGTTCTCTGGCTGTTCCTGCTAGTTTTAAGAAGCTGAAAACTGAATAGCCGAATCTATTCGGTGCTACAGGCAAACTGACATCCTATTTGAGGCTAGCTCTAGCAAAATAAGTATTCATTACATTTGTAAGTACAGATGATTGATTGTAATACTTAAAACAAACTAAAAATATATGTATGTACAATCATTCTGTTTAAAGGCATTCTGCCAGAATCACCTTCTTTCACATTTATGTATATTTTTCAACATCAAAAAGTATTCATAGAAGGCAGAGCACATGCCGTGATATACACCCAGATACTGACACACACTGGGATGGATGGATTCCTATTTCCAACTACTCTCTGCTGAAGTGAATTTATTTTTTGGCATAAATGAAGATCCTCTCCTTACTTCCTACTTTAGTGCTCCCACATTACTGAGGAAATCCCTTCTCCAGATTTCTCGCTGTTTGCTCAAAGAAGCTTGTCTGAGACTGTGACTGATGACTGCTCTGTTATGGCTTCGTTTACTCATTTGTTACCAGACATTCCTGTTTGTTGGTCTGTTTGAGAAGTGTGTCAGGACTTGTTCTGATCGCTGCTCGACAATCTATTTGAGAGCATCCATCAGTACCACTCTTGTCAGAGGAAACGGCAGAGAGGACATGAAAATAGAGGTTAAATTCAGAGGTCCACTCGCCTTAAACGTGACCAGTCGAGTTGTCATATCAACACACAAAGTTATGTTTATTGTCCAGCGATACTCACAAACTCACTTTGTATTTCCTTCCTGCTCAATCATTTACAAAGCTTTTTTCTAGCCTTTTGAAACTTGCATTGTTTATATCCATGTTTACTTCCCAGCAGTTTACTCTTTGCTGATTGATTGCTGCACTTCTTGGCACGTTACTGCTACCTGTAGATCAGTGGAGAAGTCCAGCACTGTTGGCAGTAAAGTGTATCACATCACCCATATGCACAAGGCAAGCAAAACAGGGACCCACTGATGTTAAAACTGCTCCATAGCACTACTAGTGGCCAAAGAATAAACAGGGTACCTTTAAAGCTGCGCTAATGAAAATGTTTGGATTATCAGTGGATCAAGAGTCCGTTGTGTGATGCATAATATGGACGATATCACGTCTTGTAGCATAAGCACAAGGAATTATTGTTTGATCCTCTTCTCATTTGCAGTGCTGCCAGACTTTATTATCCATTCATTACTCACTCTTTTCATTTTCAAAAATGAAAGTTTCCAGCTACAGCAGACAACTTATTCCAGTGTGAAAAGCACTGATAAATCCACTGTACCAACAAATGGTCACCAAAGTGAGCCACTAGCTGCTTAACTTAGGAGCACCTAGCAAGCTAAAGTCATTTATTAGGAGTTGGGAGATACCACCAAAACTAAAGTTAAAATAAGAGTGAATATTGAAATAGTGACCAGGAACACAGGACACACGCTCAAGTCAACTGATATTCCGTCACTGCTTTGTTGTAAGCAATGGACATGCAAAGTTGGTGACTAGCTGGTGGACAAAGTGGAGCAGGTAGCTGCTATATGTTTCTCAGGATTTGGTGGAGACCAGAGCTAAAGGAAGAGTGAATAATCTGAAATGGAGTCACGTTTTTTTGTGCCGGCAGGATGTGTGAAAATACAAGTGTTTGTCCTAGCACGTTCACCATGTAGTCGTAATGATGTGATTATTCCACTTCCCTCAAGGGGCTGAAAAAGATGTGTTAATGTGCCACTTTCTATGAAGCTGGGATAAGCTAATTTGAAATAAATCACCCCCTCTTTATTGTGAACATAATTTATATCCACATTGTATTAAGTGACAGTGAAGTTGAAACAGTAATTGTGGTGATTCACTCATTGCCAAACATCCTTTTGGCCTGTTTTCTTCAGGATACTGTGCCCTCGTGTCAAGAGTTCAGCAGGAAGACCGAGGAAGCAATTCATTTCTCTTTGGGGCAGGGGAAGTCGCTGCAGCATGCGGCGTTCATATGTGGGCACTGAGCAGGGCCCCTGGTGTAGGTTACAAGGGTTTCCTCACACATGCTTGAAGGAAATGTGCTTTATGCTAAAACCAACAGGCCCCAGATGTCCAGATGAGTTTTGAGTTACGTGATCAAAGAAGCTGATTGGATGAGACAGTTTCATCTTCAGTGTCCATAACAAAGTGATGTTCAGTTTTCGAACAGTGACGTGTGACACTCAAAGGATTGATACTAAACGACACACTGCAAACATTGTTTGGAAATGAAAGCAGCAATGCAGCTTTGGTAATATAATATTTATTGAGCACTAGTGGTTCATTAATCCACCATGAAAACAGAGGATAAGGATCATGAATCAGGAGGACAAATCTGTCCTAATCTGGCTGATTGATATTACGAGATATTATATACGTTTCAGTGACAGACACACGGCTGTCGTGTGTCTGACCACATGACAGATATACAACATGTATAGTTTAAAAAAAATTGGCTTAATATAGTGAGTTCTTGTTGGTGTTGGACATTTTGTACTTTGTTCTTTCTGTTAAGGAAATCAGTTTTTCTTGTTTCAAGTTGTCTCCTGTTGTCTCTATTTTATTGGCTTCAAATGTCTTCTGGGTTTTGGGGGGGGGGAAGATGACTTTAGCAGATGAGCCAAGCTGCATGAGCGAAGCTGCATGTTGGGATAGAAGGGAAAGTCATCACAGCCTTGGCAGCTGGAGGCTGATGCTCACTTCTGGGAGGGAGGGAGGACCATCGAAGTACAAGAAGGAGATAGCACAGGGGAGATTTTTCCGCTGTAGGAAGTTCGCTCACCGCTTACATTGTCTGGGAGAATTCTGTCAAGACTTCCTGCCGATGCAGTCAGCTCTTTCAGGAGTTTCACTTTCAGTGCAACAAAGGGGCAGGTTTTGTGTGATTTTATCAAAGACAGGCTTCATCTGGATCAAGTTTAACAAGGCAAAACTCAAAGTCAAAATACAAACACACATCCTCAATAATATATCCACAACAAAATCATTTTATCTTTTACAAATTCACGACACCAGCTTTGTTTACCCTGGCATTAGCTGGTAAAAGCTCCTGTGTTCAACTGGCTTACAGCACAGCAGCCGGGCTCTTCACAAAAGCTGCATACAAACTGAACTCAGATTCATTCTGTGAGATTTTACTGATCACATATATAGTGGTTAATGGCTTGGCTCCAACCTACAGTACACTCTGGAATTTACCCTCAGGTCTGCCAATAAGTTTTCCCTTGAACATCCCAAACATTCAAAGGGTAATCAGAGCGTCCAAACCTTGGAACAGTCTGCCTGAAGCCATAAGAAAGCATTTTACTATTTTTTGTATAACAATTATTTGGGAATTTGATGGCTTTATTAGACAGAAACAACAGTAGAGAGATGACAGGAAATGAGAAGAGGCAGAGACGGGGGAGGACATGCAAAGAAGGGGTGTTGCAGTTTTTCATTGCAGCTCAGACTCACATAGAATTTGTAATGTGCAATGACATAAAACGTCTCTGGCAGTGGAAATGACCAGGAGCCTTCCAGAGCCATCAAATATTGTCTTTTTACTGTCTCAGCACGCAGTGCTTACTTTCAAACCCCCATTAAAAGCTGACTTAAAAAAATGTTCTAAAATGACATAAATGTTTTATGTCCTCTAATTCTTATTGATACTCTTTGATTCCCTGAAACATGTTTTATTATGGTCTGAAAAGTGATACTTGAAGATACAGCTGTGTCAAATATCTTCAAAAATGTCGCTCATCCAGAGGTTTCTTTTATCTTTGATGGCTGACAGCATCATACAGTACAGTCTAATGTAATATATGGAGATATGCATTTTTTCCACAGGCTCCATGTGCATTTCATCTGCTCCTACATTCTTCCTGGCCAATGCAGTAGTTTAGTTTGCGAGAAAGTAAGAGGAGTAAAAGGAATTCTTCCTTCCAGATTAAAATACGTGTAATCTTTGAAAAACAGTGGAAACAGTGTTAGTTTATGGTTATGGGTGGCCACTTCGGCTGAGGAATGGTGAGCTTGCTGATGGTGCCTGAGCTCTGCCTGCAGGTTCTGTTTATTTCAGTATTTTGGCAGGCGTAGCCTTGGAGACTTAAGCACTGCTAATTATTTCCATTTTCTGTTTCAGTCCAAATCTAAGGTTATTTGGTATCGCATCAAAGAGGCGCCGTGGTGTCTGTCAATACCATCAGATCCATGTGAACCGAGGATGCCTGAGAAAGGAGCGCAGAATGTTCAGCTGCTGACTGGGGGCGTTTTTGCTGAACAAAACATGCATCAGTAAGACCAAACAAGATAAATGATAATAAAATGATAAACCTCCTATTTTTTAAGGGTGATGAAAATGTATCCAACATCAGAGCAGCTGCTGCAGTCGCCTGTGTGAACTACAGAGACATTTTAGATGGAGGAGTGACACACAGGATGATGCCAGTTGTACCATAGCAGAGTTTTTCTTAACTACTTCCTTCTACAGCAGCCTTATCAAGATAAAGTGATCACAAACAAACTCTGCCTTTTGAAACTCTACACACCCTCAGAGTTGAGCTTGCAGACGTGAACTCAACCCTGCAGACGCTTAATACAAAATATCAGTACAAGCAACTGAATTTATTCATCACACGTGTATGAAAGCAACTAGATGGCATGAAGCTGCATTACATGCAAAAGGAATTTCATGTTTCTGTGTGTTGGTTGCCTGGTCCGTTTGTGTGTTTCACTGCCATATAAAGTATGTTCATGATGTGTGCGATTAAGCTTAGAAAGGAAAGATATTAAGCATGTGTTGATTCAAAATTGTACAAAAGAACAAAATTAGTAGTAGAAAATGGCGCTCTGACGTCAGTGCAGCTGTAGGTTATGCTCTTTCATTTGCTGAGGTAAAACAGTAAGTCGGTACTTCTTTCTGACCGTGCTCTGCAGAAGCACAGTACCAATGTACCTCAGTCTCCATCTTTGTTTCCATCATTTATGGATAACCTTGACTTGATGCTCACACATATCTGACCTGTACCATTTCATTCAGTCTCAACAAAAGAGAGTTTTATTTCACAGTCCAGTTAAAGAAGCTAACAACATTTTTGTGATTGTGATTTTTGTAATAAAGCAGGAAGCAGAGCTGGATTATTATCACCAAACCCCCTGAAATCTAATTCTCATCCCTTTTTTAAAATTACTCTTCGTGATGACAGCATAATGTTTTAATTGTACCTTTATGTAAAATGAAACCAGAAGTTGTAGATTGATTGATTGCTGCCTATCAGATCACCCAAGAAGTAAAGGTATACTGTAAAACCTCTGTATTGTGAACAACATGTCATTGATTTAATTTAACCTCTTAATGTACCTTGAATTTCCCTCCAGATCAATAAAGTATCTATCTGCAGTAACGATGCCATTAATACTTAACAGAATTCCTGAAATCATGCATAGCGACAAAGCGACTGCAGTAGCCTCTGAAAACATTTAAAATCGCTCATTCATTTATTTAACCATGGAGGCACAAAGAGAACAAATCTTTCTGGTTGATACACACATTTTCAAGAGGTCTTTCTCAACCCAAGCCCTAATATCATGTTCTTTGGTTATGCAACGGTCAAACAAGTGAGGACGTGACCAGAATGCAGCTGACTGTAACAGACAATAGACCTTTTTTAGCTGAGAAGACCACATCTCTGCTAATGTAGCAGAGATGTGGGAGATGTAATATGTACTACAGTACATATCATACTATGTTCAGAGTCAAACTATGAGGGTCACCTTAAGGTCATTAATTCAGGTGAAATATGAAATATTACATATTGTCTCTTTGACCAATAAGATAAACACGGCAGAGTGTAGAACTGATGTGGAACTGATGCTTCTTGCGAGTCCTGTTGCAGGGGGGCTCTGAAGAGGCTGACCTGGATTGTGGGCGGGGCCAACAAGAAACCAGCTGTCTTTCTCTTTAGCTCTGCTCCAGTCTCTTGAACCCACCCCCACGTCCCACCCCTCTGTACACACACACACACACACACGCGGAGAGACAAACACACACACTTACACCCTGTCTGATGGAAAGCCAATCACCTGATGCTTTTAGCACCTTGTGAACATGGCACACAGCTGTTTCCTGTCACACACTTCAGGGTTAGTTGTGTGTGGCAAAGCCTGGATCATTTTAATGAGTTTAAATCGAAATAAAACTTCATTGTTCAAATAGATCCAAAGGTGTATTGAAGGTTATATATTTAAACACGTGTGTGGGAGTTTGTTGAACTGTAATCACTAGCAGTAAGATGTATTTGTTTTATGGTCTCTCTCGAGATGTTAGATGTTGTTCTAAATTCGGTAAGCGTTAACTGATGGTACAATTGAGTCACACCAGCTGTAACTTTACCGAACATGAATCAAAGGCTTTTTAAAGAGTCATTTCAGTGACTTGGAAAACTAAACTACAGCAGATTCCTTCATGTCCTTTGGGGAGGGGAGAAGGAAAGGCTCAGCCTTCCCAGTAGTCTGATTTGATAGAGACAATGTCAAATTAGGACTTTAATCCATCAACTTTATTTGTCTGTTATTGTAAATCTTGCATCATGATGGATTTATAGGAGCACATGTTCTGTGTCAACGATAACAGTAATATATTAGATTTTGCTGAATTAAGTCCAGAGGAAGAACTTAATATTCTCACTGATCTCTGATCAATTTTGAAAATTGCTGTCCTATCAGATGTGAAACTGGTATTTGCACTGTAGGTGGATTCTGTGTTCTCGCCATAAGTCAAGAGGTCCTGACCTCAGATTTCTCTCTAAATTTACACCCTGGATTCCCTATCATGACCACCTACAACCATGACCACCCACAGTGACTGTCATGCACCGTTTGCTTTTTATTCCACTTTGTACACCTTTGATTTGGGACAGTGCAACTAAAGAGGTGCCACCGATGTCATAACTAATATTGGGACAAATGATTAGAATTACTTAGCGAGAAGTAATATTGTGAGCTGCAATGTCTCGACTACAGTGTTTATTCAGAAAACAATAGAATTGTAAAGTCTATTCTTACTTTTAATTGCTCAGTAAAAAGGGATTCTCAGCTTACTGTGTGTCTTGTTTGGTGCCCCAGAGACAGCAATAAAACAGCAGTTTTATGATCTTGCTTAGCAACCACTTCTGAAGAGAGACAGAAATCAGCGACACCTTCAAACAAGCAAAGTCATTTTTCCTTATCTGTTCCCTGGCATCTTTTACTGTTAAGACCGTCTGAGAGGATCACACTGTGAGACAGCTCGACAGACAGAGAGAATCACTGGAAAGTATGAGAAGTTGTGAACATGGGTGTAGTTCTCCCACAGCCTGTGAGAGGATGGTTATGGGAGAGGGCTGACAAAAGGGGGAGGAAAATTAGGCTCGCCAGCATTCTTCTCATTTAAAGCTGTAACTACACAAAAAAGCACTCACGCAGTCTGGGCTGGGTCTGCTTGCTGCTTACAAGGAGGGGTACTCTTGACTTCATGGTGGTGCAGTGATAACCTGAGCATTTTTTTCTTCATTTTCATCCTTTTTTTCCCCTTTGCTTTGTGCACAAGGAAGGCTCATGTCTTTCTTATAGACATGATGAGCTTTGTGCATTTAAGGACTTTCCTTTTTCTCGTAGTCTCCGTAGCCCAGGTTTTGATTGTTACATGTCAAGACGGGACCAGTGGTAAGTGAACCCCTCTGTTGTTTATTTTAACAACTGATTGCTGATGGGTATGATGTGGGAAGCAGCTGATGGACATTTGTTTGGACTTTTTTGTTTGTGCTTGTAACTAGCAGTTGGGTTTAGTGGTACAAATTCCCTCTTTGCATCAGAATCTCCTTTAAGTGAGCTCTTGATAAAAGCAGATTTGAAGGCAGATTTGTCAGATATTCCTAATTTCTTGTGTCCTGTTTTGGATTTTGTCATGCCACAGTGAATCCTCCTTGGACATGACAACTTCATTTGCTCTGTTTCCTTGTTAAGAAAGCCTGCTTTCTGTTCGATAGCAGTGGGAAACGTGCATGGAACATGTGAGTTAGTTAGGGGAGTTAGGGGATGACTGAGACAAACCTGAAGTGGTTATTAGAGACCTCGTCTAGCTTTGGAAAGGTTTAAAAGAGATCAGAGTAACTACAGCGAGGATTATCTGCAATGGGCAAACTAGCCCTGCATGTCAGGAAACAGTCCTGTGGACATCTGTCAGTGATTGTATGTGATGTCACCCTCAGGCACTGAAAATGTGCAGATGAGGGAAATGAGCACCTTTGTGGTTTTGCATTGCTCCTGCACAGCTCCACCACTTTGGAACATTCATTAAGTGTTACCACAGCCATTCTCTCTTCCCCTTTGGACTACATTGTACATCTGCAAAAAGAATTTCAGCACCAGAGCTCATGCACCTCTGAGGGAACACAGACTGCATGTAAATTCAGAGCAGATGTGAGGAGGCAGGAGGAGATGCTGTCGGATTGTTTGAGTCACTTGGTGAACTTTGGGGCTGTTGATGTCTTCAGCTGGCAACACCACGAGCTGGAACACCTGAGTGCTCTTGTTTTACTTGAACTTTTCAGCTGGAGAGTTTGATTTCCCGTGTCGTCACAGGGACCGTGTTGTTGTTTCTGCACATGATGTCATGGGCCACACTGAGCACTGGAAAGTTCATTTGATGGACCCCTGACTGAGTGTGGAGTTCAGCAGTGCAGGCAGTCCTGTTTATTTTTGTAAAGCTCTCACTCCTGCTGGATAATTTAAGAATTTCTTTCATTGTATCATTAACTAAAATGAGTTGGCTTTACTTTTTCAGTTCAGTTTCACATAGGGCAGATCAGTGTGACACTGTGGCACCAAATAGAGCGCCACCCTGTGGCGAATGCAGCAAAAAACATGTGACATATGTCGACGCACACAAAAAAAAACTAATTTAGCTGTAATAACAGCTCGACAGTTGAATTCATTTTTACAGAACTATGTGGACAGTGGCCAGGATTTAACAGGACGCTTTATCTGGCTGAAAAAACTCCAGAGCTCCCTGCTGTTCCAGGGAAAACATTTTGTGTATGTTTGTCTTAAGTGGTTCAGAAGCTCTTACAGTCTCTGTTTTAATCAGCTTCTTCATCCTTGTTGACAAACTGTCTCTTCCCTGCTGCTTTCCATGGAATAGTGGTGGGTGAGGCGCTTGCATGTCGACCAGTTAAAAACAGTGGAAAGTTTATGGTTTCTGCAGGGAAAATGTGGTTCACCAGCATTTTGAGCCAATGTACTTGTATATATGCTTTATAAACAAAATACAGCTGAATATACATATATGTGTGTGTGTGTGTGTGTGCAGGGTTTTTGAAAACAAAGGGCAGATCATATTGTATGGAATGTTTTTTAATTTGCACATTTGCATTTTACATTCCACCTGAAGTATGATTGGATTGAAAATATGCTAAACAACAATCTTAATGGCACCAATTCTTTTCAAAATCAGCATTTAGCAGCATTGGATATTGCATGACCACGGCTACAGTTACAAGTGTTGTTCAATTTAATTGGGACTTTTATATGGAAAATTGCAACTTCAAATTGCGTGCGGTTGAATGTTGATGAAACTTCATAATTGCAAGCAGACTCTTTTTCTCAGCAAATTATAAACGTGATTTGTCCTTTCTGAAAAATAAAAAAAGAAGTCAGCTCTCTTGTTTAGGACACTGAGGTTAATGGAAAGATTTCTAAGGAGCCAGAATTTGGTTGAATTTACAAAATGGCTCTTTGAAGACTGAAGACTGAAAATTTAAAGCAAATGTTGAACATTTTAGAACAGCTCTACTGCACTAGATGAAAGTCATATGGCTGCACATGTGTGGAAGGTTTACTTGCAAAAGAAGATAAGTTGGCAAATGAGATCAAGGAGAAGACTTTAAGCTCACAATTGGAAATGGCGACGCCAACATAGATTAGCAGGATAAAAATATAGCCCATCCCTCATACAAATCCTACAACCTGTACTGGAAGAGGCAGAAGTGTTCAAATAATATTTGGAGTCAGGTTTATGGATGTGAACATGGAAAAGGAAACAAAAAAACACCAATACATCACTGACTCCAAAAACAAAAAAACATGAGTCTGTGCCCACAGCTTTGGCCTGACATACACCCATGCCTCTGTGTGTGTGTGTGTGTGTGTTGGGTTTGAACATCACTCCTCCCAGATGCTGACATAGCCGTAAAACATCTTCAAAGATGCCACTTAGCGCCTTACATCAAAGACACTCAACACTCAGACTCTGTGAAACCAGTGGGTTTAATTTGCCAGCAGAATTACATTTCTCTCATCACCACCAGGTTTTCGAGGTTCAGCACAGCCAAAACGCAAGTCAACTCAAAACGTTTGAGAGAGAGACACTTTAGTAGAAGCAAAAAAAAAAATCTGCTATTCCAAATCAACAAACCAACATGAGGTCACTCTGTCTTCCAAATTGGTTCCAGTTGCTGTTGCCACATCACTGACATTGCAACAAATGGGCTGTTTTCTACCAAAGCTGAAACGTCCAAACATGTGAATCCAACCAGGTCCACAGAAGGCTTTG
This sequence comes from Scatophagus argus, assembly GCF_020382885.2. Classification (NCBI taxonomy): domain Eukaryota; kingdom Metazoa; phylum Chordata; class Actinopteri; family Scatophagidae; genus Scatophagus; species Scatophagus argus. Next base: position 20,426,621 of record NC_058503.1, on the reverse strand, counting down.
ATTAGAAACACATGCTGCATTTTTGAGCTATGACTTGATTACACGCCTCTTTTCTTCCACAGTTAAGGGGGTCGGGCTCTCCACAATGTACATTGTCTTGAGTTACACTTTTTCATGAAAGACAAAGTTTTATCAGGGGCCTGGTGTGTCGTGCCTGGCAGTGAACCTGGGATGTCTTAGTGCCACAGACGATGGAGATGATAGATTTTTAATGCAGCTTCTGTCTGGGAGAGCTTCTCCATGAGAACTACTTATAAACCAAATTATTGCAGTCAGCAAATGGAGGCTTGGGGTGGGGGATGGCTTCCAGATGTCAAAAGAGTTGCTTTGGCAGCATTTGGAATTTCTTCTTTTTTTTCTCAAGTTTTAGACTCAGAGATAGTTGGAAGGGTGGGATATTCAACAGCTGATATAAACCATAATGTGCCTGTTCCTTTAGGTTGACTTGGTCATGGGTAAGTGTGGGACTTCCTGGCTCATTATTTGCCTAAACAGTGTCAGGGGGACGTCATTTCTCCTGAACCTTTACACTGAACACCTCTGCAGGTTCAAGTTAAAGTAACTATCTGTTCAAAGGCCATGCAATTAGGGCTCCCCCTGCGACTGGTCTCCCGGTCCCTGATTGGCACTTACGCTCCAATCTGCCCTGTGATCCTGGGATGACAGGACAAAACGTAAACGGAGAACTGGTTGGGTTTCCCCAAGTGCTATAATTTCATTCTAATTAAGAATGTGCCAGAACTGCTGCTCGTTCTGGAAGACCTTGGCCACTAAACTCATGTGACATATTGTAATTAAACAAAAAATAATCAGGTTGACAAAAAGTTTAAACAATCCACCATTTTAACCCATAAGGTTCAGCTTGTACTTCAAAAGTAAAGTTTTTTTTTAGTGGCCCAGTATGACAAACCAGACATTTCTCCGAGGGGCTTTATGGTCTGTACAGTATACTCTATCCTCCAGACCGTGGATTTGGATGAGGAAAAAAATCCCTCCCTCCCAAAAAAAACCTTTAAGGGGGGAAAAATGTAAGAAACCTCAGGAGAAGACTGTGAAAGCACTTGAATAACATTGCTGCGGTTCTGTGGGGAGGTATCCAAAGTTTGAGAAAATAACCCATTTTTAATGAAAAGTCTATATGAAAAGAAGAGTACCTATAGGAGGCAGGGAGGGTCTTGTTGCATTGTGGGAAATCTAGCAGTGTGACCCACACTAAAGACGAAGAGGACATGTCAGCTTCTGCTACTTCAGTTGCTGGAAACCTTTTTAATTATTCGTAAAAAGTTGTCACTTGCCATCCATTTAAGGCACCCTTTGTCTTTCTCAACAACAGAAAAGGTTGCTCATCCCCAAATGCCAGGAAAACAAACCAAAGAGTCGTGTTAATGCCTTTGAGAAAGCCAGCCATTACTGGTGCACAGCGCAGTCTGCCTGTACAGTGAGTGTTGATACAGCTGGTTGTAGTTTCTCCAGGAGATCAGGAGGACTTTTGGCCTTTGCAGCGTATCCTCTGTAGGTTGGCAGGTCTTAATGTAATATAGCACTCTCCCTGAACATGTCCTCTGTCTCCCCCCTAGTGACTTTTTCAAAGGGCTGCCGTAATTGCTTTAAATCTTCCAATTTCATGAGATGTTATGTCCCATCTGGGAACCTTTCTCTCTGTGGTGAAGTGCTTTGGGCCAGGTAATGATTCAGCAAAATCAGATTGGAGCCTTCTTAATTAAATTTTCTAATTAAGCAAAGACGAATCACTTTGTCAGTAATGAAAAAAAAAAAGATTGTATATGCGCACACTCCATGGAGACCTTAATAGCGTACTATGATTTAAGTTTGATGGAGTTTTAATTAAAAGTGTCAAATATATTTTCGTAACTTTTCCCTCATAAATTCTTAAAAATGTGATGATGTTGTCTGTCAGATTCTCAAGCACTACGCTTACTTGCTTAAATGCCACAAAATGGCGACTGTCAGCCATAATTACAGGTTGTGGTCCAACCTAAATTCTAAGTTGTAGCTGGATTGTGTATATTACAACTGCAGAGGGTGAACAAGTGGATCTTACATGGGTGTTGGTGGGTGACAAGGTTTAGCAGTGTGGCCTAAGTTATGTTCAGGTTCTTAACAACTTGTTGGACAGCTGATTGACTTTATGGTGAGATGCCTTGAGGTCACTTTTAAGATGCAGGTGGTCTTCTTGTAGTGGAGCTCAAGCAATGAGGATTACATTGCTGCAGTCTGTTAAAAGCAATAAATTGTATGTCTTGCCAGTGATGAATTTCTCATTTGGAGGTGAACCACTGTGCTGTGTGCGAGTGAAGCTAGAGGAGTTGCATCACTATCAGCACGCTTGGACATGCAGTATCAAGGTTTTTCTCCGAGACGAGCAGAAACAGTAGATTTTCTCTGTGTTGATTGTGATGGATGCCTTGACCGAGTTTGGAATTCCTATTCGTTGTCAAGACTTGTTTGATGTGTCTTTTGTAGTCCATATTCCTGTACCAGATCAATGGAATACAGTGTCAGCATTGCCAGATTGGAATACGTTATCCTTCAGAGTTTTCTGCCAGAGAGCCTTCATGGAGTCAAATCACTTAGTATAAAGAGTGACTGAATCTGCAAAGCCAGGAAGGTTGTTGTAGGTGAGTGGGTCACGCACTCTCACCTTGAAGGCTTTCTTTTTCTTAATTTTGTAATTCAACTTTTTTTTCATAACTTAATTTTTCAGTCACACTTTGGTTAGGTTTATGCACCAAAACTAATTGGATAGGTTTAGAAAAAATCATGGTTTGGATTATAAACAGACACTTCTACGACATCAAACACAGGTCACAAAGAGCTTTCTGACAGAAAGACCTGAGAACTTCTCCCATGTGCACCAGAGGCTTAAAATTACGGTATTTTGAGGAACGTTTCCATATGCAAGAGGTGTAAATGTGTTATTTTACAGAACACGTATTTAATCGATTGTTTGGTTTATTAGGTTTTTTCAGAGCAAACTGACGTAGCTTTGACGGATGGAACTTGGTCATCAGCGTGGCAATTTTGTGGCGCCTGCTCTTACAAAATAAAATTAGAAGACAACAGTGCTCGGTCTGTGTGTAAAAACAGTTAAGGCTACATTAAAAAAACAAGATTTGAATACAACATATTTAAGGGAGAAAGTTAAAGCTCCACCTCCAAGTTGCTTCTAATGAGTGACTGACAGCTGTGCCACCGAGCTGTCAGAGCCTTCAGAAAGCACGATTGGCTGGAAGGAGATCACATGAGGCAAGATATGTAAAGACAGATGTAGCATCCATACGTTGCTATCCTAGCAGTGGAAGTAAGCAAAGTGGCCAAATGATTGTACATCATGGCATTACATGTACATCATGCAGAAGGCAAAATCTTTGTACAAATATGTACAAATACTGTCAGTGCTGTAGAGTCTTGAAGTAGCATGGATCTGTGGCAAAATGAGTCTTTATAATGAATGTAGACTGGTCTTCAGTCGTACAAATGTGTTTTCCAGCAGGCTCATGTTTAAGAGGAAAAAAATATGAGGTTTAGTTGAGTTCCAACACACATAGCGTTGGAGTCTTACTGTGCAACGCTGCCAGATCTCAGCAGAGGGTATGATGTTTCTTGAAATGTCAACTGCTATTAAACTCATCATTTTGTGCAAGGCAGATACACGTATTAGCTGGAAACATCATCTGTTCTGTGAAGCACAAAAATAAGACTAAGGAGATTTTTTTTTTCACTGCATCATGCTCTGTCGCATCAAAATGGGCCCTGACTCATAAACATGTCCAGTAAGGAAGTAAGTTATTCAGTCAAGAGAAGGGTGCATTCTTCGCACACAATGTGAGTCTGTGCTGCCCTTTGCTCACTGGCCGGCCGCAATCTCCAGTCAGTGTTCCCGGACAAGCACTTCTCACACAGAGTCAGACCATTGAGATGTGGAAAAGTCTGCATGTAGTCGGTGACTCATGGCTACCATTTAACCCAGATGATTTCACCAAATGGGTGAAGATGTGGTTGAAAGAGTCAGAGTTTGTGAGAGTGCGTTGAAGTGGTAAAGCTAACATTAAATGTTAGATGATTTAATTTGCATTCATGTGTTCAACTAGCAGGCTTCAAACGTCCTCGCTGCCTTATCTTTTAACTGTTTACAGCACATTATGGAAAGTTAGAAACAGGAAACCCAAACCCTGGCATGGTAATTTACAGTCTGCCAGCTTTAAAATGATATCCATACGAATTACATCAAATGCTTGCACTTTGTGCTTCTGTAAATATACTTCAGAATTAAAGTGAAGCCGCATGATTTCTCTTAAAGAAACACTATCCTGACGAATAACCTTGTAATTGCGGTGGTGTACAGACATTTTGGCTCAGGCTTCCCTTCATCAGCCACAACAGCTCCACACCAACAAATACCTCAGGTTTACAGAGATAGAACTGCAATGTGCACCACATGACTCTTTATTTACCTGGACAAAATCAGGGCTCCGAGTTCAGGCTTTGGATCCAGATTTCTATTTAATCTCATGCTCTCTAAGCTTTTCATTGATGTTGTCTGGTATTTAGGGGGATAAGCTTTAAACATGGCATAAGACCAAAGAGGAGGAAACTTAAGTTCATTATATTTCATATCTATTTGGAGAGAGGGGAGCACAGAGAAGGAACAGAGAGCTGAAAGAGAGGGGAGGAGGAGGAAGGCGGAGAGGAGTCAAGGCAGGGAAAGAGGATAAGAGGAGGAATCTATGATGAGAACAAGAGTGAGAATGTGCTGCAGTGGAAGAGGCAATGAGGGAAGCCCAGAGGATTGTTTATTGTTTAATACCTCTCTCCAGTCTCATTCTCTGGCCCCTGTACTGTACATTGCAATTGAACTGGTCCAGCACAAGCACAGGAAGTCATATCAAACTGGAATTTCCTCTGGAGAAGCAAGTGTTGCAGCTCTGGCTGTTGTCATTCATGACCTGTGCGAGATCAAAAAACTGATTTAGGAAATGTTATGGACAAAAGTAAATGAAATACACACTGTTGTTGGTAGCAGTTGAAACACATTCACTTTGTGAAAGGTCCTTTATTTTTGTATCGAAATTAGGACAGCTGGCAATTTGCTAGCTCTTTAGAATTGAACACAGCTCCGATCATCGCATTTCTGTGGTTGGATTCTGCCTTTTGGGAAGACATTTCTCACACAGCTGTTGATGACATGTTGAATAAAGTATGCAGCTGTTACTGATAGAAGGGAGGAGTTTCAGCAAACAAACTGCTGCAAGAAATAATCCTCAGCTTGGCACTGAGGACACTGCTGAAAGCACTCAGGATGCTGGTAAAATAGTGCTGGGGGTGCTTGATGCAGTTTGGTGTTTTGCCATGTCACAAGGACCTGGGTGGGAATATTGCCCTCAGACTTCTCTCATTAGAGAAATACATGTCACTCTGTGTGTGTGTGTGTGTGAGTATTTACTTAACACAAATTTAACTATGGATTTAATTCCCTTCACAAGACAAAATTGTGATATGAAATTTTATCAGCAGCTCTTCATGTAATTCTTTCATGCATGGAAAGTTGCTTAGTCTGGAGTAATTTTGGAAAGTTTTAGAGCTTAACAATACCGGATTTTATAGATACTAATCAGCACTTGAAGTTATTCATAAGCACATAGTTTTCACTTTACTTTTCAAGAACTGTGACAAAGACGTGTTTAGCAGCACAAGCTGTGAATAGTCTCTGGCGGTCAAAGCATGTAACTCAGACGCCGCTTCTGCTGCAGATGAAACCTTTTCAAAAGAGATCCACATGACAGCTACTTTGCCAGGCCTCGGTGACCTCGCTAAAATAAAATGCATCATGGCGGTGACCTTCTGACCTCATCCCCTTTCTCTGTCTCCGTCTGTCTCCAGCATTTACAAAAATGCAGGCTGCAGTAAACTTCAAGGGCTCCATTTAGCAATAAAGAGAAAGTGATAAATTCTGTGTGTTCCCCCTGGGGCTTCACTGATGTCACCACAGCGAGGAGCCTCACAGCGTCGACCTCCTCGCACGTTCTTCTCCGTTCTCGGTTATCGAGCCGATAATAACCACAGCTAACGCTGGCTATTGGCCAGCGGAGCCACTGCATGAGTCTTCTACAACAGTGACAGGTCAGGTGGTTTGTACCTGTAGGGAGGCGATTACTGGAAACTCCACAAGCTGTTTATCCCTCTGTATTTCTAGTTAAGCTCAGGAGACTTTAATGGTTACCATTAGAATAAGCAAAGTAATAATAGATACACTCTGCCTGAATAAACTGGGACAACAGTTGATGTATTTCACCTGGAATTAAGTCACAGTTTCCATTTCAGAGATGATACTGGACCAGCGCCAAATCAAGCATATCTCAAAATGTTTTGGGGATTTTTTGGGCCTACAAACAATCTGCTCAGACATTGTTTTCATTACAGACTCAGCCCGTGCTTCCAAAAGCCTCTCCATAACATTGGCTTCATGTTTGAGTTTCAGGACTGCAATCCATTTGTAAAATTGCAACGCTCTGAACACACTGAGGACACATAACTCTCAAACAATGATCTGATGCAATTTTCTGCTTTGAAAAAATCTTGCTGTGGCATTCAGTCCCATAACTACTTCCATTTACATGATAAAAAAAGTTAAGGCTTGGTGTGGGTGGACACCTTAACAGATGATTGATGCTTTTCTTCGTCTTGTGTGAGAGGAGTTGTTCCCATTGTGGTAATAATTGCTTATAATTTAGTCAGTCTTGGAATTTTAACTTATTATGTTTGACTCAGTGATATAAATCTAAAAAATGTAAAGCTTGTGACCTCACACAATGCAGACCAGCTGAGAATGTAAATATTTATGGTAAACATCCCTTGCACAGATTATGAGCGTATGCTGGCGTCAGGGCCCAGCGGTTGCATCATTTTTCTGAGCTTTTATACTCATAAACTGGAGACAGACAAAAACTGCAAGAAAGTATAACAGAGACGAGCACACTTAAAAATAGGCACAGTAGGAAAAGAAAAGGAACAGAGCAGAAAATGGGGGGAAAAAACAGTGTTTGGGGGAAAAGTCCAAAAGGAGGCGGTGTGTTTTTATAGGGATAAGGAGAAAGAAAAGGAGATTGGAGAGATTGACTGGGATATGGGAAAACACAGGGTAATCAGAGTGAAAAAAAGTGGGATTTAGAAAGGAGCCTGCGGCAGCCATTTGGGTTTGAGGAGAGGATGCGGCGTCCTTGAACTGCTGTAGCACTGAGGTCAGACAAAATGTGGAGGCAATAAGTCTCTCTTGCCTTTAGGGTTGCTCCTTGCCACTAATATAGGACACCTCATAAAACAACTCACAATCCTCCCCCCAACTTAAAGAAAGACAATGGCTGAACATGTGCGTTCCATCATTTGGCTTTTACAAGTCAGCATTTAGAGCTTTAGAAAAGTCTCTGTTACCAATTAGGGCGTGACCATCTGCTGAGCCCACTGTATATTTTCTGTACGGATTTTTGCGGGCTGAACTGCGACTTTGTGGATGATAGTGTTGTCTCAGGAGTGTGATGTTGCTCCTGTGTCGATTTAGGGACTCAGATCAGGAAAATTAAATTAACAAGATGTTGTGTTGATGCATCCACCTTTGCTCCTGTACTGACATATTCAAAGTGAAACACAGAAAGAGAAGGAGACAGAAGGGGGCTTCCAGCGCCTTGAGCTGCACTCGAAAAGCAAACAGATGCGTTTAGCACTGATGTGAGCTGCAGGCAGATGGTGTTGTTAACAGTGCAGGGTGTTTTTGTGCTTTAAACTGTTGGTTAATCCTCAAAAAACACGCCCCAAAAAACATATTTCCTTGTTTAGCACTTTAAAGATCCATCCATGCACATCATTTCAGCACTGGGTTTGAGGTTATGAGAAAATCAGTCTCCAAGATTTCGGCCACCAGCTTGGGAAAATTATGGCAAACTGAATTATGTTTGTGAGCAAAACTTGAAAAAAAATTGTGGTGAAAAGTGAAGTGAAAATTCCACCCATCCATCCATTTTCTATGCCGCTTATCCATCAGGGTCGCAGGAGTCTATCCCAGCTAACTACAGGCAAGGGGTGGGGTACTGGTCACCAGCCAGTTGCAGGGTCGACACATAAAGACAGACAACCACACACTCTCAGAACACTCCACTCCATTAGTGAGGATAATAAAAAAAAGCTATGGACAGTGAGGCTTGTGGATTACCATCCTGTGGACATTTTTCAATACTTTGGATGCTACATTTGTTGCACTGTTTAATTCACTGCCACTTTAATGGGATGGTGACCAGATTTTAAAGGTGAAAACTGCCATGAGGTATCACACTACAGCGCCAGCATCTCAGACAAAAACAACAAAAAAGGAAAGATCAGCCTCTGAACACAACTGCAATATCAGGCGGCGCTGATCAAATAAGATCAAGATTCTGTTACTGTTTAGCCTGTTTTCAGTTTAAAATGTTTTCAGAAACATTTAGTGCACAGCGAGATCTCAGACAGGCAGCCATGTTCCAAACAGATGCCGGAGAAGGTCTGACAGGAACCAACATGCACACGCAGCCAACACAATGAGCAGAGAAGCTCAGAACTCAATTCTGCCTTCATTACTCCACATACATGTTCACATAGCAAATAGCTGTTTTTCTGCTATAGTAATAGTCAGAATGTCAGGTATGCAACCTTTGAAGGCCGATACCTTCAAACCTCATGAGCTCGTTTGAAGTGATTTTCAAGACAAATGCCTCTAACATGACTATGTGAGAAAAAAAGGATTTTTCTTTTCTTTTTTATGTGATTTGGCTAAATTGACCAGCACCAAGAAATAAGATGATTTGTGGCATTAGCATAACATTGTCAAAAATGGCCGTCTTGGCTAACGCAGAAAAGGCTGAACCCCAATGCAGAGTCTAAAAAGGGCAGGCAGGCGAGGCAGAGGTCCGAGCAAAAGTCTTTATTTCCAAAAATAAAATAAATAAACTTCACAAAACAGGCTCACGCTTACTGTGAATTGAAATCAAAGAAAACTGTAGCAAAAAACTCCTGGCGATACATGACATGGCAAGACAAGACAAGACAAGACAAATGGTTTCCTGGCATGATCACTAAAGACATTGTAAAAGTAACACCCAGCCACAGGTGACTGGGAACACGAGGACTAAATAGACAAGACAATGAGACACAGGTGACACACATTAGGAGGGAGAAAGCAATCAAGAAAACCAAAAGCAAAGCTACATGACAACAGGGCACACAGGGGAAGAGACACTTTCAGAATAAAACAGGACATGACATAACCCTTGAACATAAAACATGGAAACACATGACAAGACAAACATGAAACATGGCACATGGGCTGAAATCAAAAGACAAAGCATAACAAAAAACACCAGGCATGACAAACATGAGCTTTATAACCTCACAACCTCTGTGTCAACTTAGTGCAGCGTGTTGCAGTGCCAAGGTATCAGTGTTGACCAGTGCAAAACATTTGCAAACATTTTGACCATCAGACATTTCTTTGCTCCACATTTGGTTTTGAATGAATTCCAAGCTGTGATAGACGCCTCAGTCTGTCAGCCAGACAAAGCTAAGAATGAAAATGGTGTGTCACAATAGTGACTGTACCATTTGTCTCTATATTGTCTCTCTTCAAATCTCAACGTGCTATATGACTTCTTACTTATATTTCTCTTCCATTTGTTTTGGACTGAAACACTAGCCCTCCTTGTATTTCAGTCACGCAGTGAGTGCTGGAGACAACTTTCCTTCGAGTTCCACCATTTGCAGAATCCACCGTTTATTCTTTCACATCTGGCTGTGTGCTCAGTTGATGTAAAACACCAGGGTGCTCTGACCCCTTGTATATGTTAACACTCTGCTCTGGTAAACTGGAATGTTTGACGTCACCCATTTTCCTTTGTTGCATACCTGCTTTCACATAGACCAGGTAAATGCAGCATTGTTATCTGACATTAACACATTTAAAAGGTTTATTGGATCTTCACAAACACGTCAGTGGAGATGAGATAATGATTGTGTATGCTGTGCTGATTATGTGCTCCAGCACCAAATTCCTGTCACAGTATTTTGTGTATAGAGGTGCAGACTTGAGTCACATGACCTGGACTGGAGTTGGAATTTGAAAAAATAAATTTTATGACTCTACAAGATCAAAAAAGAAAAATAAAGACTGCAGCTCAGCTTGGGCTTTAACACCAATAACCCTTTTGACTTTAGACAGACTTTGACTTTGTGAGCAAAGACGTCAAACTTACTCTGAGCCCGCTTTTGGTTTTATATGCTCGATTTTATGATCAGACCATATTGCCAAGTTAGTTTAATACACATTATAGCAAACACATGAACTATTTTTTTGTCTGTTAGCTACACTTTTTCATGAAGTGAAGGTTAGACAGCAGTGTGTGCAGCTATGTGTCATTGTGTGTTCTTTAACTTGATCAGGTTACCTGGACTTTGTGTAAGATCTGGTTTCCACCACATTTTGGTGCTTTGTTCTGCACTCAGAGGCAATTTCACATTAACATTCAAGCAAAAAAACCTTTCGACAGTGATGTACTGTGGCTCTTCGAATACCGTGAGGTTGGCCAGGCTATTGTATTGTACTGTTGTGTGAATCAGCTTTCATATGTTTTTACTTAAATGTAAAGTTATTGTGCTGTTGTGGCAGGACAAGTCACAAGACTTCACCGCTGAAAGTCATCACACCACCAAGTGAACTACTTTGCTGTAGCTCTTTACAGTTTAAGAACTAGAACATAAAGAGGGGTCATGAGGTTCAGACATCAGTGTTCCAGTCCCAGCCTGTTATGATAAAGTACTGCAAACATGACATGACATTTACTAAATAATACTGCCTTCTGGATTCACATGACTGCAGCATATTTGATGCAGAAAAGCATGGAAAGCAAACATGAAGAACTGGCCACAGAGAACCTAAAGAACAGAAAGATGGACCAAATTGAGAATCCACATGATCTGTGTATGGACCTTGTCTTCAGTTCACAGCTTTTCCCATTAAGTTTAGTCTGAGTGTATTTGATGCCTGAGCAGAAAACAAGCGCCCCGGTTTTGAACTTTGACCCTGTCCTCGGTGAGAGCCTCCAGACAAGCCCAAAGATGGTCCAGCCTTTGTTTCTCAAAGTGAAGAACATTCACTGTTTAGTAGCTTGCATATTCATTTCAACTGCTTGTGTTTTCTAATTCTGTAATTACAGCAAGTTATTCATTTCAGAGCACGCCATCTGTCGCACAGCATATTCAGTTCATAATGAGTACACACACATGCTGTACAATGCATTTTCCATATGGCGTGAAGACACGGAACCTGTTTGATTAGTAAGGATCTCTCTTACAGTTACTGCTGTCAATGTATTTTTTATGACATTGGCAGGATGGTTGAGAATGTGTGGCTACAAGCGTAATTCATCTTTTAAATGCTTGTTTTTGCCTCTTAGGGATGAGTTCATTGAAATCAGGACTTGTGTAGGTTTAATATTGAAATGTATGTTCAGTGTTTAATACTCACTTCTACTCTAAAACATACAGTTAGAAGTTGGACGTGAATCAAATCCAAGGGAGCAGTCAAGTCAGTCTGCCAAACAGACAAAGGGGGCAAGGAGAGGGGGTGGGGGTGGGGGAGGGATGTAATTTAGCACAACCACAGTCCTCCAGGGCTGAACCTGGGATGGGAACAACTCGTAACTGTGGTTGCCTCTTTCAAGGAAGAGCCATTGGAGATGGGGGCTTGTTGATGGAAAAGCCTAGACATGTAATCAGCAAGCTACTTATTCATTTCAACTTTCCTGGCCCGAGCTTCCTACCCCTCCCTCGAGATAGCGAGCTTTGTTTGTAGAAGCCAAGGTAAAGAGCATGTTCAAACTAGAGCATTATTTCACATTTCAAGCACTAACAGCATAACACGGCAAATTCTCCTTGCTTCAGAATATAAAACAGGCAGAGATTTTTTGGGACATATTAAAATCTTTGTGCTGGTCACTGAAGAAAGTTTGAGGGATAATCACAGGGTGTTGATTCACAGCAAAACACTGCTTTGACATGTTTTTGACCCGTTACAGCTGAGGCTTTGGGCTAATAGGGCAAACATCTTGTCTGATGTTTAAGGAACGGCTGCTTTTATGGACAAACTTCGGCAGACCAATCACATGTTGAGCTAAAGGTCCTTTACAGAGGGAAGATTTACGTTTGGCCATGACACCGAGGGTTTTAGAGCAGGAAAGTGCAGCTGCTGCAGAGCCACCCCTCAGCAGCTGTAACTCATCTGAATCTGGACCAGGAATCAGGCTGTACTCCTCGTGGTATTAACCGTGTCAGTCAAGTCAGGCAAGTTACTCTCACTGTAACAAAGAACTTGTTCAGTATGGAAAGAAACATCAGAAATGGTCTGCAACTTTATCATCACTATCCATCCGAAGACATGGTGGTTGTCAGTTCGGACCCACTCGTCTTTTTTCTTCTAAAAGGAAATGAGAATTCCATTTTTATGTGACTCATTGTTTCCATCAGGTCATTTTCTAACCCCTCGACTTGTGGCTGCAATAGACTCTCCCTGAAGACAGTGTGTTATGAGTATTTCCACATGAGCCAAGGAAAATCCATAAACTACTTTTTTTTGGTCCCCTCACATTTGCCAGCTACATCGCATTTTGAGGCAAGGTAGAAGCAGATTGTCCCAGGTTTCTCCTCATATTTGGGATGTGTTAAAATGACTTAAACGAGGGGCTGTCATGTTCCCTGTTATCTGGCCGATGTCTGGTGAAATGATAGGTGCAGAGTATGAGTCATGTTGAAGAGCTCCAGACTCTGTGTTTTAAACCAGGACAGGAAACTGTCTGCCCTCTTCGCTGACTAGTGGAAAATCCAGATCAAGCAGTCACCCTCAGAGGAGAGCGTGCCTTTTCGCCGTTGTCACGATTATGCTTTTACGGCGTCTGTGGAAAAGTGTGGAACCTGCAATGAATTAGCTGAGCTGAGAGGAAGGGAAAAAGTGAACGTCGCTCCCCCCCCCTCCCCCCCACTCTCCTCCTTATGGTGGGTTTTTTTAAGACCGCTCTGAAAACCACACTTCTTTCCCAGTGAATTTCAAACTCTTCCAACACACACTGTTTGAAAGCTCTCAAAGCTCAACAGGAAAAATGGCTCTCCAGCCATGTGGCGGCCAACAGCTCCACCAGACATCTTTTGTGTGATGTTTTTACGTCTTGGCCGTGAAAGGGACTCACATCAGACACAGTTTATCTCCTGCAAAGATAATACTTACCTGAATGAGATTCCAAGAAGAGATAACATAGCCTGCTTTAGGATATATTAACAAGAATTCCAATCCAGTTGATCATAAATGCGAAAGTATTTCTAAGGGAACAGCCAAGCTTGTTCTTGAGATTGTTATAGTAAAAAAAAAAAGAGTTTGTTTTCCAAAATTTAAGATTCTTGGCTATGGTGATTCCAAGTGTCACCAGAGAAGAAGAGAAGAAATGCCTTCTTGTGCTGGTTTTCATTTTGAAAGGCCACAACTTACAGTGGTATGTCACTGGCTGTCAAAAGTCAGGAAGTGATGTCACTGAAATATGTTGTGTGTTTAATGTCTTTACATACTTTGAGTCTGACAGAATAAGGAAGGCTGAGAAGGTGTACCTGCACGGTTGTATGAAAAGCTGTAGCTCTCAGCCAATGAGTCTGGTTGGGGGATGCGTGGAGATGACCAGTCTACGTTCACGTCTGACTGCTGTTGGAGGTCCAAGCGTCTTTTACAGCTGTGGCCTAATGCGCAGATGAATTTGACTGTTAATATGCACAGTTCCTTAATGTTACCTGAGAATGCTATGATCGCTTCTAAGGAGTGCAGGTTGTGTAAGAAGTCGCAGTGATTTTAAGTGATTTATTAGCATTTTGCACAATGATTTGGTTCGTTGGTCTACACTTGCTTGCAGGACACCTACAATGTTGATATAATTAATATGAGAGGAAAGGAAAAATCAAAGTCAAAATTGGTAGGAAAGAGGAAAAAATAAAGGAGAAATGAACCACCACATGCATAAAAATTTGGATTCTGTACTTTTGGGTCTGTGTGTGAGTGTGTCTTCCATGCAATTGTCTTGAGGTATTACCCAAATCACAGCATCTCATACTTGTGAAATTAGATGTAATGAGTTTAAGAGTGTCTGATTACATGGTGCATTTGTGCAGCATCCAAGCGTCGCGTTTCCTTTAATCCAAGGTATTTCAGAGGTCTTGGTGAGGTCTTGTTAAGGCAGGTTTAAATCTAATTTATCTCCCATCATCATTTATCACTAAAATAGCTTTCTTTGATCTCGTACGAAGAGTCTCTTAAGACTATCTGTTTTATCAGTTTTCACTTGCAGTAGGGCCCCTCCCCTTCATCACTCAATAAAAGGTCTATCACCAGTGTGGTCCAGGTGGCTAAAATAGAAATGACTTAAAGATGCTTAAAGCTTATGATAATCAGCAATCATAATCACTCAATAAATAAATTGAAAGATTCAGCAGGGTGGCCAAGCTGTCGCTGTCTGGTAATTTTTGCTTCTCAAGTTGGGGCGCCATAGTTAAAAATCTTGATGAAGTTACTCTGAACTGATTATCTGCTTATAAAATACAGCACTGATCAGGCTTTAACCTGCCCCAGAGGTGATACTATAGGTGATACAGCCACAGTACACTGACTCAGAACTCAGTTGTGTAAAAAGATTTATACAACAAGTACAAAAACACCTCATTCTGTACATGATAACCTTCTGTATTTCATACGAGTGTTTGTTCATGTTACCACTTGTCCATATTTCTTAGTTTAGTTTCATTGTATATTTTTGTTGCATTCATATCTTGTGCACTTGTTCTGTACAGGTGAAGGTAACCGTATTCCTTATTTGTGTCAACTTATCACTGCTGAAACATTTTAAAGTCAGCTCTCAGCTGACTGATTTGACAACTTTGATATCTTGCAATCAGCTTGTTTAATCACTCTCCCAAATGACATGTAAACAGCTGCCAAGTGGTATTTATAGCTACATGCTGTCTCAGCCTGTGATGAAGCCATGTTAAAACATGTTGTCTTGTAGCCTTGTGCACTTTTACCTGACTGTTGCTGCTCTTTGACCTTTCTCGTGATGTTTCTGGAGCAGGTTTGACATAACGTTCTCCCTCCCTAGTTCTCCTGGAATATACAAAACTGTAGGAACCGTCTTCAGTAGTTAGGACTCCTTTCTTTCTTTTTTCCCCCTGTAGCTAACCTGACTCACCTGCAGTCTGAAGCTCAGAGCTGCCACCTGCTGTTTACTGTAGGAACAGGTGACGCCAGAGAGACCTGAGAGAGGTGGGCTCAGATTACAGAGTTCTTACATGCAGGATTCGTCCTGAAGGCAGACACAGCAGGCCTGAGGCCTCCCTCTACATTCTGTCATAATTCATGATAGTATATCTTGGAAAAGGATGAATTTTGAGATTTATATTTATTTCCCGAGTTGTCGTGAACAGAATTGGGTGTGTGAGGATAATTTTTCTAAGGCGGCGCAGGCACTGTTGGCCACGTTATTTTATGTTGGCAAGTTCGCCTTTAGAAAGTAAAGTCAACAGCTGCTTCGCAGGTGGCTCCAGGTTTTCTCTTTTGCAAAAGAGTCAAGTTTTTGAGACGTTGCCTCAGGAGGAAATGACCTCATGTCTAACAGCTGGAGACTATGCGACAACAAACGTGTTTTCCAGACCTTTTTTCTCTGACGGTGTGTGCAGAATATGGTGGAAAACTTTGTTTCACATTACACTGTAAAACAAACTAAATGTTTGCGTTGGAGTGTACTGTACACAGCATGTTTGTCTTTCTCCAGTGCAACTTTTTTAGATTGTTGGTTGGGATTAATTATTTCCTGAGGGTGGGAGCAGCTGTTGAATACTAAAACCTGTTAGATTATGGTTTCATTAGCATTTAAAATGTATCATGATTTCTTTAGCAATTATAACACCCTGCAGTGTTATCGAACAGGGTTGTAACCCTTCCCACTATTCCCCCTGAGGCAGCTGCTCCAAGGAGGAGCCAATGAATTTTCAAGCAGCGGGTGGCTTAGTGGTTCATCATGTTGCCTCATACAGACAAAGGAGTCTCTGGCTTTTTGTAAAACTGTTAAGGTGAACCACACAGCCTTTACTTTTTGCGCAGTGCATTCTGGGATTTGCTTTAGCGTCCCAGTGAGCCTCAACAGAAGATGGAAGAATGAATGTTTATGCTCAGCTTACCAGGTTTGCGTGTTCAGGAACATATTAACAAAAGGCAAATGTTGTCATGTTTTGTCTGCAGTTTTGCTAAATGTTTCATGACGATCATAATAAAGAACAGTTGTGTTTGGCAAACCTTCAGCGGGTAAAACAAAGGTTTAGAAACTCACAGGGCACTAGTTGCTTTTCTTTTAATTGACGCAAGCTGCTAAATTGTCCTGCACCTCCATGTGTTCTAGGAGATGACCTGAGCTGCACGGCAGATGGCCAGGTGTACACTAACAGGGACATCTGGAAGCCAGAGCCATGCCGGATCTGCGTTTGTGACAACGGCCAGGTCCTCTGTGATGAAATCCAGTGCGATGAGCTGAGCAACTGTGAGAAGATGTACATCCCTGACGGCGAGTGCTGCCCTGTTTGTCAGACCGATTCATCCAGCAGCAACAACGGCGGGCAGGGGCAGGGCACTTATGGTGAGCGAGCAGCCGCTTTCTGTGGTTATTTGTGTCGTTCAGAGGTGAAATAAGTGTCAGTGCTTGGAAATGTGTTTAATTTGCTACTTTATATTGAAGGTGGAAGCACAATCATTTGATCAACGGGCTTTGCACAAAATATATACAAAAATAAAGAAGAAATAAAGTTCTTATGTGTGATCAATATTATTAATTCAGCTTTGTCAGGTTTTTTTGATCACAGTGGAAAATCAATTTATGTGTCAGCAACAATAAACTAAAAACTAATTAGGCTGCTGCACCTCAATAGACTCTAAGAATGAGTCACATCAGGGTGATTGTGGTAACTGACTGTTTTGCTTTTGTTTACCTTGACTGACCTGCATAAAGATCACAATCTCTTTGCTTTGCCAACTACTCAACATTCTCAGCTTTTGTATCTACTCCTGACTCACTTTATGGTAGGATGAACAATTAACAATTTATTCCTTATGCTGTTTCCTCAATGTAGGTGGGGGCAGGATCTATAAGGTAGGCCACACTTTTGTGATGTTGCTACTTTAAACATTATCTGACATTCTCATCATCGTGAACTATGAGTTTGAAAGCTTTGTTATTCATCTGTTTATTCAGGGTCAGAAGGGAGAACCTGGGGATGTCCCACTTGTGAGTGTCTGTTAAACATAAAGCTTTTGAACATGCAGACAGTATGAATCAACACAGGCAGAGTCTAAATGCAGATCATAATTATGTGTTTGATGATAATCCTGCAGGTGACTGGTATCAGAGGCCGCCCTGGACCAACGGTAAGCATTTACCAGCACACAGTTAAAAATCTTTTTTTAGCATCTTCTTAAAGGAGAAAAAGGAGTTTCTTGGAAGCTTGGGGTGTGCGAATGTTGAGCTACCTGAACTGACACTAGATGGCATAAGAGTACAGTTACCTCCTGCATAACTTCACCTTAAAAGGGCTTGTGCACAAAGCAGTAGGCTTCTGAGCGCCTCTTTGACGTGTCTGTGTGATTGCAATATCATAACTCTGGTTTGTTTTGTTCGTCATGACAGGGTCCTCCCGGCTCTCCAGGAGAAAGAGGAGCTCGTGGACACAAAGGAAGACCTGTATGTCCCATCCACAAGTCCTCACTGACAAGCCGAACTTAAACATGAAACTGAAAGTGTCTGTAGATTATGTTACCTTATCAGAAATATTAACAATACCAAACATACCAGTTGTAGAGGATATGACAGCACACAGTGTGATAAACCATAGCAACATTGAATTCCAGTATACATTAATGTGAGCTCTTTGCTCTTAAGAATAGCATTCACATGACATCTTGACTTGACTTTTTTATGGGGTCATGAGAAAGAGTTCACATTACTCACTTAGCTGTCAAACTGCCAGGCTGGTCAAAACAACAGAAAATCCTACAGTATACATGTGCATATACCATATACTTGGTTCAAGGGCAACAGACTAACAGTCAAAGTGTAATGTAATGTGGCAAGCTGATGTATAACGTGCTTTGCAAGCACAAATGTAGCAGGTTGATGAATGAATGTGATCCTCTTGGTGAAGTAACAATCCAGTCGAGGGCAGCATTTGAAGGTGATTTATTAGTATATAACCAATAGTTTTCCTACTGCACTTTACGGCTAATGCTTCATAGACAAACAAAAATCAAGCTGCATTATTTCAAAAGGGAGCAATAAGTTCCACCGGACATCTTGCCAAAAAGTAAAATATCTCAGCTACACTGATCGATCAATCTGTATTTTAGTCTTTAAATACCTAATTGAAAATGTTTCACACCAAGTGTTTTCACAGTCACAGAAAAAGACCGAGTGTATTTATAAAACGGTCTCCAAACCAGTGAATCAGCATCTCGCTCTCTCTGCTCTTCAGGGACTGCGGGGCTCTGCGGGTTATGATGGAGAGCCCGGTGTACCAGGTCAGCCCGGTGAACCAGGACCTCCAGGACATCCAACGCACCCAGGAGTGAGTCATGCATCGAGCCACATTCATGTAGAAGCCCAATAATAGTGTCTCACCTTGAAAAACTAAATTGTTTTCATGTTTGTACGTGCTCAATTCATTTTCCACAATTCTTCCTGTCCTGGGTATTATTTGTATCTGCTATTCATTTGTAATCATTTGTCATACTGATGGATGGCAAACACATACTGATCGAACACACCGAACCTGCTTCACCTGCAGGGCCTGGGGTCCCATATGGCTGGAGTCGTTGATGGAAAAACAGGACCTCAGGGCATGTTAAGCGGCTCAAGGGTAAGACCGAAATATGAACATGAACTGTTTATAAAACCCTGATGACATCACTAGGGTTATTTTTTTCAGCTTTCCCTTCATGTTCAAAACGAAAAACCAAAACAAAAACAACAACCAAAGTACCCTCTTGAATGCCTCTGTGGTAGATTAAACATGATGAAGTGCCATCTAGGGTGCCTGACTAATGAAGAAAATATGGCGTCCTCCCAGTGGATAAAACATGGTGAAGTGGTAAAGGACTTCCTGTGTGCTGGTGCCCCTTTTTATGCCCCTCAGAGCGCCTCAGTCCACCACTGCTTGATGTATTAATCCACTCACATGTTCACCGTGGAATTTTCTAATAGCCTTGACAGCCAACTGAACTTATCAATGGAAACTGTTCAAATTGGTCAAAAATGAGGTGACAGTTTTGACATTTTTTTCTTAACATTCATGTGAATATTAAAGCCAATTTTTGTCTTTGTCTACCAATTAATGAATGCTAGGCCTCCAAACTCAGTAAGTGGGATGTTTGAAAGTTTCTGTAAACCCATGTTCGCCTTTAATCATGAATATTGTGCACATTTGGAATAAACACGTCCTCTCAGCAGACTTTTGAAATCAAAGGGAGCAACATATAAAAACAGTCTTTGAATATTGCTATAAAAAGGTAAAAGACTGAAGATCAGGAAATATGAAACTGAGCACTAATGAAATATGTACTGTAACTTGTGGTTTGGAACCACAAATGAAAAAGAAAAAAACTGAAGCCTAAATGTTTTTCGGGTTGTGATGATTGAAAGGCTCATTTTTCTAAAGGTTGGAAAGTATTTTTGTTATAGTGCTTACCCCTAACACAAACCATCTTGTTTGAAGTTTTGGAGCTTGTCGGCTGCTGATTTCAGATTAAGATGGGTTTACTCTTGTTTCAGTTAGAAAGTACATGGAGCATTATAATTAGCGAGTGCACAACCGCAGCGCTTTGGCAGACGTTTGAAATCTACCCATCCATAATTTCATTAGGATGATGCGGACTAATGGACATATCGACAAGAGGAGATGAACAACCTGATTTTTCTTGTTTTATTGTTTCTGGGACCCCATGTGGTTACTTCCATGATGCCTTACAGTTAGCACATTTAACTCTTGCTAAAATAGACTTTTATAGCCTACGCTTGTATTCACAACACATCTGCTTGAGTGGAATGTTTTGGTGTGCTTGGGTTAGTCAGGCGGTGAATGGATCAGTAATTAAATCCATCCTACTGCCACTCAACATCTTAGAGACAATAAAAGAGTTCTTCCCTCAGTCGTTGTCACGTTGTTGCTCTAACATCAGTGAGCACATGTGATTATTTCTGACCTTTTAAATGGATTAGGCTGAATTCAGTTCGTTCTGTCTGTTTTTTAGGGAGAGGCTGGAACAAGAGGACCTCCTGGGCCGTCTGGCTCACCTGTAAGTCCTCGACAAGCTTTGTGCAGTAAACAATGACAATATTTCAAAGATGTTATATTATTTTCTTTAGATCCGCGTTTATCTTGTAAATTAGTTTTTGGGTTTTTTATCTTTTTCTCCCTCACACCTCTTAGGGTCAATCTGGACCACAAGGACCTCCTGGAGATGTCGGTGATCCAGGGCAAATGGTATATCATCATTTTTCTGCGTGTTTTGTTTAATTTGCATGATTTTGATGCACACATACACACACACACACACACACACAGAGAGTCGAGTTAGCTCGATTACATTTGAATTCATCTGCAACGGATCTCAGAAGGATGCGCTGATGTTGATGTATAGTCTAATTGTGTTTTTTCAGGGTTCACCTGGCCAAAGGGGACCCGAGGGCCCTTCAGGGAAACCGGGTGAAGATGTAAGTCATCACTGGGACAGAATCATAATTTGAAAACTTTTATGCCCAAGCTGAAGTAAAAGGCCACCACACCAATATTTAGTCTTACACATCTGTTCAGTAGTTTACTTTGTATTCAGTTACAGTAAGCCTGTAATCAGCAGGAAAGTTTGAAAAAGATTAGGCGTAAATATGTAATCATAAATGAGTATTTTCACTTCAACAAGCCTGGCTGCATTCATAACATTGTGAAGTAGAGTCTCCAGGAGATGCTTGATGATTACAAGGGAAAAGATACCTGCAAACACTTAACACTGTAACAGGCTCTGGCTCCGCCCCTTAGTACAGTATGTGATTAGAGGCTCCTCATGAAATACAGAAACTTAGAGAAAAGTTATGTGTGTTTTGCCAGCATTTAATTTATTTTACTTCAACTACACGGCTAAGCCAAAATAAGTTCATAACATGTATATGTCGCTTCATCACACAGGGAGAACCAGGCAAAGGAGGAAATAGTGGAGAAGTAGGATTCCCTGGATCACCAGTAAGTTTCCCGACTGACCATCACGCGGCCCACGCTGCATCTCCTTCCTCATTCAGATTACACAGACCCCACAGTGAGCACCTTCAATACACTTAACACACACTGCTGTTCACTGTCACATATTTCAGGGATCCAGAGGATTTCCAGGTACACCCGGGCCTCCTGGACTGAAGGGTCACAGGGTGAGTGTAAATCCTCTGAATTTATAGACATGTTATTGAGGCTTAACATGCTTTCCCCTTTTTGTTCTCTCTATATTCACTTTAACTTTTTGAATAAAAGTGAAATGACTTTAGTGTTCACTTTCACTGAGTCAATTAAGTCAATGTTGCTTTTATTGGTTTTGTCAACAGGGCCACGGCGGACCAATTGGCCAAAAAGGTGAAACTGGAGCTGTTGGATCCAAGGTATAAGTGAAGTAAAATAAAGCATATATATATATATTAGTTTTCAGTTGTTGAATAGTTGAATTTCAGTGACACATTTGACTACAAGCAGTGTTATCTTGTTACAAGTAAACACTACTTTTCTGTGGTTTTCTAGGGGGCTACAGGCCCCTCTGGTCCAATGGGAGCCCCTGGACCCATGGTAAGTTATGTTCTCAAAATTCTCAAACATTTATTCTCTTTTAAGGCCTCCATAAAGGTAGTGAATTATGTTCATGAGTGTACACTGACTGCAGTACACATGCAGTTCTGATTTGGATTCTGCTCTTGTCTTGAAAGAGGCTAAATCCAGTATGCTGTATATAACCCCCTGAACTTCCTCACTTTAAACTTTTGAATTGAATGGAGGACAGCTGCAATTTATTACTGGCTGTGTGTAACAGGGTCCTGCTGGGATGCCAGGAGAGAGGGGACGCTCTGGACCCAGCGGCATACCGGTAAGGATAATAAAACATCTGCTGCCATGACTATGTTTCTCTCTCTATGTCAGATTTTAAAAATAATTGGCGGTTGTGTCTTACTAATATGTGTACTAATTGTTTCTTCATTCTCAACTATTCAATTTTTCTTATACCATTTTAAGACTTAGGTGTAGTACACTACACAAGCTCTTTTGGGCACCACATTAGCCAAATTAATGTAAAATTTTCTTGGGAGGATCCCCCAAAACTGAAGTGTAAGTGTAAAAACTGGGCATTTCCAAGGAAAGCACCTAACATCAGTGTTTAACTGTATAACTTTGTAACTTTATAAGACCGTTAATCAATTTTGTCTTTTAGGGTAAGCGTGGTACACCTGGTAACCCCGGAAAACACGGTCCAATGGTAAGTCAGTATTCACAGTCATTTATCCTTGTGGATTTATTGCATCAGTGACTGGATTACATAGTTTTGAATAGATACCCATGCAAATATGGGTTTGAGTGGAAAAGGGATGCTTAAGCTGTGCATATTTCCTTCAAAATGTTTGCACATTTGTCATGTGAATATGTGTTTCCAGAATTTCTTGCTAATAATTGCTGATGTTTTTTGGTTTAACAAGGGCCCCTTGGGTCTCAGCGGCCCGCCAGGATATCCAGGAACCCCAGGAATGAAGGTACAGTAAAACACCTAACAAGAAGGCACTCGTCCTTCAGCTGGATGTATCTGTTGATGGGCTCTTTTTATTGAAAAGAAATAACAATTGTCTTACTTGCCATTACTGTTTTGTATTGACTTTTCTTGTCTTCTTCCATAGGGACAACCTGGCCCCACAGGAGTCCGGGGTCCAGAGGGCCCCCAGGGACAGAGAGGAGAGACTGGTCACATGGGCAGATCTGGACCTGTTGGCCTCAGGGTTAATTTCTCATTTTACCTACACATCACATATGGCATTTCAACAGGAAATTATTAATGAGGTTACTTTCTGATCACCCGTGAAAACATCCTCATGGATGTTTCTCAGGGTAGGAGGATAACAAGATTGTGCTCAACATGCCAACATGCTCTTCACTGCTTTGATGATCTAACTGGAGAAATTTTGTGTTCAAAGGGACCCTTGGGAACAGATGGTGGCCCAGGGACCAAAGGACCAGTGGTGTGTACAGTTATCTAATTTAAACCACTAATTCAGTATTTATTACCAGAATACATAGAGGTCACAATGTAACTGGCTCTTCTTCACAGGGTCACCTTGGCCCACAAGGTCCCAGCGGCCATGTTGGACCCCCTGGCCCACCAGGACCTCAGGGAAGCACTGGTCAGCCCGGTATCAAAGGACAACTGGTAAAGTTTAGGAAATTATGCCTTTTTATCACTGCATTGTTTTTTTTACAATATTTGATGTGCAGGAGAGAAACATTTTGGCATTTTTGTGTCACAGGGAGATGTTGGTGTTGCAGGATTTAAAGGAGAGGCTGGACCCAAAGGAGAACCTGTAAGTTTCAGTTACATCTATAGAAATGACTTGGTTTTAATTATACTCCATGAGACATGAAGTTTGCATGTTGGATTAAATCTACATTCATGCCTGAAGTTTGGTTAAACTTAGCATTCATTGCATTCACTGTCTTGTCTGTCAACTTTCTAGGGTCCATCAGGCTCCCAGGGAGTGATTGGACCTCAGGGTGAAGAAGGAAAGCGAGGACAACGTGGAGACCCTGGCTCTGTCGGTCCTCCTGGTCCTGTTGGTGAGAGAGTAAGTCAGCACTGAGTCACAGATGTGCACTTTAAGGACAGAAGACATCTAAGTAAGAGGCAGCTGTGGCCTTTCTGCAAGGGATCTGCATGTTCTTCTCACGTCTTTGCGTTCTTCCTCCTGGTGCTCTTGTTTCCTGCCACAGTCCGAAAGTTAGGTGAACTAGAGAATCCAAATTGGCATAGACTAAGCGCTGCCCATTGACACTGCACAAAATAAAGACTACATACAAGATGGATGAACAGTGGTTTTCCCAACTGCGCCTGGTATAAACATCCAGATGCAACCTTTCTTATTGATTAGACATTTATAATCTTTTGACTCCATTCATCTGATTATATATGGATGTTACTCATCATTTGTGTAAGAACATGATGTAGAATCTAAATCATGATCTGTTTTTCAGGGAACTCCTGGTAACAGAGGATTCCCTGGTGCTGATGGGTTGCCGGGACCTAAGGTACAGTATATTTTATTCATATAATTTCTGCAAATTGGTCTACTGTATATATCATAGTAAAGATTCAAATAATCTGGGCAAGATAAACTTAGATTATATTGTGATTGTGACTTATTGACGGGTGTTACCAGACTTTATGCTGTGGTGTTTCGTTTGATTTTCTCATGTTTCAGTCAGTAAACTGAAATAGGATTTTTCTTCCTAAAGGGTGCTCAAGGAGATCGTGGAATAACTGGCTCATCGGGACCAAAGGGCTCTCTGGGAGACCCTGGACGTACAGGAGAACCTGGTCTACCAGGTGCAAGGGTAACACTGAAGAGCTTGGCATTCCATTTTTGATCTACTATATCACTGCTATGTTTATGTTTGTACTTGCATTTTCTTTGCTTATATTTTTATGTCTTTATCAAGGGTCTTACTGGTACTCCTGGAGTGCAGGGAGCGGAGGGCAAGCCAGGTCCACTGGTAGGTTACAGTGCTGAATCACATTAACAGTTAGAGTTACATTGGCTTTAAGGTTATGATAAATCGTAAGAAACAACTGAGTCAAAGTATGGTTTTTCTTTTTTCAAGGGTGCCCCAGGTGAAGACGGTCGTCCAGGTCCTGCAGGGCCCATTGGAAACAGAGGCCCAGCAGGAATCATGGGAACATCAGGCCCCAAGGGTTTCAATGTAAGGCTGCAGAGTCACATGGGACTTTGCATTAATACTCTGTCGGCTTATCTGCTTCTCTATTTGTAATTCAAAACATGTTCTTTTACACTCAAAGGGTGACCCAGGAAAGACGGGTGAACAAGGATCTTCAGGTGTGCCTGGTCAAAGAGTGAGTGTTGTTCATGAATAAAAAATTGTGTGGTGGAGTTGGGATGCAGGGATCTGATACAGATAAAAAAAAATGTGCAGGTGATTCATAGATCTGTCAAAAGAGAGCAAAGCAAGAACACAGAATATATTAGAATAATAAAGACCCTGCATACATCAGCAGCATGTTTAGTGTTTTATACTGCCTACATTTCTGCGTTGTTTGCCTGTAATCTTTTTCCATTTCTTTGTTTGCACAGAAGTCAGTAGTTAGTAAAACATTTTCAGGTTTGTTAATTGTCACTTTGTCTTCAGGGTCCTCCTGGAAAAGATGGAGAAGTTGGCCCTGCTGGCCCCCCTGGCCCTCCTGTAAGTGTTTGATTTATTTTTGGCTGCATTAATTTATCTTTTGTACTGCCATCACAGATGACTGAGGTGTTACTGTCTCCTCTCAAAGGGTGTCGCAGGAGACAGAGGAGAGCAGGGACCTCCAGGTGTAAATGGATTCCAGGTGTGTAATTGTTTTGGGTTGGTAGTAAGACATGAGAGCGTTTCAAAAAAAGTGAATGAACACTGACTTTGGTTCAATAGATGCAAGGTGAAAAATAAAAATGATTAGTCCTCAGTCTATGTGAAAGACATGCTCTGATGTTCATGTTTAATTGTCTTGTGCTCTTAGGGTTTGCCTGGAAATCAAGGCCCTCCTGGAGAACCTGGAAAACCAGGTGATCAGGTGAGTTGCTTTGGTGTAAATTGCCCTGGAATAAAGCACTTTCTTTCAAATTATAACCTGCAGTGTTGATCTCTGTCTGTAAATCATTTTAATTGCGATATTAGGAGTATGATTCTGTTTTGACTAAATAATACCACTGTTTCCTTCTCTCAGGGTATTCCTGGAGAGCTTGGTGCTGTGGGACAAATCGGACCGAGGGTATGCGAATTTGACTTAATTCTTTATGTGGTTGGTAAAATTGAAAATCTCAAACTTAAGCTGATGTTTTTTTCTTGCCCAGGGAGAGCGTGGAATTCCTGGGGAGAGAGGAGAGCTGGGTCCCACTGGTCTGCAGGGACCTAAGGGTATCCCTGGTGCACCTGGTCCGGATGGGCCAAAGGTACTGTACAGAAGTATTTTGATGTATCGCTGAGTGCAGAACCTTTCAAAACACCAGCATTAGTGGATACATTTAGCAAAACATGAGAAGAAAAAGATGGTAGATTTTAGTGGTCAGTTGCACAACAAAGCATGTTTGGTCTCACTGAATAGTTCAAAATATGGTTAATACTTGTGAGAAACAAACCTGCTAACCTTGGTATTTGTCCCTGAAGGGTAACCCTGGTCCCCCTGGTGCACTTGGTGATGTGGGTCCTCCAGGTCTTCAGGGAATGCCAGGAGAGAGGGGCATCTCTGGCCCTCCTGGGCCTAAAGGTGACAGGGTGTGTTCATCAGTATCTTCCTTTATATTCTATTAATTCTTACATATATCTTGTGTTTTATTATCACACATAAAACATAGTAATAATAAATGTACTGGACTACAAAATGGTGTATTTATGTGGCTGCAAAAACCAAAATTTGTTTCAGTGGATATGTGCTCCACTAATCTTTGGAAGATGGAACTCGTTCTTAATATGCAATCAGTCTAAGTTGTCAGTGAAGTCCCCATCTGAGTTCGAACTGAATGTACAGACTGTGCTGCCAACTTCAGTGCTGACGCTTGCCAAAAACAGTAAATATGGGAGCCTTACACCCTTTTTGCTGTCTTTTGTAAAGGGCACAGTTGGTGAGAAGGGATCAGAAGGTACACCCGGAAATGATGGTGCAAGAGTAAGTAAAAAATCTCACTGTTCAGTATTTTTACAGTATGTACAAAAAAATCTTCAGTCTCAGTGAAACAATCAATGAGAAAGTTAACGTGACAATTGTAAGACAACAAAACAAAACAAAACTGATGTATTAGTGCTAATTCAAGATTTGCCACAGCTTGTTCAAAGAAAAGTGTGAGCCCCCATCAAATTTGTTGCCTGTCAACAGGGAGCACCAGGTCCTGTTGGGCCACTAGGACCTGCTGGACCCAGTGGTGAAAAGGTACAGTCTTTGTTTTTTCCTTTCAACACACATTCTGAATCTGCTTTTCACATCACGATGATTCCAGTTTACAACGGGGATGCCCACTATGCTGTCAGTCCTTCTGCTTCTTATTTTCTTGGCTGAATCTGATAGCCTTTTCCAGCTTGTGAAGGAGAGTTTTTGGCTTACATTGACTTTGCAAACATAAAAATACTGGATTTATGGACAGCTCAGGCCCAATGAATTGGATGTAGAAATTATTGTCAGCAAATGTATGACATCTTTTCAGGGAGAACCTGGACCTAAAGGACCACATGGACCACCAGGATCCAGAGGAATGCCAGTGAGTAGACCTGTTCAGTCTGTTTTGATCATTTTTATAGTGGCAATACAGAATGGGTGTACATTATTAGCATGCTTGAATATAATAATTTATGTCTTTGACAGGGATCAAGAGGTGACCCTGGCCCAATCGGTGCTGTTGGATTTGCTGGACCTCCTGTAAGAAGTCTTTCATTGTCACATTTCCAAAAAATTATTTATGACTTTGTTACGCTCCAGGAGGTGACCTGAAAGGGATGAATATCATGTTATCAACATTTTACAGGGTCCCGATGGCCAACCTGGAGTCAAGGGAGAAGTTGGAGAACCAGGCCAGAAAGGAGACGCAGGATCACCAGGACCTCAAGGCTTGGCCGGTGCTCACGGACCTCCTGTGAGTTACGCTCATTAAGATGCAAGATGAAAAACGCTCTTGAGCAAGTTTGGACACATATTTATGCAGGCTACTGTTTGATATTCTATATGTCTCATCAGTCATCTCTGTACTTTTTTCAATCCAGTTAGGAAGTTGCAGTGCGATAAGGCCTTCAAAAGCATTTATCATTGGTGTACTGTAAAAAATTCAAAGATATGTTGACTTTCAAATCTTGTGAATATGCAGCTGATAAATACTTTCCAAATAAAATTTTGCTTTTGTAGGGTCCGATTGGTGTTGCTGGACTGAAAGGTGGAAGAGGAACGCAGGGTGCACCAGTAAGTTCAGTTCTCATATCAAGTTAAAATGAGTAGAGTGATTTCATTAGAATAAGAAGGTACATCACTTGTGACTCACCAAATCACAACAAGTGTTGTCTCATGACACTCATGATGCAGTGGACATTGTTTTCTCTTTTAACACTTACTGAAGCTGAATCTGAGGAAATCGTATCTGCTTTCAGGGCCCCACTGGTTTCCCTGGATCTGCAGGAAGAGTTGGTCCACCAGGCCCGCCTGTAAGTACACCCCAAAACTTCTATGAAAACACAGTTAGTGTAACAGAAAGTTTAAAATAGTTTAAAATGATTACAAAATAATAATATTAACTCTATTTAACTATAATGTTAAAATCTAAACGTCTGTCTTCATGGTAAAATGGTGACTGTCCAAATGACTTTTGAATATCAAGGTGTCTGTGAACAACAGCTGCTGTAAACACTGTCTTCACAATCCTTCAGAAGACAACACTGTTCAGTATTTTTACAGTATGTACAATATTTGTACTTAGAAGCTTTAAAATGTCAAAAGTGCTTCATCAGGTACACGCGCTACACTACAGTTCATTTGAAACATGCGGAAACCTTAATGTTATACAACTGTATGCATCTATCTCATGACTGCCTCCATTCCTGCCAGGGTCCAGTTGGAGAACCTGGACCCCTTGGACTTCCTGGGAAAGAGGGTCCTCCTGGTCTTCGTGGAGACCATGGACCCCCTGGAAAACAAGGAGAGCGAGGACCACCGGGACCACCAGGCAGCCCAGGTGATAAAGGGGACTCTGGAGAAGACGGACCCACGGTAAACTGATCTAATCGTTATGACATTACATTTTAGCCACACCTGAGCTACAAGTTAAATGTTTTAAAATGTAGGACATCAGTTTTTGTTGCAGCTTTGGTTACATGGCATTTTGATTTGCAGTAACAATATTTGAATCTAACTGTATTGTAGGGAAACGAAATAAAACAACAAAGTTATAATACAAAAATGGGAAATTTCTTTAATTAAACTTAAGTCTTTATTATTATAATTTAGGTGTCTGATCACAACTATGTGGTATATTTACTCTTCCTAACCTAAACATAACTGATTTGAAAGTAGCGGTGTGGTTGTGGGCCAGTGTGGTACCATTGCCAGCCAGACATATTGTATGACGTTGGGATACACAGTATTTAATTTAATATGCCTACATTGGCTTTAGGGTCCCGATGGTCCTCCTGGTCCAGCTGGAACTACAGGACAGAGAGGCATTGTGGGTCTTCCTGGTCAGAGAGGAGAGCGGGGGATGCCAGGCCTTCCAGGCCCTGCGGTCTGTGTCAATTAAGTCCTAAGCCTACAAATTTCTAACCAGTAAAGAGTATTTCAGTGCCTCTACAGTGTATAAGTGATTTAAATCTGTTAGTGTGTTTGATGTGGAATGGCCACTTTGATGCTGCATTATGAGTTGCTCGTTTCTTTTGTTTAGGGTCCACCAGGAAAACCAGGATCTGCAGGACAACCTGGAGAGAAAGGGCCCCCAGGTCCAGTTGGTGTTCCCGGTGCTAATGGGCCTCGTGGTGATCCTGGTCCTGATGTAAGTACAAGTTCTCAATTGGTTCTCAAATGATATCACCCAAATGTGTCTCTTGTGTTTCCAGTTGTTTAAATATGTTCTGTCTGGTCTCCAGGGTCCTGCAGGATCTGATGGCCCACCAGGCAAAGAAGGTGTTCTTGGACAGAGGGTAAGAGACAAAGAGAATAAAAATGTGACTGGTGTGGTGGTTTACATCTTGTTTATGTTGACTGACAGATGTCACCTTTCTAGGGAGACAGAGGAGATCCTGGTTCAGAAGGTTTGATCGGTCCTCAGGGACTTCCTGGACCTCCAGGTCCTGTTGGTGCACCAGGTGGTGCTGGAAGGAGAGGAGATGCTGTAAGAGAAAATTTTTCACTTTATTTCTTCAAGAAGTTTGTGTTGTCTGTATCAGTCTGTCTGTCAGTCCATCAGCAGGAAACAGGCTTCAGTAACAACAGAGAACATAAGATTTGATTTAAACGCTGAGCGCATGTTGAAGCATGAATGAAGTTGCATGATAGGAATGTAGTGTTTGGGTATCACAAAGAGTTTTTCAGTGCTGGCAGTGGTCTTTGTTCCTCGAGAGCCTTCTGACAATTTGAACTATTTTCAGGGCTCAAGAGGACCTGTTGGTCCACCTGGCTCAGCTGGAAAGAGAGGATTAGTGGTGAGTCTCCAACTGAGAATATTGTGGTCACCAGTACACTAACAACCTCCAAATGCATTTGTAAATTACTTTATTCTGATAACCTTTGTCAACATTACGGTTTGTAAAGGCCCTGAACCACAATGTAAACTTCCCCATTTCATGAAATGTGTTAATTTTTCCTAATTTAGGGACCTCAAGGACCCAGGGGAGATAAGGGTGACCTTGGTGATCATGGAGAGAGGGGGCAGAAGGGACATCGAGGCTTCACTGGGTTGCAGGGTCTTCCTGGACCTCCAGTAAGTTGAAGTGGTGCTCAGTAATCAAATCACTACTCCAAACTTACCCTGTGTGTGTATCCAGTTTTACTCCACTGTTCAGTTTTCTTTTTACAAATGCAGTGGAGCAGTGATTCTGGTAATAAAAAAAACAACAACTTTGAATTTAATGGGTGAATTCAGCATATAAAGTAATAAAAAGTAATGAATATTTACCTCTTTGTTATAGGGTACCACAGGCGAGCAGGGAGCTCCAGGAATCTTTGGACCAAGCGGGCAGAGGGTAAATGCTACAGTTCCATTTGCAGGAGGAAAACATGATATCCTGAATTTTCGTGCCAGAATGCAATTTGGAATCAAACTCACTTTTAAGACTTAAGGCTAATTGTCTTCCCTGTAATGTGATTCAGGGGTCTCAAGGACCTATTGGGCCTCACGGAAAAGAAGGACACATGGGACAGCCAGGACCGATGGGACCTCCTGGAACACGTGGAATCAGTGGAGAAATTGGACCAGAGGTATTGTTGCAGTATACAGAAAGGAGATGCACAATCAAAAGACTGTAGCATATTTAGTTAGAAACAGCTAACTGTTTATTCAATTAAATTAAACATCTTTTTGACAGATGTTTGTTGTGAGGGACTGTAATAAGTGTCTTACTGTCTGTGCAGAATTTTGACCGGTAAATATAAATGTAATAAAACTACACATAAAAATAAAATAAAGTACCCAACTATTCCTAAATCCACAGGGCCCACCAGGAGAGCCTGGACCCCCAGGCCCCCCTGGTCCCCCAGGACCTCCCATGGCCGCAATGGATGACCTCTTTGGCGGTCCCCAGGATTACGACTCTGGCCCACCTCCTCCTCCTGAGTTCAGTGAGGATGAGGCTCAGCCGAACAGCAACTCCTCCACCATAGTGCCCGTGGACCCTGGCGTCCTGGCCACCCTGAAGGCCCTCAGCAGCCAGATCGACAGCATGAAGAGCCCTGACGGCAGCAAGAAACATCCTGCCAGGACCTGTGATGACCTGAAGAGATGCTACCCCATGAAAAAGAGTGGTGAGTGTTTGCAAAGATCTTGTGTCTAAAGGAAATTTGTGTTTTACACTTGTACAAGCCAAGAGCCAAAATATACAATTAGGTGATATGAGTCTTGTACGGGATGTGCAGTATGAATTTTAATAGCATCCTTCTTCCCCATATTCATCCTCTAGTTCATTATACTCTTAGCACTTACTTTTTCTGTTCATCTTCCCAGTGCTTCTCTTCAACATGATAAATTTAGAAATATTGTCAGGGCATGGTGCCTCTGAACTGTGACCTAAATCCACTTGCATGTAATATAACTGATTTATTTTACTGCTGCTGTCATAGCAACTGTGGCATAAATCAATCTCATCCTGATGATTTTGTTGTGCAGGGGAGTACTGGGTAGATCCAAACCAAGGCAGTGTGGAGGACGCCATTAAAGTACACTGTAACATGGACACCGGAGAGACCTGCATCTCTGCCAACCCGCCCAGCATACCACGTAAAGTGTGGTGGACCTCTTCCAGGAACAAACCTGTGTGGTTCGGAGCCGACATCAACAGAGGAACACATGTGAGCAGTTACATTTTTGATGATGGGAGAGAGGAAAGCAGGCACTGCGAGCTTTTTAAAAGGAGAAGAATCTAGAAAAAAAATATGTTATTTAAATCAGAACATACAAACTGAGTGTGAAAGGTGTGTCCAGCAAGGGTGCAGTGCAAACAAATATGGAGGAAAAAACTGAAAAACTGTTATTGCATTTTCAGTAGTGCATCTTGGCTTTCTGATGGAGTTTTCTGAGGTTCTGTAATGACTGTTTTTTTTTTTTCATTTCTCTAGTTTGCTTATGGCAATAAAGATCAGCCAGCAAACTCTGTGACAGTTCAGATGACTTTCATCCGCCTGCTCTCCAAAGAGGCCTCTCAGACTATCACTTACCACTGCAAGAACACTGTGGGCTATAAAGACGAGAAGATGGGCAACTTCAAGAAAGCTGTAATCCTCAAGGGCTCCAACGATTTGGAACTCAAAGCAGAGGGAAACAACCGATTCAGATACACGGT
This sequence comes from Scatophagus argus, assembly GCF_020382885.2. Lineage (NCBI taxonomy): Eukaryota > Metazoa > Chordata > Actinopteri > Scatophagidae > Scatophagus > Scatophagus argus. The sequence continues at coordinate 20,393,663 of NC_058503.1, read as the reverse complement.
GTTGGAGGACTCCTGCTCAGTAAGTTTCCAGATTTCAACAGGGGCTTAGCTGCTTTTACATATTTATGAATTACAGATTGTATCAAATGACACTGTAAGGCTCACATTATTTTACATTTTTCTCATTCTCAACAAATCCCATGAAATAACCAAAACCAGCAATGAGTTAGTTCTTCTCTCAGTCTCTCATGAGACATCATCTTCTTTGAGAAACAAAGCTGCTCTAGTCAATGTTTTTTATAATAACAGTGGATTAAATGACTCAGTTATCTCTTGACTCCAGTTCTCCTCAGCTTCATAATACACTTAGCATCTTAGCGTAGCTCTTTGTTTGTTTCTCTTCATTCTTAATGCATAATTTTCAGCAGCAAGCAGCTGTTTTTAACAAAAAGTGACTGGACGTGACCTGCCCCTGCAACTTAGAGACAAAGTTAAGCATTTAGTAGCTAAAGAGCCAGACGCTTTCTTCAGGAACTGGTGGAGACCAAAAGCAGAGCTAAAAGGAGAGTGAATATTGCGTTTACATTCAATACAAACACATGGATGTTTAAATAGTAAAGTTTTTACACAGTGACAATACAGTACATCTGTGATGGGTTGTGCTGCTGCCAAGTGGCTGAAAAAGCAGTGCAGATCTCAGTAGATGTAAAAAGTGAATGTGTAAGGGACTATTATCTGGTGAGCGTTTTTTTGTAGGATGGTATATGTGGCGTTGAGTAAAGAACACTACAGTGTGTATTAATATAGTAAAGCAGAAACTTGTCACCCAGTTCAATATTGTCGCTCACTGATCTGTTTTAAATAGCTTTTGGACAACAATGAAACCCAGAGAAACAAGTTTTGGTTTAGGTTATTTCATGGGATTTGTTGAAAAATATAAAACAAATGTTGAATGTCTAAAACTAATGGGCATAGAAAATTAATTTCTGACGTCAATGTCCAGAATCTTACGTACTGCAAAGCAGCATCCTACTGCCTCTCAGTGAACGAAATAATTAACATATTCTTTTCCCTGAGATGCGTTGCTTCTTAATTGTGGAGGAAAAACTAGGTTATGGTTAGGTTGCTGAACTTCTACTTGTCCGTCTTTTACAGCAACCAAACGGCAACTGGGGCAAGACAGTGTTTGAGTACAGGACACAGAAAACAGCAAGGCTTCCTATTGTGGATATTGCCCCTGTGGACATTGGTGGCCCAGATCAAGAGTTCGGCATCGATATCGGGCCAGTGTGCTTCTTGTAAAATCGTCAGCAGGGATGCGTCCTGAGACTATTGAACTGACAGCTGACACGATCAGCCACATTGTACATATGAGTACTGAGGACTATTCTGGCCCTGTGGCGAGATATTTATTGTGGCTTTCAACCCAGTTCAAGACATTGAAGATCTGTAAGGTAGAATGTTGGGAATTTGCATAAAAAATTGGTAAAAATCAGAAATCACTCCTCCTGTCTTGTGTGTGTTTGACTTCAAGGTTGATGCATTTTGAGGCTCACTACGGTGTAGTTTGATCCTAAGATCTTACCCTTTAATTTTATTTTACAAAACATTTCCGAAGATTTATGAATATGAAAGCTTTAAAATTATAACTGCTGTTTATAGGCCCAGAAAAATCCCACTGAATCAAATGTTGTCCTTCCACTATTTCTCAAAGATTTGTCTATTCGTTTTTTGTTTTAAATGTTTAAATATAGAACAACATTGTGGTGCTATTGAGGAAAAAAGTACAGCCAATGATGTGTTCGCTGGCGCAGGTATTTTCTCATGACAGTTTTGATGAACCATTGCTTGTATCCAGTTATTTTAAACTCTGTACCAACCACGTACAACATTAAAGACACATTAAGACTGTCGATTCCTCAGTGTTAGCTACCTCGTCACCGAAACTGAGAAATGATGACACTACATGTAAATCTTTTTTTTTTACAGGTGCTGTTTTGTAAGTAGTGTGATCCTTGTGCACTTCTCCCGGCTGCGTGGTAGGGCAGGGTTTGGGGATACCAATAAAGATCTTTCTGTCAACGATGGAGAGATGAATGAGGTGTCATGTGAGTGGTGTGTGGTGATTTGTAACATTTTTTTTTTGTCCTTCTATTATCAAACAGTAAAAGGTAGCAGAAAATATTCTATTTTTATGCATGTCCGTTCCCCCTTTTCAGTATCCTGGACTTTTATGCTCTTGAAATCCTTTTTATAATAAGTCTTATAGAATAAGGTGGCTGTGAGTGCCTGTTTGCTTTGTATTTCTTGCTATGAAACAAATTAAACAAAATGCTTGTTTATCCCCCCAAGCTCCTGTCATATTAATTCAGGTTCAGTTAGGTCGTTTATGTTTTTCTTCCCCTACACAGACTCTTTATTAGATGTATTTTATATTTAGAAAACCATTCATATGTTTAACATTCTCACTTGTTTCAAATTTAAACTGTTTGTTTTAAATTTTCATGAATGTGCCTTTAAGTAATTCTACTGTGAGCATTTGGCTCATATCTGGGTATATTTATTATAGATTTGTAACTTTTGGGACACCCCAGAGGCAGGGAGGAGACGGAGGACGGGGCTTTCCACACTGGAAAGTAAGATGCATTTCATCCTTTGAAAATAAATATTGAAATTATTTCTCTCGGCCTTTTCTTGCTTCAGAGGAGTTCATTTGGTCCCTTAGTATAACAGAATACATTCAGCTTCAAGAATATAATCAGCTTAAGTTCTACAGCAAAAACAGAGAAAAATAAGAGACGCCAGGCCAGAAATTTGACATGGACGTAACAAGAAGTAGGACGACGACGGAGTGAGCTGCTCCTGAAACTTCAACATGACAAATCACACATATATGCACAGCAAGACCACAAGTCCAGCAGTTCTATAGCTAAGCTGGTGCTTCAGTAAGGCAGTACTTATAGGCACAACAAAGCTTTGAATAAAATATTAATGTCAGAATGCTAACATGTTGATGGTTAGCTGATAATATGAGCCTGGTTCACCATCTCAGTTTAGCATTTTAGCATGCTAACATTAGCTAATTAACACTTAATACAAAGTACAGCTGAAACTGATAGAAAACCATTGCTTTTTTTTTTTGCAGGTATTTACTCCCAAAACAAAATAGTGTTCCAATGAAAATTTGACCTGATGATGGCATTAGAGGAGAAGCCAGGGGATGATCAAACTTAATTCGTCCTGAAGGGGGGGGTGTTAGCTATGTGTACCAAAGAGGATTCCTTGTTTGGTAATCATTTGTCTGTACAAAACTTCCAGGCACTGAGATATTTCAGTCTGTGGAGGAGCGATCAAGCAACACTGCCATCCACAGAGCTATTATGAGCGTGGCTCATGATAAAATCTTGCATTTAATAAGAAAAGATTTCAAGTACAAAAAAACTATATGAAAAACTAAGCGAAAAAAAATCAACCAAATCAATATTAAATGATAGAATCAGTAAGTGGCATTTTTGGAAGTTAAATTTTCTTTAATAACTGCAACAGCAAAGTCAAATAATGGGAATAGTACTGTTTATGGACAGAGGCTGTCCAAACAAAGTGCCCTCTGGTGCAAGAAAAGCAGGCTAAAATTAAGACAGTAAAGTAAAATTGTGACAAGCAAACACTGAGGTGGCAACTCATAAAATGCAAAAAACAAAAACAAAAACAAAAAACAAATGAACAACAATAACAATTCGATGTCAAAAATAAACAGTAGACATGTCAGTAAACAAAAAAATATATATCAGGCTGGATTAATTAATACCGAGTAAAATAAGCTATATGATATTATGGCCAAGCTGTGTTAAAGATACAGATTCCATTTATTCCATTTATTTTCATCGCCAGCGTGTGTTTGGAATACAAACAGGAATGTGTTAGCAATACAGAATTGAAATGGCGCATACACACAAACGATCTTATATGAAAATTCTGTGTACCATTGGACATATTGGACTATTTACATCTCTCATTGCCTGTGCAAGCAAAGGTACTCAAAACTACTCCTTCCATAAGTTTTTTTTCTTTTACAAAAATAGCTCTTTTCTATAATGGATCTGAGTTTACCTTGAAATATCGAAAAACCAATCTAAATGCAAATGCATATAAACCTCAAGATGAAAACTGTGACATCTTGACTCGACCGTGGAGTGGATTTTGGCACTTCTTCATACAAACGAGTTAAAAGTACACGACAAAGAGCGTCTTCTTGGCATCAGCAGCGGCTGTCTAGCGGATCCAGGGAGAAGACGGTGCCCTCTAAGGTTAGTCCCATTTTGAACCCCTCCTGGAAGACAAGCCAAGAGAACAGCAGTGTTGTTCAGTGACAACACACTCTCAAACTCTGAGAGATTACATGCTGTTGGATAAACAGGAGGTTTGAGCAATGTTTAGATTAGAGGCAATGGGAAAAAGTCTATAAACCTCTGTGGGTAAAGCAGGATGAAATGCTACAGAAAGCATGTAGCTCCAACATGCATGAAACAAGCCATGCACCAAAACTGACACGCATTGGTGAAACTGATTATTATCAAAAGTCAAGAGGAATTTTGTTTTTCATATGGATCCTCAAATTTACGTGAAATTGGTTCCAAAAACTAATTTACGTGGGAGTAATTACTGCCTTAAGAATCAACATCTTAGACTATAAAAAGTGACTGTTTGCTCACATGAATTCATTTCAGAGATGATGGAAGAGGTAAATTTGCATCACACAGGACTCCTGAGAGCAGGCAACATGCTGCAAACATGCAAACCAAAGACACAAGCACAGTCACAACACAGACATTAAAGCTAGCACAGAGCAAAGAGTACAAACCATCTCTGCCGCTACAAGTGGAGAGCACAAGAGATGAATTCAGTTGTTAATTATTAAGAAGCGGAGGAGACTAAAGGGAAAAAAAAGTTTAAATACACGAAAAGCAAGTCTGTCAGTGCAACATCGCCTCCTACTGGCAAATGCCTGCTAAAACTCAGCAGGTATTGTGCAGAATAGAACCACAAAGCTGATTTTCCGTTCCAGAAGTCATTATTTTCTATTCACACTATAATTCAAAACCTTGTAGTTTACTGCTTTACACAGAGCCACAGTTAATGACTTCGCTGTGGTTACTCCTTCTCATAGCCCACCTTAATAGCAAACCAACTTAATTGCTGTAAACGATTAAGAATATTTGAGAATTAGTATGTTTTAATTTCAATTATTAGACTATTTTAAAACATAAAGTCTGACTTCTATTACAGGACTTCACTCGTTAAACAGAGTTTTTAAATGATGACACACTTTATACTTGCATTTGAAGTAAACAGACATCATCCTGCTGTCGTCAATACATTAACAGGAACAGCCACAGCTAGCTTTTGTGGCAAAGCAAAACTCTTAAAATGTAAATGGGGAATATATTTAAATGTATGTAACAGTTGACTGAATAAGTTCTCTCTTTAGTTTCAGTTTACACGTTTCTTTTGCTTTATAAAAAGCCGCCGTAGAGCTGCAGCTTTTAAGCTGAACCTGAACAGTCATGTCATTTATATAATATTACCAAGAATGTGATCTGCCTAATTCTGTTCACCTTAATGGGTTTCTGTTGGATTAATTAGGCCGCCCAAGCATCTTACATGCATACATGTCATCTTATGTCTTAATAAATCTTAACAGAAATCTTAACAGCCTCACTCAGGAACCCGTGTTTGTTCCAGTCACAGTAATTAGATTAGCCGCTGTCCTTTATCACCATTTTCCCCCAGCCCCAATGCAAAGTTTTTGCGTCCTCCCAGGAAGACCCGCCCTACAGATTGCGATCCACTAAGCCACAGTGATAGCAAAATTATCTGATGCTTCTAAAGAAAGCAACACAATATGAACGAGTCCCTGGTGAAATACAATTGATCAACTTTGTATTCATACTTCCAGACAGGAGAGTCTAATTATGTGTTGTTTCTGAAAAGCTTAAATCATCAGTTTTCTTTATTTCTGCACACCAAATAAAACTGCTTTCATCAGAGTATAAATACAGTTACATAAAACTGGTTCTCTGTAACAGTAAGGCAATTTTACTGAATGCTGAGATCATTTCCACTTGTTTTCACTTCATTGAAATGCATGAAGGAGCACAAAAGACGTTTTATTAAGGGATTTCTAAATTAAACTGGTTTCGTGTCCCTGGTGAATCTAAATAACGATGTGTCAGCTGAGGATTTCATTAAATTCCTTATTCGCTCAGCTCTTTCACAAAGAACATAAAAAGGAAGCTAAACTAAAGTAACCTCTGCTTGTTTTACTTCTCTGAGCACAACAGTGTGGGAAAACATTTGAACATTAATAATGTTAATAAAGAAGGGAACTGGAGCTCCCTTGCAGGCCAATTAGGACCAAACTTTCCAGATGTGATTCAGCACTGCTGCCCACCTCGGAGACGTCGCCCATGATGCACAAAGCCTCAACAAGAACAAATTTTATTCTTCAAAGTGATGGTGCTGACGATAAGGCAGACGAGAGTGCTGGGCAGCACAGTTTAACCCAGCCTCCCCGCCGTTCTTTAAATCACAAAGTGGGTGAATCAGATGCAGACAGGCGCTCACCTGCATCTCATCCAGCTTTGACTGAATATCTGGAGGGAAGTCAGCTGCCCCACAGGTGAACGGATCAAATGGCTCAGCACCAAACAGGTCTTTACCTACAAACACAGGCCGCAGACAAACATCACACTGACTGGAAAGGAAAACAATGACTTTAACGGGAACTGAAATAACTTCTTCTAAGAACAATGCTGTAAATATTTACACACAGTGTTTAATTCCATCTATCAAAACCTGGAGAACTTATTAAAACCCATAAATCTGATCAGAGAGCCATGAAGGAGATGCTCACTGATATCTGGTGGTAATGTGGTCGGCGGTGGTGGTGGGCAGCCGTTGCTGGCCAATGTGGGCTCCAGTGGCGTCACAGGAGAGAAGGGAACCATGTCGAAAATGTCTGTGGACTGCGGTTTCATGGAGATGCTTCCTGCCTGTACATGAAGTCGGGGAAAGGGTTTAGCCAAGGAAAGACTTTTGTAAACTTGCACAAACTACAAAGCTACGTTTCCACAAAGGCAAGACAAGAAACAGAAAAGGCAGAAGACAGAAAAGCAGGAGACATTACAGCCTCAGGGGCAGCAACAGAAAGAAGGAAAAAGCATAGAGTGTTTACGCGAGGCCGCGGGATGCTGCATCCCTCGGTAGGCTTAGGAGGAAGAAGAGCAGGTTTGGCAGGCGGAGGAGTTAGTAGCCCCGCAGACAGGTTGGACTCCGGCGAGCTCATGGGAGTGAGCGTGACAGAGGAGATTTCCAGACAGGAGAGCGACTTGATGCTGTGACACCAGAAGAGAGAGGAGGGCCTCTGCAGCATGTACGTTTCATTAGCTGCGTTTATGTGCAGCGGCTGAGAAAAGATGGCAGACAGAAAACGACCAGAGAGAGACAATATTATTCAGCGAAGTAGAGGGGGAAAGGTGTGGGCAACTGCATTCACACGAGGCTGACGCAGGTACTGGCATTTGGCCCAATCAGAAGGCGGATGTATCACATTCCTCATCAGACCAATCAGGTGTGTAATTGCTTTGCTTCAGACACAACGTAGACTCCCATGACTCCCGCCAGATACGTCTGTCATTCCGAACTTGGGCTGAGGATGTCTGATTTGATTTAACGGCAGAAGCAAACTCACCTGTCCTTACAAAAAAACGTTGAAAAGTTTAAAGGGGCTGTTCACCTCAAAATGACAAATACTTCTTTTTCTTCTTATCTGTAGTGCCATTTATCTATCTGGACTTTTTAGGTATGCAGTGCAGAGTTCTGGAGATATCATTTGTCAAGATGTCTGCAGGACGAGAGCCCCGCACGTTCGTCTTGCAATTATTTTCTTCCTACCAAACTTCACTTTGCAGAAGGAAACGTGCATCTACTCAAGTTCCAAGTTCTGTTGTTTTTGAGAGAAAGCAGACGCATCTCTACAGCTGACAAAACTTTCAAAAACAATCTAGAAGGGCAAATAGCTCTACAGGTAGGAGAGAAAAATCTTTATTTTTTAACTCTGCGGTGAACTGTTGCTTTAAACTTTCCGAATTTAAAAGTGGTCATGGAGATCACTTGACTTTCAAACGATTTGAGAGCCATGTTACATAGGCAAGGTGTGCTAATTTGTGTGGAGACATAGCAGTTACGGTGAGACTGCTGTGCCTCGTTCAGTCGAGCACACGTCGGGTTTAGATTAGTTAGTTTGAGATTTAGATTAGTTTAGATAGACTTTGATCACACATTTAAGCATGTAACACTGTCCCTCCGTTGTGGTCAGACCGGCTGCCATTCAGAAAGACGTTACACAGTCTTGCTTTAATATGTAGAATCTAAAGTTTTTGTGTTTGTCCTTACTGGTGGCACGTGAGCAATCATCAGCTGTTCTTCAAGATCTTGAAGTTGTTGCTTCAGCTCAGCATTTTCTGTTTCCAGTTCTTGAATCTGCACAAAAACAATAACAGTTCAGTAATTTTAGGAGCTGCAGTAAAACTTAATGTGAGATTGTTTTTCTCAAAGTACTGTTTAAACATACAATATCACCTCAGACTGTGTAAAATCTGCATGTATATTAATGAAACTTTACGTTACTATTTATGTATTGTAAGTGTTTTAAACTTCTTCCAAGAAGCTAAAACATCAACCAGAACTTTTAAAACTGTTTTAGAAATAATGCAAATGAATCTTTTGCAACCACATCCCATCAGCCATTTAATCAAGTTTACACTGATGTTTTAATAAATCACAATTTACAAACAAAATCGCCAGGGAAGCTCCCCAGCTTCACCAGGGTGCACAACAATTCCATTCCAGACTAAGTCAGCAACAGCAGAGTTTACCATCATTGATATTCATTACTGACATTTTTCATCAACACAGCTTAATTGTCCATGCTGGATCAGTTAAAACAATCGATATAAACAAGCCTTGCATTAATTAATAGGAATATCAATGTGTCAGCATGGGGGTACAAGTTTTCAAATTAATTAACGTCCGCGTGAGAGCAGACAACCAGCTGGACGTGAGACGTACTCTTTTCTGTAGGCTCCCGATCTGTTTCCTGGTTTCCACGTCTTTGCCTCCAGACTCCAGAAACTTCTTGTAGGCCAAGTCGAAGGCCTGACCAATAGTTAGAGTTATCTCCTCAGCCTGCAGCAAGGGAGCAATGACTCGATCATGATATTCACCCGAAACGCCACTACAGCTTATTTTCAGCTGAAATGCACAGCATCAAAATATAAAACATCTGCAGAGATTCCAAATTCTGCTAAACGTGTTATACATTTGTTCCAGTGAAGAGAAAAGGAAGCAGGAGACACTTACACACTTTTCACTGTCAAACACGTAGCAGAGGTGTTTGTTTGATTCGGAGTCTTTGCAGATAAAAGTGAATATCCTTTTATCTGTTTTGTCATCCGCACAAAAGGATATCCGGTGCAACTGACAGTTATGCTGCACTTCCTGGAAAACAAACACCATGCCTTCATTATTTACTGACAAAAATTCCCTCTTTCACCGACTCTCTTGTCATTATAAGTATATGTTGTCACTTGTCAGCTTCAGGTGTCAGGTACAGTGTCAACATACCTGGAAAACAAGACAATAAATATAGAGTTACTATATAAACAAATATTTGGACTTACTTTAGTCTTGGGATCCAATATCTTCACGCCATAAATGGAGATCTGCAATTCCACTTTGGGGATCTTTTGTCCCTCTGACTTCTTGATGTGTCTCTGAAACTGTGAATGAGGGGAAAAATCACAAATAGAAAAATCTGAGTCGCAAATATTTTTAGGAAAAACAGCACATGCTAATGACATATAGCAGCACAAATCTAGTCAAAGTCCATAAGCAATGGAAATGCTTTTAACATTACTGATTTCTTTGGACACTGGAGGCAAGCAGAAAAACCTGAAGGAAGAATTGCCTGTTTGCACGTTTGGCAGACACGGGAATGCGTCACTTGAAGTCATTTTTCTGGCCATCTGACACCTAAGTCCAATATCCTCTCTCCATGTGGCCCTGCTTTGGTCCTCACCATCTCCTGAGAAAAAATATCTGGCTCTTTAGGTGCTAAATGAGCCACTATGTTCACCAGCTAGCTGCTACATTAGTCTGTCCACGTTTGCTGGCTGGTAGTGTACAATGGGGTTTATCCAGACATTTTTTCATAGCAAACTGCTACCTGCTCATATATGTCATGGGTCTATACAAGAAGTTCCTTGAAGGTTCAGTGTTTTACAGAAGATTAACAAGGAAATTAAACAAAGCTGTAACTGGTCGAACGCATCGCTCTTTTAAGGACAGCCAAAAAACATGCAGTTTTTCACAGTACTTGACAGTGATTTTGCCAGCTGACATGAATAGGAACAGAGCTGGGCAGTCTTTTGCAGGTCTGTTAAAAGGCGAGTCGACACTGTCAGCTGAGGAGACACTACCATTACAGGAAAGGACACTAGAAGGAAGTTGATAATACCCTACAATTACCCCACAGTTTCAATATCTGTAGACAAAGTATAGACTACAGCCATAGGAATGAGAGAAGACCCAATGTGCAGCTCTGACATTTGCCTGATTTCACTTTCGAACATCAAACCTCTTGATGATAGAGTGTGTGTTTGTGTAGGTCAATGAGATACTGCCATATATTTACAGCCCCTAAAACTGCAGCATTTCAAGGCTTAAAATAAAATGACGAATTCAGCTGTAATCGAGCCGTTGTATGACCTTCAGTTTAGCTGCTGTGATTTAAGATGTCGACTCCTCAGACACAAACATGAACAGCAGAGACAAGCTACAGGGAGATTCATCTTGCTTGAGCAAATACACACACTCGCATAAAACTACAGCTTTTGACCTGGATCTCAATTCTCATTGTTACACCACCAACAATTTCTTTCCTTCACATGACCTTTGGAAGGATAAGTCTGTTAACAACTGCCAGTGTCTCTGAGAGAGTAACCATGGAGCCTTTGGTCTCCAGACAGGCTTTCAAAGATCAAATGTAATGTAACAATAGAGGTATGGGTTTGGGAAAGCAGTCCTCCCCCTACAAGTGGCCTCACAGATTCAACTCTTGGCAGGAGAAGACACAGGAGAGGCCAGCAGGCAGCGAGCACAGCCACATTACCAAGGCGCTGGGAGAAAGGAGACGTTCTCTGGGTTGTGTTCCCATGCATAAAGGCTAGCACTGCTAGTTTAGTTAACCCTGATGAATGTTCAGGTGTTTGAAAGGAACTCGGGTTAAGCGTCATTCACACGGCAATTTCTAATTAAACTGTGCCTGATTACATCAGAAAAGCAAAACCCTTAAGTATGGCTGCAGCACAGCAGTGAGTCGGAACCAGGCATTTAGAGGGAGAAGGAGGAGGAAGACAAATGAAAAATACAGGAGGGCATTGTGCTGCATGAATACAGATATAAGGTGACCACTCTGCAGAGTCTTGAACTCACCCCCTTCACCACCAAAGCCACACTGAGCTGCCCAAGTGCTGAGCGTGGCAGGGATTATGAGGTGGCTTCACACATAGTTATGACAGTCACATAAGAGTCCATCAGCAGAACAGCATGGACCATAATTATTTCAAAGTTATTTATGTAATAATATTATTGAAAATATTAGACCATACTCCTCACGGGGGAGCCAGTGGTGGAGAACATTAATTGCCAAGGGGTTTTGTGTCGCTAAGTTCTGCTCTGATGTACTAAAGCACTTGTATTTAAATAAAGTGACTTATTGAGCAAAGATGACAGGTTGTTAAGGTTGGAGGATTCAAGCACGGGGTAAGAAAACAACAGGTTTCATTTTATTGAGTTCTACATCTGCCCGGGGAAGGTTGACGGGGCAAACGGCTGTGCTTATCCAGCACTTACAGGCATCCACACTCAGGAGCTAAAAAACTCCAAGGGCACCTTGCTGCTAACTGATGAGGGAGGGAAGCATTTGTCACTCAGCTTCCCCCTCCCCTTCCTCTCCTGCTCTGAGTCTCCAATGTGGTCACTCAAAAACACTCATCTATCCTTTAGGCTACAGCTCTCTCCGAGGACTGGCTTTACCTTTAGCTTCCTGACTGCATCCTTTACAACTTCTGTGCCTTTGGGGGCTTCAACCTCCGTGTTTCCAAGGAACTGGAGAGAGAAAACATAAAAGTTCAAATTAATGTAGATGACATTTGGACCAAATTATTCACACTCACTCAAAATGAGGACCGCATGGATCAAACATGTACGCCTAACCACGCAGTCGGACATGCGCAGCACTTCTGCTGATCTCCAACAGATGGAGCCATTAACCTTTGAGCGTGAACGTCACGTTTTCCACCTGGCAGCAGCAGCAGTGATTGTTCCAGTCACATTCACTGCTTCAGTGCCTTCTGAGCTTAATGTGTGTAACCTGCTCCAGTATCAGACCTCATAAAAACGGGTGTCAGCTCCTTAAAGGTTGGGAAAACAAAATAACAACATCTCCCACTGGAACACAGCACACAGCTCAGAAAGACAAGGACTGTGTGAAATCTGTGCAAAGCTTTCCATGACTTTTGCTCATGTCCACTCTTGTCCTTGCATATGCTTTATATGGACTGACGCTTTACTCCACAAGTGATTGTCTTGCTTCTTCACTTGTTTTGTTTAGGATATTTCATGAGCTTGGTAATTGGTACGATTATTCTGACTGCAGCGTTTTCATGCTGATATTCAAAAAAAAAAAAAATCACTTTAATTACGTTTAACAGAAATATAAAACAAAACGCTAAAGAATAGAATAATTTTAAATAACGTAATTACATAAACAGTCTTTTCTAAATTATTTTTAGAAACAACAGTCAGTTGTGGAAATACCAAAATGGCGCTTCTCAATAGAGCCAGAAAACAGATTGAGGCTTCATGAGAAATTGTCAGCAGTCTGCGCCGGTGTGACAAATGTACTCCACACACTTAAGGGCATGTCCAAGAGCGTCGCTGACAGGTGCCCAGAATAGAATGGAGAAGCTCTCGTTCCTGACCGGTGCATTCTGGGCTACGACTGGGGAGGTTTCACAAGGCAGACCAAGCCTGGAGGCTCATCCATCAACTGGTGCATGCAGCTGAAAAAAAAACAAAAAAGAAAACAAAAAACGGACCACGCCTGCCCCTCAGGATTCACACACGAGCTTAAAGGGACTGTGCACCCTCAAATGCAAAAATCGAACAGAATATGCACAGAGAGAGCACACATATATTTCAACCTCCTCACAGCTCTGCATAGTTCACGGAGATGACCAGTGAAAGCCTCACACACGAGCTCCACCTCATCCTCTATGCACTCCTGACTGAAAGGTTCGCACACATCCAGAAAGGGCACGATCTGTGTCATGTGCAATTTAAGTTACTTCTGAATACGATGTGATTGCTGATGATCACAGACGCTGCTCCCATTCATCTCTCGTGTAATTTCCTCCTGAGGTCAACGACTACTGTTGATTACAAAGGTCAGAAGAGACAAAAGCCAAGTGCATGTTGACATCTTAGAGCAAAGAAGCGGCTGCGCTGTGGAATGAATGGGCGACCAAAGTAGGCGACTGTCTCAATCGTCAGGTAACAAGGACATGACGCAACCTGAGTATAAGGCTGTGTGGTCAATTTATTACAGGGGTCAGTCTATAATGTGAAATCCAGGATATTAAAGTGTTCATGTGTGCTGAAGTAGCAGATCACATGTCATGCTTCCTTCACAATACTTCATCTTAGGTTTAGTTCCAGAAAGCCTTGAGGAAAACATTTGGGGTCAAGAGCAGAGGAGAATATTGTTTAGTCCTGCCACCAAATCAATTCACTCCAGACATGAACGATTTTTATGATCTCAATGAATCGATGGATCAGAAAACCCCAAAAATCCTTGTTGTTCTTGAGAAAAATGGTAGATCTTTCTCTAATCTAACTGCAAAATTGTAAACTGAGCTTATGTTCAACAATTCATAGTGCTTTAAACTGGAGAGAATAAGCCAAGAACAGTCTCAGCACTTAGGCTGTCTCATTCCCTCCAATTCCTTCAGTGATGAGTGGTGTACTCAGATCTCAGCAAACTCAGCCAGACAGGCAACTCATCAGTTAAAGCAGACATTACACTTTGATTTCAGAGATGGGGCGCTTCAGCAGTGTGGGGGATGTGCGGGGTGCAGTTTTTGGAGATGCACCTCAGTTGCATCATAACGTTTCAACACGATGTGGGCTGACAGATTCAGCGCCTTGTAGGGGAGAAACTCTTTGTCCAAATGAAGCAGAAAACCGGCGTGACAGGGAGGTGCTCGCCGAGTGAGGCGGTCCTCCTGAAAGATGTGTGTGTTGGACCTCGTTTCCAGCTAAGACTGAGAATGTCATCTCATTTCAAGATAATCTCACGTCAGGAACAAACAAACAAACAAATCAGGCAGGCTGAAACACATTGAAACGTTCAAATTAAAGTTTGACTGTGATAATTTTCCCAGCATCCCAACACACCATCTACACTGTAGCATCCTGTAATATACACAGTTTAGACAGACGGTTTATACTAAAACTGTGGTGGCATCCGAGTAAATCATACACCATTAAACATCCAGATTACAACACTTAGGTGTTGGGCAATACAGGGGGTTCCTTCAGGTGCAAATGGGAAAAACACAATGCAACAGTCTGACGGTGAAACATACCTTGGCGTTGTAGGGTATGTAATGCTTGGCCAGTGCGTCCGGGGTGTGCATCCATGTTTTATCTGAAATGATACAAACCACTCACTCAGTAAAGGGGTCAACGTTCTCTTCAATATGGTATGGCACAAACCTCAACACACAACAAAGCACAAAACGTAAAAACATTACATAACTGCATCATTCTGTGATACTTGAGTGAGCAGGTACAATCTCAAGAGAGACAGAAGGTTTTACAGCATCAAATCACACACCACCAGCTATGTTGGTGAAACTGAATCATATTTTATGGAGCCTTGTTTTCCCTCTCACGTCCTCCATCTGCTCTGCCTCAACTCTCAGTGATTTAGCTTCCTGACTGGCGGACAGATTTACTTATCACTGGTGCTGATAAGCTGCCGTTACCTAGTTCAGTTAGCAGTTAGTCCTAACACAAAACTTTAGGAGGAGGGAGTTTTCAGCCCTGGAGCAGGGAATAGTAAGGGGACTGAATCCAGAATGAACACCAGATCCAGAATCAGGCGAGTGGGCAACAGAAAAAGGCTCAGCAGCCTCCAATCATGACAGAAGTGAAGACACTGAAGAGGAAATGCCTTTTGATTTCCAACAATTCTGCAATATTAAAGGCTGCAAGACAGAGATGCTGATTTGGAATTCATTCCATTGGACTTTTTGGGATCATTAGCCGCTTTGCTTTGTCTTTTTGTTGCACTGTTTGCAGAGAGAAACCTGAAACCGTGGGGGCGGCCCCGCCCACTAAAAACAGACCAGAAATATGTGTTCGAAAAAGTAAAAGATCACAGTTGGGTTTCATGTACTTTATTTTTTCAATCTTTATTTTAACAGGCGAGTTTCACTGAGAGAAAATCTTTCATCACTCACACATTCACACCAGGAAGTTGCTCAGTACACGCACGGTCTGATTTGTTACGGGTTCACACTTGCTGGCACAAAAAAGTGGCCATTAGCCAAGAGTAAAATGATGCTTTTCACTTTCCCACCTTATTTGTCCTGAAGCTCCCATAACTGAACGTGTGACCTTGTGGACATCAGGACAAATCTCTGAAAGTGTTTTCAGAGTGAGTGCAGGACACATTTTAGAAGGGGATGGATTGAACACGCACAATCACACAGGTAACACAATACACCTGCTGATTCCATGCTGTTCCACTGACTGACTGAGTGGCAGTTACATGCAAAGGAGAATAACAACGACCCACCGACGGCGATGAAAGAGAAGACTGCGACAGACTGAAATAGGCTCAACGTGTATTTTTTGGGTGAGAAACACTGAATGTAAAACACAAAGTTTGTTTGTTTACAAGAAAAAACTTCAGAGAGAAACTTTAAGGTGAAGATTCCTCAAAATGTCTTAAATTTGTGCTTGTAACTAAGGCTGACAAAGTAAAAAGAATAGACACTGGGACGAAGAAAGGCTGCACTGGGGTTTCTAGAAAGCTTCGAGATAAGTGAGAGTCTTGAGATACAAACATCCAGAGAGGCGGCCGCGTGCTCATCTTCTGCTCTGTGAGGGTCGAATAAAACTTTTTGGGAGCTACAATCCAGGAGATACTTTTCCTTGTCACAAAAACATACAGAAACACTCCACACACACCTGCTCAGAGCGTGTGCTGCGAGCTGATTACTGCACTTTTATTTGAGTCCACTAACTCTGTGTGAAACTGGCTTGTCGATCTTGATGGGAGACCTGAGAAGTTATGTCCCTCAGTATGGACAGATCCAACAGCCCACACAGCAGAAATAAACACGTCAGCAGCCAGTCAGTCTGCTGCTTCCTGTACTGTACTCTTCAAACTGACAAATTATTATATATTGTGATGAAAATCAATATTGATCAATAAGGAAAATACCTGTCAAAGATGTAATTTATTGAACTGGCTCATCTAGGCCTATCAGATTGAGAGTTAAAAGACCAGCCGATGGTCTTATAGCTGACTCGCATTAGTTTTACTTGGATTGGACTCCTAAAACTGATAGAATAACTAAGTCAATGAACAAAGTTGTGTCTTCAAGATAAACATCACTTGTATTTTGAGTATAATGTTTGACACAATGTCACACATCACGATATGAGCATTTAATAGCTTACTTAAAAAATAACAGACACTCTTTGAAGAGACGAGGACAAAACGAGCAGCAGACCAGAGATCATAACGTCGTCGCTGATGGCTTTCAGTATTTTCTTAATCACCCATTGATTAAGGATCCTTTTCTTCCTCCGTTTCGCATTCATAAACAGCTTATCGCTCTGTTAATGAATCTTGCGACAAAGACGCATGACTGTGACCTGGGGAGCCACTCAACTTCTGAGGGCTGATTGTGTTAATCAGGATTTGCAAGGTGCAAATGATGTGAATCACCTTTGCCATGTCCTCTGCACAAGTATGCTAATGACTTTGTTTACATTGATGTTGTTGGCTAAGTGGCTTGATGAATTCAAAGTCCGTTTTAATTAGTGTTAATGTGTTGCTCCACATTTGCTTAATTGTGACTGCTTATGTTTGCTAATCTGCCGTGTTACTTACAAGCAAACCAATTGACAAATTCTCGACATGCAAAGGAAGTCATGTTTTATTCTTGTGGAAATTAGGCTGATGGCAGCAAATAAATGATGCAGGGAGACAACTGTAGACACGCAGAGATGCTAACTTTGTTTCACTTTTCAGACACTTCATGGTAAATGGGGAGACTTTTTCTCAACTTAAACTGTCCTGCTTTTAAGTATACCTAACAGTTGTACAATGTGATTATCCCCTGCCTGCACCTGGCGACACTCTCCTCCAAGGTGCAATCAATTTCCTAGTGGGACTCTTGAATGAAAGCTGACAGAAGGACACAGCATCTCCTCCTTTCTTGTACAGCTAAGGAGGCTAGGAAACTGTAAATTAGAAGGAAAAAGGAAAGTGGATAGTAGGAGGAGAATGCTGAGGGCTGACACAGCGACAGGGTGGGTAGCTGACACCTTTTTCAAGGCATCAGTACACACTGTTCTGATTAAAAGGGGAAACGGGGGAGGGGGTACATGTCTTTCTCTGCGCTGCATAACATAGAAACTATGTGAGCTCACCAAAAGTGGCAAAAGTTACAAGTGCTCTCCGGGTCACCAAAAGTGAGGATTAACTGCTGGGGCGTAAGGATGAGTCGTGTCATCTGAAGGTCTCTCTGTGGGGTCTGGTTGTCAGGTGTTGGATGAAGATTTGAGGCGATGGCAGCTTGGGAAGTGGCAATGGATCTCACACACTGTCACACTACAGGGTGCTGAGTACACGTCTCTGGAGACTGGGACTGCATTGCCTCTGAGTGGTTCTCAGCAGAACCAGTTAGCACATGTGAAAGCAGAAAGGTCACGAGTCCTTCATGCATGTCTCACTCCGGCAACTACTGTCACCAGCAATAACTGCCTCGTGTTTCCCCTGTCACATCACGGGGCTGGATCTTTCTGAAAACTGGTACTTTATCGTTTTCCAGCTCCTGCCAATTAGAAAGCAGTGAGGTTATGACTGTAAGAGGAATACACGATGGAAAAAATGGTTTACAAAAGTACAAAGAAATAAGTAATAAATAATAGTTTTAATAATAAATGTACTTTTTTTTTTGGATCACCTTGACCCAGAAGGCGTTACACATCACCCTGATGTGGTGTGACAGATATAAATGGTTAATCAGTGCATGGGACAAAACCAAAAAGTGTGTACCTTTAGTTAACAATAAAGACTAATTCCTTAGCATCATGAACAAATAAAGTCTCTGGTGTAGTGATGGCTCTTATCTGCCTCAGCTGTGGGTTACAGAAGTGCTGTTACATGTTACTGTGTGCACGTCATGAGGCGAGCAGTTCACATTAGCAGACCAATATAAAACTAAGTGTATCTGCATTAAAACTCAGATTACACTGGCCATGCCGCCTTCAATACTAATCATTTTACATTAACAATAAATCTTATTGTGCAGAAAAACTTCAGGCTTAAGCAAACATTTGTATTGCACAGGAAAGCCCAGCACACTGTGGTAATTTGTGGATTTATTGAGCGTTTGATCTACTAGACTGTTCTCAGGTATATCTCCTTATCTACAAGCTAACAGCTGTATTTCATTTACCACACTCTTCTTTATCTCATTTACGCCTGTGAATCCAGGCAATCAGGTGATAAAGGGTCCTCACAGTCCCTGATGTCAATGAAATGTGCATCCAAACAACCAAGTACTTGGTTCTTCTGAAGGTTCTCGGTTCTTCTACATATCCTTCTTCAACTTTGGAAATACAGTAAATACAATCGAGTAGAATATTTCACAGAAAAAAGAAAAAATGACAAAATATGCAAGCTGTGCCAAATCGACCTTAAATTGAAGAAGCTTTCAAAGACTCTCGGAGCAGCCGCATTTTGTAACTATTTTCCTAAAGAAATATGTTTGTCCTCCTCCAAATTAACCATCAAATTAACCAAACAAAATGGCACTTTTTGTCTACTGGCTTCTGTTGCTCATTTATGTGGTTGATTTCTTTGCAGAATTTGCAATTTTTCACCTCACCATGTACAGCACTTGTAAAAAACAGGTAGAATACAAATGATGTTATTATTATTCATAGTGACATTGAATCATTTCATTAACAGCCATATGTAAAACACTGTTTTCTCACTAGTGTTGTGGTCATCCCTCCTTAATATTCTCCAAGCTTTGCTCTTACACTGAGAGCTTGAGTGCTGCGCTGTGAGTGCACAATTTTTCTATAGGGCCACGAGCAGCAGGCAGGCAATAGCCTAATTCACTGCAGTGCTCAATCAATGACACACAATGAATTTGCTGGGTATGCACAGTTTTCCATCGTGCAAAAGACATCTTCAAATGGACTCTAAGCAGGACCTAAACCACACTTCCACTGAGGCCCAGTGGAACAGAGCTCCTTTGAGATAAAGCATTTTAAACGGAGCGACTGTCTGGGCACAAAAATCCATCTGGTCCATATGTCAACTGCTGTGTGACGGCAGCGTGAAAGGCAGAAAAGGCTGTGCAAAGTGTTGCAGTGACAGAGAAAGAGTGACAGTGTGTCCTGAGAGAGAGTCTCACTTGAGGTTTTGTCTCCACCACATGCATACTGAGGATACGGACAAAAAACATCACAATCTCCCTTCACAATACACACATACAGCCTGACAAACTGAACCACTCTGAGAGCAAAAACTTTACATTATCGCCAGGTTCCCGTATTGGATTAAATTTTATTGTGCAAGTCTTCATGCTTTTGAATGAAGGCCCTGTAACTTTACTTAAAGTCATTCCTCACTAAAAAAGCTCTTGAAATTGTTTGCTCAAGTGAAGATCAAATTCAGAAAGTATTGCTAGCAGGAAGAAATTCAGGGTCCTTTCAGGACTGATACGGATTACACTGAGCCAGGATCACAGACATGGACGCATGCAAACCATCACGGTCACAGCAGACATTCAGGCAGTCACACATACTGTAAAGCTCTGGAATCTCCTTATACATCACAGTCCTTCTGGCACAAGAGATCACAAATGCACCAATCACATTTATTTGTTTTCTGATCATAGTAACAACGAAGGCTCGAGTAATTGTTCCACCACTTAGGCTGGTATTTATATTGATCGGCAAATTCAGCTAACGTGGCCATGAGGAAGTTAAAAAAGCTTGTGTATCCTCAGCATATAATTTTCTGTGTGAGTGCTTTATGCTGGTTTGATCATAATGATGGATCGAGGACATCTGACCTTAATTATAATAATTTTAAAAACAGTTTAAAAACAGCTCTGAATCCCACTGCTGTAAGTAAATCTAGGACATACGTTACACTGACAGTCCACTGGACCTTTATATTTAAGCTGCTCTTCTACATTAACTTGACTAATCTTCAGCCACCATCTGTTGGTACGGCAGAATTGCAATTTATTTATTACTGCAGTCACTGAGCTCTGATATGATGCAGAACATTAGACTGACCTGCCATGAAATTAACCCAGATTCCTGCAGTTAGATACCAAATTCACACTGTGGAGTCAGCGTGTCTTTCCAATAACCAACAGAATTAAGTTAATTAAGTCTGTGAGTTTGTTAACACCAGGACATTGTGACATTGCATCTGGACTGTATGAGTCTACAGCTACTTTGTAACCCTATTATGTTGGGGCAGGCACAGCCTCCATGTCACAGTACTGCAAAAAATGACAATATCCCATATTGGATTATTGATATCATTAACCTTCACACACTTTGCATCCTGTGTCCACCCTCGAATGTTTGGCCTTCACCGTGCTGAGAGACGCATGTGCAGACACTATAGGGCCATTCGTCTACAGTGTCCCCATTTGCATCATTAAGTTGAAATAAAAATTTCTTATTGTCATTTCATATAATTCAACAGCACCACAAAGTACATTAAGCTGAATCAACATATTTCTGGAACAATTTCAACAAAATGTGAACATTATAACCTTCATGAAGGATGTTTTATTCCATGAGTGTTGTACTAGATTGCCTTTGTTTTAGCTTGGTGTACCTAATAAACTGGCAAATGAGTATAAATACTGTAAAGTACTCACAAGGCCACGGACTGCAAGTCAAGACATGGCTTTATGAAGACTGAGCAGGTTCCATTACTGGTACACAGCATGTTACATGAATTATGTTTTCCAACCTGCTGCTCTGTGGCTCACCAAAAAGGTGCACATGAATCCTGCACAGTCCAACTATTCAGTGCTGGTCACGTCCAAGAGCATGGGGCAATAAACAGAGGAGATAAAAATGATCAAGATCCCCGCTGGCATTAGCTGCTAGAAGTGATCGAGTCCAGAAAACACAGCCAGCCCCAGAGATAAAGGGGGAGGTAAATCAGCGGAGTGGGCTGGTTCCAGTCTGCACTCTGACAGCCAAAGGAAGCAGAGGCAGTCATTACAGGTTCAAAACACAAAAACAAAAAAGAAGTTCAGCTTTCACAAATGTTGGACTTAATGTGTTCTTTATGGATGTTTTTTTTAACTATCACTAATTAAGAAGTGAAAGAAAACCAAGCGAGACGAGCTGCAGCCCTCGTCCTGTAGCCCTCGTGCAGACCACCCTCGTGTGTGAATAAATAAAAAGTTTGAAAAAGATAATGAAACAGAGCGGTGTTAACGGCATCAACAACACCAGCTAATCATCTTCTTTTAGACGCATTACGAGTCCAGCAGAGACTGAGTAATTTACTCTGATGTGAAATCAGTGGCAAGTAAACCTTTATTGAACCCATGTGGGAGGCTGTCAGCTGCATATTGGATTATATTTCCAACTGATGGGAACTTCATCCACAGCTGAAAGAAACTGAAAAAGTCTTGCTTTCAAAAGGAATCAAATTATCTCATTATGGAACAACAAAGAATGCACCAGGTAGGTCTAAGACTGTTGCAACACGGTTCAAAGTCTTACCCAGAGGAGCAATTACACTCATCATAGCATTTTCATTGACTGATCAATATCCGATTAATTCAAAACTCATATAAAGGCTAAAGGCCTTTATTCAGCTATTTGTATTAAAACCTCTGGGGGGTAAACACAGTAAGGGACATTTAATCTGATTATCAACATTTGCTTTGTTTTGCGTCAGGAAACGTGGTATATTAAGGTCTGTTGATATTTTTCTATATTATGGTTCATGCTCTCAAATAAAAGAGTTCTATCTTTTTGGCAGGGAAAAGCTTTAATTATGCTCTCTGATGTGGACCTTCTGGCAGCATTTGTCATAGTCCGACTGTAACAAGTGTTGCAGAAATTAAATTTAGATAGAAGCCTAAGGGTCAGCCATCTGTTGGTGTTTAGATGTATCCGTGACTGGTGGATTTCAGGAAAGTGTTGTCCTTCCCTTAGTGAAAAGGCTCTAACGCTGTCTTATGGATGAACCCGTCACCTATCTGCCTGGCACCATGTGTGCTCGCCTGCCTGGGATCTTTGCTTATTGTATGCTTAACTGTCCTTTTAGCAGGGGACCTCATTATGTGTCTGCTGCCAAAGCCAGCTTTGAGAAGGTGCCTTGTTTCAGCTATAATTTGCTTTTTCCAACATAGCCCCCACAGTTTAGACACAAGCATGTTCAAATGTACAGCTGGAATTCACAGAAATGAAAGGGACGGAGCTGCATTTCCATTACGTGCATTCAAAGGCAAATTGAATGTGAGGTGCTGCCCTCTGTGATTACCATCTTTTGATCCTAAAACAGAGGACCTAATGGGAAAAAGTGAATTATAACACCAAAATATCATTAAAGCCTGATGCACCACCTGGGCTGCAGACCCCTCCCCACCCCCCAACCCTGTCCAAGGCTTCTCCAGGTCTGCTGATTCAAACCAGAGGGAGTGGGACAGATGGTGCTAAACACATCAAGCTGTTTTGCAAACTGCAGTTCCAAATATCCCTTCCTCTGCATTGGAGCAGGGTCACCTCGACACTCTGTCTGCACAACCACAGTAACTGTCTAACACTTACTCAAATGCATGTCAGTATGTATATATTGTTAGTGCTGTTGTCCATTAAATGGTAATGCCTGTTTTGTATTCTGCTTGTATTTTCGTTGCACTTCACAGCTTTATGGAAATTTCATATTTGAGTTTTTTAATTGCAACAAGCGTCAGTCAAACAGCCTTTGAAGGTGCACCAGTAGAGGATTTTTATCTCAAAATAAATAATTTCATCAGCCAAAATAATAAACATAAACATCACACAGTTTTTTGTAGCTTTCAAGTGTTTAGACTGTATAGTCCTGCCAAATGAGTGATTTATATGGAGCTAAAGCCAGTCCAATCCTCCTGGCCAGTGTTTGTCAAAGGACAAAGGAGACAAGGACCTGCAAATTTGTCCAGGAAAGTTTTTGTCCCAGGGTCCACAATCTTCTAAGAATTTCGCTGTTTATGAGTGTATGAAACTTGCAACCAAAACAGTCACACTGTGGATGTATTTCTAGTGAAAATAAATAATCCCCTTTCTTCTGGGGCCCCTTTGGAAGCCATAGATTTATATAAAAATTCACAGAATTGTTGTCATAATCAGGGACCAAAACAGCTTTTGTACCGGGCTGTAAATGCGTTTATTTATGCTGTGAAGTTGGGCATTTTAATATGTGGCTCTATGAGGATTGACTCACTTTTGAAGCCAGCCTCAAGTGGCCATTCAAGGAACTGCAGTTTTTGGCTTTTGATCCTACATTTCTCACAAGGCGACTGGACAACGTCTTTCATTAGACACCACTGCCACTAAGTTCCCATTTCTTTTCAACAGCTTGTAAGACAAAAATTGTCTTCAAAATTTTAAGGGACAAGAAAATAAACCTGAACATGTTAAATTAGTAGAATGCCCCCTTATATTGTACAATGTCCAGTAACACCAAACTACAGCAGTGTTCAGTGAGTGTTCAGTGTTCTCCAGGCCCAGCAAAGAGCAGCCTCAGTGAGAAAATAACTTCATATCATTGTTGTGTTGGAACTTAGAAAAATGTCCCATGACACAGAGATATCTGAGTTTTTCCAGCACAACAGTGTTCCTGTCTCGCGCCCAAGCGAGGCCTGTGGCACTGTTGTACCTAAATCAGGCTTTGCTCAAGTCCATAAGCTAAATGAGGATGAGCTATTTCTGCTCACCTTTTTTCCTGTTGAAGGCGCGGTTCATAGTGGAAAATGTGCGTCTCCGAGGTCCCTCCTGAGCTTCTGACAATATTCCACCTGGAAAAGCAGCAGGGAGAAGCGAGTTAAAAACAGCTTTGACCTCAAGCCTCCACTACAAGGCAGAAAGGCTAAAAACAAACAGTCTGAAGTTTTTGGGGTTTTTTTCTGCAAAATACCCCCACCCACGGCGATGTTTAACTGTCAGAATGTGCTCAAATTAGAGTCCCAGTCCAACTGCATTACGTTCGTTTACCACCGCACCACATCATACTCATCACATGTGGTGGCTGTAATTCTAATGTTGTGGTGTTGATAATAGCATACCGACTGTCCTTACTGTTGTACAGCACCAAACGTGTCTAAGAACTGTGATTTGTACCAAGGCTAAGTAACAGTGCTGCACAGTGAAATGTAGCTTTGTTTACTATGATCCCCTGCTGCAGTCGGAGGCATTATTTCCCAATCTTTCCAACAGAACTAGGGCAGTTTTTTCTGTCTGCATGCTATGTGTTCCAGTGTATCACCAATACACATTCAGCTACACACACCTCAAACTAAATCCATCACAAGAAATGCCAGCGTTTTTGTCGACGAGTCATTGTCACCTTTATCAGCTGGCACCAGAAATGCTAGGATAGTGTTTGATTAATGTTAATGTAGGAGCCATTTCAAGCGAACACGTCAGTTAGCCCGTCTGTGCAGCCCTCAGCCCTGCCCTGCCTTTAGGTTTAGGCTTAGCTGCTACAGATTAAATGCTCACTTTTGACTCAAGTTTTCTCAGAGTTTTCTGACTTTTAGAGTAGTCGTAGTATAAGTTTAAACTTTTTGATTAAACGTAAAGGAAGATTAGTCGCCAGGGATGTCCCTAGTCACAGCAGTCCAGCTTGGTTGTGCCCTAACCCACCAACTGGTACAGTACTTTGACACTGTGCTACATTACAGAAAAAGAAGTCATTTGTTTTACAAATGCCAAACATCCAGCGTGTCTAAAGTCTGACACTTTCCCTTGACGGCTTTCAGACCTTTGCATCAATTTACCACAAGCGCTCAGCAATCTGCAGGACTGCAAGGACAAGCTGTCCAGGAATAGGTAGCTGTCAGCCTGCTCCACAATCAATAGTCTACTCTTTTACTGTGGGAAAATATGCAAGGCCTGCCCCATAACAGCTATTTCATTCTTGCCTTTGCAAACAAATTAACTTGTGCTCAAGCGATTCAGAAAATGAAATGAATTTTTCCATTTCTGGCATTTTCCATTTATGAAGGGAAACCTGAGCTATTGTAAGGTTTTAGTGGATGGAAAAAATAAAACCTGCTCTTGCCTTGGAACTTCCACCGTACTGTGTACTACGACAAATTGCTACCATTTTAGAATCAAGTTCTGATGTATGAAAACAACATGCAAATTATCAGCCAGGTTTAAACTCTAAAGTTTCAGAGAGACAACTCATGCATTTGATATTTATCGAAATAATTACAGCATTAAAGTAATACATGGATTACAAGTCTTCACTGGTCCAAAGCTTGGGACCTGATCTCAAACACAGAAAACCTACCCAAACTTTACGTGCATGAATTCATTTTCAAAAACAGTGAGCCCAGTCCGATCTAATGCAAACAAACCATACAGGATCAGACAGAGAGCACCAGCACTTACAGCATCTTAATGTGACACAAGTTAACACGCAGCCAGAGCTACCTGATCAGATTTAACCCAGTATAATCTGGACCCAGTCCAACTCGAGCACCGGGTCAGGTCTCACTCACTAGGAAGACCTGTGGCACGGATTACCTTTGTGCTCCAATGTGTACTGTACATATTACCTCATATAAACACTTCAAAGTAAAATGATTTAAAATATAAGGTCATATTTCAGATGTTTCGCACTGTTGCCTTCCTCTCCTCACACTAAATTCTAGCTTGTCTGCTGTTTATTATTTTGTATGATGCACAAACACATTATCAGCGTGACAAAAGCAATGCCATTCGGAAAATGAGCTTTTATGCAAAATGCACCATCAACCAATAGTCTTCAGGGGTGAAAACTAAGATAAAAATTGAATTATGCGAATACAAATTGATAACTGTAACAGTTGAGGTTAATGGCTCATTATCTTTGACTGAATAGCGGTGCCACTGCAAAGTGATGGCGTTAGGTGAGACAGATATCTTTATTGCTGTTGGAGGAGCTGTTAACAAACAAACAAACAAACACACCATCCTTAAAAAACACAAATCTATGACAGAGCTCCAGTTATTACTGAATTTTGCTCTACAGTGATCAGCAACTGTCCACTGAATTAATTGAAGGAAATGTAGCTTGCGGAGACAAACACAAAGTATATGGGTTCTCACAGTAAGGGGATATTTTACTGCAACAGAGAGGGAAAGGGCTGGAGAAATTTTAAATGGAACAAGCTTCAGGGTGGGGACTGGGACATTCCTCAGTCTGCCAAAACAGAATATCTCCGCGGCTGAAAAAGACAACTTGTGTTCCTTATTTACAGGTCCAGATGTTGAAAACATCACATGGGCAGATGACCGAGGACACGACTATTGTTTACATTTCACCAAAGATGAGCAGAGTGGATTCTGCAGATCTCAGCACCAAACTGCTCTGCAGTATCTGCACTGATGAATCAGGACCTTGGCAGCGGTGGCCTTGGTACTTCACCATAGAATTTCAGAGAACCAGCGTTTTGGATTAAAGTGCGCTGATGCTGTCCTCCTCAAAGCAACTTAGGTATGTTTTGGTATGAAAAGAGACTCCATTAAGAAAAAAGTTTCCACTGGTGGTTCTGTTGTCTAATTATTTTTTTCTTAAATAAAATCAGGGAAGAAAGAAGTGTCATTTCAGAGTGTAGAGGGGATCTGAAAAGCCTTCATCACAAATTTCATCATATACATACTTTTAACTAAAATCAGAAGGTTTAGTGGTACACCTGAGAAATAAAACCAGACCTAGTTTCAAAAAACTAAATGGAGCTAAATTCATAAATGCTGTTGTGAGGAAAAGGTCTGGCAGCGGACAAGGCCTGGCTACCTCTTTGTTTGTTTGTGTCAAGCCAAGGTGTAACATGGCACCTCGCCTGACACCTGACTGTGATGTCATTCATTTTGATTGACAGTTGCAGTGTTCGGCCTGTTTTAATGGCTTCCCGTCTGGTGATTCAACAGAACCCCCTTGGGAGAACTATCGACCTCAAAACACCCACACACACACCCACACACACACACACACACACACACACAGACTTAACACTGAGCTGCAAACTTCCTCTGTCTCCCTTCGATGTTTACCAGCTGCAGTGGAAACAGCAGGTTAGATCCGCTCAATTCTACAGGCACACACGCCAGAAAAGTGTCCACACATACCACAGACATGACATGTCCATAACTGTCCATCATATTTATGCTCCATTAATATGAAAGCTGTGACATTATTAGGCTTAAAAGAATATATAACTGATAAGAACTAACACGATGCTAAAACATAAGCATGAGAATAATAATAATAAAAAAAAACTAAACTCTGAAAAAATCAACACACTTACACAACTTAAACATGTAACATTTAGGTATATAACAATGTGTTTCTTACAAAAATAGTGGAAAATATGAGCCAACAGTCCACTTACTTAGAATATCATTGTCCAAAACGCACAGCAAAAACCATGTCCAGACTCTAACAATCCACGTTCAGTGACTCAAACATTTGGAATTTAGCTCGAGAAAAGACTCGCTCTGGAAATGACCGCGACACACTCTGACCCTGTGGAACCCTCTCTGGAGCCACAACAACAATCTAAAAAATGAAAATGAAGCCACAAACACAAGTCTGATAAAAGTTTAAGTTTAAAAAAGGCTCACTTGAACCGAAGAAAGCCAGAAAACAAGTGAAGTTGACGTTCCATTTAGAAATGCCTCTCAGCCAGTCACTAATCTGACCCATATGCACTAAAAAGGCAGCAGGCTTTTAACATTGAATAGAAGCAGAGCATGCACTGTGGTCCCAACATAATGCCCCAGAAAAGAAAATCAACAAAGATCCTTTGTTTTCTTCACTTTGCTCTCACCCCAGCTCTGGAATCTTGCTGGCTAAGCGCAGCACGTAAGACATCAGAACTACAATCTGTTTATGAATTTAGTCCCAGAATTCCTCGGTTGAATCAAACGTGGTGTCTTGGTGTCTAATCTAAAATCCAGGCTTGCTCTCTCACGGCCTGACACTTAAACTCCTGTGGAACAAATGCAGCACCCTGACAGGCTTTATGAAGGAAAAGCACCGTTACCATTTACAGGGAGAAGGAAAATAAAAGATCTACGGAGAGAAACATGCAAACAACAACAGAACTGAGATAAAAGCTACTTACTTGCCTTCAAACTGGGGAGGAATAGTGAAGAGGGAGTTCCAGCGGATCTTAATAGTTTTCAGCTGTGGGCCAGATGGTGGTACACTGAGTACTGCAGTAAGGAGAGATGATGGGGTTTGCAAACTCATCAAGAAGCTTTTGCCTTGACACACGATACTTGACATTCAAACCAAACTTCCTCCGCCCACAGTTTGTCCAAAAGAATTCTTTTGGAGGTTTACATGAGGAAAAAAAGGGTCCCCTTTCGACAGGAACTTTTTCACTGAGATGCACTGTGGCATACCAGAGATGACCTATAAAAGCCAACATGCAAGGGGTTGCAGTCTGACCCTTTTGCTACAGCATGTGATTCATCGTCACACTATGTACACTGGCAGCGGCCTGAGGTCAACATCTTGGCATCAGCCTGACAGCAGTATGGCCAAAACATTTTGAAGGGAAAAGTCAGTATCTTTCCAACACAAAGCCCTAAAAGCCTCCCTGGGAGCTTATGACAACTTAATAGCACCATCTTTTCTTTCCTGCTGCACTCCAGAAACATTTGAGGCTAAAAGGTGTGAATCCCGCCAGATTAAGTTGTGTTTAAAATATGACACCTGATTGTTCTTTTTATCACATAAAGAGGAACTGTCTGGAACACCTTCACTTTGAGGGTGTCCCAGACAGTTCCTCTTTATGTGATAAAAAAAAGGAACTGTCTGGGACACCCTCAAAGTGAAGGGTAGAGACCAAAAGGAACTCAAAAAGCACAATTTTGGAACTGAAAACCCAACATGACTTCATGGGGTGGCGTATGATGAGCGCAAGTTTTAAGGACATTTCACGAGTCATGTCAAGCACTTTTGGGTTAAAATAACTTAACTTATGTAATTGGTGTAACTTGTGTTGTGATGCTGTTTAAAAATGTTCTGTATGTTAAGTGATGAATGCAGGTTAAAACAGGTCAACTCTGAGATTTGGTTTCACAAAGGATACACACACTTGAATTTCCCTCGGGATCAATAAAGTATCTATCTATCTATCTATCTATCTATCTATCTATCTATCTATCTATCTATCACACAGTAATCAGTGACACAGTGACAGTCCATTTTTTTATTCTCTGTGACAATTGCACCTAAAATGACATGAAGAAAAGCACAACATGTGCTGTGATAACATGCAAAGTGATGTCAGTCATTGGCGTGTCATTCATACACCATTTGGTGAAACCAGGCTTTTAGGCAAACACCTAAAAGTGAAGCCCAATTACTCTGTTCAAAACACGGCAAAGAGCTGTGCTTTCTATTTCTATTTTTTTTTTTTTATCTCCACATCTAAAGCTTTGTTTAAATGTTATCTCCCTGAGGTCTAATCAGGAACCTCTGCCTGCCTGCCTGCCTGTCTGTCTGCCTGTCTGTCTGTCTGTCTGTCTGTCTGTCTGTGTGACGTTGAAGCAGTCACAGCACTTTTAGTGTTTCAACAGAGTACAACAACTAAAAGAAGGAAAACTGCTCACCTTTGAAGAGTAAAACACTGTGATAGCCAGTGTATGTACATATTAAACAACAAATAAAAAAAGAATGAAATTTCATTCTGAACAGATAAAAAGGAAGTTAATACAAACTCCAACAAATAAATGGATCTTTCTGAAAAAATCGCTGGAGATGCACAGCTGGCTGTGGTCAAAAACAAAATGGAATGGAAAAAATGGAATTTTAAATATTGGGCTTTAGCTGCCTTCACAATGGAGACATTCATCCAAATATAATGAGCGTACTTTGGACCCAGATGAATTCATGTCTCTATTAGCACTGATGCGAATGCATAAGAGCTGTACATGGACTTCAAAGAGCTGCTGTAAAATTTAGTGTATGTGGCACGCAGCAGCTTTAGAGCACAAGTGGCTTCAGAGTGTCTATGTTTTGGGAAACAATCAGCACTTTTTAAAAGACAAATGCAAAAAAAGGTCACAAACACTTGCCAGCCAATTTACAAAGGTCGTTCAAATCAACGCAAGGCATTTCTGGTTCTTTTAATGGCATCTGGTTAGAGACTCAGCTCAGTTGGGGCCTTGGGTGCTGCTGTGTTTTTGCTGGCCGGCAGACCTTTGGTTTCTGCCTGAGAGAGCAGTTGAAACAGGGAGGGTCTCAGGACTTGGGCTGCTCTGTTCACACTTTATTTTTCTAGGGTTTTTCTTTGCTCAGCCCTGTATCATTTCATGTTTGCATCTTGTATGAACAGCTGTGGTGGGGTAAGGGAAGTGGCTGGCCCAGACACTTTCCGGGAAAGTGGGGCCCTTCACGCTACACGGTCACGGATAAAACTGGGTGAAGAAAGTGAAGGGAAAAAGCGCTCCATTAAACAGATGAAGTGGAAAAGTTGAAGCTATAACTGAAGATATTTTCACTTATTTCAGTGTCTACATGTATGGCTGCCTCTACTACAGTGCAAGTACAGGTTTCAAAAGACAAATACAATGATACAACAACGCATATCATTTTGACGAGAAGCAGAAGAGTTCAGTACAGACTCAACAACTGAAATGCATCTAGGTCAGCGATTGAAAACACTATCAGTGAATCATCTTTTCAGATTTTCTTCAGTAACTAGGCTACAGCATCGTACCTTTCATCATATTGTGTGTTCTGCAGCAAAATGTACAAAGGAGAGAAATCCAATTAGTATTAAGTAATAGTACAAAAATAACAACTAAATACATTTTCTGCTTGCTTCCAAAGTTCTTTAAAGTCGGTTTTGATATTTACGCAAGTTCAGAGTCTAATTATTTCACTTCTTGCTTGGAATGTGTGTGTGTGTGTGTGTGTGTGTTTGTGTGTGTGTGTTTGTGGGAGTGGGGAGTGGGTGGAGAAGCAGGAATGTGCATCTCAATGAGGAGTATCTCAGTGGATTTTCATTGAGATTTGCAGCCTCCACATGATTTGTGTTCCACCGAGGCAGCAATGCAAAGCAGGGATGTGTGATACGAGCGCGTTTTCAGTTGACATGGCTAGCGAACGTCTGCACACCACTCACCGCACCGAAAATAATGATGACTACAGCCAAGAGTGAAAGCAATCATTTCCATCCACTACGAAAACACACTGCACAACCCCAACAACATTAAGGCGAGCAAACGTTGAAATGATTTATGCCCCACCTGTCCTTGATTTGAAGCCTAATGTAGCAGGCAAGAAATGAGTTTCTGGATAGACTAAAATTAAAAAAGATGATCTTTTAATTGGCAAAACAGCATAAACAGCAGCTCCTGAGATTATTTTATTTATTTTGAGATTAAGTTTGTGAAACCAGCCTTGACAGCTTCAGAAGCACAATCCTCAAACATGAATTGATGTAAATATAGGCTGTATATTTTTGTAATAAATCAGCATTATAAAAAATACAATCAACAAGCAGTCAATCAAGACTGTTGTAAAATGGGCTGCAACAGCCAATCGCACGACTATCAAGCCTAAAAAAAGAAGTAGACCACGCTGAGGTGCTGCGAGTTAAGGACAGAAGAGTAAATGTGTGACTACAGCTTTAACATTTTCTCATTTCTGGATATGGGCAGAAATATTACATTTTACTCATTATACAGGCTATAACATGCTTATAATGCTTTCATTCAGCATACTGGCATAACTGAGTCTACAGGGGTAACAGTGCCACCTGTTGGCTGTTTACTGCAGGTGTCAAAAAGACCTGCTGAACCAACACAAAACGGTACAAGTTAAATTACATTCAAAGGACAATGTCGCTGTAGAGAGTCAGGCAAAAATGTAGGCTAGCTTTGTGTCTTTCATTTTGGTAGATACCAGATTAATTATGGATACCTGGTGTTTCGTTAGCATTCAGGCAGGATAGCTAACACTCATCCTACCGTTAATCAACTCCAATCGTGTCATAAAACGTTCTTTACTAAATTCCACATCATTTCACTAAACGTTAGTCACAGATGACAGTGAAGGAAACCTGATGATATCGACATAGTCATTTCAGATTCATCCTAAGGGGACCATGATTGTCGTGTGTTGAAATATTTCGCAACTGGTGTTAAAATGTAAACAGCGATGCTTTAGCCAGATATGGTAAATGTCTAAATAAATAATAAGTTTATAACTGCTGTATCATTAGCTTCAATTTCCTGCTCCATGGTTCATCCATATGCCTCTGAGCAACAGTAACAGGAAAATACCGTAAGTGCAATCTCCTGTAACAATCACCCTCTGACTCTATGGAAGCACTTAAGTGCACTAAATTTACAGCAGTAAATTACATTCATTATTCATCATTACAGTCACCTAACAACAGCTGCCTGCTGTTTAAACTTGTATGGGCAAATGACAAAGCACTGACATTTAATCTCTGTATTCATAATTTAATTTCTCAAATTATTTTTACATGGAACAGTTTAATAACAGATGGAAACAACTGCTGTGAATGTTACAACTAACAGTTATTTTCATTGTCAATTAATCTGCTTGTTTTTTTGACTTGATTAATATATAATAGTTTGGTCATAAATTCAAACAAACATCAAACAACAGTCAACAAACAAAACCAAAAAAAAAAAAAAAAAAATTGAATGTTTGGTATTTTTGAGAAATGAAAAAATTAACTTGTATAGCACGCAGCAATTTCCTAAAAAAAGAAAAGGAAAATACTCAGCAGTCAGCTAACCCAAAGTTCTCTGTTTGAGAGCCTGGCAATGAAACAATCAACTATCCTTCTGCATATTTAAAAGGTGAGCTTACAAACAGCAAATCCTGCATTCTATAGTTCTGAAAAGATTCTACCTGACATTTCACTTGCTACATGACTTCAACAACTAGACTATTCCATCGGGCTGGATCTTAACTGTTTTGGCCACTTAAAGAAGCCAAAAGCTATTTTGTTCGGTTAGACACCAGATACAACAGCTGCAAATTCAAGCTCCTTACACAAACATTTTTATTTTTATTCAATCATGCATGAAGACGGGTTCACCTTTTCTGTATAGCTGTTTATCATTCCTGTTTGGTGAGAGTGGGAGGTACACATTAAGAGGTATATCTCAGTTATCTAAATGCAGTGTTCTGTTTTGTATTTTTTTGAAGAATTATGTGAATTATTATTCCATAAACATTAATAAATTACATCAATATAAAGATCACACTGCACACTGATACTATTTTTTTACTGTAGTATCTACAACTAAATCAAAAGTACTTGGTAGGCTATTGCAAGCCTCAGAGTGCATTAACATCCATTTAAAATCAAATCTATCAATTTACCTCCAAGCTATACAACAGGAAACTCAATAAGGTCATAAGCCGACCTTTTTGTTGTTGTTATTACATTTTACTATACTAGGAAGTTAATACAATATCAGGTGGTACACGGTAAAAGCAGGAAGGTCTTTAATGCTAATGGACCTCTTGTCACTGCAGAGCCAGCCTACACACTCGCTCTGCACAGCCCAAAAGGTCATGTAATGTCTGCTGTTATGTTTTCATTCAGCTGCACTCATATTCCACATTTAGTCTCCACGGCAGGAATCTGAGAGCTGGCAACTTTTAGGAAAGGTTTCTTACAGAAATACAGAGACTTTTTGTTAAGGGTAAAATCCCTTTCTGTTAAACCAAAACCACAAGGTCTCAATCAAGAAGAAGTCTCACTCTGAAATCTCGTGAGAGGCGAGAGGTTTACCTGGAGGAACTGCCAGCAAGAATTAATTTCCAAAGTCACGGCTGAATATTTAGCTGAATTCAACAATCCAGATGAGGCAACAACTGCAACGACTCACCTCAATTTCAGAGTGAGACGTCTCCCTGCGTGAGACTTGTAATTCTGGTCAAACAAAAAGGTCTTTGTAGCAGTCCCTTCTGTAATGCTGTAACAGGCTCAGTCTGTAGTCTGGGGTAAAACAAGCACATTTAGTAGACATAATTTTGATGGTCTCTGTTGCACCAAAGGATTACGCTGCAGCCATTGCAGCCATGTTGCAACTGCCAGCTGAGGGGATCTCCTGGAGCATTTCCAAAATTATAGGGTCTAGGTTTAAAAATACCAGGATTCCCCTTAGCTACAGCAGAAAAAAGCCTCGGGCAACAATTATCATTTCAGCGGACAAAACTGATGGTGGCAAGCTCGAATGTGAGTCATTCACCTTGTTTCTGAGGTATTTACACCAGACAGAGCCCTAATTTAAATTACAAAGTAATATGAATAATGTAGTACAGTAATTATTCCTAAATTTTGTCAAATTCCCTGTAATTCAGACATCAGAAACCTATCACAATGGTGTGAAAAGCAAACCTGCACTTTGGACATTTAAAAAATAACTGACTGCAAAGATGAGGCTAATTATGAGAGCCTACTATCACCATGTTTTTGGTCTCGGTACAGTGAATGAACGCTAACAACATCATGCTCACTGCATTGTTTAGAGGCTAAAAAGCCATCTGTAGGTTAATGAACTGGGAAGAAATATGCACGTCATCCCAAACCCCATTCTCAGTTTTGTGCAATAGCATTAAACCTTCAATGACAATCAGCGTCATGTTCTGCAGGCCAGCAGAGAACTGACACTGACTATCCCGTCGAATTACATTAAAATTGGATAAGTTATGATACACAGTGTCTTAGTTACAAGGTGCCTTATTAAGCCGATTAGCTTATCTTTTGAAATGAGGACCAAAGTTCAAATATGAAAAAAGCTGGATGGACGGACAGCCACAGTTGAGGTCCATGCATTGAAAATATGGCTCGTGTTATACCACACCTGCAGGAGGAGGAGGAGGAGGATGAGGAAGAGGAGGAGGGTCTAACTTGCTAACTTGTATGGCCATCAGTAATTTTAAAATATTTCAGAAAATTAGCCAGTTAGTACAACTCATTCAATTACTGTATTTCACTTGAATATTTCAACTTTCTGCTTCTACATACTTTCACTCCACTAGATTTTGGGGGCATTTATTGTAGTTTTTATCCCATTACATTTACGAAAAAATTTTAGTCACTATTTTCTGTTGCGGATTCAGATTATTCAGCTAGTGTTGAAGGCTGCACTACAGACACAGAGGATGCTGCAAAGTATCAAATTATCATGCTCCAAAGTAGCACATTATTAAATCTTTAAAATCTAAAAAAGTTTTTTTTTCTTCTTTTTTTTGGCAATCAGACAAAAACAACACCAATACCGATAATCAGAAAAATGCTGAATATGATATATATATATTTCCACTTTCATGCTGCTGTCAGGACACATTTGAAACGTCCTGGTCCCACTGAGAGGTCACAAGTCAAAACATATTGCTTGAGAAGTGTGTGCTGCATTCATCATAAAGTTGTGACCTATATGGCTGTTGCTTGCAGATACAGTAAGTGGAAAGTCTTTTTCACAGATCTGCGGTGGTATCATATTTTTCTCTCAAACGTTTGTGACTGCAGCTCCCTGATATTCGCCGGTAAATGACAGAACTCTTCAGGATATGTGATGCAAGTCTGAACATTTCAAAGGCAGCAGCACTTTAGCGGTTCTCCAGATGGGAACCGGAGGGGCAGAAACATCTTCTAAATGGCACAAATGAAATATGTTTCAGCCTTTTCTTACTCTGACATGTTTACCCATCTGTGACTCACTTGTTTTTTTAACTACTTAAGTGTTTTTTATGGTAGTCTATGGGCATGCGTTGCACCTCAGGCTGTTTGTCCATGGTGCCTAATTGATTCCCTTTCACAGTCTGTAACATGAAAAAATCATATGAAGCCAAACCATGAACAACACATTTAAGGATTGGGTTGCATCTAACTTCTCTTAACCGAGACTAAAATCCCCCACAGCAAGCATTGCGTCATGTTTTTCAACCAGAGAGAACATCTTATTTTGTTTTCTATTCTTGTGAGGTATAACACAATAGCCCTGAGAGACTGTGCTCAAGGTTGTGCACTGAGACTAAAAATAGATCCCTGTTAGTCCACAAACTAAAAACATGGAAACTTCTGCTTCAAGAGTATGTGGTCACTGAAATTTATGTTGTCCTGCAATGTGAAATCATCTTTTCTCATTAAGGATTCAGTCGGTGACAAGGCTGCATCTTGATAACAGACTTTTTTAAAAATGAAAATCAGACATTTACATTATGGTTTAAGTTTATTTATCTTTCTCCTAATCACATCCATGGGCTAAAATGGCCACGCAATGCTTGAACTATGAGAAGAAACATGTCCCCAGCTGGAGAGTCTCCAGAGACTCTGCCACCAAAACCTAATTAAGATAAGTACCAAAATCAAGTTAAAAAAAATAAAATAAAGAAAATAAGATTACTGAGACAAAGAGGAGGAATACCTGAAGGGGGCTTCAGAAAGAGAAATCCCAGTACAAATACTGCAATAAGGACCTTTTCAGTGGTTTGGTTTCCATGTTCAGAGCATTCCCAACCTAATGAGTAAAATTTTAACCACTGTGCTAAACCTTAAAGAGACAGTTCACTCCAAAAGTCAAAAACACATATTTTACCCTCCACCTATACTGCTTTTAATCCATCTGGATTGCTTTGATGAGAGTTATGTCATTAATATCTTCTCATCCCAGTCTCAAAGCAATACAAATCAGTGTTTAAAAAACAGGCAAATGTCTAAGATTCTAAATATATGGCAGCATACCGTAAACAGTGTTTTTTAAAATGAAGCTCTGATGGAGGAGACAGAATAAGACTGAACCATCTGAATTCCTGGCGAGTGGAAGCAGCACGTATGAAAGGGCATGACAGCCTCTGCAAAGTGTTTAGATAAAGATTTTTGAGTCATATCAAGCAATGGTGAAAGGATGTTTATGCTGCATCCCAGACAACAACAAGCATGCCAGCCGCCTTCTCAAAGCCAACACTTATTTTGTTTTTCTAAAGTATTTCTTCTTTACTCCCTCAAGAATAACCTCTACAAGATTGTTCTGATAAAACACAAGTTGTAAACAGAGTAGTTTCTAAAAAAAAAAGAGAAATCAAAAGCTTCATTATCAGTAAGACAGAAACCAACACTGGGTAACAGTGCATCGTGCTACGTACTCATTACATTTACAACAGCCTCGGGATTGCAGATACGTTTCATGGGGAATGAGAATGCAGCTACAACTACAGTGACGCCGTCGTAAATCTTAGAGAAAGATTTCAATAGCCCATTCAGGGCTCAAATCTACTTCAATAATTTACTTCATATCTGTGGTCCTGTTTTTGCATGATAAGACATTCCCCAGCTCCAACATAAAATCTGGCCAAAGCCATTTACACAAGGCCTTATTTTACTGTCAGCGACTGTTTTCAAGTACAGTACTGACTGCACTGGGAGAGCCCGGCGAGGTCTGTTTTCAAACTAGATATAAAAAGACTTTTCAGGTCATGTTTACTCTTACTGACACTCAATTATACGAGAAGCGCATGAGAAGCAGACAAGGCTCTCAGCGCAAGACCAAAAGGTCCACAGAAGCTCAGATGGGACTTGCATGATAAAAGACCTCCAGAAACCACACAAACTGTCCTCTTTTAAATGGTAAGCAAGGTGCTGCTGCGGAGGCACACCTTGCTATGTGAAGTCCAGCCAAAAGAAAAAAAAAAAAGAAGAAAACTTTGATCACATTTTCTACGACGCTGCCATTCTCAATGCGAGAAAACATCAAAGCTTCAGCTTTATAGCACACAGCTCTCCTTCTCGCTGCCTCTTTATCACCGTCTGTCCTGACACTGCCTCCGAAATAATGCCTCAAACTGAAGAAGACACACAGTATTATAATGTTTGGACTCTTAACCTGGCAAAAGTATATCTCTGTGAACTAAGCCAAAGAGAAAAAGGAAGTTTGGCGCGTGATATGCAACATTTTTCTCTTTATCACTCAGCTAATAATTGATATTCAGTGACAATACATTAACACACCATGCAGCGCACTGTTCGACTGGCATGTGCAAATGCCTGTACGTACATTTTAACATGACTGCTATGCAAGTGCATCAAATCCAATATCTCTTCAGCTTATCTATTCCTACAGGATGAAACCTTGAGCAGTGGCTCCCAAAGCTGTGGCCCCTGGATATTAAAAAGAAACCAATGATGGCAATAATTGAAGAAAAGTAATGTATTTTTACTGTATACATTAATAAAATGCCAACATTTCATTTTCAATATTTTTATTTTTCATTTGAACACATCAAAATGAAAGAAAGCTCAAACAAACGAAGATACGTCTCAGCGCTTGGTCTTAAACAGCCAGACATGAAAGCTATTCATGGCTTTATGCTGCGATGCGAAGCTAGTTAGCTGCCCAACACAAGATCACCTCATCTGCAGGGGAAAGCGATCCAATGTGGAAATGATGCCAAAAAAGCTCAAGAGACATCTTAAGACAAAACACTTCTTTAGCCTGAAGAGATACTGAATATTTCAAGTTACTTTAGTAAATGAAAAACTGTTAATGCATAAAGTCATCTGTATTTTTTTCCTGAAAACCAGAAATCTGAGCTAGTTTTAAACAGAACAAAAACACTGTATAAGTTGGCATACATACTTTCCTTATCCAGTGTTAATCTCAGGTTGGGTATTTCATGATTGGTTTAATGGTGGCGTGATGATCAGTGACTGTGGGCAGATGGACAACATGTCTCTTTCATGTTTCCCAGTACTGTCTGAATTTCAATAGAGATGTCACTGCCAAGCACAAAAGCATGCTGTTGGAAAATAAATAGGACGTCATCAAAATGTCACTGCACTCCTGTCAGCATCACATCACAAAGGAAAGCGACCCTGACAGGAATACACACAGCTGAACCCGGTGTGAGAGCAGTGAGCCAACAGCCGTTAGACGCTTTCAGAGCGACGAGCAGGTTCACGAACACGGCGAAGTTCTTGGCCAAGGAGGATTTGAAACAGGACAGGTATACTGTGGCTACATAACAATAATGATATCTGTCTGGAGTGTGTAAAATACAAGATATGGGGTCTTACTGTTACTGTGGACCGTTGATGTTCAGGTTTCTTTGTTGTGCCTCACTCATCTACAGGCTGCTGGGAGCTCATTAGTGCTGCATGTTCTGTAGGCAGGAAGAGACAAGACAAAAACATTTAAGATTCAAGCTTTTAGAGACCAACTCGGTACTGATTACATTAAGCAAACTTCTACAGTCTGCACTGCTAGTTATCTGTCTGAAATCTGTTTATTCATTTCATTTCAGTGAGAGAAAATGTTTGTTGTTTCAGTTGTCATTAAGGCAGTAGCTGTAGCATAATTCAAAAGCAGATTCCTGTTTGTCTGAGTTAAAGTGATCCGGTGGTTTCTCATAATGTCGACCTCTGACTGACAAGCGGAAGAAGTGGAAACTTTCAAGGTGAGACACAGCCTCCGTCAGTCCTGTCGACACTTCTAAAGAGTAAAGCAAAGTGTGTGGATCAGATGACAGCACGTACAAATGAACATCTGGGACAGGCACATCTGTGTGAAACAGCTAAATAAATAAATATTACAATAAAATAATGAATTCAATCATAGTTATGGCGTTAGTGTGTTCTCATTCAAGCACCATCGACTGTGCCTTCTGTGCAGTGCTATGAAGCATTTTTATTCATGTAAGCTGTCAGATTTATGGCAGAGTGTCATCTGTTTAGATTTCTTAATAGCTTGAAGAAAGCAAACAAACACATTGATCAATCAAAATACACTGCTGAAAAAAATAACATTAAATAAATGTTTCACTGGAACATTACATCTGTTTAGTTTTTATTCAACCTTCAGTTTCTTCCCACATGAATCCTGGTTTAACCCCCTTGTTGTATTTTGGCTTGAATATCTGAAAAGTTTATGTACTTTAATAAAAGAACTTTCCAGATTGAAGTGGTTGTACTCATTTCATAAATGAGGGCCAGAGTTATCTATTATATAGCACCCTGTAGTGCTGCGCAGTTATCACGAGTACCTGAGGAATAAGTGGGAAGTGACATTCAGAGATATGTGTAAAAGGCAAAGAGTGTGCTTAAATAAGAGCTGAGTGAGCACTGTTTTCAAGAGGCTGTTGATATACACTACTGAAAATCCACTGTGCACACTCAAATGTCAATACATGAAGTGCTGGAGACAACAAAAGTGGTAATACATACAGTGTATAGTGTAATATGTACAGTGTTCACTGAGTTGATAATATTCATCACTTTGCCCTGCAGGTTCCTGGTGCCAGCACTGCAACAGAGCACTGAAATATCAACTACATCAAATGTATCAGCAAGAATCTGACACTGACATCCACAGAAGTGAAGAGAAGATCACCAGCAACAGCAGAAAGTTGCAGCTGTTAAGCACCTGCACAGAAAAGGAGGAGGGATTTTATTAAAAAGTGACAGTGCGTTGAATGAGACCGGACCTACTTTTCATTATAAGAATAAATATCCTCCAAATCTCAAATCCTTCCCCTCTCTGTGACATAATTTCCATCTCAGCAAAAACAAAGCTGATATGATAGAATTTCTCCCATCTATCTCCAGCTGAGAAACAATGTAGAATGGATTTTCTCTCCGGGTTAGATGTGTTCAAGTGGGTGCCTTTTGGCATCCGACAGTATATATTATACTGAATAATGCAGGAGAACAGATAAACAAGCAACTGTCATTTTAATCTGCCCTCAAGCAGTAAGTGTAGGGGTTTTAATGGTTTTACATAATATTTAGCTGAATCTGAATGGAAAAACTTGTGTTTGGGATGCTACACAGATGGACAAGAATGCATTTATTAAACAATTAAGTTGTTAACAATTTCATTATATTAAATTTGTAGTAGTAGTATCGACGCCGTGGAAGTAAATCAGCTCAGTCTGGAGGAGGGAAAACCAACCCTCCTGTAAAAAGTCTTTAGCTCATGGCACATAACTTGTCCCTGTAATGACTGCATGTTGGAAAAACACATGCAAGAAAATGGCAGAGGATCACAGCACCATTCAGATGAAATTAATTTATCCTGTTCCTCCTCATTAGTGGAAGCCAATCACCCAAAAATCATAATTAAGAGGCGCTGGCAGTGAGGAGCTTGAAGTCCCGAGGACAGGGGTGGGTGACTCCTCATGAAGGAAGGGGGGTCTACTAGATTAATCTTCTTAGGCAAGTTCTGACAGCTCGGCAAAAAGTCGACTTCAAAACAAACTCAAAGGAGCAGGCCTTGAAAAACTATTCCAAGTCAAGTCAGGTTTATTTGCATGGTCTGATATCAAATACGACTCTAAGGGATTTACAGGACCTGAAACATATACAGCAGCTCAGGATCCCCAAGACAAAACAAAGCTTGCAAAAAAACTCCAAGTACAAAGTGCTCTGACTGCTGGGCCTGCAGGAAACAAAAAAGAGAAAAGTGTTTCTGCTATTATTAGTAAAAGAAGATTTTAATTGTCACAGAAAATGCAGTTATAATAAGTCTAATTCTATGCATTAAATCCAATAGAAGCCATCTGAGTCCAACCAACGGAGCGATTACCAGTTGCACACTGAAATCGGGTTTCCACATTGCTCCAGGTCCTTGTAGGAGGGGTCGGAGGTTAGTATCACAGGATGGAGCTTAATGAATGAGGTCAGCACCTTCCACCACGCACTCTCAAATCATAATCCTCATTAAAAAACAAAGTTTTCCGAAGATCCCGAACCTTTTCCTTCCCTCCGGGCACTAAAGCACGAGTTTCCTGATAACGAAACACCATCATGTGGGCAGCTGCACGGATGCAGGATACAACATGCTGAAGGGGGCAGATAAGAGACAGAGGACGAGCAGATAGCACCAGACTGGCTCCGACCCATCGTGCTTCCCGAGGCGGAGGACTGTGCCTGCACCGGGCAGATGTCAGGTCTTGTACACAGAAGGTTGGCAGTTTAACCCCTGCAATGTCCTGACCTACACAGACAAAGTGCACACATTCATAATCAGCTGCATTGACTTATAAAGTGTGAGAAAAGACTTTGTGACTCCTATGCTTTTTAAATAGCTCATCCTTCATGGTACATTAGTGGTCTTACAGCATTAAATGACAATGTTAAAAGATTATGTGTGCTTTAAATAACACCATCTTAAGGAATCTTGTACTGGAGATTAAAACCTAATAATAATTTTAAAACATTAACTACTAAATCACTGATAATCCTGATAATGGAAAAGTATTTTTTACATCCTGCATCTCTCTTTTGTTTTTGTTTTTTTTAACTTGTCATCATTCATGCTGGTTATTTTATTCACTGGCTTTAGCTGACGTTTGGAGATACAACGACTCAACTGGATTGATGTTTTACCACAAGAAGTGGTCGGACAAGGTCGAGGTAAAAAGCACCTCATATGAAAACAACTGCGACAAGTACAACAAGCTTAAATTTTTCTAGGAATTAAAGTTTATTAGAATTTGTACACGATCACAATGAGGCCCATTTAGTGCTCGTGCTGGAGCTTTAGGACACAGGCAGCACAGATAAAATGTCCCTGAGGTGCTCAATTAATTTAATCCAAATCTGCATCTAATGCGGAGGATTCTGCGATACGACTGAAGGCTTATGAAAAGCCACCACACCGACCTTATGGATATGATCAAAAGCTCCAAAACAGCTAATGAAGTTTATTCCGTGCACTTTAAAATTAGACATTTTACATGTACAATAACGATCTGCATGTGAACATCTGTATAAGAGATGCACTGCATCACATAAAAGCCTAAAGACACACATCGCAAACAGGCTTCCAGTCCAGTATGTGCTCTGAGAGATGAGTCCTGCATCAGAAACACACTGTTTATGTTGACTGGAACTTTTCCTTTTGTATCTCCATGATGTGGTTTCAAATCATTCTTGTTGACTTTTGTTATTCCTTCACATCCTCCAATCCTGACACTACAGCTTTTGAGTAAAATGTTCCCAGAAAGATTGTAAAAACTTCAAAAATAAAATCCAGGGGATTGAAAAAAGCCTGCATTATCATCACTTGGGTTTGGAGTAGAGAGGAAAGCGTCCTTCAAGCACGCAGGGAGGAGAAAACTGAGTTTGACATCTGATGAATAAAATAAGATCTGAATAAGTCTGTTCAGACGCTGAGAAATATGTAAAGGTGCAAACAGGGTTTATACTCATGTCATAAACCACATCTTAAAAGACTAGAAATCTTGCCAACACACACACACACACACACACAGACACACACAACACAGAGAATGTAATGCATCAAAAGCCTACTGCATCTCCTTTGCTGTGCTTTAGAAGAAAATGGAACTTTAATGCAGCTTTAATGGACAACCTGACCTAGTTTAAACACTAACTGATATTCCATGTCAACGTCAGTCAGGCAAGGTTGAACTGTAATTCCACGCGAGGCAGAATTAATCAGGTTCTCCCCCAGCGTGCACACAGCAAGACCGTCGGCTGACAAGCAAGTGCAACAGGGGGATTTGTATTATTGATGAAACATTACCAGCACACCTCCTCCGTTTCTGGAAGAAATACAGAAACACTTCACATTTCTGGTTCTGCTGAGGCTAACCACGTACAATAAACACTGTGACTTCAAAAGTGTGTAAATGAATTCTAGCGTGTTCTCGTGTGGGTTGAGGGGTTTCGACAGACAACAAATACCCCCAACTGAGCATAACATTCAAAGCTGAAAGCAGTTTTTCTACCTTTTGTCATACTAGTGTTGACACTTACACAATCAGCTACCTGAGCAAGTCAAACCAACAGGTGAGGCTTTTTGATCAGTACCTCTGGTGTTCAGTCATATACACCTGGATAATGAATACAGATTTGAGATATATGCCATCCCTATTTTTTCATC
Source organism: Scatophagus argus (assembly GCF_020382885.2). Taxonomy (NCBI): domain Eukaryota; kingdom Metazoa; phylum Chordata; class Actinopteri; family Scatophagidae; genus Scatophagus; species Scatophagus argus. The sequence goes on along the minus strand of NC_058503.1, from coordinate 20,349,131 downwards.
ATTTTAAAAACGCATCTTCATCATAGTTCACAAGTCTGCGGAACAAGTCTGATCCATTCTGGTGCCAGAGACAACAGGAAAACCCCAGTGGGCACAGCCCATAGCAAGCATGACCAATTAATCACCAATTAATCAAATATGAGCAATATTAGTGCTGCAACCGCTTATAACTACAAAACAAAAGACCAAGAGGATGGACAAGGAATTGCTGTAGTTGTGAACGATTTTTGGAGTGTGAACACACAGTGTACACTGTCCTGCTGGGAGGGGACCACTGCCATCTGGGAAGGCCACTGCCATGGTTGAGTGTATAAACTCGAATTACTGTAGGTGTAACGACAAAAACTTGTTTACGCAGACACATTGTGATGAGCCACCTTGCTTATGGTGGCAAATCCAGACCCCCACAATCATTAAATATTAGGGTGAAGACATGCTTTAAGGTTGAGGTCAGAGTTAGGATTAGGCAAGTAATGGTTATTGTTAGGTAGTGTTGTTAGTCTACAGGAAATGAATGTGAGTTTATGCAATGTCACCAAAAGTGACATAGACAAGTGTATTGGGGTACTTCGCCATTACACCAACAAGGACTTTAATGACATCTCACTCTAAACACACAGACGAGTTTGCAGCTCTAACAGCTTCCACTCTTCTGTGAAGGCTTTCCACAACATGTTGGAGTGTTTCTGTGGGAATTTGTGCCCATTCATGCAGTAGAGCATTTGTGAGGTCACACACTGATGTTGGACCAAAAGGCCTGGCTCACAATCTCCGTTCCAGTTCATCCCAAAGGTGTTGGATGGGGTTGAGGTCAGGGCTCTGTGTGGGCCAGTCAAGTTTTTCCACACCAAACTCATCCAACCATGTCTTTATGGTGCTTTGCTTTGTGCACTGGGGCACAGTCATGCTGGAATAGAAAAGGGGCCTTCAACAAACTGTTACCATAAAGCTGGAAGCATAGCATTGTCCAAAATGTCTTGGTATGCTGAAGCATTAAGATTTCCCTTCAGTGGAAGTCAGGGGCCGAGCCCAAACCCTGAAAAACAGTCCCGTAAACGGGTGTGTCTGGATACTTCTGTCTATATACTGTATATTGTGAGATAATAATGGCCACAAACACAGCAACAGGTATGAATGAGGCTGACACAGCTATGCTATACAGCAATAACAACTCTTAAACTGGCTTATTCCTTCAACGATGATTGTTCCTCGCCATCACTTCCACTAACTGCTTATATCGACAGGATGGTTATTTGAGTCACTGCTGATTGGCTATTCAGAGTAACACTGAAGAAAATAATCCATCCAACTGCTCGTGATGCAATTGTCCATGTAGGCAACTAAAGGCTCAATCTTTCCATTGAACATCGGCAAGATTCTGAGACACATTTCTGAGCTTGGCAAATTACTTCTGAACTGGCTCAGAGAATTTCAGCCCAGAAAAAAACATGTACATATATCCATCTCTAATAGAATAGTTCTCCCCACTGCTCTCTCTCAAACGTCTGGCAGACAATTTCATTCACAATGCCACGGCCAGACAAGATTCACCAGAGGATGTCAAACCTGGCCTAAGATCACTGCACTGGCTGCCAGGTAATTTTAGAATTGATTAAAAAATTGGACTTATTGTCCAAAATGAACTGTATGGCCTTACATCACAGCATCTCTGACAGTCTCAGAAATGAGTCAGACCTCTTCCATGTTCTGCTGCAGGATTTTTGGATGATCAGAAGGTTTCGTTTTGGTGAAGGTGCTTTTAGTTTTAATGATCCTAACTGTTGGTTTGTTCTGCTACATTAGCTAAATTAGATGTGCATTATGTTCCTTAGACCTGCTCTAATGCTGACATAATTTAAAAGCAAAACTAAACTTCAGACTTTCTTTTTTCTCCTGCTCATTTTATTGACTTTGTTTTGTGGTGGATTTGTTTTTATTACATTCGGTTGTTTTAATTAGCACTTTACTTTTCTGTGAAGCCTCGGTCCATTGAAACAAAATGCGCCTTTTACATTACATTACATTACATTACATATAGCTTTGCTTTGCCTGCTTGTGGTCATGCTCACGTAACTGCTGTCTGTAAGTTGCAACACCCTCTTTTCTACCGAATGGGCTGAAAAATGGTGCACTTGGGCTGCTGTTAGACTTTGGCAGCCTTCAAGTCAAAATCTCTGTTTCCCCAGAGGTCTCCTGGGACTCGGCTGCCAGCACCACAGGGGTTCTACTTTGGTCATCCCTGCTTCCTGAAAATCCTCTCATCTTGACTATGAACATTCCTTTGCTGCACTCTTCTGTAACAAACTTCCAGCCTCACAACTGAGTTTTTAACACTTGTTTCAAAAAAGATTGTAAAATTATTATTTAATGGCATTTATGGCATGAGAACAGTATGGACTGCCTACCAGCCTCAATTCTAAATATATACATATATATGAGACTATGAAGGTTGAATTTAAGTATCAATACTAATATGAAAACATTATTTTATGACTTTTCAGTAACAAACTGCACACAGTGCTGGTCAACAAAAAGTCACTAACCACATGACTTTTCATAGGCTTTTCATACTATCAAATGTGAATTCTGTATTGTTTCAAACATAAGGCCTTGAAAAAGTAACAGTAATTCAGCATTTCTGACAATCTTAACTGGTATTTAATAATATTTATACATAAATGTTCATATTGTAAGCCATTTAATTGAGTGGCATGTTAGTAAAAAAGCTGCCCCCTGGTAAGCAGTTACACAGTGTACCCTGCTGCAACAGACATGTGAGCGGAATAAAAGTTCACAGTCTTGGCTTGGCTCAAATTACACAGAGCGCCGTGTTATTGTTTTACTTGCAGCAGGTCCACTAATGGCTGCTGCCTTCTAGGAGAAACTGAGGGAAAAATAGGACCATTTCTTAAAACAGCCTAAATCTTGATGTGGTCATATTCTCTCTTCCCTAAACCAAACACGAGTGCCTTGACTCAATTCAGTGCTATGAACTCGTCCAAGAAAAAAAAGTTCACTTCAGTCAGTTGAATAAGCATGGTGTCACAGAGAGGGTAAGCTGCATTTTTAACACCCGTGCATTATTCACTCAGAAGAGTTTGACTTTTACACTTACTGGTTCCCCTTGAGCCTTAACTGCCTTTTACTCCGAATGTTCCAAATTTATTATGGGAAAAGTGACCTTTTCATTTGTTGACCTTTCCAAGTGTCACAGCGGCAGCAGTAATGTGTTGACAACAGACTTCAGTTTTGGTTTTAATTTTGACAGGGACGTTTTAGACAACAGGTCGACGCCACTGTGACTGGGCATCATCGCCCTGCAGGAGGGTGCGGGACAGTGTAAAGTGTGCCACGACAACGAGAAAGTGTTCTCTAGCAACTCTAATGCTGTAAAACACAGACGAAACACAAGTGTGTGGACAGAAGCGGGTCAGAGAGAGGTGATAACATGGATTACAGTATTTTAGGCAAATCGCTTGCGATATTTATATTTGGCTGAATGTTAATTTTAGACATGGCACCAGCTCTTCTTCATCTGCACCGTCAAACCCACCTCCATTCATTTTCCCTGTTCAAGTTGGACTGGGCACTAAAGGCTAATTACACATTGACTGACAGTGATAGTAGTTTACACTCAGGATTAGATGTGACTGGTTGCTGTAAATTCAGGTGCATAAAAAGGATTACCTACAATTAGCCTAACGCGGTTTAGATTATGTGATCGAGGCGCTTACATTATCAGTTTGAGTCTATTTCTGCACAACATGGAGGACTAACAAGCTGAACTTCAGTGGAGTGGATTCCACTCACACACAAAGAGCGACAGACCTTGCGCCAGCTTTAAAGTTCAATGCATGTACGGGCCAGTGGCCAAAACAATGTGCCAGGAGGATCTTTCTCTATCAGTGTACAGAGTAGCTGTGACAGGAAATAGCCTTGAGGATAACTAAGCAAGCAAAGCACATCTTCAGACTTCTTCCAGCTCATCTTGATTTAGCAGTCCAGCTCAGAGGTCAGGATTCCTCAGTTCTTACACAGGGCTCAACGCCCCTGTGGGGACGAGTCAGAGCATCTAAACCAAGAGAAAAGGAATTCTGTCACTGCTGAATGAGTATGAAGCTGTCTTCCCCATATACTGTATGCAAGCAAGCGTGAAACATATTGTAGGAGGATCATATGCATTACGATACACAGTATCCATCACACACCACATGACCTTGCCACAGTCTGTAAAGGGTAGCTTCCTGACTAACAGCATACAGTATTTGTGATCAGAAAACTGAAGAACTATTAACAGATCTTTTGCCCTCACACTCTGCGTAACCTCCCCGCAGGGCCTTTCAGGTGAGCAGCTATTTAAATGTGCTTCTCGATCAATGTCACGGCAGAACACTCAACAATAAAAGCAGAGACATGTTCCTGTTATTGCACAACATTTGGTGGCGTGAGGAGAGAAATATTTCACCCTTCTCATAAAGGAGGTCTGCATTTCATTATGCGAGATGCTTAAAAGTCAACGTGACTTCTTATTGCTACGTTGGCTGTGGGTATGTGGTAGGCGATACAGATAATTTAATGTGTTTGCATGCTGTGTACAACAATGCATCACTTTGATGCAGCATCTCTGTTTAATAAAAAGGAGAATAATTTGTTTTCTCTATAAACTACCTTCTTTTTAAAAATGTGTACGTCAAACTTATCGTATCATGTCTTTGTTAGTCTACTGCAGCAATATGACTCATTACATTTCTTAGAGCAGTTTACATATTAAAAAATGGACAATGCTGTGCTCTTTGACAGACAATTCATGTCACTTGTCATTTGCAAGGCCAAAATGAATCATCCTTCAGCAAAAAGAAGTGACAAGTAATGGTGGCACTTTTCCACACAGATGGCGCCCACTGAATTAATGTGAAGCTCTGGTGCAAAATAAGTTTCAGGTCAATTCACTTCACTGCCTTCACTGTAAACCTGCTTACCAGCAGACTCATTGAGCTCCAGATTTGCCAGCTGCAGAAAGACAAGACACAAGCCCCAATTCATGGACAGGATCCTGTACATTTGTGCACTAAATATGTCATAACTGACCTGAACTCCAAGTAAGTGGCCTTCATTTGTCCAGATGTGTGTGACATTAACTGTATACCTCACACACTCAGGTGCCATAATCCACTGTTGGCAGGTCATTTGTTTAAGGAGATGTTCAGGAAACTGTTCAAAGACAAACTGCGCAACAATCATACAGTTTTTTCACTTTTTTACCATTTCTGCCCAATTATTAGAAAAAAAGACTTATTTCTTTAGTTTTAAACAATCCAATTGATTAATCGATAATGAAAACAATCATTACTTGCAGTCATACATTTTGCATGCTAGCTCCCATGCTAGACAAACTCAAAACTCCAAAAGGCAAAGTTTAAGGAGCTCACCACCACTCAGGAGATTTATTTCATCATCTGTAAAACCAAGAACATTAAGTTGCCTCAGTTTTAATTTTAACCAAGTTTCTGGCAAGCAGTCATCAGTTTGAAAGGGTTGATGTTCTCCTTCAAATACTGCCATGTGGGTGATTTTCATCAATATTTAATTTCTTGAAATATTTCCTGACAAAAAAATTCAGCAGCTCATTACTGAAAATGGATTTTTGAATTTCAGACAAGCACTTATCAAACACAATATGTTGTGTCGGAATGTGAAACAAGCTTCTATTCTGAATTTTACCAGAATTTATGTAAATGATGTTAACTTTCAGAAGTGCATTTCCATGTCCTTTCACCAAACAATCCGAAGTGAATATCACCGAAGGCCGTTGAAGGCTGAATTATAATCAGCTGCTCAGAAACATTCCAAGTCATTACCATCAGCAACAAGCCACAGCAATAAGGACAACAAAGCCATCTGTGCAAACAAACACGACATGAGGCCTGCAACGATCAAAGTGGTTATTTTGAGGTAGCTTTTTGAGGTAGCTTTACAGAGAGACTTCTCCCAGCCAGCACCTCTGGGCGAGGAAAGAAAAACTGTCACAGGCCACAAAAACATCAATAGTGGATATTTCTGACTGAGTGTGACTCAGTAAAATGTTTCATTTCCTCCACTATATTAACAATTTATGAACAGCAGAGCAGAGGCCAAAGTTCATTCATATATTTCACATCAGAGGGATACAGAATGAAAACAGGGTTTTTAAGATGTGGTTTAGTTTGAGGAATTTGTGATTATGACTTAGAAAATGCAGAGATACACTTTAGTTTGCTTCACACCTGTTAGTCTGTATGTTGAGTACAATGAATACTGTATCCACCTGAGATCAACAGTCATGGGGGTACAGTGACAATGGCCTTAGAAATGAGGAGAGCTGCTCATTTATTCACAGGTTAGAAGGAGGGGAGGAAGCCTGAGGCTGAGCTTGTTGACTAGGTGGTGGGTGGACGGGCACACAGGCAAAGTGATTAGCATCCATCACTGTCAGATCCTCTCAGACAGCGAGAGGGCTGTGCCAGATGAAGGAGACACAATCAGGAGTGAAACAGCAAAGCATGTCAGGGGAAAGAAGCATGGGAGGGAAGGGGACATGAGCCTGGTCCACTGAGAAGAAGACAAAGCTGGGACAACAGCTTTAAAAGGTCAAGATGAGGATGGAAAAAAATGTGGGCTTTGTGAATGTGACAGAAGCCTGAACAGCCATTGTTGGCTTGTGTGTGAAAGCTAGAAAGAAAAAGAAAAAGAGGGTGCATTCGTAAAACCCGGACATTAATATGCTACAGGTAGACCTTAATGTGGGCCTATCATGAGAAACTAGACTAACCTATCATGAGTGCTACGATGCAACTTGAACTGACAGTGGAAAAACAGCAAAAATATCAAAAATATGCCAACGCAAATGCAGTGTATCCACACTTACGGCACGGCTGCAGCACTGTTGCCTTATATTTTATCCCCCATCTGGAGAAGTGGCTCGCCTTGAGTCACATTAGTGTGACTGAAGACCTCGGCTAAGTGTCTGGAGTTTCTGATTTCTAATTTTCCTTATGACAGGCAAAATTTCAAAGCGATGTTTTGGGTTTCTAAAGTGATTAAGGAATGGGCTCTTTCTGGTAAATGATGTCCTCTATAAAGAGAGAAAAAGCTGTGAGAGCTCAATTTGTTACTGTTGGCTTTTTTTTCCACTCTCTGAAACACACAGCTCTGCCAGTAGTAACCAAAAATTCAGTCAAAGTAACAGTGAATCAATGCATGTCAGACACAGATATAAAAATATTACAGCATGTTTGTGCTGGCCAATGATGTCAAATGATACTTTCATTCCTATTCTCTTACTGAAGTTTAATATACAGTCAGTTTAAATCTAATTATCTTCGTACTTTGTACTGTCCTGTTTGATATGAGACAAAGTTCGGTCGTCCCTGTTCCTGTCTGCTGGCTGACATTTGCTTCTCTGCCTTGTGCCATCATTTGTATTCACGGACATGCCAATGTGTCCAGTCCACAGTGTGTGTGGTTTAGCTTCACAATGTTATGTTCACACATGACAGTAAGTCATATGATACAAATAAACAGCACCTACAGCACACTAATTCACAATACAAAGCTTTACAAAGTACCGGTAGTAAGAGTAAAGGCTGGCATGTGCTGGCAGGGAACTGGCTTATACATGTGGTCCAAGTCGTAGCTCTTTAGGAGGGGAACAACACCTGATAATTGTAGAAAAATGGGGGATAATGGAGCACACTTTCAGTCGGTCCTTCTTCAAAGGTTCAGTGTTTTAAACACCAAATGTGGAGTACATTATCATTTGAATAATGAAAAAGAGAGAGCTTGAAATCTCCTCACACCTGGCCAGTAGCTTATGCTGGATTTTGGTGAGTTTTGTAAAGTTAGGGGAGTTGGCGGACGCAGCCCTAACTTTAGCCAAATCTGGATGTCATGAGGATGTGTGAGGAGGAGGTTTCGGACGCTGTTTAACCACATGACAAGTGATTCATTTGGAGCATGCTGATGATTTAAACAATTCTAAAGACATCAGGTTTTGTTTATTCATACGGATCACTTATGAAGACTGACTGTACCTCTTTTCTTGCAAAACATCTTTGAACAGAATTTATGATTTGAGTGTGAAACTGTCCAGGCAACTCTTCACGGTGCTGTGGATTTTGTCCTGTGCTAATTGTGCAGAAGGTAATGATGTACAATGATTTGGCATGTACATAAAAATCATTTCATACAGTAACTATTGTGTTAATGAGCCAAGAACAACATGAATAATAAGCTTCCCTATACTTCTGCTATTTGTCACCTAAACCACCTGTATTTTTTTTATTTTCACACTATCAGCTGCTTACAGAGGACCTATATCACTCGCAGCTGTGCACAGGGCAGTCTGGAAGTTTGATCTGACATGCTTCCATGGAAGATGTGGTTATGGCTGATCCACGGTTTGCAACACAATCTCTTCCCTCAGAAAAAATAACAGAAAGGTTGAATTCGGTGATTCCTGCTGGAGATGGAGCCAGAATCAAACACGGGAGCAGTAATTATATCTTGAGTCCTGAGTATGAGGGAGGTACAGCACATAACTTAGCCACAAATTTCATTTTATAATTCTCTCTGGTCTTAGCAGCTGTGGCTGTGGGCCATAGAGACTCTATCCATCCAAGCCTGCATCAACAGCCTCAGAGGAATCACCCTCCAGGTCTGTATCTCAGCTCCTGCACAAAGAGCTAACCCAGACTGCTGTTAGTGTGGCAATTACACACTAGATTTCCTCACTGGCTTCATTTGTGGCCATACTGTCAAGAGAAGCTTTCCAAGCAACCCCCTGACCGAGCTGGTGAGCGAGATACAGAGAGAGAAGAGACTGAAAACAATCTCTGTTTAAATCAGGAGATGGTGTCTCTGAAAGGAATTGAAATGGGCCTCCTGACACACTGCCACAAAATGTGCCTTTCATTCCCAATTATCCTAAAAAGAAGACTCAGAACTGACTCGTGAAAATTTAGATGTTATGTGTCCCTCTGGACTGATGTGCTGTATTGTTGAAACTGGTTAAGAGAGCTAAGACTGGATTTGGATTTGGACAGATGATCCTATTTGTAATCAAAATATATTTTCTAAATATTTATAGTTTCATTCTTATAAGAATATGTATTGATTGCATTTGTGACTGTGAAGCTAAACTGCAAGGTACTGAGAAGTAATGCTGTTGTGCTCTTTCACAGGGTCTAAAGTTTAGACTGTAAACTGAGTCTTCCACTGACATATTAATGCAGTATGTACTGTTTTTCTTTTAAACCCAATACGGTAGCTTGCCGTGACAGTACACAAAACTTTCAGAACAGAACCTTTTCTATGTGTAGCGTCAAAGGTGTCACAAACAGAAATATCATCAGACTCTGCAGTTTCCGTCAGCTCGATGGAGCTTTGGAACTTTGTTTTGTCCGGTCCGCAACTTAACTGTTTTTGGGCTAACTCTCTTTACACTCGTCGGTGTCTTTTGCAGTCACAGCAGACAGCTGTTTTGAATGAAAAAGCTCTCAGACAGCATAATCCACTGCCTGCCTGGAACCAAACAGCAGAAAGACAAAGTTAGCGAGCAGCTGGTGAATGTAGCAAAACATTTAGCAGGCAAACTGACAGATATCCCTCAGGAGTTGCTTGAGACAACAACACAGCTAAAAGAAGAATGAAAATTGGACCAAGAGACCAAATGAATGCCAGTGTTGCTTTGCGTCTGTGAGACGTGTAGACACCGAAAAAAAAAAATCGCACAAAAAAAAAATCAGTGTTGCGTTTGCACTGCTGCCACCAAGTGGTCAAAAAACCTGTTGCTGCAGGTTTAAACACACACTCCATAACAGCGTATCATCGTTTCTGCATGTTGTCAAGTGATGTTCAAGTAAACAAAACATTAAAAAAAAAAAAAAAATTAGAAAAAGGACGAAATAACATGATGCACTCTGAGTGAAAAAAACACAGACTGTACATCTCAGGTTTAACCAGTAGTTCTGGTCATGCATGTCAATGATTCACATCAATTGGAGGACAAAAGTCAAACTGGTGGCCAGCAGTCAGTTCAGCATTCCTGATCAGGAGTTTCATTCAAAGGTTTGAATTCAGAGTACATACGATCTCAGCCAATTTTTAACTTATTGAATTTAAACAAATCCAAATTTAAGGATTAGAGATGTAAGAAATACCTGGTTAAAGTTCTGCTGAAGACTGTGTGGATTCTGTGTCTAACCAAAGTGACCAAACTGAAACAGGCCAGTATACGTTAAAAGTGATTAAAAAAGAAAAGGTTTATGCTGTAGTTAACTCAGAGCACAAACAACAACAGAACACTGAAATCCTGACTGTTTGCACGGGGAGGCGGCATTTTAATGAGCCCAAATAAATCTAATTAGTTTTAATGTGAATGATCTTTATGGAGGAAGCTTCCAGGCTGATAGTGTAGAAGGAAATAAATAATGTACTTGAGAAGGATAAGTATTTACTTCAGACTGCAGCCTTGGCAAAAACCTCTACCACACATAAATAGCCATTCAGGCCTGCGAGAATGAGATATGCTGTATACTCAGAGAATGAACGGAGAAAACAGCCTTCCAACTAAAGAGCTAAACAATACCAATAAAACACTAGTAACTCCTGCCAATTCATTACCAGACAGAGGATAATGCACTCATGTTGTCTCAAGCGGATAAAAAAAAAATGCCAGCTGTAAAGCACCGAGGCCTGCCCATTGAAATTAATGGTACTCATGAAGAAATAAAAGAGCCATAAAAAGCGGTCTGTTTTCTCCCACGACGGATGACTTCTTGAATTAACTGGGGACGCCTTGGACAGGCGTATGCCAGCCATTTCTTTGGAGGTGTTGGATCAAGCAGACATGCGTCCTAAAGTCTCAGCCGAATCAGAACACCAATAGCGACAGTGTTAGTCTGTCTCCCTGTCCGATTTGCTCAGAGCCATCAGCTCTAAACGCCGTTTGTCAGCTCCACAAATGCTGAACACAATCCGTGATGGTGGGATGAAATGCCAATATCTGAAGCCTCCATCTGCACTGTGCTTTTCACTGATGTGACTAAACAAGAGATGCAGAGCAGCACAGAGGGGCTTGATGTGCCAGATTTCTGTATGGTTGGCATCCCCAGGCTTTGTGCCCAAGAGCTCCTTAATAAAACAGAAATGTCACACTATAATGTTTGCATAAAATACATTATATGAGCCTGTCAGCTGCATCTATTCAGTTCACCGTGGCACCATTTGCTTTTACATTCAAAAACTAAGTGCAGAGAAAAAGTACATGTTCTGATGTAAATCACAATTCAGCCAGCAGCCAAAATGTGCACATAAACAGTATGCGCACACAGAAGCTATTTCCAACATATAAAACCGGTATTTATAAAAGAAGAATGTGGGCACCTCACAAGTGCTTCAGCCCAGGTGTACATACGTTTGTCTCAAGATATGTGTGGGAGATAATGATGAGGTGAGCATAAAATGAACACAACAACTGACAGGCAATGGAAAAGGAAAGACAAAGGAAAAGAGAGACCAGGGAAGTTGCTGTCTATTAGATGGGGGCGAGAACAGAGGCACAGCGGTGAAAGAAAACTTTAAAGCACAGAAACTCTTTGGTTAAACTTCTGAAAGCTCAACAGTCTTGTGCTTTTTCTCTGGTTTTTCTCTTTTTCTCTGATTATCACACATTGAGCCAATCAAAGTGAGGGCACAGATCGGTTAGTGGTAAAGACTGTCTTGGCTCGACACAGCTCCCATGTAAGATGGCAATTTTGGGAGTGAGCAACCCCCCCACCCCCACCCCCACCCATTCTACAGTTACAAACCTACAGCGCCAACCTGAAGTCAGCTGAGAAAAAACTAGAATTACTACCTAATGATTGTACACTGTGCACCAGCTAAGTTCCACTTTACAGCCATGTCTGTCCAGACTCATAACAGATGTAGTGACTGACACACTATATGGACAAAAGTATTTGGACACCTGACCATTGCATACACAGACAGCTTTGCCGCCATAACAGCTTCCACTCTTCTGAAGGCTTTTCACAAGGTTTTTGAGGATTTCTGTGTTTCTGTTTCTTTTTACCCATTCATGCAGCAGAGCATTTGTGAGGTCACACACTGATGTTGGACCAAAAGGCCTGGCTCACAATCTCCGTTCCAGTTCATCCCAAAGGTGTTGGATGGGGTTGAGGTCAGGACTCTGTGTGGGCCAGTCAAGTTCTTCCACACCAAACTCATCCAACCACATCTTTATAGAGCTTTGCTTTGTGCACTGGGGCACAGTCATGCTGGAATAGAAAAGGGCCTTCAACAAACTGTTGCCACAAAGTTGGAAGCATAGCATTGTCCAAAATGTCTTGGTATGCTGAAGCATTAAGATTTCCCTTCACCTTCACAGTCAGGGGCCGAGCCCAAACCCTGAGGAACAGCCTCATACGACACCTGAATTCACTAACAAAAAGAACTGTCCCAATACTTTTGTCCACATGGTGTGAAGACAATCACCTACAGCTCAATATCATCCAAAGCGATGAGTTTGTGGTCGACTACAAAGCTTCAAATATGGATCTCGCTTCAAATAAGCTACAGATTGTAAAATGTGCATCACTCACACACATCAGCACAGTAGATGTATACAAACAGCACAGTCTCAAGGTGGACACCAAAGGTTAGGGTCACCAGCTCAGTATACGACCACATGTGAAATAAGGTCATAATCTGCCCTTCTGTCCCAGTTGTTGTCCTCTTTGTGATATTTTTTAGCAGCCCTTTCCTTTTACTTGTTTTCAAAGACTTACTAAACAAAACATTTCTCTTTTAGCAACTGTTTTCATGAAGTGTTTGAGCAAAGAGTGAGGTTAGGCTTTCTTGTCTGAGTGGAAATCTGCACTACAGTATGAGTAAGCCATGAGTCAAATAAGCTGCCACAAGGTCTTGATCCCGCACAGAGCTGCAGGAATACAAATTTACGCCTAAGCCTGCAATATGCATCACCCTGTGGTAAGTTTAACAACTTCAATTTTCACAACAAATTAAAGGTCACGTCCTGCAAACGTGCGGGAGCTCGCTGTCAAGATAAAGACGAAGGTGTGAGGAACTGCAAAACTGTGAACCGATTTAGCATTCGGTCCACGCGTGTGCCGCGTTGAGCTACCGTCACTATCAAATTTTGACAGCTATGAGCGTTAATTGTGAGAGGCGAGGTTTCTCATCCCATTAGCTTATCTCTTACAAAGACATAAGCACATTCATCAGGAAATTACATTGCAGAGAGACTTTCATTAATCAAAATGTGCTATGACAAGCAGTCCTCATTGACATTCAGCTGTGACCCACCCCTCAATGACACAAAAACAGGATCACATGTTGATCTCCCTAAATTTAGACACTGCACTGTGTAAACACAAACATTAAAAAATAATAAGCAGTTCAGTGACACGCTGTGAGAATAAAGGTAAACATCTGCAAACGTATGATTAATTCCATTTCTTCAGGAACTTTTAGCTTTCTAAATGCCGAGAACAGGATTCAGACAAAAAGGGTGAGAAAGTCTAAGAGAGAGAGACAGAAACAGCACACAGCATGCAGCGCCACACACAGAGCCGGAGATGTAGACCACATTAAATCAAATCAGCGCCTGAGATTTGCCTCAAATCAGAGGAAGCCTAAAGTCACAAAGCAATAATAAAATGAGGCTGATGGGAGATTTCTTCTCATCAGCTCGCCTGCTCACTTCCTTCCGGCATCAGCTTTCCTCCTCTCAGTTGTAATTCACTTACAATCTGACCTATCCTAGAGACAGTGGAAGACATTTTCTCCAAATGTCAGTGGACAACAAATGGTGATGAATACAAAAACACCTTTTTGTATTGGTTCACCTTTTCTTGTCTGTTTTAGCATCTAATGTTTAAAAGGCTGCATTAGGAGATTAGTGTGAAGTGCACATAAATCTGGAATATGCTGCAAAGTACTTTCAAATGCCAGTTTGAAATGTCTAAGCAGCAGCACTTTTTTTAGGTCAGTCAGGTACCAAATGTCACTTTTGAACTGATACTGGTGCCATTTCCAGCACCTGGAATTTGATACCAGTACACAAAGGTATCTTTCTTCATCCTTTACTCTCTCTATAATTACAAAAATGTAATTTAAATTCAAAATAAGGAGCCACCAAATATATGCTGCCATCCCCGCACTGCTGAATAACATCTGAATATGTGTAACAGTTTTGTTAAAATCCAGAGAAACAAATGACAAAGAGAGGATGTTTTTTTAAATCAAGCTTATGTGAAGGCTCGGACACCTGAATTATGGCAAAACAGACCCACACTCACTGACTGTGGTCCACTTCTGCTGCCTACCTCGGTGCCAGCAACACTCGTGACAATTCTGTTTACCATCCGCCATACTTCAACTCTGACCACATCTGCAGCTGACCTTTTAAAGTACTACCAACGAGACTGGCACTCTGCACTGTAAAGCATAAGCAGGCACTGTGAAGAAATCAATCAGGATCATAGCTCTAAAAAAATGTGGGAACCACTGGTGGAAAAAGACTGCATTACTGAGGTAGTAAATGCTGATGGCGCCTATGGGGAGTATTTTACACAGAGGCCATTTTCATTCTGGTCTGTAATGTGACATCTTAGCACCAAGGCCAATAAGATGGTTCGTTTATCACCCTGAGAGTTTTCATTAGGACCGGCGCCTTGTTCCTTTCACTTATATGGCAGATTTATTTAACTTTTACTCATTTGGCTTTTAAACTGCTGTAAAGCCTGCCAAGACAAGAAAATGTCCATTATACAAGTTTGTTTAATTTTGTCTTTCTTTAGGTATATTTCCTATATTCCCATTTTCGACTAGTGGACATTTATCACCTCAGCCTCCACAAAGCTTGTACTCATTTACCAGGTAGTGGTGTGACCAGATCAACCCAGATGTGCTTAGAATCCATGTAATGGTTCAGAGTACTTCACAACTTATTCAGCATCAGATTTTAATAGACTAACTAATTTCGACTAACTTTTATAGAGCTGCTGTTGAGCAGCTGCTGAAAGTTAAGCATTTTTATTCCATTATCAAAAGACTAATTATTTTATGTTAATCAACGTTTGATTTGAATCAGCCCAGATCCTGACATTACTAAGCACATCAGGTATTGCTCTTTGTAAGTATTATTTCATAATTCAGTGTTAATTCTGTTACTGTGCATTCAATCATACACTTTGGGCTGCCAGCTGCCACACAAGGGGGGCAAAAACTAGAGCACTAATAAGTACTTGTTGTGAGTAGCTACCTTGAGTCCATGTACTAGAATCAGCACATCACCAAGAATAGATTAAAGGGGTTTAAATTAATTTTAATTAAAGTCCATTTGCACGACTCTCTTTATTTTGCAAGGAAGCAGGACTGGCGAGATCACGCAAAAACCCGGTCTTGATGTGCCTTCCCCAAATACACAGAAGAGACACTATGGAACAGCTTATGTAGTGCAAGCAGTACTAAGAACTTTAATAAGTATACATGGGTAGTGAGCTGAGGGAGTTCCAAAGTATAAGAGCTACTACCTCAAGTCTCGTGTATTTTGCTCACATCACCCGAATCCACTGACTCTGATGTTTCAGGTTTGTCTTTGGTCAATGACTCAGACCAAATTAAACATGAGGTCAATAATCAAATGTATTCAGATCCACTTCTGCAGCTGTTCCTGCACACTGCATAGCACATTTTATAAAAAATAGAACTGAAACAACTGCCCACTAATGTTTCCTGTAAATTTTTCAAACATCATATGGTATTAAGAGCACCTTTTTGGCTTACCGTGTGGTTCTCTAAAATGATTTCTGATGGGGAAAGTGTTATTTTCAGCTCAAACTTCAAAGCACTAAATGTAAAAAAAAAGCTTTATTAAGTGCCTGGGACTTCAGCTAGATTCATTTATTTCTTCTCTTTGTGCATCTTAACATACTTCCAGAATGTCACATCATATGAACAACAAAGAGGATCCATTAGTGCTGGAAAGGAGGCTCTCATTTTGCAAGATAATAGCAGTCCCCTCCAAGAAAAAGCAAGACAAAAGAAATGGGACACGTGTATGGAAAACATGCACAGACCCAAGGCTCGCTCAGCTGTCTCATTTGCAAAAGCCCATGATTAATTGAGATGTATTATAAATGCTGAGAGGATTAATTCAATCACAGAGATGGCGAGACACAAGGCTCTGACATTTGTGGGAGTCAACACCTTGGCCCAGCAAGACAAAAATATCAATTATCTTGACTTAGTCAAGTCACTGGTGTGGTATTAGCCTTTAAGAAGGATCCTGTTTTGACACAGAGTGATGACGATAAGAAAATTGAGCCAGTAATAAGCAGCCGTGTAATCTCCCTGCTCAATTTTGATTCCAGGGGTACGGCTGCAATAGTCACAGTGGATGAAAAGCTGTTTGATGTTTCCGACTGAGCATGAGGCTGAAGTCACTTCAGCTTTCCGGCGATCTGACAACGCACAGCTCTGAGTGGAAAGATGAACTTGTTGTAATAGAGTTTTTGGTGACAGTGACGAACGGGGGGGAGCAGGGGCTGCTAGTAATGATGTTATCAGTCACTGTGTGATCTCGCACTGATAGATGAAGTGTCTGCTGAATCTTCTGAAAGCAGCCAGTGAGTGGTAAACATGAGCGCTGTCAACATTACAGGAGCCAAACTCTTCGAAAAGCAGACTGCGCTGTATTCAGCACACATGGGAGACGGCGTCATGCTTGAGCGGAAAACTTCATAACGTCTCGATGAATTACTGACCGAACAAATTAAAGGTGTAACGCAACACATTCGTCACGATTCGATCTAAACTCCCGCACAAAAGTGAGAGGATGAGCCCCGTGCTCGTCTTCCGGTGACAACCATCAGATGTGCGTATTCTCTGAATTCATGACTGTCCTGCGGTCTGGATGAGGCCCGTGGGCCACCAGTTGACAGTCACTGATTTAAACCATCATCCCACACCTTACATTGGTAGCAAGACATGTTATCTGATTTGGCTCTGCAGGTGACTGATTGTGTTCAGCGCCTCCAATAACCAGCTTCCTGCATGGCGGAATCACATGCGTCTCTTAAATGTGCTGAAACACTGAATGCCTCCTCTCCTCAGGGTCGAACTTCGGTCAAATCTGAACTCACACACACACACACACACACACACACACACACACACACACACACACACACAAGCTACTGGACTGACTTTGCAGTACAAGCACTGATGTCCACTGAGGTTGATCTCCACAAATCTGCAGAGGACACAATACAAATGAGCATCAGATAATGCAGCATGACCATAACGTAATATGGACCAAAAAAAACCAAACTTAATTGTACTTCCTGTTTACATCCCCCATAAATACATAAAGTATATGAATTTAACAAAAACAGGTGACAGAGAAGAAAATGTGTGTGTGTGTGTGCGCACTGCAACAACATCCCATCAACCCTGACTTCCTCCATCCACTCCTATACAGACTAACCACATGTTGAGCCAAAACATTTCAAACTGTCAATAATCCACGACAAGCCACACTGTCGGCCGAATTCAATGGGCTAACAATCATTTGACACCGGCAGACTAAACATGTTCCTTTCCACCTGCGTGTCCACAACTCACTGTCTTGTTTTTTGTTCATTATAATGTCAAACAACAGGAGGCTACAAGGCTTTTGTTAAGCTTCATGTTCATTCCCACCTTTAATGTGCTGCCAGCGATTCCCAACTATAGAATCTGGTGCACCGTTCAGCTCTAAAAGGAATCCTGAATTGCATTATATTTCAAATGCACCTGGACTGATGGAGTCTGGGCATGACAGCAGACTTGTTTACAAAAGTCAATATCACACTGCTGATATATTTGGACCACACTCTGATGCTCGGTGCAGCGCAGAAGACTCATCAAACATGGCTAAAAGGCAAGGAGGTGGCCAAGAGTGTTTAAGCCTAACAAGGCTGCCACAATTCACAGAACCGTTATTTAACTCTGCAGGAAATCAAAGCTCCACGACCACCCTGTTAGAGTTTCAACAGACTGCTGGCAATATTAAACAAACTGCTGTCCTGAATCGCAATTTGTGAAGGCTTCAAGGCTAATTCATGCTGATTTTCACAGCCTACCATATGAGCCACTAGGAGAGAAGCCAATCATTTACTGCCACCAGTGGCTGAGAAACATCCAGAGCTTGTTGAAGGAAGATCAACCTGGCAGAGAAGGCAGACGGAGGACTAAAAATGTACATTTGTGAAACAGTCATTAAGTGCTGACTTCAACAAGTCTGCAAAAGCCCTCGTATTTCACAAGCACAGAAACGGCCGTGAAAAAGAAGTGTGACACAGAAACCAGAAGTACTAGACGGAGGTCGTAATTGGTGTATGCATTAATTGAGTGATTAATGTCTCACAGTGGAAAACAATAACGTGGGCAGAATTTCCGACAAGTGGGGAAGAAAGGTAAATGTCATTTAATAGATCCTTACTCAAACTGAAGGCTGAGTGTCACTCATCTCAGTCCGCCTCTGCTGTCTGAGAAAATAATGTAAGCGACACACAAGGCGTGCACACTCCAAATAAAGGCCACACACACACACACACACACACACACACACACACACACACACACAAAGAGCTAAACTCTGAAATAGTGCATCAGAAGATATTTCATATTTGGTCACTTCCTAAAAACAGGTTTGCTTTGTAGTTTAGGCTCCAGACGATGTGAGAAGCACATCTTCCTTTTATAGTCCCATGATTAACTACAACTATTAATTTTTTAAACGTCAAAACAAATGGCAATGACAGCGCCAGTGGTCATGTATTTATTTATTTAGTGATTGTTTGTTTATTTGTTTGCTTCCTTTTCGCCTGGCAAAGCGCGCAGCCGAACGACAACAAACAGGCTCAAAATGAAGAGATGTCACGCAGACGTTCAGCGTGTCTTCCTTTAACTTTAAAACTGAAAAGCGACTCAAGATTTTCCACCAAGAAAAAGCCTCCGACTCGACGCCGGCGAGGAGTCCACCTTGCACGGACTTGCGCAACAAAGTTTCCCGTTAGGTCAGGGGTGCGTTCAAACACACGACGCAGCGAGTTCCGCGACTAAACACAACATGAAAACATTGTGCCGAGTCCTCCACGGAGGACACCGACAACTCGGGCAAACACGGCTGCGCCAGCACACACAAAAGACCGAGAAACTCGGCAGTTAACTCCAAACAGCAGGGAGGGAAGCTCCGTCCTCAGAGACGGGAAAGAAAAGCGCTTGTACTTACACCGGAGGAAGAAGGAGGAGAAGAAGACGCACAAGTCCGAACAGTCCCGTAAGAAGAAAATCAGCAGCCCCCGGTCCTCAGTGCTCCACAGCCAGAGATCCACATCCAGCAGTGTTCATTCCCTCTCCTCCTCCTCCTCCTCCTCCTCCTCAGCTCGCCTCCTCTACAGCTGCTGGATAAGTTTGCTGACGTCAGGCACTCGGTCTCAGCCGGCGGAGCTCTTTGGTCGCAGCCTGAATAATACATGGAAAAGGAGGAGAAAGACGCGACCGGAAAGAATCGGGGAGGCAGGCACCACATTAGAGGCAATACCCTCTCACGACAACGGCTATATTCATTAAAAAAAGAAAAAAGAAAAAAGAGGCCCTCTGTCTGTTGAGGGACAAGTGCTTTGAGTTCTTGCATTAGAGTTTGGATTTCAAAATAGAAAAAAGTGGTCACCTCAGCATTCATAAGACAGTCAGCAACCTTAATATAAAGTAACTGAAATCAGTGGTGCACCCAGGCTGACTGAGGGACAGGGGCGAAAATATATAAAGGACCCCTGCAGTATATGGTGGGCATCAACATGTTGTCAACACAGTGATTTAGTGTAGTGTACATGCTATTCCATCAGCTAAATTTAAAGAAGTAGTTTTCTTCCCTCAGTTAGGTAGCTCTTAGCCTATGTAGCATATGTTATGCACGTACAGTATAAGCTGAAAATTTTTTAATCAGTTAATCAAATTTTTCGAAATTTGATTAACTGACTAATATTAACAGATAAATTGGTTAAATATTCAATCTAAAAATATAAAATATAAAAATACTTGTTTGTTTTGGGGGTGTTTCCAGAATGTATGAAAAGTTTTATGAAAAGAGCTTATACTTAAGCATCTAATTGTCACAAGGTGTTCAGCGGGTTGCACCCTAAATCCAACCTTCAAAGCTGAGAGCAGAAAGCTTATCACCACAGGGAGTGACAGATTTCTGTAAAAGGGCTGTGAGTAATTGATGGGCTAAAATTAAGCATGTGTTCCCATTTTCCATTGGCTCTTTTGGTGTTCCACTTCCTCTTTTACACACAAAACTTAAAATGAACATGCCCAAATGAAGAGATTAAAGAAGTTGTGTAGAATAATCCATCTGGTATGGGCCAAGTCCCAGGAGACTGTCCAAGTGAAGTTCAAGGGGAAGATTAGAAAGGTGAACGAACTGATTTGTTTAATCTTTTAAATGAAACAGGTGTATTTTAGACAGCCCGAACTGATTAAAACGTTCAGTAAATAACAAATATATTCCCTGACTATCAAGGTCATTCATGGAAACACAAAGGAGGGTCAGTTAGTGAGGGTGCAAATAAGTTGAAACCACATTTTGAGAAATTGAGAAACTACAGGGCGTGTGCGAACGTTGGCACATTATGAAAAACATTTCTGATTTCTGTTCCATATTGATGATTCTCTTGTGACAGAAGTCCCATCAGTTACATCAGCTCAAACAATTTGAAAAACTTCATCCTATCGAGAGACATGTTTTACTGCATTTTAAATTGTTACAGTATTAAAACACAGGTCGCCTGAAAGCATGTCTGTGTCCATACAGTCTGGGTTAAGGGATCAATGTAGTTGCCTCAGTCATGGCCTCTGTAGTTACCCACCTGTGTGGGCAGAATACCTGGTGCATAATTTGCAACTCTAAAATCACTACAGCTAACCTATTTATTAGTTTGCTAGAAAGGCAGCAGTACAGTAGAGCTATTTCTCCATGTCTTGTATCATCTGAAAGGAATGAGGCACAGCTTCTGCAACTGTGCGCTTTTGAACGTCTCAGCCTCAAAGTAAGAAAGCAGTCGCCGACTGTTTTGTCTGTAAAGTTATTTTGAAAGAAGCATGACTTCTATCTGATGTTACTGCCAAAAAATGCGGATGAGAAATAACATTAACTCTGGGAGAACTCGCGATGGCCTGTAAATGTGATATCCAAGCTGTACCTCCTGCTTTATGTGTTTTAATACCAGAGATGGGACCAAGTCATTGTCATGCAAGTCACAAGTCTTTGCACTCAAGTCCCAGTCATGGGCTATATGGGCACATTTATGGCAAACCTGCCTGAAATGGCCAGAAGCAGCTCTGTATACACAGATGTCGTATCTGTATGTATCAGTAGTGGTATACAACTGAAACAACCCGAACTGCTATTCACTGCAGTTGTACATGAACAATATTTTAAAAATGTCAGAATAATAGGTTGAATACTAAATCATAACTGATAGCTCCAGGCCTTAAGGAAAGCAGAAAGACAAATTCCCATGAGGATCAGTGGCACATCACAATACATTAAAATATAAATCCATTTCAGAAGGATTCAAAAGAGAGTAATTCTCCAAACAAAACCCAAATAGGTCAGCCGCTACATCCGTGAGGACAGAGAGATTGGCTCCGCACTTCCAAATGTAGGCTCTTGTTTAAAGCATTTAGAAGAAAATTAAGTTTATTTCATGGCAGCCTGAGTCTGGCTTAGATGTTTCACAGAGGATTATAGAGCCTGATCTCAAAGGAGCTGGCAGACAGTCGGATTCAAATAACTTTACCTCATCGGCACTTTGCTAAAAATGAATCGACATCACAGGAGAATCACTCCAGGTGCTGTCACAGTATTTACAGTCTCTTCCTCTCTGGCCAACTTCAGAGACTCTCCTGATGCCTTTGCAGATACAGTATGTGCCTTGGCTTCCAGGTTTCAGGTGTATGTTTTCCAACAGTGACTGATCAAACTGTCCAGCATGATAAATAATGTGAATATATATGTATGTATATTATAGAAAAACATTCCTTTAATTAGTATTCTTGTCTTGTTGCATATGTTGCTATACTACTAATTTGTTGTAGTCATGAAGTCATGTTCATTAAACCTTCCCTCTTGATGTTATTCCATGTTATAATTTCAAAATAATGTAATTCAGGCGGCGTTGCTTTTGTCTCATGATGTACTTGCAAATTAGTAAAAAGGAAATTTCCGGGAGCCTGGGTTGAATAACAAGCTTTAGTTGTTCTTTGTGCTTTTGATGAGGACACATAATCCATTTTTTCTTTGGAGATCAAAGGGTAATCATCTATCTAACTATCAAACAACAAGGTCATTGTTTTGTTTTTTGTTTTTGTTTTTTAGATTACCACAGTAAAACAATCTTTGTCTGATTGGGAGAGCAGCACATGAGGCCACCTGCCAGCTCAAATCTCAGACCTCCTTTTCCTCCCACAGTACGTCCATGGAACAAACCCCCGAGGCAGGAAAATACACACATCACATATTTGATGCACATTAGGAATGTAGATTAAATATCCATCTGATTTATAAGTAATAAAGGCCAGTGGCAGTTGCAGTCATGTAATATACTGCTGTGGACAGAGTGGTGCAGAAAAAACCAGCTGATTTGTGAGGCAAAGCTACAAACAGCATCATCCACTTTCTCCCAGTTTCTCTTTGTCAGCTCGCTACCCTGTGCGAAGCAGAAAATACGCTTTTTCAAGAAGAGCTCCCAACATTAGAGATGCCATCTCCTCTGTATAATGTCAGAGCTTGCTGATTTTCACTGCACGCCGAACCCCACCAGCTGATTGTTTTTGACGTGATTTGGTGTAGTCAGCAGTGAAGCTATTTCCAGGCAAATTTTAGAATCTCACACCACCTCCTGCTCGCTGCACATTCATTCTTATAGAGGAACAGATATGAAAGTTGGATTTTTCCAGCTGCCCTGAAGGCCTTACTATAAAGCAGGAGCACCATGTTCCAAGCACCAAGTTTTTTCATAATGATTTTTTTGCAGTGCTATTCCCAGTCCATAACAGCGCTTTTTTTAAAAAAACACAAAATGCGCTTCATCATCACACCTCAGATCCATCCATTTCCATCGGCGGAGACGAGGCAGCACACGAAGAGCAGAGTTTAAAGACACATCTACAAATCCATCATCGTTGCAGCTCATCAGCATGGTTGCGTGCAAATGATTAATGTGAAAAGCTACACAAGCATAGAATTTCCATGCTTTCTTTTCATTACTCCTTGAACAGGAATATTAACAAAAACAATTTTTGAAATTGAACTGAGAAAATGAGAGTCATAACTGCCAGCATCCTCAGTGGTATTTTCTGTCGTTATCTCATATGCAGGTTCTGTCTCACATTTCTGCCTCTCTGTAGAATGAACATGTTTTGTTTACTATCTTTCCATATTGCTTGGATCCTTGAACGTAAATGATTTTGAGAGCTTCAGATGGCTTCGAAGTGCTTAAATCCTTCAAAGTGTTTTTGTTCCATTATAATATGAGGGAAGGTTGGCTTTCAATACCAAAGATATTCATACACACAGAGTGTAGAAAAGTGTGGTGTTAGCCCTTTAAATTCATTAAAAAGGATGAAAAAACAGTAGATTTTCTTCTAAGGTGCATTACGTCAAAAGTCAGCTATACATGGTATGCACAGGTTATTTCAAATTCAGCTGTCCTGTGATCTGCTGCTGCAGTGACTGGTGCTGAAATCCATGCAGCAGCATTAGTGTTGTTTGAAAAGCACTACACTCCGTACATTCGATCTCATGAGAAAATGAGAGTATCGTGTCACATAAAGCAGCCATTAGGGAACTGATGATATTGGCTAAAAATTCCACCATGATTGCCAGCATTGTCATACCTTACTCACATCAATTCCTCTTTTCTCCTTGGCTGGGTGTGCGGAGCACAAACAGAAGTCTGAGAGCAAATCCGACCTTAATGTAGAAGTGAGGTCTATTCTCATTCATTTCCTTATGCATTTCTAAACAGTCACAGCATGGCAGCTGTTAAAAAAAAACAAAAAACGCCTCTAAATATAAATGGATGTCAGTGCAAAAATGAAATCCCATTATGATTGGAATTTATCTCATGCTGTCTACATCCTGTGCCGTCTGGAGCAGGCTGCAGGTTAGACTTCACCCTGAGTTGTAAATTTGCTGATCGGAGTTATTAAAATTAGAGCTAGCACCATGAGTGTCTTCACAGACAGCAAGACAAGTGCACAGCTACATTCCCAGCCCTGCTAAATCCTAATAGCTTCACGAGGCGAAGAAATGGCCTCTCATGAATCATTGAAGAGTTACAACACAGTGGCAGCAGCAAAACAGGCGACTGAGGGGGCCGGCGGCTAGCGGGCCTCTTACATTTGTGTCATAATCGGTCTCATTGCATGAACTTGCAGTTTTGTGATGCAACGCTATCATGTGGTTAAGTCATCATAATTTTCAGCTATTTTCAGTTCTGCTTTTCTGTAATGGTTTAGCTGAATCTAACTGAAATTGTCATGTTTTTCAGACTATTAAGAGAATAAAATAGACAATTTGTCAAAGGTAAGGTGAGGAAAGCGGGAAGTGAGGTGGTGGAAGAATTATTTAGATCCTTAACTTAAACTGGCGATGGTTTTCTGCTTTAACCAAGCACCCACACAATGTAATGGCTGTACGTTTAGATTGGTTCACCGTAAACCTCACATTCACTATGCAATTTTGTCTCCCACCAGGCACAAAATGTCCCAGGAAAATGAAAGCTGATTGGTGACCCAGTCAGGCTGGCAACCATCTATCTGCTTTCATGTCTCCATTTTAGACGAAATGAATAATCAAACTGATGTGTTTGTCTGGTGTTGTTTGTTTCTACTCTGAGGAAAACAGCAAGTGATGCAGTTGTCTTTGTAATAGCAGTGCCAGCAATAATACCAGCTGAAAACAGTGGGGGGCCAAGGAGTTGTTTGCTTCTCCTTGGACGCAACAGTAAAAAGTATCAATAATATTAGCATCAGAATAGACTTAAACTTGAAGTGTGGAACTTTTGTCTCCCCCTGCTGGCAGTAAGAGAACTGACACAAACAGGGTCGACATGCCTTGAAGCCATACAGACAGATGGCGGTGATTGGTTTAACAACATTCTAGCTTTAAAGTACCAAAAAGTGGTCACTGCTCAGAACGCCTCATTTCAAAAGTATGTGTATTATATTACTGAAATAGAATTAACATGATGTGTGCATCACTTTAAGCTGCAGCTGGTAAGAATGAATTGTAATAACTATGCAAACTGCTGCTGAGCTCAGTCTCTAGTATTCTGTAATAATCATCATCAATCACAAAGATGAAGACAAAGCTGACAACAGCGATGTTGTCAACAACAACTAAAAGGTGGTGGAGTAAAAATATAAAGTAGCGCAACAAGGAAATATCCAAGTTATGTACCTCAGAATTGCTCTAAAGTGCTCTAAATGCACTTAGTTTTTCCAAACCTGGTGCTGTTCGAACTGCTCTCCTCGAAGTTCTTATTCTAAACTTATTTGTAACTGCAAATAAGTTGTGGAGAAAACATAATGCCAATCGGCTTATGATTTCTGTCAGCAAGGAAGTTACATAACATAATACCATGACAA
Source organism: Scatophagus argus (assembly GCF_020382885.2). NCBI lineage: Eukaryota > Metazoa > Chordata > Actinopteri > Scatophagidae > Scatophagus > Scatophagus argus. Next base: position 20,323,370 of record NC_058503.1, on the reverse strand, counting down.
GAAGGAAAATGCTGATACTGAATGCATTTGTGAAATGTTTACTGACAGCTTATGTCATTTGTTTTCCCCTAAAATATTTGATTTTGCAAATCAGTATCCAACTGTAGCGACTGCTGCATCATTAGACCTCGATATGGTCTCGTCTAGTCACTCGCAGCACTTGGCTGGTGATGGTTTAAGACAGAAAAAGTCCATAGTGACCTGAGACACAACATGTTTAACAAAAACCATGATTTTCCCTAAAACTTAATCAAAGTGTTTTTGTTGCCTGACATTAACCACAAACAGGAGTCTGGCTCCCGGTCCTGGTCTGCGGTACGTAAATGTTTCTCACTCTGAATTTAATCCAGGCAGCAATTACTTGGTTGTCACCGCAAACATAATTTGGAAAACAATTTAGCTCTTTATAAACATTATTTGTGGGAGACAGAGTTGTTCACACAAGTCCTGCAAATGATCAATTTCAAAAACTTCAGCTTCAAACTTTATTTGTCAGTATATTTTTTACATACACCAAAATTCTTTTCTGCATTTAACCCATCGCTGATTGAACCCACACATGCAACATGCAGTGAAACACACAGGAGCAGTGGGCTCCCACGTCAGGCGCCCAGCGAGCAGGTGGAGGGTTAGGTGCCTTGCTCAATGGCATGTCAGCCTAATGGAGGAGGGGAGAGCGACCCTCCACTTCTCCAACCCAGTTTTAAACTGAGCAAACGCAAATGAGTTGCTGATGAGTGATTTGGGTTAACATGAGGATTTGGTTACGTTTTGGGGAACTTTTGGTATTAAAAAGTGGATTTATCTTCACTGCCCTTTCTCAACATCTCTGCATTTTGGGTAATATACTGTACCTGCCAGTGTCTGGGAAAGGATAACACTTTTATTTTCTTTCACTTTCTTTGACCGTAAAATGCAATCTGTTGGCCTATCATTAGTGAACTGTTGTACACCACAAAACTGAATCGTTTCAGGGAGTTCTCTTTTTCTCTCAGTCATAATAACCAAAGATGGGAGGACACAGTTTCCACGGTTTATTATTTATATTCTGTTCATGGTCAGCGAGAACCCTCATGAAAACGAGCACAGTCAAACCAAGCAGGTGTTGTGGCTGATCAGCAAAAGCTTAAGACTGCAGTCTGCATAAGAAATAAGAAATTAGCATTTTTTCCCACTGCAGCCAAAAGGTTTACTGAGTTTTAACTCTGACACATGACCACAGATATTATTGTCTAATCTGTCTGAGCAGTCAGAACTGCAGGGGGTCATAAATTCAAGTCTGATGTTCAGTTCATCTCATCACATCTCATCACAGGAGGTTCATCGCCTCCTCTTATTGACAGGTCCCATCAATAAACAGTACCTTTCCCTTCACAGTCATGTGCAAAGGGAAACACACGTTATATCAACACGGTGAAACACAAAAAGAGATTTGAGAAGCCATTTGGAGCTGAGCATGAAAGCTGTGAGCGTGATTGCAGCCTCAGGCTACTCAGACCCAGAGGGCAGATCCAAGTAAATCATATCTCCATTACCGAGTCGAAGAGTCCATGTGCTGCAGATGTTACACCCTCATTATTGTGCTCCTTGGTGGAACACAAAAGGGACTGAGTCGTAGCTTGTGAGGCTTATTTTCTGTCTGACAAAGACTGTAGCGGTATTAAACCTATTTAAATGATACAGAGAAAATTACCAGCATTAGAGCATCTCACAGCCAAAACGGGCAGGTACGAAAAGAAAATAGATTTTAATTTTTTAAAAGGCAAAGGCCTCATCTCACCATTATAGTTTAGCCTCACCACTTCAAGTTTTGTTTTAGAAGATACCAGTCATGCAGATGGGTTTATGCTTATCTTCTGTTATTTCTCCAAATTTCCTTTTTTTATAAAGTAAGAGATCATCTGTTTTAGCTTTCTTTAGCAAGGATCTGCTTTGTTACACTTTATATGACCCATTAGGTCCGCAAAATTGAGACATCATTATACATTCAGGAACAGTCATCAATCATATTGTCAGCCACGTCTCCCAGGGCAACAACACCCTTACCTTAAATTTTAATTGATTCTGCTCAAAGACGTTGCCAATTTGTGTTCTTCATATCAGAGGCTTGCAGGCCGGAGACTTTGCCTCCACACAGTGAAACCATCCTCCATCAGTCAGCAGGATAATCCTGGGAATGAAATCCTGCAATAAGTAAATCTAAGATCATCCCAAACATACAACACGTTTAGAGCAGAGCTTACAGATTTACTCTCCACCTGTGATGGAGGATGTAGTGCAGTGATGCCGAGTGGGAAAAGGAGGAGGCACATTGAAAAAACAGGTTATGAGGCGTATTTTATTAGCTTATGCCTTCACATAAAAACATAGAATGCATTTTGTGACCTGTATATTATTACAGAAAGCCTTTATGGTGCTGTAGTGAAGACTGAAAACATAAACATTTGTTTTATTAAGTTTTCATTACCGCAGAGAGAGTTCAATAGAAAATGCCAGAGATATTATAAAGGGTTTAATGCTACTAAAAATGGTTCACAAAGCCGTCACTGAATACACTGCATGTCTTCCCATTCCTGGAGCAGGTTCCTTTCGTTTATTATCACATTATGATAATAGGATGTTCTCCAAATTGTATTCTGTAGATTTCAGCCATTTGGCTGATGTGCCTGCTGAATCAGGTGTTCTGGCGAGCGATGCACCTCTGCTAAAAGCGGGCAAGTTGCCTTTAGTAGAGGTGGATTAGAGCAGAGGATTAGAGGAGCTCACTGTCATTTTGCTTCAGTGCATGTACCAGGTTGTGTTCTTGATCCCAGCAGCTCTGTGTGGCCACGTGATGCCGTTCTAGTGTAGAACTAAAGCATCCCAGCTGTGACTGAAAACTTAAGGACTACGGAGAAACTCCTTTTTCTATTCTCTGGCGCGATATGGTGAAAAAATGAGCTAATTGCTGGGGTTTGGAATTAAAAAGATAGAAGCCAGGAAATCTGTTGATAATTGAGAAACTTGGCCTGTCAAATCAAATCCATAAAATCCCTGTGGTGAGGACACTTGGCTCCATCGTCTTCTAAGTCAGCCCCCAATTTGATGTTGTGTCTCTTGATCTTTCCATGTCTGACATGCTTTTACCAATGTCAGATAAAACTAATTCAGCGTTACTAATAACTCAGCATGACCCCATCAATTTAAGACTGTTCCTATAATAAACTTGAACAATGGATGGATATGAGATGCAGCAAAATGACTTGTGGTTTTTGTGCAGAAAGTTGTTTTTGTGGTGCCAGCTTAGTACACTTCATAAAATCAGCTCTAACTTGCCAGGAGTTAAATGAGAGGATCAATATCACTCCCATGTAGCTATGGAGCCAGGAGTCAATTAGCTTAGTTTAGCAAAACACTGGAATAAAATGGAAACAGCTGGCCTGGAGGATGTTCAGTAATACACCCAGCACTTAAGCTCACTTTTGTCTTATTTGTTGAAACTTTACCCATTCATAGCCTCTGATCTGCATATCCGTGACTAAGCGGTCAAATTAGCACTATATATAGTATATATTCAGCATCTGGTGAGACTGTCAAAATAAAGCTTGCTGAGAAACATTTCACATGATATTTTTTTTGTATGTAAACATTGTGAAACAGTCGGAGAATAAAAGAAGATAAAATCTTTATCTGTTAGACAACAGTGTGTGTGTGTGTGTGGGTGGGTGAGTGGATGGGTGGGTGCAGTGACGTGTGTTCGCTGACGCAGGTCTTGATTTCCTTATCAGCTGCGACTTGTTGGCTGCTCGTTAGCCTGTCTCATGTGACGTTCAGCAGCAGCGAACTGTGTTTCCTTTGATTCTCAGAGTGGGAGTTAATCTCAGGACTCAGGAATAATAATTGGCTCGGTCACTTTCACAGGTTGAAGGTGGCTTCAAGTCCTGGCTTTTGTTACAGCACACAGCCTACCTGGAGATTAATGCATTGTGTTAATCTTGTGTAAGTGAGTTGCTCATAAACATCAGTGAAAGCATCTTGAATGGGCTGTGGGAGGACTTCCAGTCTCACCTCTTCTTGCTCTTATATGAAAAATGTATATAGAGGTAAAACCTTTAATGTTGTTCTGCCTCTGTAGCACATTCCCACACTATAGTACACTTCACAGTATTATGCTGCTTCCCTATGGTCCAGTGCCCCTTCTTGACAGTGAAGACCCCCGCTGGGATCCCCCTGACGGGCATCACGGCTGGTTGCCGGTGACAGCCTATGAGCTACCCCTGCACTGCTCAGTGTTGCTCTGTCCACTTCATGAAGTCAATAGCACCACACTCACAGATATTTTAACGCCGCAGTGACCGTGAGTAAACTGAATGATCTCAACCCTAATGTATGAAATGTGTGTCTGCTTGGCTTGTTTCTGCTAACAAGGTCAAATGTGGAGCCCAGCAGTGATTGATTTAGTAACACACACACACACACAGTCACAGATGCATCTCTAAAGTCCGGCTTGTTTCAGCTCAGACTCTCACAGCTGGTTGCTTTTATGACAAAATCAAGACCTTGCTTTGAAATAAAGTTATTGAATCCATGCAGAGATACGTTATGCCAGAGTGTTGTCACTGATTCATTATCCAGCTCTGTGCACCAACAGGATGTGGAGAACAGAAGATCAAAGGCCACATAGAGATGACTTTTCATCGTGGTAATGCTGAGTGGCTGCTACACGTTCAGTGTGTGTGTGTGTGTGTGCACACATTGCTGACTCCTGCATGGTTTTTCTTTCCCAGGAAAGCCTTATATAAATAAAATATAAGAGTGAGAAGCTCATAGATGTTGGCAAATATACAATCAATGATTTAAGAAGCTACATTTCGCATTCAGTTTTAGGACAGGCTTGGATCACAGAGGAGAGGTTTACATGTGAGTGGGTGGGCTTGTGTTTGTGTATGTGTGATTATTACATTTGTAACTTTTACTAAATTTAGTGGGGTTTTTTTTGTTATTCAAATTAACAGACACGCAGATTTAGAAATGATTGTTCTGACAAACCAAACTTGAGCTTTTGCTGCAACATAACATCATCTGGCAAGATGCTCGCCAATCAAATAATGTTAAACAGAAAACAGTTTTGCATAGAAAATAAGATCAGGTCTAACATAAGCAAGCCAACAAGAGTTTGGTTTAGTATTGATTTTATATCACAGTAAAGTTAGTTTGACAGAACAGAGTTGTACACACAGCCTTTATAAAATAGAAGACTGAAATGCAAACGCGCTGTACACAATCTGACGCAGGATAAAAACACTACACGTGACCATAATTTGTTCCACTGCGGTTCATGACAACAAAATATCCAGCACCAAAAACTTTGAGGATAAAGCTGGAATCATTTAAGGCATTCATTTTAAAAACACTTTGAGTGTCACCGTGAAAATGGCCAGTTTAGTTACTCCGAAACAACTCCATGACAGCATTTCAGATCTTTAGAGAGGACTGCAGCTCCTTGTAGGCCACACACACCAGTCAAGATGCTCATGGATGCAGTTCGTTATTAATACTGTGTAGTTTTTTGAGCTTCAAGCGGTACCTGACACTGGTCATGCTAATTATAATGATAAAATATGTCACACTGGGATAATTAGGATTGTTGTTACTTTAAAAAAAAAAAGAAAAAACTGCTTGTAAATCCTGTAAACTGAAGTTATGACATGCAAATTTGCTATCTGTGTCTTCTGACTGTTAAGGGGAATGAATATCCGTACCTCAGTATCTGTGTTTGTGGTTTTTGCTTGTTGTTTAATGTAAATGAATGTGTACAGTATGTGTTGATGGCGAGGTGTTGCTAGCCTTAAATCTCTCTCTCTCTCTCTCTTAGTGGGCGATGACTGAATGTGTTCACCACACAGGATGGCACCCATGAGCACAGAACACGTGGAATTGGAAATCGCATTCAAAATGGGTCAGCTGATAAGGGAGATGAGCACATAGCGCTTCAAGTGATTCCCAATTTCACACCTCAACATGTTCCTCCTTTCGGGGCAGGACCGGGCTGCAGCTGCAAAGTGAGGAGGGCTGCATCTGCACCCCAACAAATCCTATTTAGTTTGAAAACAAACAGTGCGTGGTGGAACTCTGCAGAAAATTTTGCACCAAAATAGTAACGCTGCCAAGATTTGCTCTTCTACCTCCTAGCTGCTGTTTCGGGTCAACAAGCTGCAGAGTGGGAGAAGACTGCAGATGGTTAGTGCCTCCATCTCCATCATCACTGTTGACCACAAAATATCCCAAACCCACAGCCACAGATCTAGTTAGTAGAAAAAGTGAGACAAGTTCAGGTCGCTGGAGTCTTCAGGTGGGTCACCAGATTCGCCCTGTGTGTGACCAAATGTCAAAAACCTATGATGTAGTTATGTAACATAAGTTACGTGACTAAACATCATTTCCAAAACTAAACTCATAATACGTCAAAATAAGCGAGCAAGCTTTATTTTGAAAGTCTAACCTGACGTTGAATCTTTATTATTGCTAAGTTGAACTCAGTCCTGAGCAGTGGCCTGGAATTGATGTGGCTTTGCTACAAAGAGCCACAGATTGGATTCTCGCCTTGAAGAATTTTATATTCCTCAAGGCGAGATACAAAAATCTATGCTGAAGATTTTCAGTCAGACAAAGACAACAGGAGTGTAGCTGAGAATGCATCTGAGAAAAGAGTGTGGTCCCTTTGTCAGCTGTGAAACTTTTTGCAAAGAAATGATGAATTGTGCTGGAAGAAAATTAATTTGTCCAGAGCCAAATCAGGAAGCACAGTAGCCAGGGGGAGCATGCTGTATTGATAAGGGTGTCGTGGTGACAGCAGTCTTTAAGGGCTGAATTATGGCTCATCTGTGAGAAGTGAAATTGTTTTCCAGCACATTATTGGAAGTCTCTGTGTGGAGATGCTCACTCCCCAGGATGCACAGCTGGCAGTGCCAGTGCACTCGCTGCTGCAGGCCAGTAGGAATTCATTACTTAGCTTAGCCATTGATTTTCCTCCTGCCTACAAAAAAACATGAACAGCTTTCAAGATAGATTGCCAGTATTCTGAGGCAGCTTGAAGGACGTTTTATCATGACAATACCTTGTGCACGGAGGCAAATAGAGTCAGCTCTCTCAAACACTGCTGGCCTTAATATGCTGCACTTTTGGTGTTTCAAGTTTTCAAAGAACCCAGAAGCAAATTTTGAATATTTTTTGCCAAGACTGCAACAAATGCAATAAATATCAGGCTGTTTCTTTAGATATTAAAGGTCACATATCATGTGCAGTTCTGCTCTTTAGGAATTTATCCTCTTCTTACCATAACTGTGAAATTTCAAAAGCGTAATCAGTCAAAACCCGAACTTTACAGAATTCAGAGGAGCCATATCATCAGTCAGATCCTATCAGGGCCCCAGCAGGAGCCCTTATAATTTGATGTAGTCTCTTATTAGGTGAGAAGCAATGTGGTCCACATTAGCTCGCATTAACACCATCATGAGCAAGATTTTACAGCAGGGTGCCGGCAGATTGGCTCATTAAAAGGAACCGCACCATATATGACTTCATCAAAACCAAATTTGCACTCAGACCGTTAAGATTCCCTCAGTGTGGGTGGGTGGGGTGGCTGAAAACAAAACATAAAGCGGATTTTCTATGAACACTGTTTACACTCGCCATTAGATGTGCGATAGAACCATCATAAGAAAATCACATTATATTCCCCACCTGTTACCCAGTTTATGTGGTGTGACGAAGCAATCAGAATGTTTAGTTGATGCATAGTAATTCAGGTCAATGAGCATGTAAGGGGTGTGTGTGTGTGTGTGTGTGTGCAGTAATTAATTTACACACAAAGCACTGTCAGCAGAAAGAGGAAGGCAGTGGAACAGAGGATATTTTCTTCGCTGAATGCTGTGTGGAGAACACAACACGCCAGCCACTTCAAGCTCCACGATGATGACAACTCCATGACAGCTCAACAGACTGTTGGGAAGCCAACCCAAGATGTTCATTGTGTTTGGGAATGGCCTGCAGCAGTATCACACTGGCCAGCAGAACGTCATCGTTTGGTGAAATGAAATGACAATACAGTTTATAGGGAATGCGTCTGGAGATATTTTTCAGCATATTTCCTCACTGAGGGTTTGTCATCCTGTGGCTTTGTCAGCTAAAAATGGAAAAATGGGTAAACAAACACAAACACATGCACACACACACACACAAACCACTTATCACATCTGTCATTCATTCTTTCAGAGTCCTTCTGGATTTGGCCTTCTGCTTACCCACTATTTAAACCCCGAGTCCTAATGCGTTTAGATTTTTTTTTTTTTTATCAGAAGGCAGAGGCTGAGGCCGGTCGGGTGCCCGAAGGGGAACGGTCGATACCTGCCCAGTGTGGTAAGCCGCTAAGTGGAGGTTCTGTGGCAGCTGTGGAGGCACATCACCATGGCTACCTAATTTCACAGCTTCACTTAAGGGACCAACAAGGGCAATTTTCTGCTCTATCAACACTTCCTTCATTTTTCAATGTGCTGAGACCACATCCTTTGGCCTAGGTGTCACAGAGCGTGTTAGCAGCAAAGAGAGACAGATAGAAAGAGCCTGAGAAAAAGACTGAGAGTGAAGTCTGAGAGGAAGATAAAAGAGAGAGGAAAAAAACAAATGTACTAAACAAAAACAAAGTTGCTAATGTCTAACGAATGTCTAACGAATTGGAGCAAGGCTTTAATGAATCTTGGAAGTCCACCAGTTGAGAATGTCCTCGGTGGAATGACCCACTAACAAAACAAAAGAGTGGTGATCTGTCTGTTTCCCTCTCTCCAAAGCCAAGCCGTCCGGTGCAGGTCCAGTTTTGAGGCCAACACGGTCCGGGTGAATGAGACATTCAGGGCTTTAGTGTGGTCCAGCAAACAGGCCCCTCTCCACGCCTCATGTGAAAAGCACAGCGCTTATTATCAGTGTGCACTGCTGGAAATGATACACCAAGCACCAAGCAAGCATTCTGAGTGAGGCCACAGTGGCGAGCTACTCATTAGCGGTTCTGCGTGGAGCTGAGATGCATCTCATCTCTTTACAGGATATGATTAATGAGATTCAAAATCCACATTCCATAATCCTTTCATTCTCAACCTGCATGATTAAATCTGTGATTGCTCTTCAGTTCCGTCAAATAAGATGAATTTATATTGGATTCTTTTGCAATTAAGGCTGAAAAACTATTTCATGTTCGGGACAAGTCTGGTGATGTCGGTGTTTCTCTTAATGTGAACAAATCCCTTGTAAACACCCAAACTAATGGAACTGATGCCACTAACAGGTATTGTGTGTGTGTTCATATCCAACATCTCATATATCTTCTTCCTCTGTGCCACAGAGCTCCACTGTTGTCCAAAAACTGTGACAAACACATTAGCTTGCCACAGTGCTTCATTCCTTCATTTCCCTGAACGAACACACACTGTAGTTTACTCCGACTCGACCTCACGTTCACAGTCCTGCTGCTGTAAACACTCCTGTTTGAGTGACTGAGGACCACAGACGGACAGCACTGAAAGACAGACTGAAGAGTGTCACGTTAGCGCAGGATTCCAGGGTCAGTGAAGCTGAATTCTGTGGACCCTCCTCAACTGTGACACAGCAGCCAAAACTCTGAAGTACATTTCATTCATTGGCTCATCCATGCAAGATAAAAGAGGCAACGAGTTAATCTGTCACTTGCCAGGCCTCGAGACAACTTGTCCAGGCTCCTGGCACAAATCAAGGATTTATATGTGGTGCCCTTCAAATCTCCCACATTATAATGTAATGTAATCCCCCCTCTTTCTGCAAGCTTTATGTACAATTTCCATTTAACAAAAAGAAATCTTTTACAGCTAGAGGTGAGCATCGTAATACGCCTTCAAGTGGAAATACTCTTTTTACTCTCATTCCTCTTACAACTGCCATACTTAGTCACACTAATAATTGAAAATAATAATATTGTAATTGCATATCTAATTCTATATTTATATTTTGTATTTGCACCTGATGCCAAGAGTAAACATATGTTGCAGTAAAACTGATTCTGATTCTAAAAAAACCTTTATGTTCATTTAACTTTGGGCACATTAGAGAATCAACCAATCAGTGTGATGCATGAAAAGATATATTCTACAATGCATCCTGTGCTGCTTTCTGGCATATTCATGGGGGTATTTTTGCATGGTAACAAAACTCATCTTTTCCTATGGGTGATATAAAGTAGACATTAGTCCAATGCACCTGATGTCCTCATGTATACCTCCCTGCAGCCCACATGCAGAGCCCACTGACACTCGCACACTGTGCCAGAGCATCTGGTAAGATTTCCAAGCCAACCCCCCCTCCCCCCCTGCATCTCTATCTTGCCTTGGGCAGCAGGTATGTTGGCATACTGTACTAAACACAGTGACTCTATGCTGTGACACCTTCTATTGTTCGTCACTTTGACAAGAGTGCATTGCATCCTGAGCTGACGTGCAGGCATTGAAACTGTAGTCAGAAGCCACTCGGGGCTCAGCCTGGTTCCAAACTGATTCTTGAGGGAATAAGGTCTACTTTGTTGTTGCTGGGAAGCCTGAGACAGCAAAGGCTGTGCAGTGTTTTTACTTGATGAATAAATGAAACAAGACAAATAAACATACTTGAGGAAACCCTTCAGCTTTACTGTTTGGGACTTCAAAGACAAAACATGTGAGGTGTGATGCAAAGTCACACACAATCAACTGTATTTTGTGCATTTTAAAAGACAAATTTGTATATTTTTTTTAACCGATCCACAGTACAACACAAAGTCAAGCTAACTGACACACACAGTAACTGAGAAGAGACTGAGAGAAACTGGCCTGATTGTGGTCTGAAACAGGATTTAATAATTGAACTAAGAGACTCTGCTGGCTGCATCAAGTGAGTTGTGATGGTCTGTGCAGACTGACACACACACCACTACTGACACAACAACATCAAACCAAAAAACACAACAAAAACCACCCTGAGGTTGACAGGGGAGGCCACTATGGTGTGCTGCTGTGCTAGATGATTGATGGACTGAACCTGACAGGATATGGGATTCAAGCTTTATAAATAATGAGCAAAACAAACTAAAGGGTTGCCACAAAAGTGTAGATGAAAGCTGATGTGGTTTTAAATGGATATATGGCTTGAATAAATGCTGCATCTGCATTGTTACAGGGGAAAAAAAGTCCAAAGTCCAACTTTCCTTCATATACTGCACAAAGTTAGTAATGCTGCTGTCTCTCTGTAAAAGAGCCGCTGGCCTGTGTATGAAGTGCACGAAACCTGTCAACAAAACTGTCATACATTCATTGTGTTACTTGTCATATTATAACATTATTAAATGATATAATTGGTTCTCTTTTTGCTGGATCCCCTTGAATCCCCCTCAAGGACACCTGAAGGTCCGCGGACCCCACTTTTAGAACCTCTGATCCATGTTACAGTGCACAAGCCCCCCAAAAGTCATGAATGACCTCCACTGTGTTCTGTCAGAGTCTCATTTTCTGCTGTTACTTTTACATTCTGCGAGCGCTGTCTGTCAGCACGCCAGTTATTGATGAGTCTGAGTCGTGCCAGACATCCACCAAAAGCTCTGAGGACAGGACAACTTGAGCCGCACTCACTAAAATGCTTTTAAATAAACTGCAAAAGTGGCATATTGTAAAATGAAACCAACTGCTATTCAGCCTATTGGAAACTTGGATTGTGCAGAGGAAAGATTCATGACAACACAAAGGAAGATCATCAGCCAGCAGATGAGAATATCGACACACCCGTCACGTCCTGTCGAATGTTGGGAAAGTTTTAAAATTTAATTAACTATTCATTTAATATTAGTGAACACATAACTGCATTATTAAACAACAGAGCTAGGATAGTTTGCCTCTCAGGTCCAGATCCATCCTCTCAGCTAACCCTGAAAACAAAGTGAAGAAGCAAAATGTTGAATTGTGCCTCTGACCAAATGTTCTTGAGCTCTCCATGAAGACACCATTGAAAGTATCATAGGGCTGTGCAGGAATATTACAAGATTGTCCCTTTTAAAAATAAAAACGCACAGTCCCTTACTGAATCAAAGATGCGATTTTCTTGTATTTCCACACACACCCGACTCTGTACTGTGTTTTCACACTGCACAGTTTGTCACCCGCAGTGGACTGTCTGACCTGAAGCAGCATTCAATGGGGGGCAACCACGTCTGAGCAGAGGAAGCAGAACTGAGCTGACAGGCAAAACATTTAACCCGTGTCTCTGATCTGATGTCGTTTCATCTATTTTTATTGTCTCATTGACTCTTTGATCTCATTTACATTCATGCTGAGATGAGCAGAGGAGTTTGAAATCAATGCATGAAAACCGCAAATCGGAGCATAAAAATTCAACAGAATGGAATGAAGTGAATGGCAATCAAAATCTCAAGGGAGCGATCCCCCAGACCGCCTGCTCGGTTTGCGGCCCCAGGGCCTGCTGGCAGGATGTCGCTTATTTTTCCACACTGGAGGTGGCAGCCCTGTGTACAGCAGGCTGCCAGTGTTTAATCACAGGTGACAGTAAAGGACTGACATCCTCATGAAGCTGCTCCTGTTGGTCCATTATTGTGTGTCAGAGGCAACAGTTTACGTCTGAATTATTCACAGTGCTTGTCCAAAGAGCACCGAGATCATCGGCTCAAATCTCAGACTGTATCCTTCACTGAGACGGCTTTGAACACGCCCACCCCCATCAGTGTACTCCGTCAGCTGGAAAACACACCTGCAGTGATCACTGTAGCAGCAGCCAATGCAAATTTGACCTTTCTTAGGTGCGCTATAATTGAACAAATAGATGTCTCATGTCCTTTATCTTGACCTTAATCTGTAATCACGCCGGTTGTTTCTGAAGGTCAAAGAGAGAGATACAGTGAGAAGGATGCGTGTTTCGACCAATTAAGCCCCAAATCATGCATTACGCCTCATCAATTAAAAGGAATGAGACTCCATCAAGGAAATGAATGAATAAGATTATCAATCAGACAGCAACACTGAGGCTTTTCAGAGAGCCTCCACGCAGCCCCCTCGCCTGATTGGTGGTGCATCAGACGTCTCGTGGTTCATGTCCAGACTTACAGGGTGAGACACAGCTATTCTGACTGCATCAATTTTACTTCATGTTTTTCTTTGGCTTCCTGTGTATTGCATCCAAAGCAATGTGTCTTTATGCTCACAGTGAATAATACTCCACCTCCTTAAAGAATAAAGCTTGTGATATTTAATCATTTAGTCTTCTTGTCAATAAATGGCAAAAAAACAACAATCCTCTAGTGACAACAGTCCCCAAACACGTGCACCAGCTCCTCCTGCTTGAATATCATTTGCTAGAAACCACCGTGCCAGCTGTTTCAGGAAATGACTGGGTTACCACCATCACCACCACAGATTTAGTGGGAACCAATGAGGTTTGAGACTGAGTGTCACAGACAGGCTAAGGAAGTTGTAAACTACTGAGAAACAAAATGAGAAACTGCTGGTTTTGGTGTTTTAATGGTAAAACTTGACAATAAGGAACAAAGAGAATAACATCAGCCTTCTCTTTTAGATCCGTTAAATACACAGAAGTTGAGATTAGGAAATTGGTGTATATTTTTTCTAGGAGACTAATATGAAAATATTTAAAGTTTAATAGGAGACTCCATATAGTCTCTTAGTGAGTAACTTTTTAACTTTCTGATTTAAAATGGCTCTTTCAGTCAGTTGCAGAAGGAGAAATAAATCCAGAGCGTATTGCAATAGAGGGGAAATATAAAATGTGTTGACTACATTTAGAGTGTCACTGGAGGCATCAACATTGTCAGGCTGTTACCGCTGAGCTGCAGCTATGGCTCCCATGTCGCTGCTCGTAAATATGAGAAAATACAACCATCAAATATAGTAAATTTCAACAGTGAGAAAAAAATAACCTTTGATGGAGGAACAAGCAATGAACCTGTCAGGTACCAAGGTCCTCTAGTAATATTTAATTATTAAAATACTTTTTGACACTGTGTTTTATTGCTTCATGTTTTTCTTTTTGGAAGCACTTTGAGCTGCATTTTGTGGATGGATGTTGTTATATAAGTAAAACGTCTCTGTTCTTATTCCTCTCAGTCTTCTTCTTCTTATTTTTATCAAGAAGCTAAATAATGTCATCTGATTTTCGTTGTGTTCACATTCTCAACCAGCCTACTCTGCATTTAGTCACCGTCAGCACTTTGACAAATCTCTTCCGGTTGCGAATGTTTCCCGAGGTCAAAGCACTTTACGCCACACATTCACATTGTCAAGTATTGAGGAGCCTGAGGGAAGCAATTTAGACTTAAGCAGATGGCTATCAGTTCTTTTCCACGCTCTAAATTACCTTTGTACCTGATGGAGAATGAAGCACGATGGAAACCGAAACACAGGTTTGAGAAGATGAGGGTGGAGGCTGAGTGCGAGCAGGTGTGTGACAGCAGCGGCTTCAGCCTCACGGGAGATTGTTAGCGCCGGCGTGCAGTAAGAACTGACCTGGGCTTTAACACTCGGCAGACCTTGTAAAGCTCACTGTAGCATAGTGGCATGTGGAGTGTGTAGAGTATATAATTGGAAAAGGCTTAGACATACTGAATGAGCAGCTCAAGCTGAGTGGTCGGGCCGGAAATTAAGAATGTGCACTGTGGAGATTGGCTGCTATGGATTTATGTTCACATTTGTCACCAGACTACTCAATAACAAAGAATTTGTCTTGTACAAGGCGTGCATATGTGGAAAATGTCGAGAGCTAAGACCCGTTTTTTCAAATGAAATCTGACAAGCACTCATCCTTCACCTTGAAAATGAATCATCAGGTTGCCACATGTTTCAAACTGATGGGTAAACATGGCTGATAGTCACGTGGACTCATTTGGCTTGAAGACGTGCTGATGCAGCTATGATGTGACTACAAAGTCACCGGATGGTTTGAGAGTCTTCAACCCAGTCCCATATTTTCATTTTACTGTAATCATGTTTTAACAGAGCTCGTTTCAATTTCACAGTTCACACTTGTGCTCACTTGTGCTATTAATATAGCACTAATCCAACATTTACCATTAACCTTCACCACATGGGTCTTATCTTTCCCGATCTTTAAGCCCACAGGCATTTGTTGGTGCATTACAACCAATGGATACGCATCTATGTGTCTATGTCTAAAAATTACAAAAACTTGTTCCATAGCACTAATCCATCTCAGAAATTTCACAGGGAAACATCAACCACAGCTTCTGTTTTCTCATCTTTTAGCACGAGCCCTCATTTCTTATTTAGATAAGGTATCACACTTATCCTTTACACAGCACCGCACTGCTGAGTCATTTCCCTGAGAAATTCACATGAAAATGAAACTCAGATGGAATCTAAATAACAGGTTCTCCTCTTCACTTTGAGCTCATTATTTACAGTGGTCCAATCACTTTTCATTATATCCATATTTACACATGGATGAAACAGAAGCATCAAAAAATGCAGGCTCAGTTCTGATATGACTTAAAAGCCACCGCACCAAGAATAGAAGCAGTGAGAGACGCTTCTTAGGGTGTTTTTTGTTCGGTCACCAGCCCTGTTTTTGCCCGTTTTTTTTCCCAATATATTTAATTAAAAGATATCTGCCAGCAGAGCCAAATGCCTCTTAAAATCTATTCAGAATGTTATTGAAAATAGTGGAGTCTAACCATAACTTCTATACAATCACATTTAAAGAGTGCGTTTGTATTATTTCGGCAGCGTATCGACATTTGAACGTGCAGCCTCTCAGTGTTTGTTGAGGCGCATGGCTTGGCACTGTCAGGCCTGATAATGCTGATGTCACTGCTGGAGCGCTGAAGGGAATCAGGCTCCCAGGTGCTCGTCAACCTGTATGGAATTTCAGGTATACTGGAGACATCGATCTGGACAGAGTTGCTTTCGACTGTTAGAAGTGAGACTACACGGTTACCTTAGCGCCTTTAAGACATATTATAGGGGGTATTTTATTTCCTGGCCTCTGAAAAATATTCAGCTGCTCCCGAAGAAAAAGCTGCCATTCTTTAATACCAAAGACAATCTACAGTCATGTAATTCTACATCACTCAGTGATGGAGTAAAAATCATGAGGATTAGCATCTGAATTATTTCTCACTCCAGAATTAAGTGTTGAATGTGTACTTTATGGAGTCCCGAACACATTTGTTAGATTTAGGTGTTAGTAGAAGAACTCTCACCCGACTGTTGAGTGGTAGTGGAAGTTGTATCTTGACAAAAAAGAAAAGAAAAAGATCTTAATGCTTTGTTTCCGAAGCTTTCAGAAGCCTCAAGGTCTTCTTCAGCAGAGCTGCGTCTCCGTTTCTCCGTCCTCCTCTTTGCCAACAACATGTTCGGCTCTGTAAACTGGACAATAACAAAAGCCTCCTTCAAAAGTGAGAAAACTGAGCAACTTCATGAGGAAGGCCATGAGACAGTGTGACGCTCTGAAGCCACACTTTCCAAGTTTCATGAAGTAGTTTGAAAAGGCTTTCATTTTGGTAGCCTCAGTTTCAGTGGTTGTCCTGCTTTTAATCACATCAAGCATGTTGAGACGCCTGCTTTTCTCCAAATAAAATTTAAAACGCAGGCAGAATTGCAACAACTTTTTCATAACAGGTTGAGTTTCCTAAAAACGAAGTGATGCATTAGCCTTCACAAATCAAGCACGGCATCTGAACTCTATTAAAATGTGCATAATTTTGGACATCAGTTACAATCTTTAACTCAGACTGCAGGATGCTGTCATTGGAGAACTCTGGTCTGAGAGCTTGGTCAGAACTGAAGGTAAACTGATGGCATTATGGATAATATGTTACCTATTGATGTTAAGGATTTAAAAAATCTGGAAGATCTAATAAGCACATTCAGAGTGGGACCACATCAGCCAATGAGAGAGACGTCCAAACAGCGGAAAACATTCTCGCTCTTGAGGCTAATGTTAGCTAGCGTGTTGCTGTTGACGGATATCAAAACTGACATTTAAGATTTCATCTCCAGCTCTCGCTGAAGAGTAAACAGCCCGTGTTAGCTGTTCATTTTCACAGCTGACCATTTTCTCATCCCATCTTTTTCCCTCACAGCAGAGCATTACTGCAGCCTGCTGCAACGTCAGTCTGCTTTTTGTTCACACCTGCTTCCCTGTGAGATCAGGTGAGCTACTGCGTTGTGCCCTCTTTCACAATAATATTAATGATATCCAGACTGCCCCTTTAATGTCGCTGTATCTTGTTTTGATCTTTCCTAGCTCGTGGAACGGCTCTGTTTTAATACTGTTCATATCTGCTGCAGACCTGATTTTGCTTCTGCCTTGCTTGTTTTGAATATATGAATAATATTGTTGTTATTAATTTTCTCATTTACAAAGCTCAAACCTTCTTTGTAGCATTTTAACTTGTCACGGGGAAGCACACAGGTGTAACTAATGATGTTAATGATGGCTCTGCTCTGTTTAGGTGCCTGTAAGCAGTGACAGAGAGTCAACACAGCAGGACCCCTTAACACTTCAGTAACGTTATTAGTTATGGCTTCAAAACCTCCAAATATTAACAAGTTCCAAAATTACAGCATTAAGCCGTCTAATTTCTTAGCCACAAGAAGAAGAAAGACTGTCAGGCTGCATCACAGCTGCTGGTGCAATCGCCAGGAGCTGGGATAAGAAGGAAGCTGTTGCCAATCAACAGGTGAGAGCCCTGTGCAATAAAACAGCCAATCACACAGCACTGCCTGTGTCCTTCTGGCCCCACACACACACACATACACACACACACACACACACACACACACAAAGCTGAGAGACAGGGATGCAGCAATTGCAGCACGGCGCTATGAGCAACACATGGCTGTCAAACGATAAAGAAAGCAAATAAGATGTTTTTATTTTCAAATAAAAATCTCCCCGTGTAGCAATAAAAGAACAACAGTTTTAAAAATGTATATTTTGCCACAAAAAAAGTGATGAGTACACATTGTTCTGACTGGAGTCATACATATGGAAGAGTATTTCCATGCATACAGATTGTGTTGTTTCCTGAGGGAACAGAATGAGTTCAGGGCAGAGTTGTTTATATTGGAAATCGATATGAGTAAGACGTGGCCTCATGCTGAAGTGTTGGAAGGCTCTCCATTTACATACTGTAGGAAACTGTACTGCTCTCTATGCACCTTACATGTCATCATGCCTCATCGTGTTGTTCGTGGTTACATAATTTTCTTTCTTTGCATTTCTATCATTTAGCGCATGTAAGAAAAGCGATTTTTGTGCCATTTTTGTTAAAAAAATGTAATTATGTAAAGGATTCACTTTTGCTTACGTCAATACTAAATTAACTTGCAATCATTTTCCCTGTCTGAAGAAGCTCTAAGGATTGATCTTCATTTGCACAATGCTGTGATGCAGCTTTTCCTCACAGATGATTTTAAGAAACTTCAGACGTACGTGCGACTTGGCCGCAGTTTGAAGGGCCAGCAGAAATATGTCGTGACCTGGGAGATTTACATAATGGAAAAAAAGGTCCTTTCAACAGTTGCCATCAACAATCATATGTATGGCAGGAAGCGAGCGTGTACTTGTTATTCAAAGGAAGTACGCTATTGGACACAGATGTGAAACAGCCCCGCATCTGCCTGCCAAATCCAACACTCAGCATGACACTAAAAGCAACAAAGGGGTCTTATTTTATTTACGCACCGTCGTGTGGTGTTGCAACATATTTGTAATGTTAGGAATCACATGGCATGGGATTTCCCCATCGCAGTACGTTGTGACTAATGTAATACTCATGGCATAAAATAACACAAAATATGTTCTTTGCCAAGAACAAACTCCACAGAACAAATCCTGCGTTAGTGATTTAAGCTCCTCAAATTCACAGTATGCAAGTACATGCTCTGCAGTTTCTGAGCAGCTTTGATCAAATGTGCTTCTTTAAATTATTCTCTGTGTATCTACATTGTGCTCTACAAGTTGAATTTAAAATATTTGTCTGAGTACTTTAACCCTAATTTACAAGGTGATGACTGGACTTACAGAACAAAAGCCGAAACAATGAAAGTTGTGTGTGCACTTTGCTTTGAGAAAATCAGCCATCTTCAATTTGGAAGCGCAGAAATGATTTAGTAAGATATTAACAAAGAAAGATTCCACCAATTAGAGTCCATGAATGTGCTGCATCTTCATTAAATATCAGCTCAGGTCCATGAAAATGAAATAAGACAAGATCCTCTGGACTCCATGCACTGGTGGTGGTTGGAGAAAAAAATGAAACAACGAAACATTTCAACTGGAACTTCTGTAATAATCACAGAAGAACCACAGTAGTCAGGTTTTCAAATTTAGGAGAAAAATGCAAATTTCCATCCACTGCTGTTAGCTAAACAGCTGGTGGCGCCAGTTGGTGCCATTAAAACACTGCAGAGGAAGAAGGTGCAAAGAAATGATGTAATGAAGATGAAGATATGATGCTTGTTTCCAGCTGTGTCAGCTCTGGTTTTTGTAGTGTACACACTGATGGGAAGGGCAAATTTATTTATTTGAATTACTGTACTTTTACCACAAAGTCCCAGTGAAATACATGCAATATGAACTTTAAATAAAAATTTCTTGTCTATCCATGTCCAAGTCTGGCACAATGGATTTATTACTACTACTATAAGATCATGAACTGGGTTTAATACTACAGGAATTCTGGGTGAAGTAAAACAAACAATAAAGAAGTTTGACCAAACACGTCAGACATAATCGGCTTTTCCCCATCATTTCTGTGAGCAGCTGTGGTCTGATTTAATGCTGTCCGCGACATGAGTCTGCGCACAGCAGGCCACAGTGAAAACAGTCGGTTGAGAGTTGGAGGTGAGCAGCCTGTCACCTGCAGCTCCTCATCTACCAGCTCACTGTGGCTGCTCCTTATTGTGCCGTTACTCCCTGCAGTATTTCAAACTGATCCGTCAACAAACACTGAAAATGTCTTGTCTTATAGACACATTTCACAATAAATGCTAAGCTCACCGATGATCATGTGGTATTTTCTGTAACAGCTTCATAAAAAAAGTCATCTTGCCTGCTATTTGCGAACAAAATAGAATTATAATGACCAAAATTCAAAACAAAACTCATTTAAACTGTTAAATATATCTTTTTATGTCTAAAGTTTTACCATAAGCTTCCACTTACCATCAGTGAAGCAAAGTGCAGTGAAGTGCATGCTAAGTGCAGTCAAAACATGTTGATTATACTGAATACAAATCCAGGATGGACCTCAGCAAATAAAAAAAAATATAAATATGATAACTTTTTAAAAGACGATCACTAAAACCACAGTGCAAGCCAGTTTAATTAAATAATTGTTATACATCCCATAATTCTAAAACTAAAAATCTAATTCCAGCAAGAGCTTTTGACCCATCATCTCATCATCCATCTGAAATCAGTGAGATGATCAAATTATAGATCAGGTCTGTCTGTTGATGCGTTAATCACATGCGTTACCTGAGACGTTGCTGCTCGGACTTTGATGGAATCCATTACATGCGTTACAGGAGCCACGTTGCTCATTAGTTAGCTCGTGGTCCATTTCCATTCAGTCAGACACATCCGATAGAATCTTCACAGGAATAAAAAGGATGACTCATTTGAACATCACGCTCCAGCAGGATCAAAATTACAACAACGGGAGACCTGAAGAGTCGCCACAGTTATGTGTGTTGAAGTTACAGGAATATGAATCTGACACGCATGCTGCTGCCTTCTTCTGTGCAGATACCGTATTCTTCGGTTAAAGCAGGAATCGGCAGAAAACGACGTTAATCTAACCTCAGCAGACTGAATGTCTGAATGCTGGTTTCTCGCCCTTTTGGACTTAAATGTAGAAGTGTCATCGCACTTTGATGAGCACATTATCATAAGTGCTTTAATTCGAATGTTCCGAGACACAAAGCCCTGAATAATAAATCTTAAATCTTAAACTGTTGAAAAGGACTGAACTGTCGACTGTGATGAGAGCTGAGAGCTAAAACATGTAATTAAATCATTATAAAGGCATTTTCCAAAATGTCAGAGAAGCTTTTGCTTTTTCTGCTTGGAGATGACAGTGGAGGCATTACTGGTTAATGATGTTAAGTGCTGACCCTTTAATTTTTGCATCCTGCTCAGGCCTCATTGTGAACAAAAGCAAGCAAAAAACAATGCCTGAACACGGGTTGCAGCTACTGAGTACGCAGCAATCAATCAATCAGTCCGGTGGTCTAGATTTAACGTGCTGTCAAACATATTAATCACACGCTACCCACAAATTGTTCCAGCCCCTCCAGCCGCAGCATCTGGGCAGTAACGTCAGGACACGTGCACGGTAGCAGCTGATCGGGAGCTCGTGTCAGAGGTGCTGGGAGGTTAATACAGAGGCACTGGCTCTGCATTAATCACTGAAAGGTCAGGCAGAGAAAGGCCACACGGTGCAACTTATCTTGGCTGGACTCCAGGTGATCCGAATGCCCCTGAACCGAGAAACCACATCGATAGCAAGATGCAGTCAGTGCATGAACAGTTCCATTAGTGCATAGCATCCATCGCAGCATTCGTCCATCAGTTTTAATAATCTGCATGTGCGTTTGACCATACAGCAGCTTTTCAGGTCTTCTCACCAGGCTGCAGTAGTCAGTCAAATGCTGAAGATGACTTTTCTGTTTTCTCATCAAGCGGCCTCTTGTGTTCTGACTGTCTGCTCTCACTAAATGAAAGCGATGAGAAAGATCCTCTGATATCACTTCAGAGACCCTTAAAGCTCCGGCATGGGGTGGAAATGACATGATATTGTACTGCTTCACAGTGAGACCCTGGTTTGTGTTCCTTCGGTTGTCAGTGACACAAATTTTGTTCTTATCTGTGGTGAAGATGGATATTTGACAGGAACTTTTTATTTAAATGTCACAGTCTGAGAGAAACTTACAAGGAGCAACATAAGTCAGTTCACACCAATGAGAGGTACTTTAGAAATTTCTAGTTACAACTAGCATATATTTAATTGACATGTTTTTTTCCCCCTTTATCTGTACAGCTAAAGATAAAAATAACTACTTTCCAGTAATCAGAGTGATCACAGGCTGCTGCTGCTGTGCATCCAGATGGGCCTTTGCTCACCAAACTGTAAAACAAAGCTAAGCACACTTTTATCTTTACATGTGTTTGACAAAAAAAATTAAAATGAAGAAATAAAGGAGGAAAGCTCTCTCTTCTGGAGAGAAGCATCACTGGTCATTGATATCTGTCTGTTAGTGGGCCTCTATGGCTTCTCCCGTCTTTGTCTCTCTGGGGCTTGTTTTTTGTTTTTTGTTTTTTTAAAGCCTGGATTCAAAATGGCCTCTAATGCCGAGGAAGACAATAAACAGGAGACTCAGATGTCAGATGAGACATCCCATTCAGGGAGCTAAAAGGATTTCTACTACACAGAAGTTCTTCCTGTGTGTTGACATTATGGAATCTGTGATCGGCTCAAGGACAAATCTTTGAACAAAGTGTGAGCTAACAAGGGGCTGGATCGCATCAGAAAATGACTCTTTCAATTCACCCTGAGGTGGCTGCTACTTCTGCTTAAGGTTCTCCGGTTCAAATATTAGCTTTACAGCATCCAATAATCATAGAGAAACCATAATGTTCTTTGCCAAGAGACTATTATGGTCTGTTTGAATGTGTCATATGATAATATCTTCAAAAACAAAAACAGTTTTTAATGAATCCTATATGTCTTGAAGCAGAATGTACAGGTGGAGAGGTTGGGTGGTGTAGTGGATCTGAACTGAATGCAGGAATCCACCGTTTGCTTCCCAACCCACTCTTACAGTGTTAAGGTAAGGGCTTGAAATTTGAACAGCATAGCACTGAAGGTGTTTTCAAAGAGTGCAAATATTTCAGTTGGAAAATGTGCTCTGAATTGTTCATTGTTCATTCATGTTTAAATCAATAAATCAACAGGAATAATTTATTTAATTTAATTCATGGCCAAAACTCTTACAAAACATAAACTGTGGGTATGTTTTAAACAACGCAATCACAATTTGGCAAAAAAAAATAAAAGCCGGGAAACAGAACGAAAGCTATTTAAAGGATCCATGTTCGGCAGGCCGCCATGCAAAAAACATTCTTAAACATAATCCTCAGCTCCCATCATGCTATTTAGTGTCACTGATGTGTGTGAGAGACAGGGCACTGAGAATCTCATCACATCCACCGTCACTCCCCTCAGGTGTCGTGAGTAATGGCTCCTCGCTCGGTGACACTGCAGAATCCGATTAAAAATGGGTCGACTTAGAAATTGATTCCTCAAGTTTGAGGCCGGTCTTGCTTTAACTGAGTCACAGGGCAGCGCATCAGTATCCTGCCTCGTGGCGTCACTGATACATGAACCCGCTGACTCCTTCTTTAGCACAGAGGACCAGAGAGCGATCTGTCTGGTGAAGAGGCATTGAAGTGAGACGGTTAATAATGTGATGATGCAGTGTTGTGGGAGATATGTTAAGTTTCACAACTTCATTAGGTGAAAATGATCATCTCACTGTGATTCATTTGTTTCTAAATGCCGCACTTAAATCATACTGGGTGAAGCTGACGTATTTGTGGCATCCACGTGGCTGAATGCACATACTGCATGTCACTTCAGATGAAATAAGTGTATTGTAATGTATTAGTTTTCCTTTTTATACTAGAAATACAGAAGAATAAAGAGATATTTTTGTGCACCTTCAGGAAGGAAATTATCTCTTAGATATAGCAAATTGACCTGAGCATACTTGAAGGTTTACAGGCTTGCTGGGAAATCATTATTCAGTAAAAGGATTTAGTAAAGTAAAAGGTCAAGGATCACTGAAAAGTCACAGTGAAAAGCGATCAGCTGAAATGAATGACACGTCGAGCTGTTCCAGAAACCCCCACAAAGGGTCACCGAAGTGCATCACAGCCAAAAAATAAAATGCTATAACAAATCAATAAATATTCCTAAAATGTTTCACAGAAAGTAAAATGCTATACCTTCAACATGCATTTGAGTGAAATTTGTAAGCTTTTCTTCTGACCATCAACCAGGTGTCAGCCTTGTTTTGTTTGCCTGCTTGCCGGAGAGCAGCTCAGCCGGGGAGAAGCTGTGGCAGAGCAGGATGCTTCGGGTTAATCCTCAGTGCCACTGGGAGACAGTGAAATGAGCATGAGCCAACAAACTGCAGGCCTGCTTCATCTCATGCCGGATGCCAACCGCTGGCCCCATGAGCAGCATTTCAACTCGCTGCTCCAGCTTGTGCACAGCCAGTGACCTCAGGCACTCGTCCCACCTGGGTAATACAGTGAGAGACAGAGACTGAGAGGATCAGCAGTGTGGGATATTACGTGTGCTGTCCTTGGGGACATCACTGTGTTAAAAGAAAAAGATGAGAAGAATTCCTTTGCAAATGGGCAATTGCTTTTCAGTTAAACGTCTTTGCACAAGCTGACTGATGGAGAAATTGTTTTAAAAAATGAATTGGGAGGTTGTATCATATTCTCAAGTTGCCGAGAAAAGTGAATACGTGTGATAATGTAGAGAAACCCAGGCAGCTAATTAGCAGGAACAAGAAAAAGGCTTTGGCAAAAGCCGCAATTCAATCAACCTCAGATTTTCAACGGCTCTTTGATGTTAATTTTTGACGGGCCCGGTGTGCTTCTCACGTCGTACTCGTGCGAGAACAAACCCATCAGAAAGGAAAATGTGCCTCATTCATTTTGAATGTAAAATGCTTAAAGTAAATCTGCATGCAAATACAAACAAAAGGGATCAGTCACATCCCAAGTGCACAGAAGGTGAAGCCAAATGTCAAATATTGCACAGCAGTTTTGAATTGTGAATAAAACCAGAAAGTAAAAACAGAAAGGGAGAGACATGGGGCTTATCAGACGTGCTGTGTTTTGCAGCCTCAATCAGCAGACTGGAAACACCTGAGTAAGTCTGCATTTTCTTTTACCCTGAACTCCACTGAGTGCTGCCCTGAGAACTGCTAGAACTGACAACCTTTGGATCTCAAAGGGACTTTATTTCCCCAGAGAAGGTAACGTGCTGACTGCACCAGCGCATGGGAATGATGGCTTTCCACACACCTGCTATTTTGGTGAAATTTTGTGAAACTGTTGTGCGCACAGCATAAACAGTCTGAACGCTATTCAAAACATGTCATTTCTAGTAACCAAAGGACATCTGTGTCAATGTCATGATATAAAATAATCCTGTGAAACAGACGAGGTGACTATAATATCATTTCAGTGCCTTCTTGCATTCAGTTTTTCTAAGTTTAATCCCATCTATAAACAGGAGCCAAAGAGACGCCTCCACCATCCTCCATCCGTCATCACGAGGTAAACAGCAGCGGTGCTCCCATTACACTCTGATACCAAATACATTCATCTGCAGTGTCTTCAAAGCTTTTGCCTTCCTCTTCATTTTTCCACACAGTTTGGTGGGCAACAAAAAAATAAAATTCTCTTATAAATGATTTCTCTACACAGTGTTTTGTTATGCGAAAGTAAGCAAAAGAATATTCAGTTTGTTGTCATTTGAATGACTTCCAATAACTGTAAGTAGTACAGTACAGTACCAGTTACCAGTAGGTTTTATCTTCAGGTTTTTACACTCATTTGCAGTTCATTATTACACTCACCCTATCTTTTCAGCCAGTAAAAAATAATTTGATTATATAGAAAACAATACTACATACTAATAATGAATTTATTTTTTAAATGCATTATTGGAATCAAGCTTATGTTGCCAACTTCCATGTCTGCTGCACCCTTTGGTCCTGCCTCCTGGTCGTCTTGTTGAGGCTCCGTCCAGTTCCCAGGCCAGGTCATCAGTCTGTGGCTCAGGCAGGCGGGCAGGTAAGGTTTTACATAACAAAGTCTGAGGTGACAGGGTGCAGGATATCAGAGTCTAAAGCAAAGTAACAAAGAGACGGAGATGACCTGACTGACTGTGGAGAAGGGGGTTGGTGTATGTCCTGATGAGTGAAATGAAGACCAGGACAGAGGGGACGAATGAGTAAAATGAACAACTGAGGCAGACATTGTGACAAATTGAATTCCTTCAAAAATAAGTGCAACATTGAAATGTGCAGCAGACTGTAGGATCTGTACCATTATATTTCCCATAGCAACAACCTGGTCCAAGGACACCTCCTCAACACCATGTAAGATGAACAAATTCCAACTTAAAATATTTCTTTTCAGGAATGTTGTGATTATGGGAATGCAGCCAGAACACATTAGGTGAACTGGTGTCTTTAAATTGTCCATAATGTATAGTGATGTACAGCAGGTTATGAATGCGTCCCTCCACAGCCAGCTCTGTCTGGATGAGATTAGTTACAGCAGGGTATTCATACTCAGATACAGTTTATCAACAAGTGAGCTAAATCTCAAACACTACATTGATTATGGAAGGGTTTGTTTCCCCTCCTTTTTGCGCTGCTATTGTTTGCTAATGCATCTTGATGAGGCTTGGAAAATGTGTTACAGAAGTGTAACCTCAAAATAGATCTCAGCGGCTGAACAGGTTTTCATCTAGTTGGAAGGACAGGGGAGGGCAGGGATGTGTTCGTTCACTTCATTAGTCATGTTGTTGAAGCCTGTGACAGGTAGAAAATGACGGATTATTGACAGTATGAGTATTGACAGCACTCATAGATAAAGTGACAATGATTCAGTGATACAAACAATGATACTTTCACAGTAAATAAAAGAAACACATCAAAACAAGGGAGGATGCAGCCCCAGACTTTACTTAAGCAGTTACTCCATATACACACTCATGTACTGCGAGTGTCACAAGTATTTTCCTACAATTTAGTACATAAAAAACTGTGCACTGATAAATTATTTTCTCAAGATTTTGTCATCGCGTTACTGTTTACCTCATGTCTGTCATTGTCATTTCCTTAAACCGTCTCGTCTCCAGAAAATGTTTCCTCCTCACCTTTTGTGTGTTTATTTGTTTTGTGCCTCCCACTGGTATGAACTGTACCCTGATGCAGTCAGCAGGGAGCGGCAGTTATTATTTGTAGCTTACCAAGAGATTACTCTGTGAAGCTGCTTCAGATCCAACTACTGTCTGTCTCGTTTGATTTAATAAAAGATAGCCCTCACAGGCGAAGTCCACAGTGCTGAACCGAGTACTGTTTCTTCCTGACCGCTGGCACCCTGTTGAGAAATCTGTTATTTATATAGGACAAGCCGTACATCTGAGTGCTCTTCATGCAATATGAGATTTTCTTTTTTCAGTGAGGTCACCTATGAGGTTATAAAGATTGTTTGATTGATTTGCTTTGTCTGCAGTAGCTTTGTCACGAAGTAACACAATAGGGAAATATTGATCAACCTAAAAAAAAAGCAAAAAACTCTGTGCATGTTGTGAAAAACAAATTGTTTGAAGGCCATCCTTCAATGCCTTGAAATTGACCACTTAAAAACTTGAGAACTACTTTTACCTTCTATAAAACATCCTGTTTGTTGGAATGAATGTTTCTGGGCATTGGGTTTACAGCAGCACCAATCAGCCAGCGCTAAAGCTGCTGGATGTTTACTGGATCATTAGGCAATGCTTTGCTAACACATAAGCCTTAATAACTTTATTAAAATATGACTTTGAATTTTTCAGTTTGTTCTGCTGCCCACAAAGGACAATAAAAGCAAAGCAGTTTATTCAGCTTTAAAGTAGATTCAAGCATTATGGTCTGTTGAATCTGTTCAGTCTCTTGAGAAATTTATTTATTTTTTCATGCCAAATTACTATCACAAACAATTTAGCCAGTTAACAAAATGTGCAATAGAAAATCACCTAATGCAGATATATGTAAGATATGTGTCTATTTATACACAGATATACAATACACTATATGGACAAAAGTATTCAGACACATGACCTTTACGCCAGTAGGGACTTTAATTTAAATAAATACAGACAGCTTTGTAGCTCTAACAGCTTCCACTCTTCTCTGAAGGCTTTCCACAACATGTTGGAGTGTTTCTGTGGGATTTGTGTGCCATTCATGCAGTAGAGCATTTGTGAGGTCAGACGCTGATGTCTTTATGGAGCTTTGCTTTGTACACTGGGACACAGTCATGCTGGAATAGAAAAGGGCCTTCAACAAACTGTTGCCACAAAGTTGGAAGCATAGCATTGTCCAAAATGTCTTGGTGTGCTGAAGCATTAAGATTTCCCTTCACTGGAAGTCAGGGGCTGAGTCCAAACCCTGAAAAACAGCCCAATGAAGAGGTGTGTCTGCATACTTTTGTGTTTTTGTCTTTTTAGTGCGTGTCTGTCCAGTCTTTGTGTTGGCAGTAAGTCAGCCTCAGTGAAATTTTAAGCCTTCTACTTTTTTCCACCAACGTAGCATCTTTTTTTAGTGGCTGAGACGAGGGGGTTGTGTGTTTGGGCACAATGTTTCTTCAGCGGTTTGAGAGATTTCTTCCCTCCTCACTTTGCAACTCATACAGTGCATGGGGAGTTTAATCTGCACAGAATGTCCAACGGGGACATTTCAACTGACAAAACACCCCAGTTTGGAGTGCCTCTAATATGTAATGACAATATTGTTTGTGGTTTTCTGGTCCTAATTAGCAAGGTATGGTGCACAGTTTGGCAGAATTAGAGGTGCAGCTCCCACTGAAGCCATCAATAGAACAAATCTGTGCTGTCGCCGTAAAGTGCTTCATCTAAAATAATGCCACCAAAGGACACAGTATGCATAATAATGTTGAACTTATCTTTTATGGTGTCAATCTGTCCAGCAGATGGGTCACAGCCCATTCCATCTCCTAGTTTTGCAGAGAAAGCTTAGACAGTCGAGGAGAAAATGATTAAAACAGCTTTAGGGAGTTGGCTTTGCATTGCATGATATGATTGCATCACGAAGCAGAAGTCTATTATTTGTACAGTGGAGCAGAATGGCTTACAGAAGGAAATCACTGTCATTTGGCAATATTTGTGGAGATGATGGCCTGTAATTTCAGCTTCCAATGTAAGTATTTCAGCATAGCTTTCTCAGCATGTGACTGAGAAACTGAAAGACAGGCTGGTTAATGTTTCCTCTCTCAGGCACTCGCATGTAAGCTGTTGAATCCATCAAGTTAATCATACCTAAGATGGTATGTGAAGAAGTTTGCACTAGAAAAATGGAAAACAGAAAAATGGAGTCCATCTGAAGGAATTTTTCAAGACTTTCATTTCACTGCGTATTGATTTTGAAGGAAAATAACATTTCTATTCAAAGATACACAGGTGAATGCGTTTTTCAGTTCATCCTTTTGTGAGCTGTGAATTGAATGGCCAATAAACTCCTGGATTAAGATCGCATACATTTAGCAGCTGTTGCAGATGGAACTTCTGACTGTACAGACAAATTATCTTCAAACATAAAATAAGCCACCAGAAGAAGTGATAGTGATAATATGCCACCTGCTTTTAAGGAAGAACATGACAAGAGTTGAGTTATGTAGCTCGCTCAGGCCTAAACTGCACGATAGATGGAGTGTGAACACACAGGAATTAACAGTAGATACAGAGAGATGAATTTAAACATTAAAACAAAAACAACAGAGAGTGTGTTGGTGAAAGCATGAAAACACACTGGAAGATGGAAGAAATGATGCTGGTAGGCGACATACTTTGGGGAAAATCATTGTGAAGAAAATCTGAATAAAGAACTTCATCACTTGGAACATATTTCCTCATCCACAGGAGTAGGCAAAACTATCACACTGATATCACCACCTCAGCTTTTGCCTATTCTGCTCTGCTCATATACCTCAGAGATAAGTTGCAGTGCTCAGTGATTTAATGCCTTTCTAAATTTAGTATTACTAGATTTAATAGTACTATGAACAAAACAGGCATGAAACAAAAGTTCTGTACTCTTCACACATTAAATAAAATGAAAGCCTTACCTGACTGCTGTTTATTCACTCATAACACCTAGAAGACTTCTGCACGACAGCTTGTGGTATGTTATTATCCAAACATATCCTGTATTCACCATCTGTTCTCTCTTGACAGCTCAATCTTTGATCTTGACTTCAGTCGGCTTTATTCATCTGCACCCATAACAGACGTAAATAAAGAAAAGTACATCCTTTAAAATGTTCAGTTCTATTCTGGATTACATGTTGCTTAAGGAAATGCATTAGTCCCCATACTGCAGTCAGCTAGGTTCACTCTTATGTGCCGAGTGTACGTGTAGAATGATTAGCTAATGATTAGCTAATTTGCCCTCTTTTATCCTTTTTTAATTCCGTTATAGTCTGTTCCCTAGCTGGAGTTAACTTATTTGCACAAAAAGCTCACAACAACAAGACAAAACAAGTCACATCTCATCTTATAGCGCAGTTTTATCTTTCCAGGGTCTTTATTTTTTACTTCTGTGCTACTCACAACCTGTTGAGTGGGAAAACTCGGACTGGTGGACTGACTGAAGGTTTCTGTTTGTAATTCATCACAAATTGCATTTTTTGTGCTTGTGCTTTCTAATGAGTAGACAAAAACTTTGTCCGTATGCGTAATCAGAACTCCAGAGGATTGTAATATTCACATTAGCTGAAGGATTTCTTGTCTCTGTAGTGATGTACTTCATGCTTCACAATGATTTGTGGTCCACTTAACAGACCTGGACTCAAAAGAAAATTCATTTTCTTTGTTGTAGTCCAATGTAATGTACTTAATAATCAGTAGTTCTGTGAACACAGCGTGAACAGAGTCTCACTCCATTTAAACTACTTTCCTGTTCCTCAATTGCAGCTCGAGGTTTGATCTCAGACAGTAATCGTAGTTCTTTCAGGAGTCGATACCTGCAAACACAAAATTAACAGTGATTGTGTGTGTGTTTGTGTATTTGTGTGTACGTATTCACATTTTCTCTGTGATCCATCTTGGAAGCTTATGACTCACTCTGCTTTCGAATTAAGAATTTCTTTAAAAGTGAGGCTGCTGTGTCAGCCGAAAAGTCATAAATAAGGGTAAAATTTACTGACTCCATGGGTGCTTATGTCTGATTTTCAATTTCCTACTTTTAGTTTTGCCTGTAACCACAATCATATAGGCATAACTTTGGACAGAACAAGGCCTTAATTGCAAAGCAAAGTCTTTGTACTCTTATTTCTGTATGAAGTAATTGTCTGAGAAAGAAGCCCCCTCGGGGTCCTTTGTTTGACATTAGCCTTTTAATCAAGTTCCAGTGGACTTTTTCCTTAATGGCTGGATGCAATCTGACCAATTCACTCTGAGAGATATGCTATGTTTTAATGACATAGATAAAGTCTCCTTCTTTGAAGTAGATTTAGACACAGCTACAGTTTAATGTAGCGATTCCCAACAGAAGGTACTTGTACCATAGGGAATACTTGTGGATAATGTGCACGGAAAGATTATGGAGTGTTTCTTTCTCTCTCTCTCTCTCTCTCTCTATATATATATATATATATATACTGTTTATATACATATATATATATATACAGTTAATGCTTCAGCATACACAAAGCAAACAACACAAAGGTCCTTTTCTATTCCAGCATGACTGTGTCCCAGTGCACAAAGCAAAGCTCCATTAAGACATGGTTGGATGAGTTTGGTGTGGAAGAACTTGACTGGCCCACACAGAGTCCTGACCTCAACCCCATCCAACACCTTTGGGATGAATTGGAATGGAGATTGTGAGCCAGGCCTTTTGGTCCAACATCAGTGTGTGACCTCACAAATGCTCTACTGCATGAATGGGCACAAATTCCCACAGAAACACTCCAACATGTTGTGGAAAGCCTTCACAGAAGAGTGGAAGCTGTTAGAGCTGCAAAGCTATCTGTGTGTTTAGAATGTAATATCACTGAAGTCCCTGTTGGTGTAAAGGTCAGGTGTCCCACTACTTTTGTCTGTAAAGTGTTTATAAATTATGATATGAGTTTTAAAAAATCTATCCATATGTGTGTATAGGAAGAAAACCATCAGAATAGAACCATCCACAGTGGTGTGATTCTGACTATGACACTATCAGGCTGACTGCACAGTATAGGCCCATAACTTCCAATGGCATGAGTCACTTGGAACAGCTTAGCACCATGTGTTGCTCCTGAGAGTGCATGAAAACAGAGGATGAGACTGTTAGCTAAAAATGAGGAATAAACAGTAGAAAGAAAATGATCAAATGTATGGATATACAGACAAAACCGTTAACTAAAAGTAACTGATTCATGATTAAAAGCAATAAATAAACAGTTGTCATAATAAGCTAAAAGTAAATGATAAACAGAACTTGCTCAAAGTAGCTAATGGGTGGACATGGTGGTTAACTAATGGTTAACTAAAGGTAAAGGACATCCGCAATTTAAGTTTGTTCTGCTAAGAGTCGTAATGGCACCACTGGAAACCTAAGAAAAAACTGACTGAAACTCTGACAATTCAGTTCAATAAAAATATTTATCAAGTTTTTTGAGTCAATCAAAAAGGATGGGAGCCACTGATTTAGAGAAAGCAGGCAGGTTTTTGCTTTTTCAAGGACAAATTCTCTGGGAACTTGATTTGACCGCTTTGTTTCAACAGGCCTTCACAAACTGCTGTTCAATAATGCCGTTTCACAAGATGGTGGCATTAATATGACTGTGATGAGCTGCCTGATAGCAGTGAGGATGTTAGTGATGTTTCATTTACTTTGTTTTCATTTGCATAACTACAAAAAACAAAAAACAAAAACTAATTGCACCAAGGAAAGAAAACCCAATTAAAATGCACTTATCCATCAAGGCAGCACTTTAATCCGTTACTGCCTTAACTCGTGACATTTAGCTCAAGCATCAGCAGCTTTTCCTGTATATATTCAGGGGTCTAAAACATAAAATTAGCTGCCTCCTAATGCAAAATGACTCACCAGCTTGTTGAGATGCAAATGAAGCATCTCATGTATTTACCTCAGACCTGAGGCTAATGCAACCTGGGTTCAGAAGGTACTGGGGCAAACAGCCATATGAGGCTATGAACCGTGATTTACAGCATGATGTTGTGTTATTTCCTCTAATATCCAGGCAACAGCAGCTTGTAGGTCAATTTCAGCCCCAGGTGAGAGAGCTTTTGTATGTCCCTCTGTGTCACTGTTGACAACCGATTCCAAGTTTCAAGCATATCAGTAGGTGGGGCTGCCCGCAGTGAGAGAATGAACCGTTCGGACATTTTGTAACGCTGCAGTAAGTGTGATATAAATTGTTTGGACCGTAACCGTGGCACCATTTCACATCAAAGACAGCTGCTTATTCACCGGCCCCGAAGCACTGAGAAGTTACAAAGATTATATTGAGACAAATAATGAAGCGCACCAGGTGGTTACAGAAACCACAGGGGAGTCTGGTATTAAAGCCAGCAGGTGCTGTAGCTGTGACTCAGGCTCTGTACCCTGATTTATAAGTGGTCACGTATTTCACCCCACACCACAAGCCTGTGCTCAAGAATCTGCTGCCTCATCCACCTCCAACAGGACCGTCCTTTGTAAAACTATGACAGCTAATGACTCAGTGAATTAATCACTGATCTGCAGGTTACTCTCTGAGGGGTATTATGTAAACTGTAGGCTGCTTTGTCTAACTTTATGAGGGAACAAGATCTTGAAGTTGAACTTTTATGATTGGTGTGAGTTGTCTGAAAAATTAACACAATAAAGTGCATGTAAAGGCCTTGGCTCAAAACAGTAAGCTTCATTACTCCCTTTGCTAAATCATTCACACTGAGCTTTCCCACTAACGTCATTTGGCTGTCCTCAAACTTCTTTTCATTTTAACTCGAAAAATACGGCAATGAATTTCCAATAGAGCTGAAGGACTGTGAGTGTTATCTGAACTAAACAGGATATGACAGAAAGAAGTAACTTTGAGTTTGGCTAAATCTGAGTCTTTCAGGGACACAGGATGGTTTTGATCAACAACAACAACAAAAAAAAAAACAAAAACACTCAGCAGCTGAGTGTCCTTCTGTTCATAGACATAGGCTTTTTGGTCTTTGTCAGAGCATTTGTGGTTGTGCAGGTTAGCATGAAACAGCAGCAGCAGATTAGACCTCCAGATGCAGACAAGTCACCTGCTCAAATGCTGATTTTATGTATGAATGTGAGTATGTTTCCTTCTCAGAGTTTTATTTTATTATCTTTAAAAAAAGCTCTCCAGTATAAATACAAATAAAAAACAAACAAACAAACAAATTTTTCTGTAGTAGAAAACTGTTTTTTTCCCCCCTTTCTGAACTTGATAATCATCTCAGGACCCTTCAGACTTATCTTGTGACCCCTTGTGGGATCCCAACCCCCAGGTTGAGAACCACCGTCCATAAAGACATGAAAGTATTCTGTGCTGCAGTTTTCAAAGTTGAACCACCTGCAGGTCATGAATGTTACAGCTGCAGCCTTTACTGTACAGCTGTTTTATTTGTGCATGTGTGTAGGATTTTTATCATTAGCTGTTAGATTACTAAAATACTGAAAAAATACAATGTTGTGCCAAAAGCAATGGCCAAGTTGTAAATATCAAATTTTGAAGTGAGGTTGTTGCTGTAGAACATCAAGCTAAGCTTTTAGACATTTATTTCCCCTTCAAAACAAACTGTAAATGAATATCTCAGCCAATGAACAATAGATAAAAAGTGAATCATTTCTTTTTGGCCTCTGCATTCGCGGTACATTATTTCTCCTTGTAAAATCAATGACCTATATTCATCTCTGAAGCTACAGAAAGCAGACAATGACATCATTTCATCGGCTGCAAGCCACACAGTGCCAGGAGTCTTCTCCTCCAACACATTGTTTCAAGTGAGAAATATTGAGGTCATCATATCGTGGGAAAATTAGCACACAGGAAATTCCACCAGGGCTTTTCTGCAGATTTGACCATGTGCCTTTTACTTTCTGACTCGGAAACTTTCCATGCAGAAGGTGGGGGACCACAGAGGCACAGTTTCCCTGAACAGAGTGAGTAATTGTACTGCACTGATTAGTCTCACAGACAGGCACATTCTTGTCCACTGACATCCCACACATGTGCATAAATGTACAACCGAGCATGGACACACTGACAGAGTGCCAAGGCATGTGGACTCGAGAGTTACAAGTAATTCAGCATCAGTCTCAGCCCCCAAGGGTCAGTTTATCTCAAAGATAAATGATAAGTCAGCTTGTCTCCAGTGGAGTTTATTCTGTTTCAGGAATCTTAAGTTACTGTTGTTATCCTGCAACAACACAAGAATTTAATTTGACTATAAAGTTGTTAATATGCACTTGCCTATTGACTTCCAGCAGAAAGTGACCAAAATTTTATTTTGAGCCATGTAATCTGAGTGTGGCTCCCTTCTCCAGGAGGAAATGTCTGGCTCAAACTGCAGACTGAGTACTGTGGGAGCACAGTAAATGTGCACGTTGGATCTATACTCAAAAAAAAAAAAGATTACTACCACTTCAATGTACAGTAAGTCAACAAAAACTTAACACATTTTTTAAACCAATTACTTAGACCTGGCTTGCCAGAGTGAAAAGCAGATATTTATTTTATCTTTTTGCAACACTGCTGGCAATGAATGTTGCCATTAAACTGAGAATGCCATTTGGGGAGTAGTTGCAAATTAATGTAATTAATAAGAGAGGGCTGCTGTTTGGATCCACATGTGCATTGTGCTTTAAATCTGTTTGAATGTTGTGACAGTGAAGCCGTTCTTTATACTACGAGTGCTGCTCCTTCACTTGCCCCTGTGTCTTGGAAGTGGTGCTGGAAAATCCCTTCTGTGCCGCTGCCACACAGCAGGCTGCACCCTACCACACGAAACCTGCATTAATGATGACACACTATTTCAAAAGAAAAGCACTGCTCTGGTAGATATTGGCCCATATGAAGTAGTCATAGTTTACTCAGGGTGGGTTGATGTGATTTAACTGACTCATATGGTTAATAAAATCTTTAAAGGAGTATCACAGTCAATTATCTTTATGTCATTTAGAGAAATATAGCCCTTTTTATGTTTTTATTATTATGTTTCCAAACCCTAAATTGCCAAAAGACAGCAGACCGAGCATAAAGTTCGTCTCAGTCACTGCTGGGAGCTGACCAGTGTGACCACTGTCCTCTGCTGCTGTCTCTTTACAAGCTCCATGAGAGCAGTTGGGTTTTAGGAGGCTGGCTTGATGGCACCCCAGCGTCCCCTCGGGGACAGGAAACAAATATTAGCTTTCGCTGCACAGATTTCCCCAGCTGTTCTGGGGAATTGGTCTCAGTCTCTTCTTCTTCCAGAAAGAGAGCTTGTTCTTGGCAACTGTGGCAGCATCTGAGGATAGCAGAAAATGTTTGAATGTGGTCTTCAATTCTGGAACAAAGTCACTTTGCAATATCTTTCACTTTCTTTGACAGCAGTTAAAAACCATTACAAACCACTACTTCACTTGA
Source organism: Scatophagus argus (assembly GCF_020382885.2). Classification (NCBI taxonomy): domain Eukaryota; kingdom Metazoa; phylum Chordata; class Actinopteri; family Scatophagidae; genus Scatophagus; species Scatophagus argus. The sequence goes on along the minus strand of NC_058503.1, from coordinate 20,286,848 downwards.
TCTGTTAAATGATTAGAACAGTCACATTTGTCTAACAGTCAAAGCCACTCAGACAAGACTATAAGTACTTGTAGTGATGATAATCACTCATGAAGCAGCACAGATTCTTTCAAATGCATGAAAATGCATACACCAACAGTACCAACAGTAAAACTTTATAATGAAGAATGTGTTATTATAGATTCAGCAATATGCACTTCACTTAATTTAACACACACTATGACAATTTATGATATTGCTAAGTACTATTATGGCATGTGCTTAGTTCTTGCTACAGGTGATGCGGTGTGTATAGCTTGTCATAATGCATTATAAGGCCCATCACTCAACAACACTGTTGAACATCTCATTCCCGAACGAGATGCTGGAGTCTGGCTGCACGGACTTGCTTCCATTCACTCTGTTTATCACAAAGACTGAACACAGGGGGTCAGTTTTAATTACGTATCCCTCAAATCTGCCTCATGGGACTTTACAATCCACACAGCCGACGAGCCCATCTCTACACCAAATGAGGGTTTTCGTCCTCTTCCACCCCCAAACTGTGTAACAAATTTCCAGCCTTGTTAGTTGTGCAGCCATCTGAATTTAACACAGCATAATGAATCCATTCATGTTATGAAAATATGGGGTCCAAGGTGGCTTGAGGATGATAATTTCGGAGTTTATGTGCCAGCTTGAAGCTCATTTACAGTGTGTGCCACTAGCAGAGGCCTGGAGAAGCTGAAAGGGTTTCAGAACATCTCCAAAGGCAAGAACTCAGGGATGAATTTCCGAAATGAAACAGACAGCTGAGTCTGAGTAATGGACTTCACATGAACTTTTGTCATCAGATGAACTAAGATGAACTGCCGCGGAATTAAGTGTTGTGGGGGGGCTGAAAAAGATACAGACTGGGACTCCTCTTCCTAACGTTTCCAACACAGAGAGAGAGTGTGTGCGCTTAACAGCAGGATTTAAAAAAAATAATAATCATGTATGACTACATTAAATGGAATAATACTTAAAAAAATCCACAGTGGTTTTCCAAAACCTTATGTGTCACGGAGAACATGTTATTTCCGTATACATTGACGGGTCCCTCCAGGAAATAACTGGGAATTTCAATTTTACACAGCCTGCATACGGGCACAGTGTTATCAAACGGAAGTACGCACCCACATACACAGAAACACACGCGCGCACACACGCTCACAACTTCAGCCCTTCAAGTTGATGAAGTTTTCCTCCAAATTTTACACTCCGCGCGGATCAGCCCCACGTTCAGCAGCATGGCTCCGTGTAACAAGTGGTGGATTTTGTGCGCCGTTTGGCTCTCTTGTGTCGCCCGCTTCGGCTCCTGTAGAAGACACAGACAAGGTAAGGTGGTTCACAAAGCTGCATTTATGTAAATATTACCGATATAACTGTGTTCAGTGCGTTCACTGTTCGTCTGGGCTGCTGTGTGGCCGCACAAGGGAAAGTTTTCGTCTCGAAACTCGTGCGTAAATCGGAGCCCTAAGTTTGTATTCACAGTCACACTATTATCTGTCGTGCCTTCAGTTTAATCCTGTGTTACCTTGCTGTCCGTGTTATTATTGCTATTATATTGTATAGATTATGTGTGATGCATAGATTGTCTAGATTTCTGTCTCTGTTAGATCTAAATTCGTATAATATTGATTGTTTTTGTTGTGATGTTTGTCTTTTGTCTGACTAAACTCATTCACAGTAGTAGCGCCTTCAGGAGTCCTGTTAAACTGGTTCACGCTTGTAAAATGACAAACTGGCTACTGTATCTTGCATTAGTGATCAAGCAGTGAGTATTAATAAGTCATACTCTAACCAGTGCTTTGGCTCATACCCTGCTCCATATCAACATCCCAGCTGACGCACGGCTGAGTTTGTTATGTTGCGTTGGAGGCTTTCTCCAGTCCCTGTTAGTGCGGGGAGACATGTGGCGTCAGGCAGGGCCAAAGTCCACACCGACCGCAGTTTTCATGCCGGCCACGACCCACACTGAACCGCCTGGCACCTCCTCCTGTTCTGTCATGTCGCAACAACAGCCTTGCAGGCGGTAATGAGGCTTCTGGGATTGGATGGCAGATACTCAACAAGCTGAGAAAGGTCTGAGTAGAGGCAGGTGTGGTCCAAAGTGGACGAGGAGCTGCAGTACTCCTCTTCTACTATTCCATCCCTGAAAACACTGAGCTGGCCACACTGTATCGATGGATGTTAATGAAGTTAAGAGGAAGTCCAGAAAGATTGTTCCAAGTGTTGCATGTCAGGTCTTGGCTAAAGGGAGGTGAAAAGTTTGGAGATGTGAGCCTCGATTGTTAGCTGTAAAGTGAGCTTCCTCTTATCTTTCGGTGACATGCAGTCAGTTCTATGCATCATTTCTTTGTGTGGGAGGAACATCTTATGGCAGCTTCGTAATATTTTGTCCACAGGCTCAGAAAACAACTGCTCTCGGGATACTACTACTACTACTGCTGTACATTGTCATCAAAATACCACAGAGTAATTGTCACACAGTGGAAATGGGACACTGCCAAGTCAAATATACAACAATGACAATAGTAGTGTGTTTACGGAGCACAGGCCAAGAAGTTCAGTGATATAGTCCAACGCCAGACCATGCAAAGCCTTACTGGAGATTAATGGTGCTTTAAAATGACATCTTAAACAGTTTGGAAGCCGGTGCAGTGAAGGCAACACTGATGTGATGTGTCAGAAGCACTTCTGGTGTTCTGGTCAGTAGTAAACAAGGCATCTCACGTGTCATTTTCTATAGCTGATCTAATTTTGAAGATATTCCTCTGCCAAAAACAACATGATTGGACAAATTTCTTTATATTTTGCTTCGGGCTTAAGACACAGTCAAAAATAAACGCCCACATATTTGGGGGCTGACGTTATGGTGTGACTGAGGGGGCTGAGGAGTGGCTGTATTTTGTTGGAAATGTGCTCGGGGCCGTTGATCAGAACCTGAGTTTTGTCAACATGCCATTTATTCAAAGTTAATGGGACGGCAAGTCTTTTGATTGTCATCATTTATGCAGCTATGCAGTGAAGTCAAGTTGTCAGTGTGACTGAGTCCGTATGAGATATGACCGTGTCGTCTGTGTAGCTTTGAGAGAAATGAAGTGCTCCAGTGCCTGCGTGTGCTCCTTGTGGTGAATGTAAACAGGAGTTTAAATTGGAACTCAACATATTGCATAGAAACAAGATATTTTAGGCAGGGACTGTAATGTCCCCAAGTATCACATAGTTTCAAATGTTGGAGGGCAAGCATATTAAATAATTGAAAAAAGAACTTTTCAAACGATCCATGTTAAAGGTTGTCACTTATAAAGCAATATCTATCTAAAAATAGCCAAGATTAGCCAACAAAGGCTAGCAGTCATACTAGACCAAGTAAGACTGCAGTGACAAAGTCTGAGAGTGCAGTGAATGGCTCAAGAATCCATTTATTGCTTATGGATGAACCTTTTATTTCTAAGAGAGTGAATAAACAATAAGTAATAACTTATATGTTACCTTAAAGAACCCTAACCCTCGTTTAAGCCGCACTTGCTTCCTGCTGGCTGCCATCGTTGACGACAAATGATGTCTGGTGTTTGGACTCCACACTTTGTTAGTGTGGTCTTCAGTCAGTAAATTCCGAATTTTGATAAATGGTCCAATGACAGTGAAAACAAAACTGTAAATTATATCCCAACTGATCTAAATGTGGGAGTTTTAAGAATCCTAGAATGCTATGTTGGCAAGAATCATTATTTTTACACATAAAAGTAAAACAAAAACAAGCATCTGTCTAATGTATGTGTAATGTACATCGTACACCGTGACGTATTATATCAGCTTGTCAGTGCTCTCTGGTGGAGAAAACATGAATACAGATTCTGTTTCCAAATGGCCAGACCTCTGACCCAGTTTGGCATTTCCACACTGCAGCCTCTCGTTACTTATCAGCCAACACTTAAATAGATTTTTCATTATTTTTATTATTTATTTTTGCTTCTACAGATAGATATACCTTGAAATAATAGTAAATATTAAACGATGCTACAGTCACTGTGTTGTAAGAGCAACTATGGCATGTTTGGCACAACAGCTTGTGTCTTCTATGTGAATATATTTGAATTGAATTTTATTTGAGCTTTATTCATTACAGGATTGGATATTGTCATATCCTTTCCACTAAGCAAGAATTTAATATACTTTACATCTAAGAGGCTCCACTTTCCCACAAGCCATCAGCTGACATTTATTGATGGTTAACATTTGCAAACAACACACGTTTAGCATTTTAACCTTAAAGCACATGAAGACAAATATGCTGAGTGTTTAAATATTCCAAAACAAAAATTGAGCCTCTGGGCAGTATTACAAAAACGCATTAACATTTGGCAATTATATTTTGCATCCATCAGAGATTATGAGAATGCAACTCATACGTAAAATGGACAGAGGCAATTTAGACTGCTTACATTACTGTGGCCTTCAACAAGGTTTTGTTTATAGAGGAACATTAGCTTTTATTATTTGCATATCATTTAGGTGCTCTTGAGAGGCAAAACAATAAGGGACTCATTGAGTCCCTTTGAAACTAAACATCAGCGTCGCTGGCACACGGTCTCAGTAGCTTCACTAATCGTCTCACGGAGGCGTAAACATTGTGTCTCATTAATTTGTGGAGAAATTTAATTAGTTGCTCACTTGCTGTTTGAAGTGGTCCTTTTATTAGCGAGCCTCAGGCCATAGTCAGAGAGGAGACTGTAGCATGTGCTGTCTTAATTAGCGTTTGCAATAAGGAGTAGACTTCAGAAAAGTATTCACCTTAAACTATCACCAAAAACCGTTTGAGTCCATTAGATGAGTACACCTACAACTGGAAAGCGCAGACTCTTAACTGCCTTGCCAGTTATGTGTTACCTAGAGAAGTATTTTGTCTCAACATGAATCTCCCCTTGAAGCAATTTCACTGCAGAAAAGCAGCTGTTTCTGAGGCCGACACCTACAATACAGACTATTAATTAATCAAATTCAAAGTTTTTAGAAATTCAGATTTTTTTGTTTGTCATGCCAACTCAATTAATTAATTATTCAATAATTTGTTTTTAATGACAAACCACTGCAGTCTTTGTTGCCCAAAGAACTCCATCGTAGTATTTTCACTTAATTAGAGCTGCTGACTTGATTTGTGGATATTATTCTGGAGCATTGGAGCTGCAAAAATGCAATGGACTTGCAACTAATCTTAAGGACTCGAGCTGATGTGAGGCAAAAAGCTGAGTTTGAACCATAATTAGCAGTGAATGATATAGTGAGCATGCAGACATCTTTGTAACGCAGTACATTTGGATGTATGACACACCTTGGACTTTCCATCTAGATACTAAGGTTTGAATAATACTGCATGTAATCTCTTGAGAACGGCTCAGCATGAAATGCTTTAAAGAGTGTGATGGAGCATGTAGACGAACTTCATTATATGATTCATTAAATTATCAGTTCTTTTCAAAAGAATATTAAAGGAAGACTGATTTTTGTCATGCTGCTGCTTGGATCACAAAGTAAGGGCAGGCGTGGGAATGAGTTGTGTGAGTCTTACTAACGACAAGAAATATGTCATCATCTGCTGCAACAAAGCGATGTTTGTGCCCATTAATAACAGCCTTCTCCAGTCTTTGTCAGACAAAAGATCCCTGATCATTACTGCATGGCATGTTAGCAAGAATCTTAATATATGGCTTTGTTTTGACATGAAAAACAGACTTGGTTAAATCCCACTGGTGGATGTGGTCTGGCAGTGACATCCCCAGCTTGCTCCCAATGCAGCATCACTGCAGATTAGCGTACATCTCAGGGGCAAAGGGTTCAGTTCTGCTTGAGGTGACGCCTGCAGCTAATACACTGCTTATCATGTCCTCTCCTCTCTCTCTCTGTCTCACCAAATTACAGTGAGTATACAGCATCTATTCTCTTGTAGATGATGCATAAGATGTGCACTGATATTATATATGAATGTGCAAGTGAGTAAAGATTCCCCACAGCTGAGTGGAAGTCATGAACTCGTGATGATACTGACGTTATGTAATCTAATTGGGCGGGAACAACTTGTAATTTTTACTTATACAACTAATTGGAGAGACTAGAGCTGAAAAGTCTTTGCTGACTCCCCTGCTGCAGAATATAAAATAATAAAAGACACCTTTATGTAAAACATGACAGCAGGAGTTCGAGTTCGGAGCGTGAGTTGACTGTATTTTCCCGTTGTGAGTGGGCATAATGAATACAAGGATACAAAGGAGAGACGATCCCTCCTGAGATACTGCAGGCAATCTTCTGAACAATGCACAGTAACAACAGAGTGTAACGTAGCATTTCCATGCATGATGTATCATATGTAGAACACAGATGAACCAAATCAACTAAAAGACTCCAGGGAAATTTGTTCTAAATGTCAAACCGTTGAGTCACTGTTATCCTATCTCCAGATAAAATGGCCGACTATATTGCAGTATGGTGAAGAGATGTGTCCTGTGTGAGAAAATGCCTGTCGACTCGAGGTTGACGCAGCAGTGGAGATGACAAATGTACTCCGAGGAGCATGAGCCACAGGTTAATCTGAGTGTCCTGTGCACTGTCGCCTGTCGAAACTGGCAAAAGGATGCTTACTTGGCCCATTATTCAGAGATAATACGGGCTGCTCATCTCTCCACTAACCCGAGAAGATGGATAGCTTGTCCTTTTCTTTTACAGTCACAGCAGGCTATTGACACTCGGTGTTTTGTGACCTGAGGTGTGGTTTACAGTTTCAAATTGAAAAGTTACACATGGAAGTTTTTGAAGAGACTCAAGTGATGTTTCCAAAACTACTTCATGTTGAGTCTATTTTCCACATAAAAGTACTTGTCAGGTTATCAGGTTAGGTGAGTAGTCAACTAAAACTGAAAAACCAAACATTCTCTGGTTCCCGGTTCTATAATGTGAGGATTTGCTGCTTTTCTTTGTTTCATCCCATTTTAATTTGGGTTTTTCACTGTTGGTTTGCCTTTTTAAAGTATTATTGTTGAAAAGCTATTCAAAGATGAGTTGATTATAAAGAAATAGCTTGCAAAATCATATGCATACAAGGAGCAAAGTTGAAAGATCACTTATGGGATTTAAAGAGAACATAGTGGACCTCCTGTCAACACGAGTTTCTTTGTTCCATTGTGTGACTAGGACACAATGTTGTTCAGACAATTTGTAAACCTACATGGGTTAGCTACAATAATTATGAAAATACTGGATTTACTCTACACTGGCTTTGCTAGCCAGGGTCAGTAAAGTAAAACACCTGATTATGTCTTCAGGTTAGGGAGACACTTAATGGTCGATTTCTTTTTCCTTCTGACTTTGTCTCCACTGTAGTTTCTGTGTGAGTTTGGTATAAAATATTCCCATGTAAATAAAAGCATGATAATTAAAGGTCAAACTGTTTGAACTCCATTTGATCTTCTGGCAAAAGACTCGTTCCTACCGATGTTTTAAGCTTAATTTACTGAGCTGATGGAGATGCTGTAGCTGAAGGTTACTTTACTGCTTTTCCACTGGTCTGACTCTGAGAAATATGAATCAGTGCTGTTTTGGTTGCTGGTTAGAAACTGGCTAATTTTTTATAGGTTTTGGTTTTGGAGATCACTCCGTGGCCAAAAAGCAAATAAAAGCAATCCTTTTGTTCAGATGTCCCTCCATCTGTGTGTGTGCACAGTGTGTTGTACCTCTAAGGTGTGTGAATAGTGAACAGTGTCTGCAGCTGGGGATACATTATTAGTGTCTCTTTGTAGCTTACAGGAAGCTTTAATCTCTTGAATGTTGGCACATTATTAAATAAATATTTTGCATCTTACACAGAGGGTGAATGACACCAACAAGGATGCTAATTAGGGATGCAGTCAGTCTGAGTCACGCCATCATGACTCATTCACTTTGGTTTGTTTCAGAAGATAGTGCTATCTTCTCTGAGCCCAGAAAGTTTTAGAAATAGAGTTCGACCGGCCATCTGCAGATTGATAACGCTATGCTATCATTTCCTGTATGAGCTGTCCTGAAACTAACTGTAAACTTTGTTTAAGGGAGAGCAGTTCAGGAAATGATGCGTCCTACAGGATACTGAACTTGCTGGAGATAACTGCTAGTCACTTGGAAAAGTGCAACATAAAGACACCACATATTCAGTGATGTCCCACTGCTTGTGTTGTTGTGTTATTTCACTATTTTGCAATGATTCTTAGAAAATCAAACTTCAAGGTCATTAAAAAGCAACTTGTAGTCGCGCTGAGACAAAAGTATAGCGCAGATATGACCCGATATGTTTTGGTAACTGAAATAAAACACCTCTCGGCATAAGACGGCGTGCAGACTAATTGCTTTGCAATCACCAACAGCAGCAAGTGTCAGTTAAGTGTATGAAAGGTTTAGGTAATAAAAGAAAGAGGTGAACTAAGTCTGAACTTGTTGAAGTAGCGCTTAGAGAAGATGAATGATGAAAGAGTGATCGCTTAGTCTTCACTCATGTGTCAGCTGGGACGAGGTGGGAGTGCTCAACGGGCTCCTTGTTTTGGACTGCTGGATGTTAACTGACTCTGCAGTTGATGTTTCTGCACAAAAATTGGCTGAGGTTAAATTAACAACAAGCTTATTAAGTGTACTAAGATTTAGCAAAGGTAGAATCAGAGGTTGTAGTTTGTTGTGTTTGGATCTGTCTTTGTTTATCTTCAGCCAAACTGTAACTTTGAGGGCACACGCACAGCAAAGCTGAGTCCAATTTCAGGCAGGTTCATCAAAACAAGATGTTGCTCAACTCCTGTGCAGTACACCACGCTTCATTTCACCGTTTCAGCTATCCTGCTTTCATCGGGGCAGCACTATCAGCTGTACAAGACCTTCAGTCAGATGAACCACCATCCAATAAAGCAAAAGATAACAGGAAAAATGCAAACTATGCCAGCAAGATCCTCCTCTGCAGCATCTTCAGATTGAAATAGTGTGGCTGGCTGATTATTTAAGCCTGGTTAAACGTATAAAATGTTGGAATTCAGTTGCGTAGCTAACAACAGAAATAAATTCAGAGTGTTATTATTAGAAATGTGGTATCTGTGAACACATTCTAAGATTCTACTCAGATTAAAATGATTAAAACGCGTCGTGTTAATCATGTAAGTTTGACAGCTTGACCCAGCAACACCCAGTGACCCAGCTGTAACACACAAACACTCCTGTGGGAGTGTTTGTGTGTTTGCCTGCAGTTGAGCCTCTCAACTCACACCTCTTAGTTGTTTCTGTTACTTTCTGTTTCTTTATGAAGCAGATTAATTGTAAACCTGAGATTCCAGCAAATGTGCTTAGTTTTAGCTCAAGTTCAAACATTTTTAACATGTGCTGGTGCCTGCTCGAGGACAGAGAGGCTGCAGACACGGCTGACAAAATGGAAACAAAAACGAAAGCAAACTTAATTTCAGCCGTACATTAAGTGCATTTCTGTGTAATAACTTGCTCCTTAGGTGTGATCCCAGCAGCAGGAGGGTCAATCCCTCTCAGGAAACCATGCAGCTCTGGAGAGTTGCACTAAAGCTCACTGATTACCAATAGAAGAAACATTACCTTTTTTTCCTCATTTGTATTGTCTGAATGATAACCTGCGTTGCAGAAAAAGGCTGCTGTATTGATCCTCTTTTCTAATAAAGAGTGCATCTACAGTACAGATCGGTCGAAGATGACATTTGCACAGACGGAGAAGGAGCCACTTGCTCTCGCTTTCTGTCCGTCCCATTGATTCAGCTGTGTAATCACATTCACATCAAAGGAGAGGAGGCTGAGGCACAAACCGTCATGACTGCCGCCTGTGGCGTCCTCGAGGGTCCGTTCAATGTTTGACAAAAGATGGCTTCATTTTGTGCTAAGTAGTGAAGATGCATTTAGAGTGTTTTTCTTTAAAGGTTATTATTTTCATGTGGTAAATGGTCTCAGTGGTTGTTCAGAAACCTGCAGTGTAGTCTAACCCTGCAGGATTTTTGTATAATTGTTAAGATGTTGTCTTTTTCTTATTTTCTAACTGCAAATAATCTTGACCAAACAACACATTCTGAAAGCACTGCTCTCACATCACATCAGTGTGATGGTATAGATACGGAAAAGGCTTATATTTAATTCATATAGAATTTCTGATTTAGCAATAAGATAGCACAGTGTCACAGTATTACAGTGAGTGCAATATGGATTATTTACAATTCAGATTCTTAGAAATTTTGATAATAAAATAAAACCCTGAAGTGTTTACACTAATCACTAATTCAACACCTTCCTATGCTTGTTGTAGGTCAAACCTACCATAGTAAGTATTCATGAGAAGGTGTTGACAGTGAAACATTGAGAACTTTAGTTTTTTGTTGACTTTGGGTTTTTCATGTGTTGTCATTGTCATTTGTCAGTAAGGCAAAAATCTCTAGTTGTTCAGTGAAGGATTATGTGCTCTGCTGTACGAGCAGTCTGTAGTTATACCTTTTAGTAAAACATTAAAGGTTCCACGGTTAAACGCTATAAACAGTCATATATGCCTGCCACAGTCAAGCTACATTAGACCTAAAGATAATGTGCGGTTGGCATCTGGGCTGGCGCAATTTGTCTTTAATGCCACTTGAAAAAGTATTTGTGTTTGGGATCAGTGGCTTGAGGTGAGATTGTATGGTGTGTGCATGTCTTTACAGACTTGTCTACCTTACTGTGTGTGTGATTTGTTGTGTCGTTTGTTTACTTATGTGGCTTTTTCTAATTAGAGCTCATCCGCAGTTACACGAGGCCCAGTTCAAGTTTTCCTCAAGGGGACAATAAATAGTAATGATGATAAAGCATTGAGGTGACAGTTTTGTCTTTAAAGTTTATCCTTTTCATGCAGGCTTCCCTGACTAATAGGCTCTATGTTGTAGCAGCTGAAAAATAATAAGCATCAACTCATATTTATTTATGTGAAAAACACAGGACATGTGAGATGGGACTGGTTGAACTGAGCCTTTGTTCGAACTGTGCCCTCCGTGCTGCATGCTTTGGATGCACATGTTGGATTAGAAGCGCTGTGTGTTCCCACCCCTGCATTTGATCCCTGATCTTGTGGAGAGAATCACATGGCGTGACCATTCTGCTAGCTTCTAATAGCACAACAGCTCAAAGGTGCACAGAGGTGAGCCACCTGCATAGCTTTAAGCTTGGCTGGTCTTCTGTCGTGTAGGGCTGTGGGATGAATGGCGTGATAGGCCGGGCGCCAGTTCATCTTTACCTTCACTTTAATTGACGAGGAGTGACACTTTGTTTGCATCTCTGTTTTCGATGATCATTTACAAGGAGCTCAGTTTGAATTAAGTTTTACGTGTTAAAAGATCTGAGACAAATAAACAATTTGGTACATTAGCAGGGTGAAGAAACCTGAGCAGCAGCAGCAGTATAATTAAATATCTAAACATATTCTCAGTCACTATCAACCAGAGAAGCTTCAAAAACCTTGTGAGTAAAACCTCTAAGAAACTGCAAGATTTTGCTGGCTTTCTGTTTAACGTAGGTGTTAAAAATCAGTCTGGCTGGCCAGGAACTCAATCCCATTGTTACTTTTCTCTCCACAGGTTCGTCTGTCCCTCATAGCTCTTGTTATGTCCTATGAAATTCCTATTGGGCCAGCATTACAATAATAAGTTCTACTGGCCCACATCAGCTTACAAATTAGCAGCTGCTCACCAGTTGTTACTTTGCCACTGTGTGAGATTTTAATTGTCATTATATTTTACATGATAGAGAATTTTTTATAATAAATCATTTAATCAAATTCTAATATGCTGGCGGTGTTTGTATTGAAAACCATTCGATTTTTCCACCCATTCAACATTTTCTGTTACTGGTGTGAACATTGCTGCTCTTTTTGTCATTTGGTTGTTATTGTAAGTGATGCAATGAATAATTCACTAAGTGTTTTGTAACTGGGACATTCCCAATTTGGCAGATGGTGCCTTGGTACTTCCTTCCCTACAGGCTTGTGCAACTTATGGCAAACTTATGTTCACATCATTGTTTGCCATATGCTCCTTCTGGACTGAGAAGTTGCCATCTTCTGTCAAATTAAAGGGACAGACACCAAGTTGCTCCCAGAGATGCATGCTTGATTTCTTGCAAAGACAAGACCATTTGGAGGATGTGTGTCGCCAACCTGCAGTTCAGCTGATCGAATACACCCCCATTAGAGCGCAGCTCAAGAAAGGCACTTGGTCCAATTGATTGGCTGAGAAGCCACAAAGACAATCTCTAAATTGGCATTGAGTGGGACTGCTCGGTTCGGCAGCGGTCAGACTTTGCAAATGTCAGAGCACGGATTTGGCAGAATCACTGAAGCGAGACGGATTTCTGGTTCCCACTATTGTTTTGTTATCCGGAGCAAGTGGGAAGCAGGTAGGGGCTCAACTTAGATATTACAAGGAAAAGATAATGCCATTGCAGACAGCAAGAGCTTGGAGTTTTCCACTACTGAGCTGCTAGTGGAATAAAGTCAGCTGATAAAAACAACTGTTTAAGTTTGCAGCAGTTAGATATCGGGAAGAGTCAAAGCCATGAAAAGTCAGATTTAAAGTTTGATTTTTTTTCTGTCCAGAGTCTTCCGTTTGAAAGAGCAAAACAAAAAAAAATCAGAAGTTGCTGGTGGAAAAGGCAAGCTGAGATGAATATAAAGCTGGCTTGGCACAGACAAATGGGTCTACAGAAGCTATCGAGTTGTGGAGCGACAATTAACTCGCTCACTGCATTCCTCCTCCCTCACCACCTGCCATTCCAACACACGAGCTCTGATTAAAAATGCATGGGCCTCACAAGCCTTTTAGAAAATTAATAAGGTTTCCTTGCGGTACTACTTGTTAGAGCAAAATCAGATAAAACACAAAGGCTCACACAGAGGGAAGGTATTATATGATCTATGGTGTGACTGTACCATGAGGGCAAAGTTTTCCACTTGGGTGTCTCCAGCAACAATCAAACCACCAGTCTGGGCAGAGTTTGTGTCACGCTCTATGTACTAAACCATACAGGACCAGGCCTGTTGCTGCCCAAACACAAAAACTAGGTTCACTGCTCACTGAGTCTTCAGGGTAGCCCCCGGTCTGTTTCCCGACCACACAATGCGAGCTCTCAAAGCTTTAATTGTTCGTCAAAATGGCAACAGTTTTCTCCTGGAGGCATGAACGTGCCCGTGTTTCCTGGGGATTTCTTTGATCTGCTGGAGATTGTGCCTTGGAAGGTGCTAGAAACCCACTTTGATCTCCCAACACGAAACACCATAGGAAGGGTTCTCCCTGTTTGCTGCAGGAATGAGGTCATCTCTCTGTAGCTGCTTAAAGGCCAGAGACTATTTCCTTAATGAGCTGAATTTATTTGTTTCTTTTTAGTTTTCTTATACCCCTTCTTTTTTTAAGTTTCTCTTGTTGAGTTGATCCAACCCATATTTTGCTGCTGGTAGCGTGGGAGCCATGCACATTAGATATCTTCACACTTGATGTAAGCGTTGTTAAAGGAGTTCTGCTCATATTTCACCCAGGGCGTCTTATCATAAAATCTAAAGTGAAACAAAACAAATCAAAAAAACCTAAAATGTGTGAGACTGAACCGCCACAGCTTACTCACCAGTTTGATTCCACTTGGCGGTCCCAGTTTGTGACATGTACATGTTTGCTCATAAGGAAGCCATGTCTTTAACTAAGAGTAAATCCAGTTTATTAGTATTATTTGGCATTCTGTGTGGAGAATATACCATTGAAGCATGTTTCTGTTTGTGCTTCTGTCTAGTGGATTTACTGTATGACTAGAACATAAGGTGTCATTCAGACCAATCCAGGCATTGTGGTGAAAACACCAGTCCTCCCATTCATTTTTAGTGTCCATATTTCATTTGGTGACACCAACATTCCACATTTCTGTAGGTTCTTTGTGTTCTTACAGAGTCAATATTATTGACCAAAGGAATTTGACTAATAGATAGTGATTGTCATTGTGCCATGTGATGAAGCTCTCCATCAGTCCTCTGCACTCCTCTGTAAGTGAAGACAGCATGTTTCTCACTGGAAATGTTTAATATAATGAGAACTTCCATTTAGCCCCCAAAAAATATTCTTAAACGTTTTATTGAATGATGAGTCTGGACACACATGGAAGCTGCAGCTTGACTGGGAGCTGTCATTGTAGTTTCAGTCACCTCCTCTACACACTCTCCTGACACATTCGTAGAAACAGTCATGGAAATATTTCTGACAGTTAGCATTTCTCAGACTTCCTTTGTGGGCTGGCTGTCGCCCAAAATGACATACAGTGGCAATGGATTACTGGAATATTTGTCTCTAGGAAATATTTATGGTAAATAGCCTATGTTGGGAGACAACTTTCCGCCTGTTAAGAAGTTATCTAGTTTATACACTGTAACCCGAACCTGCATAAAACTGGACTTACTGGTCACTCTTTGTGCTGACAGATTGTCGCAGACACACATTAGTATGTGGCCTAGCTTTATTAAGGCTATAAATAAGCCGCACTGCAACCCTATTTTAAAATAATAGGTTCAATCTAAAGCATAAGGGCTTTAGATTGAACTTTCTCCATTAAGAGAAAAAATATACGTACTGTTCTGAACACATAAATCCAGTACTGTCCATAAAGTTAAGAAACTTTATTGAAAACAAATCAGAAGTTGTAGTTTTAAGGTCAACACAGCAATCCATTTGGAGCCTCTTATTATTTTGTTGAAAGTGGAATGGCAGCCTTTAAAATTTGAATAAAATGACGAATAAAGTACACACACAAACACACAAATACACACAGTGAGGGTAGCCGTGCCCTGAGGCCAGCGGACAAAGGGCTGAGGGTGAGTCACAGCCTGTCCTAAGGTTTTACAGCTGAACTCAGGGCTCGGCTCTGATAAACTCTGACAGCATTTCTTACGTCGCAGGCCTGTTAACGCTGATGCCACTGATGCATGCACCCTTTTGGCTCCTTCACCAGAGTATTCACATACTGCTGTGACCAAGTGTTGTAATCTGTCATATGTTTATGTGATGGAGTTTGTGCTCTCTTCTTCATGAACCATTTAACAAAGTGAGTTACTAAAGAAATTTTGATGACATCACCACATGAATGTGCCTCTTCTCACTCAAACATCCAAAAAAGCTGCATGTAAAGAAAGCATGGATTTAAAAAAGCATGGAAGTGTTTTCTCTCGTGGAGACTAAAGTCATGTAGTTGAGTCTGCAGATGACAAAGCTACTCGGAGCTGTCAAGAATTTGACACTGCTCTGCTTTTTGTCCTCTCTGCTCTTGCTGTCGACATGTTTCACTTTCTCAAGCTGTTTTATTAGTATCATGCTTTACTGTCATCCTGATAACGATGTGTGCTTTGGTGGTGGTGCTGAGTGATCAGGAATGGTTTTGTTTTGTTTTTGTTTGTTTGTTTTATTGTGCTATGGTTTCTGTACAGTGAGTGCTTAAGCCCCCTCTTGCTAAACAGAGAAATGGAGATACAGGATAATCTTCTGGTATACTGAACAAGCTGGGACTGGACCTCAAGCGGACTCAACTTGCCCATATCTGGAATTATAGAGGTGCTTGGCACAGTACACGCGTTGAGCAACTCAGATCTTTATCCAAATGTGTGAGTGTGTGTGCAGGTCCTGGCCAAACTGAGCCTGTCAGCAGTACCCAGAAGATCTGTTGCCAGTGGAAATTTGACGCAACTAAAATCCGTTTCCCTATTCTGCACAGTCCATAATTCAAGGAGCTGGCTGATTAGTTGGTTGGCTCCTGCAGTTTTTTGCTGATGCATTGTGTGAGTAGGACTATATTTATTTACGACCTGTTCAACAACGTGGAGGTTTCCTGGTGACAGATCTGGAGCCTTGGACGGATTTGTGAAGTGCACTGAAAGGGCTATTTGCATTCAGAGCCATTGAAAGGGCTGTTCAGATCCCCTCTTTTTCAAAATCTGTATTTCATTATACTTCAGAGATTAAATACAAGTTTTACTTTATTTATTAAAGCGGAGATTCTCAAAGTTTTGATGACTGAGTGCCAATTTAGTCAGCCAGCATTATGAGTAAGAGGCACACAGGGAAACCATGAACTCATCATCAGATTTTGGTCTCATGTCATTACAGTTGTTTTAGGGGGGCGCCCCACCATAGGCTAAAGCTGCTTCTCTAACATGGGATAGCCTACCTAAAATAGGGTCGTCTCATACATAATTAAATTATCAATACTGTCAATAGAGTCACGTGATATTTGTGTACATGATATCTCATTAAATTAGTATAAACATTTATATATATATGTGTGTGTTACATTTATGCATATATTTGTTACATTTAGGTGCAGGCTAAACAAAGTTTTTGAATAAATAACAAAAATTATACCGACTGAAAAGCACCTTGTTATTATAACCGAATGAATGAAATGAACATGATCAACCCCTGGGCCACACCACACCCTGAGCGTGAACATAACTTTACTGGCAGTAAATAACTATAAAGAATAACTGCTTGGGACCTTGTCTATGTTAAACATCCATTCCAAGTTACAGTCAAAAGACGTTTAATAATTTACTATGCATGCATGTGTCTCTGTCCGTTCCTCAGTGACCATTTATGGTTACCTGCAGAGAATTTGGTTGTGTTTCTTTTGGGCTGCTTCACAGTACCTCCGTCTGGACATTGAACACAAGTGATTGAAGAACACATTGCATATTTAACTTTGGTCTGTCTCAGACAAGCAGAAATCAGTAGGATGGACATGTTTTCTTCCCTCTTCTAGGGCAGCCAAAGTCTGGCTTACTGAACAACTTATTTTCAGATTTCACAAAAGACCAGTCCGCACCACGTTTTTTCCCCAAAAGGAATGACTCAGTTGTAGTGATGGTACCTTGAGGCATCCATTGAGAGTAAATAATCTCAACTTGTCATTATTTCTCTGTAAAGTTTGTTCAGTGTGGTTCAGCTGTGAGGTATGTTTGCATAGCTAAAATGGGGTTGGGTTCTAGACGGAGAGCCTGATTGCCTGTGTTGCAGTGTAATTTCTCCTCTGCTAGACGGCCCAATATTGCAATGCTTATCAGACACGACAACAAGAATATAAATAAGAAGTACCACAAGTCTCTGCAGGGAAGCCCTGCCGCCCTCACTCCAACCCCACAAGCAGCAGCAATACCACAGGTCAGATGGAAGGAATGAGATTGGTAGCATTTGATTGGTGTCCCTGGTTATAACTTGGAGGGGGTGAAAGAGGAAGGCAGGTTGTTGTGGTGAGCCTCATTACCTCAGCTGGCAGAGGGACTGCGCTGATAGCACAGGGCAGGGTGGGTCCATTACAGGATGTGCTTTGATAGAAAAATAATTGAATGTTTGTTTACGAAGCTTCAAGTCACACCAGAAAAATAAATAGAACTGGAAGATGATTAAACTGCTTATGAGCTTAGTGATTTAAAAAAAAAAAAAAACAACATATTTGATCACTTTAGCGTTTAGATCCATTCTAGAGTCTCTGCAAGAACACAAAAATATTAGTTTGAGACTCAGTAGCCAATAAAAATAAACCCAAGTGTTGCCTCTTGTATCTAATAGACATGTTAAGTGATTTTCTGACATCTCAATTACCTCCTGTTGTCCTGCTGTTGTGCTGCTGTAAGCTCCTGGGATCGGTCAGCCTTGGAGCCGGGCGCTGTGATGTTGGGCTCACAGAGTAGAGAGGACTGAGCTGGAGAGTAATCAGATTATGTAGAATGGGTGAACTATGAATTACCGACTTTTTGGCTCATTGCCAGGGGTTGGCAAGCTGATTGATGGACTAGTCCTCTTTCAGTGGTGAGTAACTTTGAATGTGGGCATTTTCTGAATTTATGAATACGCTGTGGGCCAGATGACATGTTGGAGTTTGGCTGAAAACTCACATTCACATTCCGGGTCATTGCTTGTTCAACTTTTCCCCTTTTCTCCCCTTTCATGTCACTCTCCACTCTGTGCTGATATCATGTAAAAATATATGCAGAGAGATCATATAACATCAAAGTTATTGAAAATGAATGTGTCCAATGAAGAAAGACATTTTTAAACACTGCCACTCAAGTCTCAGCCCTCTGCAAATCCCTTTGGACAGAGATCCCTCGCTTGTCAGTGCGTTTTGAAGTATCCGCGCAGCGACGGGCGGGCATAACAGAGGCCTGACCTAAAAACAGCAGGGATGAGGGCAGAAAAAGCCAGTTCCAAGAAGCATGCTGAGCTAGTGATTTAACATGCACAACAGTGGCTAGTAGAGCTCAGAAGGTTTTATGTCACCTTTTTCCAGTCTGACACACCACCTTTTATGAATGAGAAGGGCCGTAGGCTTTGTCTTTGTCCAGCAGAATATTCACCATGCACACATTGATCAGACATGCCCTCCACAGCAGACAGAATATTTTAAAGACACACGATCTGCTGCAGTGTAAACTATCGTGTGGTGTTCTGTGAAATTCCAGCTGCTTTCGCGCACCACCCCCCTTCCAGCTGCCACCTGCTTGGATCTGTTTGTTTACTGGGAGTTTCGGGTGCTTTCTGATGGTTTCTTGTTCTCACTTAAGATGCAAAGCAAATAAATAAATAAATAAAAAAAACACCTGTAGGCCTAAGCCGAAACCAGATGCTGCGTTCTGAGTATCTGATAAAAATGGTGGTTGAGTGACTTGACTTGCATTATTAGGTATTCCATCTGAACATTCAGTCAGGTCGCACAGCTCACCAAGGAAAACAATTAGCTGTCAGACCATACACTGAAGTCTTTTAGAAATTATACTGGCATGCAGCTTTACCGTATCTCATAGCCTGGGGTTACAGTTTGATGCTGTGACCTAATTTCTTCCCATACACACACAAACCCTTTTTAGAGCGCACCAAGAAGCCAAGTACTAAAACTTGTCTTTCTGTACCACCTCAGCAGATGAACCGCAGCCCGAGCTCTTCATCTTCAATGAGTTGTGCGCCCTCAAGAACGAGCCGGGGCCTTGCAAGGCCATTAAGGACCGATTCTTCTTCAATATCGACACTGGACGCTGTGAGCCGTTTGAATATGGAGGCTGTGGAGGTAATGCCAACAACTTTGAGACCTTGGAAGCTTGTGAGGACACGTGTGTCGTCTCTGGTGAGTCTGACCCCTTTTGGCTGACACGTACGACTACATTAACAGCATGTTTCCAGAGATTCTCCTTTATACTCTGAACAGATTTTACTGTCACCACCTGCAGTTAGCAGTGGCACAGACATGGACCTCGACATTGTTGATTTAAAGGGATTAGCCTTCATAATTGCACACAGGACAAGGATGTTGTAGCAAATGGTCGGTTTTGTTTCAAGGACTTTTGTTACTCATTAGGCTTGATCGCCACCTTGGGCATAAAACCCTATTAAGTCATTTTGTTGGTATACGCCAACACATTAATTCTGAACAGATTTCCTGAAGGCATCTGGTTAATGAGAAATATGGGCACGGCCAGCGCTGTATTATTCATAGGTTACTCATAGTAAGTAAGTAGTAAGTTAAAGTTGAATTAGTTGACAGAAACTGACAACAGAGTCTGTTGTTAATGATACAGTCTAAAAAACAACCGAAACCACCAACAGCCGACAAACAAAATGCTTAGTTTGTCAATTACACATAATTAAGAGTGTGTATACGTCTACTTTAAAGGTTTTCATTCAACCAGGACTGTAAAATATCCTGGCATTGAAATGTTTTCATCTTTCACTTAGAATGAAATGAAAATTGTAGCTAAAAATACTTTCCCCTCACTGGATTCTGAATGGTTGTAGGGAAGAGCCGTGGCAGTGTTCCCAGGTAAGTGTTCTGCTCAGAGTAATTCTGATGAAAACATCCAGATATTTATAACAGGGAATCAGTTTATTTCCTTCACAGCATCCTGAAACACTGTGGGTGATGTGCCTGCAGCACATAGATAGGATTGAGCCTGGAAATTATGTGTATCAGTTCCAGTAACACTGATGGTGTGTTTGTGATTTTTGGATTTAGATCTTCAGTATTGTCATAAAGAGCTGATGTGAGTGTCTCAGAGACAAGAGGCAGCTATATGAGCATGCAGACATAACGTGTTCCTTTTTCCTATTTTCACTCCGCCGTCAACATATCTGTGGTTTTCCTCTTCCTCAGGCGCGAGACAGCCGAGTGCCACGGTTACGTTCAAGGATATTATGTGGTAGCCGTTAGAGGTCTTCTGTCTTTTTGCATGACTGATGCAAACGGATGCACATAAGCAGAAATCTAAATCCTAGATCACACACAGTGTTGAAATTTGATGTTCTATAGCACAGCAAAAGCCCTTGAAGGTGAGAGGTGGCTGTGTGAATGTGAATGTGAAGAGATGGACTAAAAGGAAAGGAAAACTGCGTCTTCCTTAGCTAGTTTTTAACACCTGCTTTGTGTCGCTCAGCACTGCACTTAGCTGCTGTTTACAGGATGTCAGTAAATATATCGTAATACTGCTGCTCTTTACAAGCATCCGAAATCACAACATTTAGGCCTTCAGCTACCAGTGATTTTATCCGCAGTTGGTTCAACAGCCCTTCAGGCGAGCAGAGTGGTGTTAAGATATGCATGTGAAAGTCAAAAAGGAAACTGGAGAAGAACACCTTTCTCTCACCTTTGTATGGTCTGTAAGTGTATTTATCATCCGCAGCAGGAAAAACAATGCATCTTTAATGCTCAAGCTCGTCTGATCCACGTGAAATATGCCCTCACATGTAACGCACTAGCACATCTATCAAAGTATTCAGATTCCATGTTATTCTGTGATGTGACTAAGTGTTTTCTCCCTCTGGCAAAGAATGACCTTCAGCTTCTTATTCCATACTGTTTGATACGTTATGCACACAGGAGAATCATGAATGAATCTGGCAGACGCTGTCATATACAGTAGATTCCTCCATTGTATGTCCCCTCGTCAGTCTCCACACAAACAACCTGCACTACAAAGACAGTTCATCTGTCTATCCATCCATCCATCCATCCGACTTTCATAAAAAGCTTCATCTATGAACATGTATCCACTTCCCTTTAATGCATCCATGAGTGATACAGTGATATGAAGATGTCATCCTCGTTGGCTGCATCTTAATTTCTTGCATACTAACTGTAAGTATGGAATTGGACCTCAGCTGTATTTTACAAACAACAGACATGAGTGTGATCGCTGTAAAACAAATGAATCCATCAGTGAGAAAATCAGGTAGCCTTGAGCTCCACTGCACTAAAATGAACAATCTTGTCTGGCTTATTAAGTTTGATGTATTTGTACATGGATTTAAAATCATACTGAATTAAGATCAGTCTTTTATTTTTACTGAGCAGTACAATCCATTGATATTTTTCATGTGATCCTCATCCAAAGATATAAAATCTTTGGTTAATATGATGTTAAATGGTTTTTTTTGGTCTTTATACAGTACACACATGCACTGAATTCTTGCCTTTGCGACTAAGAAGGATTTTATTTAACGGCTACAGACATTTAAAAATGTCATCTCATTTGCACAGAAAGCAGCTCTCAAGGGCTAACGTCTTCTGCAGCAGGGCTGTTATCATCAAATCAGTGACATTTTAATTCCCACAAAGAGCACACACTACAAAAACACTCAAAATTATTCCTCTGATCGGTTAGTAATACCTTCTGCCGTGCTGATGTTTCTTACACGTGCTGACACTGTCACAGGCAGCTTGACAAGAATGTTCTTGTAAAGGTCGCAAACCAATGTGAGGAACATTCTGACTGCCTGGGACACTTTTGTTCTTTTATGTCTGAGCCTGGCAAAGGTTTTCTTTTTTTCTTTCTTTCCAGCCACGATGTTTTACTGAAATCCCAATGAGTCATACCCATTGTGTTCCAGAATCTTCCTCTGGACTGATGTCCTCTTGCTAGAAGAGGTCGGAGACACAAACACATGTGCTTCTATGTGACAGTCCAACTCATTTTTCTTTCTTAGCCCAGGGGCTCTGCTCAGGCTGTGAGCACAGACATTGTTAAAAAACAAAGTAAGCAAAGGGAAAAGAAAGGGGGCAGAAAAGCCAACAGCACAAACAATGTGATGTTGCTGGAGGTGGCAGACTTGGGTAGGTTATTAAGGAAATCTGGGCTGGATAAAATGTGAGCATAGTACTTTGTAGAACTGAAACAGTTTATTAATCAGTTAGTCAGCTGATAGAAAATTGATCACCAAGGATTTTTTTTTTTGTTTTCAGTTCCTCAGTTTTGACTTTTTCCATTGCTTTTCTCTGGTAGTGTATATTAAAGCAAAAATCCATGCTGTTAATTGAACAAAAGGCTCTTTTTTAAAGAAATAACCACAGGTGTAGTTCTAAGTATCGGAGTGCACCTAATAAATTGTGGCTCGGTTCAAAGGTTATGTAACCATTGTTCATGCAGTGGCAAGTTTGCATTCATTAGTTGACTATAACTGACCACAACTGACTAATGAACACATGTGGCTTGTGTTTTGAATGATCTGATTTGCTTACTTGTGCCAAGCAAATGAGGCCACATTCAAAACAACCATTCTGAGCCAAAGTTGCAGCGCAGGCAGAGGTCAAGGTCAGAGGATGTTAGATAGCTACAGACTGGGCAAAAATAATTTAATTTACTTCACTGCTCAGAAGCTACCAGCAGCTGCTGGCGACTTTTAAGGCAGACTGCTTTCTTGCATGTTACTCAATAATTCAGTTTGCATTGTGAATCAATGATAAGGCCTTGAGGGTCAATATGACAACTTTGACTATCCATGTTTTTGTTGACTCTCTTCCATGTAATAGACTATACTTGAGTGATGATTGGATGTTCAGGTGGATAAAATACTGGTAAAATTTCCTCACCAGGAGAGGAAAAATTGATGTCATGTGGTTCCATGATCTGGCAGCACTACACAATGGAGATAACATACTCGTCTTTGCCTGCATTAATCCTTAACCTTCCTGGACACCGGGGCTTCGATCCCACCAGATTTATGAAACACACTTTACAATATGTGACAGCAGTAACATCATAACAAAGTAATCAGGAATAAAAGCCGAATAGTCTGATATGTCTGCAGAGGTCAGTGTATTTCCATGTGATTGGATTACGTCTGTCTCTATCCAGGAGCAACTGCGATTTTTACGCCTGAGTTCATTTCTTTTGCTTAAATTTCCATTCCATTAGAGATCAGTCGTCTCCCTTTTTCCACAGGAGGCCTGACCAAGATGGTGTCAGCACTTTTAGAGGCAGAACAACAATCAGCTTTCAAAACCTGTTGAGATATATTGGAGAAAAATGAAGGAAGGAAAACAAGCAGTGAGAAATCATTTGAGCAAGTGAAGAGATAAAGGACGATGGGATAATACAAAGTTGTTGCAAATAATTAGTTTGTTAGTATTCAATACATTAATCGTGTATTGTCTTAAAATGCCATCTTACCGGGGATGACACTTCAAGTGGCCAAAATAAGAAAAAAGAAGGAAAATATGTGTTTGTTCATACACAAACCCAGCTCCCACTCACAATCATTCGAGCTGGTCTTAAATGTTGAAGTCTGTTTTGCTGAAACACTGTTGTTCCCCTTGGATAGCAGCCGAAACTCTCTGGAACGATGAACCGTAGGATTCTGTGCTGGAAAAAAAGAACTAACCGATAATTCTCCTCATAACACAAATCACCTCTTCCACCTTCACAGCTCTGATAGAAAACTGTGTTTCTGAATTATTCATCGTTACTTTGCTCTAGAAAGTGTGTTAGACTGCCCTTTGACACATCTTTTCGCTCATGCTTTTAAGTCAAAGGCACCTTATAAATGTGTTTAGATGTTACAGTGATAGCCTCTTAATCATGGGCACCTTTCACCAGACTGCGGATATTCAAAACCTTCACAGTGATATATAAGGCTATTAAAATTGTGGTTGTGTGTCTTTGTTTATATTTTGTAGCATGTTTTTAGTTTATCTCCCCTAGAATTTAACATATTTTTTTACGGTAGTGATCCTTGCTCAGTTTGTACTCACTAATCCACTGGTAGGTTGTTGCAGTTTTAAAGGGGTTACTTATTTATTTCACTGCCTCAGCAATCTGTAAAGTTTCTCCTAATTGTTATTTTAAAACTGTAGATAGAAGAAGTAGTTTAAAAAAACAACACTTATAAGAATTTAAAGTTGAAGACACTTTTCGTCCAGGTTTTGTGATGGTTGTGATAGCAGTGCCCACCACCCAGTTACCCACAACAACTGGGCTATCTTTGAGTGCAAAAGTTACAAAGTAAATATGAAGAACTGCCATCAAGGAAAGGCAGACAAACTGTACTATTATAACAGCCTTACACAGTGAAAGAACTTAGATGAATATCAAACTGTAACTTAAAGCTGAAATGCTGGGATCCCAATACTCTGAGACCCGGGGATGATAATATATGCTAAGAAGTAGGAAATGAAAGCTAGAAGACTAGAACAGATATGACAGAAAAGAAAGCAGAGAAGGAAGACATGACAGAGGAGGTGATGTGGTTCACTGGGGACAAGGGAACATGAGTTTTCAGCTTGCAGAGAATACGTGAGAGTGAATCTGATACCTGACAGGAGAGGAAAATGTCACAGATGTACTGCTGAAGACACTGTGACTACGGCCTGCAGTTCATTTACTGATCCTTATGCACTGCACATGCTTTGAAGAGCTACATCTTCCCTCTGCATGTCTTTATTACTGTGTTCCTGCTGCATCTTGGTCTTACCTTGCAGGGGTTTTACTTTTCAAGACATATTTAGTTTCACTGTATTGAACTCTTTGTCATGATCTCCTTCAGATACACACACTTTATAGACAAAAGTATTGGGGCACCTGACCATTTCACCAATCTGGACTTTCATGACATTGCATTTTGAACACATAGACAGCTCTAACAGCTTCCACTCTTCTGTGAAGGCTTTCCACAACATGTTGGAGTGTTTCTGTGGGAATTTGTGCCCATTCATGCAGTAGAGCATTTGTGAGGTCACACACTGATGTTGGACCAAAAGGCCTGGCTCACAATCTCCGTTCCAGTTCACCCCGGGGTTGAGGTCAGAGCTCTGTGTGGGCTGGAATAGAAAAGGGCCTTCCCCAAACTGTTGCCACAAAGTTGTCCAAAATGTCTTGGTGTGCTGAAGCATTAAGATTTCCCTTCACTGGAGGTCAGGGGCTGAGCCCAACCCCGAAAAGCAGCCCCATAAAAATGTGTGTCTGCATACTTTTGTCTATACAGTGTATACTATATAAGCAAAAACTATCACTAGTTTTGTTGGAAGATATTTCATATGTGTGCAAAGAGAAACAAAGACATTTCATATATTCAACAATGAAGTGCTGCAATGGAGTCTTCTCTCAGTTCCTCATAAATGTTCTCCCTCTGCCTTTCCCAGACGACAAGAACCCGTGTCATTTAGCCGAAGCTCCTGGTCCCTGTCGAGGCCTGGTGACGCGCTACTTCTTTGACAGCAAGAGTCAGCAGTGCAGGCATTTCTTTTACGGCGGTTGCTTTGGGAATGCCAACAATTTCAGGAGCATGGCGGAGTGCCAGGCGAAATGTCAGAACCCAGGTAGGCCAGGTTGAACTTCTGTCCTTTTACAGGACAGCTTGACACACAAGTTGTCCAGACAGAAATATTGTGTGATTTTATTCTTGTGTAAATTTAGGCTGTTGAAGGCCATTAAGGCTATATAGAAGGAAACACATCTGCACCTCAGCCTTACAAACCAGCTGGAGAAGTCTGAGCCAAGATTTGTGGCTGCAGTCTGTGCCATTTTTACCTTGTCATCGTAAGGATTTTTTAATTTGGCCAAACAAGTAATTACTTTTCCTGCCTTTAAATCAAAGCTGTGTGTAAGGTGTTATTCCCATATGTTGGGACTCATAGACGGCTGATCGCTGCTGCTGCACAACAGATGAAAACTTATTTCACCGGGGTGACATAATCAAAATAGCTCTAGCCCAGAAAATTAACTTTCTGATGAATTTTAGCTGACCATGAAATCACATTCCACCTTGATTTAGCATTTAAATCGTTTTTAAGTGACCAAAGCACACTCAATTACGCCAGACTTAGGCACGACTTAGAAGCCATTTAGATATTGAAATTGTCAAAGAAAATAACAAGCAAGTCAGTCGGCTGTGACCAATTCTGCCGACAGCCTGTGTTGCGCTGAAAATCAATTGGGAAAGCTTTTTCTTTTTACTTTTTTATTAAATGGATAACAATTTCAGACAGATTCTGCCTGGTTTCATTAGTAGATTCTATCTGGTTGCAGACCAATGTGCTTTATAGTCTGATCATAATTAAATTACACTTACATTAATTATGACTGATTACTGGGGTTTAATGAGATCTAAGTATAGACTGATATAAAAATGCCAGTTCACAGTTCATGTTCTGTGGGCAGCCGTGTGTTCTCATGTTGTTGTTCTTGTTGTTTTGTGATGACAGTGAAACCTACCAAAGCCACAGAAGTCCACACACACCCTGCCAGGATGTCCAGAGTGGTGCAGCCCAGCATATTGACCAGTAAGTGTGAAAGTACATCATGTTCTACTGCAAGTGAGTGGTGGAAAGTAACTAAGCACATTAAGTTACAGTTTTGAAGTACTTATACTTTACTTGAGCATTTCCATTTTGTGCTACGTTATACTTTCATTACACTACAAATTCAAAGGCAAATATTTATATTAATTTATACTCCACTAAATCTTGGCTTGGCTAAGGACACTTTGATATGCAGCTGGAGCTGGGGATCGAACCAGCAACCTTCCAATATGGAAGCTCTACCTCATAAACCACAGCTGCCCCAAAATAAATTATGATGACATATTATAGATTAAAATAAATTGTTATTGATGTAATTTTTTGTTATTGATTGATTAAATAAATTATATTTTGATGCTAATACGTTTGTATTTTTACCTAAGTAAAGATTTAAATTCATGTCTTTTACTTAATATTCCTGCACTGTAGTATTGCTACTGTTGCTTACGTGTATTTCCCAAACTGTTGAACTGGGCAGTAATATGACGGATCCCTTGACACTTGTGTTTGTTTCTCAGGGGAACTGACCGTACATGAACCTCAGGTGCAACCAAATGACACAAATCAAGGAGCAAAAGGTAAGAAAGCCTAACTAAATGTAGGAATGATAGGCCCAAAAGTAACATTTCTCCCAGTATGACAGACAAGTGAGATGATGCTTTAATTGCACGCAATCAACATGAACATAAAGGTGTGTTTGAACGGAGCCCTGGTGTGATTATGTATAAAATCAAAGGAAAGATGCAAGTGGCCGGGAATAAACACGTTTCTCATGTGCAAACTGTGTTGAAGGCTCATAAGCTGAAAAAATCTTTCAGTTTGAGTAAAACAGTAAAAAAGTAAAAAATGCACAGACACCAGAGAAAAGAAAGAGAGAGGGGGACTGGAGGAAATGTGTGTATGTTGTTCCAGTAATGTATGTTCCTTTCTAGTTCACAGCTAACGTCTGTACTGTGAGCACGTCAGCTGGGTTATGATGCAAGACTAAAATTAGCTTTGCTTTCTGTCTGAAGGCATCCTAGGAATGAATTTCAGCCTGAGTAACGACATCAGAGATTAACCTGTTGTAATTACAGTTTTTGTTAGTTCAGTAATTGATCAGTGAGGGAAGAAATTGTGCCTAATACTTATTTTTTACGTAAATGAAGACAGCAAAGCACAAAGCCGAAGAAGTTCATTCACTGCAGACATCACAGATTAGATTAACTGTTGTAAGACGCAATGAAATCAGTCACATTGTCCTCAGAGGAGCCGCCGGTCCGTCCTGAATTCTGAATTCCGCTTACACTTGAAAGTAAGCAAATCCAGCTCGTTTATTAAACCAGTGCATGCTGCCAATAACTTAACTGTAATAAAATAAAATGCCAAGGTGCAGTGATGCATAAATGGCAGACAGCTTGCAAAATTGCTTCTGTTGTGCGAGGCAAAGGGCAGAAACAGAGTGCATCCACGTCTCCTTCCCACAGCCAGTTTGTCACATAATCCCACTAATTATTCTCTGTGTATTAGGAGTGAGGGAGCTTATATCGCGATTGTCCTGTTCCGAGGCTCCTTTGTGACGCAGCAGGAGAGCACAAAGGAGACCCTGCCTCCTTCAGCTATTCAAGGAATTATAATTTTAAGAGCTCAGTTTCACTCTTGTCAGAAAATATAGAGAGGGAAAGATTCAGAATGAGTTGGTCTCAGTGGTGCTCCCTGCTAATGTGTGATTAGATCTCCAGCCTGTGAGGAAAATACCTCTCAGGAAAGAATGCTGGCATTTAAGTAAAACTCCTTAGAGTAACGACAAATTATTCAGATCTTAATTTAGACAGATTTCAGGGATGGTATATGGTAATGATCTGTCTGGGAAATAAATATCAGGAAATGAGCATTTGAAAAGTCACAGACGCTGGAAAATGAGCATTGTAGAACTGGCACACAATCTCGAGCCTTTTGTCATTCTGCCAGGCATGTGATGAAATGTTAAAAACAAAGACTGACATCTTGTGGTTATTCGACGATGTACAAGATTGGAGCCAGAGGCTGAAGACCTAATGTGGATCCTACTGTCTAAACTAATCCCAAACTGAAGAAACTGAGAGTTGGTTCTTCCAAAACATACCAAACATGCATTAATACTTCTAGTGTTACAACATTTCATTTCCATCCAGCATATCCATTTTACTCTGAAGGGTTTCTCTATTTTGCAGTTTGATGTTTGCTGAGGTGAATTCAAAATGACTTTGTCATGAAATAAGTGGTTTAAGGGCATTTCCTCAAAGGTCCAATACTTACCACATTATTACTTAATTTGTTGTGGTCATTTGGATCAAAGAGATGGATTCATTTTAACTAAGCTGTCAATACATACTGATGACATTATTGATATCAGTAGTGACAAAACATTAGACGTTATGACTTCAAAGATGGAATGCTAGAAGTGTTTACCTATGAAAATCAATGTAGGAAAGACCCCTCATGAATGCTAACAACCGTTGCTACAGCTCAACCACAACCGTGTTTCTCACCGTGAAGCTTTAGAATAAATCAGAGGATAGCTTACAAAGCCCTGTGGGAGACCATGATAGCAACTCTCACTTCTTCAGATCTGCCAATTTAAGTCTGAGAGCCTGCAGACACTGGACAAAATCGATTTCAAAGTCAGACTGTGGCATAACATGTAAAGATATGAACCCATGTGGAGTCAAAAGCTAAGAAAATGTTGATAAAAAGCAAACAGGCATTAATATCCTGGAGGTGCAGTAGGACCTTACATCCTTCACCCCAGTGATGATTTACAGAATGATGTACAGGATGATAAACGTCATTTCAGATGCAGACTGACTGACTAATGACGAGCTTTGATATTTTCTGGCTCTTACTGTGATTTGCAGAGTTGAAGTCTCCAGAGATGTGCTTCAGGCCTGTGGAGCAGGGGACATGTCACGGTGCAGAGAGGAGGTTTGCATTCAACCCCAGGACCAAGAGATGCCAGATGTTTTCCTACAGTGGTTGCGGAGGAAATGAGAACAACTTCACATCCAGAAAAGACTGTATAACAAAGTGCATTCGAAGCAGAAAGGGTATGATTATGATTTGGAATTTAATATTCAGTACCGTTTAACTGTAGAACTTAATGGTAGGTGTCAGATATTTTAAATGTAGTTTTCTAAAATGCTGTTATTGTGTTGCTCTGTTCTGTTGCAGCTCATGACAAGAAGATGATCCGAATAAGGAGGAAAAACCTATTCAACATCGTTCATCGCTCCGTCTGAAAACTTGGCTTTGCTTTTGATCTGCAGAGCCGCATGTATTTATGTCCATATTTTATTTTTAGCTTCGCTCTTTTCTGTTGTGTTGTAGCGCTACAGATCTTGTATAAAAAAATCATTTAATTCTACCTGAATTAGTTTTGTAGTGACTGAGTGCAATTATCATCCTCATCCACATTAATTCAGTATATCAAACTGACAGAAAAACACATTTGTTTTGCTGATGTCTGATATAGCAGCTCTGTATACTGATGCTCTGTGTAGCATTGCTTTTGCATTCTGATATCCTTTTAATTTTCACGTTTCAAGGCTCTGTTATGATCATACTGATGTAAACATTTCACTGTAACTGCTATGGGAAACACCCAAGTTGCAGCAAGATTTTTTACAACAAAATGAATGCTTGATGCTTTTCTACACCGGTTTTGGTACAAGCCTACTGCTGTTTATCACCGTGAACAACAGCATTAGCAGATTAAACTGGTGGACAAGCCTCATTCTAGGATCAACGACAGCAATATATGCAATCCTCTCAAGCAAATACATTAATCAGAGTGACCTCCTCACAGCTATAAATCAATGAGAATATGGTCATGATTGCTTTATTTTTGCCAGATTAAAGATGAACACTCTTCTTTTTCCTTTGAAATCAATGATATTCACTTTCTTAAATCAATAGTGTAGTCCTGCTGGTGTTGTTTGTTGGGAGGAACAGAAGGGGGCAGTGTTGTGTAACTTAAGTTTTCAAAGAGATCGTTGGTAAGGCTGCACAGTATTCAGTTTTCTTGTTGTGTAACCATGGATGTAATGTATTCGACTGTAGAAGTTTATAGAATAAATTTCAACAAGTTTCTTCTCTTCCCTCTAGTTTTGTCTCATTATTAACAGTAAAACACAATAAAGTCATACAATAACTTTTGCTTTTTGATTACATATTCATCACAAAAAAGTTGGTGATAAGTACATTAAGCACACTCCACGCTGGACCGCCTCAGTTCATGGCGAGAAAGTCTTAACTGCACAAATCAGCCTGATTTCTCTCAGCAGCTGCAGGAAGCTGTTTTCAGATGTGAAACTCTTCTGTGTACAACCTGCCCAGGACCAAACAGCTGACAGACAGTTGGCCACTACCTGGTGAACACAGGTAAGCATGCAGCAGCTAAAAAAACCACACACTTCCATCAGGAGATGGTGGAAACCAAAACAGAGCCAAAAGGAGAGTGAAAATTGGATTGCAGAAATACAACCCCATGTGAATGTTGCTCTGGATCTGCTAACATGCTTACCAACAACTTCACAGGGAGACGAATGCTAGTGTTGGGTTTTTCCTAGCCGCATTTAGAGAATATCTCAGCTTTCTTTACAAACAAAAACCTAAATGACTTACAGTGGGTTTTGGGGGATGGGGACACCTTTGACATGTCCTCAGTATTCGTCCTCTACGGCCCTGCCTTTCTTCATCTACCATTACACTACTGTGTGTGATGTTGTCAGCTGGGGAAATTACTGGATCATAAAAAATGTGAGAGCCCATGAGTAAGGCACTGCATCCCTGCCAGCTGCATGGTGGCTGTACAGACTGTGGTGGAGGAGGGAGGAGGCTTTAGGAAAAAGCGAATCTGACTGCATGAACCACATTTTAACAACACAAACTGCACTTCCAAGTCTGCGTTACAAGTGTGGGAGTTCAGGGCCAAACCATCCCGCATTCAGCACAGCTCCCAGGTCCTCAGCTGTGGGCTACTGATGATGTAACAGGAAGTAGTGGGTTGCCTTCCAAAGGCAACCTGACAGCCGCTTCGGCTGCGCTCAATTGAGAGCCGGAGATCCACCGTGTTTGGTCCTCTGAGC
Source organism: Scatophagus argus (assembly GCF_020382885.2). NCBI lineage: Eukaryota > Metazoa > Chordata > Actinopteri > Scatophagidae > Scatophagus > Scatophagus argus. The sequence goes on along the minus strand of NC_058503.1, from coordinate 20,255,097 downwards.
CGAAGACACTTTGGGGATTGCCTTGAAAGTGTATTCCAGTCCAAACCCCTGCGCTGCTGTTGGATTTTGTTTTACTGGTAGGTACTACCAGTACCAACTGCGTGCTATTCGGTGTGTTATGTGGAGTTGACAATGCATTTTTGTTCATGGCTGTGTGTGTATATCCAGGTCGTTTCAGCTGGGTTATCGAGGCATGTGCATTAAACAGAACAGGCTGTGATGTACGAATCCATTGGAAAAGAGCATCCGTAACTGGCTTCAGCTAATCTGAATTGTTCCGCTGCCAAGAGCTGCATGTGAGATGTGGATGTGGTACTGAAACCGGGGTCTTTCTGTGCGTTTTGGGACACCATTAGACCATCCAAGCGGGTCGTGCTTGTGCATTCATAGGCCTGTCACCATATGTAGAGTGTAAAGCTACCGCGGACTTTAAGCACACGCGATTCACGGGGCTTTTCTTCCACGATGTTTTCGGTTGCGCGTCGAGTGATGATGAGGGTTTGCTCAGCTGGAGCCCACTGTGTATCCTATGTATATTGTTTTACGGTAATGCTAAACTGCGCTGCATTTTCTTAGATTAATGTTGCTGATACGCAAACCCCGAGGATCAATTTAAAGGTCGGTTTGCGTGCACGGCAGGCTCAGCTGTGGTTGACCGTGTAGCCACAGATTGCGCGTATACAAGCTGCCAGACAGCAGATCTAACAATCACCATTAAAGTACATAAAGGGATGAAATACGCGCAGTTAATCCGGCTCCATTCAGCACGAAGGCTTTGAAAAGCGGTGGTCACTGGTTGCTAAATCATCTGCATGGTTACATAAGCAGCAGATTTGGACATGCTGGAAGTTTGTGGGCTGGACAGTAAAAATGAAAAGACTGATGATGGTGGTGATGATGATGATGAAGCGTAGGAGGGGGACAGCGGTGTACACCACTGGCAAGGGATATTGTGCTGAAGAAAGATGCATCAGGGTCGTTTTTGGTTTTTCATTGTCTTTTTCTGTCATCAAATCTAATTTGATGCAGTTCTGCTGCAAGCTGTGCTGCAGATTTCTCATGGGTGATGAAGGCTTCTCAGATAGGTTACTATGAACAGTATGTTAACTACAGTTTAATGTAGCCCTTTCATATTGATGTTATTGGGAAAACAAAGCAATTATCAAGTAAGAAACCCTGTAGAAAGTCAACAGGTTTTTTTTTTCTTGTGCTGTTTTTACATGCCACCGAGCCTTTAAACTTTTTCTGAATTGTTAACATGTTTAAAACTCAACTAAGATAACCTTGAAAGAAGTATTTCAGTTTTTCCCCCCACAGTATTTGCTCTTGTAACAAAAAAGGATAAGTTTGTGGAACTAAAATAGATTAAGGAAAGATTGTGTTCTTTGTAAAATACTGAATGAGACACTTAAAACCCATCAAGATACGACAGCTAAAAACCCTTGGAAACTTGATTTGAAAACTTAAAAACACAAATTATGACTAAATGAACACCCACTAATGTTGGTTCAACTAAAGAAAGCACCAGGTAGTATTAGTTTAACTCTTAAAAAACTATAATCTGCTTCATCAGGCCTGTGTGGGTGAGGTTTGATCAGATTTTATTAACAGAAGCCTGGCATCATAGCAAACGTTCAGTTTTGATTGGTGTACATGTGCAGGAAGAATACAGAAATGTCTTGTGTAAAATAACCGATAAACATTTTTAAATTTAGCAGATTATTTTGTCTTCAAGACGAACTCCATGCCTCGTAGCAAGAAGCTGATTGTCTCCTGGTTGTCTTCATCATTACTTGCATGTGAATGATTCATGAACAGTTCAACCAGAGGTAAAAAATTATCCAGCAGTTTACACACAACAAAATAAGCAGATACTACTGGATCACCGCATGACCCCTCAGATTTATCTCAACACTTGTGGATGTCTCGACTCTGAGTTAGTAACCACTAATAAAAAATTATAGCAAACCCATTTCTTTAGTTTTGTATTTGCTGTTTCTTGTTTTGTCCACCAGAATGCGTGTGCATTGTTGATAAGTTAATCCCCAAAATGAAATATCTGTTTTATATGCTTTTTAACATGATATCCTTTTGTATTTTGTAAGTACAGAGATTTTATTTTGAAAACCACTACTTCCCACTGGCTCCTTGTGTTGCGTTGCCAGGGAAACCAAAAGGCCACTTGGATAGGAAGGAAATAAACGAACGGCAAACGATAAAAGTTTAAAGTATAAGAAAGAAATTTAAGACAAGTAAACGAAAACGACAAAACATCAAAAGGCTGAGTTCATTATGGCAACCCCCCGAGGAGGCACAAGGTTGTGTGTGCTGTATTTATAATTATTACTGCATTAATTGATCATTCGTTATGCATGTATATCCATTAAATATGTTAACTCTCTGTTTGACAAGTACTGTGATTGTTAGCCGTTTATTGTGGACAGAGGTGGAAACGGACATGTGATCGTTTTGTTTTTTGTTTGTTTTGTCAGTCCTCACGTTGGGCCATAGAGCTGCTTTATGGATCGGCAACAAACCTTAAAACCATCAGTCGAGTCTCTTACCATCTTTCGGAGGGTATGCTACATGTGTCTATGCATCGCTATGAACGTCATTGCCGCTTCACTGACAGAAAAGATAGCAAGTGAGCTTATTGCACTTGATCATAATTTGTTAGCTGTCACCAATGTTCAGAAATGCCAAAACATTCAGAGTAAAACTGGGCTTCTACTTCACTATCCCTGCACGTCAGCTGTCAGGACACTTTGGATCGTGAACGTGTAAAAGCAGCCAGTTGGCAACGCTGTCAGATGATTCTGTGAGGCCTTTTCTTTACTCTGACATCTTCCAATGGCCTGGGCTGCTTACACTAAATGCTCTGAGCTGATTGTGCGGTGGACAATGTCATCCGATCCTATCAGATCCAACCCTTCAGACTCTCATGCTGACTGTTTACTGCCTGAGTCCAGAAAAGAGCTATTAAACGTGGGTGAAACAAAGGCCTTGGCAGCATAGCTTCCGAAGCCCTTGAGATCTCCATGGCATGGTGGATCTATTCCTAAAGCAATGGCATTTAGAAAGGTTGTGCCGGTGGAATCTCATTCACACTGCAGATGATAAGTCATGCAGTATCTTTGTGGTGCGTTGGCTGTTGAATTCAGGCTCACATCCTTGCAGTCAAGCGTCAAAGGGCTGATTGTTCTCTCTACCTTCCATTCAGATGCAGTTGTTGTGATATTAAACTTGTTGTGGTGACACCTTATTGGCAGTTGTGCTATTATGTTTGTTTAACTGTTGCACCCTCCTGCAAACACTGCTGACAGCCAGCTCCAGTGAGTGCAGAGGCTGGCCGATTCACATTCATAAGAGTAATGACGATTCTCATGAAACTTCACCCCTCATAAATCATCAAGGCACACTGGGCTTCTGCAGCCTGCTTCGCATTGATTCACCTCCTGTGTTCGCTTTCCTGTTGTGGACACTGTAACAACACACACATGTATTTATTAAAGGATATGGATGCCAATATCATACGTTTCCAACATCTTTTATTATCCTTCAAACTTATTCAAGTTGAACCTTCATTGCGTTTCAGCATGGATCAAATCAGTAACCCCAGTATACGTTATATCTTTTCTCCTGTCTGTGCACCCCAGGCTGAAGTTATCACATTACACAAAAGCACAGTGATGCACATATGCACCAGTGTCAAAGCGCTCCCCTCAGGTTCTGGATTCGGTTTCGGGGACGTGAGACCTTTTGAGGTAATTTTTCCGCTCATACATTATGGAGGGTCATTTTTCTTCCTCGCAAGTTTAATTTCAAGGTGCCTGGCGAGACCTGTCATCGGCTAATGTCTTCACAAGCAGCATCTGGATAGCTTTGCCTGGGTTCCGTGGCTGGCAGTTTGAACTGCTGATCGAGAACAGTGGTAAGAGGCTGTGCAGTTTCTGAGGGTGTGCATTATCTGCTGCTATGAGCAAATGTCTGCAGCAGATTTTTCTGTTGGATTTCCAATTAGCCAGTCTACTCAACTGTGAAAATGTGAATATTATTATTGTCAAACTCAGGCTGCCGCGAGCTGGGCCAAAAACCTCTGTGTATTATTGCAGTTAAAATGTTTCCTGGGTCCAAGTCCAAACACAGTATATTATTGTCCCCACTGGTCATTATCACAGTTCTTAGAATGACTTGATGAAAACTTGATTTGGAACAGCTGGAAGGCATTTTGTCATTTTAGCTAAGCCAGTTAAGCCAAAAACCTCTGGCAGAAGGTTGTTTTTGAAAATTCATAAGCTTACAGGACATAATTGTTCAATTTAGTCTTTAGTCCAATTACATTAAACTGTCTTCTGAGAAGGAAGAAAAGGGTATTACAATGTGTTAAGTTACATCCCCTCTTTATAGCATGCGGCGATTGTGTTTTGGACAAGAAGCAGGTGACCTACACTCAGTGCTTATCCTTTTGTAGACACAGTTGACAGACTGAAGCTGCAGCTTCTCTGCTAACATGCTGCTGTGTGGAGACGGTGTAACAGCCAGACAGCAACCTGCTGCACGAGCCACAGTCTTCGAACAATCCATATTAGTTTTCCCGCTAATGTCGCATTCTTGTCTCACTCACAAACATGATCACGTCTTCTACACCTCAGCTTGTTGCTGCTGGCTGCTAATGTCAGTTTGCATGCTAGCATGCTCGCTAATTATCTACCCACAATCCCATGTGCAAGGTTTGTCTTAAACGTGCCGTTGTGAGCTTTGGCACTTGTTTCCCAATGTGGCTGCTACTTTATGTCAGCACTAGTGGTTGTTTCCCAATTCCAGTTTTTCTTATACCCCTTAGACAGTATTTCAGACTTAAGATCCGTATATTTTCCTAGCAGTTCACTCATGTAAGCAGTTAAATGTTTTTGTCATACAAGCCCAAGGCATACAGAGAAACTTGAGCCTGTTAGTAATGACGTTAATAGCTCCCTTGGAGGTCAAGTCTAGGGCCCACAGCAAGCACATGGAGGATATTCCTTGGCTTCCTTGGGGCTGTGAATTTGACTGAGCTCCAGGGTTATTTTTGTTGTGGAGGTACTGGTAGGGAACTACTCACTCGTTCACTGTTTATGTGGTCACGCTGTAATAAATTCTAAAAGAAATGTAATCAGACGGTGCAGCTGAACATATAAATCCTTTATGTAAAATGTTTGCAATGGACATTTGTAATGGCATTTTCTGAGAATGTGAGTGCCATATGAAGCTTTGGAAATGTTTGGATGGGTAGAATGAATTAGAAAACAGGCAGGATTAGTAAGTGGTGCTTACAGAGAGAGCCCGTCTTTCCTGGTTCACAATGTTTCCAAAGACAGAACACAAACAGCTAATAATTGAGCCTATTTTTTTGACAAAATTCATTAATATGAAGAACCACTTCACTGTCCCTAAAGAAAATCTATAAGAAATGTAAACAGCCATTTAAACTATCTGGGCAGTTTTTGATTCGATAATCTCCTTTTTGCTAGTATGCCAGTTTAATGACTGCTAATCGCTGCAACAAACACGGTCACGGTCATGAAACTAAAATCTGTGAAAAGCAACAGCCAGTTAGGAAGCACAGATTTCCCTCAGATAGGGACAAAAACCCTGCTGAGAAAGCTTAAGCTATTGTGTGAAGCTGCCAGCCTGTCAGAGCACTTAATGCACTCGACAAGACAAATCGAGTGACCTGTTAAAATGGGGTTCCATGTAGTGGAAAGAATTGGTGGAATTAGCCACACTTTCCCACCAGGCTGGACTGTGTGAGTCAGGTTAAGCAGTGAGCACATACTCAGCAGGTTAGGCTATTTAAAACACATCCTACAGGCTCTATAGCGACATCAAAACATTTACATTAACACCAAGGAGAATTACTAGCAGCTATGCAGGTGCAAAGCACAGAGGAGCCCGGTCTATTTTTATCGAGTGTATTTTTACCGAGATATTTGTGCTATTTTTTCCTTTGCGTAGAGGCTTCTGGAATAGGATCCCTTTTTCAGAGGTAAGACCTTTAGTACTCTTAACCTGCTTTAAGAGTAACTGAAGATAACCGTGGTGTTTGTGATGATGGAGTGGTATTTAAACGAACAGGATTTCAGCCTTTCAGCTTCAGAGAGGAAATGTCATGTCATCTTCTCCGGTGTACCTCCGGTCACTGGTGTCTTTTACAAACAGTTTGGCACACACAAGATGGACAGCACTCCCACGTCCGTGTGAGAAATATGTACGTGCAGCCAGGAGACCATTAGTTTAGCATGACGGTGAGACAAGAAACAGGCAGACAGCTAACCTGGCTCTGTTCGAAGGTACAGCATCCACCTGCCTCATCTCACCTCTGAAGCTCACTAATGACCACATTACATCTTATTTATTCAATTAATGCAAAGACCAAAGTGTAAAAACAGAATCAAGAGTTCATATCATCATTATCACTTTTATACTTTTCTATCTGGGTGTAACATGTTGATCGTGCTAGAGTCAGGCACCCTCTTTCCCATGTCTCCAGTCTTCATGCTAAGCTGAGCTAAGTGGCTCCAGGTGCATTTTTTACAGTGGTATCAATCCTCGCATTTAACTCTCTGCAAGAAAGAGAATATGCATATTTCCCTAAATGTCAAACTATTCTTTTCAGTTATTTGGTTAAAAATTGAAAGGTGATTGGAGTGAATGGTTGATAAGTGAGCTCCTAATTTCACCTCAGAAGGGCTCTTTTTGATGAACCTTTTGGATGATGGAACAATCATGAAGCGACAGTAATCGCAGCAGGTGTTAATTTAATTTCTGTGTTCAGTTTGGAGACACGGTGTTGTGATTTTAAATAGTCCTGATACAGAAACAGTACGTCTGTCTCCGCCAGTGAGCTGTGACTGGTGCCCTCTTTAATAATGCCACTGCGTTTGGCTGTTTTCCAGCCCGTTTCCCGCGGTACATGAAACCGCTTTGTGACTCATGTGCTCACTGTAGGATTCATGCACTGATTACCTGGCATCACTGGGAATTTGTTGACTGCTTCATGATGTTTTCAAAACTTACGTTAAACTGACAGACCTTTGTAAATGCTGACACATACTTGACATTCAGCACAGCATGACTCATCTGTGTTACTGCCTTTTTTGGACGCTTGAAAGGGCAGCTTCATTATTGTTTTGCTCACCTTGTACGTACTGTATTTTGCAATAGGGATGTGGAACCACATCCTTTTGGGATGTGCATAAAACGTTGTACTTGTACTCAACAGGAGTACTTTTTAGAGCCATTTTCTGCTGTGATGGGCTTTCAGCTGGTTTCAGCAATTTTAAAACACCTTTATTTTCTTCATACTGTGGTGCACTGAAGTCTAACAAACCTGACTGAGACCCTTTATGGGTTCTCAGTCAATAAACTGCCAAAGCATTTTAAACATCTCAATCGGCTGGTATGAATTGCAAGCTGCACTAATAATGTTTTTATGATCTATGTGTTTTATTTTATCTATCTATGACTATGTGTCATCCAAGATTTCACTGCTAGTGATGATCTCACAAATAATCATCAACCAACTCTGAAGTCCCCCTCCATTTTGCAGAACTTTAGTGTCTTTCAGCTCCTTTTTTTTTGGATTTTCAGGCTTGCAAATTGAATATTTGATTCATAAATTAAGACTCCAAGTCAATGCGTTTGTTGCTCCGTGTTGTGAAAATTTGCATCTGTTCGCCAACACATACATTTTAACACCACTTTAAGGTGAGAACATGTCAATTTTGTGTTTTCAGCTTGTTTCACTGTCCCCATGTGGCCAGAAAACGTATGATTAAGGTTATGGCCGGACTGGGTACTGTTAAAAAGAAAAAAAAAGCAATGCTCACACTAATGACTGGTTTGCAAAGGGACAAGAACTCCATTAGACATACTACATGTCCAGTCACTAACCCATCCCCCACACAGTTACTATCTGCCGTGCTATAAAAAGGCCACACTGTGTTGTGTTCTGGCAGTGAAGGTTGGCATTGGAAGAAGATCGTGTGTGACAGAATCTTTCAATATTCATAAGTCCTTGGGATACTGGGCTGCATCATCTGTCCTTTAATTCTACAGTGTCAAGGGCTTGAATGACCATGAATGAGTGAGAGGTTGTATATCTCATATCTGACATCATCAAACAACATTTACCAGAGTGAGATTCTTCTTTTTATGTTCTCCTTGAGCTGCATTTTTATTAGAATATTACAGTCTTTTCTCCATTTCAGTGGCATAGTTGTAATCCATGTGCCTGCCCTGACAACGTTGGCATGCTGGCAATGACAGGAATACTTCGGCATCTGGGTTGTCTGCGCTGCAATCGCTGCAACACAACCTCCTCTTGCCATGTTAACGCAAAGAATATTGTGTGCATCAGTCAGGGCGGCTGGATTGAGAGTTGAGGAGGTCTGTTCATGCAGCAAAGAGGACTCCTCCCTCACATCTGCGTGGGATTGTTATTGTTTTTTCCCTGACATCTGGTGGTGCCCGTGGCAACTTGGAGGCTTGCATGAGGTCTGCTCTCATGTCCTGGGCTTGGTAACATCACTGGCTGAGATGTTAATGTCTAATTCAGACATTTTGTCAGTCACATGGGAGAGATTAAATGTACAGCTGATCCTATGGGACATGTCCACTAGTTATATTTGGTCTAGTGGATTGAGAGAGGAAGATCTGAGACGGACCATGTCGTTCCTCTACTCCATTCCCACCATCTCTTGAAGACAGCTATAGGTTTTTCTTAGCATTTCCTGTTTCATTGATCCATCTTCCACTCTATTCAATCATCAGCTCTCACTGTGCTCGTAAAATGACAGAAAACAGTGGGAGACCAAACTGGCTGGAAACTCACTCTATGATTCCTTCCTCCCAGTCCATGTCAGGACTTCCCTTTCAGGGATTACTCACATTTTTTGTGAAACAAAAGTGATGACAGGGGTAGAACTCCTGAACAATATGTACAGTAAGTAATACATGCAAGAAGATCCGGGAAAAGGTACTAGAAAGTTAACATTTGGCAGCGGCTGACAGAATCAAAGAGAAAAAATAAATAGTTTTCTATTATCTGCATTGATATGATCTTAAAAGCAAACATATGCATGTGTAGACAGTTCAGCTGGATGCAGGATGTCGTCTTGCTCATTAACACCTGCACTCCTCAGGCTGTTTCCCAACAGACATTGTTGTTAAGGTAACGTAAGACTGGCTGATAAAGACACGGAGTGGGGGACACGTGTTGCACGTGTTGCATGTAAAGTGAAACTGGGTTTGTCAGGGTCAAGTAAACACATCATGATAGGGGGCATGTTGAGAAAGACAGGACTGGTGTTAGTATGGTCACATTTGATCCTGTACTCATCACAGCCTCGGTTTGTCAGGGATAGCAAAGACTTGTTTCCAACATTAGGTTGGGACGATGGCTTTCAAGACTGAGACAAATAAATCCACATGATGGGATGCAGGACACATATGCAGAGAATGTCGAAATATCTCAGTGGGAGCATATTGCACTGCCAAAGGGGTGGTGTACGTTCTTACATCAGCGCATTTCATCCAGTTGTTCATAATTTTTTCTCACATTCAAGCTCGTCATTTGCTTCATGTCTTAGAGATGTATGTTGCAGTCCTGCTTGGTTTTGGTTAGAAGGTGATCTCAACAACTCATGTACTGAGATATTAACCCCTCCACACACACACACACACACACACACACACACTCACTCTTTCTGTTCATTCACCAGCTGTAGACCTCAGGTGATAGATAGTTTTCCCAGCTACTGAACGACTCAGTGTGAGGGCTGTTGCTGTTACAGGCCAACCGATACTGTATTTTTTAGCCCAATAATATTGATATTTGTGAGTTTAAACAACTGTCTGATAGTACTAAGATACCTACTAAACAAAATGTACGACAGAAAAATCAGCTTGTCAGTGCTCTCTGATGTACAGTGTATATATTAATCCTATATTTACAGGCTTATATAAATCTAACTGTGCTTGACCCTGAACCAAAGGTTTCCTGACTCCCACAGTTTCTGAAATGATATACTGCAGGTCATTTGAAAGCAGATCCAGAAGGCACAACTGCGTTATTTCCCGTGCCGGGTGTTTTCTTGTCTCTTGTTTATGCAGTAAGCATAAGATACTTACCCCTGATAAGAGTGATAACAGAATCAAGCAAACACTGCAGTGCAACAATATTTTTTTACCATCTCACCGGATTCTCCTCGATACATCAGAGGGCATTTAGTACCAGTTGAGACTGTGAAAAGTACACTTTGCTTTCTTTGCACCAAAAAATCTATTACTCTGTTGTTTGTTCTTTTTCCCTGTTGAAATGCTAAAACGCTCTGCTACAAATACACGATGAATGTTAAAAAATATCTAATGCCACCTTAAAACAAGAATTATCAGTCTACTTTCTTGTCAAACCACAGGGAATCTGTTGTGGTGGCTTTGATGAGATGTAAAACTCACATAAATCACATATTGAATGGTAGCACTCCTGCATCCAGAGACTGCATCAATTCTCATGCCCCCCCCCCCCCCCCCCCCCTCTAGTTACGCCCGTATCCTGCTATAGAAGATGGCAGTAATGCTTTTAGAGCCCCTCGCCAGCATAATGGACATTCAAATGCCACTGAGCAGAACTTGGAGTGCAGGGCGGCAAACATCCTGTGAGGGCAGGAGGATGTTTACAGCACAGCACAACATCTCTGCGGAGACGGTGGGAGTTAAGTGCGGGCTGAGCTTTGGCACTGGGCGAGAAGACAACAGCTGTCATGCACAGACTGTTTTTCCAGGTATCTTTCTCCATGCGGACCGATGTAATAGGTGATGTCAGCTCTTGTGCGAAGTGTACATGACTAACCACTTCTGTGAAACCCTCTGAGGCACTACAGATAATAGTGGACCACCCACAGTTCGCACTGGTTCGTGGTTGGATGAAGTTGACCCAAACAGACCAATAATCAAGTGTTGTGCCTCTGTAGAGGCTGCTCTCTCAGCTCTCAGCTGAATTTAGCAACAAATATTCATGGAGTATGTGGTTGTTTTTATTAGTTATTTTCAGGGTTTTTGGTTTGTGGACCATCTTTTACTTATTATCTGGACTCGTGTTGCTGCTGTGTCTACATCTGTGCAGTGGTAGGAGAAGAAAGGTAAAAGTGACATTTTGATTAACATTAGCTCATGTTTGCTTTATTAACTTTATTAGTTATAAAACAAAATTATTATTTTGGATAACGTTGTGTCTTAAGAAAAGACAGATAGCAAATCTAGCTGCTCTTCTGCATCAGAACAAAAATCTCTGGCAAATGCAGGATAAGTGGAGATTTGGAAAAGAAGCAGAAATCAGTCACACTGCCCTAAAGTATGACATTAAAAATTCAGTGCAGCTTTAAGGTAAGGGAATCATTATGTTCAGGTTTTTGAAATTTAATTTACAGTTAGACAGTCTCTGAGATTAAGATCTCTTTTTGAAGAGAAGCCCGGGAACAACAGCATCCACAGGGACGTAATCAGCCAACAAGAACTCAACATGCAACAAAGAGTTTGTTAAAAGGATTACAAGAACCATGAAAAACATCAGATGTTAGACTACATGAGTACAGTAAGGCTGAGCTGGGACATCCTGAACTACTGATCATGTCAGCTGTTCAGTGTCAGTTCACATGCTGCTATATGCATTATGGTGCTTGCCACTGCCAGTGACACTGACTCTTCAAAACATAGTGATTTATTTTGTTTCCGTCATAAAGGAGGTATTTATGGCAGAAGTGAACAAAATGTCATGCTGGAAATTCCCATGTTAAATGGATTTCATTTAAATGGGAGGGGTTCAGAGTTTTTTTTCTCACTTCCAACTTTAGGATTAGCTAAATGGTGCAACAACAGCTTAAAATAAGTTATAGTCAAGGAAAATGGAACGAGAAACAAATCACAAGTAGCTATAAGCGACGTTCAAGCTGCTATTGGAGAAGCTTGGTGTAACGTCTGTTCTGTGTTGCCGTCTGACAAGATGTATCCTCTGTATCGGTCCGCTAATGTATGAAACACAGCCTCTGCCAAGAAACAGCTCGGGATGTTGGCGGACTCGAGGGCTGTGTGTGCGTCTGTCTGTGTGTGCATGTGCATTCTTGTGTGTTTCCATGCATGCATGTGTGACAAAGAGCAGCTGATCTTTTTCCTGGCTGTTTCCAATTTGCACATCACCATAATGTTTTACAATCCCACTTTCAGTAAGCCCCTCCTCCTCACCTCCAGTCCCCAGTGTAACACAGATTTAACTGTGAGCAGACTCGAGGAGGCACTGGGCCCGTCCCCCCAGTGATAGAGCTGCAGGAAGACTTTGACTGGGTCAGATCTGCTTTGACTGCTTTATCCTCACATGTGACTGTGTTGTAAGACTGGCTTGTCCTGCATACAGCTGTGTTATTTGCGTGATTTGTAATATTAAAAGTACAGTGGTAAACATGCAGTGGGTGGTCTTATTTTAAAACAGTCCTTTTGTCTGAGCCAGCTTATGCGCGAAGCTATGCACTAGTTTATTAAAATTCAGAGCTCTTAGCAGATCTCTACATGAGACGTGGAGCCAGTTCTGCAGTCTGGGCTGAAGGGAAGCTTTCTTTCTTGCACATTTTTCCCCAACTTTCATACTTTTCATTTATTCACACAGTTATGGCTCAAAAATTATTCTTCATGTGGCTTTCCTCCTAAACGCTGACTTATTCTCATTTGTTCTTTAGGCCTCGTTAAGCCACACGTCAGGATGTCAAATCTTGCAAATAAATATGTTTTTCCTGAAGTTAAAGGCCCTGTATTTTGTAGTTGCTTGCCTCATAAATGCATTTTACCATTTTCCTGTTGCAGTGTTGGTTAAGCTGTTCCATTTTACCAAATTTAATGAGACTTGACAAGTTGCAAGTACAAGTGATGACCTAGTTCCTCTGAGGTATGAAAGATGTTATTAAATTTCGCTTCTGAATGAGATGTAATCTACTCCCGAATGCCATACCTACAAGTGTGCCATCCTGCATTCAGGTTCTCTCTCCCATCCTTCCTGTTTCTTTTTGTTTCTCAGCTGCTCAGAGTAAAAATGCTTGTTACACAAAGTTTCATACTGAAAGCAATGCTGCTACAAGAACCTGATGATTTGTATTTGTTTTTTGTAACAATGCTGACAACCTGTTTGTGGTTACCATGGACACCAGTATGTAACTCTTGGCTCATGAAAATACATTTTAAGATGTTGCAGAGCACTCAGACATGATGTCACGACTGTGGGTTTCTCTCAAACACAACCAAAAGTAGTTGTTGTAAGTGGTCCACGGAGCCTCCAGAGTCTGGTGTAAAAGAACTGGAACAGTGGCAGACCTGTAACTCTTTGATAGTTGAACAGCAGCTGTAGCAGGCAGGCTTACGCTATCTAAAGCTACCCGAGCATTAGTACACACACCGTTTTACGAAGCAGATTTGTACAACCTGGGGGATGTGTTTCCATTTGAATTTAGTCTCATCTGCTATGCAGCAGCAGTGACATGAAATCCCAGTGGCCTGCAGCTTTGTTGCAAACGACTTTCTGTACTTCTGCTTTGATGAGACACCAACACCACCTTTTAAAAATGAATGTGTGACACACCCACTAACCGAAGGAAAGCTGCCGTCACACTGGGGGAATTTATGATAGAGTGCAAAGGAGATGCGGCCCACAAAACACACAGCAGCAGTGATAGAATTGGCTTACGAGTCTCAGCTTTGCTTACGTGACTTTTGTCAGGGAGCTGGAACTTAAACCCATGTGGTTTTCTTGAGCTAATAATTTATCAGTGGTGTTGTTCTTGTATCGCCAAGACAAAATACTAACATGTGGGTACATTTAGCTCAGACTTACAATGTACAGTTGGTGATAGTAAGGATTGCCTCTAACAGCAGTCTGCCTTCCACTTAGTGTGCATTTTAATGTGCTTCATTAGTGTTACTGTATTGTAAAATGTGAGCGAGTACAAAGTGGCCGAGGGCGAGGTTTTCTGATTCTTTTAATTCAAAGGTGTTTAATCTTACTGACCTGTCAGTTGTAACTATCAAAAGATCTTTGTATATTGCTGTGAACACGTCAAGTCTGATCTTACCGTCTGTTCCAGGTTTAATTGACTGTGATGGGAAATAACGGTAGCAGCAGGTCAAGTAGATTCAAGCCACTGGGTGAACCATTTATCAACAGTGGGAGAGATGAAGAATGGTGTGAAGTGGCCTTTATGGATGGATTTTATTTTGCTTTTCATGACAGGACTTAATTGCTCATTCTCCATTCCAGATCCGCAGCTGGTAAATCATCAGCCAGCTTTGACATGGCTAAACGGAAGACGGACAGCGTCGGGCGGGGTGGGATGGTGGCCCTCGTGCTGCTGTGCAACCTTACAAAGGTAGGACCGTCTGCATGCAATCAAACAAGCAAACAGTGAAAATACACACACTGCATCTCAGGTTACATGGGAGAAAACAAAATTAGATCTGCCCGTGTTAGGAAGTAGCAACTTTACAGCTTATTTACTGAAATTTAGAGGTGTGCAATTCCTGGGAATATGTTTGTACGCACTGACACGGTTGCTGTAAAACCCTGCTGGTCACTAATTAGGTTTCTGACATGTATGTTGTATAATGTTACATGACACTGCAGTGGAGTTTTATTTGTTTGTTTTGTCAGTACATTTGAATTTATAACACAGTCAAAGAAAAGACTGCATTAAAAGATATGCACATGTATCTGCATTTTATAGGTACTGTAGTTTAATATGTACTTTGTGTGACATGTTTGGGCTTATTCATGTCAGTTTCAGTTTATGTTGGAGGATTAAAAGGCTGCTTCAGGTTGGTATCTGCTGTGTAATAAATAGGCTGGACATGTCTGTTTGGCAATATTTCTGTACAGATGTCATCTTTTCCAAGGAGTGCAAATGGATTTAATGGAAGCCTGTGTATATTAGACTTGCTCTCCTGGCGTTGTAAGTGGGCTATAATGACTGTCTTGCTTTAATACGTCCCCAAAGAAATCACAACCGAAATTGAGTCCAGACACATGCTTGCACGCAGATGCTTTATCTGAAATGAAGCTCAGTGCTCAACTCCAAAAAATACAGCTTTTTTTTGTCCATTTTAACTTATAAATCTCTTGGTTTGGTCTGGAATACCACACAGAGGTGAACATTTTAGAAATATAATCTTGTGAATCTTCCATCAAAGAAGAATTCAGATTTTGTTATTGTATACAGACTTTGAAGTAACATTTTCTTCGCCTGATTTGGCTGTTCAGTGTTCATGTCTGATGTTTCATCCAGAACCACTTTGGATTAATTTCTCTCATTTAAAACCAGAATTCAAAAGATGGATTCGCATCTTCTCTCCTTCCTTGCAGATTTTTGTGAAGGCCAGCCTGGAGGTCAATGAAACCCAGCAGCAGCATCCAAACAACGTCTACCACGACATAGGACTCACCAGGAACCAAATAGTCACAGCGCAATTTGAGTGCTATCAGAAGATAATGAAGGACGCTCCCCACAGCAGAGAAGGTAGCTTGTTCTGTTTCACGTTTCTGTGGTTTAAGGCTGTCTGTCATTCCGGCCTTAGTGTATCCACTCATACAGTCTGAAGAGGTGTGCATAAGACTGTCATGTCACCTGTCCTGAACATGAAGTCTTCACGATTGTTTATTACTGTTTGAATTGTTTTAATACCTCATGATTGAGTAAAAGTTCCAGTTTAGTTTAGTCCCATTTATTGCTCATTTTTAGATGTTAGAAAACTCATGACGGTGGTATGACTCAGCTCCTGTCACTGCTTCTGTAGTTTCAGAGCCCATGTGTAACCGGACTTGGGATGGCTGGCTGTGTTGGGATGACACCCGGCCAGGCGTAGTCTCAGAACAGCACTGCCCAGACTACTTCCAGGATTTTGATCCTTCAGGTAAGATCTGTGGCTCCCAGCGGTTGCAAAGGTGCTGACTCATCTGACTTTTACTTTGGGTAGCCAACCTGTTAAACATGTGTTTCTATGTGTGCAGTTGTGTATATGCATGAATATGTAAACACTAGATTAGTTTTAATCACTGACCCACAGCCTCAGTACAGAACATCCTTTAACAGGATGTGCAGAAATATAATTAGATTCAGTCCCTTTCATCCCTGCTCTCAGTAGTTTCATGTGTATTAATGTGTTTGATGGAGTTTCAGAACATGATTTTAACTTTATGGGATACAAATATTAAATCTGTCTTTAACTGGACTGCTCTTGAGGGAAACTTCTCCTTAACTTCATTTTCAATAGCAACCTGCATTTTGATCTGATGTTTTATTAACTTCACCTCCAGGTTTGCCTTGCTGCCAACAGTAAATACCAAGAAATAAAATTCAGCCCACATGATTGAAATATTCCTCAACAACATTTATGTACTGTTTTTACCTGCAGAGGTGGTTACAAAGATTTGCACCGACAGTGGTCACTGGTTCCTGCATCCGGAGAGCAACCGGACGTGGACCAACTACACCCGCTGTAACGAACACACCAGTGAAGGCAGAGTGGTAGGTCGCTTTATAAAATGTCATAGAATGCATATAAAATGTATATCTATCAATAGATCTTGTGTGGACTGTTCAGTTTGCTCTCTCCAGATGCTTCAATTGTTTTTATTTGAATGAAACAATAGTCATTGCAAAATAGTCACCGTAATAAAGTACAGCTTCCCCCCCAGGACCAAGAAAGGTCAACCTTCCCCAACCCGTGTGTGACAGTCTTCTTATTATAACATATGTGACGTGTGTTTAGAAATTTTAGCCTAAAAGCAGAGCTGAGAGAAAGGTCAGGGGATTCAAATTTCAAACATTAGAATTCGTCATCTGGAGGTTGCAGGTATCGTGTATAATGGGAGTCTGTCCTTTGCAGTATAAACTGTGTTGATCTGGTCTGTGGCCTGACACTCAGTGAAAGGCTAAAGGGTCACCGGAATCATTACATCACAACATTTTTATCCCATGCCAGGCATTATGTTTTCCGGCTGTACATGTGTACCTCCGTCCCATTCTCATGAACACAATATATCACGAAAACCTTGAACGAATTTCTTAAAATTTGGCACAAAAGTATACTGGACTCTTTGAGACTTTGTGTCTGCTTCTCCTTCCAGACTGCAATGAATCTTTTTTATTTAACTCTCATCGGACATGGCCTGTCACTGACCTCCCTGTTCATCTCCCTCGGAATATTCTTCCATTTCAAGTGAGTCAACAAACCTCATCTTAACATGCCTTGTGTATGCAGTTTGTGTTCTTTGCATGAATTGATATCGCCTTGATGTAATGTCACCTTTGTCCTCTTGCAGGAGTTTAAGTTGCCAAAGGATCACGCTCCACAAAAACCTCTTTTTTTCTTTTGTTCTGAACTCTGTGATCACCATCATTTGGTTAACAGCAGTGGCAAACAACCAGGAGCTTGTGCAGAGGAATCCAGTGAGTTTCTAGTTTTCTTTATCATGAATATTAACTTTACTTGTTTTACATTCTTTTTGTCTTAGTTTTAGTATTTCAACATAAATCAGAGTATGAGCTGCTCTAAACGCTGAACTCTTGGGGCTTTGATGGATTTTTTTATTCCTATAATAGCTTCATTACTTATTTCAGAAAGAACTGCGCATGGCAATAAGCAGCACAAGACATGTGACAATCACCATGCGTGTTCATAATGTGTGTGTTGTTCTCCCTCAGATGAGCTGTAAAGTGTCCCAGTTCATTCATCTGTACCTGTTTGGCTGTAATTACTTCTGGATGCTGTGTGAAGGGATCTACCTGCACACGCTCATCGTGGTGGCCGTGTTTGCTGAGAAGCAGCACCTGATGTGGTACTATCTTTTAGGCTGGGGTGAGTCTGAATAATACAGGTTGGTATGGTATGTGTGCTGCCAATGACAGCCACTCTGCTCTCAGTCATTATTAAGTAATGGTGGCCTCAATCTGTTAATGCTACTTTATTAAATCATTATCACCATAGTTTCAGACAGTTTTTTTTTTTTTTGGTGTCATCAGAAATGATAAAATTGTATTCACCAAGTTAATTGGAATATAAGTTCTGGAGGGCTTATTGTGAAATAAATGATCATAAACATTGTTCACAGTGTAGACTGTTTTGATGATGGACTGGCTATCAGTCTGTGCACAGTTTTACCCCCAAATTATTGCTGACATTTTCATTGTAAATACAGGATAATGAGTTTAAAAAAACGTTTTCTGACTGCAAATCTAATTATTATTATTACTGTTGTTGTTTCTTTTGTGTGTGTGCAGGCTTTCCTCTCATTCCCGCTTCCATACATGCCGTTGCTCGAAGTTACTACTACAACGACAAGTAAGCATTGAAGTGCATGTTCTGTCAGAGTTCATATGACAGCTTATAATGATGCAAGTATTAAAGGTCAAACAACAATAATAACAACAGAGGTGAATTGAGGTGAGATGAAACAGATTTTGCCAACATTTATAATTAGTAAGAATAATAATGTTTGTCTGCATCTTGTTGAACAAAGCATTCAGCTCTCTCTGGTGGCTTCTTTCATCAACCCCCCCCACTAAGCTGTTTATGCTAATTAGTTTCTCAGGAAAGCCGGTGATTTGCATGACCGGTCAGCAGCCCCGTGATGCACTGACACTGTTGTGTAATCTCCTCTCTGTTGTCTTTTCTCCTCTGCCGTAGCTGTTGGATTAGCTCCAAAACATCGCTACTCTACATCATCCACGGCCCCATCTGTGCTGCTCTTTTGGTGAGAAGTTTCAGTCTTTGAGCCAGCAAAATAAACCACTGTTTCTATTGTGCAATGCGCAAAACAAAAAAAAAAAAAAAAAAACTGCTTTTACCTTCTTCTGAGAGGACACTGCGGGGGGCCTAAAAGCAGGATGTTGTTTCATAGCATGCTTAATTGCGTTTATCTTGTGAAATCGATGCATCTGCCCCTCGAAGGAGCCACACGCGGTCCCCAGGCCCATGTAGCATTCTAGGAATTCACCTAATCAGCACAGCTTGCACGTCAGAGAAAACTGGTCCCTTAAGACTCTCCTAGGACTTAATGTTCAGTACTCAGACAAGCTTTTACCATGATTTGTTCATGTTTCACGCTCCAAAAAAAGTCTTGCTGATGGACTTTTTCATACTGAACCGTTATTGTTAAATTGCTGGGTTTGTAACTGTGCCTCATTTCAAAATAGCGTTTTTTTAACCCACAAACATCAGACAGCTACTACAAAGACATCAACATTTAAATATCTAGGATATAAAATAGGAGTTTAAAACAAGGACTGTCATAGATATGATTTCCAACCTGTAGCATTTGTAAAATATCATCTTATTTTTTATTATTTGTACTTTTGGCTTTAACTGACTGCTTGAGGTGTTAAGTGTTAAGTGTTAATGAATGATTCACTGGCACACATTTTACGTAATTAAGAAGGTAAATTTACAACTCATCCCATGAAAGCATGTAACCAGCTGACAGAAGCTGATAGCCCAAATATTAAGCTGATTCGTTGATGTCCTCTCTGGTGCTCCCAACCAGGTCAATTTGTTCTTTCTCCTAAACATTGTGCGAGTGCTCATCACCAAACTGAAGGCGACCCATCAGGCGGAGTCGAGTCTCTACATGAAAGCTGTGAGAGCCACCCTCATCCTGGTGCCTCTTCTGGGAATTCAGTTTGTCCTGCTTCCCTACAAGCCAGCGGGACGGGTCTCGTCTGAAATCTACGACTACATCATGCACATACTAATGCATTACCAGGTGAGACGATGGTCACATTTAAGTATTTTTCCAGCAGCTATAGGCTATGTGATCCTTCTTTTAGCTGTGGCTGACGATTGTTACCAACTTCCAAGAACATTTCCATTTAAAGAAATACATAACAGCTGGGTATATATGCAGGGAATATTCTTAGAATGGTATTCAGAGTTTAGAGACTGCTGTTAAAGTCCTGTTGTCCATTTTTTGTGAATCTCAGTGACGTGTTAGTGACGCCTTCCTCCGATGCCAGAGACATGTATTTTACTAAAATGAGCTGTTGCCGGTATATAAAGCCCATTATTTTCTTAGCTCGCGGTAAACATTCACATCAGCCTCTGATTTTGTTTATGTTGTAGCGCAGGGAACAGAAACAGGAAGGAAGGCACGTATTATCTGAGCTGAAAAGAGCCAGAAATCAGTTGGAGGTTAGCAAGGCGTTATCTGATCATCCTGAGCTGTCCCAGCATGGGCAGTGCTGAGAGAAGGTCTTGGGCAACAGGCTGAATCAGCTCACAAAATGTACTCAGATGCTGGGTTTCATAGCACCTTAAAACTTCACCTACAATCAACTGATGACACAATTACTTGTGTATATCTTTACTCCTTTTCATATGTTTCATTTTTTGAATTTCAGGGTCTGCTGGTGGCCACCATCTTCTGCTTTTTCAATGGAGAAGTAAGAGGGGGTTGTGTACTTCTATGATTTTTAGACCTGCATGCACACAAACACACACTCTCCCACACTTCCTTTTCGTGATCAGCATAGTTTCCTCTGCATGTCCCTCTGAGCAGGATGGTGGATGAGGGAATGTCTTGACTGCTCTGCTTAGGATTAAAGATTATTTACTGCTGGCAAGCAGCCGTGGCCTGTACACTAATTGCTACCAATTATGCAGGTGACTGATCTGCATACAAAATAGTGTGTTATTGCCAGAAGTGGAAGTCTTACAAGACCCGCTGTATAATTCCTCTTCATGGTGTGAAGCCATGAGCTCATAGCTGAGTTTTTATAGAGCATCATATATAAAGCCTGAGCTCATTAAATGTTCAAAGAAACAGTGACATTGTGTTGCCCATATACAGGAGCGTAGGCACATAAAATACATGTATACCAGCCTTTGATCAAAACATGTCAGGAAGTGCTTCAGAAAGAATTCACAGCAAAATAAAGACATATTGCAGACACATGTTCAAACCTGCAAGTCCAACTGCTTTGCATTTATTCAGAAATTGTTGAACATGTAAAGTACATCCAAATAGGTTTTGATAGGACACAAGTTTCTCTTCCTCAAAATTGCAAAAAGTTGAATCAAGAACATAAAATTAAGAGAAGTAACACATTACTGTTTGGAGGAATAGTTAACATTTTATGAAATAGCTTCTTTTTGTTCTTTCAGGAAGTAAGATGAGAAGGTTGATATCAGTTCCATGTCAGGGCTGGCGTTTAGCCTAGCTTAGCATCTGTCCAAACAGAAAACATACGTCTTCCAGCACATCTCAGGATCAGTAATTAACCTGTTGTGTCTCATTTATTTAATCTGTTAAAAATAGTGAGAAAGTCATGTTGCATCTATTTTTTGATCCATCTACCATTTCTGTGCAGTTTCCACAGCCATATTGCAGGTTGACAGATACACTCTGTACAAATATTAAGGGTATTAAATGTGGTTACTATAACACCATGACACTGTGCTCGCGACAGCACCTGGCATCAAATATTTACATATCTGCTTATATGTGAATCAAACAGTAGCTTCCCAACGCTGAACAGCATGGATGCTGCACAGAAGTCCTGAGTGGATGGATAAACTGTTGTTTGTCAAGCATTAGTTCCCTTTTTAAATCCCCCTAAACGGTTGTTTTTGCAATTTTTGCTTGCATACGGATTAACTGAACAAGATGGAGCTTGTTAAGTAATCAGCTCTGAGGAGATCGATCTCCTTATCTAACTAAACAGAAATGGAGCCATTACTTTGTATGTTAAAGAATTATTCATAAGCAGTTCAGCTAAAGAAGGAACTGCAACACTAATAAATGAAATGTGGTTTCTCTGGTTAGGTCCAAGCGGTTCTGAGGAGGCACTGGAACCAGTACCATATCCAGTTTAGCAGCAGCGTAGGAAACCACTCGGATGCCATGCGTTCAGCGTCTTACACGGCGTCCTCCATCACTGAGGTACAGGGCTGCTACAGCATCGACAGCAACACAGAACACATGAACGGCAAAGGCTGCCACGAGGCAGAGGCCTCCATGCTAAAGTCAGACAGCCCCTTTGCCTGACAGCAGCACTATCCCCAAACCCTGCCTGCCCCACCCCCCTTAAAAACTGCAGCACATTCGGAGCTCTGTGGCACCCAGGGAACCTCTTCCTATAGATACAGTGTCAGAAGCAAAGAGTGAGGAAAAGGGTTTTATACCCAGGTTCTCACCCACCTGAAGGAAGCTGTCACCTGTCTGTCGCACGGACGCGGGCCCTTTAACAGTGCTGTACAGCAAGCTCGATAGAAGCTATTCGCACGCCTTGTTTTGTGTCCAGTCTGCAACTGAACTGCTTCACTCAGACCAAGATGCATTCTGATAATCACAATATTGTTGTGATCTTTCTGCCTGACTAAGTTGTTTTAAAATGGATGAATATTAACTGCTTGACTGTCCTTTTTGGGGTCACGTTGTGCACAAAAAGCCTTTGGTTACACTGTAAATTCTTCTGACATGGTTAGTGCCAAACCAAGAAATCCTTGCCTGCCTCATTTATTTTTTATATTCCAGTACAGAATCAGAAAGAAGATAAGACGTCTAACAGGTTCATGTTAATATATTAAAGCTATATTATATCTTTCACGTTAAACTTAATTTATCTGAACATATTCTTGTTTATTAAATGAAATAAATACCATGCAGTATTTATTGAAGCTGACATTTTTTTTTTGTTCAAAATGAAATGAGAATTAAATACCAACATGATTTGCTGCCAGCGTCACAGAAACTTTCGCTGTTTTTCTTGTTGTTTCAGTGTTTGTTTATCTGTGCAGTCAGTGTGTGCCGATGCTTTTCAGAATCTTACCTTTAGCTTTCAGGCTTCATTTTTATGGATTTCATCATGCTAATGTTTGAGCGTGTTTAAGTGATCCTTACCGACATGTGCACCTTTTAAACCACATACTGTAGTAGGTTGTAATGCGGCTTGTCGACACAATGTTCTCGCTGAGAGGCCATCATGAAATCATGTACTGTATTCCAATATCTACTCATTACACTCGAATGTAACAGTGGAGCTCTGAACATAAACGCATCACATTCCCATTCGCTGCTGTCTTTGGCCTTCTGCTTCTCAAACCAGTCAGATGTAACGAGCATTTCCAGGTGTTCAGATTGAAAACAGCACTGTGCCGAAAACTGATGAAGTGGAATATCCAAACCCATCTTTTAAAAGTCATGGATGTATCACTCAAACTGGATCATATTTTAAGTCTAGTCATTGGTGGTTGTAATAATTCCTTCTGTTCATATTAGCCAGGAATCCAAGCAACTACATTGACTTTAATTGGGAATCAAATCCAGAGTGCTTGTTTGGTGTACAAATGCATTCTAAAGTTTAGGCAAATCTCAGTATATTTGGAAAAATCAAGTGATTATCTGTGCGCCAGGCACACGTGGGTTTATTGCTGGTTTGAATTTTGTAATTAATGTGCCATAACTTCAGAAGGTATCCCTCTTATTTGGCTAACTCACAAAGCTGAATCTTCATTAGCCGTGGCTTAAGATTGTGGATTTTGTGAATTTTGTTCCCTGTCAAGTGCAGCGTAGTTAGTGTAGTTAGTCTGCAAAGGAGTAACAATAAAGCAACCAATAACTCTTTCAACATGCATTTGGTTAGTGAGTATTGCATCTAGAAAGACAAGAGAAAAAACACCCAAACTAATCGAATGAAAAGTGATCATGGTGGAAATGTCTTTTCTTATTGATTGTAAGGTGTACAGTAGGCATGAGAAGGAATGTGCATTGGTTGGTGATGCTGAATTGCATGGCGGCAAAAGTGGAGGCAGGTTTAACTTTTTTATAGGATGACCCTGTGACGACACCACAAGAGCAGCGTCTCCATTTAAATCACAGAGGAAGCTCATTGTTTTAAGCAGTGCTAATTTCAGTCTGAACGCAGCCTTATTCAGAAGCACATGTGATGATATTGTCATGTGTGTGTTCTTTATGAAGCATTTAGCTAAAGCAGCCTGTAGACCTGCTCAGAAATCACTGCACTTATGTACAGTCATGCTGTCAGCCCAAACCCAAAACCTTTGTTTCCTTTTTCCTCATTTCAGTTCTTCATTTTCAACACATTGTCCACAATGCTGGGAACACAAGTCACTATTAGCACATGTAAATATTTTTGTTTCTCAAACATTTCTGTAAAGAGGACAAGATGAAGGTGTGCGCATGTGTGTGTGTGTGTGTGTGTGCATGTTTTAAGGTATATAATACAGTATTTATGGGTACATTACGCTCAGAAGCATTCAATCATGAAGCAACCATCTTATGTGACTGTGTGGGACATTGACAAATAATTTTTAGTTTTTCTTCTGTGTTTTTCAAAGGGACTGGTGGGAAATAGGCTGGGGGTTATTGAGTGGGAGTTTGCAACACGCCGCCATATCGGTCGGCCCTCAATATTTGCCACCATCTTTGGTGGATTCCATCACTTTTCTGTGTTGCCTGTTTTTGAAAGTAGAGAAAGAAAGAGTTGCCCATGTCATAATATCAGAGCAGAAACATGTTTCCTTACACTAAAAATGGAAGTCTAAAGACTCGCAT
Organism: Scatophagus argus; assembly: GCF_020382885.2. Taxonomy (NCBI): domain Eukaryota; kingdom Metazoa; phylum Chordata; class Actinopteri; family Scatophagidae; genus Scatophagus; species Scatophagus argus. The sequence continues at coordinate 20,230,457 of NC_058503.1, read as the reverse complement.
TCATTTTTCCAAAAGGCGTGTTTTATTGAGAACTGAAAACAAAAATGTGTTGTGTGTCCCGATTTTCCATGTTTCTCATCAGCTCTTCATATCACTGTGATGACCTAAAGCACTTGATTCTGTACACAACAGGAAGAGTAACATGTTTATGTGAAACAGCTCTTGTTTTCACTTGTGAAAAAGCATTGTTGGCTGCCAATGCTTGAAGTAATGTCAGATACAGTATTCCCAGCCACAGGTTTCATGTGAAATCAGGCTGCGGTATCACACATACAGTTTGTGCTTTTCATATGTCAGATCTGGAGGACAGTTTCTCCGTTTAATCATAAACTGTATGGCTCACAGGTTGTCACAACAACTAATTCTTAATGTACAGTGACAACGTAATGAAATCTTCATAAAACGAGTCATTTGCTGTGTCGTGATGCGTCGTAATCATTTATGAAGCTCCAATTATTTCATCACAACCCTGCAAAAAGCCTTGTAACTCCTACGTACCATTTTAAGTTGTGTATTTATGTATTAAATATGTTCCTGTGACTCTTCAAAAGGTTTGTGAAGTCTCCAGTCTCCAATGTTGTAAAGTATGACAAAAGTATATGGACGATGCCTGTAGTTTTTGTTAATACTGTATATAACTTTGGTAGTCTTGATGCATTGACTGACACTGCTGTTTGAATGTAACTGGTTGCGTTTTATTCTCTGGGTGTGAAAAATATATATACAGTATATATACAGTATATATTTAGCTACGATGTCTCTTTTTTTATTATTTCACTGAGTTTGACAATGTTGCTTTGTTGTGTATATCTGCTAATACAACCCAGCATCACACATCAACTTGAGTTCTTCACTGGGGAGACTGGGCCAGTTGTCTTGGCTCGTGGTTCATGTTCACAATGTTTTTTGCTTTTTGACCTGTATGAGTACAGAAGTCCTGAGACGAGTGAGAAAAACAAATGTAAAAAAAGAAAAATGTGAGAAACAGGACTAATTCATGTTTTCATGCAGGTGAACTTTAATTTGTAAATGTTCTCTAACAACAACGTAGCCTGCATATATTGTGTGTGACATTACTGTCTTTCTTTTGGCTAGTGATGTTTTGTAATCCGTGCCAATCTGTCATTAGCTATTAGCCGGTTAGCTATTGAGTTAAAAACATCACCAGAATTTTTTTTCCTTACTTGACTCTCAGGGTTTCTGTATAATCTGCTAGTAAATGAAAAGGACAACTCATTAATTGTTCACAATGAGTTTAGTCACATCTGCCAATCTGTTAAGAAAACAATGTGGTTTGTGAAGCTGACATGACACCTCGGTGGCTCTGAGGTCAGGCCTTGTACACTCACAGTACACACTGTCAAAAGCAATGAACACACTTTGTTTTTATGTCATTCAGGTCCCCAATCGCTTCTGTGGCCTCATTTGAGAAAAACAAGAACCCATTTTAAGTACATATGTGTAGGTTTACTGTATGGAAAGGGACTTTATAAAACCTGGAAGAAGTCAGATTGCAGAAAGTCTTTAAATTCAAATAGACTGAGATTACAGCAGGTTTATTAGTGTGCATCTGTTCCGTATGTTTTCTTGTAAGCCCACACCTCACTGGAACCTGTACATATTTAACCTATCTCTATAAATTACATATTTATATATAAAGTACAGTACACTCAGTACTGCTCATTACAGAGTTTCAAAAGGCTCAGCACAAAAAATTGTGGAGCATTTCAAAGGAACCAGTACAGGTTCAACACTTTATCCATTACAGGACAGAATTAGCTACTGGAGGGATGGGAATTATTAACAGAGTTTGAGTTTGTATATAAGCTCAGTATGGTGTGATATTTTTTTAGTGCTAACGTGTCTCTGATGCTCATTTATTTTCCTATTTGACAAACTCTTTTCATCTTTTAAGGAGGTCAAAACTAACGAGACTCGTGACGGGACGAACCACCAGATGGGTGATAATTCAGTATGTTTATTGTGGGTCTTTGTGTTTGTATCAGTACAAAGTTCTCATATGACAATGTTATGGTTCACATGGTTTACATATTATGGTATGGATCACATGTTTAAATGAATAAATGAAAGTAAAAGCAGACAAATATCCTCTCACAGCATAATAATAATAAATGATTATAGATCGTTGTTTTCTATTAAAACAAATGCAAAAATATTTGACTCTTGGTATTTTAACATTCTGCATGTAATTTCTGAATGCTCTGTTTAATATTAGCATATCCCTAATCTTACTCTTAACGTAATTTTGTGTTAACCTTGATACAGAGCAGTATTCTCACACTCGCAAGCACCTTTAAGCGCTGAATCTCCTCTCACTTTACATTAAGTTTTCTAAATTCATACATTTAAAATCATGACAGTGTGGGGCTTAACGTTTAAATATAAACCAGCAACACTGTTACTGTAAATGCTGCTCTTTAATCATACATGTAGATTTCAAGCGAGTTTGGTCCTCATGGAATATTTATTAAAGCAATATTATTTCCGAAAGCGGGAGACACGTTGATGCAGCACTGCTACAGTATGCACCAATAGAATATTTAGTTTTTGCGGAGATCACCAACACACTCCGTCCCCAAGTTGCATAAACTCAGCTTTGGCACATGTGCACATTCACAAAGAGATCCTAATGATTTGTTGTGATCTGCTTTTAAACAAAGACATAAATTAAGACAGGGCGGGCCAAGCTCCCGTTCAATGTGGAGACTCCACAAGCTGCTCTGGGATGAGTTCAAAAGTTCATTCTCGTCTCTCTAACTGTAGTCTGCAGAATAACAAGGCTAAAGACACGTTTCCACCACCAGCCCCCTCTCTAACCCATTTTGTTCAATTATAACTCCCTGTACCACTCATTTTCCAACACTCCGCTGCCTCCATCCAACCAACCCGAGTTGACATGCGGAATTTCTTATGACCTCCTTTATCTAACATTTCAGCATCTGGCAGCTTATATACATGTCACACAGTTCAACCGTCACATTAGCAAAAGTTGTAAAAATGTACAATTTTTCCAACCCTGAAAATGTCTGAGACACACACTTCCTGTAGTTCTATGTGAAAAGACATTTTGTGTCTTTTCCTCTACTGCGGGTGGCTTGTCTCCCTCTTACTTGACCTGGATAAGTAAATCTGCACACCACTGGCTGGTGAATAGTGGGGAGGGGCTGCTTTAGGGTGCTGTCACCTGCACTAAGCCTCAAAGGCAGTGATACACCGGTACATGGCACTAACTGAAGCACAGGGGCTATTATATTGTTCTCACTTTTACACTTTCCAACTGGACTGAGATTTTTTTGGGGAGGGGGTTTGGCAGAGATATAAATGCATTTTAAATGAGGATTACAGCACCATAAATTAAAGCCATAAAATATTCCAACATGGCTGCCTCAGACAGTTAAACAGCAGCTGCTCTTCAATTTTGTTGCACATCTTAAACAGTGAGAAGGTGCAGGTGATGCTGTCCCTTACATGTGATTATCTTATTGAATAGGCTACAATCAGTATTTACACAATAACAATGTGTCAATTGACAATATGAAAAGGGCAGGAAAGGGAAAAGTCCTATCAGAATAAACCTACAGATTAACAATCGACTGTGGAGTCTCTGGACATTGGACAGGTGGCCAGAAATAACATCAACTACAGAGTGTTTACATAAGAAACTGCATATTAACAAGTTTATCATTATCAATCACAAAGGTAATAATGTAAAAAGAAAAAAAATCTAAACTGCATGAGCACACATGAGGAATTATTATTTTTTGAGAGGTCCAAGGGAAGCTCCAGTTTATCCACATTAATTATTCACATGCTCTAAATGTGCATTCAGACTGAACACAAAGTTTGTCTCATAAAACAGTTTGTGTTGATTCACCACAAACAAAGTTCAGATTATGTTACTATAGCTGGGGAGCAATACACACACGACCTCGTGCAGCACGTTAAATGACCTGCCTTCCATTTCCACTGTACTTTCTCTCACGCAGGCATACATTCTTCTTCTCTTACATGCATATATTTTCCTCTGACGTACACAGAGGAACTTACATACATGTGTTTATAATATTAAATGTATACATTGAGTGCATGTTCATAAGAACAAAATTTATGAGTGTGAGTTAAAATATATGAATATGAGAGTGAAAATGTATGAATGTGTTAATTAAAGATACGTGAATATGACAATAAAAAAAATGTAAGAATAAAAATACATTAATGTGAGAGGAGAATGTATGCATGTGAGAGGGCCAGAATGAAATATGGCTGATACAACCCCTCATTAGATTTGGTTCCCTTTACATTTGGTTATTATCACCACTGATGAGACTTAAGTGTGCTCACATAATGCTGCATGTGTTATCAAATGAAAATATATGGCATAATGAATACATGAAAACTACTTCGAGAATATAAACCTTTACATGTTAAGACTACTCTCTGAGAGCCTCTGATCTTACCACTTTGTATCTGCTGAGCTAAAGGTAAAATGGAAAGGCTATCACTTCAGTTCGTCCCTCTGAAGGTTAGTTTCTGCTCATTTCATGGCATAAATGAAAGTAGTGCGAGATGTCTGAGGCCCATCATTTTTCTCCTGACACTGAAGGTAATATATAAAAGGAGTGACAGTGGGATGACCCGTAACCGCAGCGTACTGAGTGCTTCAGTCTTACAGAACGGGTTGAAGTGGATGAGAACCTTTGCAAAAATGAATTGGGATTGACAGCATTTTCACACAAATGCCCTTTTATAAGTTTTATTTTTACAATGGCACTGTGCTTTTAGTGATCCTCCTTATCAGATGTATCTCCAGTTAGACATTCTGAAAAGTTTTCTTTTCATGGGAGTCTTAGTATGTCTTGTTTGAGAAACTGATGGAAAATTCTGGAATACAGAAACTAGAAGTAACTTTCAGGAATATGTGGTTTTCAGAATCCCATTAACAAAACATAGAAATTATGCCTGCGATGCTGCCCATGTGGAACAAGTTGTATGAAGCCCTTTGCGGCTGATAAATTGCCTCAAGTGATGTCAGAGGCTGCAACACATTAATGTCAGTTTTGTTTGGGTTTTTTTGGGGGGGTTTTTTGTTTGTTTTTTTTAGTGTTTTAAATATAATTAAGACAATGCAACACTTTTACTAAATTTCCTTGAGGCCTGCATGGCGATGTCCTTTAGGTCCAATGGTATGCAGACTGTGTAATTGAAGTCTTCCTGGTTCCATTTGGGGATGTTTGTTTCATGTCACCAAGACAGCCCTTCAGCCCATCCCTCTTTCAATTCTCCACAGCATATGTATACTTTTAACTACATCTAGTGGAGATATAAAAATGCACTTAACAAGACCAAGAGTCTACAGCCATACTAGCAGTTGCTAGATGGCAATCCATCAAATAGTTTTGTTATTATAGTCTGGACCGAAGCATCGTACCAAAGTATCATGCCATTCTTTCCTTGGCCAGGTGTTGTCATTAAACTTATATGGTTAGACTGTCAGTTTCTAATGTGGTTGTAGACAACCCATATTCTTATGGATAGAAAAGTATAACTAGGCTAAATACAAATGGGGTGAAAATTGCAAGCTTATTTTAAGCTGCAAGGTAGTTCAATGTGTAAACTAGTTCAGGCAGACAACCATTAGCTAAAATTCCACATGAGATACTCTTCTGGCTGGTGGATCTAACAAATACACCCTTTTTTCAAGGCGGGCTATTTAAACTGGTGGTCAATGCTGTGCTGGTAGTAGTCATGGATCCTTTTCCAGCTTGCTTCTGGGCATTATACTTTTAGGGAATAGTGTAAATTAGATCAGTACTGTTGTTTTGAGATGGGTTGGTGTTTGTGCTGCATGCTGGCCAGATTTAGCAGCTCTGTTTGTTAACTGTCGGTGATATAAGGCACAGGCCTCAAACACACACTCCAAGCCTGAAACCTCAACAGTTTCACATCTTCTGGACCACCCAGACTCGGTCAAACAAGTTTCACCGAGGAGCAGAACGTCACCTCTTCACTTCTCCAAGCTAAGTACTTGCTTTTTGTATTTTCTAACACGCTGAGCTGATGTCAGTCTGGTGTTCAGAAAGCTCTGAACACGGTATCTGCTGGTTGATATGCTCTTATGCTTCTGCTCCTGCATTGGTACTTTGCTTTCATCTGATGTTTGGCTTGTGCCTTGTGGTCTTTTAATACTGCTACATGGTGTTGAAGTATGAATATTAAAGTCTGTGTCTTGGAGGCCTTGTGGTGTTGCTGCTGTGAGGATTTGATGTGCTGTAACTTGCTGCTGCTTATTGGGTGAAGTGTTTTGATTTACACGTAGCCAATGCAATGACTTTTGTGCGGTGGGAAGCACTCCCTTAATGTAAATGAGTGGTATGTGTAGTGTTGGTGAACGCAGCCTCAGGCCTGACTCTCACTGTGTTCCACGTGGCTTTGTGTTTGTTGTTGTTTGGTTTACTTGAGTTCTTGTTTTGCTGAAACAGGTGAGTTGCTTTAGAAGGATGTACATCTTGGGTTTGCAAGTTTGTATTCAGCTGAGTGCCATACTGGTGTGTGGCTGAGCTCACAGCGAGGCCCTTACACGTATCGCATGTGACTACTGGGACATGGATGCAAGCTGCACAGGTTTTGTTTTCTTACTACTTTGGTGAACCCCTGGACTCTTCTCAGTGTAGTCTGCCTCTGCACATGTGGCCTCAGTTTTGTTCAGGTTCTGTTGCCTCTGGCTGTTTCTTGGACTGCTGTGTATGTCTGCTATGTGAAACCACACTGTATAACGGTTGTGCTTTCTTGTCAGAAGTATTTGTAAGGCTGAGATCTGGGCTTGTGACACATCCTGGAATCTGTTCTTTCACCAAGTAAAATGTGGTTTGTGTGATTCATTTTCTCTATTTCCTCATTATGTTGTTACAGCAGCTGCACTGTTTGTCATTTTTAAGCTCTGTGGCCGAAAATCACAGTGTTGACGAGCTAAGTATTACCTTTTTATTCTATCTAACATGCTGAGCTGATGTCAGTCTGGTGTTCATCATCATTGCTCTTGTGCCAGAAAGCTCTGAACACTGCGTCCACTGGTTGATATGCTCTTCTGCTGCTGTTGCATTGGTATCATTTGTTCAAATTATGTAGCTGAATTTTGTTTTCATTTGGTGTTTGGCTTGGGCCTTATGATCCTTTAATGCTGCTGCATGGTGTTGAAATAAGAATATTAATGTGTGAATCTGGCAGGAACTTGTTTTAAGGGTTGGTTGCATTAAACTGATCTTCTGTTCTATGGGTTTTATGCTGAATGTTGAATGTGATATGTGAGTAAGTATTCTGCTGTGAAGTACTAGTGTTTGTACTTCTCCACTGGCCTGACCCCCCTGAACGCTACCCCTTTTGGGGCAGCAGGGATACTCCAGCTACTCCTGTGTCCTGCTTAGTAAAATTACTGTTTTTGTTAATGCAGCCTGATTGCAATTGCCAAGTACTCTGTTCTCACCCTGTTTGTCCAATCCTTTACATGACACAGTAAGGTGCTGGTTATCCTTTCAGGTGTGAACATACTCGTCACACAATAACCTATTTATTTGGCATGTTTTCCACCAGACATGTTGGCTATATTGGATTAGTATTATTATTATTGTTATTGTTAATGCAATGTAGACCTGCAGATTGTGGACTCAACATTCTGGCATGGTTATGCTTTTTTCTAGAGAGCCTTGCAAGGTGGATCCTTGCCTCTTTAATAAATTGCAGTACAGAGCAGCATGCTTGTTCTGTGTTATGTGATGCCTTTTATCCTAACTGAATTCTGTTTACTGAAATCATCAATGAATCATGGCTTGGAGAAGAGGGTGTGAATTACATTCCAGACAACTTAAAAATTCAGCTGCTAGCACCTCATTATACCAAAGAGAGGTTGCATTCCTCACAAGGTTACAGGGTTACAGTATTAGTGCATGAACTTCCCATTGCACTCAAAAGGGAGTACAATGGTAAGACAAGTGTGATTCATTTCATAACAGCAATGTAGGCTCAACCCGTCAGCGCCCCACACCAAAAAGCCTCACAGGATGAGAGGGCGCCAATGCCTGCGCTTGTCGCTATCTAATCATCCCCATCCGGTACCCCTCCATGACAGCAAAGGAAATGGGGACGAAGGGAGGTCTTTAGCTTCGTGAAAACATTTACCCTGTCTTGTACTGATAGCTCCTGTTGTGTATATGTAGGAGAACAGCCAATTTCACTGCAAAGATGCTGAGCAAGATTGTTTGTCTTTTGAGAATCTTGAAAATTACTATCAACACAAGTGGAATTTTAAAAGAATGTAGCTTGAGCTTAGGGAAGATTTAAGTCATCAAACCGAGATTAACTTTGATTTCATATTTTTTGTTTTAAACAAAATTATGTCGAGCAGCAAAGTCATGCAAACGTCACTTATAATTCCACCATAATTCAACAGCTTAATGCTTAATTTGAAAGGGAACATATCATCAGTCATGTGTTTGTATTCAACACTTGTTCTTTACTTTGCTATCTCAAGCTGTTCGGTGGTGTAAATAAGTTAGAACTCAGTAATGTTCCTCAGTGCTGTGGGAAGGTTGCATTATCTCCCAAATTGATTTCTTCTGGTAAAGATAGCAGTGCGACATTTGCTTTGAGTGTTTTTGTTTTTTTTCATGTCAATCACCTTCCCTGCGGTGAAACTGCAAATATTTATCCAACTTTATTTAATAAATGGGCTTAATCCGTGGTGGCTGATGTACCCCCAAGGTTACAGGCTATTCTGGAAATTTGGGTTATTACTTGAGCAACATAATGTAGCAGGAAATTGAGCCTGACTTCAAATGACCTTTTCCCTTTTCTCTGCCTCTCTGAACTAATGCTGTCATATCAGATTTTCATTGCACAATTTTCCTGGCCAAAAGAGTTTAGAACATTCATTGTTCTTGCAATATCTATAGAAAATGTGAAAAACACTTAAGTTTGATTGGCTAAATGAATTGCACTCAGGATAAGAGAGGTGGACAGAGCGTCTGTAGCCATAAAGCTGTATAAAAGCATAAAGCAAGAACAATTATGCGGAATGAACAGTGAAATAGCCACCAGATGAACTGGTTAACCTACAGTTCTTTACATCTACCTTGGATTATTTCGATCATATTACCATGTTTGCATTATTAGCATAATTTCAATATTTCTTTTTTTTTTTTTTTTTTTTTTTTTTTAAATGAACTCTTACTCTAAAGCCTCAAACTTATCTTTATACCCATAGTTTCCAGCAGGAGTCTCCTTGAGATCATAGACAGGTGCAGATATCTGAGAGTGTTGCTGTTATCTCTCACTCCCTGACTGGGTGTGGAGTGAGGGCTTCACTAAGCCTTGCCATTCCTTGGGGAACACCCCGCTGGGGTGGGGGGGCTTCTGTTCAAGCAATTTTTAACTGAGCCGGTGATGACACAAGAAGCAAGAGGTGAGGATAATGTTCATATTTTGGTTAATTTCGCAGTCTCACAAATTAGGGCACAGAGTTTCAGAGGTTTGGAGGTAGAGAGGAAAAAGGCCCTGCTTCAGGTTTAGTGCTTGGTGCTGGCAGGAGATTAGAGTCGGCTAAAGTGACCCTGTAGGTGGAGGAGACCAGTAAGGGAAGAAAAGCACGTGTTAAGTAATTTGAACTGGATCCTTTTGTCAGAGAGGGACTGGCTGACTGAGAGCAAGAGTAGGGCGAGATTTTGATTTTTTTTTTTTTTCAGGGTTGTGGAGGACATGGGGATGACATGGAGGATAATGTTGCATTAGCTGAGTTTTGTGGTAGAAAATGACTACCCAGTACATGAAGGTGTAAGTAAAAACAGAAACACACAAGCACTTGAGAAAACTTTATTATACTCCTAGAAATGCAATCGATAGAAGATGTTTTCAGATGTTTCATGAATGTTGCACTCATTTATGCAAACTTTTTCAATTTTTCTTTGTCTCAAAAACAGGGAATTATCACATTAAATATCTACAACTGTGTTCATTTTAACATGTCCACTCTGTTCAGGTGAACTTTTTCTTTATTAAAAAAAAAAAATTCTGCTGGCAGCTTCGCTGGTCAGTGTGTGAAACAGTGCTATGCCTGTGGGTCTATATCTAGCATGAAGAGCTTCCAGGAAGTAGCTAATGCACATCAGCCAGGAAGCTGCTTGGCAGCTGACGCCGGGGAGTGTGATGACAGGTGTATCGTAACAGTGGCACGGAAACTGCAGAAAGTGAGAATAGAAAGATAAGCTTTGACAGAGCTTTTGTGCGTGTGTGTAATGAGAGCTTTGTGTGCATAAGTGCACGTGTGTGTGCACCACACACACGCATAAATGTAGCTTTGCACGTGAATAGTGTGTATGCTGTAAGTCTGTGCAGCGCAAATAAACATTCCAGCTGAGAAGGAATTGTGCCATCTTATTTAGTCCTAAAGAATTTCATATTGTGCAATTCTGCAATCCACGCATGTCGTGCATTTGTGTCCAGGGCAGTGAAAAATACACTCAGTGTGCGAGCTAATGGTCAAGCCTCCATGTGCCCTTGGATTTGACACCAGAGGTATTAGAGATTTAACTCCCTGCTAAATCTGTCGCCTGGAACCCGGAAAAGCTCAGCACTTGGACTGACACTGCCAGCGTCAGCGCTGCTTCCAGTTCTGATAGGAGCCCGTCCAAAATCTACTTTGTTTGTTATCTTGAGTTATTTCAAGGTACTACTATTATTTAGTTCCCTTTTTAACTGTGTCAGCAAAATTTTATTCACAAAAACAAGTGGGTCAAAATGTTGAACCAGTGACATGGATACTTCACTGTCCTGCCTCTACCAAAGTGCATCAGCAACATCAGACAGTTTTCCAAAGATAATGTGCTCCAATAACTGCTGCTCTCCTCCAACTGCCCCTTCTTCTAGCACCACTAGCAGATTGAATTTTTTGGTTCACAGTAAAATATCTCAGTGTGTGTGTGTGTGTGTGTACAAAGTATATCATTTGCAGACATGATCACTCACAGCAAAGTTGAATGAGGCCAAGACGATGTGCATCGTATTTATTTATTTTAAAGTGATACATCCTGTCAAGTTTAGTTATGTTTTCATGTTCGGAGTCGTATTCTGTGTTTCCTGTTTGATTTTGTTACTCACTTTGTCTCTTGTTTTAGACATTCCCGCTTACTGCCTTTGTGCGTTTTCCAGCCAGTTTTGATTGGTTTCACCTGGGTCTTGTCACCTTGGTGTATTTAAGCCGTGCTGTCTTCCCGCTGAGTCATTTTGTCTTAATCCTGTGTGTGTGTGTGTGTGTGTTCTCCTGCATTGTTTTCTTGTGTCGACTGTGTTCTTGGGTTTTTCTTTTTTGACCCTGCCTTTACTTGAATTGTTTTGGACTGGTTTGTGTCCTCTTATCTCTTGCGTACTGAATCCTAAGGTTCATAGATGAGATTTTTATCCCATCCAACTCTCTGACTCTTACATATAAATCCTGTTCAGTGTGGCTCACCAGCCTGAACATAAAGGTTTTGTTTTGTTTTGTTTTTTTATGCATTAGTCTGCTGTCACTTGAGTCTCGGCATTCGTGACCATGGCTTAATTGCCTGTTCAAGAAGCCAAAACAAGGTTTCCTCAAGTAAAGTCTGTCATTCAACAAGCCTGTTGGAAGTAGGACAAATTGCACAAATCCCCTCAGTTAAATAGAAAGAGAGAAGAAGTGTCCTGTTTGTGGAGCCGACCGCTCAGGACGTCTGCTAATGAGATAAAGTGCAGCGTGTAGCTCTGCTGCAACACAAGGAAATGACTGTCCAGGCTGCCTTACTGAGAGGGCCACAAGCACAAAAGAGTCTTCCTGTGATTGTGAGAAACTCCTGCCTTGAAGTGTGTATTCTCCCTTTGCTTGTTGTCATAAGGATAGTTTTAGTTCTCCACCCAAATGTAACACATACCCATGTTTAAATTAGGGGGAGGAAAATACACGAAGGAAGGAAAACATACAACTAACTGCTTTCTGTTCCCAAACAAAAAACATCTTAAATGTCTTCATAATGAAGGGCTTGTAGTCCGTAGTCTATACTGTCAAATTTATACAATATTCTTATTTGATAAAGTTAATTAAGGCACTTAACCCCCAATATGCTCCCCGGGCGCTTGATGCAGCCCACTGCTCCTGTGTTTCACTGCATGTTGCATGTGTGTGTGTTTCAGTCAGTGATGAGTTAAATGCAAGAGAATTTCCCAGCTTGGGATTAAACATAAACAAATTAAACATTTAAATTTAAATTAAATTAAGTTTACCGGAAATGGTTTACGAGTCCAGGTCTGACTTAAACCAGGTAGGAACTTTTCTATATTACGTAAACACATTTTGTTTTGGAGGAATATTTTCAACCTGGTGATGCGTCCCTGGTGCAGAACCCTGTAGTGAAGGTGATGAGGCTGTCCAGTCTCTCTGTAGGTTTACAGAATTTGTCACGTTGCACATCTTGATTGTATGATGTAAGTCTGTGTAGCACAGTTCACTACTTCAGACTACCTGAATATGCAGTCGCCTTTCAGGTTCTGAAAGACTGTGTGCTGCGGGAACGTTATGCAAACACCACGCACTGCAAAGCTATATGGCAAACATAAGTGGAGTTCTTCATTAAATAATGTGCTGATCAGTATTAACAACATCAGTGTGTCCCAAGCAACTGGTTGTGAACCTCCAATTATTTATGAGTCATGCCAGCGAGAGCAGGGATGGAGGCATGCATCCTGATAAAGCTCCGTCTTCCACTGCAGTCACTGCTATGTGCAAATTACTGAGAGCATTGCTATAAAGCAAAAGTACCAATACTACACTTAGTAGTACAATAGCATTAAAAGTAAACTGCTTTTTGCAGCAAACCATCCCATGTGACTGATGCATTAGAATAAACTGTGTTCTCAATGCTGATCTATCAGTGCTTAAGCAACTTTTTACTGTTGACTGCTGCAGTTGGTAGGTAGTCGAGTAGGAAATAATTGCATAAAGTACATGTTCCTCACATTTTTTTACTTTACTGAAGTACAATACTTGAGTAGGACTACTTACCTACTTTATTCTACCACTGAGGCCACTGAGTAACGGCAACATACATTGACGTGCCCTGTTTGAATTTCCTTTGAAACACATGGGAAGCAGAATAACAAAGTAACAAATTCAGTGTTATTCCATGTGATGCTGTCAAAAAGGACTCTTGCAGTGGGTTTTGATAGACTGGGGAGCCAATACTTTCAGAGATTCCAGTGGCAGCGGCACACTGAAGCCCAGCAGATCACCTTACCAGGCAGCAGACTGTGCCAGACATGTGCTGCAGGTCTGGCAGGACCCAGTGTGAGAGCAGGTCGTGTCGTGCTAATGAACTGTGATGGGTGTGTGCAGCAGTCAGCTGAATGAGCATGGCACTTTTTAACATGTTTTACACATGAATGAACACTCAAAGCCCAGCCTGTACAGAGGGGCTCTTAATAAATAATACAATGTGCTGTCGTTTTTCCATATGAAACGATACACATATGAGATCATTTACTATTGACTATTGCAACTATTGCACTAAAAAGATGCTATTTTGCAGGGGCTTTCACAAAAGCACATTTCTCAGTTTTAGGTGATTTATACATCAGTGAAATCATAATTATGAAGTTATATTACATTTCTGCCAACTGATACCCTAAACTCTACAAACTGGACCCTTTTTATTTAGAGATATTTATTCACCATAATACACTGGTTGTCAGCCTTTTTGGATTACCAGCCATCATATCTAGACACTGTCTGCTTGGGACCCTTCATCACTGGTGGTCTGTGAGCTACAAAGCAGATGCAATTTCTCCTGATGGTTTCAGTTCTTAGGTTTACAGTCCTCACAAAGAAAAAGGTTTCTAGCATTTCAATGGAAATGAAACAACAAAGCCCCCGCTCCGCCAAAAAATAAAAAGGAAAAAAAAAGTAGACAAATGATGTGAATCAGTAATGTTTTGTCTTCTGCTCATGCGATCCCCAACCCGCTATAGACGTATCTTGGACCACCAGCTTGGGAACCACCGTCATAAAGTCTCAGGCTGAGCAGTAACTGCATGTGTTTAAAATTAACTTTTAGTATGACATAATAATACAACATGGAGAATACACTGAAGTTCTACAAAACAATAGATAAACATTAATAAAAATGATGATGTGAAGAAAGAAATGTGTCCATGGTCTGAATTTGGTCTGGTATGTGACTGAGCCTACTGGTTTAGTGAGTCGCAATCCTTTGCCCTTTTTCAGTCCCAAACAAAACAAATCAAATGTTTAATCTCCTGCACATCCCCAGATAAGATATTTCTGTAAACACAGGATGGATTGTTTAACAGGGCAAAAAAAAAAAAAAAAATCCCTGCTTCCTCTTTGCCCTTTGCTCGTAATTGAATACAATTAAGGGAATCGTACTGAATCGATGTTGACTTAGTGTGGGAGTTCTTCCAGGCTTTGCATCACAGGACACACTGGGGAAATAAACAATTAAAAGTATATCATTGCTTTAAAACCTCAGATGAGAAACAATTTGGGCTTGACCTGCTTTGGGTCTAGTGGTCTAATGAATGTAGAACCTATTAGAACATGATACCCCTGCTTTGCTGTCTCCAGTAGTTTATGGAGCTTTTTCACTTTCAGCCAAGTCCAAGTGGTCTTCCCTTGATGGGACACCACGTTAAAACATCTTATTTACACCAGGAAGACATTATATATTATATAGCTTTTTTTTTCTTCCCCCACATGAGTTTGGGGTTTACAGTTTTACAGGTTTACAGGAAGAAGACCTCATTCCATTTTAAAAATTGAAGTTATTGATGACACAAACTTGCAGCATCTTCCATAATGAATGTGTCTGGTGTTCTTTTGGTGTGACTTGTCATACATTAAAGTTCATTCTTGGTGCTGGGAATGACAGTGTGACCAAACAAGCCCAGCTGAAGTCTCACGTATTGGCTTTTCCTGGAGTTTTCAACAGGATGTGGATGTAGCTTACTCATTTGCCACAGAGATCTTTTGATAGATTTATAGATGGATAGATCCCCAGAGATAAGCCTTATGTCCTATGCAGAAAACCGTAACAGCTGTTGAACTTGTATGTCAACATGCATTTCTAACTGATCAAACTGAAGATGAAGACAGAACTGACAGACTGCCGAAAGGCTGATGGATGGAAACTGAATTTGAGTTTTCTTTTGTGTTGTGATAAATAAAACAATTTTATGAACTGAATGCTTTAAATCTTCATCCCCTAAATGTTAGGCTATAGATGATATCAAAAATAGACGTGTCTAGTGTTTGCAGAAAATAAAGTCTGCATCTGACTCAGAGTTCTTGTCCTGTTAGTTGCAGCACTGCAGCATGAATGACTCATCATAACAATGACTAACGTGACCTGTGAGCCCACTTAAAGCGACAGTCAACTCACGGAAAACAGAATTCGCTCTCATGCTGTTGCATTATGGAAACAAGTAAAGCAGCCCACTCATGATTTCAAGCACCCAACACACAGGTTTTGATGGGTTTCGGGAATAGTGCTGCCACCCCCCACTCAATGCTCATGCACAAAATATGAAATCACATCCTTAATTGATTCTTGTATCGGTGAATGTGCGTTATCGATTTACATTGTGAAGGCATGTTGGTTCCTGAAATGACTCAGTGGCACAATAATATTTAGACAGGAGGAGTAAGTGGTATCTCAGTGCCACAAAAATAGTTCAATTCTTTTGATGGCTCTCTCCATTCAAATGTTGGCTCACCCATTGCTCAATGTAGTTTTAATGTAATATATGTGCATTTGAAATGTATAGTGATATCCTTAGCCGTCGTTGCTGTCTTTACTTATATATCACTTTAGAAAACAGTTTCAAATTGGCAAAAAAAAGTAAAAGATAACAGACTTAGCCTGCCAGAGTTTGTCATGTAAGTTGTTTTAAAGTTGACAAGCCCAAATAGCAAAGGCCAGATCAGTTGTCTTTAATTTATAGATTACATTAAAATGGCTAACAAAAAACTGCTGGACCTGAGGTTACAGTCCAGCTTATTTGCATTTTAACTAGCTGCACTTCAGATTATGCTGCTGTTTAACTTTAAAAGGAAATACTTGTCTATGCAGAGCAGAGACTCAACATGCTTATAATGACAATGCTAACATGCTCATTTTTAGCATTAATAATGTTCACCACCGTTGTTTGGTATGCCTAGCATGCATTTTGCTAACTTTTTTTTTTTTTTTTTTTTTTAACCAAAAAACTGATTTTCAGGTGAGAAAGTAAGTTTTTATTTATAATAACCCAGTATAGTGTTTTGTTTTTGAGTTTTCTTTTTGTTTTTTGCCTAATGTTCATCGTATTGCAGATCTGTCACATCACATTGGGCAGATGCTGTAAAGCCTTACAGAGGCTAAGAGAAGATGGCTTAACTGAGGAGCCTGCTGGATGTTGCTGTAGTAGTAAAAGAATTCTTCTGAATGAGAGACCTGAAAAGGGGGCAGTCTACAGTGATGAAGAAGTCAAGATCATTCATTAACTGTGTTTCAGCAATGGTTGCTATTTGTTTTTCACTGCTTGCCCAAAGCGGCTGTATATCATTCATGAGGGATAACATGTTTACTGCTGACTTGCTTTGAGGTCAGGAAGTTTGCATATAAGTTCACAGTGAACAATTACTGGAAAACACTGCTGAGCATGGGTTGAGAAATCCATGTCTGGATCTGGATGGAACTTGGAGTGACTGTCCCTGTGACGTCACTCCAAGTTCTTCCTTTGCCTATGCTGCAACCTTCCAGCAGGTTTCATGAAAACTGAACAAACAAAGAAACCGACATACTGGACAGAATTCATACAATCTGATAGGATTCTGACACCTTTTGATGAGAATTTCTGTATTATGTGCATGGAACAAATCGCAAACTCGAGGCCATAAGACATGTGGGTTGATTGTGTACATTGTCAGCTCCACTATGTTCACAGTCTGTATCTGTGTGTGTATAGCAGATTAGGTTTTTAGAAACACATAGCCTGACAGACTTACCTTTTTACACAAATAACTTTAATTATCCATCAGAACTTTATTTTGATTTATTTACTGAAAATGACAGTAAAGTTATGGGATGTAAAAGCAAAATGATACACTAAAACACTTGTAGCAATGGGTTGCTTTGGCGGACAAGAGATCTGTCTTTCCACTGAGGACTTGTTGAGGTTATTGTAACCTTTGTCAGATGGCACTGTGGGACCTTTGTTTGTGTCGACGTCGATGATCAGCCAAAGTGTACAGGGCAAAACGTTCCACCTCATCCCATTCTGATTACATCAGCTGTGTTCTTGGCAGCAGAGCAGGGCACGTCCATCTAAACTCAGACCCGTACAAAAGACAATGAGCCTATTCATGCCTTTTTCTGTCACAAATAATTGCCACGATAAGATTTACAATATGTTTCACTGTGTTTGTTACAATCTGTTTCCTGCCTCTGCAATTTGCTGACATTGTAACAATCTCGATGTGACAGTTGAAGCGAGCGTGTTGCGTTTGAGGAATAATGTGCTCTGTGTGGGTCTGCTATTTGCCTTTTCAAACAGTCAGAAGTGTAGTGTCAGTGTATTTATTTATTTATTTTTTTGTCATTTCCTTAATATGTACGTAAAATTTCGTTCAGCCTTATAATCACCCAATATCCCGTAGTTATCAACAAAACTGCATTATACAGTATTTTTATAGTGAGATATAGTTTGCCTACCTTCTGTAAACCATCTACAGTGTTTCATGTATGTCCTCTTCGGTTAATCATTTTAATCACCACCTGCCACACTGCCTATTTTAACCTGTGTCACTGTGCAGAAGCACAGCTGGATTGTTTAATTTACGCAAGAGAGTTTCTTCTTGAAAGCTTCAAGTGGCCTTCAGAACGGTGTCTCATTAGGGACGAGGTCCTTGTGGTTCCCTATTACCATTCTCATTCACATCGTTAAAAAGTACCAGTAAGATAAGACGTAAGGTTGACCTTGTGTTTTCAAGTTCTCCTTTTTAGAGATGTTTTCCCAATTCAAAATGCATGTCGGGTCAGTCTTAGCACCACATGATTGTCGGTTTCATAAAAACAAAGTGTGAATCCAAGCCTTTCTGCCAGTACCCGCTGAAGGTTAGAAAATAGGAGGTCAACAGAGGAGGAAGTGAAAGAATTATGAACTGGATGACGTTAAAACAATATGGGTGAGACTGAAATGGGAAAATATTAACAATACAAAGGCTCTTGAAAGATGAAAACACTTTGGCTGTGACACATAGGTGTGGTGGGTGAGGATGAGAACGTTTTGTGTCCTCAAGGCGCTTGATAGGATGGGCAGGAAGGATGAGGTGGAGCTAAGACAAACTAAGAGACACTGGCAAAAAAAAAAAAAAAAAAAAAAAAAATGAACATCATGCTGAGGTCAAATCTGTGCCAAAACCTTTTTTTTTTTTTTTACAGTATGAGTTGTGTGGTGCGTTACATGTTGCTCAGTTAGGAACAAGGTATCAGTGACAGAAGGTCATGCAAAAATACTCTCAAAGTCCTCCTGTGACCGTTTAAACTTTGAAGTACAAAAACTGTGTTCCAGTATAATTGCCTGCTCCATAGAGATCCTGTCTCATACTCAACACTGAAACAAAATGTTCTGTTATCTTCCATTAGAGATTAACTGGGTCCCAGAGTGCTCATCGAGTGGTGAGTGAGTGTCATGTGAAGCGAGACACCGCCAACCAACCCGACCTCTTAAACAAACTCAAAGCAACTGTTGAAAGGAAATGGGAGTTGGTGCTGGTATGAAATGGAATTAACAACCTGAGTGGTGTGCATACGCTGCACGACGTGCAGAAATTTCCTGCTTGTGTTTAAAAAAAGTTTCTGTGCCCTTGATTTGTACCCGGAGTATACTGGACGACCCCCGCTTCCTCTTTGTGGTAGAACAGTGGCTTCTCTTTGGTTTTCCTGGACTTCTGTTTTGGACTCCTGTGTGTGCAAACCAGTTTTAGCAATAGTGAGCAAGTCTGCAGCACATAAAAGAGCCTGCAAAAAAGCTCTGCTATTTTCATTTTGCTCTCCCTATAATGAGAATGCTGATAGTGGATGATTATGCAAAACCGCAGTCTTTTGTCGTTTTCTGCTCTCTACATCTCTACTTGGCCACTATGGTATAATTTAAGGTGAGGAATGATTGTGGGTTTGGGGACTGGGATACTGGACTGATTCTCAGGTCAGTTATACCTCTGCATTCTGAAGTGTGTTCAAACTGAACGTGAAGTGATGCTTAAAGGTGGTCCAACTGCACATTAAATCAATGCAAAGATGTGTTTTTGGTCCAACTGGCACCAACTGGGGTGAGGACACACTTGTCCCAGCACTGCTGCCAGACAATGGGGCTGCTTTTTATTTAACTGGACAGCCTTCTTCGTCTTTCACTTCCTTCTTTCTGATGCGGTTTTCATGGAGTGTCATGTTGACTGTATGCTCGTCATGTGGTAAATGTGTGTGCTGTTTATTAAGGAAAAGTGTCTCAGTTTCGATCCCATTGATGAATATGGACATAAGAGTGCACAGATGTGGGAAATTTGTTTGTGCCACAGCTGTAATGCTCATTTGAAAACGACAAGATGTGAAAAACCATTCTGAAGAGTGATAGCGTGCCGTTTTCTGTGGTCATCTTTCTTGTGCAGGAATTCCCACTTCACAAGAGCTGAACCTGACTTCCTTTGAGAGCGGTATTGCATAACATGCAGTCAGTGTTTCCAGACCAGTTTGGACCTGCTTTGAGCTGAGCACTGTCTTTGTCTGTGCTCGCTGGCTAACTTCAGGAACATATCTTTTACCACCGCTGGTCACATTTTTCATTTCACGTGTCACAATTCTCCATTTTTAGGACTTTGGGATTTTGGCAATGGGTAAAGGAATTCTGAAGGGGCAGTGAATAACCATTAGAACACACTGACCATAAATGCACCTGTGCTTTGTGGGTTAATAACAACCAATCAAAAATGAAATGTACTGTGCATTAACCAGAAACTTGATAATGGTTTAAATAATAATCCGTGCATCAACAGTGTGACTCTTCATCTAATTAGACTGCACTCCTGTCCCAGTATGTCTGTCTGAACAATGACTGTCAGGGGACTTCACATAATTAGTATCTGAATTCCCCTTTCAACTGCTGCCATCAGTGCTCATTTAGTGTCTGAATGAAAGCTGATGCCTTTAGTGATAACTACAAATTTGTGTTTGTCTCCAGGGTAATGAAGGACAGTATGACACTGGTTGTGCAACATGCTGGACTCTCTGTGGCTGAAACCCATTGCTTGTGTGTCTGTCGTCCACAGCTTGTGTAAAATACTTCTTGACTTTTACTCGGCTTGATCCTACGCCATCCATCTGTGCTGCCCTTCACTCATGACCTGTGAGTTAGAAAGGTTTTCCTTTCTGCCATTTCTTGTAAGCAAGCTTCCCAAACAAAAATCAAACTGAAAATGTCCAGAGAAAAACAGTTGGATAGCTGAATTCCCTGTCACATGATGATAGGCTTGCAAAGTCCACCTTCCTTTTATTTCATTTGTTCCCATTTAATGTCATTCAATATTCAACACTTTCATGGGTTCTAGAAAAAGTGACAGCATTTGACAAACCAATCATTAACACTATCGTGACAACTAGTGACCAGAATTTCATGAAATTCCATGCAAACACCTCTGCAGCAGTGACCTCTCTTAACCTTCCAACTATTTTTAATTACACATGTCGAGCTCAGATAAATAATAAGTAGTAAAAAAGTTATGTTATGTAGATTTCTTGCTCTTGTAAAACAATGTTGTCCAGGCTTAAATGTGGAAATAAACTGCATTTATCAGGCGTGATGCAATGATTATATTCATCAATCCCCATTTGTCTCACAAGGCTGACACTCATTCTGCCAGCTCGGGTTATGTTTTGATGACAGTGTTGTCATGAATAGCAAAATTTTCCCAGAGGAAGACTGTTCCAACGTTTAAGGAAATATCTTTGAGGAAATCACTGTCCCTCACTCTAAATGTGTCTGTGCTCTGTTGTTGATATCTGCAGTCCTTCACAGAAGCAACGTCCTGAGGTACATGCAGGATACCAACAGGTGCATCCATTCTCTCTCAAAACTCAAACGTTGACAGGAATATTTTGGAACAGAAAAGTCCTAAAATAAAACTTCTCAGTCCTGGAGGAAAACATGATCCGATGAGTATGGTTGGCATGTTTAATCCACTGCTCTGCTCTGAGCAAAAATAGCATTTGTGTAAACTGGCAATAACAAACTTACAAAGTAGGAACCAAAACAATTAAGCTGAAGTGCTCAGATATTCATGGCGTCCAGTGCAACAACAGTCATTCTTTTATTTTGAGAACATGTAAGCGTTAAGACATTGTGCCGCGTCTGCTCTCAGGACGGGACGGGAGACGGCACTGTGGCTGCTCAGGACGATGCTTGTATTATGAATGACCAGGCTTGTCTCCTGCCAGCCAAAAGAAAAACAAGACAGAGCAGCAGAAAGAACAGAAGGTGCAGAAGTTATTCCTGCTCTTCTTTTGTCTGAGTGTAAGTGTTAGAGAAACTCTGGGTGTGCCGGTTTTGTTTTTTTAAGTGGGAAATGGAGATGAAAACCCTCTCTGTCCTTTTGAGAACACAGGAAACGGAGGGAAAGAAAGGAAATGCTTATGTTTGGAGGGTGCTAGCTAGACGGTGTCAGCTTACCAGACTGAACTTCAGCCTGTTTTCCACTTTGAAGATACCAAATGGCATTGTTAATGTATATTGCAAACAGCATCAGTCAGGAGACAGAAGAAAGGGAAGGAGTCAATAGAGGAAGGAAGGAAGTGGTCCTGGTGCCAGCTGTCTGCTGACTGGCTTTCAAGGCAAGAGATACTCTGTCAAACAGGGTGGAGAACCGACTTCCAGGATTTTTTTTCCGTTGCATTAACCACTCAAATAGGCATTGGCAGCATATACTCATCAATTCTGCCATCAAATTCAGAATTCCTTTATTTATTCTGATGGCAGAATTGATAAGTCTAAGAATTTCACTGCACTCTCACACTTTAAGTCCTAAAAGCATAGGCTTGAGTAGTATTTTATTTTCCATATTCTCCAACATTATTAGCGAGAAATAATAGAATCTATCAGTGTCTGCTGGCTCCGGTGTTATATTTAACATACAGACATGAGAGAGATATCAGTCTTCTGTCTGAAACAAAGCAGATAAATGCATTCCTCAAAATGTCAAAGTATTCTTCACCACAAACTGCATTTTCCCAAATATCGTAAGAGGTTAAAATGTAAACGCACACATGTTCATCCCAAGCCACTGCATTGCAAAAAATGGATCCCATTTATCAGGAGTTTGATCTTTCTCTGGAGAATTTGCCCTCCATCTCCATCTGGGACAGGAGGTCTTCAACACGAAGCTCCGTGAAATGAAATCCAGATGTTACCCTGAAAAATTCTCACAGATGGGGAAAAAATAGAGAAAAGGAAAAAGCTAAACTATACACGGAATGAAACATACAATAATGGATATCCTTATGAAAACAAACTAGTGCTGCGAAGGGGACAAATTCCTTTCTTTTTCCTTTTCTGAGAGAAAGTCGTAGAACATTACAAGTAGTGTTACAATCACTGAGTGTGTCAGATTTTTGACACAAAGTCATTCTGAAAGAGCAAATAAACAGAATGAAATGTCAACATCAGCACCTGAAACCTTGACAATTAAAAGCACAGATAGTGGGCTCTGAGCACCGTTACCAGGACAACAGGTGACCTGCTCGCATATGTTGGTCAAACCATGTCAGGCCGCTTCCTGTGGGGCCTTCAGGTTGGGGACGAAGCGGATTACACACTGCATGCCCTGCGTAGCCTGCACAGCGTTAAGATGGAAAGGTCCTGCTCAGACTTTACTGCAACAAGGGCTACAAATAGTTTGAAGGAAGATGCAGGTGTGTCATGTTCCACATTGACTCTGAACAATCTAACATGTTTGTACATGTGGAATAAAACACAATCATGACAGGAAAAATGGATTCCTGACTGGGGGATTAAATATAGATAATTTTCAGAAAATGAAACATAATAAATAATAAATCACGATGACAATCTCTGTTTGAGACATCCACTGAAGAGAATATTTCATTTTTACTGCTTTCAAAGTTGATAATTACAGATGTTGTGTTGATTTGATATTCTACTGTGATCCATTCACATTTACATTTTGAGTGAGATCATTAAAATTGAAGAAATATTTCCTAACAAAATACATAACAGTTTGGACAACGAGCAGACAGACTGCATACTTTAGGACAAAAGGATGACCAATCAGATGTATAAATAAATCAGCCTTATTTCTTGAACAGTGATCTCTGGGTCCACCTACCGATAAGAAAATCAGATCATATGTAATCTGAACGCCATATCACACATGTCGTAGCATGGCTGATGGATGCTCTTCTGCTAATGTTACAGTAATATATTGCAGGGTGTACCGTCTTTACTTCAGTAAGTGAGACTTCCCTGTGCAAACACCAACATGTTTAGATCTAAAGAGCACTGCCATCATTAGGAGCATGCAGGATAACAAACTACCTTGTTAAGTGCAGCTGCACAATTCAATCCTCTAGGATCAAACAGGATGATGTCACAGCAGATCAATAAACATAACAGCCTGTGCTTCGAGGCACAATTAGCCATACAACAAGCCCTCTCAGACATGGACGCCCAATCCTGGGTTTTATGGGGGTGTGGAGTGTGTATTGTACATGCTAGCCAGTTTACAGCTAGGGTCTGTACAGCTCTGCTTCAGTAAGGTGAAGGTACTAATTAACTGAGGTACAAAGCTGTACAATAGAAGCCTGGGACAAATACTCATCCTGCAAAAACTCAATAGCTGTCAAATTTGCACAAACCACACGCTTTGTGTTCAGTCCAGTGAGACATCCTGCGTTTCATATTCCATTAGCTGACCTCTGAATCTACATGAAGTTCTCATTATCAAAGCTCCTGCAGTCAAATCTGTGTTTCTCTTCTTGTTCCAACAAGTGAATGTTTGAACTTCACTTGAAAATATTCAGTGCACACAAGTACAACATGGAAACTTGAAGCCTCCGGAGCACAATACTGACAATGGACCTCAGCTTGATCAGGCCCGTTAAACTTGTGATATGGACAATATATTTGCATATTCATATATTCTGAAATATAGGTGCCTTTTTAAGAGTTTTAAGGATGTAATTATTTCCTTGTTTTCAACAAAAACTATATCAGACACACATTAAGGACATGAGGAGGGGATCTTTAGATTCAGAGGAGTGAAAAATAGCTACAGCCAAGAGATTTTAGACAAATTTACTTCAAAAAGTCAGGCTCAATATGCCACCTAAAGGATGCAACAAGCAGAAGACATTCATTCTAAAATGCTTGTGTGTCCAAAAACAACTGCCCTAAGACCTGCCATCAGTGAGGGGAAAAAATGAAATGCTCAGAGGTGGATAATTTTTTCAAGGTCATGGCAGATTGACAGTGTTGTAAATCTGGGATATGAAGCAACTTTGGCTCTGCCATTTTAACCCTTTTCCATGTTGTTAAATTCAAAGGCCTTTTGTGACAAAGCTGAATATCTCCCCATTGCTGTATTGTCTCAAATGCACAGGGGCTCCTGTGAGATGGCTGTGGCTATTCCAGAAGAAAACTGGCTTTGGCAGGGAAACAAAAAGAGCCAAAGGGCAGTAAAACTGCTCATCTTGAGGTTTGTCTGTACTCTGATTGTATCTTTTTTGCTGTTTGCTTTTTCTCCTCAAGCGACCCCCTGCTGTCTAGAGATAACAGTGGTACAGTTCAGTCTGGGAGATGGCGGCGTCATGTGGGGAGGGGAGGTGCGAGAGACAGGCCAGAGGACAAAAAATCCAGGGTTGCAAAATTTCGGACAGTGCAGTCAGCATATCACTGGCTATTTAGCGTATTGTGTTATCCGGGCTCACCTGCGCATTTCCCGTATTTAAAAGGGTGTCATTTCATCCCAAGTTGTTCTTTTGCAATACGAGACGGTTTCTGCTAGACTTCATTAGTGCTGTGCTGAGCAAAATGCGGGTAGGACTGAATGAGATCACTTAGGGAGGCTGACATGCTTTATGGCCATGGACCATTGGCTAACATTGGAGTTACATAAGAACGACCATTTCTACACCAAGTGTTTCAGTGACGATACCAGACAGGAGAGGGGAGTCAGATTGTGAAATGAGCAGTTTAGCCAAGCCAGTAACACACATCACTTCTTGTCTTTGGGGAACTGAATGTTTGGGAAGGGGAGGTTTACAAATACAAGTACACACATTGTTTTGTTTGTTTTTTTTTAAATTTTGTTCCACCACATTCAGCTCCTACAGGGATTGTGTCGAGTATCATTATTGTCTCCGTCCTTGTAACTTAAATGGACATTTCTTTCAAGTCTCATGCTCTTGTTTCAAGATGAGGTTTTGGCTTATACTTTAAACAGCCACGTCTTTTTCACTTAATCTCAGTTTGACTGGAACACTGAATATTATGTTAAGTGCTGGATGCATCGTGTTTAAACTTTAATCCTTTCAGTACATGAATGGATTACTTAAATAAATGGCCATTTCTGTAAAAAACTGGTCAATGACAGGTTGATTCAATTAAATCCAGCCAACAAAAAACACCTTTGATCGCCTCCAGCCATGATTCACCAGCGATTAGGTTTGAGATCATCGCAAATAAACAAATAAGTAGCAAAATCAAAATGTACACAAATGTACACTTACTTTATTCTGATGCTGTTGATGCTGCTGTAATGTAATAATTTCCCTTAAGGGATCAATAAAGTCAATGTATCTGTCTACCTGAAGCCTAGAAGAACAACAGAGTTCTACATCTGTCCCTAACTGCTGCCAATGTGCACAAAATGATGAATATTTATCACATGCATGTGTGCACAGTGTGTGTTGCGTGCTGTCAGAAGTAATAAGGTGCACCTGTATAGCACTAACTCTCCAAATCAACCATATTTGGTATATATGTTCCCTTCAAAAGGTGCAAGCGGCGTATTTGTCAATACGGATTAAGACGTGTAGAGAGACAACAAGGTGAAGGTATTAATTTATTGAATTACCCAGCAGTGTTATTCAGTATGATTATCAGGCAAAGAAGAGAAGGGACTTGACTTGGGCACATGTTACAAAAGAAATTAATGGTTTCTCATTGGAGTTAGAAGTGTAACAAAAGCTGAAGCACCACAGGAGGGGGCCAGATTTCAGTTCAGTGATGAGAAAACTTTATCACTGTACAGTCAGAGGACCAAGACTGATGCCGTCGGTGGCCCTTCATCAGTCCTGCACTGAGGGGTTTGTGCAGACTGCAGATTCGTGGTCAGCAGGGCTTGTAAAGCAGCACACTCTCTGAAGAGGAGCACAAGGACAAATTCATAAGTCAGATGTGAGTGGAATTGAGTATGCAGTGTACGCACGAAAAACTGTTTATAAACGAGGTTACAGATCCACCAGCTGGCAAAACCCCCTCATTAAGCCCCCTGAAAACACTCCAAAAACATCCTAATGCGGTTACAGAAACAAAAAGACTGACATAAAGTAAAAGGAGCAGCCAGCAGGTTCAGTGATGCAGCTGAAATGACAAAAAGCTATTCAGTTCAGTTCAGTTTATTTATATAGCACCAATTCACAACAAAGAGAAGAGAGAGCGTGAGAGAAAGTGCACACAAGCAGAGATGCATAGCAGCGAGAATAATACCAGAAGTACTGGAACTGTATATAGAA
Organism: Scatophagus argus; assembly: GCF_020382885.2. NCBI lineage: Eukaryota > Metazoa > Chordata > Actinopteri > Scatophagidae > Scatophagus > Scatophagus argus. The sequence continues at coordinate 20,203,578 of NC_058503.1, read as the reverse complement.
GGTACTATGGTGATTATGATGGCAATATTAGTAACAATAATAATGGTAGTAGCTGTACAGAGTAGTAATAGAATTAAAATAGATTATGACTAAACAGTAGTAATCGCAGTAAGTTTTGAGCAGGACCGCAGCAGGAAGTCCGACCACGATCCACGGGAACCTGTGAGCTGAGTGACACAAGTAAAGCTTGTGTCACAGTCATATACTTTATGCATGCTTATTTTGCTTTCCTGACAGACACTGTCTTTTAAGAGAGACCAACACACATATCATGTCCTCAAAGGGAAAAAAAAAGCCTGAAAACATTCTAAGGATAACCCTGTGTCGCATCAGGAAACTAAGAATGTAGTATGAATAATCACGACGTGCACAAGCTGCGATCATGAAACACATTTTTTTGTGTCTGAAGACCTACATGACTGCGTGGTAACTGGAGAACACACAGTGCATGTTCATGTACAGTGCATGAGGAGCAGCAGACAGTCCTGCTGAAAGAGACGTGTTCCACAGCTTGTTAATGCAGCTGTAGCACTTTAAAACACACGTCTGGTGGACTTTTATAGTGCAACAAAAGGGCAACACTCTACTGTCCAAAAGGGTAACGTAAAGGATTTACTCTTATCACACAGTATCTCCCACATGGCCATGCAGCTGTAGAAAGCCTCATCTTCCTGGCCTCTCTTTGCAACCCCTAACAACATTATTTGGCTCAGTTAAACTGACATTTGCAACTTTGCCTCAGTCTCATATTATCCCATTGGAGCCACGGCTGCACGTACACACAATCATCTGTGTGCAGCCACCAATTTGCAATTCAGCCCCTTTGCTGTAGCCAGGAGGAATGATTTATTTTCAGTATTTTCAAAGCCAAATGTTGCCTGTCTGCTTAATGTTTTGCCGATAAACCAGGGCTGGCTTGCCCTCAAAAAGACTGTTTAATGTTCAAGCAATTTTACTTGAGCTTTCATCATTGGTGCTGTGTCATTTCCTTCTATCATTAAAAAGAAAAAGAGCCATAAAACAGATGTGTTAAATAGTTCACAACCAGGAAACAAGCACCATTCGTGTGATCAAACCCTGAGCTCTCCTTTTCTGACCCTTATCTCACTCCATACAGGTGTCACACGACAAACATGGCAACTCAAACACATCATCCCAGCATGGACCCTGCTTCCTTTTATTTGTACAGCTGAGGCTCCAGTTGCCTTGGTTAAAAGGCACCGATGATGCACTTGCATTACTGAACAGATGAGTAACCTTTGCAGCCAGACGTCCATGAGAAAGCAAAGTAAAATAAACATGTGTGTCCTTGGTTTGACCTGTGATGCTTTCATTCATTCATATCTGTTAGAAAGTGCTTTGGGCCAACTCAACTTATGATGCATACAGTAACATTTCCCATGACTCGAAACTCGGCTTGCTCGCAGCAAACAGATTTTCATCGGTTCAGTTAAACGAAAAGGTTGAATAGATGACTGCTGAACAACCATGTCGGCTAGCGGAAATTTAATTTTGTGAAAAGGAAAGATGAAATTATGACAGGAGACCACTTGGGGGTCTCCTGTCATAATAACAAAAGACTGACATATGATCACCATTTACTTTGACAAGGTTAGCAGACAGTCATATAATTACAAATGTTTCAGCATTAGCACATATTTGGAGTTGTGTATCTCTTCTTTTAGCTCAGTTTTTAGTCTCGGCAAATTCCTGAGTTAAATCTCTGGCTCTTCAGCTACTAAATATTGGTGAACATACAGGCATATTAACTGTGGTCATTAGCTGGTTGGTGCTGGGCAGGTAGCATATCTGAGCATTTCAGCTGGATATAATTGTCGACCGTGTCCAGAAAGAAACAAGTCGAAGTCAAATTCCTGCTGGAAAACTGAACACATTTTAACTTGGATGTAGATTTAGTAATAGACTTAGAGTATTCTAAAAAGAGTATTCGTTTCAAATAAGTTGAGAATCTGCCTCTTACTCTCAAAGACTATCAAGCACAAACACACAAGGTTCACACAAACTTGGTATCAGCAACCATCTGCCAGCTGTGTTGCTGAAATGAAGTGGAACATGAAAAACAGGTCAAAGTCAGAAAGCATCCTGATCATCAAAGCTAATCTCACATAGCAGAAAGTCCGCTGAGCATTTAACCACAGCAGACCACAGACTGAGCGAAACCCGTCTCTGCTGAGCAGCTCTTGTGACATACGTTGGACCCAGAGCAGCATGAGGAACAGCTGCTCTGCATTTGCTCCCTAAGTCAAATAAATATCGAAAGACGTTCCAGCTTAACATTATAAGCAACACTGTCGTTTGGTCTGCATTTGTTTTCAATTCAGTCAGCTGTAACAGCAAGTCCACCATCGTAAATCAATTTGGCTTTTTTTTTTTTTTTTTTTTGAGGCTTTAAAGCAATCGACAGCCATCTTTGATCCACCCTGTCTGCACAGCACATGTCCCATTTTCTATTGTTCGCAGCAGATCAGAATTCCTTTGTCTTTTCAAATTAAGATGTTGAAATCCGCACTAAAGGATGCTGCAATTATTATAATATATAAATATTTAATTATAAAGGATGTTCTGTCATGTTGTACAACTCTTTACAGCTCTTTAAGCATGCTAGCAGTGGGTGGCTTAGAAAGCAGTGTCTGTTGGTTGGCCGGTCAGTCCAATCAGAGATGCGTCACTAAGTATGAGATACACTGCCATAAAATCTTGCACGGAACATTTATAGTCCTCCAGTGCCACCAGGATTAAACTGTTTTGGTTTTGTGTGAAATAGCTCAACAACTTGTGGATGAATGTCATGAAATATTTTACAGATGTTAGGGGTTCACAGAGGATGAACTGAAATAACTTTGGCAATGCCTTAACTTTTTCTTCTTCTGAGTGTGAGGAAACAAATCTGAGTAAAATGGATTTTATGATTCAAAACCCACAGTACCTTGTTGAAACAGGTACACTTTGTTTGTCTATTTTGGTACATTTTAATCTGGCATGTTTTCTTGGATTTTTATTGATTATTTACTGCATTTATCAGGAGCCTTCTTACATTTGTGTTAATCCAACAGAGGCTTCAGATTTCCTGTACTGTAGGCCTCTCTCTCTCTCTGAGACAGTGACCTCAGATTCCAGCATGTTGACCCCAAATTCCTGTAACACGTTGAGCTCAGCCAACTGCAGCACTAAGTATTTAATGAATGGCATCCAAAAGTTTAGCATAATGTCTTATTAACTTTATTTACTGCAATGCAATTTGATTTCTTCAATACATTTCAATTTCATTTTCATGTGTATGTATTGCAAATACTTAAAAAGGGCTTCAGCTTTGATGAGCAGATGGTCACCAGTGAAAGCACAGGTGAAACACTTGATTGCTGAATTTGTGTAATTAAGATGTCCTGTGCACGTGTTGTACGAAGGTGTGTAAAATGATCGCTAACCCATCGCTTCTGTTTGTCCCACAGGAAGGAAAGAAATGTTTTGAAGTTTTGAAGTGTATTCTGTACTTGTTGAGAATTGGAGCCTATTTGCCTGGCAGAACCTGTTTGTGACAAACAAAACGAAGGAAGTGAGATGACACTTGAGACCTAACAACCTCTGAGTATTCCTGTCTACCCCTTTTCAACTCCAGGCTATTTCTGAACCCATTTACGCCAAGCAGTGGTATGGGTGTGTGTGTGTGTGTGTGTGTGTGTGTGTGTGTGTGTGTGTCTGGATGCCAAGATAGAATGGTTGTATTCTATGGACTACGAAAGATATTGCTAAACATAATAATGTAATATAGTTTGATTTATACATTCAGAGAGTGAAAGCTTCCAAAGAAATTCACCTTCACCAAACTGAGCCAGCAGCTACACACCTTAGACATCTTTTTAAGTTTCGAACAGGCTGATAAACAATGAACTGCAGTGCAGAACATTTGATCAAATTGTTCTCGAACACCTTCACACGTTACCAGGTCCACCAGGTATGCATACCTGGTTTTGCTATCAGCTTTGTCATCAACAAAGAGAGAAAATATTTTTTATCAGCATGTTTCTTGTTCAGTGGTTTTTAAGATCACAAATGTGGATTTTGTTTATTTTTTTTGTTTATTTTAAACATCTTAACACCTGCAGTGTGATTCTCAAAGCAGTGTGATATCGAGGGAATGAAAATCTGATCCTTAACCTTTCCTGGATGAGAGGACTTTTGACATGTAAAAACACAAGACAAGCTTGACTTGACTGCTTGCTGTTAAAACAAATACTGTTGAGCCTCTTGCCTGTGTAACAGATACCCCTTTTTCACCATTGGGTTGCATTCGCTGTCTGGCCTGGCAGGGGTTCACGTTTCGAAAGCTTGACAGTGCAGAGGCATGTGAAAAATGTTCCCCAAATTGGGACGGCAGTAGAAAAGTAGAACAACAGGCCATTCTGATGTGTTCTAAAGTTTGGTGCCACTGCCAGGTGTTGTTCAGCAACATGTTACAGTGTGCAACTCAGTGCTTCCATAATGGATAGAGTAACAGGTTATGGTAATGTTTATTTTAACTGATGTTTTCTTGACAAGGCTGGCTGTGCCAGGGGAAATCAAATGGAATAACTACCAGTGTCAGAGTGTCATCTGAAATGTAACCATGTAACAATCACCATGAAAACCATGTGATAATCTGACCAGACGTGCACCTAAATACCTAATAAAGACAATTCTGATTCTGATTCTGCCTTAGAGAAACTCCTTATTTAGAGTTTCTACCACACTGAGTATCTACACAGAAATTTAATGGTGAAAAAAAAGGGCGTTTGATTAGAGGCAATTAATCTTTAAGCTGACTCTACGTAATATTGTGCTACTGCTACATACTGCCCAGAAATGAGTGAAGAATGGTATGTTGGATGGCTTGTTATTTTAGATGTGTTTGGGATCCATTTTAACAAATTCACAAAATTCACAATTGAGTTTACAAATGAGTGGAGAGCAATACTCCTCTTTTGCCGCCATGCAAGTTTACAGTATACAAATAAAAAATAAACATCCCTCTGTGGTCACAAGCAACAGCAACAGACTAAATAAAAATGATTAAAAACACTTATTATCATGTGATTCTTACAGTTTCCCCAACAAATACTGCACATTTGGGTGCTTTTGCCTCAAAAGAGGTAAGATCCATAAAAATGCAAGAGAAACATGTGGTAATGAGGCAAACACACAGTTCACACGAGGTGTGTGAGTGTGTTTGTCATTCACTGTCCTCCATGGGCCAGCACTAATCCTGCTACCGTTTTATGATCCACCAAGTGCGTCAGACTGTTTCCATTCCAAGTGGATCCTCCAGCCACCAAGCCTCTGCACTCTTACTCCACACATCCAGAGCTCCTTGGTTCAAAGCCAGGTCCTCGAGGCCTCCTTCCAGGGTGGAGAGGAGGAGATCCAAGTCCGAGTAGTCACATTCACTTTGTCAGTATATCTTTATGTGCTGGATGTAGCAGCATAAGACAGAAGCAGATGGATGTTATACAGCAATGAATGTCCATCCATTGACAATACAATTAACTGAATGGGTTAAACCCTGCGCACTTGATCTCATGTCATTTAAAGATTAAGCTCCAATTAAATCAAATATACCCGTTATACACTTTAACACTGGACAAGACAAGGCAGCACAATGGGTGCATAGGTTTAAGAGCTGATTGTATCAGACTAATTGATTCATGTTAGTAGTGGCATGCTTAAACCCTTGGATGAAAGTGTGTGTGTGTATTTTGGGGTTGAACTGTGAGTGTTGTTATCATTCATGTTTCTGTTGTAGACTTGGCATTTAAAAGCCTGTTAAGTAAAAATTCTTAGCTCTATTGTGGTTTCTACCCCAGTGGTCATCACATTGCATCTTATATAGAATCATAAATTCATTATGATTAAATTAATTCAAAGACAAAACTGTGCAGTTCTGACCTCTAGTGGCACCAAAGATAATGTGCAGCAGCCTGCTTACTTAACACGCACTAAAGCCCAGTCATGGAGCAGGAGCTATTAAGAACTGATCAGTTTGACATGAAGCGACAAAGTAGGTGAAGCTTTGAGTCTGCAGTTTTACTGAAACAATATCCAATTTCCATAATAACCCACAGTTGTAAAGGTCTTTGTGTAGCTCTAAAAAAAAAGGAGGAGAATTTTAAAATATATTATTTAATATTTTGATACAAAAATTGTACAAAATAACATTCACATACAAAATGCAGTGCTTGCATGCTTGATTACTTTGCTGCTTTTTTGACATGCACACACTGCAGAATGAAGGAGTGGTCTGCCATCAGGTAGCTGATGAGTTGTGGCTTGTGCTCAGTGATCATTTTCACAGCAGGGTCGGTTTCCTGTAAAAGAAAGCAGCGTATGTTTTTTTTTAAGTGAATAATTATTAGTTTTGGTCATTTGGTTTTGGGAAATTTATATTTTTGTTACTCTGGGACAAAGTCTTTTTATGTTTCAGTGTGCAGTCTGAGGTGTGCGTGTGGGGCGTTCCATTTTTAAAGTCTAAATCCACAATACTGAAACCAGCTGTGTGGCAGCAGGTGTGTCCATCACAGGACGTGCCAAAGAGCCAAATGATTCCTTCAGAGAAAGGTCAACAAATGGAGGAGATCTGTTTATTTTTCTTCTGATCTCAGTGGTCAGCTTAACCTTGACAATGCATTCCAAAAACCAGATAAATTTATTGATATGCTTCTTACTGAGTGAGAGTCTGTACCACTATTGTGTGTGTGTGTGTGTGTGTGTGTGTGTGCACTGTACCTGAGAGAAACAAAGTGTCTCATCTGCTGTCCCTGTGAGGAAGGCAGTGTTAGGATTTACTTAATTTCCCCTCTTTGCCTCCTTTTATTATTATATATTTTGACTTAGAAATGACAGACTGATAGAAATCACATGCACACACACACACACACACACTGACAGTACAAATATCAAACCAGTAAGAACTTTGCAAAATGTCACCTGCGTGTACTCGTGGTGTTTTCACAGACACCGTCAGATTAATATCACCGTCAAAAGTGGAATCGGATATTTTGTCGGCACATATCACACCACCACCAAGTGCAGTGAAATGTGCTTGTCCACTGACGTTCCCTGAACCAGTAAGGAAAACAAAACAGTTTAAATGCACATCAGACGTCGTCTTGAAAATGCACAAAGCAACTCTGAGCAGCTCCACTCTTTACTGAAGCATTGCAACTTTTAGAACCTTTTAATGTCATACTCGAGGAAATGACATGAACGCTCACCGGATGGACGGGTGCCTGGAGCGCTCACTGTTTCAATCTGGATGGAGAGGGACTTTGTTTTTGTGTTTTTTATTTCTCTGGCGACAACAACGCTGTCATCATCAGCGACCACGGCTCGAGTGGGCGACCCTGTAAATATTGATGACAGTCATCATAACTCTGGGGGCACAGCCCTTCAGAAAATCTTATTACAAGCTGTAAAGAAAGAGAAAGTCTCAACAGTAATTTAACCCAAATACGTGTCGAGGATCGCTTCCAGTAAACAGAACAGATGGGCTGCGCTTTCCTTCAGCGTTCAGCTCTGACAGATATCTCCTCCATTTTTCAAAAGCACTCTCATCTTGTCTACAGCACAGCTTCGCTTCTGTGCCTCTAGGAATTCATTCATACATAAAATATCCGCACACTGAGTAAGGATGTAATCAGGGTCACCTGAAGGAAGTTTGCCTGCCATCAGTTCGCCTCTGATCTGCAATGAGACAGAAAATGCTGCTTAAAAAAATGAAAGGCCTTGACAGAGCCAAAACATCATTACATTTAATATCCCTATTTATTCTAGGATTGAACACAAATGTGTTTTATACAGTTACTGCATATAGCACAATAAAAGGTCTCATCTTAACCAGCGTAATCTTACTGAACGTGGCAGCACAAAGAGATTTTCTTGGTAGTGTCTGTAGATCTTCTGCAACCAAAGCTTCAGAAAGCTACCATAAGGCTGAAAATATTTCATATAACATGCTGCTAGTACAAAAGACATCTTATGCTTCTACATTTAGCAGTGCGCTGTCTGTTTTTCCAAAGAAGAAAATAATCAGCTTTCTTGATTGATTGCAAAGGTTCAGATCAAGTCCTGCCAGGTGAGCAGTGGAACAACTCTGCCACCTGCTGTTGGAACTTTAGACCTGCACTGAATAGTAATCTGACACCACGGAGTGTTTGCCACAAACCAGATGTGCCTGCGCCGTTTGTGCACAAGAGCAGGCATTCTATTCAAACTGTTTAGCTTTGTCACAAATACAGATGTGGAATAAACCAGCTGTTACCGCCTAAACAGCTCCGAGACACTCATTTAAGGCGGGAGACATCAAACGGGGTCCCACAGGGATGTTTCGACCTAAAATGATCTTTAAGGGAGCGTTTAGACGTTTAACGTTAACGTTTGGAGGACTACGTAGAGTAAAATGACGCATGTCTTTAAACGAATGCGAGCAGAAATGTTCACCGCCAGGAGACAAAGACGAGTCCAACATCTGGAGACCCTCGCTGTGGCACACTGATGGTGGACGTACTCTACCTTTACTCGCTGGAACTCGCTGGACTGAACTGCAGCCTAACCAAAAAATCCTTCTCCGAATATGAGTGGAAAAATGAAAAAGTTTTCGGTAAACAAACAGCAAAAAGTTGCGACTTCTTCGGTGTTTTCCTCTCGTCAGTTGATCTCACAGGGTCATAAAGCAGCACTTCCTTCCTCGTCCCTCCAACCCGCGCAGCACGGAGGCCGAAGTTAATCATCCAACAGAGCGGATGTTAAATAATCCTGTTTAAACCTACAAGCTCACCACATAATATAAATCATAAACAACACTCGTCTTATATACAGAATATTTTTATTGGCAATGTGTGAATGGAAAATAATTGCAGGGGTGTTTTTACCAATAGCTTCCCTGATTCCCCGTTTCCTGTTTGGGCACCCTGGGTATGAATGAAACCATTTCTCACAGTCGTCACACTGGGCCCGTTGAAGTGGAAAAGATCCATTTATATATGGTCATTATGTTAGTATTAGTCGTCAGTTACATGATTGTGTCGGTGGGCTTTTCTCTCAGCTGTACTCATGTCTACTTGTTATGTCCATATCACAGTTCCACATTGTAACAGCTGCTTCACAACACCCAGTCTGTAATGGGAGGGGCAGATGATAAGTTCAAGTTAAAACATGAACTGACATTCCTGTGGTCGCTCGCATGTTGACTGATGATGAACAAGTCGTCAACGTAGTTCCATGTGGCACTACATGCAGTAAAAATACTTATCACAAGGGTCAGTTGTAATTAAAATAGAACGTATTGATTCACGTAATGACAATAAACGAGAAAAGTTGCACGAACAAATATGCACCAGTGAAGTTGTTAGAGTCCCAAACTTTCAGTCGTGTCCACTAGCCGTCTGTTAATTAATCACGAGGGAATGAAGATCGTCTGGAATCAGATGGGAGAAATGGGCCCAACTTGGATTGGCACTTTAATCCGTAAAGCCGTAAAGTAAATGAGTTACTTGTTATAGATGGAAGTGATGCTGTTGGCTCACAGACTTGAGGTGTGGAGGTGTCACACCGGGTTTTCACTGTGGAGATGCATATTTGGTGCTGGATGTGCTTTTCACAAAAGTAGCATTGCGCTCCAGCGTTACAACCCGCCGTCCAGACGTCTGGCTCAGTTCGCTCATATCCACTCCTGAATCTAAGCTGGTTTCTCGACTGTCGACCGGCCTTCGTCTCCTCTGCTGCTCGGACACAGCATAGTGGATCTCAGCTGCAGGTTTGCCCTCCAGAGAGACAAACCAGGCCCGAGGAGGCTGCGGTGAGGGGATTTTAGAAAGTTCTGCCAAGGCATGCACAGAGTGTCTGCTGCCCCCAATCTTATTTAATGTTCCTGGGACTGAAACTGACTCTGGGAGGCTGAAATGACCTTTGGATGTACTGGTGGATGTTGAGCCCTCTAAAACCTGGTCCTCAGTTTCTGCTGTCTGGTTCTGGATGGCAGAAGGACCTTTTGGCACAGTCTGGGTGAAGCTGTCTTTACTCTGTGGCTCAGCGGCAGTGCAGTTTGCAGCCCCTGAACGGGGAAGAGTGGCCGACTTGCTCCTCTGAGGCTGCTCTGGCTGCTCCTCCAAACGGAAGAATGCTGGAGCGTGAAGGATGGCAACAGGCTGGTTGTAGAAAAACAAGTTCTCTGTGAGAGAAGCTGGACCTCTGATCTGCTCTGTCAGTTTATGCAAACAAGTCAGATCATTCAGGTCTGCATTAAGCTCCAGTTCATTACACTCCATTGTGATGGCCACAGCATTGGGGTTGGCTATGACATTGTCATTGTGTGCAGAAATAACAGAGGCATTGTGCACATTATTCCCCCTTTCTGTGAGTAATTGGTCCTGTTCATGCTGTGGATGAGAGGAGCCCCCTGAAGAGACTTCAAACATTTCACTGTCGCATGTGGAGGTGGTTTGGTCTTTTCTCATCAGTGGTAGGAACTTCTTTGTTTCAGTTTCACTGAGCGAATGTCTGGAGACAAATTGAGAGAAAAATTGCCTCAAACAGTGCCAAGCTAATGAGACTGGGCAGGACAGTTCATTCTTTTGCATAAAAACTCACCCTGCGTTTTGATTCTTTGTTCTTCTAACTTAAAATTAATTACTTGGAACAACAACCTTCACTTACACTCGTATACAGAATATTCTTACACTAAAAGTTAAATATAGATTTTGAGATACACTTCATAAACAAAAGTTTTGGTATGGTGTTCTTTTTCAGGTGTTGGGCTCGGCCCCTGACTTCCAGTGAAGGGAAATCTTAATGCTTCAGCATACCAAGACATTTTGGACAATGCTATGCTTCCAACTTTGTGGCAACAGTTTGTTGAAGGCCCTTTTCTATTACAGCATGACTGTGTCCCAGTGCACAAAGCAAAGCTCCATAAAGACATGGTTGGATGAGTTTGGTGTGGAAGAACTTGACTGGCCCACACAGAGTCCTGACCTCAACCCCATCCAACACCTTTGGGATGAACTGGAACGGAGATTGTGAGCCAGGCCTTTTGGTCCAACATCAGTGTGTGACCTCACAAATGCTCTACTGCATGAATGGGCACAAATTCCCACAGAAACACTCCAACATGTTGTGGAAAGCCTTCACAGAAGAGTGGAAGCTGTTAGAGCTGCAAAGCTGTCTGTGTGTTTAGAATGAGATATCATGAAAGTCCCTGTTGGTGTAAAGGTCAGGTGTCCCAATACTTTTGTCTATATAGTGTATGTCTAATTTGCCCTCTGATTTGAACTGGGAGGACATTTTGAGATTGCTACAAAAACCGGAAAATGCACTTTAGATAGAAGATATTCACAATAATCATTAACGTCCACACAACTTTCAGTACATGTGGAGAAGTTTGAGAAGAAAGCGTCTGTTACCTGCGATTAAACAACAACCCAACCAGGAGACAGACGATAACAACAAGCATTCCTCCAAGGATAACCATCAGGAAAGATGAATGGTGCAGGATGAAGTCAATGGGGACGCCAAGTCCGAAGAAACCTAAAGCATTCAGATTGGAAAAAGAAAAAGTCTCACTTCCAGAAAAGGTTTACAACAACCTTCACAAAAGTGTTGATGGTAACAAACACTGCAGTTTATTTACAGCTACACCTTTAGGCTAAGCACTTGCCTCTGGGGGGTGACAGAGGCGCTGCTATCCAGTAACCAAGGTGAGGCGCTGTGAACGTCCACGTGAGTCTTCCTTCTGATGACAGCACCGTCCCAAGTCCTTTCCTCATCCACCCACCTGCAGCGTGTAAACACATCAGCGCTGTCTGTATGAAATTTTCTAAATTTCACCACCACAATCCTGTCAGATCTTAAAATATATGTACTTCTCTCCTTCCAAAGACAGTCTAGGTTAATGAGAGGGATCCTTATATTAATGACTGTATGAAAATTAATTAGCCTAATCCATCTGCCATATCAAAGTCTGACACTTTGTGCTTTTTGACCGTTTTGTAGACCTAATCAGACCCAAAACTTGGCTTTAAGAATTGGTATGATTGTACTTTTTGTTCTGTCACTAACACAGAAACCCACATTTCCAAGTAGTGGTTGTGAAATCATCCTCCGCTTTACTGACTCTTCAAAACTTTTTTTTTTTGTTAGCGTCTGCACGAATGCATGATGACTTCTACTCACCAGTGGTCTGGTTAAAGAACCAAGCTGGAACAACATTTGAAGTCTGAAGTCCACAGCTGTCAGGGATGCTGAGGCTGATCTGTATGGGTCCCTTCACATGTAACTCCGTGTCTCCTGAGAAAAGCTGCACGCTGACAGCCGCCACCGGATTCAACTCCCTGCTGACGAATCCTTGAAACGCAGACAAAGTAATGCTTAGGAGAATGTGAGGAGCGGACTAATTCATTTGATCTTCTTCTCGGATTAAACTGTCTTCAGTTAAGTGTTGATACATAAACACCAAAGCTAAAAGTTTCCAGTTTAACACAAAATGACACAGTCCTGTTTTGTTCTACATTATATGACCACTAGATGACACTATAGGGAAAAAAATCTTACACAGTGGGTTTTCCACTTCCTCCAATTGTGTGTGATTTGAATCGTGTCACTGCCACACGCACATCTACCTGATTTACTGCTCATGACGCCCACAGTGTTCGGAGGGCTGTCCTCCTCTGACGGCAGCTTGGGAATAGTCAGGAAGGCTTTAACAGAGGTGACGTTACTGCTGTCGGTGAGGTTCAGCAGGCTCTTGGGAAACTGGACAAGAGGCCGTGACGAAGCATCTACAAGTGAACGAAATAAAACTAAAACGTGATAAATAAGTGTGTATATATATTCTTTTGTGCAGTTATCTTTGGATAACATATCTGTACTGATAATCAAAAGAGAGAGCACGAGCAAGGTAGAAAGAGAAAATAAAATGTGTGTCTCTAACAATAAATACAGTACCAGATGTTTTGCCAGTGATCAGGACTGAATCCTCAAAGAGCCAGATGTTCCCCTGATTCACACCAAGCAGGGACATGGTCACAGATGAAAATACTGTAGCAACAATAAGAGTAGATGGAAGATGCAGAATTAGTATGGAGTACTTCACTGTTTCTCCACCAGATGGCAGTGTGACTGTGTTACATCAAGTCAAGTCTTAAATGTCAGACAGAAGCAAGAAATGGAACAAGTACTTTAAGATTCATTATTCAGTTCTATATTGTCATTATGTTTGTAAAGCACACACCCCAGATGTGGGTTGTAACATGATCTCAAACGGTTTTGCTTGGGTCTAATTAGGTGTCAAATGCTGCGGTGCCGGAGCAGAGTCGTCCTGTGGTTGCACTTCTGCACGACGTCATTGGAGCAATATTTTAATTTGTATAGCACTTTTCATGGTCTGTTCTTCAAGTGTGGCTACAGAGTTCTGCACAAGCTTAACTCCAGGTGTGAGGAAATAAAAGACACTGCCTTTCGAATTGTTATCAGTTTGATAAAATTATGAGTGGTGATTCAGCTGAACAATGTCCACGTTAATCACATACGCACATTAAATGTCTTACTTGGCATCCTGTCGGTTTTACAAGGCAGCAGTGAGTTAACATAGCCATCCTTGCTGGCTACAATTGTGATCGCCGTCCCATTTTGGTAAGGTACATGAAGCAAAACACCACCGTCCTCCCCAGTAAGAGCAGTGTTGGTCTTGGTGTAGTTGACGTAGACCTCCACCACCGCCTGTCTCAGCTGCTCACGACTCAGAATGTCGTTGACTTGGACCTTTAGGTCAAAGCCAGAACCTGGATAAAAAAACATTAAATGTTTTGGAGAAACCAAACAACAATTTACAGATGAGCATTGAAGTTCATAAAAGTTCAGGCTCAAACATAATCCATGTGATCGATATGGTCAAAAGAACATCCCTGACAGACTTTTATTGAACTGAAGGAAGCATTTGTTGCATTGCATTTGTTGACTGAGTTGCATTAAAAGGTACTTTAAAGTGTTCCCCTTATTTTATCCACTCCTTTAATGCAGAATGACCACGTTTGATTTAACAGAGTGGAGGTGGCTACTTTTCCAATTAGCCTGCACGGGACATTATTGACAACAAAACAGGAAAAGTAATTTGCAGAGTCCCTTGAGGACTTTGACCTTGAGCAGACATTAAAGAGCTAGGCACAAATACAAATGGCAAAACTGGCCAATTTGTTCAGCAAAGCATGCATTCAGGACTACGTTATGCTAAATCAGCATGCAGTACTCTACATATTTCCAATCATGTGATTCTTATGAGGGAGCGCTAATCACTGTGTGTTTTCAGGTAGCTCCAACTGAATCACAATCAGGGCTCGCTGATGAATTAGCCACATTCACTCTGGTTCAGTTCAGTTCATGTCCACAATACGATTTGCAGGTATCGTGCTGCATAATAATGTTATGCGGTAATACATCACTTGTTTCCCACATGAATAAATGCTGGTCAGTGCAGATAAGGACACGATACACAAAGAATCAACACTGCATGAATCAATCAAATGACAATGTGGAATGTGAGAGGGAAAAGCACATCCACTCGGCTCAGTGGAGCATTTTAGCATCCTCAGCTAATTATGTTACCAACACAGCTTTACAGTGGGGTTCGGTTTAAATATCTGCCTCAGTTCAAAACCTGTTTTAAAGCCACAGCAGCTACGCTCTGATAAAACAAACTGCATTCTATACCCGTCCAGTGCCAAACAACATGTTGGCGGACGACGTGGAGCATTGAGCCTGATATTTCCATCAGCAGCTGGTGGAGACCAAAGCAGAGTGGAGAAAGAAACTGAAGTCAGTGTTTGTCTCATATTTGTCTGGAGCCCAGAAACATGACTCCAAATGAATGCTAATGCTGGACATGCAAATAAGCAAGTGCGTGCTAATATGTTCACCATAACAACTTTATAAGCTCATAATATGTCAGTGCTGTGTTTACAGCCGTGTATAATAAGACCATTAATTACTGAAGAAAAAAAAACAGATTATTTGCACAGATTGGGTGTAAAAATCTGAGCCCAGGAGCCCCTTAACAATGAGTGATGAAGCCACTGAACAATGCTTCACCACTATGAGAGCACTGTGTGCAGCTGAAGGTCTGCACTTCACCCACTGCCCTGCTATAAATATTCTCTACTGAACTGTGCTGTTGCAGTCTGAAAGTGAGTTTTGGGAGCCATAAATCTCAGCTCCTGGCTCATCATCACCTCCATGCTTACAGTATAGAATGGTTACTTTGTGCCAGGAGGCCATGAAAAGGTCCTTATTGCTCTTTTTTATTACTAACTAAACGCTGCAATATCTCACTCACCGGCCATAATGCTGTAAGCATCTTTCTCTAATGGTGACAATTGAATGCTAACAGTAGCAGCAGTTGAATTTGCTGCTGATCTGATTGCTTGTAATCCTGCTGCTAAAAGATCTGCCAAAGCCTTCACTTAAACTCATAAAGCCAGGCCTTATACCACCAGTTTTCACAATATTTTAGCAACTGCCAAAACCAGATCACCCCATATCATCATTGCCCTGAACAATTCCCTTTGATCAGGAGAAGACAAATGCCTGGAGCGGCCAGGAGGGCCTGCACTTTCAGCCACAATATCAAACAAACATCCGCATTTGGCAGCATTAGTGTCAACCCGCTGGGACACACACAGTGCAGATGGACACAGGGATGCTTGTTTTGGGAGAGGCAGCCTCCGCTTTATGTGTGTTCTGCTTTCGTGGCCAAACATAACAGAAGGGGGGGGGTCACTACATCTGAAGTGGAGGTGTTTTTGTGCCAGATTACTATAATCTCTCCATTTGGCGAACTGAAACACGCCACAAAGAGGTTTATGAAGTGGATTGAAATGGGCCGTCTGAGGCAGAAGAGAAATAGATCCCATGCTGTGTGTGTGTGAATACTGTTATTATCAGGCACAGGACAGCTCTGGTGTCTGATGAAACGACTGCACTTGAGCTGAAGAGCACAAGTGTGAACTTTATCGAGCACATTTATACCACTGGGAGGACATATATCCACTGCTTAAATGTTACGTTAAAAAGCCACTTCCTCCAGACACGATGACAGTAAATATTAGCCATAAGTATTGAAAACACCGTATGTTGTTTAAAAACTTTTAAATGCCAACACATCAAAAGTGTTATCATTTCACCGTAGACTAAAATCAAAATCAAGATCCACAGGGAGGAGCACGGACACGCCGGTCAGCAAACACAAACAGATGGTCCGACAGGGACTTAACTCTGGTGACCCCCTCCACCACCACCACCTCCACCCGTCCCACAAACATGCTCATTCGTGTGTTGGAGTTAGGCCATACATTCCTGTGATGGAGGAAAACACAAGTGATCCTTTGATATGTGGGCCAACTCGACCTGAAGCATGAGTCACCAATAACAAGCTGAAGTGAGACTGAGACAAGATGCTTAGGGTGGAGCTGGGTTAGAGGGAGGAGGCATGGACACCTAATATGTCCAAACAACCACCAGTCCTGTTGTCTAAGAATAATAATAATAATCCTAATCTGAGATTAATTCTTAGAATCTGTTGCTGTGCCTGTAATAAAGAGACAACAATGAAGATGTTAATCTCAGGGGAGGGGGAGAATGACCATCAAGCTCAGGAGAGGAGGTGCTTTTTGTACATTTGTATTTCTAAGTTTACTCTGGGGACAGGAAGGCTAAGAGGAGGAGGAGGAGGAGGAGGGCCAGCAGGGGGGTGGAGGGGGCTGAGGCTACACCATGCTTGTGTGCCCTTCCAAGCATTTCAGCCCAGCAACCCAGACTGGAGGATCATGTGATGATGGTTTGGTACTCCTACAGCAGCATGAATTAGTCATGAAGCAGTTGATAAGTGAGCAGGGCGACAAATCCCTCTTTCAGCCAGTCTGCTGTGCTGTAAACAAGGAGGCTGTCGTGACGTGTGTGTGTGTGTGTGTGTGTGTGTGAAAGAAAGAGAGCATATAATTAAAACAACCAGCAGGACACAAACTGAAGAGGTTTAAAAGAAGATTGAGCGTGCGGTAATGCAAAGGCCTGACCGGTATGATGTCCAGGGCCCTCTGACCTTCTGTCACAGCACATTTTCAACACGCTCATTTAAACTGACATCCCTTTTTTTTACTTTAAACGACATTTTACTCGTGCATTGCTGAAATGTCGTCAGTGATGCACATACAGACTGATAAATTGCACTGAAACAGGGACAGATGGAGGGACTGTTGCTCATGAGGCCACCACAGCCCCCGCACTCATTACTCATAAACACATCAGCTGATCTGCGAACAAATCCTGATACAGATGGTCCAGGCCGACTAAAGGAGGACATCTATAATCTATTACAAAAAGACCGCCGATACTGTTGTAAAAACAAGGTCAAAATCCCAACATTAATCCCTCTTCTCCGGCTATAATGTAAATTATTTTCAGAGCACAACATATCAAACTCGCAAACTGTGACACGTTTGAGGTTCCTCCACAGTTTAACGGCCCTGTGATGCGCTGAAGCCTGCACAAACCTGACAAGGGACCGAGCACTTGTTGGTTCTCAAAGGGCCCTTGTTTCATGTGATCCCGGTCTGAAAAGTTCCCGTCGTTGATATGCAGAAAGTGTCCCGTCTGATTGGGCTCCCCGCTCGCCCTTCCGTTCCTCCAGAGCATCAGCGCGCACAGCAGACAGACGAACGGACCCATGACTCCCGGAACAGAGAAGGAAACTGATAGTCGGTGTCACTTTTTACTCGTCACGGGTGCAGTTTTCATCCAGCGACAACTTAACGGCCGCGCACAGAGACGCGCTCCCGGCTGCCATCCTGCTGCTGCTCCGCCGTCGGCTGCCACTCCGCAAACTGCGCAGGAAACTCCTCCCCTTTGAGCCTCTCATCCATCCGTCTGTCTGTCTATCTAACATAAAAATACAAATGCATACTTGTGGAGAGAAGGTTTGTAAAAACAGTCTGTTGCTCACCAGTGATTTTACTGCCATTACTGGCAAAATGCATTAAAAGTGTAATTTAAAAAAAGTTCTCATTATGAAGAACGATCCCTTTCGTAGTGTTATAGGATTATGATTGCTGATGCATTTAATGACCCTTTTTATGAAATGGATTTTTAATTATTTTCTATTCTATTTCTTTCTTTAATTTTTGATTGGACCGGGCGTGTTTATTCTGTTTTCTGATAACTGTGTGGAAACTTATTCGACTTTCTTATTTATTTATTTTTTATTATTTGAAAAGTTGTTGGTGTGGTTCTTCTTCCATCTCAGAACAATCCCTCATTTTTTGATGCTGTCTGGAGTGAACACGCTTAAAGCAGTTAACTGGATGGTGTGTGTGTGTGTGTGTGTGTGTGTGCTGCATCAACAGGTTTCTGCCAGCAGATGGTGATGCTGCAATGTAAGTTCACCAACAGAATGAGCCGCTAATGATCCCATCAGTTTGTTCACATGAGTGATTATTGAGAAGAACGCATTTAACTGCAGTCTGCCTTGTACGTGAGCCTCTACTTGTATGACTGGTGGTGGTAGTAGTGAATGAAGTAGTGGTGGTATCAGCAGTACTTGTAATAATGTTAGTGTCTTTATTTAGTGCTTGCTTATACTTTTACATTTGTGCAACTTTTCAGGTCTTAATAAATGCAGCCATTAAATATTAAACGTGAATTCTGCCTCTTTTATAAAGCCCCTCTTTTTCCCATTCCTCCAACGTTTTACTGACTCAGAATCTGTCCACGCTGCAGTCTTCACGCCGGCGTGCGAGTGCAGAACTGCCCGCCAAAGGCCACTGAACTCGGGGGGGGGGAATGCACTTCCTGAGTCAGGATTTTTGTTGCTTTCTGTGTTGAATTCTGAGGGGAGGTCAGTGGAAATCCACATACACCTGTTGTCTGCTTGTAAGGGGTCGACTCCACAGGACTGTCTATCCCACCCGTTTCCATTTCCCCGTCTTTTTCTTTCCTTTGGTTTGATGTCTAATGGCTGAACTGGCATTTGTGGCTTAATGGCCTGAACATGAGCACAGCCATTCTTTACTCGACCCTCCTCTACAGCATGTCCATTAGCATTACACATAACACAGTCCCTCTAAAACATTTCCTCATTCAGTACTGTGACGATGAGATGCACAGCTTCCCATATTCAACAGCCTTGAGCCTTGAGGTGACTTTGATTTACATCGTTTTCTAACTCGTCAACCCACTCAGTGACCCCTTGTGCCCAGCAGGGAAGCAACTGCTCACATTATGCAATCCTCTTTGATTTATCACCTATCTGTTGATGATAAATTCTTGACTATAGACATGCATTATGCACACTGATTATCTGTATTCCCCGGTGAGCATTGACCAGATTTCTACCTGCAGTCAGAAAATACAAAATTGTTTGGCCCCTTATGCTCTGACATGATCATCTGAGGGGATAAATAACAATTGCTAGCAACATGTGGAGTGGAGTCCTGCTCTGCTGGTCATGTATGTAGTTACTGTGTTGGCCCATAGTGACAATAAACTGATATCCATAATGGAGGAGAGTAAAATGAGTGAAATATCACCAAGTGTCATGTCTCTACTCTTACTTATAATTTAAAATTCTTATAATTTTAGGCCATTTTCCTCCCATGTTTTCTATTTGTCAGCCAATCACCTTACTGACAAATTACCCATCAACACGTCTTTCTTCTTTGACTGGGAATCATGCCCTGCTTCATTTCATATCCTTCAAGTTGCACCTGGAGGTTGGCTTTGCTCAGTGATGTCCGCCTGTGGAGCTTCCTGTCGCCAAAAACGTGAGCGAATCCTTCCTCGGCTGGCCTCTTCACCATCATAGCTCTTCTGTGACAGGGGCCTCAGAGAGGCAGTGGGTTGACACATTTGTCCTCCCAGCTCTATTCCCCTCTGACAAAGAATAAATCGGAGTCTAAACACACAAACAGGAGGATGGATGACAGCCTGAGTCTCCAGGATCAATTTGCCACAAATTAGATACAGTAATGGTTCATTTCTCCACATAAATAGCTGCATCTACAGGGACTATTTTGGAAATCTGCTCGCTTTCACCCTGTAAATCTGCGGCGGTTCTCTGCTCCATCCCTGGCTGCTTTCTTCTATTAATCTTATCAGAACGCTGATCGACTTGCTCTTTGTTTTTCTACACACAATTCTGCCAAGTTTATTAGTTTCCGTTAATAAAGCAGAGAGCTATTCAGTTTCACTCTGTGGAAATGGGTTGTTTTTTTTTTCATTTTTTTTACTCATTTTGCCCATCTTTTATATTGCAGATCTTTTCTGTTTATGTGAATGTGTGGTCAGCAGCAATCAAATAAAATGAAATGTCGTTTCCTGGGAAATAACACTTTTCTCTTTCTTAAAAGGGCTGAACGCTAATAAACACAGGCCTTTCAATACACCGAATTAATGACAGTAAATATCAGTATTAATATATTACATATAGACAAACTCAAACTTACATAAAAGCTTCTGACAGAGTAGAAACCTCTGACTGAAATCAATATTTCAGTTATTTTACATAAACATGAACTCAGCACTTGTTGACAGTTGAGCCATAAATCATCAAGTTCTGTGAATCAAAGATAGCTAAGATAGCTAAAACAGCAGATGAATGAAGAAATATATATTTTTTAAGCATAGTATCAAAATGTAATTCAGTGCCAGAAAATCAATAATATAAAAACAGATTTTTCTGATGTCTTGAATCCCCAACCTCCCTTAAAAGTCTCTTATCATTAAATTTCCGAACTTTGTGACAGTATCTTCAAATAATTTCAATTTCAATAATTTCTTTTATGACTAATTTCCTGGTAATTGGTCTGAACCACTTTGCAAAGGACAGCAGCCTGCAGGTGACGTCTGCAGCCAGTGGAACATATTAAATGTAAGGCTTTGCAGCTGCGGTCTCTTTTAAAATACCAGGAATGGACCAGAGGCAACAAAGTGACTTGAGGATGGAAGACAAGAAACATGACAAAGTGATAGACAGTGTCACACGGTGAATAAGCCCTTGCCCGGAGAGACAGGTGCATGTCTTGCCATTAATAATGAAAACATCAGCAAGGGTTGTTGAGGTACACTGACATGCCATGGAATATTACTGGAGGATAATAAGGTGTGAAGAAAAGTTAAGTCATGGGGAAAGCCATTCATTGTCTTACTCTGCATGGGGGATACATTGCGGGACATTACATCAGGGCTCTGGTATGCTGCACTGTCAGTTTCATTTAATTAGAGGAAAAAGTAAGAAGTTCAAAAATAAGCTCAGGATGCAGCTTTGTGACTTTAAATGCAAGAAGTGCAACCACAAATTCTTGAGAACTGAGAATGAGGATGTTGGAAGGCATATTGTATGCTGGCACCTCTCTCATTTTGGCTTTGCAAGCGAGCATATGAACAAGATGTAATTTTTATTTTATTGTTTGTTTTTTTTTGCAATGCCAAGATTTTTCAGACACCAGGACAAACATATCCTGGATAGCTCAGCAACTGCCAGATACACCACCATAAAGTTTGGTTCTCATCTTATTCTAATGCAGTAGTTAAGCCCTTGACTTTTCAATTAGCACCAGGTCAAAGTTTTCAGTTGACCAGTGAAATATCTAATGCTACTGCTGCTGTGAACCGAATTGGTACAAAAATAAGCACAGATGGTAATAGCACAAGTTAGCATGCTAATAGGCTAAACTAAGATGAACCATGGTAAACCTGACCTGCAAAATATTATTGTCATAACCCTGGCACTGTGAGCATGTTAGCTAGACGTTTGGTTTCCTGCTCTGACAAATGAAACTGGTGTGGAAGTGCATTAAACCTGCATTTCTTCCAACGACCAGCAGGGGGCGAAAAGAAAAAAGCAAAAAGAAATCTGATCTTACTGTGTGTAAGCTTTCTGACTGACAGGTCACTCAGAACACAGGCGTATAATGCCAAACTCCAGGCTTCAGAACAGCTGTCCAAGAAACAATCGGTGTAATCGTATCACATCATATCAGTTCAATTTACTATTGTAAAAGAGTTTGTTAAAGACAACCCTTTTTCTGCAAAGGAGCTGGTAGTCTGTCAAACTCATCTGTTGCCAACCAGTGGTGAACTACAGCCTTGTGACAACGTCCTACAGAAGTGTCTGCCGGCTGTCTTTAACTCAACATCCTGAGCTCCTCCTGAGCTGAATGCCGAATGAGCACGAGGCAAAGTTTTCCTGGCACTGTAATTAGACTGCCAAAGGAAGTGGTGTTACCTGATGTGAGAAGCTGAGCTCCTCCAAGCAATAACATCATCACTTCCTGTTCTGTAACACAAGCGCGTGACATGACTTTTTAGCCTGTCTCAGGTTGACGTGAGGGCAGTCTGCTTCAGGGTGGAAAGGTGAGACAGCAAGGGATTCCTCCTCCTTCTCCTGCCTAATCTGTGGCTTGATTTATAATCTAGTGAGCTACTGCAAAAGGGAGTTTTGTATGTTGGTTAAAGAAAGTCCAATTCCTAACGGTGGGTTTATTTCAAAAAGTCTGGTTAAACTGAGCATATGCTGAATGAGGGGACTTTAAACATCACAGCACAAAATGATTGGATGCCTGCAGAACATTGAGAATTCAGCGCACAAACTTCATTATAGATACTCAGCATCCCTTCTTACGTTATCTAATGCTTTCACTGCAGTCTCTAAAAGTGAGCAAATTTGCACTGGGCTTCAGTGGAGCCTCGTGTATTGAAGTTTACTCAGCCTGAAACATGAAATCCATCCCCAAAAGGACTTCACTGATGAAAACACTTGTTGATTGTTTGTTAACCAACATTTCTTTTTTTTTTTTTTATCTCAGTAGAGGTGGATGCTAAATCTTTTACACACTTTATTTGTTCTCTAAAATGAACTGGATTTGGAGATTAGAAAAGAAGATGAGGATGAGCAGAATTGGCTATAAATTGATGTTGTTTATTCTTGTATTGTCTATGCCAGCATCATCATCAGCACTAACTCTGATCCCCCTGCTCAGCAACCGAAATAACAGGAGCTGTGCTTTCTGAATGATTGATAGAGTTGGTGTGGAGAGCATGAGCTACACTGCGATGCTCCACACTGGGATGATGCAGCAGCAAACTATCAGCGCTGACTTCCCAAGAGCAGAAGAATGTGAGCCAATTGTGTTATCAGTGACAGCTGCCTCATTTCCATAGTCTTTCAGAAGAAGTTACTCTGTTTCCTCACATCTTTTATTTAATCTGTAACTGACCAAGACCTCATCCTATGTGGGAGAAATATGTGATCATAAAGGAAAGTTTGATTCTGAGTCTCACAAGGATGTTTAATTTGTGCATTGATGTGGTTACCCGCAGTCCTTCATACTTTGCATAGTTAAGTGAGCAGACTGTGGCTGTGTGGAGGTACAGATAAGATGAGCCTTGGAGAGGTTCCAGACTACCTTAATAACAATCAGCTAAGAGACAACTTTCTCAAGACTTACATGTGCACTGTGTGGTGCCCTCCAGTGAGGCTTTTTGTGAAGCTGAGTCCATGTATGCACATCGCACCAAGATCTTCTCTCTGAACAGATCTGTGTTTGTATTAAACTCATACATTCAACTAAGAACAACTGACTGGTCGGCGGTCTGAAGTGAGCATTTCTTTTTAACCAAGGTCCCAAGCTGAATCTCGGATATCAGAAACTGATTAGACCCACTGAAATCTTCAGCCCAAACTCATGCATTTTGGATAAACTGGCGCCCTGTGGGTCAGTATAAGAGTTTGAATGAATTTGTCTATGTTTAAGCCCAGTGGTAGAATGAAGAGGCTGCAACCCTGCACAAGATAAGTGGTTTAGAGAATGGATGCATGTGATATTTGGAAATTCTTTTAAAGCCCAGTTTTTCTTAACCTCCTTTCCAAAATAGCTCACTGTTCTACATTCTCGCTCAGCAGTTTCTCGAGGCACTTAGCAGTGTAGAAAAAAAAAGCCCTAAAGGAGTTTGACTTGATGCTGCGCTGCTCTGTGCAGGCTACCTGATCAGCCCTCACTGGCTTCCCACATACACTACCTGTTGTGCTGGGGCTGAAAATCCACACTTTGAATATCTTGTATTAATTTGTGATAAAAATGATAAGTCAGATGAGATGATTGTCAATATTCTGTATGAACATTTAAGCAGTTATCCATCTCAGCTATTAACTGAGCATTTTGAAAAACTGTGGAGAGAACTCATTTAAAAAGTTCCTAATCAGGTGGTCAGAGATGAAACGTTGGGCTTTATGCTGCAAACTGGCAGAAGAGTGTGATGAAACAGCTACTGTGCCCTGAGGCGCTTCTCTGCAGGTACATTTTGAGTATCGATTTTCTTGTGATAATCCACAATAAAAGCTGCGCTGTGTCTGTCAGAATGTTACAAAGTGGTTTGTGCCCACATTATTCACCGTGTGTGCTGATTTTCTTCCTACTCAGCCCGTTCTTCACTCGATCCAGTCTCTTTCAGGTTCCCTCCCTGATGGCAACATTACTAGCTTAGGGTAAAGATTTTATAGGACGGCTGTTTTGCAACCACATGGCTTCAATTGCTCAAGCATCAGCGTCAGGCTAATTCCGCTTTCATTGGCACGAGTGCTTATTTTAACCTTAATGGGTCGTGTAAGTGTCCATCCCACAGTGAGAAACGTGTCAACACAGGGAAGTTGGACTGTTGCTACCTGGAAAAGGCGACATATTAAAGAAAAAAAACCTACACAAAGTGTTCATTTGTGAGTCATGGCGATCTCCAGCAATCCCAGGATCAGGACAAACTGATTATGACATCTCATCCACCTGAGCTGTACAGAATATTAGGATTTAATGATAGCGTTGAACCTTGATTAAAGATGAGAACTAAGATGTTTCTGATTGACAAAGTGTTCATTTCACATCATAATCCAGATGCTTCCAAACAGATAAAGTCACTTTAACCTGCCCACCGCTTGACAATAAAGCTGTTCCAGCTTTATGCACAGAGCTCATCTCACAGCCAACTTGTCAGACAAGCTGATTTAGCTTTATCTAAAGCTCCCGGATCGGCTCAGTGCCACAGACGTCTGTTTGTACCCTCAGGTACGCATAATATTTTATCGGTACACTCTGTATGCAAACATTACAACATTATTTCTGCAGCGGTGATGTAGCAAAGTGTTATCCATTTCATTCAATTTGACCTCCACTGAAAATGTTTCTTTCTTTTTTTTCTTGTCTACTTAAAATCACAGAAAAGAAACTCAGTGGCTCCTGTATGCACACATCTAATAAAACACTGCAAAATATTTACTGCCAATATTTTTTTGGTTTCTTATTTGGTCACTTTCACAATATCCTTTGGTGGCAACTAAAAAACTATTTATTTTTTTATATATATATAAAATACTCACATCCCATAGGTGTTTTAAATAATTATGCAATTTCTTTTTTCCATCTTGGTCATAAAGAGATGGGAAGCAAAAACAATCAATTCTATGTGAAATACATTCAGCTGAAGCTGATCTGAAGCTTTAGGAGTGTTGGCACATTCACGTATCAGTGTGTCAGGTATCCCTGACCTGGTCATCATGTTATTTCCAGGGTTTGCGAGGAAGAATCCCCCTGCCACATCTCAGCCAGAAGCAATAACCCAAAGAGAGGATTTTGTACTAAAAAGAACGTGACTTTGCAACCATAACCACTTAATTTGGCTGAATGAGACTACTGAAACCTTGTATTACAACTGGTTGAACTTGAGAACACATTTTTAATTTGATCTTTATCCAATGGAATAAAGGGTGAGGGGAAACGTGCTCTAATAGAGTTTGATTAAGTGAGAGGCTGGGAGCCATGAAGGCAGTAGAACCTAAATACTCCCACTTGGAGTTTGGATCATTTATAGCATCAGCTCCACAATTCAGTAACCAGGACAAGAGTCTGAGTGTGTGTGTTTTTCCAGGGCAGACACAAAAGGACCAATAAGCTTCCCAGGTTTTGTTAATACAAGTTTTATGCTATTACCATGAGACATGTTGCTTTCACAGGCCGCAGCATGTGCTCATATATTCACCTCATTTGGAAGCACACTTTGTCAGTTGGGTTTATAATGCATTTCTCAATGCATTTTAAAGCACTCAGTAATCTAGAAGCACTGTTTTCTCCTTTTCTATATGTGGACGGTGTAAAGAGGCTTAACCAGGGCAACAATACACACTTATTAGGGGAAAACGCCCTGAAAAGTTCCCTCATTATCTTTCCAGTCAGTGAGAAAGTGAAACAGACAAAATGACTGAGTGTAGGTTCTCTCTCTCTCTCTCACACACACACACTCTCTCCTTTTCCTGCCCCAAAAAAGAGGCCCAGTCAGGTACTGTAGGTGTGATTAATTCCACTCAGTGCTGAACAATCTGCACAGACACAGCAGGAGCCAATGGCTAACATATGCAGGTATCACAAGCTGCTCGTCTTCCCTGAGGGAAAACAGGGCAGCACAGACGCATCTCCTCTTTCCTGCCTCACTTCTTTATTGGTAAGATTTTGGCAGTGGGTAAGTGTGCGTCCCTCTGTCTATCACTTCAAGACTGAGGGGTCGGCACCATAAATCCTCCTGTGTGTATTGGAAGATTGATCTTCCTCTTATCAGGAAAGGCCACAGCAGCTTTGTTGTGACACACATCTCTTGGTTTCAGCCTTTTTAAATGATAGGCGACGTGCCAAATGGGGCAGAGAAATGGGTCACCTGCAGGTGCTGCACAGGATGGAAACGCTCCAAAGTGATGAACCCCTCGTTATGCATCACATGCTTTAATTAGATTGCAAAATGAGTGGAAATACTGTCATTAAAGTAACGTGTTTTCGCTCCTGTTGTGGCTAACATGGGGGCCACATCGAATCAATACATGACAGCTGACAGCAAGGGCAAAGGATGAATTCACAAATAGAGCCCCAAATGGCCCTTTGATGGTACATGCATCATCCCTCACATCATCTGATATGAAGACGTTGCCAAATAACATCGATTGTTGGCCTTTCGATTGCACTAGTTTGATTTTCCAACCTGAAGAATTGAGACCATTTTCACAGCGAGATGGTTACAGATTTTGCCTCCACATACGTACACATGCAGCACTCTTCAGAAAGATCAAATGATTGTTGGTTTGGATCTTTATGTGAACTGCAACAACAAGTATCACCAGCTTTATATTTTAAACTGAATATTAATTCACAACAGAAATGAGCAGCAGAGACCTGGTGGAAAGCTTGAGGAGCATCACATCTCAGCTTCCTAAAAGAAAAATCTAGCTTCAAAAAATGAAATGAAAGATAAGAAATGCAGGAGAGGGACAACAGAGGCTACAGAACAGTGGGTGTAATCCGTGGCTGGTGGACATTAAGCCGTTAGCTTAGTCCACAGGAGAGCTGGTTACTTTTGCGCCCTTAAAATCGGTTAGTTGCTTATTATCTTCTCGGTAGATAATATTTTGTTTTTTATTTTGTTCCTCTTTTAGCCAACATTTAATCAGTGCAGGCAAACCTTTTAGCAAGTTCATCCCTACTCCTGCCTGTCCTGGCCAAACAGATGCAGCTTCAGCTTCAGCTTCAGGCTCAGCAGCAATGTCTCCCCATCCACACACATGCAGCCCTTCTGCCGGCTGTCTGTTGAATGTCAGTCAGCATAATTGTACAGGGCCCATTGGGATTGTTTTTTATTTATTATTATGAAAAGGAAAAATATGATTCCATCCTTTTCAAACACTACAGTTATTTTTCCACATAAGATTTTTATTTGAAAGAAAACAGTACTGGATGGGAAATATTTTATTGTTGAGCTTGTAAGTTATTCAGCAAAATTAAAAGAATTTGCCGTTCTGTAAAAGCTGGTCTTTGACATTGTGTCGACAGCTATCAGGCCCATCAGATGGTGAATTCCGCTGAAGGCAGAATGTCGCATGCATGTCTGCCACCTGTTGTATTTTCTCATCTCACTGTCTGTAAATATTGCATTGTAAGTATTTAACTACATGAGAGTTGCAAGTCTGCAAAGACAGAGACATTTAATGCTTCAAATGGGTTGACTGAGTCCTGGAGGTGCAGTTGCAGGGCTGACGTGGCCTGTGGTGGTGGAGTGCTGGGATCCATCTTCTCATGGGGCCCAAAAATCCCTGGCGGCACCCCAGAAGACCATTAGATTGTCCCAAAAAGCCAGCGGTTTGGAAAAAGCTTAATACGGCAAACACTCTCCCAAAAAAGACAACACTTGTATCCTATCTGGAAGAAGAAATCCAAGTAATCTAGTCTGTACTTTAGTTGATATTCTTGCTGATATGTGCTCTCATTGTTATTTTTTTATGAGGCTTGTCTCAAGACACCGCACCACTTTGTCCTGTATGTGATTTTAGCAACAGCCGTGTGCATTGATCTTCAGTATTATATGTGCTATACACACTGAAGAGCCCCTACCCGACATGTTGCCAGGGGACTTATTACAGACAGAAGCCTTTTAGATTGAATCAGTATTTCAAGAGCACTCTTTTCAGCTAATAAGGTTTGAAGCATCTAGTGAGCATCATCTTCCCCAGAGTTGACAGTCACAGGGTACAGAGATGAGTTTATACGAAGTACAGGGTTTGAAGCAGCAAAGACTCACAACCAAATGTGGCTTGTTGTCTGGATGGTCCTTTGTTTAAAGGGTGCAGCCACCATACACAATGTGACAAATCTTGTGCTTGTGCACGTCTAATAATGCTTTCCACTTTCAATGTCCTGCTGCTTGTTCTCCTTGCCATGGACATATTCCTCAGGAAAGCAGTCAAGAGAAGAATTCTGTCAGAACATGCGAATGTTTATGAGAACATCATGAAAAACATCTAGGGTGAGTTTTAGAGTGTAAAATGAAAACATATAAAGCGATCTTAAATTCAGGCTGTATGTCTTTTAGATGCCCTTTAGCGGCACAAGCCGGGCATCTAAAAATAGCTCCTCTCCCTGCATCCTTAAAGGAGTTGAGCTGGTCCAGATCTCATGAAGCACAGAGGTGAGTGGATGACGAATATCAGGGTAAATCAATACCACTGTCACAGCAATACTTAGGAGTAATCACCGCAGTCACTCAGAAGCGGGAAAAAGAAACTTTATCAGGAGATTGTCGCCCTCTTCTCCAACCAGCTGGTTCAATAAAGTGAAGTACTGAAGAGGGTATGTATGCCACTCTTTTTTTTTCTTTTTCTTTTTTTTTGATGGATAATAAGAAACAAAGTAAAAGCATCACAATGGACAGTTTGTGAATGTTCATTATGATTCTTCACTTACAAAACTGACTCCAGACGATCCCAGAAACTCCTCAGCTCTCATCATCTTTAACCAATTTCTCTTCTCTCTTTGACACGTGTTATCACACATTTGAGACCCAGTGCATGTCCCTTAGACACTATTCCCTCACAACTCCATTGGGGTAAGTGCTGGACAATGTTGGGCTTTTATCAAATAGCTCCCTACTCAACGCATACGTCCCGTATCACCTTCCGATCATCAGAAATCTGACCTGGATCTGTCTGTCTCTGTCTATCTCAAAGTTCTCATCTCACTTAAAAGGATGTTTGTTGAATAATTTCGGTCAAGTTTAGGAATCCACCATCACAGAGTCGTCTGCTCTCCTGACTGTGACAAATGATTTAATGTTGTCTTTAAACTCAGGAAATCACACTATTCTGATTCTTCTATATCCATCCCCTGCCTTTGACGCAGTCAATCAGTCCGCCCTCTTGGAGCTTTGATGGCAAGGATGCATATTAAGCCTCATTTTGTCTTATAGACAAATGCTTCCTTTGGAGGTCTATTTGTTATATATATATATAACATAGCCTATCATTACTATGCAGCCAGCTGTCCCTCCTGCAGAAAACTGGTGGTTCATGCTGATCCTTTTTGAACTGCAGAATGATTAAGTAAAATTCCCAGTCGGCAAAAAGCTTTCTACCGTACCGGAATAAAACTGAGGTCCTAATCTTCAGCCCTGCAGAGTAACCCAACACCACAATCAGCAGTCATGGTCCTCTGTGACTGATTGCAAATTCCCATACAGGACCTGTCAGTGTTGATCACCAAAGTTATTACAATTCATTTTGAGGGGAACATGAATATGTGCACCAAATTTTTCTAAAGTTCATCCAAGATAAAAAAGACATAACCAAAGTCAGTAGATTCGTCCTCTGTGGCCCATGGGTTTCCATGCAAAATGTCTACACCCAGCAGAGAGATTATTACAGTGTGAACAACAAATACATAAATAACCGTGAGAAAGCTAGCTGATGCACCCAAGCTAAAGTGATTCAAATCCAGCTGCTTCTCAAGTAATTAACACTGGAGACATTTGAGTTAGGAGGGCATTATGTTATTAAGTGCTCAGAGAAACACACCACCACACGCTCTGATGAGCAGACTTGACAAATGAAATGCTATGCTCTCCAACTGTCTTCCATTTTCCAGATTGTATACACACACGGGATAATCTAATGCTGCAGTGACATCTCCGAAATCTCAAGCTGCATTGAAGAGCACTGAAGCAAAACCCAGTCCTCTGCCCAGTTCTCTTTCAGAAAAAGTGTCTTTGGCTGCCCACAGCATAATTAAATATGCTCGACAGATAGCAGGTGACCAGCTGTCCACTCAAACGTAATTTCCAGACACTGCTTTGACTATGATTTGCCACAAACAGAGTGTGTTGGTGCATGTGGCATGTGAGCTCTGCCATGGCCTTAATTTGATGAACACTGGCGAGATGCAAAGCAGGCAAGTCTTCAAGGCCACCTCTAAGAGGCCGGCAGCTGTTTGGATAGACTGCAATCAGACAAATAATTTGATTGTAAAGTGGAACATTGTCTGGCCTGGGTTAGTCATCCAACCAGTTAAATGTCACTGTGAGTATGGGACCACATGCACAGATCCCTCAGTGCTTTATGTGCAGGCAATGCAAACAGTAAAAATATTTGCTTGCATTTTAAAGCGTTAGTTTACTCAGATTTATACACATTTGTGTAAACTAGAGCTTTCCAACCATGCAGATTCAATTTCTTGGTGAGGTTTTGAGACACGTGTTTCTCAGATTTCTGCTGCCACCTTAATGCAGTTGAGGTCCATTGAATTTTGTTTGATGTGCTCAATGCATTGCAAACAACATGTTAAAAAAAAATGCAAAAACCTCAATAGCAACATGTCTTTCCAGTCCCAGTTGCACACAAAGTTCCACTGTTTTCATGCAGCAGCAGTTTTGAGTTTAGGAAATAGCTCATGTGCTTACTGTTCACAGTGAGTCCTGTGAATTATCCAGTTAGCAGGGCATTTTTTTTCCTTCAAAAAATGTTGCTCTCCTCATTTATTTCTTCTACACAACAAAATTGCATTCATCTTTGTTTTGGAGTAGACATTTCAGCTGCAGATATCTCAAAATCTTGGTAGATAAAAACATTATCTGCATGACCAGACTCTACCACAGATAAGTGAGAAAACACGTTTGTGATTTGCTCCTCATGATGGGTTTAAACTAAAATCGAAAGTGTGAAACAGCAAATATGCTCCTGTCATTGCTTAGGGTGAAATATCTCCACAGCTATTGGCCGGATTTCTTTGGTGACTTTTCATGTAGTCCCATCAGCAGATCAAAATGTCCATTTGTCCACTCCAGTTCTTGGCAGGATATCAAACTCATGATTGCCTCAGTCAGTCTCTTTTTTACTTTTTTGTGCGTTCTAATACGCCAACACACTAACTGTAAGCATGCTGCTGTGACAGTACAGTCGAAATTGTTCATAGCGGTTAGTGCAACGATATTAGCATTCAGCTCAGCCTTCAGCTGAGCCTAAAGGTGTCAGCTTGCAGCTGAAGGCAGACTGAAAAGCCTGTCATCATGGAGTGACTTAAATAATTATGTGATTCTTTTTTTAAGATATCTTGAGAGAGAAGTGCAAATTCTACTCTCTCGGCACACCTGGACAATCATGACGAGAGGTGGGCAGGCATGTCATTGTTTGGATGTGGTCCGCCAAATTCCAGTGTTGTAGAAGTGTGCTCGGAGGGGTTGGAGATGCTGTTCAACCATCTGACAAGAACTTCGGCTGAAGCATACTGACACTTCAAGTGCAGCTGCAGCAGATGAAATACACTGAGGCTAAAATGATGTGTCACTTGGTTGATCAAAGTTAAGCTGTGTCTGAGATTTTTTCAAGTGGCCAGTTCAGTTTCCTAATGTAAGCAATGGAATCTTGGGAGATTTTTGGATTTGTGTGTCCTTGTCCTTGCTTTTCCACCCCTGGTTTAAAGTGGGCGGGGCTCAGTCACATACGACCACACACCAGTCAGAAGTTAACAATATTTTAGTCATTAGGTGATGACAGGTTCTGGGGTTGACCCTGGGTCTACCCAGGTGATAAGCAACAGAGGCAGAGCTTATTCCTTCAGACCTGAGTGAGATGAACAACTGATAAACACTGAAACACCTTCTGTGTAGACATGGTGGAAGTCATGTGTAAGTAAGGTGCAAGATTTCAAAGATTCTAACATGGCTTTTTCTCCAGGCCAAGTCTTTCCAGAAAATGTGCAATAAAATGTAACACCTCAATTCAGTTCAATTCAATTTTTATTTATATAGCACCTTATACAATCAAAATTGTCTCTAGATGCTTTACAGAGACCCAGAGCCTGAACCCCCGAGCAAGCAGACAGTGGCAAGGAAAAACTCCCTTTCAACGGGAAGAAACCTTGAGCAGGACCCGACTCACAAGGCAGAACCATCCTGCTGATAGTCGGCTGGGTGAAGGAGGAGAAGAAGAGGTAGACAGGACAGAGAGGACAAAAGAGAGAGAGAGAGAGAGAGAGACATACATGCAATAAACATCAAATATTTCACAGGACAAACATGACAGGTTGTTATAACTGGAATTCTGAAGACTATGTATTGTATGGATTTGTTTTTTAGCTGATATGTTGTTCAGGTTAGTTATAATAGCGCTACATAGAAGAGCGACTTGGGCAGATGTTGACAGTAGACACTGGGTTTGTCAGAGGGCCGGATGCACCTAGAGCTATTGGTTCACATGTTGTGATGAACTATAGAGGGCAAAAATGAAGACTGAATGAAAAGTTGTGTGACATGTTGCTCAAACAAACGAGTATCTAAGAGAAGGTTGGGGTTCACCACCTGAAGGCTGTTGACGGTCACACTGTGGATTTGCCTATTTTTGACATTTCCTTCATGCTGAGAAACCTGCAAAAATGATAATTTGTGTCTGCCAGGTCTGCAGTGGAAGGAACAGAATGCTCCTCCATGCTGCAGCTCTTCACTTTGCCTTCCTGTGTTTCAGTCAAATGGCTTCCCAGCGGGTCAGGCAGTTGTTTTGCACAAGGACACTTCCACGGTGATAGGCACGGCTTGTCACAGGAGATGGGTCCTGTGACCTTGTTTTATACAAATCATCCTCCGTCTGATTCACATTAAAGGAGAATGTTATAGCATACCATGGTTTTCCCCCTGGACACCAAAGAAAGCTGTGAGGCCCTCATTAAGTACTAAGACGCCTGAGACAGGACATGACACTACCTATCGGAGGCCCATATAGATCCATACATGGGTTGAACATCACATACTATTCTCCACTGATAATTATATGTTGAAACACACGGTGAAGGAGATCATGAATGCATGATAGCTGTGTGGACCTACAGGTTGCCATGGTGCTAAAATGACCACGTTAGAACACACAAGCTTTTAGTATATGAACAGTGACTGTGTGGCATCTCATTTATATTAAGCTCATTCATTGACACGAGACAATAGAACGTAGTGTCACAACGGTACAATTTATTCTTTATTATCTGTTTGTGCTTGTTATCGTTTAAGAAGAAGACAAAAAATATATGCTAACTTGTCAGTTTTCTCTCTGCAGTTCTGTCAAAGCTGAAGTTAAGCTATAGCTAAAGGTTTGGAACTTGAAGCACATTGACTCCCAAAGGACAAATTAACAAAACCGGAAAAACATTTCAAAATTTGAAAGCAATAACAAATAAAGGTCTGGGGAAATGAAACTGTGAAGCTGCTGTTAAAAGTGTTCTAAGTGTACCTCCTCGGGCAACTCACTGCAAAGAGTCCTGACTTTGCATTTGAAAAAAGGTGTAGGAAGACTGTGATGATGAGCAATTTATTTCTCATTGCTGGAAGGTATCATTCAGACTAAGGTGAGAGGAAATGGGACTCAAATGAGAAGTCCTAAATATACGTTCTCTGGATTGTAGTAAAGTTTTACTGCTACAGTTTTTCAGGGTTTTTTTTTATTTTTTCAGGTTTTATTTCTCCCCCCACACGAAAGACTGTGATTATTAGGTTAACCATCCGGTTTCTTGAAACAGGGACATGTCTGAGACATACAGGCACTCCAGGCTAATACTATCCACAAATGGCCTTGGGGTGGACAGAAATACATAAGTGAGGAGAAAGATACATTCTTGTGTCATGGATGAGATGGTGCAATGTCATCCCAAGAATAATAAGAGTGCGCCTTGAGCAACCCTGAATCTGGACAAGGTGCAATCTTATCTGTCAGCCCAAATCTTGTCTGTCATGTGTCTTCTTTTTACGTCCCCTGAGACGAATTTCTTTCCAGCAAATGAAAACACATGAAGTAATTTGTATATGGTAGTAAAGTTACATAATCAATATACTGGTGAAATACTTAGATATTAAAATGCTCAGCTGCAGATTAAATATTCACGTTCATCTTAAAACACATTTAAAGTTATATTATTACTTTTTAATTATTAGTGGTGCACTCTGACTTTGTGTATTTAACAAACAAAAGTGACACATGGTTTAAGTTTTCTCATCTCACTCTCAGCAGAAAAGCCAATTTGGTGGTTTAGTAGCCTCAACACCTGAAACGCATGATGTTATGTCATGTTCATAATATAACTAAGAAACCCCAGCTCCCTCCCTATCGCTTCTCTCTGGCATAAGACCATCTCGCTTCCTGAATTGGAACAAAATGTTGCCATGCTGGCATAATGAACTTCTTACTCCCCCAAGAAGAATTTGCCAATGATAAATTCCATT
The DNA here is from genome assembly GCF_020382885.2 of Scatophagus argus. Lineage (NCBI taxonomy): Eukaryota > Metazoa > Chordata > Actinopteri > Scatophagidae > Scatophagus > Scatophagus argus. Next base: position 20,168,439 of record NC_058503.1, on the reverse strand, counting down.
CATGTAAACATGTTTTGTAGGAGAAAGAGTTGCTGTGGTGCAGTGATGGATGCCCCTTCTGTTGCCACACCTCCAACTTTGATCTCACCACATGCCTCCTGGCTCGACATCCACCACAGCTCTGGTCGTACCCATTTTAAAAATCTATTAACTAAACATTACTCCAAAGCAGGCCACCTCATTTATTGGCTGCACTGAAAATCTGATTTACTACGTTGCACTGCTTGTCAGTTTCTGACATCATGTTATTGAAAGTTGGTATTGATTTGAGACCAGTGCCCTCCCAAAACCTGGAGTCATGTATGGATAACATTTCCACACAATTATTAACCTGCAATTAATCTCTGCCTGAAAAAGTGGGTGTTGGAGCCTTTGAGAGCGCACAAGTAAATAATTTGTGTTAAAGTGCAATTTTCTCCTTTCCTTTCTCTGAGTATCCAAATCAATACCCTTCATGCAGCTAGAAACACATATACACCACTCAAAAGTCATTGCATTGCACAAATAGGAATATCACTTCTCATAAAGTCCTTGGCTTTGAGGCACCCTCTTACCACCCACAGGAGTGGAAATGATGGCGAGCGAGGGCGACTGCCTGAGCCCGAGCTCAAACCAAAGCAGCGGTGGCCACTGAGTCAGCGGTGAAATATGGTGGGGGGTTAATTGAACATGTTCTCTGACCAGCACCTGTGGAGCTGAGTTGAGACGATAATTGTAGTTCTGTGGAGATGGTGTTAATGATAGTCTGCTCCTGATCCCATGGTACAGCAAAGTGCTTTCTCCTCTAAATGTGATTAATGAAAAACAATGCAGAGACTCTCATCTCTTTTATAGGTAATCTGCTGGTAGGTGTCACAAGATCTTATTAAAACAGCAGATGACTATACTCTGTTCAAAACTTTGCTCAAAATGGCGCTTTATTTATTTATTTATAAATAAATACCTGACGCAGACCCTGTCAACGTAGCATGACTCAGTTTGTTAGCAAAAGTTACTGAAACAGAAGCAGAGTCGATGTCTGAAATAATTCTGCATACCCATGACGTTGGAGAGATTTCAGCTTCTGGCTGGTTATCGCCTCGCTCAAGGACACTTTGATGTGGCTCGACACGTTCACCATTTCAGAGATTCAAACTGTGACCTTCCTTGGCAGTCTCTCTGCCACCTGCTACCCATGCCCTCCAAATGGCCCAAACTGTCCATATCTATGAGAGCTGAGAGTTTGTACTGCAGGAGGGGTTACAGCTAGGAGTGAATCAGGACGACCCAGGCTGTCATGTGTCATAACTGGTGTTGTCATTTAAGGCCAGTGAAAAGTTTTGCCCCACATGAAGGTTTTCTATGTGAAAAGTTCAGTTAGGATTCTGACTTTGCCTGATTAGTCTTGCAGCTGTGTTTAAAACAATTATGGTAATTTCATTAAAGCTGCACCAATCAATATTTTATGTGAACAATCTTTCAGATGGCTACCTGTGATGTGAAACAGGTCACTCCTGACTCCAGGCGCTCGGAGGATTACGTACGACATGTCTTTTTGAATATGGATCAAGTACACACTGCACCGGATCCACAGATTATTATTCCTCCAAGATCAGACTCGGGCTATGGGAAACTGGCTTTTGAATTTTCTGCTCCACAGATGTGGGACAACGTTCAGAAAGTTGCAAAGCTGCACACGTCGATTTCAGACTCAGCACACATGAATCATTTTGAATAGTCCAGTTTGATTTTACAGCATGGAAATCGTTCAGTTTCGACTACCTTTTCAGGTGATGAGTCCTAACAGCATCTTTGATGGCTGTTGTAAAGTTGGGTTATCAACCTTAATTCTATTATGTTATGTGTCCTTTCAGGGTCTTCTCAAGTACAAAGAGCACACTGACAGCACGGTGCATTTCTCCTTCTAAAACATTAGCAGAAACAGTCTCATAACATGTTTAAAAACGAGCTCCAATAAAACATATTTCAGACATCTTGTCAAATTTTAGACAAATTGAACCCAGTCCTGGTCTGTATTGAATGGTGAGCACTCTGACTAAATTTTAAGTGCATGCTGATGGGATTATGTTTTGCTTTTTGAGATGTCATTATGAAGAGAGTGACAAAACCAAAAAACTGCACTCTGCCAGCTAAGTATTTCTGCCTGGAGAGAAAAAGCAACTGAAACGAGATTTGGACCATGAACACCGGACACACAACTGAATACTGACTTTAAATCAGCTCATTGATGGATTTGTGTTCAGGCTCAGCTTACAGAAGACAACCTGCGGAATAAGTTCACCCGCAACGATGCACAGAATGGAATCGACTCTGACCCGTGACGGATCACAATGCTTGGCCATGTGGGATTGCTTTTGCGGTCGCTACTGAAGCTGTGGACGGGTCACATTCTTCATATGCTGCATTTTAGACACAGAAATCTGCAGATCCCCCCGGACTGACTACTGGCACCCCCTAACATTTGAGATTTAAAATAATATCAACTGATATACCGAAGGTATCAAAATCAAATTTTGGCACAGGACCCATCTACAACACATGGGCCCAAGAATGGAGGAGGGAGGCCTTTATATTTTCACTTTGTATGGTGTTTTATGGTGGTATATTTGTCTTTGGGGAAACTCTTCTACGACTATGTTTTGCCTTTTTCAATAAAAAAAAAAAATGCAATTCTACATGATTTTGGATCATTACTATGAATATACCTGTGTAGAAAATGTTGGAAAAATTGAATTGTATATTAAGGTTGTGTTAAGGATAAATAAGCAACATGTGGAAAGTTTAATGATTAAACTTGCTAAAGAAGTCCACTGGTGACTAACCACAAACATTAGATCTGTGAAGGGTCATTTACTCATTTTTAATGTTCTCCCCACTGATTTACATTCATTTGGTAGAGATGATGTGCTGCACCTTATAAAGGTATAGTTGCCTAAATTGTCCAGTCCACAAAATTCTTTTTCATTGTACCTCCAGTGATGTCTTGCAGAAAGTTTTGAATGGACTTGTTCAGTTTTAAAATGTTTTGCTCCAGTCTCTCTTAGATTTAGACTTAGACTAATATATAAATATGAATATAATATGCTCATTGAGTTCATAACACTGAAAAATTGCTTCTGAAAAATTCAACAGTAGCATAAAAAAGTGGCAAAAATGTTACTCAGGATAATAGCCCTTGCTAAAAGAGATTTTCATGAGGACACTTTTTTTCTATGCAGTACAATGTTTAATGTGCATTTGTATGGCAGTTTTATTACCACTGAATATGCAGTTTCTCCTTATGGAGCTTTAAGGTTGTTAAAATTATATTATTCCACAGAGACTGTATTAAACAGATCCTCTACGATGTTTGAGAGAAACACTGAAACCCTGCGTTACCCAAGTCTCCCGCATTAATTTATTCCCAGTCTCCTAAAATTCAGCAGACACACCAGACATGTCTGGTATCTTCAGGATTTCCACCAAGTTTTGGGTGTTTGAACCAAGTTTGGCTGCACAGCACAAGTACCAACCCGACACACTGGTGGATCAGTGAAGTCTGGAGGAACATTTCTTTTAAATTTTGGGAGGATTTTTTGTAGTTTGTGAGGGTTTGGTTTTCTTTTTGGTTTTTCTTTTGGGTTTTCCCAATGGAAAAAGTGTCTGCTGGACACAATGTAGTATATCAAACAACCCTCATCATACCTAATAAAAGAAACATAAAAGAGTATCTCGTGTAATCGTGGTGTACAAAATGTGTTGTAAAGTGTGAACTGAGTCTCATTAGTCACATATTAAAAGTTGAATTTGGTATCGATATCGGGTCCCTAACTGGTGGAGAAGGAGGAATGACATCCACTTTCTCTTGTCTTCCTCATATGGAGTCGAGGTCTTTCATTAAAATGTTAATGATATTTCAACGAACAGATGGTGCAAAGGGCAAACAGCCAGGATGAACAAACGCTGGAAGACGAACAAGTTGGTCATATTCCATCCAAGTGTGTCGCTCTACACGTTAATCACAAGAGCAGAACAATAGAATATGTTCTCAGTGGAGGCAATGAAAAGGGACAGCGATGTAGCATGCTAAAGAAATAATCAGGAAGAAGATTGAGACAAAAACATGTAGCCAAGCGTTCCCTCACTCCCTGCGCTGGGATGGCCTGAGATGAGGGCAACACCATAACTTCTGAGGCCACAGTAGTCTGATAAAAAAAAGACTGTCTCCTTTTGATAGGTAGCAAGTTGCAGCCCCATGTCGGAGGGTATCTTTGGGTGGGAGGTCAGCAGGTGGCAAATTACAAGCTCAGCTACGTTGATCACTTTAAAGTTAAAGTTTGTGAGTAGCTGGAGGTGTGCAGCCGGTTGCCTTGATCTTCACATCTAACAGCTGGCTGTAGCTGCTCTCTCCTATCTAAGTGCTTAGTGTGATATGTAAAACTGATATGCTCACAGAACGTACAGAACATGATCGGTTGGTTGCTTCTCTATGAGCACAGTCGCTCTCAGAACCACAGTGACAAACACATTGCATTTTCTGTTGCTTTTCCACAATAGAGGCCAGCCCATATTGTGTCTGCTGAACGCTTTTGTTTTAGATTCTGACATCGGTTTCTTGTGTGATGAAAATATGAACCCAGTGTGAATCCAATATTGTCTTTAAACAGTACTGAGCAAGAGATTCGATTCCATGAAAAGGATTACAGATCTAAACATACGTTCTATTTAGCTGTCATGACAACATTTTTTTTCCAAACTTTGCCATGTTCATTTACTGAAGTAAGTACAGTTTTTAAAAACACTGCACATTATATTGCAGAATCGTTATTCTTGTTGGCTGAAGAAGGATGTGAGGACTGTGTTGTCGAGGGACATCAAAGCTACGGGACCTGAACTGCTGCAGCCATGACCAGAAAACTGATAAATGCAGCGAGATGACACATGAATGGATGATGGTCAGAGTTTGTCTCTGCATTTGCAATTTTTCAAATTAAAATAAAAAACAAAACAAAACTGAAATGACCATGTAATGTACAGCTCTGCAGATAACATCCTTAGAAAACTAATGGGATTAGTCTTTTGGCCTCAAAGTCTGACTGATATTTCAGAACCACACAGAACAACCACACATCTGCGCCTCAGATTCATCGGCAGAAACTCTGAATAGTAGACAAAGAAGACATTAGGTGCTAACAAACGTCCAGCAAAAGAACACACGCCAAAAAAACAGTGCAGTAAAAAAAGCTTTAGGACACACCAGTTCATATAATTGCTACACTGGGTTGCAGAACTTTAGTGGCAGTGGCCTTTAAAACCCATGTAGCAGACACAACTTTCTCTCAGTAATGAGTCTTTTATCGATCTCCACACTGTGCACTGCAACCACCGTCTGGAAAAGCCTAAAGCTCGCATGCCTTACCCATAAGAGAACAGGCTTGTCTGGACACCCTGAGGTGCAATTTCTTGGAAGATTAAAAACCCTTTATTTCTCATGGTAATGTCAGCCCACTCTGGTCTATCATGAGACCTCTTCTCAGCAAAGAAATTACACAAAATCCCCGACCGCTGATAAATCACCACAACAAATGAAATTCCGCGTCTTTGTGTTTTGGACACTTTTTATGTTCCACTGTTATTCTTTTTTTTCTTTTGTCCAGAAAGGATTAGTTCTTTTGACATTTTATATCACCAAGGAGTGAGAATATAGCGCTGCTATCAAAGAAGGACACAGAGCTGCTTCTTTTTCCCTGCAGGTAATTTGTTTGCTGAAGCTACGGAGTGTAAATTAATGAACCGAGAAAAACCTGAAGAGAAAGACGGCCCAGCTAATAGACCTGTGATGGTGAAAGCTGGTTCTCTTCAGGAAACATCTGCAGAGCCAAAACACGTGAGTGGACTGAAGTGAAAAGAATTTTTATTTTCAAATGCTGGTAAGATACCCATCGAAATCCACTTAACAAAACAAACAGAGTAATTACTGAAACAGATTTTTAAACTTATTAACTAACACAAATAAAATTACTGGAGCCCTTTCATTTCCATCACAGAAATACACAGCTTATAGACCAGTTTTACAGAGGAAGAAAAGACATTGACCAATTACAGACATCCAAACACTTTTATATGGGTCTAGCCAAAGACTAACTTAAATAACGCAGATGGCATGTGCATTCCTTTAGTAGTGAAGTTACATACACATTGGCCAGCACACATTGTTATATGACAGGTAAAAACTTCACAGACAGAGAGACACTTCTGTAACAAATAAACCTACAGTAGTATAAAAAAGTCTACACAGAAGACACAAATACAGTATGTAAAATTAGAAACAAGTCTCTGGGTCAAGTATCAGTTGTAAATAAATATTTGTGTTTCTTTTAACCTGCTTGAACTACTGGATGAGTGGGAATCACCACATGAGGACGGGTGTAGTAAGCTGTCAATCACAGAAAAGCATGTAACATTAACTTTCAAAAACCTTTCTGTCATTGTCTTCTGGAATCGTGTCCCTTTATTTATTTATTTATTTTTTTTTATTTTGGAAAAATCCACCCATCAGGGGAAATTTGCTTTAAAGGGACAGTTCACCCCAAAATCAACATGTTGTTTGGTTTTTTAGTTTCAGGTAGGATATATTGTCTTTCTACCAAGCTACGTCCATCAACATTCCATCCCAGGAGGGCACCAGTGATGTTTACATCCTGGTTTGTCATAAGCACGAACCTCTCGCCAATAAGCACATGAGTAGATGCACGTTTCCTTCTGCATGGGGATGTGGTCTAGTCTGGTAGAAAGAAAATAGTTCCTACATGAAGGTCTGTGGATTATTCTGAGTAATCCGTTTGATTTCTGGATAGACTTTGTGAGTTTTGTGGTTCTTCTTTTTTGGCAGTTTGTGCACAAGTGGAAGTTCCTTCAGTTCCATCATATTTGATTATTTTCATATATAATCGAGAAGGATAAATGGCACTACAGGTAAGAGGGAAAAAAAAATTGTATTTTTGATTTTGAGTTGACTTGTCCCTTTAACAAGTCTTTGAATCACATCCACAGTCCTACAGACAGACGTGACACTCAGTTGTCCAACGTGATGCACAGTGCTATGGTGTAGAAGACCCCGAGAGTAGGCACTTGGACACAATCAATTCCTGACCAGCAACGTAACTCATAAGTAATTAAAAAAGATCAAGTTTGTGTCCATACAAACAGGGTTAAGATACGATCACATTAACAGTAGGAATTGTTATGGCAGATTAATTCAGCTATTTGTGGCTTGCTGTTGTGGTTCACAAATAACATAAACCATATTGAGTTTGACGCTTTTGAATGTTGACATTCAACATAAATACATTCATACATACAGTAAATTTGGACCCGCAAACACTGCTCAAACTATCAGTATGCAAAGCTCCATTGGTTGCATTAATCCCAGTAAGAAAGTAGGCAAGTTAACATCCTCAACATGGGATGCTGAAACGCTTGTTTAAATAATTTTCTGAATTTACCAAAAACCTCTCAGAGATGCAAGCGTATGGCAGCTTCTCCTCGTTTGACTACATTTTGTCTTTATTGTCACACCATGCAGTGTTTGCAGAGTCACCTTATTTCCTGGGTCAATAGTTGTGTGCGGTTTATTGGAGGCAGGGCTGTAATGAATGTGTTATGCAAACTGAATGTTAACACCTTGCCTTATTTTATACACTAGCCAAAGTCTTGTAAAAATGCCCTTTACCTTGACGGTGTGACGGGAAGAACGTAAATCAATCAATACAAAGTAACTGGGAGACATGGTTGTCCTCCTCATTCATCTCGGTCCAAATTCAATCACACTGTGGATCGACACCAGAGTGCAAACATTTATCTCTCCGGTCTCAATCTCTCATCTCTGCAAGTTGAATGCGAGGTTTAGTATTTTATTTTGTGCTATCGCTGTTGTCCTGGCTGATGGTAGAGCCAGATTTACTCAAATTTAATAAAATCAAAATAAATTACATTTTAGATTATTACAAAAGCTGAAAAAAAATCAAAACAACCCAATTTGGTCACTGAGAGACCTCCAATAATTTCCTTAAAAACACATCTGATTATGTGTTGCAACAGCTTTTAAGTCATTTTTTATGTAATCACACATTTAGTCACATATTTACAGACACACACACACACACACACACACACACTGCAGCTTCTGAGCCGCAGCCCTGCTAGAGAACAGTGCTGATGGTGTCAAAGTCCTTGCTGATCTGAGAGCTGCTGGGCAGTGACTTGAGGTACTCCAGGTGCCTCCTCGCATCCTCCTGATTGTGTCTCACGTAGTAGATGACGTACGCGATCACCATGGTGAACCATCCGAACATGGTGACAAACATGGCTACATCGGTGGTCTTGTGGTGAAAGTTGCAGAAGTTGATCCCTGAGTCCAGCACCTGGATTACCGGTTTGCCTGCATATTCCTCCTGCACCGCCGTGTGGCAGATCACCTCGTTCACCGTCTTGGGGTCCAGCCGGAGCTCCCTCAGGACCTCCTGCAGCGTACACTCACAGTGCCACGGGTTGTTCGAGAGGCTGATTTTGGCTCTTAGACGAGCGAAAGCCTCTTTGGGGACACTTTGGATGCGATTGTTTGACAGATCAAGGACAAGGAGGCTGTCGGAAACACCTTGAAAAGCTCCAACGTCCACAGTCTCAATGTCGTTGTTAGACAGATCCAGCTCCTGAAGGTAGTGCAGCTCTTTGAAGGCGTGGTTGGGAATGTGGGTGATGTGGTTGGACGCCAAAAGTAGGACAGCAGTATCTCTTGGAAGATCTGACGGGATTTTCTCCAAGTTGCGAGACATACACTGGACCACCGTCATGCCACTCTTCTCAATACAGTGACAACTCGTGGGACAAGCCATCGCTGGTGTGTTAGCCAAGAATAATCCCCAGAGCAAGCCCCATAAGAGGGCAAAGCCATCGATGGCAGGGGCTTTCCTGGGCATATCAGGCCCTGCTGTGTCCTGCATGTTCAGAGCAGCAACCTCCCACACGTCCTGTCAGGTAAAAGCAAGCATAGTTTCACCTGTCTTGGTATTTATAAATGATGACCTTCATTAGTCCTCAGAAAGCTGAAATTATACGTTAAACAACACAAACTTATGGGCTTGTCTTAAAAGAATCTGTCACGATCGATCTGATAGAGATCATCCAAAAACTGAGCTGCTCGCTGAGCATATTCCAGCAGGAAACTCTAATCTCAGGTTTGCTGTGAGGATGGTGAACGCTTCAAAGATTAAGGAGTGGAGCAAGTGACACAGGAATCAGCATGTCATGTTGTGCACTGAAAGAAACAAAGAACAGGAAAAAGAGAAATGTTTCGGTTATTCAGTGCAGCAAGTGATGGCATAAGGGTGCTGTCAGTGCACGTATGAAGAATCAAACTCATCCAGACTTTGCATCTTGCAAAGATAAGTCATTTTCTAAGTGCACATGTCTCTCCAAACTGAGCTGAGTACATGCTATCTCCACAGTGTTTACAAATGTATAATGTGATTATAGAGAAAAATCCATTTCACTTTAGCAAATCTCATAAAGCAGCAGGCACACTCATGGGTCATCGCCGGCGTTTTCTCATTCAATTAGGAAAACGTAATTTTGTTCTGGATTGTCTTCTGTAAATGCTACATGAAATTATCCGCTGCTGCTAAATCACTATAGTGCATATCAGGATTAATTACACTGTTCCATAACCGGACAAAGAAGGAAAAACACAACCGCAAAAATCAGCTCATCTGCCGTTGACTCCAACACTGAGGTGCAGTGTTTTTAAGCAAAGCTCCCTCATTTCAATCACTGCTGCCTCTCATTCACAGGCCCATGATAAGAATAGCTGCAGGCTCTAAAATTACTCCATCTGTCCTGCAGCAGGATCACCACTTTAGGACTGCACCCTCTGGTGGGCTAAACTGATCACCCAACGAGCCCCACGCTGTGTTCGAGGTCATCCGTCCCACGGAGCCTCGTCTTCTTCCCATTTTTTCCTTTGTCTTTGGCAAGGGCTTCATGGCTGGAGGCCACACACACACACACACCTCTCTCTCTCTCTCTCTCTATATATATATATATATATATATATATATATATATATATGCGAGTCTTAAATAAGCCACTCACGTTCTCGTGTCTGAGCTCAGGAGCAGGTGTGGACAGAATGTGGCATCTACAGTCATAAGGGCGGCTGAACACCCTGCGGTTGTGTTATGACACCACGACATCATTAGGTCGAATATTACGGTTTACACACGCAGCTTGGCTGAGCTGTCGTTTCCAGCACACTCTTGTAGTAATCAGGTGAGAAACTGCCTCTTAAACGTGACGGAGGTTTTTTTCTTTTCTTTTTTTTTTTTTTTGTTTAAAAAAAAGTGTGTCATTTCAGTTAAAACACGTAGCGTATCACAAAATTAAGGGAAGTAAACGCGCAGCCTGTAGAGATGAGAATACCTTCGGCGAGGATTTAAATTTAATCCGGCTAATGATGCCCAAACGCAGAGTAAACAGTTTAATGCTATTTGTAATATTTTAATCACATTAACATGTGCTTCCTGTGGTTAGAATATGAAATCGGCATGAATTAATACATATGGCTTCAACTTAATTAACTACACTTCTCGCAGAGGCACTTACCGGGAAAGTGTTTTATCCTGGAACGCATTGATTTTTGCAGCCTCTGTAGCGTGAAAAGGTGGACACTCCACAGTCCACAGTTCGCTCACATCACATCTGTATCATCGTAGAGGGAAAGCTGAGCCTCTCTGGAAATAATCACTAAAAACAACATTGTTTCAAAAACAGAAAGTGCAGTCCTCTGCTTCAACGCGTCCACATTTCCGTGAGGGAATAAAGAACCAAACGGTGAAGTTCCTCAGCGGCACGCGGGGAAGTTAGGAAATCTCCGCGTGAAACGATTCATATCCCAAAATGTGGCTCATTTAATGTCGTCTCATAGAATACAACACGACAGTCACACCTGTTGATGGTGATGATGGTGGTGGTGGCGGTGCTCCGGAAAGGTGTCGAGGAGCCGCGCAGTTCCGACTCATCACGCGCCTCTCTGTCCGAACCGCGCGCGCATGGCGCCAAAGGGAGTCCCGGCTGCGCGTGGATTGGACTGTGGTTCTGCTGGCAGCTCCCCTCGTCCCTCCAGCTTCCCCGCCTGCCTGTCCGTCCGTCCTCCCCCCTGACTGCCTTGGCTGCACCTCCCCTCTGCTCCTGAACCTCCTCTCTCCTCTAAAACAATTAAACCAAACAAACGATAAAACAAAATCTGAAAACGTTCCAGACTGCAAAACAAGCGAGAAACATTTATCATGACAAGTCCTCTGCTAAGGACGTCCAAAGTGACTTTTAGATCCTTAATCTCATAAAGAAACAAGATTTGGCTCTTAGATGTTTTTTAATAAATGACTTCAGGATTATTTTCAACATTTGGTTTACGTAAAATAGAGTTAGAATTGAAGAGTGATTTTAGTGGAATCAGCGCTCCTGTAAAACAGCCCACCTCACGACCTTGACCATATCACACTGGACTGTGGTGTATTGATTATTTTAATCAACCCAAGCGCTGTATCCAACAAATTATCAGAGGGCCGAGATGTTAGGGATTTGGGCTGCGCTGCAGTGGATCAAGATGTCAGCTCCGAGTTCTGCACTGTATTCTGACGGTAATTGCCCTTTTCAAACTGCTGAGGCTTATTTCACACTGGCAAATTGCATGCAAAGTGGGCTACATGTTTTTGGTTTTTCTTTTCACGTAAAGTTAAAACTTAAAATTATAACCTTTTGACTTTCGTGGGACTGAATCAAGCACCATCCTGGTCAGCCAAGGCGAACACCTTCTCTACCTGAGCTTTTTGGTGGTGCTTTGTTAAAAAATGTTTGAAGTAAGTCTTTTCCATGTTGTGTAAGCAGACATGTTTCCACCTCTTGCTCGAGGAGTGTCAACACCACAGCGAGCTTAGCTGTATCAGTCTCATCTCATGTCACCGTAACTCACTGACTGTACCTGACAGCGCATGCAGAGGAGCATTTAGCGCCGCCGTGTTTGGTTTCATGACATTAGTGTGGAACTCAAACAGTGTTATGGCAACTTACATCACATTTACATTGCAAAGTGCACTGAACCTGAGCTTCGCAGGTTCTCGTGAAGGGCAGAATTTAGTGCAGGTTAAAGAAAACTCGATTTCACGTCAGTCTTCCAGGTAACCTTGAAAAGACCAAAAACGTCTGCAAACATGGGCTTAGAGAAGAGAGTTCAACCAACCACTCGGTTTCCATTTGCGCTCCCCCCATGTGACTCAAATGTAGGTCAGCTGGTCCCGTTGTTCAACGTGTCACTGGAGCTACAGAGGAGTTTTCACGGGGCCGGTCCTGCCGCAGTCCCACGCGTGTGTTTGTGTCAGCTGGCGTGATGAATTGCGTTGTATTAACTACTGAACTCTTGAACTTGATGTAGGATTGTACACTGTGATGCATTTTGGATTCCGGGTAACCATTAAGATATCAATCATGTCATATTTTCACTACTGCCTTCATCATATTTGCAATTAGCTGCGAAACCGTCTCAAATGCGCTCTGTGTAACGTGCAAGGTTCTTCAGCAGGTGTACATAGTGAAGCATTTAACATCGACACAGACAGATATTTCTCTCTTGCTGAAAACTAAGCTAAACTGATTGCATTCTGACACTGAAGGAACCATCTCCTATAGTGGATTTATTATATTGACTTTATGAGGTGGTAATTTTCAGCAGGCTGCCCTCAGTAGTTTTCAACAATCAACAAAGATTGGCTCTTTTTTGAAACACCTTGCAGACATAAATGGGGCGTCAGAGGATTCATCAATGTGACCAACTTCTTTTTGAATTTTAAAAGCGAACATCATAACTCCAAGGTCACCGCACGACCGCGCTGCAGTGAAGAGGTTCTTGTTCAGTACTGAATGAGCAGGTTGGACATTTTGGATTTTTTCCAAAACGCTCCATGATTTACTGTCTTCATCTGGGAAATTCTATTAGCTGAACAAGCAGGTGAAGAAAGAAAATTCGATAGCACCATAAAACACTGACAGTAGGCCGTAAAATCTAATATCAGGGTGCGACAGCTGTGATCGGGGAAGTCCACCTGAGAGACAGTTCTGTGCAAATGATGTCCCAGCGTAAACAAATCTGCAAAGCAAAGACGGAGATAACTGAAAGACATGGATCCTGACTGAGATGTGAGATCTGATGATATCTTCCCTTAGGATTAAACGTCTTGGGCATCTTTCTAAATATTTGTGAGTTTCCAGATGAGACCCAGGACATCTAAATGAATCAAACATCCCCTGACAAAGAGGAGTCGGCCTCTGGCAGTATCAAGTGAGTGAGCTGGAGATAATATTGCTGAAGGTAGATTAGTATCTTCATCCCATTCTTTGCATTTTGTTGTGGAAGTCGTTTTGTTGGAGTGAGAATGCGAGCGTTTAGATGAGAGTGTGTTCATTTGTAAATTTACCTATCTGCTCGGCACAGCAGACGCACGGCCCGATTGTCACGCGGTGTGAAAAATTAATTTCCCCACTTGGATAATGAAGTTTCCTGAGATTCATGTGATGCCTTACAAACAGTTTATAGGCAGAAAATGTGTAGTCCCTACTACTCATGTAGTCCGAGTGAGACTTCAAACACCCATTTGTTATTACTGTACCTGTGATGCGTCATAACCATAACTGCAGGGAGCTGAGGCTGAAACCTATTAGCAACAGGAGCCATAAATAAAGATGCAGAGTTAGGTAATGTTGGAAAATCACTTGAGGTGCTGCTTCAACAAATAACAACACCCACAGTCTGCTGACAAGCTAAACTGGGAGTTAACATGCTGGGAGGCAGGCGGTAAAAAGCAGTTCAGGGAGCCAAACTGGCAAAATCGTTTACATCCATGTTTCATTGGCTCTGACCGGCACACGTTTATTTCTTTACACACCACAGAGGACCATTAATCATCATCCGTCATTCACTTAGTCCCAACAAGGGAAGACTCAAGAAGACATAAATATGTTAAATTAAAAGGAATAATCATTTAGAGGAGGGATTTTATCTTGAGATGAATCTGCTGAGCTTGATTCTTCTCACACACATTTTACCTTTTGTCTGACTACATAATGGGTCATAATGGGGCTCACAGGTGGTTTCATTCTGCCAAAACACACACTTACTAAGACAGAAACTGTGAGGACTGTGGCAGTCAGTTAGAAGAAAGCCAAGGTCAGGAATTCGGAGTACAGCTGTTGCAGCAGCAGCAGAAATACAACGCATTTGCCACCATGCAGCAGGTTCTTCACGTCAGCGACTTGAGCTTCCTCAATCACTACAAGGGGCCAGGCAGCCAAAGACGAGGGTTGGAGGGTGCGTGAGTAAGTGCTTATTCATCTCCATGAACAACAGCGCTACCTTCCTATCAGTTTATCGTGATTAATGCAGCCACAGTGGGATTTCCACCATGTCAGGATTTTTTTTTTCCCCCTTGCGAAAAACATGTTTTGTTCTAAAGTGCTTTGTGAGGGTATGAGGATGATTAGTGAGATATTGGGGAAGATGCCATTATTCCATTTGTCCAAAGATTAACACCATGGTGAAGTGTTTCTAATGATCACCATCTATTTGTATTATGCACAGTTTAGGACAAATCTGACTGTTCCCTGCCTGTAATTGCCCCTGGGACGACTAATAACAGCTTGAAACACAAAACACATTCATCCAACTCCGCCGAGAGCCAGGCGAGATGGGCCGCTGATGTATGACCAGTTGGCTGTCACAGCGAAGATAAAGGACTGGTGTGTGGTTTGGTGTGTGTGTGTTGCTGCCATGGTTGTCAGCAGGCAAAAACCACAGGTTCAGTTGTCACCAGGAGGCCTTTGCCCTCATCTTCCTGCTCACCTGCCTCTTAATGGATCTCCAAATGCTTTCGAAGAGACAAATTACTCATGTCCACCACTTCCAGTCGATTCAACCTGCTGTCGCCTACTTACTTATCCAAGTGTATCACTTTGGATTTGTTCGACAAAGTAAATTTATCTCTTTTGAAGGGGGGTCAAGAAGATGCTGATGAGTGGGGCCTTTAGCTTGAAACCATTCATCACAATTACGTACTTACTGTACTGCAGCGTCCAAGGGAGGTGAGCGTTAGCAGCTAATAGCATCCACAGGCGAGGAGCTGGGCTGTAACCGTCTGATTAGCTGCTGTAATACATCTAGGGCTGTTTGTGTGTGACAGGTTGACTTGTAATAAAACACAGATTCAACTGATGCATGGCACAAAGTAAACTGGCAGAACGACATTTATCATCAGACATTGTAGGCTACCATGTTGTTCTTTATGCGTATCGATTACTCAGCCACACACACCTTGTACTGTACACATGTAAACTGTATGGACAAAAGTATTGGGGTACCTGACATCACACCAACAGGGACTTTAATGACATTACATTCTAAACACACAGACAGCTTTGCAGCTCTAACAGCTTCCACTCTTCTGTGAAGGCTTTCCACAACATGTTGGAGTGTTTCTGTGGGGATTTGTGCTCATTCATGCAGTAGAGCATTTGTGAGGTCACACACTGATGTTGGACCAAAAGGCCTGGCTCACAATCTCCGTTCCAGTTCATCCCAATGGTGTTGGATGGGGTTGAGGTCAGGGCTCTGTGTGGGCCAGTCAAGTTCTTCCACACCAAACTCATCCAACCATGTCTTTATGGAGCTTTGCTTTGTGCACTGGGACACAGTCATGCTGGAATAGAAAAGGGCCTTCAACAAACTGTTGCCACAAAGTTGGAAGCATAGCATTGTCCAAAATGTCTTGGTATGCTGAAGCATTAAGATTTCCCTTCTCTGGATATATCTCCATACATACATATATATATCTAAAGCCCTAAAGTGGTTGGTCTTGACTTAGAAATCTCTGTTTTTGTTAGATGAATGGAATCTTGTGGCTTGATTTTCAGTGTGGCTCTATTAAGCGAAGGTTTTATCATGAACCTAATAAAAATGAAAACTAAATTGATGGCCAGGAAGTCTTTTCAGCACGATGCTGCTAATGGACTGTGCAGCTTGGGAATCATTTTCTGCACTTTTGTGGATATTTTCCTTCTGGCAAACTCCACCTGGATGATAATTTCATGGCTGAAAAAAGTCAAATTTCAAGCAGGCGGCTGGTGCTATTTTCTCTTTAATATTATCAGTGATTGCCCAAAACTAACAAAGAATTTGTCCTGTTTAAGTATTGACATGACCTCATATAGTTTGTTTCTTTGTGGCCGTGAAAGCAGCTTATTTCCATACACCACCTTTTGATTTAGACGTTTTGAATGTAGAAATGCAAAGAATGCCTCTCGTTTCTCTTTTGCAGGTGTCACAACAAATGAAAAATCTCACCTCTAACTCTGATACTAAATCTTCAGAAAGATCACTACACTAAATAAATGATTTCAAACTGCTGGTGCTATAAAACACACATCTTGTTTCTTTTTCAACACAAAAAAGCCACAGTTTTCTCTCCAGTGTTTTTCTGAAATTGTTTGATGTGTAGACAAAAGATACTTTTGATGGACTCGTAAATTAAATTCTGACTTTCATCAGACACAGAGACGACAAACGCTTTAGTCAGACGTTTCTCCAAAAATTCAAGGCTGAGTAACATGAGCTGAGAATGACGTCAGGATGCTCAGTCAGTCCTCAAAATTAAAGCTTTGTTTCTGTGAGCCAAGAGTGTTGCCAGTCAAAGCGACTCCCACATGGATGTCAAGATTATTTCAGCATCTTTGAACACTGAAAAAAATGTCATGGCTGCAAGTTACACTGCTGCGCTGAAACCACTTGTAAGGTTTCCCTCGTAAATAATAAACAGCATAATATCTTATAAGCGATACTGTATCAAGCTGCCCTTAACAAACACAGAACCCCCAACTTTCCCTCAGTTAGACTTAAACCTTTAATGATAGTGAGGATGTTGAGGTCAGATTAAGCAGAATTAAATGTACATCGTGACGGCTCAGCATCATCACTTTGTAAACTTGTCCCAAAGCCCCATAGAAGACCATGAATTATTCAAGAGGTAAATTACCTAATTGAATTCCATATGTAGAGTTTTAAGAAACCTGTTTTATTATTTTTTGTAAGAACTAATCTAAACCCCAGGGTGAATTCATTTCCTACCCAGCATGCCTTGCAGTGTGCTCTGAGACTACTCAGGAGAGCTACATGTCTTTTAAGTAACAGAAGGCAAATGGCAAGGAAAAAAAATGTGATGTAATGAAATGAATTCACTCTTAATGAGAGGAGTAATTACAGAGTTTGACCCTGAAATTGTCTGAATGTTGACCACTGACTGCATTCGTTCTCTTAATGCACCATGACAGATTTTTGACACCAAGATGCCCTTTTAAAAAACTTTGCATAAGCAATAAAGAAATAAATGACATCTTCAGTGCCCTCCCCTGTCTGACGGCAGGCTAATCTCTCCTTCACTCTGAGCCATTGTATTGACATCCTGCAGTAATGACACTGCCACTAGAACTACCCGTCAAAGGCCTTTAAACAAAGCCATTGATTTCAGGGGGTGTTTCTAATTATAAATGGGTTGAAACAAGCCCTCAGATGTCAATGTAAATGGTTGGCCATGTTCAAATGCTCAGGAGGAGTCATATGACGAGATCACTGGTGTTTAAGTCTCACTCAAACATCCACATTTCATTCAGAAAACAAGATGTTATGTTTGAAATTTGTGTGTATTAGGAATGGAAGGCTGATAGCAATTAAGTGATCGGCAATCAGCAGACTAACTGTGCTACTTATTTCGCTCTGAAGCAACAGACAGATTTGTAATTGTACATTTTTCTCCCAGCCCAACCCTTTTATCAGTTTGGTCTTGGATCTATAACATTCACTAAACAATAGACTCGGGTCTATACTATATTGTAGCCTCTACACTCTGTAGAATTGGGTCACCTTCATGATCACAGTGGCAAGCAGCAACATGTAGTAGCAGAACGGCGAGAGTGTCACGGTGACACACTGCTGCCTTTGTTCTTATGACATTCCTGTAGTATTTTGATATTTATATTCAGTAGCGTCTGTGCTTCTAAAAATACACTCCCAGACCAAGTTGTCGCTGTAACACAGTATTTCAGCTGAGACATGATTACAGATATAGTTTTTACTATCAGTGTGTCAGGTGTCCTGCAACGACATCCTCACGGAGATGGTAAAGGGTATGTGTGTCAGTTAGTGATGTCGAGGCAGGACGGGGCTCCCAAACCCACAGAGAATGATTATTCTAACTCATTATTGAGTATTGTTTATTGAGGTAATATTTTGACTTATCTAATTATGTTTTCCTATATTTTTCCAGTTTCATAAATACATACATGTAACATTTCAAGATATTCATAGTGTTCATTAACCTGGTGTCACTGTGGGGTTTGATGCAAGGCCATACAGCCACTCACTGTTATATTTTTGGTATCTTATATCTTACCCAAGAGGTCTTGAGCAATCCGAAAAGGATCGTTCACTTATATGCGTTTCTTTTCTTCACTTGTGAGAAAAGGACAAAGGAGTCATGATGAAGTTATCGAATGTTCCTACAGTTAATTTGGGGTTTCCATTTTTCCCTGGCAAGGTTGTCAATTGTTTAGCAAGGTGGATTATCTCTCCTTATTTAGACTTGGTGAATGTGCTACTAAATGCAATCAGGGACCTTGGGAGAGCAATCAAGAGCAGCTTGAAACTGGGCATATTTAATGGCCATGAAAGATTCGGTGTTGTCTGATGGCCGAGCTGTATACAAGGTGACCTCTTGTCACCCCCAAAAGAGCGACAATGTTAATTTGAAACATGCCTGTGGACAAAGGCGTCCCATGTGGCTCGCTCTCTCGAACACACATTCCAGCTGAATGTCAGACCGTAGCTACATCCAATTAACAGCACGGACCACTTACTGTGGGAGACGCTGGAACATTTATATCTTACATCCATTTTGCATTCAAGCAGTGGTAAACTCAGAGAACTGCAGTAACATTAAACAGCAGGCTCAAATTATTGATTGTAAACTATGGAGTCTCTTAAGGAGCTCATAAGAAAACACAACCGCATCTTTTGTGATGGTGCTTTAGGTCAAAGTTATTATTAACACTGGGATTATCAACAGTCGGTGTTTTATAGTCTGCCTCAGTCTGGGCAGAGAATAGCAGGCAAAATTGGCTTGATTAGATGTGTTTTGAATGGCACAGGAACAGAAAGAGAAACTGAACATGTTTAACTTCACAAATTAAGGATCTTTTTGCAGGATGTTGCAGTTGATTGCATCACTTTGCTAGGTGTTCCTGGTATTTTGTCTACCCCACTGCACATTCCTGTCTGTTGTTAAAGAGTCTGATGTTAGTAAATGAAAAAAAAAAGATCCAGACAAGCAAATACACTTTGGTCAAAACCCAGTCGCCAAATTGCCGCACTGAAAGAGCACCAACTAAATCCTTTTATAAGCCTGACAATAACGCTGTGAAAAGCCTGCCAAGAATACAAGAAATCTACCTTTCCCATCCGTTTTAATCATTGTGAGAATGTCTGTGAACATTTTGGCACTGTGGGAAACCACTGCTATGTCGGATAATTTAGGGGGAACAGACAATTTGTGAGACAAGAATCAGTTCATAATTGCCACAAAGCTTGTCTGTAACTTGGGTTGCAGAGATTTACTGCAGCTATTTTCTTCACTTTACGGCCATTAAGTGGTGCATAAGTGTTAACTAACTGACCTCACGCAGGGTTACTTTGGTCTTATCTGGAATCTTTTACACCCAGTATTTAAGGCCTACTCGCTCAGAAGTATCAGGAGATTCATTAGAACAGTGGACAGCAAGAACAACAAGGGTCTTTGAGGGGGTGGGAGGGGGTCCCCCACAAATTGAGAAAGAAAGCATTTTAATTTTTGTCACATTTTTTGGAAGTTGGAACAACAAGGAAGAAAATCAGTTTGGTCATTTGATTGATTTTGTAGTTAATTTTTTTGTAATTTATAATGATCGTTCCCTGACTATGAAGATTAAACCTTAAAAAAGGGATTTCTTGAGACTGCTCTGCGGGCTAATGTGTTCTTACTGTGGGGTTCTTGGTAAGAAAAAGTTTGGAAAACATGAGAAAACCACCGACGTGATGCCGGCATGCTGAAGTGTCCTTGAGCAAGACGCAAGGGCGCAGTTCAGCTGCTGAAAGTGACTCTCCCTGTGGTGCGGATGAGGAAAGAGCAGCGGGAATCAGAGTGAATCACACAGCACTGCATTAGATCTGTGGACATTTGAATGTTACCCAGTTAAAACTTTGGGAAGAGGTTTTGATCTCTCCAATGTTTTGGCCATACATCCTGAATGGTGTCAAATCTGCTTTTTTCTACAAGGACACCAACGTCCTTGTAAATGCTTTTATAACACCAACGACTGTAATGCAATGTACCCTCCTCAAGACACATAAAAATACTCATATATACATATACAAATTACATGAAAATGTGATTTGGTAGGCATTATGTTTCCCTCAGAAGTATTTTCTGTTGTAAACATGTAAATGTGATTTCTCAGAGATGGGCTGTGTGAATGTGTGTGTCTGAATGAGGGCTTGTGTCTGATTTATAGACACAACTTGGGTGACTTTTCACCACAAATTAAGTGAATTTGACTCTATGTGCCCTGGAAAGCAGGAATGATTACCTCATGTTTCATGTTTGTTTTAAAAAAAATAGCATGTTTTGAAGATGAATGTAGCACATTCAGTATCTCAAATAGTCTCTAAGTTAATTTATCACACTGTATTTAACAAGATTTTGTACCTCATGTAATAATGAAGACGTAAATCCATTTGCACAAGTGAAAACTTGAAAAAGAGAAACGTGCAAATCAAGGGAAAAAACACAAACTTTATTCTCTTCTTTTTACAAAACATTTCATAATCAACCTCAATAAATAATAAATCCAATACACCTTCAAGAAGCAAATGATCAAACAGAAACATGACACATCCCCTCTAACAGCATCATCCAGTGCTAACCTTTAATTTTTTGCTGCTCTAGCACAGAAACAAAAAGAGTTAACGCGTCAGTAAAATGTCAAAAGCAACACAACAGGAGGTGTTTGACTTCCACAGCATTTCAGAACGATGAGCACATGAGCGATGACATGTTGACGAAACACAGATGAAGTATGACGATCAAAAAGACAACTGAGATGTTTGCTAACAGGTCATACTGTACAGCAGCATGACTGCCTGCCAGTTGGCCTGCGTGCACACAACCAGCAGACACCTCAAACCTAACAAACACAACCATTCATGTGCACTTTACAGATTATATCAAACTAACTCAATGATGAGATGCTGCGGATGATGAAATGGCACATTAAAAACTGGTTAGCCCTCAGTCACCAGTTTGGTTATCTGGATGCAGCCAGACGAGCGCTAACTTACAGACTTACATTCGTAATGTAAATGTGAAGCAATGTGTAAATGTAAAGCAGCCTTGTTTCAACAACAATAAGGTATCACTGGCTCATAACCTACTGTATAATCAGTTCTAACCAAAAGCCAGGTACCTGAGCCTCAACAGCAGTGGCACAAATAATATTCCCTAAACATTATTTCTATAATTACCATTGGTGTAATGCATTTCCAGGCTTTGGGAGTAAAATGTGTACCTGCAATCAGTAATACACAGCCATCAGATTAACCTCAGATTACCTGATGGAGTGTCAGGTTTAACTCTGGAGTGATAGACACGTATTTGACGCATTTGTAATATCATAGCCTACATTTTGAAATGAGTGCTGCAGATTTCTTTTTATGTTTGTTTCATATTTATCATGAAAGAAAATAATCAGGTTACATAATATTGCATGAAAAATAACGAAATAAACCCTAGACTGCAATTTTAAATGGGTTATCTGAAACAGACCTCATTTTGAGAGTAACCTGCCCCACCTTAAAAAATTCAAACTTTCTCGATAAATAAGCATTTCTTCTATATCATAGTTATCACTCTGCACCATATTCTGTCATACTAAATCAAGTGCCTGATTAAAAAGACACCTTTTAAGGTGTTTTAATCGAGTATGACATGTAAATGTTAGCAGTCGAAACATATTTTGAAATACATTCAGCTTTAGTTTGAACACGGACACAGGCTGGGGGTCTGTGCATTTGGAAGTAAGACAAGCTAACAGCTAAAACCAATACACAGCTTGGTGTATTCAAGGAGAAACTGAGTTAGATGGCAGCTTCAGAGAAATTCATACATATGTGTATATGTAAGGCTTGTATGTAGATTGATTTGCAGCCAGAACCTGCAAAACCAACGGCTGGTTCACTGTAGATACATACGTTAAAAAGTATGTTTCAGACATGCCAAGCAGAAACATTTTCCATATCTGGAATAGCTTGTTGCCTACCAGGCATATATGTGGAAGGAGCTGAAAAACAGACATGATTGACTAACAGAGTTTTGCCTCCCAGGAGCTTTTCAGCCCTTTTGACATACACAGAGAAACTTAAATGAGCTACACGTGAGTGCAAATACACACTAGACAGTTGTCAGACCTTTCTATATGGCCCCATGCCTCTTATACGTACATAGTTGTTACGAGATGGCGGCACGAATAACATGATTACGCTTGTGGAGTATAGGTGAATAACGTCAGGTTTATTTATAGCATGCATTTGGATTTCACTCTTCACTGCATCATTTACTTTACTTTCATTCCTCCACCCAACCTTTGAGTCACATCTCTCCGGGAGCTCAGAAAGACTGATATTTGTGCATTACAGTGGATGTTTATTGGCCTGTACCCATGAGGTCATTTGAAATTGGAGTGATACATCGAGGTCATAAATATACTATTCATGGCTTGTTTCAACTCCTTTCACTACTCGGTCTTCTTTTCTACCTATCTGATTTTAAAATGAACTGGAGATGCAGTAGGATCCGTGTGTCATGCAGATCAATCTATAGTGCACATACAACACCAAGAGAAACAGGCAAATGTCTACAGGCACACAGTAAAGCACTGATTACTCATGAAATGAGTGTAAATCAAACTGGAATAAAATACCTGGACTGCAGTTATTTACTGAACAGGTAGTGTAGTAGTCTAAATAAAGAATAGAGAAAGAATCAGCGTATCAGAATGTGGGCTGGAGGAGGGACAACCTTTACATCATTATGTTAATCTTTAGGTTTGCTTTGCTTTCAGGTGCCTGCAGAAAAAAAAGTGCAAAAAAAACCCAAAGAAAAGTAGAGTGACGTGCTGAAACGTGAGGAAAAACAAAGCGGTGCAGAGCATGAGATGCCATGAAAGGTACTAGAGTGTCAAAAAAGTAAAGCAACCTTCCAGAAAACAGAAACAACTGGGCAGGTAATGGACGTGTGAGGAGTCCTAGTGACAGTGCAGATAGACATGTTTACAGTAAATACTAGAAATTATAAAAGTTAAAGTCACTTAAATATCTGGACAGTAAAATACAGAGAGATAATTTAAAAAAAAAAACAAACTAGGTGCAATGCCATTTGTTCAAGGGTCATGTGATGCACTGAGGGAAGATGGGTAGAAATTAGAGTGTGCCCATTCCAGTGACTTCAGACGTCAGCCTAGAACAGTTCAGGGAAGGCAGGGGAGAAGGAAGAAGAGCAGGGGAGGAAGTGAGGTGGGGGAGACAGAGAAAATAAAACAGCTGTGAAAGGAGAACTTTCGCTTTAAAGTGAAAGTTATGCAGCAATGGCTGTCTTTGTGCTCATTTTTATGCTCATACCCATATTTTCCTTTTTCTTTTCTTGTACACAATTGTGATACCATATTTTCGTTGTACCCTTTTCACATAAAACATCTTAACCTTAAAATATGGTACCATAACCATGCACTACCAACCCTGTCATGAAGCCATGCAGTGGACAGAAAAGAATGGCGGTCTCATGAAATGTCCAATGTAGAAGTTGCCATAATCCCTGACAAAGGCATCACATCATTCTTTTCACTAACAGCATTGCTCAAGTGGCAGTCGTGTGGTCTTTTTTTTTTTTTTTTTTTTTTTTTTATTCATTTGACATATTTTTAAATTAATTTTACTCTTTCCAGACACTGACACAATAGGACTTCATAGGCAGATATATCTTATATGGTAAGAACGAAACTAAATACAATATTATTCTTGGATTGAGGCATGCTAAATAAATACTTAAATAAATAGTATGACATTTTGGGAAACACGTCTGCACATCAATGCCATAAGATAGTTAGCTTAGCTTAGCATACAATAAAGACTACAAACAAGGGGAAACCTATGTTGGAGGTAGAAAAATGCACTCCATAGCATGTTTATTGACAATTTAGGTCTTGTTGTTTGAAATGCATGTACAAGAAGTGTAAAAATGACAGGTTGCGGTTTTACAAGGGTTTTGTGGCAAATTACGTAGAATTTGAAACAGTGAATTCCTGGGGTCTTGTTGTCAACCTGAGATTCTTTCATGCACAGTATGCAGTTTCTGCAACTTGAGGTCTGTCACTAGCAACAAAAGCTGCTTTTATCTGGGTTTGAACGTTGTTGGAAACTTCTGTGATAATGTAAGTGTGACATAATACATAACAAAGATCTAGTTGTTTTTAGACATTTTGATGAGGAAATGCTTCATATTATATCTTTAGTTGGTGAGCTTTAAAAGTGCTGGTAAACAGATTTGTTACCTCTGGGTAGAGCCAAGTTAGCTGCTTCCCATTGTTTCCAGCCTTTTCTGTGCTAAGCTAACCATCTCCTGGATCCAGCTTAATGTTTAAAGGACAGAGATGAAAGATCTTCTTTTGTAACTCTAAGCAAATAAGAACAACTGCACTTCACAAAATGTCAAACTATTCCTTTAACAATACACTGGCTACATCAATTTAAAAACAAATCCCGGCGTTGTTAGTCTGAATTTTACTACAGGTGTCCCACAGGCTAACACTTGATGCAAAACCAAGAGAGTCTGGGGGAAGTTCCATGGGACAACACATTGAGGTTAATTGTGAGATGGTGGATTTGATGTTAGCTTCTGCAAACAGAACCAGATTTGGGGTTACTTCAGGATGTAGTCATGGACGAGGGGTCACTCCACATGGCAGCCACGTCCCTGAACCTGCCATTGGAGTTGTGGGAAAGCAATAGCCATTAGTTTCACAGCAGACTGCTGTCTGAAATCCCCTTAAGAAGTCAAAGGCATAAAGACTTGTTTGTTAAGCATGTGGGTTCTCCTGCTCTACTGCTGATAACATTTGACTTTGAGGTGTTGGTAGCCTGTGGACACCAGTGAGGTTCAGTTTTCTCAAAATTGTGGATAACATTTATATTTTCTCTTTATGATGAATTAGTGGTTTCAGCAGATAGCGGGTAAAAAGAGACAGGGGTAGTGGAGCATGGCTAAATAAAAATAATAATAATAGTAATAATGTTCTTCAGTATTTTATTGGTATGTATAACTGGTGTGTGTGTGCATCATCTTACTATGCAGCCCATGTTTAGTTAGTATCAAGGCACAACAAATCGGCGTAAGCTGCCTTTTATTTAATAACATAAATGGTTTATGTGCAATTACATAAGAGTTAGATGTTTCCAAACTGAGGTAGGCATTGATCATTTGATGATTCATTTATTGATCAACCAATTTACTGATCTACAGATTACTTGTCTCGGTACTTGGCATTGCTCCCATGAGCCACTTACTTGCAAAGGGGGTACTGTCTGAAACGTAATGCATTTTAACGTCTACCCTTTGAAGGAAGTAAGGAAAAAGTAGAACAGAACAACCAAGACAAAAACATAAGTAGCCACATTATTCATGGGCTTATCTGTCTCTTACCATTTTCTGACAGCTCAACAAAAGTATCAGTGTCGTGCCTGTCAAGACTAAACCAGTAGTTTTCTTAGAGCTTCACTATGAGCAGAGTCATTCAGATGTTGCTGTTATGCTTTAGATTGTGCTGGTGCCCAGCTGTTATAGTTAAAGTGTTACCTGGCATTGATGAGATACTGGGCCAGGCTGATGTTAGCAGGGGTCCCTGTGATGGTGATCTGGCGCTCTGATGAGCCCTCCATGGCGTTGGCAATTTTGATCTGTGCCCCAGACATCTGTCGAATTTCATTTATTTTGGTTCCCTGACGTCCAATAATGCAGCCTATTAGCTAAAGAAAAAAACCTTTGTGAACTCAAAGCAAGGAATGATTTTGTCTTAATACATTTGTACTCAGTACCTGCAGTAATACATTTGACAGTGAAAAGAATGTTTAATGGGTTATGAAATGGTCTGGATTTAATTTAAAACTCTTCATTCAGGAAATAAAGTTTGAGTAACGATAGGCTGGTTAATTGATCATCTCTTAGGGGGTGAAAACTTCAGGAACTGAAATTTTCACCAGAGGGAACTGAAGTTTTCAGGATAATTGCTGCTGCTGTTGTCAATCATTTGCTCTTTTATCACTGATTCTGTCTGCTTCCACCCACTTTCTTAAAATGTCAGCTGCTGAAATCAGAATACTCTGTGACAACACTTTGAAAAAGTTTAGATACTACACAAAGACAAAACATTTTTGCACATTTGAATTTATTTGCGATATACCAATTTAAAGACCCAATGTAAAGATTATTGAAATGTATACATCCCTGAGTCAGCTGTCTTAAGAACACATTACTCACATCATTAGGAATGGTGAGTTCATGCGTGCTGGCTGGTGGACTGGCATCCAAACCTGAGTTGGGGAGCAATGGGATAAGAAAGGAGATTTGACTTTAAAAGGTCACTGTAACAGAGCTGACTCTGGCATTTTGGCAAACATGCTCATTTCCTTTTTGGACAAGAAATACATGAGAATATTGATACATCATGTATGAATGTTAAATATAAGGCTATAGCAGTTAGCTTAGCAGAACACTGGAAATAGGTGGAGACACCTAGCCTAACACAATGTGCCGACTGGCAAGTAAGCAGAGCTAAGCTGCTTACAGTCTGCTGACACCATCTTCATATTTAACATACAGACATGAGAGGGGTATTGGGTACTGGTTGCATTTGCCGAAATATCAAAGAGTTACTTAGAGTGTATGATTTTATTTCTCATTGGACCCTTTTACGACAGTCTCCTTGATAAACAATGTGTGTGTGGTTTGATAATGATGTAAGAAAAGCCAGATAAAGTCCATTTAAATGTGATCACATTTTTAAGAATCCTTGCTGATTCAGTAAATTATTCCATGTGTAAAGGTTATTACAGCATCCTGTTGTATAAACTTGTATAAAAAAAAAATAGCAGTGAAACATTACTGTATTTGTTCATGAGATCTTCAGCTGGTCTTTTGCCATGCAACAAGGTCCATGTGAAACAGCTCAGTTCAGGTGTGGTTTCTCTTGGTTATAATGTGGCCACACTATTTCAATGGATCAGCTCATCTTTAATGGAAAGTAAAACAACCTAAAAATATGCTAGAGAGAGGATGTATCCTGTTCCCAAGTGAAAATGCCATTTGGAAACAGTGAAAGCCAGTGTCTTTTTTTGATGTTCACCAGCACAATATCAGAAGACAGAGCAAAGAGAAAATATATACATGTGTGTATGAAAAAAATCAAACAAGGAGAGAAACCATAGGGGCCAAGTCATGCTGTGCCAAAAGAGAGATAAAGTGGAAGGTAGGGAACGAGAAAAATGTTTCTCTGGATGCAAAGAGAAGGAGTTATCTAAAGGGCCTTGTGGGTACGTACCAGGGAAAGCAGGGGTGGTCTGTCCGAGAGGGGTAAAGGGGGTTTGCTGCATAGCCAACTGGTGGAGCTTGGTCAACTGCTGAAGGGTTAGGAGGGAAAGGAGAACTAAGAGGTTACTGTTACACAGGTCACATCAAGAAATGAAGTCAACCAAAACTAGAGTGAAGAAACGGTGAGGAGAAGGAGGCCATGACACGGGGTGGTGGAGGACAAAAAAAGTAAGAGGAAAAGAGATCCTGAGAGAGGATGATAGTCTGTCATGGAGTTGGAAATTGCTGAGTGATTTTATACTATTTCACTTTCTACCACTTTCTGTGTAATTTTCACATACTTCAATGTAATTTTATTCAGTTTGCAAAAAAGGAAAAAAAAAAGAAAAAAAAGAAAAAATGCATTGTCTGCTCAGTTACCATGTGTACTTCAAGTTGGCGCTTATGACTCAAAACCGGAAAACCTTTGGTTTTCCATGCATGTCAGAGCAGCCGTCCTCCCCCAACATGGTCGCAGGATGTCCATCCCCTGCTGTGTATCATTTCCATCAGGAACGGGGGAAGATGGATGCTTTCAAGCCTTCTTCTTCTTTTAAAAAGAGTTTTAATGAGGGTGGAAGAGGGTGTCAAGCCTGTACTTGAGTGATTGTACCGTCAACCACCACCTCCTGCGGCATCAATCACTGCCCAACTTTGAATTAGTGGATCTGACGCAAGGTAGCTCTTCAGATGCTCTTACGACAAGGACAGATGAAGGCAGATTATTAATGGAGACTATATGGTCCACTGGAATTAAAAGGGTGTCTACATCAAAACTGCCATTACTGTCTTTGCTTTTATTATTATCAGCAGCACGTATTGTTTTGTTATCGACTGGATCTGGTGAGAGGGCTTTCCGGTGATTGAGCTGTAGTCCACCTTTAGACCACAAGGACAGAGGTTTTGGAAGTTGTGATTTATGACTTGCCTCAAAATAACTTTTAGCAGCGGTGTGTCCGCATAATCAAACCTCTGCAGGTGTTTTTAATTATGTATATCTATGATGCAGGTTTATAATTATTAGTTAAATTAGAAAGAGAATAGGAACTCACATCTGGGTGTGGTATGGCATATTGTCCCTGAATTGTGTAGGCCTGGAAAATGAAAAACACAACAGCAGATTTTAGTTTCTCATTTACAGTAAGATGAAAACAAATCGTCTAAACTCTTTACAAATCATCCCTACACTTTTAGCTCAAATTACCATAATGAGGTAATGAGTGCACATTTATTGTGATTTTCCAAAGCAGTGATATTACAGTGGATGATCTTCTTAATCATTAGCAACATTACCATATTCAAAGCAGTAATTTCAACAGCATATAATACGTCAATGAATGTGTGCAATGTGCAGTAACATTATAAGATAAATCAAATGCAAAATCAGCCACTTCAGTGGATTCATGATTCCTCATCTTCACTATTCACAGATTAGATTCTCATCCATTTGTAGTAAAATAAAGCAGAGATTGTATGAATACATCACATCTAAGTTCCAAATGACTGGAGAGGAAATGATAATAGGACCAATTATAATGCAATCCAAAGACACACAATCATCCATTACAGTTTTATAAATAACCTGAAGTGTGTACACACATTGAACACTGTTTGAGCAAGCATGAACGTAAGGCAGCATCTATACACGTGTTTTGCATTGCTTATTCTCGCACAGATGTTGTTTCTGTTTATTTGTGTGTTCACTCTTCACTCAAAATGAACAAATTGTGCTTGTGCAAAATGTTGTCTGAAGGCTTCAATTGTGTTTTATGGTCCACTTTATGTCCACAGCTTACAATTTGCAGACAAAAGCCCCCAGCTGAAGTCTTTACGTAGTGTGTTGTGTATCTCTAATCCCTGCTCTTTGTTTGCTAAATTTCAAAATGCAGCCAACACCTTTTAGCGCGGGTCTAAATTAGCTGTACAGACATTTGCTGTGTATTCTCGCTTTTGTTAATGTCACTGTTGTTGAATTAAACATTATTGTGTAACTTATAGCTCATCTTCCCTCCCTTGCTTTTCTGTGTGCCCACAACAAGTCACACATTTTGCACACACACCAAACCAAGCCGGGCTGGCTTTTTGTGGCAGTTTAATAATCTGACACAGCTGCTGCCTTTGCTGCTGAGAGTGGACTGGCGTATTTGCATGACTGTAAGAGGCAGCTTGTGAGGAAAATGGAAGCAAATTTTAGTGTTTGAACGAATGCTTGATTCTGTAATTTTTGTAATAAGGACAGCATCATCATCAAAAAAAAAAGCTGCGATGGCATACATGTTTGAATAGCTAAAAGGGCATGAGTGGCTGATGCTGCAGTGAAAGTCTCATCTTGGCTGCAGGCACAGACTAAGTGGCTCGAGCTCGCTCGATTCTTACCTGGCCACCGGAAAAAATGACTGGGGTGGAGGCAGGCTTTGGGCGATAGGGGATGGTGGCACCTTTTGGTGGAGACTAAGAGAAAAGGAGGACAGAAGAGAGACATGCTCTCACTTCAAATTCAGCAAACTGTTAACAAGTTCAGCATTTTGGGAAGTGTTTTCTTATTGTGTGGAAAATATCCCTGTTTAAGTTTGTGATTTTGTTGGACGGTTATGTGCAAGTTTTCTTGTTATGTAGTGAGCGTTAGAGGTGCTGGTAGATTTTCTTACCTTTGGACAGAGCCAGGCTGGCTGTTTTCCCCAGTTTCCAGACTTAATTCTAACCTAAGCTAACCAGCTGCTGGCTAGCTTCAAAATTAATAAAGAGATTCTCCTGGGAGAATGCCAGTAAACTTATTTAGCAAAATGTTCATTTCCTATCCAGTGAATTTCTGTCACAATTACAATTTAATGTATGCTGAGCAGGTAATTTACAGTGAAAACTATGATTACTCCAAATCCATAAGGTAGATACAGAAAAAGTGTTCATTCATTTACTTAATTACTTAATTCATGTGTATTCATACTGTAGGTGATCACATTTCTCAAGGTGCTTTATTCCATTAAGACACATTAGAGCAACAGCCGAGAAACCCTCTGAAGCAGCACTGCATCTCAGTAGCCTGGTGTTCTTACTGTGAAAAATGTTTGAATTTGTCGGCATCTTTTGAAAACAACTGATACGTGTTATCCATGAAAACAAAAGGGAGTCATGGAGCTCAGAGATATTAGGAGTCTCTGTTTGAAGAGATTATAGAACATACAAAGACCTGGAACATGTGGAACCTCATGATCACAGATCAAAGGCAAGTCTCTGATTTATTTTTATTTTCTTCCGAGGGTGCCAGCTTTTCCTCTAAGACAGCAAGGAGGTGGCTTCAGTGAGAAGGCAGCGGAGGTCCACAAAGCAAACTTACTATAACGACACAGTTATTGATTCATGCTGTGCCGCAGTAAAAAGGCTGCTCAAGACAGTGGCGAGGGCTTAATCAGATTTCCTCTGCAGCCGCTGAGCTGTAGAGGGAGGAGTATCCACTTAGGTATGTACTTTAAATACAATAGAAAAAGCATGTGTATTCTTAAACACAGGCTTGGCTTTTCCTGGCAGTTCAGTAGGAAAGGTATATGCAACAATGGTCAAGTGGTTCCTCCGAACTGTAATGGGATAATTTAACTCATTATTCTTAAAGTAGTTGAATAATAAAGAATTCCTGAGTCACTTTCTAATACCAAATCTACAACGAAATGGAAAGCACATGCTGTAGCTCGACACAAATTGCCCTCAAGCGGATTGCTTGTCAAGCTAACATTTGTGAACAACAATAGCCTAACATTTTTTTTATTATTATTTCTGTGAAGCAAATCTAAAAAGCTCAACACCATTCAAAAACTCAGTCCTGAGGGAAAATGTGTGTTATCTCCACAAGCGGTGAATTTAATTTTTGTCAAGACATGCGGCGTGTCTGGCCAGCAATGCACAAACACTTCAATATTGCCTTTAAGTTCTGTAAGAACATATAACTCCACTCTTATTCAAATTAAAACTTCAAAGCTGTTAAATGTTGGCACACTCTACCTCCAGCATGACCACACAGATCTGTTTGACACACTGGATGATGGCTTCTGGGGTCCCGGAGATTGTCACTGCGCGTTCTGTGGAGTTGGGCAGCATGTCCCCAGCCACCTGAACCTGGGCCCCTGTGGACTGGAGTAGAGTAAGGGACTTTGAGGGAGTTGACAGTGTTGACAATGTTCATTTCTCAGTCACACAGGCTGTGCAGTGCTCTAAAGGGTTCTACATGCACTTTCTTCTGTACTGCAACACACTAGAAATTTCATTTAATTGTTCTGCCAGTCATCCTGTATCATCCAACCCCACCTGGTGCAGGCTGTATAAATGGCCTTTGTACTCCGCCCCTGTATCAACATTTGAAAAAGAACCGGGATCAATAAGATGTTTAGCTTGTCCTCCTCTTTGATGTAATCCTGCCGCTCCTGCCCTCGGCTGTGACGTGTCTCATGCTGCCTATGAAGGTCCATCTGCTTTTAGGACTAGAGCAACATGATTTTTTTTTCTTCTTCTGTGCTGTCGCTTAGAAAAGAGATAGCAACGTCAGCTGGTCTGTACACCACCTCAACGTGGTTTGCTCAGACATTCATTTCATAGAGAAGACGAAACAAACAGACTTTAGCGATTCCTTGAATTTCCCCTTTGCACCACAAAGAAGAAATCTCCATGGATGAACCCAAATACTTTTGGTGAGTAAGAAAATGGCTGCATGGGCCTCAGTAGATTGAAAGGTGTACATTTATCAAACCTGTGACCACACCCAATAGCACAGCTGCGTAGGCGAAGGTGCAGTTTCATATCATACCTCTCTCATTTCTTTTATTTTGGAGCCTCCTTTTCCTATGAGGGAGCCACACTGGCTGGCTGGCACTACAAGCCTTAAGGTGACTGGGGGCTTGCTGGTTGCTGGGCTGTTGCTCATGGAATTTATTATGTCCTAAAAAAAAAAGAAAAGAAAAAAGAATATGCATTTCATTTAGTGGCGGCAATATTTTCTCAGTGTGAAAAGTCAATTTTAATGACTATCCATATAAATCATTTTCCAGACTTTTTAAAGTCAGTACAAATGAGCTGCAAACACA